>NC_045786.1:41299446-42499446 GCF_009873245.2 Balaenoptera musculus
GGTCTACGAATCACACTTGCAAAACACAGTGCTAGGCAGGAGGTACTCAGGAGATTTGGATGGGGGGCTTTTTCAGTAAGAGGTGTGGGGAGTACTCCTAAGCCATTATTCTTTCAGGTCAAATTCTCCAGACCCTCAGTGACGTCTCCTCATAGTACCATCACTGATGGACCTCCAAGCAAAGATTTCCTAAACTTCCCTCTCCCTTAACTAAAATTAACTTTAAAAAGACCCATGAGATTTTGAGGACTCTTTCCAAATCAGAGTCTGAGGTTCCAGACAGCAGAGGAGTTATTCTTTTTGTCTGTCTCAAAGCCTCACTGTGACTCGGTACTCATTCCTTGATTGACAGAATGTATGCCTATGATCCCCAGCCTCCGTGGGGTGTTTATCTCTTTTAGAAATCAGGACCTTCACTAAAGCTCAGGTGAGACGGAAGATGAGAAAAAATGCCAATCCCACTTCTTTAAAGGATTGGATTTATTACCAATAAAATCCAACACAGGCCATAATCTGCCAGAGAACTCCAGGCACATAATGCTACTAGAAATTCCCCTCCACACATCATGGTCTTGAGTTTCTTTACAGGTCTAAAGAAGCAGTTTTCCCATTCTCTAGAAATCCTTCCCTCCCTTTGTCTTTTTCCCTCTATCAAACTATTTCCCTCTATCAAACTCCTACCCACCTTACAGCAACCAGCTCAAATTCCAGCTCTCCAATTACCTGAGTTCTCTAAGTTCTCAAAACACTTTCTACTTTCCCTTCTTATATCATTTTCACAGTAACATGGACATTATCTATTTATATATCTAACTCCACAATAGGCTAGAAGCTCTTTGAGGACAGAAACAATATTATGATCTTGGAAGTCTGAGCACTTATCACAGGACCTGCTCCATAGTAATTTTTTTTTTTAACCGTGTCCCCCACCCTTCCAGAGGGTGAGAACTTTTTTGTTTTGTTTTTTTTTTTTAATTAATTATTTATTTATTTATGGCTGTGTTGGGTCTTCGTTTCTGTGCGAGGGCTTTCTCTAGTTGCGGCAAGTGGGGGCCACTCTTCATCGCGGTGCGCGGGCCTCTCACCATCACGGCCTCTCTTGTTGCGGAGCACAGGCTCCAGACGCGCAAGCTCAGTAGTTGTGGCTCACAGGACCCAGTTGCTCCGCGGCATGTGGGATCCTCCCAGACCAGGGCTCGAACCCGTATCCCCTGCATTGGCAGGCAGACTCTCAACCACTGCGCCACCAGGGAAGCCCTATAGTAATTTTTAAATACGTGTTTGGTGGGGAAATAAGTCAATAAGTGAATAGGCTGCAACAGTCTTCTGCTAAACTTAAATATACCTCAATCTGAACACCACGCTAGCTCTAGAAACCACAAAGTAAGTGTCAGACAAAATAGATTACTAGGAGTGAGTTGGAATGGTGGGAAGAAGGGCAAGGGAGCAAGGAAGCCCTTGAGAGGGAAAGGAATAAGATGCTGGGCACACTGTCCAGCTTCACCGAGAATGGGGCCTCGTACAAGGATTCCTCTGTGTGGTCATCCTGAACCAAATGAGACACACATCTTCAGATACACCCTTCCCTGCGAGTGCTCTGAAGGTGAGGTCATGTGGCATTGTCTATTTTTTTCAGAGGATTTGATAGTTTTTAATTGCACTTCATACACATTGCTTAGTTCATCAGATTCATCAGATGAAAAGTAATTCCCTCACCGAAAGGATGCATAGAAAAAATTTTAAAATATTGACCTACATGGGCAGCTTCTTGAAGGTCTGAAAATCATGTGGCTTGCCGGGATCACATGTTCTTCAGATTAAAGTGCAATTGGACTCCAAATTTGGTGGGAATTCCAGTAACCCTTTACCCCCAACGTTCACCCATAAATGTTCACCTGGCAAGATTTACTGGAGACTTTGGGCATAAGGTGGTTGTGACGGTAATTAAACCACTGGGCAGCACAGCAGGAGAA
This sequence comes from Balaenoptera musculus, assembly GCF_009873245.2. Classification (NCBI taxonomy): domain Eukaryota; kingdom Metazoa; phylum Chordata; class Mammalia; order Artiodactyla; family Balaenopteridae; genus Balaenoptera; species Balaenoptera musculus. The sequence continues at coordinate 41,301,420 of NC_045786.1, forward strand.
AAACTGAATACTGGACATTCTAGATTTTAAAAGTCCCTCAAGCCTTGCCTCCCCTAGAGAATTTTTGCACCTTTATTCTTGAGCTCAGCGCTGTCATTTGTTCATGTTGCTACATCTATCACAGCTAGGCCCTGGGGCTGTCTTTCGACAACTGTCTTCTTTTGGTGAGGACAATAGGACTTACTGAAGAGAACAATAAAAGGATCCCATTATCAAATAAATTTGGGGAGCTCCAGTTGAAATGCAATAGGAATTTTTTTAACCCTAGGATTTCTCTGAGTCTTTAATGCAGTAATATATGTTATAAATTGCTAAGAGAGTGATTTTTGAAAGTCTTTAACAGATCTATTTTCATTATTTCTCAGACATCGTATCGTTTATGATGACTTTGGCTCCAAATAGCACAAATTCTGACTTACAATGACTTGAGCAACAAGAAATATGATCATGTCGTGTGGCTGGAAGTTCAGATGTAGGATGGTTGATTTCGTGGATCAGTGATGGCACGAAGGGCTCAGATGTTTTCCCTCTTGGCCTCTGCCATCCTCAGTGTTGACTCACAGTAGTAGTAGGATGGCTGCAGCAGGTACAGCCTTTAAATCTGTAACGGCAGTATCCTTAAGAAGGGGAGTGGCCATTTCTTCCTAGGGCTTTTTCTTAGAGAGAAAAGACTTGTTCCAAAATCCCCCCATAGACTCTCTCTCACATGTCTTTGGCTGGAACTAGGTCTTAGCCTTATTCCTAAACTAACTCACAGCAAGGAGGATGGCTGAGCCTCCCTTAAGCACCTGGCCACACATGGGATGGGTAGATACCTGCACGCAATCGAGGTTCTTTTTGGAAGGCGTTAGGTGGAAATAAGTGCTGGTCAGGCCACTAATAATGTCCATTAAAGAAACACATTGCTATGGACTGAATTTTGTCCCTCCTAACATACATACGCTGAAGGTCTAACCCTCCATGTGACTGATTAGATTTGGGGATAGGGCCTTCAGGAGTAATTAAGGTTAAATGAGGTCATAAGGGTAGAGCTCTAATCTGGTAAGACTGGTGGCCTTATAAGAAAAGGAAGAGAGAGATAGAGAGAGTACATGCACCAAGGAAAAGCCACGGGAGGACAGTGCAAGAAGGTGCTGTCTGCAAGCCAGGAGGAGAGCTCTCACCAGAAGCCAACCCTGTCAGACCTGCATCTGGGACTCCCAGTCTCCAGAACAGGGAGAAAATAAATTTCTGTTGTTTAAGCCACCCAGTCTATGGTATTTTGTTACAGCAGCCTGCACTGACTAATGTACACTTCAGTGTGATAAGGAATTAAAATAATACAGGAGTTTCTGGAAAAATGATGAAATACTCCTCCTCTATGCCAACTCCATTCCCTCCCTGGAGATTGCTGCTAAAAGCAATTTGTGGTATACTTTTTAATGCTTACCAAATGTATGTATATGTTCATGTGCCATAAACATACATATATCATTGTACCCACATATGCCTTTGTTGTTGACTTTTTATTTTTTAACACTGACATTTCACTTACCATTATGCAAGCTTATTTTCATTCAACAAAATATATAGCCTTAAATCATTCCTTGTAAAAGTTGCATAGATATACCATCCAGATGTATCATAATTTCTTCAACCACCTCAGTATGGAAGGGTGCTGTGTGAAGCGGGTCCCACATGTACCTGAACATGGAGTATCTCCTGGGATTTGTATTCAGCACATTTGTGGATCTGCTGCTCTAGAATTACAGGTTCTCTCTGTTTCTCATCCTAAAAGAAGACAATGTCTTGAAGCTTTTACAACGTTTGACCATGGCAGAATGTAGTTGGCTGATGGTACACAAAGGACATGATGACACAGGACGCTAATGAATGATTGTGTGCTGGATAGTCCTCTTCTGGCCCCTGTGCCTCAAAAATGCTAACTTCTCATTCTTTAGGTGACCAGACACTTTGTTCTTTCATGCATGACACTGTACTGTTATGGAAATTGTGACATGACTCATCCACTGACTTATTCCATCTTGGATGAACTCTCCTTCAAACTATGTAGCTCGAATAGAGTAAATCTGACTAATAAGTTTACAGGCAGGCTTTTGGCAACATAAAAGATTCTGGCCTCCCTGGAAAAGTTTTTAAAAATTGTCTAATGTTTATGAGGAAATTATTTTTCATTATATGCTACTTGAATCTAATTTTAATAATCCACGAACACTCTATAAATGTAGGAAACCCGCCCTAGTAAAGTCATTTGGTCTTTGAACTCATTTAATCCTACCAATGGGGTTGTTGAAATAAACATGGGTGATTTCTAACATGACTGAGAGTTTACACAACTGCCCTGTTTGCAAGAGCCAAGATATTATTGTGTTTATCGTAGACAAAAGATGACCTTCACTTGGGGATTGGATTGAGTTCCAACAGAAAGATTATTCTGTACACCTAATTCCCATATGATTGTGGGTAATTGTTATACACATATCTCAGTTTGTTGACTCAGTTGTTGGAAGGTCCACATGCAGTATTTTGGAAGGTTTGTCTAACAAATTAATTTTTCATTTCTTCATTTTTAAGGCCTCATTTTGGCTTGAATTTATTTTAGGTGACAGCACATATAAGTAGAGGAAAAGAAAAAGAACTAGAGTCATTAAATTGATGGATCAGAGACAAATTTTTTTAATGAATTTTCTCTCTTGATTTCAAAAGAATTATGAGAAAAAATATCTTTCCCAAATCTGCTTAATCTTTAGCACCTAATTTTGTCATCTGTGGTGTCTTTCTAGACAAGGGTGACTTTCAAATCACCCAGATTTCAGACTGTGGAGGCTGAGATAGTTCCCATGCTTCATTGTTTAAAGGTGTTTATTTTATAGCATTCGTTAGTTCCATTCCATTATTTTCTTAGAGTAGTAGCCACTAATTTTTTCATTAGTTTCTATCACAGTGTTGCTTCAAAGAATCATGAATACATTAAATTGGAAAAAAAAATCATATTCTTATTCAAACTCCCGTGTAAACACTTTTATATCTTAAAAGTACATAATATCTAATGATGGTATAAGAAGTATGATTAGACTACAACAAATAATCAAAAGTATGTTAAAGTATATTTCAATTATATATAGCATGTATGAATACTTATATATGATAAGTATCCATCCATCCTATCTGCAAAGACTTGCTTAGGATACTAAAGATATGAATGATTCAGAAATTCCAAAGGGAAAAGAAACAAAACTGTGCAAACAGAAGAAGAATTTCTTCACCTTGCAGTCTAGGCAAGCCATCAACCTTCTTATGGCACTTCTGTTGGAACTCAATCCAATCCCCAAGTGAAGGTCATCTTTTGTCTACGATAAACACAATAATATCTTGGCTCTTGCAAAGAGGGTAGTTGTGTAAACTCTCAGTCATGTTAGAAATCACCCATATTTATTTTAACAACCCCATTGGTAGGATTAAATGGGTTCAAAGACTAAATGACTTTACTAGGGCGGGTTTCCTACATTTATAGAGTGTTCGTGGATTATTAAAATTAGATTCAAATAGCATATAACGAAAAATAATTTCCTCATAAACATTAGACAATTTTTAAAAACTTTTCCAGGGAGGCCAGAATCTTTTATGTTGTCAAAAGCCTGCCTGTAAATTTATTAGTCAGATTTACACTATTCGAGCTACATAGTTTGAAGGAGAGTTCATCCAAGATGGAATAAGTCAGTAGATGAGTCATGTCACAATTTCCATAACAGTACAGTGTCATGCATGAAAGAACAAAGTGTCTGGTCACCTAAAGAATGAGAAGTTAGCATTTTTGAGGCACAGGGGCCAGAAGAGGACTATCCAGCACACAATCATTCATTAGCGTCCTGTGTCATCATGTCCTTTGTGTACCATCAGCCAACTACATTCTGCCATGGTCAAATGTCGTAAAAGCTTCAAGACATTGTCTTCTTTCAGGATGAGAAACAGAGAGAACCTGTAATTCTAGAGCAGCAGATCCACAAATGTGCTGAATACAAATCCCAGGAGATACTCCATGTTCAGGTACATGTGGGACCCGCTTCACACAGCACCCTTCCATACTGAGGTGGTTGAAGAAATTATGATACATCTGGATGGTATATCTATGCAACCTTTATAAGGAATGATTTAAGGCTATATATTTTGTTGAATGAAAATAAGCTTGCATAATGGTAAGTGAAATGTCAGTGTTAAAAAATAAAAAGTCAACAACAAAGGCATATGTGGGTACAATGATATATGTATGTTTATGGCACATGAACATATACATACATTTGGTAAGCATTAAAAAGTATACCACAAATTGCTTTTAGCAGCAATCTCCAGGGAGGGAATGGAGTTGGCATAGAGGAGGAGTATTTCATCATTTTTCCAGAAACTCCTGTATTATTTTAATTCCTTATCACACTGAAGTGTACATTAGTCAGTGCAGGCTGCTGTAACAAAATACCATAGACTGGGTGGCTTAAACAACAGAAATTTATTTTCTCCCTGTTCTGGAGACTGGGAGTCCCAGATGCAGGTCTGACAGGGTTGGCTTCTGGTGAGAGCTCTCCTCCTGGCTTGCAGACAGCACCTTCTTGCACTGTCCTCCCGTGGCTTTTCCTTGGTGCATGTACTCTCTCTATCTCTCTCTTCCTTTTCTTATAAGGCCACCAGTCTTACCAGATTAGAGCTCTACACTTATGACCTTATTTAATCTTAATTACTCCTGAAGGCCCTATCCCCAAATCTAATCAGTCATATGGAGGGTTAGACCTTCAGCGTATGTATGTTAGGAGGGACAAAATTCAGTCCATAGCAATGTGTTTCTTTAATGGACATTATTAGTGGCCTGACCAGCACTTATTTCCACCTAACGCCTTCCAAAAAGAACCTCGATTGCGTGCAGGTATCTACCCATCCCATGTGTGGCCAGGTGCTTAAGGGAGGCTCAGCCAGTCTCCTTGCTGTGAGTTAGTTTAGGAATAAGGCTAAGACCTAGTTCCAGCCAAAGACATGTGAGAGAGAGTCTATGGGGGGATTTTGGAACAAGTCTTTTCTCTCTAAGAAAAAGCCCTAGGAAGAAATGGCCACTCCCCTTCTTAAGGATACTGCCGTTACAGATTTAAAGCCTGTACCTGCTGCAGCCATCCTGTTACTACTGTGAGTCAACACTGAGGATGGCAGAAGCCAAGAGGGAAAACATCTGAGCCCTTGGTGCCATCACTGATCCACGAAATCAACCATCCTACATCTGAACTTCCAGCCACACGACATGATCATATTTCTTGTTGCTCAAGTCATTGTAAGTCAGAGTTTGTGCTATTTGGAGCCAAAGTCATCATAAACGATGCGGTGTCTGAGAAATAATGAAAATAGATCTTGTTAAAGACTTTCAAATATCACTCTCTTAGCAATTTATAACATATATTAGTGCCTTAAAGATTCAGAGAAATCCTAGGGTTAAAAAAATTCCTATTGCATTTCAACTGGAGCTCCCCAAATTTATTTGATAATGGGATCCTTTTATTTTTCTCTTCAGTAAGTCCTATTGTCCTCACCAAAAGAAGACAGTTGTTGAAAGACACCCCCAGGGCATAGCTGGGATAGATGTAGCAATATGAAAAAATGACAGAGCTGAGCTCAAGAATAAAGGAGCAAAAATTCTCTAGGGAAGAAAAGGCTTGGGGGAGTTTTTAAATCTAGAATGTCCAATATTCAGTTTTCTTTCCTGCTGTGCTGCCCGGTGGTTTAATTACCGTCACAACCACCTTATGCCCAAAGTCTCCAGTAAATCTTGCCAGGTGAACATTTATGGGTGAACGCTGGGGGTAAAGGGTTGCTGGAATTCCCACCAAATTTGGAGTCCAGTTGCACTTTAATCTGAAGAACATGTGATCCCGGCAAGCCAGATGATTTTCAGACCTTCAAGAAGCTGCCCATGTAGGTCAATATTTTAAAATTTTTTCTATGCATCCTTTCGGTGAGGGAATTACTTTTCATCTGATGAATCCGATGAACTAAGCAGTGCTAAATATGTATGAAGTACAATTAAAAACTATCAAATCCTCTGAAAAAAATAGACAATGCCACATGACCTCACCTTCAGAGCACTCACAGGGATGGGTGTACCTGTAGATGTGTGTCTCATTTGGTTCAGGATGACCACAAGCGAATTCAACCAATCAGAACTCCAGAACATCCAATCCCCATGCCCTTCACAGAGGTACCCTCCAACTACCAGTTATCATTAATGTTATTTTACAAGTATTTGTGGGATGTTATGATTAACAACTGTCTCTTCCTATTTCTTTACAAAACCCATCAGGACAGAGACCATACCTATTTCGACTCACCATCCCATCCCAGGTACCTACACGGTACTCAGCCTATAGTAAGCTCTCAATAAATATGTGATGAAAGGATGAATCCATCAGTGAATGAGATACTTAAAAACCCTAGTAGATAAACTGAAGAAGCGAATCCGTCATGCTTAGTGACTATCATAAAGAATAAATTCATTCCCATTGTAAAATAATGTCTATCAAAGACAGTATATTCATATCAGGTTCAGCAGAAAAACCTTAATGACAAATAATAGAAATATATATCTTTCCTGATATATGTCTCTTGCCTAAGACCTTGCTAGCTTGTTCCTTTCATGTCTATTTTGACAGAGTTGGGACCAGTATTAAATTGCCATGGAGTGAATTTTTGGGATCTGGCATGCCTGATGGAACAGAGGACTGCTTGTTCTTTGCCCACACACTGGCACATCTTCCCCTCATACCAACTACCTAATATGGCATCAGGAATTCGTTCTATAATTCATCTTGTCTCTTGGGTTATCACCAAGGCTACCATAGGTTAATTAGTTGTAAAACGGGTTAGCGCTTCAGGAAGTTAGGTCTTCCCGTACAAAGGGACATAAAAAGGGAGCATCGATTTCCAGAATGCTCTACTTCTAAAAGCATCTTCACAGAAATCTAAAAGCCCATTAATTGAGCGATCTTCTTTCTCAGATACGGAAAACAATGTTATCATCTGGCAGGGCAAATGGGGAGGAGAAGTGGAAAAACGTGGGAGAAAGATCCCAAGACTGCAGCCAAGTAGACGTTGCACCCTGTTCGCATGTTTTCATTCCTTTTTCGGCAAATGCCAAAGTGTAGACCCAGACAGTTTGACAAATGAGTAGGATCATGGAGAACACTGAGGAGGATGATTAAGGGAGTGGAATCATTGATATATGAGGAGAGAAGCTTTTGAAAAATCTAATTATGAAGCAACCCAGCCAAACGATTAGTTTGCTGAAAAAGTGCAGATGTACTTCTGGTTTGCACTTAGAAGCAGAGCGGGTTAGGAACAAAATGAATTTTTTCAGCAGGATGTGCATAGGAGTGAAAGGAAGAAATAAAAAATGGGGAAGTCAAGACCCAGTGTCAGGACGAAATCCCTCACAGGAGAATACATTACTCTGTAAAGATCTCTCCCCACGCCTGGGAGTCTCATCTCCAGATAGAGGACTTGGAAGCAGACCCCAGCTCCTCCCTACTATGCCCCACCCTGGGCCTGACAGGCTGGCCAGAAGGGTCCTGTCATTTCCAATCAGTGCGATTGTTTAATGCAAACAGCTTTTATGTTTATGATAGGTGTGTCGTTAGAATAAACAGAGAAAATATTCCAAAATTAATAGGTCTTGAACAACCTTCAAAATGTGGCTAAAAGGCTGGCTTACCCTAAGAGAATATGTCAGGTACCGTTCTTTACACAAAGGTCTTCCCATTGTGTTGAGAAACACAGTCCCTGATTTATTCTGACGTTTAACTACTTCTCTGTGTTGTCAAGCTTTTCCAGCACCCTCAGGAGAGGCTCATGGAGACAGGCACCCTCTCTGTGCCTACATGCGGGTCTTGAGCACCTCAACTTTGCCATAAAGCAAAAGCTGCTCAGGATGGAGTGGTAGACCCACCTCAAGTGAGCTGTGGGTCAAAATCAGAAAAAGCCGTAAGAGACTGGAGTGACGCTTCAGTTTGCCACCTTCTAATGTGGAAACATGGTTCAATGGCTCTGTTGCATCATTCTGAACTCCAGGGAAATGAAAAAAATCAACTCACAGTGGATTAAAGACTTAAATGTAAGACCTAAGACCATTAAAATGCTAGAAGAAAACAAAGAAAATAATTTCTTGACATTGATCTTGACAATGATTTTTTGGTCATGAGGCCAAAAGCACAAGCAACAAGAGCAAAAATAGACAAATGCAGGAATTCCCTGGGGGTCCAGTGGGTAAGACTCAGCACTCCTGATGCAGGGGGCCAGGGTTCAATCCCTGGTCGGGGAACTAGGTTGTGCATGCATGCTGCAACTAAGATCTGATGCAGCCTAAATAAATAAATAAATATTTTAAAAAAACTGACAAATGGGAGTGCATCAAATGAAAAAGTTTCTGCACAGCAAAGGAAACAATCAACAGAGTGAAAAGGCAATTTACAGAATGGGAGAATATATTGGCAAATCATTTGTCTGATAAGGGGTTAATATCCAGAATATATAAGGAACTCCTATAACTCAAGAGCAAAAAAAATTAAAATTAAAAAAACTGGTTAAAAAGTGGACAAATGACCTGACTAGACGTTTCTCAAAGAAGACATACAAATGGCCAAAAGGTCATCATCTAGGGTTTCGGTGTTTTTTTTGGTGGGAGGGGGGATTATTTTGTTTGTTTTTTGTGGTTGCTGTTGATGCTATTACTGTGCCTGTAGTCATCATCATTAGAATTTCCTTGATCTACTTGTTTTCATGTGTTTATTTTCAGGTTTCAGATATCATTTTGTGTCCAGAATATCTCTTGTAAATATCACATAGCTGGATTTTAATCTCTGTCGCACCTGTTGTGATATGGTTGGACTTCTGCTGTCTCATTTTGTGTTTCCCACTTGCATTCTTTCTCCTTGATTCCTTTTAATTTTCTTTCCTGCCTTTTATTTAATTAAAATTTCTTTGCTTCATTTTTTTCCCTCTATGGTTTAAAAGTTTGCCTTTTTTTCCTACTTTTCTAGTAGTTTTCTTGAACTTTAAATGAGCATAATTATATCCTAACAATGTATTTAGTAAGAATTTTACTTACAAAGACACTTTTTCTTTCTAATTTTGTTTGTATGTGTACTTTTGATTTTCTTGGGGGTGGGGATGGGGAGTTGAACAGGGAAGTCACCTAATGATTTTTCTCTCTTTTCCTTTTTTCCCTATATCTTCCCCAAAGATATTTGCATTTTTAAAACTTAAAAATAAAAGTACATGGGTATAAATTCAGATAAAATTAAAGGACTTATATGAAAATAGCTATACAGCACCATACTTCTCCATATATTTACAACTTGCTGCCTGAAGCAAACTATTCAAATATTTTTGCTGTTTATTCTAGTATTTACCACCAAGCTTGTAAAGAATATGCTGACACTGTTGCTTACTGAGTTATCGAATTTAGACAATGCCTGTGGACTTGCTGTTTTGGTAGATGGCTCTGGATTGGCTTCCCAGAAGCCATAGTTAACCTCTGTCATTTCTCAACTATGGAAAACTAGAATACCTTCCCAGACTCCCTTGAAGCTGGGTGTAGTCATGTGACACAGTTTCACCAATGAGATATAGTCAGATGTCCCTGGGAGAGCTTATTCCTTCTTAAATAAAAGCACTAACTCTCACTAGTAGAAACAATTGGCCCCATGTCGTTCATCCATGTTCCTGCCTGGAATGTGGAGTCAGTACATGAAGGCACAGTAGCCACACACTAAAGATGGTGGAGCAGAAAGATAGAAAGAGCCTGATTCCTGATAACATGGGTTGTCATTCTACCAGGACTTCTGAGGCCACTCTTGTAGGGTTTTCTGTCATTCACAACAATTCTATTTGTTTTACTTTCTGGGCTTCCCTGGTGGTGCAGTGGTTAAGAATCTGCCTGCCAATTTAGGGGACATGGAGCACTGGTCCGGGAAGATCCCACATGCCTTGGAGCAACTAAGCCCATGTGCCGCAACTACTGAGCCTGCGCTCTAGAGCCCGCGCACCACAACTACTGAGCCCACGAGCCACAACTACTGAGCCCACGAGCCACTACTGAAGCCCGCATGCCTAGAGCCTATGCTCTGCAACGAGAGAAGCCACCTCAATGAGAAGCCCGTGCACTGCAACAAAGAATAGCCCCCACTCGCCACAACTAGAGAAAGCCAGCGCACAGCAAAGAAGACCCAATGCAGCCAAAAATAAATAAATAAAATGAATAAATTTTTTTTTAACTAAAAAAAAAGGAGAACAATTACTGTTGGTTAAAAACACCATCTCTTACCTTTTTATCTATTACTGTCATTCTAACTCCATTAATCCCTTTGATTTTTTTTCCTCATTCAGGGTTATCATCACAAGGCTTTGCTCTGTCATGAATTCACTTTTCTGTTATATATTTTCTATTCCTATTCTGTTTCTTTCACTTAAAAGAGAACTTGTACCCTTAATTTTATTTTCTTCCTCAGTAATCTTCCTTTTCCACTCACTCTGTTGTTTTAGCAACTTATCTTTGAGCTCTTAAGTCATTGGATTCATGTTCGCTTTAAATTCTACATTGCAAAGCACTTGTAGGAAATTTTTATTTGTTTCTTGGGTCATGTTTTCTTAAGCTTAGATTCTTCTTCTTTTTTTTTTTTAATGCCTGCCTTCTTGCATCTTTTAGATGGTTTTTTCCTCCACACTGTTACTTTTCATATTAACTAGGACAGTCCTTTTTTATATATTTTATTTGCTCTATAAAGATGAGGTTGAATTATCCATTAGTCCATCCCCACATTATTTGATACCTGATTAGCTTCCCTTCAGAGTTTCACTTGGAGGTCTGAATGTTGTAAGTTAGATATGTTTTTACACAGCTTCAGTAAGTAACATCTGCTTTTGTGCATCCTACAGGAAGAAGAAAGGGGAGCCCAGGTGGGGCTAGAGCTAGTTGTAGTGTATTTATCTGGGTAGAATTATCAACTGTTTAGAAAGCCAAACCAGGACACAGCCACATCAAAACAAACAAACAAACAAAAAATCATAATAAAATAATCATTCATATATCTGTTATCATTTTAATATAAAATATGACAAGTGGATGTTTGAAATATAATTATTCTATACAAATGTTAATATTTAAACAAAAAAATAAGACAAAGTAGCACTTAGTAGTACTTACTAGTAGGTCTAAACAAATAATATGTGTGAGAAATGTGTAATATTTTTATAAAATTTCTTTCTGCCCTCTGATAGAGAAATTATTTAAACCTTTTAAAACTATTGTATGTAACAGTTATGCTGTATATACATTATGCTATATTAATATCTATTCTGAAGATACCTGAATATAATGCATTGTAAAAAGAGAACCATATCACACTGGTTTCTAGTTTTGATGATGTCAAGCTAAATATCCTCTCCACAAAAGCATTTGCACATAGAATACTTAAGATTTATTTACAGCAACACTAGGTTTTTAGACTTGTAGGAATTAGTTTCCGGTTCTTTAGAAAGGTCCATCCATATCATATCTACTAGCTTGTTACAGTAGACCAGTTGTCTGCCCATCAGGTACTTTGCATCCTTAAATTTATCAAATAGATTTTCCAAGTCTACAATGTGTATAATTTTGAAAAAATCCAAAGTCAAACCTCTTTCATGGAAAATGGTTTTAAAGCAAAAAGGTAGTTTGAATTTTTGAAATCAAAGTTGGATTCCAAATACATTACAGTTTTAGTAAATAAATTGAGAAAGTTCTGTTTAATTTGGCTGCCCATTTTTATGAATTCTGAAGCAGTCTTATTTCCCCCCTAAAAATGAGTCTTCTTTTCTTTTTTTCCATATAAATGTTTGCTACAGCCTAAAACAATTCAAGTGCAGTCAGTTCATCCTTTTCTAGGGCTCCTTAATATCTCTTCAAAGATCACCAAAAAGCTTTGAAGAAACATTATATAAATCTCTCTTTTAAAGTAATCCTTTTCCCCATTTTTATCCTCAAGGTATTTCCAAATTAGAGAAGGAGATTCTTCTTATCTCACACTTGAAAATATTTTATAGCAGGCCAACATTTTAAAAACTTTTTTATGGTCAGCAAAAATGTATCAAGATGTACCATGCTGTAGGATGCTATCTCCTTTCATTTCTATAAAGTCAAAATTTTATTAATTGCTTCTGTATGTTTTGAGGAAACTTGAAAGTGACAAAAGAAAACTCTTATTGTGAATAACACTGGTAAGAAAATCACCCCCTTTTTAGCAATGCTGTGTATAAGGTGTGCAGGGCATTTAACAGGTAAGATCTTTTCATTTTCTTTGGTAAAAAGTTTATAGAGTAAATAGGATTTGTCAAAATTTACATTAGCACTGTCTGCCAAATGAGTGTGTGTATACACACACACACACACACACACACACACACACACAATGGAATAATACTCAGCCATAAAATAGAATGAAATAATGCCATTTGCAGCAACATGGATGCAACTAGAGTTTATTATACTAAGTGAAGTAAGTCAGAAAGAGAAAGAAAAATACCATATGATATTACTTATATGTGGAATCTAAAATATGACACAAATGAAGCTATCTACGAAACAGAAACAGACTCACAGACAGAGAGAACAGACTTGTGGTTGCCATTGGGGGAGGGATGGAGTGGGAGGTTGGAGGTTAGCAGATGTAAGCTTTTATATACAGAATGGATAAACAACAAGGTCCTACTGTATAGAACAGGGAACTATATTCAATATCCTACGATAAACCATAATGGAAAAAAATATTAAAAAAAGAATGTATATATGTATAGCTGAATCACTTTGCTATACAGCAGAAATTAACACAACAGAAATTAACACATTGTAAATCAGCTATACTTCAAAAAAATTACATGGTCATTTGACTTTCTTCCTCAGTGATATCTGGGTCATGCTGACAATGGTATTGTGATCATTCTCATTTTGTTATCCAAGCTCTCAGAAAATCTGTTCACAATGTTTAAAATTAAACTAACAAATACAGACTGTTAATGTTCACAGTCACAATGCCCTTACATTCACACTTAAGTCTCACCATCCACAATGGTGCAATAATGAATAGTCCAATAGTCCTTTATTGTGAACCACAAATCATGATTGCCAACATCAGCGGTCAGAGGAAACAATGGTGACTACAAAGGGTACCCATTTATCCAACTACACCATATCTAATTGCCATTAAAAACAATATTACTTTCAGGCCCTATTTTGGGGGTTACCATATGAATTTTGTACTTTTCCCTCAACTTTCCACACACATCACCTGAAATCAAGACCTTTCATATTTCACTGAGGGGTTCCCCAGGACACAAGATTTTCAGATTTTCAATGCAAACATTGAGACTGTCACAAACTAGGATGGTTGGTCAACTTTCTTATGAAATTTATTAAAAATCTGGTGACAGAGTTAATTACACTTGACTAAGAGCATATATTAATCACATGGGAAGAATATTTGAGCTTTTAATTATCCCTCTGATAGAAAATGGAAACCAATAGAAATTATCAACTCCAGGAGTTCATTTTTTCCACTTCACTTACTTCTCCCCAGCTGCCATTTATAATGACTTCACATCCAGAGAAAGAAAAATATTAAGTAAAACTGATGAGTTTGGGTTACAGAGTTATTATTCTGCAAGGTTATGGGAAATGTCTTCTAGGGCTCCTCAGAGAACCTTGCCTTATGTATTTTTCTAATATGGTGGGCATTTGTTGTTTTTTCGACCCAGTATCTACTCCTCCTTTTGATTTTACATTGGAATAAAGATAGGGTGGGGCTTCCCTGGTGGCGCAGTGGTTGAGAGTCTGCCTGCCAATGCAGGGGACACAGGTTCGAGCCCTGGTCTGGGAGGATCCCACATGCCGCGGAGCAACTGGGCCTGTGGGCCACAATTACTGAGCTTGCGCGTCTGGAGCCTGTGCTCCGCAACAAGAGAGGCCACGATAGTGAGAGGCTCGCGCACCGTGATGAAGAGTAGCCCCCACTTGCCACAACTAGAGAAAGCCCTCACGCAGAAACGAAGACCCAACACAGCCATAAATACATAAATAAATAAATTAAAATTCCTTCAAAGGTTTAAAAAAAAAAAAAAACATAGGATGTATTCCATCATTGGATACTGTGCACACATTTTAAAAGTTTGGCAAGATCAACAACAAAAAGACAACCCAATTACAGAACAGATTTAAAAAAACTTGAATAGACCTTTCTCCAAAGAAGATATATAAATGGCCAATAAGCACACAAAAAGATGCTCAACATCATTAACCATTAGAGAAATGCAAATTAAAATCACAAAAACATACCACTTCACACAGATTAAGATGGCTATAATAATTTTTTAAAGTGGCAAATAACAAGCACTGATGAGGATAAAGAGAAATTATTGGAACATTTATACATGGCTGGTGGGAATATAAAAGGGTGCAGCTGCTATGGAAAAGAGTTTAGTGGTTCCTTAAAAAGTTAAACATGGAATTACTTTATAATCCAGCAATTCTACTCCTACATGTATACCCAAAAGAACTAAAGACAGATACTCAAACAAATACATAAACACATGTGTTCATAGCCGCATTATTCACAATAGCCAAAAGGCAAAAACAATCCAAATGTCCATCATCTGATGAATGAATACACAAAAGTGGCATATCAATACAATGGAATACTATTTGGCCATAAAAAAGGAAGTATTGTATATGCTACAATATAGATGAACCTTGAAAACATTATGGTAAGTGAAAAAAAAAATAATGGACACAAAAGGTCACTTACTATATGATACCATTTATATGAAATATCCAGAATAGGTAAATCCATAGAGATAGAAAGCAGATTAGTGGAGGCCAAGGGTTGGGAGGTAGGACAAACTGGAGAGTAACTGCTTAATGGGTATGGGGTTTCCTTTTGGGGTGATGAAAATGTTTTAGAACTAAATAGAAGTGATAATTATACATTGTGAATGTACTAAATTTCAATGAATTTTAAACTTTAAAATGGTTAACTTTATGTTATGTGAATTTTACCTCAATTAGAAAATAAAAACGGATGCCAAGAGATATTTATGTTGTAACTCAGAAAGCATTCACTATGTTTCCTTAAACAAAAATGCAATAGAAGCACGATTGTTTTAGGACAATACTGTTTTTGTAAAATAATACTAGTAATAATATGTGTTACAAGCACATGCATGCTAATGTATGCATAAAATAATTTGAAAGCACTTACATGTTCAAAGAAGTTATATCTGGAGAATTACAGGAGATATTCATTGTATATATTCATTTTATGTATATATATATATTACTTTCTTTAAAAGAAAATAGAAAACTTGTAACAGGCTCTTAAAAAGTAATTACTGATGCCTCCCACATATAAAATGAGTAAATTAACATCAATTTACATACTCCTAGTTCTCTATTTCTTTGGTGTGTGATTTTAAAATTTCACCATGAATAATTTTTTTAATGTTTAATTTCCACTTGTCCCATATCCTCCTTCATTTTAGCAGCTACCCTCCCACATTAGTGGATGAGAGTAGTTTTGCTGAGGATGGGAGTGGTGAGGTGACTTTTGTATCCTTTCCTCAATCTTGACCCTTCTCTACTATATTTATTAAAAATGCCTTGAAGCATGTGGATGACATCCTTATCTAATTTCCAACCCTGATGCAACATTTTCCCTTAATTATCTATTTCTTTGTCATGTCAATAATGATCCTGGAGCAGCAGAGTAAACACCCTGGCTCAAACTGTCATCTTGCCCCAAATCCCAACACCACTAATAATTGCTCACTAAAAGAATGCTTGAAGTCACAGGGAAATGGAGCAGTCTAAAATGAAGTCACTTTTGAGTAAATGCTTAGGGGAGATGGTAAATCCAAATGACAATACGGATAGCTGCATTGTAAACCAAAGGACAGGATTAGATACACCTTGGGTTAGTGCATTTGTTGAGCAGTGAAAGTTTTAGTCACATGTGTCCTGCATATAATCTTGATGGTTATAGAGACGGACTTTTGAGGGACTGGCAATGAGCAATGAAGGGTACTATTCTTTACTGAAGGTTGTTATGTTCTAGCCATTGTTCTGGGCCCTTACGTTTATTATCCCATTTAAATCTCTCAGAAGCTGTATGAGATAAAGCCCTATGATACCCATTCTTAAAGTCTGCAAATTGAGACTCAACCAAGTTGAGAAACTTGCTTAAGGTCACTAAAAAAAGGGGAGTCAACTCTTGAATCCTAATCCATGACTGCTGACCTATTGTTATTTTCAATAGGTTAGAGGGTTTTTAATATATGTTCTTTCAAGTCCTGGAATCCCAGAAGTGTGATGAGGAAGAGAAGTTTAAGATGCAAAGAGAAGGCAGAACTCCAGATTTTCAACCACTGCCAAGAGGGTAGCTCTTAGCTGTATTATATTTTGAAGTTCCATGTAAGAACCCATTTGGAAAAGGGGGCAGAAATTTTTCACTTATGAAAAGAAAAATCTCATAAGAAATCAGACTTTAAAAAATGTAAAACACTGTCTTTCCTTTCCCCATATCCTTTCTTACAGTTGATCTTAAGTAAGTCCTCGGTAACTAATTGTGGGTATGTATTGGTTTTCATAGGGACATGTGAGTTTGCAGCACAGGTTAGATGTTTTTGCTTAGAAGCAAAAAGGTAGATGAAGGTGTAAGTGCTTTAGCTTTATTTGATACAGTGTTAGTATCAATAAGATACAGCATTAGTATCAATAATAGCTTAGGGATCCTCAGATTATAGATGGAAATAAGCATAGACTAGGGCTCAAAGAATTGAAAAGCCAGTATGCATTGTATAATGAAAACAGTTTTGGATTTAAAGTCAGTTACTCTGACCTGAATCTTCATTCTGGTACGACCTTGGACATGTTGCTAAACATGTCTCAGACTCCGGTTCCTCATTTGTAAAATGGAGGCAAAAATGCCAACTTCACAGTGATTTTGTGAAAGTTAAATAAGATAATGTACATGAAAACTTCTGACATGTCTTAGGTTCCCAATTAATTCTCCATTGTATTAATACTAATGATTCAAATTCTTGAAAGCCTGGAGGAATGATACTCTCTGTGAGATTTACTTTGGAGAGGTCTTTGTGGAGGCCACAGTGTTCCATATCAGATTGGCTCTTGAGATTAAAATTCTACTCCACAGCAAACATTTTGACACATATACACAGCAGGTTTGCCTTCATATTTAGCCCTACACTTGAAGAGGTAGATTGGAAGGCCTTGGAACACCCATAACAAAAAGAGCAATCTTTACACTGTAATTAATTTCTCCATTTTTCCCTTTTAGTGGCCATGATGCAAAGTTGAGATTTGTGTTTGTATGCATATTTTCAGACCCATCTTGAGATGTGTCAAATGTACCACCCTCTCAGTAAATAAATTGTCTGAGATCTGAGTAAATTGGATTGTCCAAGGCATGGACAGCCATAAACCAGTTCTAGCCATGAAGTCCCACCCTACAGGACTCCTTAAAGGGTAATTTTCAGGGACAGAAGCTGACCCTGAGCGAGAGAAAATATTTTTATTTTAGAAACTCCTTTTAAGACACCAAAAATTATTTTAGGACTCCTTTTTAAGCTGTTTGCCCTTTTGAAACAAAAAGTACAAAAATAGAATATGTACAAAATTCCATGAAAATCAAAAGCCATTCAACAATTGGCTTCCAAAATACACTCTTATACTTCTGCTTCGAAAAACAGTCTCATATTGATCCAGCGACTAACTGTTCGATGAACTCATTTCAGCCTTCACTAGCAACTCTGATCAGAAGAAAATACTAACAGGATACTACTTGTGTTTCTTGCCAGCACAAACAAAATTCAGGAAGGCAATACTTAGGTTTTCCGAACAGCAGAAAAAATAAGATAATTAATTGAATTTCTCAAAAAGCTATTTTCTTTGAGTGGTTTGGAAATAACACCTCTATAAATATAAATATGAAGTCATTTCATTACAACACTTTATACTCCTAATATCTTAAGAAATACATGGCAGCTTGTAGATGAGGTAATTTGGAACTGTAATACCCATGGCTACCAAAAGATGGCGGTGGGCTATACATGTGCTCAGGATTAGTGGGTTGCTGACGTCTGGAACTGCCTTTCCTGTTTCTCTGCCTCATTGAATCTTGATCTTGTTTCAGAAACACTGCTTTCTTCCATTGCTATTGCCTGATCATGTCCCACTTTCCCTGTTACCCCTTATTATCATAACTCTGCCAGTGAATTCTTTAATTCCATAAGAGCATCATATAACTGGGGGACCTTGATATTAATTCTGATGGGGGGATTCATTTGACCCAAAACATGCCACATAGAATGGGATTTTATTATGTGGATGTTGATTACTATGATTAGGGCAGGCCATTTTCAGAGACAAATTATTTTAGCCACAAGGAAACAGAGACTTGAGGTTGCCTCTTTCCTTTTTAGAGCCCTCAGGCTCTAGTGAAATGGCCCACAGCACATTTTATTTATTTTTTCTAGTCTTTTAAACATTTCTGCTTTTAAATATTGAGGAAAAAAGCCATCACTCTACAGCATGATAGGGTGAAAATAGACTTGGATATTCATATCAAGAAAACTGGAATTTTGATCTTACCTCGTCTATCCACTACCTGTGTAAGTTACAGGAAATCACCTATTTTGAACACAGTCTCTGTTTATCAGGAGGGGGTATTGGAATGAGTACCCTCTACTTTCCCTTCCGCATAAAACATTTAAAGCTTCTATGGAAATTAAAAACATTGCTGTCACAGAGTCTAAAATTGTTTTACCCTTTTAAAAAAATATTGTAGAAATATTTAGATTGCAAAACATTGTAGCAGTTCTGAGAAGCAGGAATGAGAATCTCCCAAAGTAAAATACTTTTTAAAAATCTCATAGCTGCACCAGAAGAAAATGGACAGAGACCCTAGTAAACTCTTGGAGAAAGCCCCCATCCCAGAGAAGCAAGAGCTTAAGGTGAAAGCAGCATGGCAATCTTTGGGATGAGCACAAGCGTGGTCACCTTCCTCCTAGCACACCTACATGTGAGAAGCCCCCAAGGTCTGCTTTTGATCAGACACACTGGAGAGTTAGCCATGGTGTGGAGCATCATCTCAGTGACACTGAAATAAAATAGCAACACCTGTGTCTATGGCTATGGCATTGTTCCACTACATTCCTTCTCTAGGTTGCCAGATCTTTAAACTGGCAAAATAGTAACTACCAGGATTTCTTTCTTTCTTTCTCTCGTTCTTCCTTCCTCCCTTCCTCCCTCCCTCCCTCCTTCCCTTTATTCCTTCCTTCTTTCCTCCTTTCTTCCTTTCTTTTTCTTTTTCTTTAATCTGACCCTGAAGATCCTGCTATGAAATATTTGAGTAGAGACCTATACCAAGTTCCAGCATAGTCCTCGCTCAGGGGTTATTGATTACAAACTAATACTGAGAGAGAACATAAGTGTCTCTGTAAGGCTGAAATTGAAAAGAAAAAAAAAGAAAGAAAGAAAGAAAGAAAGAAAGAAAGAAAGAAAAAAAGAAAGAAAGAAAAAAAAAAAGAAAAAAAGAAAGAAAAAAATAAAAAAAGAAAAAAAAAAAGAAAGAAAGAAAGAAAGAAAAGAAAAACCTATTCTTCAGTTCAAAAGAAGAATGTGACTTTTTCTTAATAGGTTACCTCGGAAGGGAGGCTCAAGAAGGAGGGTGAGAAGAGCATCGACATATATACACTACCAAATGTAAAATAGCTAGTGGGAAGCAGCAGCATAGCACAGGGAGATAACTCGGTGCTTTGTAATGACCTGGAGATGTGGGATAGGGAGGGTGGGAGGGAGGTCCAAGAGGGAGGGGATATGGGGATATATGTATGCATATAGCTGATTCACTTTGTTGTACAGCAGAAACTAACATAACATTGCAAAGCAATTATACTCCAATAAAGATGTATTAAAAAAAGAAAAGATACATGCACCCCTATGTTCATAACAGCACTATTTACAATAGCCAAGACATGGAAACAACCTAAATGTCCATCGACAGATGAATGGATAAAGAAGATATGGTACACATATACAATGGAATATTACTCAGCCTTAAAAAAGAATGAAATAATGCCATTTGCAGCAACATAGATGGACCTAGAGACTATCATACTAAGCAAACTAAGTCAGAAAGAGAAAGACAAATACCATATAATATCACTTATATGTGGAATCTAAAATATGATACAAATAAGCTTATCTATGAAATGATAGCATATCTATGAAACAGACTCGCAGACATAGAGAACAGATTCGTGTTTGCCAGTGGGGAGAGGGGTGGGGCAGGAAAGGATTAGGAGTTTGGAGTTAGTAGATGCAAACTATTACATACAGAATGGATAAACAACAAGGTCTTACTGTGTAGCACAGGGAACTATGTTCAATATCTTGGAATAAACCATAATGGTAAAGAATATAAAAAAGAATGTATATACGTGTATAACTGAGTCACTTTGCTATACAGCAGAAATTAACATAACATTGTATATCAACTATACTTCAATAAATTTTTTTTTAAAGTGATAAAAAAATAGGTTACCTCCCTATGATGCAGAGTAAATGTAAGATAGAAAAGGAAAATGAATTCTAAAATACCTGATTTCTGTTCTTCAGAATATTCCAGAGGGCATTTTTGTCTATAACCCTAGAGAAAACTGTACAAGGCCATAAATCTAAGAATACAACGAATTGAATATGTATATTAAATAGATGGTTATGAATGTGAAACTGTCGGAGTCAGTGAACAGCAGACAGGATATAGCAGAAAACTGAATTATTCAAGTTGAATACAAGCACAGAGAATTTCCCTAAAGGGCAAACAAACAAACAAACAAAAAAACTAAAGTGAGAAAGGGGAGGGTAGGGGAGAGGAGAGGAGGGTGAGAGAGAAGACAAGATATAGAAAAAAGATCCTGCCTTGGTTCATATCCTTCTTTCCCATGATCAACCATCTCAAATTTTACCTATATTAATATCCAACTAATTGTTCACCCCACCGAAACTAGTCTGTTTCTTGCTTCTATGCATTTTCTAGTGCTTTTCTCTCTACCTAGAAAAACACACTCTGCTTTGTTCCCTCCATTCCCCATCCCTAATACTAATAGACTAAATCCTCCTCATCAGTCAAAACTCCTCTTCAATTCCTTTTTGAATGAATGAATAAATGAACAATCTAATGATCAATAATGGTGTTGTTAGTTTCAATGTATGTATCTGTAGCCAGAGAATCCAATAAAATATTTTGCAGACTAGACATTACTGCAACTATTTTCATTTAGCTTTAATTTTTATAATTACAATAGCAATGCCTAATAATTACAGAAAACACTTTAAAGTTAATGTATAGTTCCACCACTCAGAAATAGCTACAGTTATTGGTATTCTTCTTTAAAGATTTTATTGTGCAAATTTTTGTGCAAAGAGAACATTTTTCTGTTTTTAACTGATATATTGAGATATATTGGCATACAATAAATTATACACTTTTGAAGTGCACAAATTGATAAGGTTTGACATCTGTATACCCTTTGAAACATCACCGCAATCAAGATAATGAACAAATCTATAGCCCTGCAAAGTTTCCTCATGTTTTTTGAATCCCTCTCTCTTATCCCTCTTTAACCCCAACTCTTGTCTCCAGATAGCCACTCATCTGTTTTCTGTCACTATAGTTTATTTTACATTTTCTAGAATTTTATATAATTGGAATCATACATCATGCACTTTTTTGTCTGGCTTCTTTCACTCAGTATAATCATTTTGAAATTTATTCATCTTGTAGCAGGTATCAATAGTTCATTTTTTATTGCTGAGTAATATCCCATTGTATGGAAATATTACAGTTTGTTATCTATTTATTAGTTGATAGACATTAGGATTGTTTCCAGTTTTGGGCTATTAAAAATAAGGCTGCGGGCTTCCCTGGTGGCGCAGTGGTTGAGAGTCTGCCTGCCAATGCAGGGGACACGGGTTCGAGCCCTGGTCTGGGAAGATCCCACATGCCGCGGAGCAACTGGGCCCGTGAGCCACAACAACTGAGCCTGCGCGTCTGGAGCCTGTGCTCCGCAACAAGAGAGGCCGCGATAGTGAGAGGCCCGCGCACCGCGATGAAGAGTGGCCCCCGCTTGCCACAACTAGAGAAAGCCCTCACACAGAAACGAAGACCCAACACAGCCAAAAATAAAAATAAATTAATTAAAAAAAAAAATCATTTGAAAAAAAAAAAAAAAAAAAAAAAAAAAAAAAAAAAAAAAAAAAAATAAGGCTGCTATGAACATTTGTACAAGTCTTTGTAAAGATGTATACCATCAGTTCTATTGAGTAAATACCTAGAAAAGGAATAGTTGTATTTTAAGTGTATGTACAGTTTTTAAGAAACTGCCAGACTGTTTTCCAAAACGATTATACCATTTTCAGTTGTTCACCAGTAAATTGTGTGAGTTCCAGTTCTCCCAGATCTTTGCCAGCCCCTGTGATGGTAAGTCTTTTTAATTTTAACAATTGTAACAGGTATTCAGTGCTATCACATTATGGTTTTAATATGCAATTCCCTGATGAATTTTAACATTGATCATGTTTTATATGTATATTTTCTTGTCTATCTTTTTTGGTAACATGTCTGTTCAAATCTTTTGTCCATTCTGTAGTTGGATTGTTCATTTCTTATTATTGAACTTTAAGTGCTCTTTATATACATGATAAAACTCCTTTTTGAGATACGTGATGGACAAATATTGCCTCCCAGTCTGTATCTTCATTCTCTTAATAGTGCCTTTAGAGGACCAAAGTTGTTAATATTGATGAAATCCAATTTATCCATTTGTTACTTTATGGATTGCACTTTTAATGTTGCATCTAAAAGAACTTTTGCCTATCCAAAGGTCACAAAGGTTTTCCCAACTGTCTCCCACAAATTTTACAGCTGAAGTTTGCATGTTTAGATATATTATCCATTTATGTTAATTTTTGTTTATTGTGTGAAGTATAAGCTGAAATTCATCTTTTGCATATGGATATCAAGTTTTTCAAGGACCATATATTGAATAGCTGATTAACTGTCCATGGAATCTGCCTATGCCAAAAATCAATTGTCTCTATATGCGTGGCTTTATTTCTGAACAGTCTATTCTGTTTCACTAATGTATTTGTCAATCTTTTTTATTTATTTATTTATTTATTTATTTATTTATTTATTTATTTATTTATTTATTTATGACTGTGTTGAGTCTTCGTTTCTGTGCGAGGGCCCTCTCTAGTTGCGGCAAGTGGGGACCACTCTTCATCGCGGTGCGCGGGCCTCTCACCATTGCGGCCTCTCTTGTTGTGGAGCACAGGCTCCAGATGCGCAGGCTCAGTAGTTGTGGCTCACGGGCCCAGTTGCTCCGTGGCATGTGGGATCTTCCCAGACCAGGGCTCGAACCCGTGTCCCCTGCATTGGCAGGCAGACTCTCAACCACTGCGCCACCAGGGAAGCCCTATTTGTCAATCTTGACATCAATATCACACTGTCTTGATTACTGTCGCTTTATAATAAGTCTTGAAATGTAGTACTGTTAGTCCTCCAATTTTTTTCTTCTTTTACAAAACTGTGTTGGCTGCTCCAAGTTCTTTGCATTTCCATATGAATTTTAGAAACAATTTGTCAATTTCTACCCCAACAAAATCCTCACAGTTTTGACTGGGAATGCATTCAATCTATAAATCAATTTAAGGAAAATCGACATCTTAGCAATATTGAGTCTACTGAGCCATGAACTCTATCCATTTATTTAGGTCTTCATAAATTTGTTTCAGCAATGTTTTGTAGCTTGCAGTGTATAGATCTTTTGCATCTTTTGTTGGGTTTATCCCTGAGTATTTCATATTTTTGACACTATCATAAATTGTATTTTGAAAAATGCTTGTTTCCAATGGTTTGTTGCACTCTATAGAAATAGAATTATTTTGTATATTGATTTTGCATCCTGGAACTTTGGTACACTCAATTAGTACTCCTTGTACCTTTTGTGTGTGTGTAGATTCCATCAGAATTTCTACATAGACGATCATATCACCTGCAAGTAAAGAGTTTTACGTCTGTCTTACCCATCTGGATGTCTCGATTTTATTTGTTCTCTTGCCTCATTGCCTTGGCTAGCATCTCCAATTAAATGTTGAGTAGAAGTGGTGAGAGTGGACATTCTAGTCTTGTTTCTGATCTTAGTGGGAAAGCACTCAGATCACCATCAGATCAGCACTCTTTCACCATTTAGTATGCTACTTAACGGTTTTCATAAGTGTTATTTATTAAGTTCCTTTCTATTCATAATTTTTTGAATTTTTATCAGAAAGTAATGCTGAATTTTATCAAATGTTTTTTTCTGTGTCTAGTAAAGTAATCATGTTATTAGTTTTTTATGGTTTTTTATATGATAAATTATAGAGCATTGTTTATGCATGTTAAACCAACCTTGCCTTCCTGGGATAAATCCCAATTGGTCTTGATACTTTTATATACTGTTGATATCAGTTTTCCAAAACTGAGTTAAGGATATTTGCATCTCTATTTTATAAGAGATATTGGCTGTTTCTTTCCTTTGAAATCCACTTTATCTCATATTAGTATAGGCACTCTACTAGCTTTATTTTGATTAGTATTAGCTTGGTGTATCTTTTTCATCCTTTTGCTTTTAACCTACTTGTGCCTTTTTATTTAAAGTGTGTTTCTTGTATGCAGCATATTGTTGAGTCTTGCTTTCTTATCAGTATGATAATTGGAGTATTAAGACCATTTACATCTTATTGATGTGGTTAAGTATAAATGTATCATCTTCCTATTTGCTTTTTGTATGTAACATTTGTTCCTTAATCATCCTTTCCTCTTCTTCTACCTTCTTTTGGATTAAACTGAATATTTTTATTCCATTTTTTCATTTTGGTTGTCTTAGAAGCTATAACTCTTTGCTTTATTATTTTAGTGGTTGCTTTAGTATACATTTTTAATATATCACAGTCTACTTTCAAGTGTTGCTATACTATTTCATGTATAAGGCCATTACCACAGGATATTTCCATTTCTCCCATCCTGACCTTTGTGCTTCTGTAGTTATACATTTTAACTTTACATGGTATATCAACTCCAGACTACACTGTTACTATTTTTACTGAAGCACTTAACTATCTTTTAAAGAGATTAAAGTAACAAGTCAAAAATCAAATATACTTATTCATGTAGTTACTACTTCCAATGCTATTCTGTTTTTTGAGTAAATACATCTTTCTACTTGGTACTATTTTCTTTCTGCATGAGAGGTTTTTTTAACATTTCTTTTCATGAGACTAATTCTTCAGTTTTTGTATGTTTGAAAAGTCTATTTCATCTGCATTTTTGAAATATGCTTTAATGGCATACAGAATTTTATATTTTAAAGATGCTGCTCCACTGTTCTTTATTTTTCCCCCACTTGCATTGTTTCCAAAGAGAAATCAGTTGCATTATTATCTTTGTTCCTATGTGCATAATGTGTCTCTTTTTTTCTGGCTTCTTTTAAGATTTTTTTCTTTATCACTGGTTTTGAGCAATTTGATTACAATTTGTCTTAGAGTGGTTTTCTTCATGTTCCTCATGCTTGTGATTTATTGAGTTTCTTGAATCTCTGACTTTACAGTTTTCATGATACTTAAAAGATTTAAACCATCATTTCTTCAAATATTTTTTCTGTTCTTACCTGTCTCTCCTCTCTCCAAGGACTCCAATCATGTATATTAGGCTGCTTGAAATTGTCCCATGATTCACTGGTGCTCTCTTCTTAATTTTTTTTTTCTGCATTTCATTTTGGAAACTTTTTTTGCTATATCTTCAAGTTCACTTATCTTTTCATCTGCCATGTCCAATTTGCCTTAATTCAGTCCAGTGTATTAACCTCTTGCACACTGTACCTTTCATCGCTAGAAGTTCAATTTGAGTCTTTTTAAATATCTTCTGCATCTTTACTTAACATTTGAACATATGTTAGAATAACTTTTTAATGTTCTTGCTTGAGAATTCTAACATCTATCTCAGTTCTGGGTTGTTTCTTGATTTAATAATTTATCTCTTCACCATGAGTAGTATTTTCCTGTGATAATTTCTTATTGGATTCTGGACATTATAACCTTTACCTTGTTGAATGCTGAATATTTTTGTATTCCTATAAATATTCTGAATCTTTGTCCTGAGATGCAGTTAAGTTTCTTGGAAAGTTTTATCCTTCCAGGTCTTCTTTTAATATTTGATAAGTAGGGCCACAGCAGTGTTGAGTTTAGAGCTCACTCCTCCCCACTACTGAGGTAACACTCTTCTGTGCACTCTACCCAATGCCCCACAAATCACGAGGTTCTCCAGTCTGCTTTGTAAAACCAAGCATTATTTCCAGCCCTGTTTGAGCACCAGGCATTGTTTTCTCCATTCCATTCAGGTGGTCTTTCCCTGGCTTTGAGCAGTTTCCCAACAAGTATAATATATACTGACCAATATCCAGCTGAACACTTGAATGAGAACCTCTGAAGCTCTCCAGAGTTCTTTCTTTTTGTGCAGCTCTCTTTCTTCCAGTACTCTGGTCTATGATTCTAAGCACCTTGGTCTCTGCATACTTCTAGCCCTAGCTCCTCAACTCTGTCTCCTCAACTCAGGCCATCCACCAGGCTGTACCTGAGGTTCCCCTTCCTGCACTGCAAAACAGAAACTCTCTTAAGACATTAACTGGTTTAATTTAAGGTTCATCTCCCAGGGATCACTGTTATTCATTACCTGATGTCTAGTATCTTTTGAAACACTTTTTAAAATATATTTTATCTGCAGTTTTTTTCAGATGGGAAGATAAATGTGATCCTAGTTCTTCCATCTTGGCCTGAAACAGAAGTTGTATGCATGTTTTTTTACACAGTTGAGATCATTCCGTATTTTGAACCTTATTTTTTTTCTTGTCAATATTTTATCATAAGCTAGTACCACTGGCAAACATCATTTGTAATCTATTTTTTGTGTGTTGCTACATAATATTACGATGTATAAATGTTTCACTTTTACTATGCATCCCATGTTATCAGACTTTTTCTGGTTATAATATTTTCAATTATAAATAATACCGTGATTGACATTTTTGTGCACAAATCTTCATCCACCTTTCTCAATGATATTCTGGACAGATTTCAAGAAGTGCTTAAGAAACGGAAACTTAATTAAAAAAAAACTTGATATACATCATCCCATTGTTTTCAGGACGGTTTTATCAATCTACATTCTTAGCAGCATATATGAGTGCTCATCTTATTGAATCCTCACCAACAATATTATTTTTAAAAATCTTTGCTACTCTGATTTGTGAAATTGGTATCTTGACCTAAATTGTCTCTGATTATTGGTAAATTGAATATTTTCATGAGATTATTGCTTTATCTATTTCCTCTTTGTGAGTTATGTATTTCCATTCTTTTATTGCTATTAAGATATTGGGGGCTTCCCTGGTGGCGCAGTTGTTGGGAGTCTGCCTGCCAATGCAGGGGACATGGGTTCGAGCCCTGGTCCGGGAAGATCCCACATGCTGCAGAGCAAGTAAGCCTGTGCGACACAACTGCTGAGCCTGCGAGCGGCAACTACTAAGGCCCACGTGCCTAGAGCCCGTGCTCCACAGCAAAAGAAGCTGCCGCAATAAGAGGCCTGTGCGACGCAACAAGGAGTGACCCCCGCTCACTGCAACTACAGAAACCTGCACACAGCAATGAGGACCCAACGCAGCCAAAGGTAGATAGATAGATAGATAGATAGATAGATAGATAGATAGATAGATAGATAGATAGATAGATGATAGATAGATAGATAGATAGATAAATAAATAAATAAAATTTGTAAAAAAAATTTTTAAATAGAGGATTATTTAAAAAAAAAAAGATACTGGAGTGTTCCAAATCAATTTGGCTGAGCTCCCTGCCCTACTCTCTTGCAATATATTCCAGCCACATATGAACTCCCCATCTTTTCTTGCTTTTTTTTGTCTTTGCACTTGCTTCTGCCTCTGCCTGGAGGGTTCTTCTTTTATAATCTTAACGTCTTCGAAAATCCTTTACTATTTGAAACCAAAAGCTGCCTTTTTAGTGAGTTCCTCCTTGACAGTTCCTGGATAGACTAAAATCCTCCTTCTTTGAACATCTTGCCATTATATTATTTATTTTATTGTGCATGTATCTGTAAGTGCCTTAAGGGGCAAGGACTATGTATTTTCATCTCAAAATCCACACATCTCTGCTGATAATAAATACCCAAGACATTTAGTGAATGAATAAATGGTTAAAAGAGTGCAATTCAGACAAATTAAAACAACAGTGGTCATTTATTCTGCTGGCATTTATTGAATACCCACTATGTACCACTTGAAAGAAATTCAAACCTGATATATAATAATTCAATTCTTTTAAATGGCAGACTATTCTTTTCTAGCCATTTTCTCATTGGCTCTTTTATTTTCTTTATTTTCTTTTATTTATTTATTTTTTAAACATCTTTATTGGAGTATAATTGCTTTACAATGGTGTGTTAGTTTCTGCTTTATAACAAAGTAAATCAGTTATACATATACATATGTTCCCATATCTCTTCCCTCTTGCATCTCCCTCCCTCCCACCCTCCCTATCCCACCCCTCTAGGTGGTCACAAAGCACCGAGCTGATCACCCAGTGCTATGCGGCTGCTTCCCACTAGCTATCTATTTTACGTTTGGTAGTGTATATATGTCAAGGCCACTCTCTCACTTTGTCCCAGCTTACCCTTCCCCCTCCCTGTATCCTCAAATCCATTCTCTAGTAGGTCTGTGTCTTTATTCCCGTCTTGCCCCTGGGTTCTTCATGACCATTTTTTTTTTTTTTTAGATTCCATATATATGTGTTAGCATACAGTATTCGTTGTTCTCTTTCTGACTTACTTCACTCTGTATGACAGACTCTAGGTCCATCCACCTCACTACAAATAATTCAATTTCTTTTCTTTTTATGGCTGAGTAATATTCCATTGTATATATGTGCCACATCTTCTTTATCCATTCATCTGCTGATGGACACTTAGGTTGCTTCCATGTCCTGGCTATTGTAAATAGAGCTGCAATGAACATTGTGGTACATGACACTTTTTGAATTATGCTTTTCTCAGGGTATATGCCCATTAGTGGGATTGCTGGGTGGTATGGTAGTTCTATTTTTAGTTTTTTAAGGAACCTCCATACTGTTCTCCATAGTGGCTGTATCAATTTACATTCCCACCACCAGTGCAAGAGGGTTCGCTTTTCTCCACACCCTCTCCAGCATTTATTGTTTGTAGATTTTTTGATGATGGCCATTCTGACCGGTGTGAGGTGATACCTCATTGTACTTTTGATTTGCTTTTCTCTAATGATTGATGATGTAGAGCATTCTTTCATGTGCTTGTTGGCAATCTGTATATCTTCTTTGGAGAAATGTCTATTTAGTTCTCCTGCCCATTTTTGGATTGGGTTGTTTGTTTTTTTGATATTGAGCAGCATGAGCTGCTTGTAAATTTTGGAGATTAATCCTTTGTCAGTTTCTTCATTTACAAATATTTTCTCCCATTCTGAGGGTTGTCTTTGCATCTTGTTTATGGTTTCCTTTGCTGTGCAAAGCTCTTAAGTTTCATTAGGTCCCATTTGTTTATTTTTGTTTTTATTTCCATTTCTCTAGGAGGTGGGTTAAAAAGGATCTTGCTGTGATTTATGTCATAGAGTGTTCTGCCTATGTTTTCCTCTAAGAGTTTTATAGTATCTGGCTTTACATTTAGGTCTTTAATTTAAGAAATTAATTCCCTTGTATGTTATTTGTTGTTTTTCCCTTGCTGCTTTTCATATTTTTTCTTTGTATTTAATTTTTGATAGTTTGATTAATTGTGTCTTGGCGTGTCTCTCCTTGGATTTATCCTGTATGGGACTCTATGTGCTTCCTGGACTTGATTAACTATTTCCTTTCCCATGTTAGGGAAATTTTCAACTATAATCTCTTCAAATATTTTCTCAGTCCCTTTCTCTTTCTCTTCTTCTTCTGGGACCCCTATAATTCGAATGTTGGTGTGTTTAATGTTGTCCCAGAGGTCTCTGAGACTGTCCTCAATTCTATTTATTCTTTTTTCTTTATTCTGCTCTGCAGTAGTTATTTCCACTATTTTACCTTCCAGGTCCCTTATCCGTTCTTCTGCCTCAGTTATTCTGTGATTGATCCCTTTTAGAGAATTTTTTTTTAAATTTATTTATTTTATTTATTTATTTTTGGCTGTGTTGGGTCTTCATTGCTGTGTGCAGGCTTTCTCTAGTTGTGGCGAGCAGGGGCTACTCTTTGTTGCGGTGCGTGGGCTTCTCATTGCAGTGTCTTCTCTCATTGCGGAGCACGGGCTCTAGGCATGTGGGCTTCAGTAGTTGTGGCACGTGGGCTTCAGTAGTTGTGGCTCACAGGCTCCAGAGTGCAGGCTCAGTAGTTGTGGTGCACCAGCTTAGTTGCTCTGCGGCAGGTGGGATCTTCCCGGACAAGGGCTTGAATCTGTGTCCTCTGCATTGGTAGGCAGATTCTTAACCACTATGCCACTAGGGAAGCCCGAGAATTTTTAATTTCATTTATTGTGTTGTTCATCACTGTTTGTTTGCTCTTTAGTTCTTCTAGGTCCTTGTTAAACGTTTCTTGTATTATCTCCATTCTGCTTCCAAGATTTTGAATCATCTTTACTGTCATTATTCTGAATTCTTTTTCAGGAAGACTGCCTATTTCCTCTTCATTTGTTAGGTCTGGTGTGTTTTTACCTTGCTCCTTCATCTGCTGTGTGTTTCTCTGTCTTCTCATTTTGCTTAATTTACTGTGTTTGAGGTCTCCTTTATGCAGGCTGCAGGTTCGTAGTTCCCATTGTTTTTGGTGTCTGTCCCCAGTGTCTAAGGTTGGTTCAGTGGGTTGTGTAGGCTTCCTGGTGGAGGGGACTAATGCCTGTGTTCTGGTGGATGAGGCTGGATCTTGTCTTTCTAGTGGGCAGGTCCATGTCTGGTGGTATGTTTTGGGGTGTCTGTGGCCTTATTATGATTTTAGGCAGCCTCTCTGCTAATAGATGGGGTGTGTTCCTGTCTTGCTAGTTGTTTGGCATAGGGTGTCCAGCACTGGAGCTTGCTGGTCGTTGAGTGGAGCTGGGTCTTGGCGTTGAGATGGAGATCTCTGGGAGATTTTTGCCATCTGTATTACGTGGAGCTGGGAGGTCTCTTGTGGAGCAGTGTCCTGAACTGGGCTCTCCCACCTCAGAGGCACAGCCCTGACTCCTGGCTGGAGCACCAAAAGCCTGTCACCACACGGCTCAGAATAAAAGGGAGAAAAAAAAAAGAAAGAAAGAAAGAGGAAGATAAAATAAAATAAAATAAAATAAAATAAAGTTATTAAAATATAAAATAAAAAAATAATTATTAAAAAAAAATTTTTTTAAGTAATAAAAAAAAAAGAAAGAAAGAAGAGAGCAACCAAACCAAAAAACAAATCCACCAATGATAACAAGTGCTAAAAACTATACTAAAAAAATAATAAAACGGACAGACAGAACCCTAGGACAAATGGTAAAAGCAAAGCTGTACAGACAAAAAGCATACACACGGCATACACACACACACTCACAAAAAGAGAAAAAGGGAAAAAAATATGTATATCATTGCTCCCAAAGTCCACCTCCTCAATTTGGGATGATTCGTTGTCTCTTCAGGTATTCCACAGATGCAGGGTACATCAAGTTGATGGTGGAGATTTAATGTTCCTGAGGCTGCTGGGAGAGATTTCCCTTTCTCTTGGGATGATTTGGGATGATTCGTTTTCTCTTCAGGTATTCCACAGATGCAGGTACATCAAGTTGATTGTGGAGCTTTAATCCGCTGCTTCTGAGGCTGCTGGGAGAAACTTCCCTTTCTCTTCTTTGTTTGCACAGTTCCTGGGGTTCAGCTTTGGATTTGGCCCCGCCTCTGCATGTATGTCGCCTGAGGGCATCTGTTCTTCGCTCAGACAGGATGGGGTTAAAGGAGCAGCTGTTTCGGGGCTCTGGCTCACTCAGGCAGGTGGGAGGGAGGGATACGGATGTGGGGCGAGCCTGCGGCAGCAGCGGTCAGCGTGACGTTGCACCAGCCTGAGTTGTGCCATGTGTTCTCCCGGGGAAGTTGTCCCTGGATCACGGGACCCTGGCAGTGGCGGGCTGCACAGGCTCCCGGGAGGGGAGGCGTGGATACTGACCTGTGCTTGCACACAGGCTTCTTGGTGGCGGCAGCAGCAGCCTTAGCGTCTCCTGCCCGTCTCTGGGGTCCGTGCTGATAGCCGCGGCTCGCGCCCATCTCTGGAGCTCGTTTAGGCGGTGCTCTTAATCCCCTCTCCTCGTGCACCAGGAAACAAAGAGGCAAGAAAAAGTCTCTTGCTTCTTCGGCAGCTCCAGACTTTTTCCCGGACTCCCTCCCGGCTAGCCGTGGCGCACTAGCCCCTTCAGGCTGTGTTCACACCACCAACCCCAGTCCTCTCCCTGCGATCCGACCTCCGAAGCCCAAGCCTCAGCTCCCAGCCCCCGCCCGCCCCGGCGGGGGAGCAGACAAGCCTCTTGGGCTGGTGAGTGCTGGTCAGCACCGATCCTCCATGCGGGAATCTCTCCGCTTTGCCCTCCGCACCCCTGTGGCTGCGCTCTCCTCCGCGGCTCCGAAGCTTCCCCCCTATGCCACCCGTGGTCTCCGGCCATGAAGGGGCTTCCTAGTGTGTGGAAACCTTTCCTCCTTCACAGCTCCCTCCCACTGGTGCAGGTCCCGTCCCTATTCTTTTGTCTCTGTTTTTTCTTTTTCTTTTGCCCTACCCAGGTACGGGGGTAGTTTCTTGCCTTTTGGGAGGTCTGAGGTCTTTGCCAGCGTTCAGTAGGTGTTCTGTAGGAGTTGTTCCACATGTAGCTGTATTTCTGATGTGTTTGTGGGGAGGAAGGTGATCTCCACGTCTTACTCTTCCGCCATCTTGAAGCTCCCTCATTGGCTCTTTTAAATATAACTAACGATCACTTGCGATCTAATATTAAAATAGTGCTATAATTGAACTTAGACAGAAAGCCTCCGATCTGTTCCCATCCTGCAATCTCTGTCTAAATTCTTTAAAGAAGCTAGCTTTAGATGATTATACATCTGCTTAATGGTTTCCTTTTGACCCTTTCCTTTCCAACTAATTGAGCTGGCTTATCTCTGCTAAATAAACACATCCCCAGACACAGCACCCACTCACAGCCCCATAGGAAAAGCAGAGTGAGTTTCCTTCACCCATGTGCTTTATAATTTGTAGTATCTGAGTGTGGAATCAACCCCTGAAGAATTTGGTAATGGTCTATTAGAAGCATGTCTTCCCTCAAAGCAAAGGGTGAAGGTCATAAGAGTTTTTACTGATACAGGTCTTTCTGTACCTCCCTCCGGTTCTTCAAATCCCCTCACCCATATATTTGTGGGCAGTTACAGTATTGTGAGGAGGGCATGATTTATAGGAAGATACAAACTTCTTTGCAAATGCTCCTTGCTGAGTCAGGTTGGGCTATAAGATTAATTTCTATGGAAAGTGAAAATTCTTAAGAGCCTGCCTCCAGTCTACAGAGGGGAAATGGAGGCAAATCCATGAAGAGATATGGGCAGAACTGGCTTCAGCAGATAAAGATGGGAATGGAGTTTCTGTAGAGAACCCTCACCAGGGCAAAGCAGGGCACGTATGACCGTCCTAGGGTATGCAGGCCCAGGAAGTTTAGTTTAGTTTAGTTTTGTTTTGTTTTGGAGATTCTGTCTATATAAACAATTGGATGCACTCAAAATCAGCATGTCAGCAACATTCCGTCTGCCCCATCTCATGTCATGATGAGGACAAACTACCACAGCAGACCGCAAGAGTGATCTCCTTGCCAGATCATCCCCCTTGACTCAAGGACTGGCCATGGAGTCTCAGGACAGCCCCATATGCATGTGTTCCAGAGCTTCTCCTCCTCAAGGTATCCAGTCCACCTCACTGATGTGTTAAGGCATCAGAGAGCACCCTGAAGGGGGAGAAACAGACTGGAGCCCTGTTGATACACTGCCAACCCAAGCCCATCTCAGGCCCAAAGGAGTACTTTAGACATTTCCAGGAAGGATCTCCAAAGTCCTGGGCCTCCTAAGGAACGGGGCCCACAACAGAAGCCCTTCTGGCTCAGCTCTAAGGGCATTTCCAGATAAAGGCATGATGAGGACATTTCCACAGAAGAGGAAGTCAGTCCATTTCATAAGCCCAACACTGGGTCAGAAAGTTCCTCCCACACTGCACTGTTATTGTTGCCATAGACTGTCACCAACTTGAAAGACAGGGTCCACCTTCTGCTGTTTTCATACCCCCGTGCCTAGCACCAAGACAGACACTTACAATGTTGTCAAATAAATGTTAAAAATCCTACTTCGGGCTTCCCTGGTGGCACAGTGGTTGAGAGTCTGCCTACCAATGCCTACTTCAACGCAAGTTTGATTTTCATTATACAGTAGAGCATCTTAGAGAAGTGAATAGTGTCTTGAAATTAGGTTAGAAGGCTTAGTTCAATCTCTGAGTTTCAGTCACCTCGTCTTAAAATGAAGGAGCTGGACCAGCAGATCCTTAAAGACCTTCCAACTTTAGATCTTATGACTTGAATATCTATGACTGGCCCTAATCAGGGAGAGATTACTGGCTTCCCAGAAAAGATGAGAGGGATTTAAACCAACAAACCTAGTCACCAAGGTTTAATATATGTAGGAAACTATTCATTCCACCATCAGCTACAGGCTTGGAGTCAGGTGGCAAACGCACTAATCACTCTGTCAGTAAGTTGAGCCTGTGTTGTTCACTCCTAATAGAAGCACTTGTAGGGCTGGGGTGGAATTTTTTTGTTCCTGTTCCAAGGTATCTGAGTCCAAGTGATCGGGAGCACACGGTTTCTGAAACCCCAATGTGAGCCCTTGCTCTGGACACCACAGAGTCTAATTATATTGAACAGAGAGCAGCAAAAGTCACAAAGCCATTAATGGGAGGGTAAGGGGAAAATGAACACCCAGGGAGAAATTCAGTAGCTATTTTGAAAAACAGGAGATTTTGCTTCTTTGTCTCAGTGACAAAGTAGCTGAGTCACCCAATCGCTCATGATCTCAGGGAACGCATTAGCTTTGGCTGAGTCTGCACTCATCCAAAAAGTGGAAAGGTATGATGGTCGGAGAAAGCCCGGAAGGTCTGCTCTGAAAAAAAAAGTAGGGATTTTGGGGGAAGGGATAGGAGGAGCAGGACATATTTTAGAGCTTATAAACTGAAGATGAAATCACCATAAAGAGCTGTCAAGGAAGCAATGCCTAGTAATCCTGCACTCAGGCAAAGCTCAAATGCCAGACATGCCCTAAGATCAGGACTTTGAAGGGAGATCACTTAAAACTATTCTACGCACAGACAACGAGAGACTCAGCTGAAGAATTTGCTTATGAGGCTTGCTAAAGACCCAACATATCCCTCTTCTCCTCTTGTCAAAGTGTTTGAGCCCAGGTAAAGCACACAGCCTCTGAACACCATGACCTCATAGAAACCCAGGCGCCCAGGAACTCCCGAGCCTGATGACCATAACTCACAGCATGAGAACCCTGCTGAAAGCCTGAGAGGACATCGAGGGGGTGTGAATATTGGAAATGCTGTCTTCCGTGAGGGTTAGACCAGCAAGGTCCTGAACAACACATTTCCTGACCTCCTGTCTTCTTGGGAGAGCTCCAGAGAAACTGTAAGTGAAGGATGAAGGAACCCTCTCAGCCCACAGATGTCCTGAGTTCCCTTTCTCAAAGGACGGTGCAATGGTCAGGGAATACAATGGAGCTCAAGGTCCAACCTCTGCTAGGAAGACTCAACC
This sequence comes from Balaenoptera musculus, assembly GCF_009873245.2. NCBI lineage: Eukaryota > Metazoa > Chordata > Mammalia > Artiodactyla > Balaenopteridae > Balaenoptera > Balaenoptera musculus. The sequence continues at coordinate 41,337,470 of NC_045786.1, forward strand.
CGTTTCTGATTGACTTTGATGTTTTTGAGGCAAGAGAGGCCAACAGAGTTTAAAGTCCTGGGAAATAAACCAATGATAACAGCTGATAATTCAGCTTCAAAGGTTGGGTTAACTATTACCATGTGAAAATGTGGCCACACTTTGGAAATAGTTACGTGGACAGACAGTGGAAATTGTCATTATTTTTACCAAAACCCTTAGGTCCACCCTGGAAATGAGGGCACAAAGGTACAGAAGGTGTTGAGACATGGAACAAACACAGACTCTTCTAAGGTCACAAGATGAGTCAGTCACAGACAAGCAATTTATCTTTGCCTCAAAACATTTTTCTACTTAGTGAATTTGGAAAGCTCAAAGACAGCTTTGGTGCAGATAAACAAACTTGTTCACAGTAGAGCAAGCTAGCAAGAACTAGCTCACCCTGGCCCTGGGTCATTTCTCCCTCCCTGATTCTATAAAAAGCTCCCCCATAAATTCTAAAGGCCCATAAATTCCAGCTGAATGGATTATCAAACCAAATACTGGAAGCCTAGCTCTGTCTCAAATAGGAAGCAAAATTTGAATGTGAATGCTACCCGTCACATCCCCTCAAACGCAGATCTTTCTCTTCTGCCAATCTCAGTCAGTTTCCCCAGACAACTCTAAGTAAGAGACAAAAGACCCCCTCCAGTGAGACTTTATTCTCCTTCAAGCTGATGGTTGCTGCCTCTCATTCTCTCAGAATGAGTCCCCTCCCGCAAGGCACCTCAGTCCCTCATGCAAGAGAGTTCTGGGTAGACCAGCTACTTCATTTCCCAGACATGTTTAGACATGATAGAACCTCAAATGTGAAGTGGGCTTGGTACCAAGGAATAATAAGATAATAAATATGGAGTGCCTACTATAGCACCCACTCAGTAAATGTTGGCTTTTATTCGTCATTAGATAGGTTATTCACAAAATATAAAATTTTTTTAATTGAAGAATTTCTTTCGAATTGAATTAAGAGCCTACCATGGTCCCGGCACTTGGGTAGGACCAATGGAGAACAGCAAGATAAATATAATTTGACTTCTACCTTTAGGAGGTTTAGAATTTATATGGGAGAGAAGACACACACGCCAACATGGTACAGAGTCAAATCTGATATATATTAAAGGAAAATAAGAATGAAGTGCTGGAGGAGGGGAAATTCCTTTTGTCTGGTGAGGTGGAGCAGGCACCATAAGGTGGGGTCTGAAGAATGGGGGCAGCTTCTGCCATTCAATAAGGCAGGGCTGCCCTTCCAGAGGGAGGGAAGCACATGAGGAAAGTTCTGGAACAGAACAGGGCATCCCAGGTGCAGGGGTAGCTGGCTAGAAAGAAAGAGGAGAGGAGGACTAAAAGGGAAGGATGGAGATGGAGATAGGGACACATTCTTGATTGCTTTGAAGTCAGGAAATACCAGTGGGAGGGCTATAGGAGCTGTCTAGGTCTGAAGAAAACTGCTCAGACTAAAGCAATGGTCATGAAGGAACAGGTGCAAGCTGACACAAATCTATGACAGTAAGACTCTGCCAGCATGGTGGGTATTTGAGAAGTGAGGAAGGCTTGGAATAGCCACCTCCCCTGAGAGTGAGGGCTGGCACAAGGCCACAGAGGGTGAGTGACATTGCTCTGCATGCCCCTTGTCTCTAGAAGGTGTGCGGTTTGTTTCTCTGTCATAAATCTTGCCCTGAAAACTATCTGGAGACAGGGTTTTATTGGAGGACAGCTGCATAACTAATTTTAGGTTTGTGCTAGAGAAATAGGGCAGGTTTAATCTCCAGGGCAGGGAGGAGTCATAGTGACACAACGCTGGGCATCCGTTCCTACAGAGGCATCCAAGAATAACTCTCCCGGGGCTTGCTAGCATTTGGAGGCTGACACTCATTAAAGCTATTCACATCCCCTGACATGTTACTTCATCCCTGAAAGATCCCTTCAAACGCACAGGTTCTGGCATCCAAGTGGAGTTGAGTAGAACTCATTGGGGTACAACTTAGTTACTATTTGGGAAACGGAGTTCATGGGAGAAGGTGAGTAGTGGCAGAAACTTCCCATCTGCATGTTCACCTCTAGTTTTGCTGCCAGATCTCAAGCAGGCAGCCAAGTACCCAATAGAATTTATATTCATAACGAGGAACAATATTAAAGCACATCAAAGTTTCCAAGATTTTGGGCACAGTATTTCTTAATGCCCCCAACAAACCTAAGAGGTAGGACTTGATATTCACACTTTGAGAAATGTAACAGTTTAGTTAAGAAAGGATAAATGACTCGCCAAGGAATCAGCTAGAAAGAGGGCGACAAGGCAGGTCTTCTGATTTTAGCACCTTTGTTCTTGTCTTGCTGCTGGAGGCTGGGGGTAAGGCAGAAGACAAGGCAGCTTTGAGAAAGAATTCAAAAGCAGAGGGAACAGATATTTATTTCGCCTTTGAGAGGAAAGAGCCATATGATGCAGGAGGAAGACTCCCCCTATCATTAAGCAAATTGGTCCATAAGTATGTGCGTTTAGATGGTAACAGAAATTTAAACAAAGTTTAGCCGCTTGTGATTGTCTTATACATATATGGTGGTTTAGAAATCAAATGCTGGAAATAGACTGTGTAAGATACTCCGGTGGTGGTTCAAGAGCTAAGGCTCATGTATCAGACAGGGTTTAAATTCCAGCTCTTTCACTTAAATCCCAGCATGTTACTTAACTTCTTTCAGCTTCAATTTTTTTTTTCCCTGTAAAATTGGGGACAGTAATAGCACCTGCCTCGCAAAAGAGAGGAGAGGATCAAAAGAGATAATGCATGCTAAGAGCTTAGCATGGGGCAGAGCACATAATAAATGCCATGGCAATGACAGCTCTATCGAAATGGTTGGTGGAAAAGCCTCTCCTCTATGGAGGTTTGGTTTTAATTTGGCATTTGGATCAAGAAGGGGAATCATCTTGTCTAACTTTTACAGAACAGACCAGAAATGCAGAAATATGCCCGAGGTCCCTGAAAAGTCATTTTGTCATTGGAAACATCCACCCCTGTTTATCCCTGGGGTTACTTTCCAGGAGAAAAAAAGCAATAGAGATGGCAACTAGCATGAGTCTCTGAGAAGGGGGCTTCTGTGCTTTGTTGCTTACTCCCCCTAGCTCAATCTGAATAGGGAAGACAATAAAAGCTATCAGGATCCCAGAAGGGAAGGGCCTAGTGCCAAGGTGAGCTGGGAAGGACTTGCCTAGAGGAGCTCTCCAAACAACATGGTACCCGAGTGAGTACCGTGTGATACTGGTATGTGGATGGGCCCAGGAGACATCACTAGATTTTCACATGATGTAGGGTAAGCAACCAAACATTCCTGAGCTGCCAAAGAGATACACGGAGACAACAGCAGATTAAAAGAGTCCTGGTGAGTAAGGCAAAAAGATATGGCTCATGGATTGCTGACCAAAGGACATGTTAAGACTGCATATGTCAGCAGCAAAGGCCTACACACCACGATAAAAACTGAAATATCCAAATCAAACATATTCAAATTGAATAATGGAAGTTTAAGAGGGAAATAAAATATAATTACAGAAAAACCAAGAAAGTTAATTTTTTTGGTCACTGAGCTTGTGACTCTGAAATTTTATACTTAACTAAATGAGGATCCCTTGACAGAATTTAGTTGAATCCCATTTTGCAATACATTTGCACTTCAGAGAAGAGATTTCTCAAATGAGGTACATGCAACACTGACTCCAAAAAAAAAGGTGGTCTGCAAACAAAAATAGTTCCCTAACCAAATTAGTTTTGGAAAAGGGTATATACTACATACCCATCTTGAATATTCCGAATGTGTGTTGGCTTTATGAAGGCTTTGAGAAGTCTTACAGTAAAGAAATATACCTAACTTTGTTTAACCCAGTACTTCTCAATATATTTGATGAGAAAACTTTTTTTTAACAAGATATAATGTTTTTCACTCTAGGAAGTGCTGGTGTAGAGAGCTGCAGGTGAGAATGGATGAGAATGGCATTACTGTGGTGACCCAAGAGAAAAATAATCAGGTGGAAGATGAGCCGAAGATTGATGCTGGGATGCAGAAAATCTCATGGCTGGGCATGGAAATGCTACTTTGCCAAATGACCTCATATATCTTGGAAATTGGCTGAATTTTTTCTAATATTCTTTCAAGGTCCTCGCTGAGTCACTCCCATAAATGATGGATCTTATTGGTTCCGAATATCTCTAAAGCCTGCGTCTCTGACCATCTCCCTTTTTTTAAGTTTGTGATTCACTCCACTCCAGGAGGCAGGGCCAGGGAGAATAGGCTGAGTTTCACTTTCCAATCATAAAAACACATCTCAAAACTAGCACACAATCCAAATTTCATATCAGAAATTTAGGAACCCTGAGAGCATCACCTTTCCCTATCATGTCTGGACTGTCTTTTAAGGGCTGTACTCACTATGGTAGAGTCTGTGATTAAAAGAGATACCTGAAGGCTTCAGGCAAAAAAACAAGGGCTTTTGAGTCAGACAGATCTGGCTGGATTCAAATCCCAACTCTGCCTTTTCCTAGCATTGTGACCTTGGATAAGACTCTCTCCACATCTGAATTCCCTCATCTGAAAATGAAGATGATATTATATCCATTCAGGTTCTTGTGACAATCCGAGGAAATGATGCATGGGTGGGGAGAGATGTGAGCCGAGACAGGATGAAGTCATAGAACCGTATCTACAAGGGGGAAGTCATCGCTAAGTGAACTGGAAACACCAAGAGAATATCTATGAGACCATTCCCATATCTGTATCTACTACAAAGAAGGCAAAAGTACTAAAAACTGCTCTGTACCTGATTACTCGGGTGCTCTTCTGGGTATAAGGGGTGATGACCTTGAGAAGCAGTTCCATCGCTCCATTAATTCCCAGCATGGCTCCTGTGGTGACTGAGAAAGACAAAAGCACGCTAGTTACTGACCCATCTGAACCAAGTGTTATTTTCAGCATTACAGTATGAGCCTAAAAGATAGGGGAGGTCCATCACCTTTCTTACCAAAGGCAACTTAAAAGCAGAGAAACTCTATGGTCTTTTATCCCTGGCTTGGAAGTTAAAGATCATCTGAAAAGCACACATTATCTTCCCACACTGTCTCTTTCTCAAAAGGGTCCCAAGCCATGAAATTATGTTTTTCATTTTCTGGTGGCCCATTGCCCTACTCCTTTGTATAGTCAATCAGAATAGCCAAGGCAATTGCCGAGCAGAAGACTTTTTCTGTAAGCAGATCTTTGGGTTTCTGGCAACTACTTAAGTTCAAGCTGTTTCACCCACCACCGACTTCCTATATGATACATACATGCATGCACACACACACACACACACACAGAGCCAGTATCTTAAAAAACACTTTCTTAGATGTATTTTGCTGTTTGGAGACTTCACAATGAAGAAAAGTCGTAAGTGGATGGGATAAGTTTCAATCCAACTTGGATTGACTTCTTTAAAACTTTAGGAAGCAATCTAATAAAGAAGATAGTGTCCTTTTTGTTCCACCCCGATTCCAAGTTCCCCTACAACTTTTGCACTTGGATCGCCCATCACTAAAAGGCTAAGGCTTGACTATACCTCTATCCATTAGAATGGCAAAGGAAGAATCAGTTAGGCCTCCTCAGAGGTAACTACCAGAAATTTTTGCCTTTTTGCCCAATTGGATGGCTATAAAAACAGAGTGATAGATCTGAATAATAGAAAGAGACCGAAAGGGGTAGCTGGTCATCCTGGTGGCTTCAGGTAAGTATTTTGGGTACAAAACCTCTCATCTCTGATGATGCCCCAGCCACTCTGCAATATCCCCAGCACCTCACTCCACTCAGCTTACTTTAGGAAGAGCTCTGATCACGTCAAAAATAAGAGGAACCCACAGGATACAAAATGGAATCAGTTTGGCCCGAGGCAAAACTTCCAGTGGGAGAAGGAAAGAAGGTTATCTTCCAAGGTGTGATCCTTTTTCCTTTCCTTCACTGTACTGTTGTAGTAAAACAGAGACCCATGAATGCCTTGTGCTTTGGGCCAGCTTTGTTCCAGGAAATATGAGTGGACACAAGGGGGTCAGGGAGAAGCAAAGGGATAGAAACAAGGGAGGCTATACTGGCTTGCTCCAAGCCTCAGGAAAGGAGGAAAAATGGAAAACTGGAGTCTCTAATATAGTTCATCCCAGTACAGTCCATCAGAGAGAGACTGAGGCTGATGTCTTAGTTATCACCAGGAGTGCGTGTTCCTGGAATATCCTCTATGCATTTGTCCCTCCTGAGGCTAGTACAGGCAGTCATTGAATGGATCAAAATTCAAGAATTTGGCATCCTAATCCTGCCCATCAATCTTCCCTTCCCATGGCTACTAACTCAGTCCTTACTTCTAAATTGGGAAAACATGCTGGAGTAAACTCCTGGCAAATAATTCAGCAAAGTTCTAGTATTAAGTAGAGTTAGGGAGGAAATAGTTTTAAGAGCATGAATTCTAGCATAGGAGACTTTAGACTTGGAACTGAAAGAGGATAACAATAAAAAGTCCTCACTAAGTTCTTCCATGCTGGATGCCTGCCCAAGGTTAGACCTCTGGCAGCTCTATAAGCAAACTCACCGGCCATCTGAGAGATGCCGAATGGTTCGCTGGCTGTCACAGACCCATTATGTTTCCAGCCAATTCCTTCTGCAGATAGGAGCTGTTTAGAAAACTTGCTGGAACTTTCAACAGTGGCTAACAATTCAACAAAGCGACAGCAACCCATGGGCTTCATGAACTCTGCTTGCCTCTCATCAGTAAAGTCAATGTATAGAGAGTGATCGTATTTTTTTTTAATATTTTATGAAACAGTTCATACAATAAATGTTGTCTTAGAATAGGAGACACATAGCCACCTCCTCATACCCACAGGCAAATCTCAGCATTTTTCAGAGCTCCCTGCTGAAGGAATTCTTCAAGATCTCTATAATCAATGTATATAATGAGAGTAAGTTATTCATCTTAACTATTCTTTACAGAACCAAAATAAGATACTTCAAGTCTCGTGCTGCTGGCAAGCTCCAAATGGGGGTGACACACCTTCTGCCTACTCATTAATAAGAGTTGTCCTTTATACAAAGCCACAACTTCTCACTTAGATTTTCCTTTGTTAGAGATGGGTTTGGACAGATTCTTTCAGCCTCTCTCAAATATTCTCTGATTTTCTGGTCAACATATATGAGTGTGAGTGGAGATTCTGTCTGTGAACACGGAGTCAAGCATCTGTCTCATTATTCCCTAGAAATACTTTCTTTTGATGGGTCTTCCATGCTTATTCATGGAGTTAACCAATGAAATATGTCCCTACTATTTTGTTAGTTCTGAGGATAGTTACGGAAAAAGGTCACCACCTGTTTACTACCCTTATGTGTGTGATTCCTATTATTTCAAAGGACTGAGGGAAAAGATTAGAGCAGAGAAGAAAAACTAACACTTACTTAGCAACTATTATGTGACGAGCTTACCCATGAACATGATCTTACTTATCTCAACCACCAAGTCTATGAGCTCTTATTACAACTGTAATTTTACAAAGGAAGAAGCTGAGGTTAAACAGGTTAAGTGCACATATCATATGACTCTTAAGAAATGAAGTCAGAGTCAAGCCCAGGTCTTCTTGGCTCTAAGCTCATGTTCTTTCCTCTAGAGAGTATTACATCTAAATAGTTGTCACTTTTGTTCTGCAGGAAAGGGGCTTAGAAAGGAGAAATAAAAGTCTGTGTTCTTTACACTGAAATAGGTGGCACAGAATATAATCTATTAATAACTGTATCCGTATGGAGAGTAGAATAAACATGAATTTTGCAGTTAGAAACTTAGCCCTCATGACTTATCTGTATGAACTCAAGCAACTTCTTCATTCTTCTAAGCTTCATTTTCTTTTTTCTTAGCTATAAAATGCTGAGTCTACATACAGGATGGTTATGATTATCAGAAATAATCCAAATCAGGAGATGGCAAATAACATCAACCCATGTGCTATGATATATCAAGTTACCTGAAAGACAATGTTGAGAAGCATTGGGAGATAAACTTTGGTAAAGGATGTCATGATCAATGAGTGACTTCAGGGACATAGTGGAGAGACTTGTGATGTGAGGGTCGCTCTTGACAGCTGTAACACATTGCTCTGTGCCTTGGACATAAGGACTGAATAAAGTCTGCCTTCCCCTGCCACAGGTCTTTTTCACCTCGTAGTACTGACAGAGAGACGTAGAGTGCTAAAATGTTTTAGCTCCCAAGGGAAAACAATATGGATCTCTCACTTCAAGCACTGGCTCAAGAGTTCTCCATGGCCGAGAAGGAGATGAAGAAATAACTTCTCACCTCTACGGTCTCTAGAACATGAGGCTCCTCCTGGTTTATTTATCTTGTTGGGACTACATTTGTCCTCCACCCATGCCCTCCTTCCAACCACACCCCCAAATGGTTTCCAGGTGTCCCAGCCCAGATCTGGAAGCCACCCCCAGAGAGCCACAATTGAGTTGCTTACCACTAAAGGCAAAGACACGCAGAGCCCAGAGACAGTGGAGGAGGTTCTGGCTGTGAGACAGGTTTTTCTTCGCCAGAATCAATGTCACATCAAGTGCTTCCAATTCCAGTGCCTTCTGTCCAAACTTTTTATCTATGAACACAGATCAATCCATCTTAGTTGTGTTTCACATTAATTCTGAAGGTTGTATAATGTGTGGGGGAGAGGAAGGCAAAGATGGTGGAGTGAAGAAGATTATCATGGCCAATGAGACTTTTCGGGTCTAGTAGAAAATGCTACTAAGTATGTCCCCATTGGAACCAGATGACTCAAAAGAGCTAACCGAGGGTATACATATGGTCCATTATTCTTCAAGTAATATTTACATGAAGTCTTGTGGTTTGTGTGACTTGCACCCCCTATATGTAAAAATGTTTCTGGTTGTCCTCAAACATGAGCTACAGTTTAGCTGGGTATAAATTTCTTCCTTTAAGACAGTTCCAGAAGTAAGGATACTTAAGTTACATAACATTCAAATGCATTGTGTGAACCTTGATTGGATCCTTCTCTGAACATGTCTGTAAAAGGCATGCTGGGAACATTTGAAGAAACTGGAAGGAATATAAATATGTATGCATTGTTAATTTGTTAGATTTATGATCATGGTATTATGATTATATAGGAAAACGTCTCTTTTCAAAGAAATGCACTCAAAAGTATTTAGGAGTAATGCTATCTCTAATTTTCCTTAGAATATTTCAAATAAAAATAAATAGGTTAAGGAAATATGGCAAAATGTTAACAATGGTTAGATCTAAGTGATAGGTATAGAAGAGGTCATCTTTCTATACGGTAGAGAACTTTATAATAAAACATGAAAACATAATTTCAGAAAATAAAATTTTCTCCCCAAATTTCTCTAAATTATTGATCCAAATAACATGATATTCAGTGTTGTGGGTTAGTCATTATTATCTTAATAATTACTAATAATTATTAATTATTAATATCATTTAATAATTAGTAATAAGCATAAAAAATAAAGGGAAAAATATTTTTTAATTCTATGCTCCTGGCTCCCACTAGGATAATACATGACTGTGCCACCTGTCACATTTGTTTGTGTCCTTTCCAAAGTGCAATGCCCAAATCACCATGTTTGTTTTTGCAAGAATACAATCACTACCAGATTCATAGCAGGTGGAAATAAGTAAAACAGAGACAACATCCTAAACCTCGTTTACCAATATTTATCTCTGGACCAAAAGACACCGGCAAAGAGATTGTGACTGAACTCATATGACCCGTTTCCTTTATCGGAAAAGAAAGATACGTATCTGGCTCCATTCATGAGCAGCCAATCTCATTTTTGTTCTGTTCAGGTCAGCCCCTGACAGCTTGAATGTCAATATCAAGGACTACCATCTTTAATGGCAGAAGGTGTAATTATGATAATAATAATATCAAGGTCCATAACTTGAAAATCACTGCCCTGGTGCATCACTCATCTCTCTTTCTCCTATGAAACCTACATGACTCTTGTCCATCAAGCTTCTGGCGCCACATGCTAAGCAGGCAACATACAGCCTTGCTTAATCCTTACAGCAACCCAAGAATTATGTACTGAGACCCATTTTGTAGATGAGAGCCCAATGGTAACTTGTCCAAGGCCACACTGCTAATAAGTGTCAAAGCCAGGCCTGAAACCCAGATCTGACTTCCCAGCCTCTGCCATTTACTACCAGGGTGTATATCATGTCTTTTCTGTCTTTTTTTGGAGTTCACTTGGCCGACTCTTTGTTTTGCTGACTTCTTCTTATCTTTCAAGTTTGGGCTCAAATGTCACCTCTCTCTGTCCACACCATCTTAGAGGAACATCACCTTTTCTTTTCCTTCCAGTTATTATCTAGTTAATTATCATTGTCTGCTATTATCTAGTTGATTATTTACTTTCTGCCCTTCACCACTTGAATGTAAGTCCCATGAGAGGAGGCCCCTTATCTGTCTTTGTGACTGTGATGTTCCCAGTGTCTAGAACAGTGCACAGCCCTGGGAGACACGGAGTAAATAACTGTTGAATATTCAATGAATATTGGTTCAATTGGTTTTGTCTGGAACATGCTCATGCAGGTGCTGGCTGATGGCTGGGTCTCAATCATTATTTGTGAAATGTAGAATGGGCTCAAACCACAGCTCCGAACTTTGAAAGGAAAGGGTACCCCAGAGCCCTGTGCCCTTGGCTGCTGCTGCCTGCACTGAACATCAAAGATCCAACTTTCGGAGGACCTGAGCTTCTCGACTGTGATTTATGTAAGACTGCGCACAATCGGAGCTTAACTGTTATGACTAATTTGCAACGCTTACATGCATCCTGAGTGCCCAGGCTTTTTCAAATGTGCTCCCAAAATTTCTAGGGTTGTAGGGAGGTGTTTCAGTCTTCTATGAGGAAAGAGAAATGGATATGTGGCATAAGTGGAAAGAATTCTAGACCCCATCTTCTCTTCAACCAAGGAAGCTTCACTTCTATGTGACATATTGTAGTGAGTTGAAAACCGTGCCCCAAAATTCATGCCTGCCTGGAACCTCAGAATGTTATCATATTTGGAAATAGAGTCTTTGCAGACTTAATTACTTAAGAGAAGATCATACAGATTTGGGTGGGCCCTAAATCCAATGACCAATATCCTTATAAGAGGAGAGGACACAAAGAAAGACACAAGAGTAGAAGGCCATGTGAAGATGGGTGGAGAAATTGGAGTGATGTGTCTATAAGCCAAGAAACACCAAGGATTGCTGGAAATTACCAGAATCTAGGAGAGAGGCATGTAAGAGATTCTCCCTCAGAGCCTCCAGAAGGAACCAATCTTGCTAACCTCTTAATTTTAGACTTCTGGCCTCCAGCACAGTGAGAAAATAAATTTCTGTTGTTTTAAGCCACCCAGTTTGTGGTAATTCGTTACGGCAGCCCTAGGAAATTAATGCATTTACATCATGAACCTCCATATAAGATGTTATTTGTAGAAATGTTCCATTTGTTTTTAAAGTGATTGAAAACCTCCTTGGAGTATCTCCCCTCTGTCCCCCATATGCCTCATGCCCCGTGTAGTCCATGCCTGCTCTGGGTCCTGTCCTAAGCACCTAAGTACCTTGGATTTGCTGACATCTACGAACCTCTCCTAGACCCTCACCTTCCAGGTGAGGCTGGCGCTGGTCCTGCCATCACCACCAAGGTGTCTATACCTCCCTCTGCTCCTCCCTGTACTCCCCCACAAAAGCTTCCCAAATTGCTCTCATGATAACATCCCCACATGCCCTTTCAGTCATCTTTGGGTCCCAGGGGTATGGGTACCTCGTAGGCCAACTTTGGCCAGCAGCCGGAAGAGAGGCAAGAGGATGTCATAGTCTGGAGAAGCCGTCCTGGATGTGTTCACCAAGGTCTGCAGAAGGGCTTCGCTACCACCCTTGCTGATCATGTAGCGAATCCTCCGGTCTGTGCCTGAGGGGGAAAGCAGAGGAGCGCTGAGCCTCAAATAACTACCCTCATTTCCTTGGAACAGGAAGCAGATCTCACAGCTAGAGACAGAGCAAGGATTGGTTCATTTCACCCCAGAAACCAAAACTGTGGAGTTCTTGAAGCAACTTGTGTAAAGTTGTGCTATTAGGTAAGGGGCCAGGGTTGTGGGGTGGGGGTGGGGTGTGAAATGGAGAAATAATGGAATATTTCAGAACTTGCAGCAGCTGTAATAAACGGAGCCTAAAATCTACTTTCCTGAGAATCTATTAAGTCTCAGTGTAGGTGTGCACTTGTGTTGCATGTATAGAAATATGCATATAGGCTTATGTATAATCATATACTTAATTAAAGAGGGATCAGTCTCCCCTCAGCTATAGGTTTGAATCATCTACAAGAGGGTCTGGTTTGATAGCTTATCTGGAATAATTTCATGGATGGTGTTAATGATTATTTGATGCTGGCCTTCAGTAACAGATGTGCGGGAAATATGGAAACAACCAGAATAATCCCTTGAGAAACAAACATCTAATCATATGTCTAGGGATTTTGAAGAGGGTCTGGGGCTAGGGTAACGTATATTGGTCTTTCTACCTAAGAATAGTTTTAAACATCTTGCCCCAGGACAAGCTCAAAAGCAGTGATTACATTTCAACTTGGAAGGGGACCCACGTGATTCTCTATGCACTTGGACAAAGGTGGCCAACAGGGTGGGAGATTATTAGCAAAGAAGACCCTCTGATTTTTCATCTTCTACTAAAGGGGCAATAATCAGTACCTATTTCAGAAGGAGAACTCCAAGGTTTCATTCTAAGAGTTCCAGACACCACTGGACAAATTGAAGGCAGAACTATCACAGAGGACAAGTGGTCTTCACCTAAAGAGGGTACCTCATGCAGAAGAAGGGAAGTCACCCTGCCATTGGAGGGCAGCACAGCCTATGGAAAAAACCTCAGTATGAGTGGACCCTTCCTCCTGAATCTGTAACCTGAGGGTTTGTGGCTTTGGAGCGACATTCACTTTGGTATTGTCTGTTTGGTGATAATACGTCTTTCTAATGCAACGTGACTGGCTACATAGAAGTGAAAACTGAGTAAATGTTGGAATGTCCAAGAAGCTGTGTTTTCCAAGACCCTCACATGGAAATGAGCTAATAGAGAAGTGCCCCAGTTAACTCAGTTGATGCCAGTGTAGTCACCTCTGTCATCTTATCTCTGAAAATGTAGTGGCTGAACACTCTGCTAAGTCCAACTCCTGCCTCATCTTCCTGTCTCCACTGGACATATGAAGGGAGCTGCCAGTACCTGGCTCTCTAAATGGGCCACGACGAGGGAAGCAGGGGAGGCAACAGGTCGAATTGCTGAGGGCTGGAGGTCCTTGGCCCCAGAAATGAAGTATCATAGAATCACCACCAAGAGTCTAATTCCCTCCTAAGTTTGGATCACCGTAGGGTGAGTGACAAGACTGAAGAGCCCAAAGTACAACCATCCCATGGTGATTCTGTCTCTCACAGAAAACTTGAGCTGGAGCAAACCCCCAGGCTACATAGGTCCCTGGGAGACACCACAGCTGCATGCCTCCATGTCCACCATACAAGGGATGAGGGCATGGTTTACTCACCAACAGAAAGCAGATCTCCGAGGACCTGGAGGATGGTCAGGGTGGACTCCCTGTCAGAAGAGCTCTGCAATGAAAGCACAGACAGCCATTTTTAAGAAGGAAGGTGAGGGTGCAGCCACTAGGGAGAACAGTATGGAGGTTCCTTAAGGTTACCATATGATCCAGCGATCCCACTCCTGTGCACATATCCAGAAAAGATGAAAACTCTAATTTGAAAAGATACATGCACCCGAATGCTCATTACAGCACTATTTACAATAGCCAGGACATAGAAGCAACCTAAATGTCTAGATGAATGGATAAAGAAGATGTGGTACATATATACAATGGAATATTACGCAGCCATAAAAAAGAATGAAATAATGCCATTTGCAGCAACATGGATGCACCTAGAGATTATCATGCTAAGTGAAGTAAGTCTGACAGAGAAAGACATATATCAGATGATATAACTTATATTGGAATCTAAAAAAATTATTCACATGAACTTATTTACAAAACAGAAATAGACTTGCAGGGCTTCCCTGGTGGCGCAGTGGTTGAGAATCTGACTGCTAAGGCAGGGGACATGGGTTCGAGCCCTGGTCTGGGAGGATCCCACATGCCGCGGAGCAACTGGGCCCGTGTGCCACAATTGCTGAGCCTGCGCGTCTGGAGCCTGTGCTCCACAACAAGAGAGGCCACGATAGTGAGAGGCCTGTGCACTGCAATGAAGAGTGGCCACCGCTTGCTGCAACTAGAGAAAGCCCTCGCACAGAAACGAAGACCCAACACAGCCAAAAATAAATAAATAAAAATTAAAAAAAAAAAAAAAGAAATAGACTCGCAGACATAGAAAACAAACTTATGGTTACCAAAGGGGAAAGGTGGGGGGAAAGATAAATTGGGGGTTTGGAATTGACATGTACACACTACTATATATAAAATAGATAATCAACAAGGACCAAATGTATAACACAGGGAACTGTACTTAATATTCTGTAATAACCTAAATGGGAAAAGAATTTGAAAAAGAATAGATAAATGTATATATATAACTGAATCACTTTGCTGTACACCTGAAACTAACACAACATTGTAAATCAACTATACTCCAATATAAAATAAAAATTAAAAAAAAGAAGGAAGGCAAAAGAAAGGAGGCGGCATGGTCAGTGTACTCATGGGAATGGCAGGGCTGTGTTTCCTTCCATTGAGAAAGACTTCCTGAAATAAGAAATGGTTGAAGGGTTGTTCCTTAAATAATGACTATGAGGGGACTCACTGAGTTAAGGTCTCAGGGGTTCTGCCACCATATTTAGACTTCAGGACCCTTCTTTGGGGACCCATTTTTTTAGTAACATCAGCAAGATGGGCAAGAGAATAAACATTGATAATTTATGCAGAAACAGCAAATGAAAGGAGCTTTGTGGGCCAAGTTAGCATAGTTCTCACTTATTTCAGGAGGCCTGGATTATTGTTAAATGCAGGGCAAACAGCAGAAACAGAAACCCACTAAAATGTTCTGATGTAAAGAGTTCCCTGACTGACAAGGATGAATTTTTATTTTCTCAAGAGGCACCTAGGGTAGCACCAAATCACATGATATAGATGCTCTATGGGATGCTTGCAACGCTTGACACTCTACCCTTTGTTATACAGAAGAGGACACTGAGATTCAGAGGGAGGGAGGATTATTCAAGTCCTCTGTGGTGACCCACAGAGCAAAACCCAAAGTTACAGCCCAGGCCAGGTTCCCAAAAATCAGGCCAGTGTTTGTTGTGCTATAATATGCTAATTTTCTAGATCACAAGAACTTATTTATCTACTAGTTGCAAGTTTGTACCCATAAACAACACCTCTCCAAATCCCCCACTCCAGCCCTTGGTAACCATCATTCTACTCTCTGTTTTTGCAAGTTCAGCTTTTTTAGATTTCATATATCAGTAATATCATACAGTATTCATCTTTATCTGACTTATCGCACTGCACCTAATGCCTTCAAGATCCATCTGTGTTGTTGCAAATGGCAGGATATGCTTTTTCTCATGGCTGAATAATATTCCATTGTATGTATATGCATCTTCTTTACCCATTGATCTGTTGAGGGCACTTAGGTTGCTTCCATATCTTGGCTATTATGAAAAATGCTGCAGTGAACATGGGTGTGCAGATGTCTCTTCCAGACACTGCTTTCAATTCCTTTGTATATATAGCCAGGAGTCCTATCTTACACCACTCACAAAAATTAACTTGAAATAGATCAAAGGTTTTTTTTTTTTAGTTTTTGGCCCCACTGCATGTGGGATCCTAGTTCCCCAACCAGGGATTGAACCCACAGCCCCTGCATTCGAAGTGTGAAATCTTAACCACTGGACCTCGAGGGAAATCCCAGATCAAAGATTAAAATCTAAGACTTGAAACCATAAAACTCCTAGAAGGGAGGAGACCTTCAAGATGGTGGAGGAGTCAGACGTGGAGATCACCTTCTTCCCCATAAATACATTAGAAATACATCTACATGTGGAACAACTCCTACAGAACACCTACTGAACGCTGGCAGAAGACCTCAGACTTCACAAAAGGCAAAAGACTCCCCACGTACCTGGGTAGAGCAAAAGAAAAAAAGAAAAAACAGAGACAAAAGAATAGGGATGGGACCTGCACCTCGGGGAGGGAGCTGTGAAGGAGGAAAAGTTTCCACACACTAGGAAGCCCCTTCACTAGTGGAGGTGGGGGGCGGCAAGGGGGAACCTTCGGAGTCACGGAGGAGAGCACAGCAATAGGGGTGCAGAGGGCAAAGCAGAGAGATTCCTGCACAGAGGATCAGTGCCGACCAGCACTCACCAGCCTGAGAAGCTTGTCTGCTCAACCACCAGGGCGGGTGGGGGCTGGGAGCCGAGGCTCGGGCTTAGGAGGTCAGACCCCAGGGAGAGGACTGGGGTTGGCTGCGTGAACACAGCCTGAAGGGGTTAGCGCACCACAGCTAACCGGGAGGGAGTCCGGGAAAAAGTCTGGAACTGCCTAAGAGGCAAGAGACCATTGTTTCACTGTGTGAAAGGAGAGGGGATTCAGAGCGCCATCTAAACAAACTCCAGAGATGGGCGTGAGCCGAGACTTTCAGCGCGGACCCCAGAGACGGGCATGAAATGCTAAGGCTGCTGCTGCCACCACCAAGAAGCCTGTGTACAAGCACAGGTCACTATCCACACCGCCCCTCCCGGGAGCCTGTGCAGCCCACCACTGCCAGCGTCCCATAATCCAGGGACAACTTCCCCGGGAGAATACATGGCACGCCTCAGGCTGTTGCAATGTCATGCCAGCCTCTGCCGCTGCAGGCTCGCCCCGCATCCGTACCCCTTCCTCCCCCCAGCCTGAATGAGCCACAGCCCCCTAATTGGCTGCTACTTTAACCCCGTCCTGTCTGAGTGAAGAACAGATGCCCTCAGGTGACCTACAAGCAGAGGCGGGGCCAAATCCAAAGCCGAAACCCAGGAGCTGTGCGAACAAATAAGAGAAAGGGAAATCTCTCCCAGCAGCCTTAGGAGCAGAGGGTAAAATCCCCACAATCAACTTGATGTACCTGCATCTGTGGAATACCTGAATAGACAATGTGTCATCCCAAAATTGAGGTGGTGGACTTTGGGAGCAACTGTAGACTTGGGGTGCCAGGTGTCAGGCCTGTGCCTCTGAGGTGGGAGAGCCGAGTTCAGGACATTGGTCCACCAGAGACCTCCTGGCTACATGTAATATCAAACTGTGAAGGCTCTCCCAGAGATCTCCATCTCAATGCTATGACCCAGCTCCACCCAATGACCAGCAAGCTACAGTGCTGGACACCCTATGCCAAACAACTAGCAAGACAGGAACACAACTGCACCCATTAGCAGAGAGGCTGCTTAAAATCATAATAAGGTCACAGAACCCCAAAACACACCACCGGATGCAGTCCTGCCCACCAGAAAGAAAAGATCCAGCCTCATCCACTAGACACAGGCACCAGTCCCCTCCACCAGGAAGCCTACCCAACTCACTGAACTAACCTTAGCCACTGGGGGCAGACATCAAAAAACAATGGGAACGATGAACCTGCAGCCTGCGAAAAGGAGACCTCAAACACAGTAAGTTAAGCAAAATGAGAAGACAGAGAAACACACAGCAGATGAAGGAGCAAGGTAAAACCCCACCAGACCTAACAAATGAAGAGGAAATAGGCAGTCTACCTGAAAAAGAATTCAGAGTAATGACAGTAAAGATGATCCAAAATCTTGGAAATAGAATGGAGAAAATACAAGAAACATTTAACAAGGACGTAGAAGAACTAAAGAGCAAACAAACAATGATGAACAACACAATAAATGATATTAAACATTCTCTACAAGGAATCAATAGCAGAATAACTGAAGCAGAAGAATGGATAAGTGACCTGGAAGATAAAATGTCTCAGAGACATCTGGGACATTAAACTCACCAACATTCGAATTATAGGGGTCCCAGAAGAAGAAGAGAAAAAGAAAGGACCTGAGAAAATATTTGAAGAGATTATAGTTGAAAACTTCCCTAATATGGGAAAGGAAATAGTCAATCAAGTCCAGGAAGCATAGAGAGTCCCATACAGGATAAATCCAAAGAGAAACACACCAAGACACATATTATTCAATCAAAAATCAAATACAAAGAAAAAATATTAAAAGCACCAAGGGAAAAACAACAAATAACATACAAGGGCAACCACATAATGTTAACAGCTGATCTTTCAGCAGAAATTCTGCAAGCCAGAAGGGAGTCGCAGGACATATTTAAAGTGATGAAGGGAAAAATCTAAAACCTAGATTACTCTACCAGCGAGGATCTCATTCAGATTCAATGTAAAAATTAAAACCTTTACAGACAAGCAAAAGCTAAGAGAATTGAGCACCAGCAAACCAGCTTTACAACAAATGCTAAAGAAGCTTCTCTAAGCAGGAAACACAAGAGAAGGAAAAGACCTACAATAACAACCGAAAACAATTAAGAACATGGTAATAGGAACATACATATCGATAACTACCTTAAACGTAAATGGATTAAATGCTCCAAACAAAAGACATAGACTGGCTAAATGGATACAAAAACAAGACCCATATATATGCTGTCTACAAGAGACCCACATCAGACCTAGGGACACATACAGACTAAAAGTGAGGGGATGGAAAAAGATATTCCATGCAAATGGAAATCAAAAGAAAGCTGGAATAGCAATACTCATATCAGACTAAATAAACTTTAAAATAAAGACTATTACAAGAGACAAAGAAGGACACTACATAATGATCAAGGGGTCAATCCAAGAAGAAGATATAACAATTGTAAATATTTACAAACCCAATATAGGAGCACCTCAAAACATAAGGCAAATGCTAACAGCCATAAAAGAGGAAATCAAGAGTAACACAATCATACTAGTGGATTTTAACACCCCATTTTCACCAATGGACAGATCATCCAAAATGAAAATAAATAAGGAAACACAAGCTTTATATAATACATTAAACAAGATGGACTTAATTGATATTTATAGCACATTCGATCCAAAAACAGCAGACTACACTTTCTTCTCAAGTGCGCACAGAACATTCTCCAGGATAGATCATATCTTGGGTCACAAGTCAAGCCTCGGTAAATTTAAGAAAATTGAAATCATATCAAGCATTTTTTCTGACCACAATGCTATGAGACTAGATATCAATTACAGGAAAAAACCTAAAAAATACAAACCCATGGAGCCTAAACAATACACTACTAAATAACCAAGAGATCACTGAAGAAATCAAAAAATCTCTAGAAAAAAATGACAATGAAAACCCGATGACGCTAAGCCTATGGGATGCAGCAAAAGCAGTTCTAAGCTGGAAGTTTATAGCAATACAATCCTACCTTAAGAAACAAGAAACATCTCAAATAAACAACCTAACCATACACCTAAATCAATTAGAGAAAGAAGAACAAAACAACCCCAAATTTAGCAGAAGGAAAGAAATCATAAAGTTCAGATCAGAAATAAATGAAAAAGAAATGAAGGAAACAATAGCAAAGATCAATAAAACTAAAAGCTGGTTCTTTGAGAACATAAACAAAATTGATAAACCATTAGCCAGACTCATCAAAAAAAAAAAAGGGAGAAGACTCAAATCAATACAGTAAGAAATGAAAAAGGAGAAGTAAAAACTGACACTGCAGAAATACAAAGGATCATGAGAGATTACTACAAGCAACTATATGCCAGTAAAATGGACAACCTGGAAGAAATGGACAAATTCTTAGAAAAGCACAACCTTCTGAGACTGAACCAGGAAGAAACAAAAAATGTGAACAGACCAATCACAAGCACTGAAATTGAGACTGTGATTAAAAATCTTCCAACAAACAAAAGCGCAGGACCAGAGTGCTTCACAGACAAATTCTATCAAACAATTAGAGAAGAGCTAACTCCTATCCTTCTCAAACACTTCCAAAATATAGCAGAGGGAGGAACTCTCTCAAACTCATTCTACGAGGCCACCATCACCCTGATACCAAAACCAGACAAAGATGTCACAAAGAAAGAAAACTATAGGCTAATATCACTGATGAACATAGATGCAAAAATCCTCAACAAAATACTAGCAAGCAGAATCCAACAGCACATTAAAAGGATCATAATCATACACCATGATCAAGTGGGGTTTATCCCAGGAATGCAAGAATTCTTCAATATATGCAAATCAATCAATGTGATAAACCATATTAACAAACTGAAGGAGAAAAACCATATGATCATCTCAAAAGATGGAGGAAAATCTTTTGACAAAATTCAACACCCATTTATGATAAAAGCCCTGCAGAAAGTAGGCATAGAGGGAACTTACCTCATCATAATAAAGGCCATATGTGACAAACCCACAGCCAACATCGCTCTCAATGGTGAAAAACTGAAACCATTTCCTCTAAGATCAGGAACAAGACAAGGTTGCCCACTCTCACCACTATTATTCAACATAGTTTTGGAGGTGTTAGCCACAGCAATCAGAGAAGAAAAAGAAATAAAAGGAATCCAAATCGGAAAAGAAGTAAAGCTGTCACTGTTTGCAGATGACATGGTACTATACATAGAGAATCCTAAAGATGCTACCAGAAAACTACTAGAGCTAATCAATGAATTTGGTAAAGTAGCAGGATACAAAATTAATACACAGAAATCTCTTGCATTCCTATATACTAATGATGAAAAATCTGAAAGTGAAATTAAGAAAACACTCCCGTTTACCATTGCAACAAAAAGAATAAAATATCTAGGAATAAACCTACCTAAGGAGACAAAAGACCTGTATGTAGAAAACTGTAAGACACTGATGAAAGAAATTAAAGATGATACAAACAGATGGAGAGATATACCATGTTCTTGGATTGGAAAAATCAACATTGTGAAAAGGACTATACTACCCAAAGCAATCTACAGATTCAATGCAATCCCTATCAACCTACCAATGACATTTTTCACAGAACTAGAAAAAAGAATTTCACAATTTGTATGGAAATACAAAAGACGCTGAATAGCCAAAGCAATCCTGAGAAAGAAAAACGGAGCTGGAGGAATCAGGCTCCCTGACTTCAGACTCTACTACAAAGCAACAGTAAGCAAGATAGTATGGTACTGGCACAAAAACAGAAATATAGATCAATGGAAAAGGATAGAAAGCCCAGAGATAAACCCACGCACATATGGTCACCTTATTTTTGATAAAGGTGGCAAGAATATACAATGGAGAAAAGACAGCCTCTTCAATAAGTGGTGCTGGGAAAACTAGACAGCTACATGTAAAAGAATGAAATTAGAACACTCCCTGACACCATACACAAAAATAAACTCAAAATGCATTAAAGACCTAAGTGTAAGGCCAGACACTATCAAACTCTTAGAGGAAAACATAGGCAGAACACTCTATGACATACATCACAGCAAGATCCTTTTTGACGCAGCTCCTAGAGAAATGGAAATAAAAACACAAATAAACAAATGGGAGCTAATGAAACTTAAAAGCTTTTGCACAGCAAAGGAAACCATAAACAAGACCAAAAGACAACCCTCAGAATGGGAGAAAATATTTGCAAATGAAGCAACTGACAAAGGATTAATCTCCAAGGTTTACAAGCAGCTCATGCAGCTCAATAACAAAAAAACGAAAAACCCAATCCAAAAATGGGCAGAAGACCTAAATAGACATTTCTCCAAAGAAGATAAACAGATTGCCAACAAACAGATGAAAGAATGCTCGACATCATTAATCATTAGAAAAATGCAAATCAAAACTACAATGAGATATCATCTCACACTGGTCAGAATGGCCATCATCAAAAAATCTAGAAACAATAAATGCTTGAGAGGGTGTGGAGAAAAGGGAACCCTTTTGCACTTTTGTTGGGAATGTAAATTGATTACAGCCACTATGGAGAACAGTGTGCAGGTTCCTTAAAAAACTACAAATAGAACTACCACATGACCCAGCAATCCCACTACTGGGCATATACCCTGAGAAAACCATAATTCAAAAAGAGACATGTACCACAATGTTCATTGCAGCACCATTTACAATAGCCAGGACATGGAAACAACCTAAATGTCCATCGACAGATGAATGGATAAAGAAGATGTGGCACATATATACAATGGAATATTACTCAGCCATAAAAAGAAACGAAACTGAGTTATTTGTAGTGAGGTGGATGGACCTAGAGCCTGTCATACAGAGTGAAGTAAGTCAGAAAGAGAAAAATACCCTATACTAACACATATATATGGAATCTAAGGGGGAAAAAAAGGTCATGAAGAACCTAGGGGCAAGACGGGAATAAAGACACAGACCTACTAGAGAATGGACTTGAGGATATGGGGAGGGGGAAGGGTAAGCTGGGACGAAGTGAGAGAGTGTCATGGACATATATACACTACCAAATGTAAAATAGATAGCTAGTGGGAAGCAGCCGCATAGCACAGGGAGATCAGCTCGGTGCTTTGTGACCACCAAGAGGGGTGGGATAGGGAGGGTGGGAGAGAGGGAGATGCAAGAGGGAAGAGATATGGGAACATATGTGTATGTATAACTGATTCATTTTGTTATAAAGCAGAAACTAACACACCATTGTAAAGCAATTATACTCCAATAACGATGTTTACAAAAAAAGAAAAGAAGACTAACAAATGGCCAATAGTTATATGAAAAGGTGCTCAACATCACTAATCATCAGGGAAATGCAAATCACAACCACAATGAGATACGACCTCACACCTGTTACATGGCTTTTATCAAAAAGCCAAGAGATAACAAATGTTGGCAAAGATGTGGAGAAAAGGGAACCCTAATATGCTATTTTTTTATATACGTTATTTAAGGCAAAGCTTTCTTTTAAATATTCCCATAAGTAAGTCTCATGTTCCTCTTCGGCTTCAAAGACCTCAATAACTCCCCATGACATATAGGATAAAGTCATGACTCTATCATGATAGAGCTGATAGTTTTGATGGGGTTTCCAAAGCTCCCCATCATCTTTTCTTGGTTATCTCTCCAGCTTCATTATTCATTACAGCACCCCTGCACAAATACATGCTTCAGCAACATGGAATTACTTATAATTTCCTGCTCAAACCATGTAATTTCTTGCTTCTGTACCTTTGATCACGCTAGTCCTTTTTCCTGAAGCCTAGTCAATGCCAGCTCATCCTTCAAGTGCACTATGACTCCCATAAGTTTCCATTCCCACCCACAAGGCTGGGTTTGGAGTCTGCTTTGTCTCCACATCATTCTGTGCCGTTCTGACAGCATCCATACCACATGGCATTGGCAGCAGGGTACAATCTTGCTTCCTACCCCACCCCCACTAGATATTAGTCCTTAAAGAAAGGCTCAATTATTGTGTATATTGTATTCCCAGCACCTGGAACTGGGGCTGTTCCAGAGAAAAGTGTGCAATAAATATTTTTCAGAATCGAACCAAACTGAACCATAAAGGACTCCAAGGAGCCATGAAGTCCAACACCACATCCCTAGGCAGAGTGGTGCTTATACTTGCTTCAATTCCAGGCTTAAGACCCTCTAAGAAGTCACACTTTAAAACCCCAGCAAAGGCCAGGGCTAGGGTGAGGCAAGTGAGACACTAGCTAGGGCACAAATTTTTAAATTTAAAATGCAGTAATTAAGATAATAGTGTAATGCTATATTTTTCCACATCAAATAAGGCAAAAAAAAATCCATGATGAACAAAATACCAAAATTTAACACTTTAACTCATCTTCCAGGTGTGATGAGACATCTGGGGATCCCTAGGCACTTGATGTCTACACTTATCCAGGAAAAGACTTGGGTTTGCTCTGAGAGCTTCTCCACTGGGAGCTGTGGCCTAACGAGGGCAGGCTCAGCATATACTTTTCTGGTGCCTCCCATCACAGCTGCACTGGACACTAACCGAAGGCACATTCTTTGAGTCCTCAAGTCTGAGCCACCCTCCAGCAAATGTCATCCCTAGTTGTGCACCATGTCAGTGCTCCCCGCCCCTCCTTCGTCTCGCAAAATCTGAGAACAGGAACCAAGGAGCAGGGCAGCAACGGATCTATCATCCTGGGGAGTTTGCTAGCCTTAGGTTCTGGTACCAATTCCAATTTCCAGAGCATCAACAAACAATGGTCTGGACACCATCTGGGTGTCCTACAATTCAATTCCATTCTGACACTACCTACCCAGAGATAACATCAGAGTCTACTGGTTAAGGGTTCAGTCCTGAAAGATTGCCCTCCCCCACTTCAGACTCCAGTGGCAAATCTGGATTGTTACCTGTCCTTCTGACCAACGAACTCATTATATATTAGAGGTTCCAATGATCCCCTCTAACTCAGGTTCTTACCTGTACTTCGATCGACTGGCTATAAATTAAAGATTCCCACAACCGACCTCCTCCTTGGGTTTGATTAGTTTGTTAAAGGTACTCACTGAACTCAGAGAAACATTTCACTTTCTGGATTGCCAGTTTATTATAAAAATAATATAACTCAGGAACAGCCAGATGTAAGAGATGCACAGGGCAAGGTATGGGGAATGGGCACAGAGTTTCCATGCCCTCTCCAGGAGCGCCACTCTCCCAGCACCTCCACATGTTCACCAACCTGGAAGCTCTCTAAACCCCATCCTTTGAGTTTTCATGGAGGTTTCCTTACATAGTCTATAGATTCAACTTCTGGGTCTTCTATCTACCCTGGAGGTGAGGGGGACTTGGGGTGTGCTGGGGAGCCAGGGGGACAGACTGAAAGTCCCAACCATCTAATCACATGGTTGGTTCTCCTGGCAACTAGCTCCCACCCTTAGGTGTGGTCCAAAAGTCAACTCATTAACTTAACAAAAGACAATTTTATTGCTCTCATCACTTAGGACATTCCAAGGGTTTGAGGAGTTCTGTGCCAGAAACAGGAGGAAGACCAAATAGATATTTCTTACTATAAATCACAATATCACAGCAGGACTCCAGCTCTTTGAAAATGGACCCAAGGATGGCTCACAGTAGAAAACAAAGTCCCTGGAATGGTGTCCCTGGTCAGCACTGATGTTTCTGGATCCATCTGCAGGACCCCCCCATAACTGCTCTTCTTTCTGAGAAGAGAGAGGGGGATAAGTGACAAAAGCAAGGCTGCACAATATTGTGTAACTTGCTAAATGCAGGATTCATTAGTTAATTGTGAATAATGAGCAAGGAAAGGGAAAATAAGAGAGGAAACGGAGGGATGAGAAAGAAGGAAAGAAAAAAAGGGAGAGAGAAAAACCAATAAAGTAGAAACTGATTGAAGAGGGATGAAAGATCCACGTTTAATTTCCTTTCATTCAATTATTCATGCATTCATCCTGCAAACGTTCATTGGAAATCATCTATGTTCCAGTCACCAGGCTGGGAAACAAACTGATGGAAACAATCTGCCTTCATGGGGCTCCAGGCCTGGCTGAGATGAACAGCTGGCAGAGAGTTAGGACCCAGGATGGTTAAGAACTGTGACAAAGGTAAGCATCGATGCTAGAAGAATCGAGGGAAGGAGCATTTAACCCAGCCAGGTCCATGAGTGATAAATCTGGGAAACCAGGCAGAAGCGGGATGGGGGGAGTGTTCCAGCTGTGTTACAGCCCTGTGTACTCAGAGAGAAGCATGATGGAGCATGGCGACCTTGGGGGATGAAATTGCTTCCAGCATGAAGCAGATGGTGAAGGGAATTGTGAATGTCTGTGGGTAAGAACTAGGCCTTACTCATCTCTGCATTCCCATCTCCTAAGGTGTAATAGATAATCAGTATATTTTATTACATTAATTTATCCAGCTAAGGAATTGCCTGCTTTTAGTACAATGCCCACTAATGCTCCCTGAGAACAAGCACAGTCTTCTAGGCTTCTGTTGTACCTGCCAGCAGGGATATAGATCTGGGCATACAGAATGTACTAAATCACTGCCCCTAGATTGGTTTGACCTGTGGCCAACACAGTTGGCTGCACACACACGAGCTGTTCCTCTGTAATTGCTTCCCAGAAAACCCCATTTGTTTCAAGCACAGGGCAGCAGTGTGCTGATGGAAGATGCACATTCTACTCTCCCCTGCCCAGGGAATGGGTCTCAGTTAACCTCCTCTAAGTCTTTCTCCTTTTCCTACGACTGGTTTAGAGGTGAGGATGAGCCCAGATCTGGATAAGGAAACTCAAGTAGAAGTTGGCTGAGAGATTCCAGGGATGCTTTTCCTCCAGGATTTTAAAAAGGAAAACATTAAAAACAAAAACAAAGCAAAAAACCGAAAACTCTATTTCCTCGTTTTGGACATTGTTGAATGAGGACGTGACCCTGGGTCATTGGTGAACTTGTTAAGCCATCGAACCAACTCTATAAAATCACCTCCCTGTAGACTTTCAGATACATGAAATAGTAAATATCCTCACTTATAAAAGCTATTTTCAGTTGGGTAGTTTGTCATAAAGAGGGAGAAAAGAAAATTTTACACCTCCACTTGCCCTCTTCCCAAGCATTAGAATCTTAATAAACAGGAAAGAAATTGATTTCACAAACTCTAGGGCCAGCCCACCTAGAGAATCTTGCCATTCTGTCAGCACTAAGAGACAGTACCGTCATACAGATGTCGAGTTCATAATGTTCTCACTCAGCTCTGAGCCAGAATCGATCAGCACAACATTTTATTTCTTTAAGTAAAAATCATGGCTATCAGTGGAGGAAAAAAGATGCTCCACAAAATCTCAACTGGCATTAATATATGCACTGCTATATTTACCAACAAATATTTTACACTATTTAGAAGAATAACACAAAGCCATTATCTCACCCACAGTAATAATAAATGAGCAATTAAAGAAGGCAGGATGTGACGTGCCTCGATTTTCTTTTAATGATCCTTTTAAATGAATCATTGAGTAATCCCCTGTTGTTTAAGACTTTCCTATAAAAAAATGGGTCTGCCTAAGCTTTCAGGGAGAGGCAGGCCGTTGGAAGAACAAAGAGTGTCTTTCACAGTCTGTGGGGTTTTGAACTGCAATTTTCTCCAATACTGTTTTGAATTTGTTGCTCCCTTGCTTTGAAATCTTTGTCTCCCTGTTGCCTTCCTCCTCCTGACTCCCCGTGAAGGTATAAGACCCTTCACATCACTCAACCTTTGGAGGTTCATCTCCATCCACTCTCCCGACCCCAGTACCAAGCATGCTGACCACACAGGACCAGTCACCATGCCCCAAGTCCATCATGGGTTCCTATGCCTTCAAAGTTTTGCTCACGTTGCTTCCACTGCTGGAGTATTATTTCTCCTCCCTCTTCCTTAGCCCATGAAACCTACTTATATTTCAATTCTAAGCTCAAGTTCCCTTTCTTTACAGTTTTCCCAAATAACCTGCCTTCCTGGCACCCATTACCCAAAACTTCCACATGTCTGCATACATTGGGCACTGCATAACTCCAGGGGGTGCCATTCTCAGGGACTATCACACAATCAGTGCCCTCTAAAGTGATGCGATGCAGTGGCCCAGTTTCTCCAAGAACAGAATTATTTGTTCTAAACATTTGATTTCCCACAATCCACTTTGCACATACTTTTATTAGAATTCTTACTAGATCCTGGTTATTTTCTTGCCTCTCTGTTTTGGTTGTCTAGCGCAGGGTAACAAACCACCCCAACACCTAATGGCTTAAAACCACAGCCTTTTTATTGTATCTCTTGATTTTGTGGATAGGGAATTTGGGCAGGGCTTAGCTGGGAGATTCTCCTACTTTCCATGGTGTCAACTAAGGCCACTGGGTGGCGCTCAGCTGGCAAATGGAACGACTGGTTTGGAGGATCTATGATGGTTTCACTTGCATGTCTGATACCTTGGTAATGATGGTATCTCCTTGGCAGGCTGAAGGACTGAGCTCACCATGGACTGTTGACCAGAACGCCTTCATGTGGCCTTTCCAGCATGACAGTCATAAGGTACTTGGACTTCTTACATGGCAGACCAAGCATTCCAAGAGAACTGGGTGGAAGTTGCAAGGCCTCTTTTGACTTAGCCTCAGAAGTCCAACCATCACCTCTGCTGCATTCTATTGGTTAATCAGGTCACCGATGATAGCCCAGATTCAAGTGGAGGGAATTAATCTCTACCTCTCAAATGGAGGAGTAGAAAAGAATTTGCAGCCATCTTTAATCTTCCATACTCCCTTTAGACTGTGAGCTCCTCTACAGCAAGTATTTTGTCTTGTTCCCCTTGGTATCCCCAGATCCTAGCATGGCATCTTGCACAAAGGAGGCATTCGGTAAACATTCTGAATGGTATAAAATGGGATGAGATGGAATGGAATGGAAATTTAATACGTAATCTACCAGAGTCTTGCTATCTAATTCTCTTTGATGACAGGATTTACCTCCAAGTATATTCCAGTAGAACATTGTTACAGAAGTTTACGAGGTATGCAGCTCAAATTTTCTACCAATCCAGCAACTGAGCAAGCATTTATAGGGTGCCTATCATGTGCCAAGCACTGTGTTAATGAATAGGGAACATCAATATCATCCCAGACTTAAAGTGGAGGGAAAAAAAGCATCCTGTGCCCCTTTGCCCAGTTTTCTCAAGTCTAGGCCCAATTTTACTGAACAGGCAGAAAACAAAATTCCATCCCTACCCCATTTTGTGTAACACCCCTGATATCACTGAAATAGAGTGCTTACACTCTGCTAATCTGTTCCCACAGAGGGAAGAACAAGCCCATGAAATTTTAACTCTTGGTCTCTAAAGAATAAGACAGAATCTCTTCCAAATGCATGAGCCAGGAGCACAGGACACAGCTCATAGCCCAAGAAAACCATATTGCCAAAAATAAATTTGTTCTTCAGTCATGCAGTTTGAACACTCTCTAGAAATGGTCCATTGGTTAAAGAAAAGACATTATTAAATTTGGAGTTGGTAATGAATGACAAAAGGGGGTTCTAATCACAAACTTTAATGACTAAAAATGGTTATTCTACCAAAAACGGTGACCAACAGCTCTCTGTCTTCACACAAGAGGAAATAGGCAGAAGCTGAATCATTAGAAATTTAGTTTAGGTAGAAGGAAAAACTTCCCGTCAGTGTTGAGATGGGTTCAAAATAGAGAGGTGTTTTAAAAGAGTATGGACCGAAATACGTATAAATGAAGTGAAATAAGATTTGTTTCAATATGATGGAGGTTGGGCTGGAAATAGTGGGGCATATAAACAAGGTTTGCTGTAATTACGGAAGCTGGGTGATGTGGTTTTATAATATTACAAAATAAAATAAACATTATAGAACATTACAAAATAAAATAAAATAAAATGGTATGTACTGTAATGTTTTCTGTCTTAGATGGAACCTTGAGAATAAGCAACCCCACTAGGATCTTTCCTCATAGTTCTTGGGCCCCAGAATTTGACAAATGCCCCAGTCATAGATTGGGTCTTACATAATTAATTGTTAAGAATACCAATACGCTTCCTCTCGGGTAAAAGGGTATTCATGGTCCAGCATGAAGTGAAGTTAGAATGTGGTGCATTTTTTATTCATTTGGCAAATATTGTTGAGTAGTTACTATGTACCAGGCACTGTGTTAGGTGCCAGGAACACCATGGGTAGCATAAATATACACAGCCCCTGTCCTCATGAAACTTTCAGGCTAGTTAGAAATGCAGATATCTAAATAGTCACCCAAGGGAATGTAAACTTGCAAGTGGGGATAAGTGCCCAGGTTTATTGCGCCACATGACCATAAAATAAGGTTATTTGACATGAATCAGAAAAGGATTCCCTTAAGAAGTAACACTTAAGCCAAGAGCGGAAGAATAAGCAAGCATTAACTAGAAGCAGATTGGAGGGAAGAATACTCAGGACAAAACAGGGCCAAGGAGAGTAGTATACAGTTGTATGGCTGGTAGAAACATGGCAAAGGTGAGGGAGATAAAGAAGGCCAGTGAAGCTGGGGTAGAGAAAGGGAGGGGGATGTACTTTTAAAGGATGTACTTTTAATTCAGATAGACCTTGGTTACCATAACCTCTGTACAACTTAATTTCTTCCCCACATTATTACACTAATCACTGTACCCAACTCATGGGTACAATTGGGTTGGAAACACCATAATGTTTGTAAAATGCTTTGTAAAATGGATGTAAAACGCTTAGCTCTCTGCCCAGGTCACAATAAATGTTCAATAGGCTGTTGGTAAATAAATATTGCCATGACCATGCTTAACGAGTGGTGAATAAGAATAGATCTGAAGATCTTTAGAAATGCATCTTCCTGGATCAATTTTCCACCCGGATCACGATGTTCCTAATTTAGCAGGATGCTCTTAAAGAAGAGGGAAAAATAACCAAAACATATGAAAATGGTGAGGTTGTGTCCTCTGGGCAGAGACAGTTTGGAGTCCTCTGTCAATGCCCAGCACACTGGTTGGCACTTGGTAAACAGCAAAGACTCTGAGTCATAATAATAATGACAGCAATCAACAGCATCACATACTTGAGATGTTCTCTGATTTCTTTTAAATGACGTTCATTGGAAAGAAGACTGTCTCTATTTCTAGGAAGGCTGTGAAGTCTCTCCAAATCACAGTTGACAAATGACAGCACAAAACTTGCAGGTTAGAATTAAGGATTACTGAAAAGAAGTGCCAAACAGTTTTCAGCTTTTCTGAATGAATTCTAAACACAGCTAGTAAATAACACTTCCAGGTGTCTGCCAACCAAGGTTCAGTACCAATGCTGAGGAAGTGAGTTGCTGCCTTCCTGTTCAATCAGCAGCTGTCACTCACTGCCTTGATCCTCTCTGAATGCATCAACCTCCAAAACACACAGGGAAGATTGAAAGCACTGGGACAGGGAGGCTCCACCCTGCCTCTGCAAGGCCACTGAACCAAGCAGTGTCCAAAAACGCTAAGAAGATGCCCTTTTCGAGCTCAACCACCCAGCTAATTCTTAGCCAGCTGGTCTAAAGCACGATCATGAAGCAAGAAAAGTTTGACTCTGGTGTCCTCGTGTCTCCCATTTCAGGGACCCCATCATCTCATGGCCTTGCTCCACCACTTGGGTCCCCTATAACCTAGTAGGTAAGGACCATCCCCAACCCACTCTGAAAAGCCGCTTTTCAGAGATATTCTGTGCAGTTTGAAAATTAAGAACTAGGCATCGGATTATGAATTGACCTCCCACGTAGGTCATAATACTATATTACCATTGAGTACCCACTTTGTTTCAGATATCACTTACTTAATCCTCATAACTATATTGCAATTTTTTTTGATACCATCATCTGTCTTGTGACATTTATTTTCATTTATTTGGTTTTTTTTTTCTGGCCCTGCCTCATGGCATGCGAGCTCGTAGTTCCCCCGACCAGCGATCGAACCAGTGCCCCCTGCAGTCCTGCAGTGGAAGCTCACAGTCCTAACCACTGGACTGCCAGGGAATTCCTCGAAACCGTCTTGCAATTTTGATATCATTATTCCTACTGTCCTGGTGAAGAGATTGAGGCCAAAACAAGTTGAATGATTTGCTTGAGAGTAAAATAACCTTTCTTCATATTTTCTGAATTGAGTTTTGAAAGCTAGTAAGTTTGAAAAAAAATTTTAGGACATTCTAAAGTCACTAAATTAATGTTTCTTTAGTGAAAACTCTCTGATTCTAGAAAACAGACTGACAATTTTAAAATATGTCCGCAAATGCTTTATCACATGTACTAAGAGGTGGAATCTATGGCCCATATCCTTGAATTTTGGCCAAGTGACTCTCATTACCAAATAGACTGTAGCAGAAGTGACACTGCTTAACTTCCAAGGACAGGCCTTAAAAAGTGATGCAGTACCTAGGCCACTGGGATCTTGGCTCTGGACCCCTGACCCACCATGTGAAAGTACTGACTACCCTAAGGCAGCCATGATGTAAGGAAGCCCAGACCATGTGGAAGGACCTACATGATACTCTGGCAGACAGCTTCCATTCAGCACTCAGCTCCACTGGGATCACTCAGCATCAGCTGTGAACCATAACAGCGAGAAATCTTGGATGTCCAGACTGGTTGAACCTTCAGATAATTGCAGCCCAGTCAACTTCCAATGCAACACACAAGAGACACCAAGCAAGAGCTACCCTTACAGCCCTTTCCAAATTGTGAGAAAAATTAAATGTTTGTTTTAAGCCACTGAGACTGGGATCATTTGTTACACAGCAATAGTAACTGAAATGCAAACCAATTTCAAAAGTAGATCAATAGCACAGGGAGATCAGCTCTGTGGTTTGTGACCACCTAGAGGGGTGGGATAGGGAGGGTAGGAGGGAGGGAGATGCAAGAGGGAAGAGATATGGGAACATATGTATATGTATAACTGATTCACTTTGTTATAATGCAGAAACTAACACACCATTGTGAAGCAATTATACTCCAATAAAGACGTTTAAGAAAAAAAGTAGATCAATAAAAAGCATTGAAAATTTGATTTCTAAAAACTGAATTTGAAATGTATAACAGTTTAAAAAAAGGATCTAGACCTTTTAAATTGCAAAACATCACAAAGATTTTACAAGCTTCTTTCACTGATTTTTGCTAGAAACTACATGATAGCAGAGAAAACATCAGACTTGGAGGAGTAGTAAACCTACTTCTAACCTAATTTTTCCATTATGACTTTAGATAAATTATTCACCTTCTCTGGCCTTTACTTGCTTTCCTCATGCTTCATCTAAGAGAACAAGAAGAGATGATTTCTCAGGTCCCTTCCAACTTTATGATCCTGTGGCATTCAATGATGTCAGACTGGGGCAAATAGAAGATCCTCATGCTAAGAGGTTAACTTTCTAATTTTGGCCTTGTGGGTCAAGAGTGGCTGCTTAAAGGTGGGTCAGACTCTGAAAATGAGGGATGAGAGAAAGAGAGAGAGAGATGGTATCTGTTCATTTGCTGGAAACACACCCAAGAGTCTCATAGGACAGATGTGCCCTTGGAGACCTAAGATAGGGCATGATGCTCTTCCAAAGACATCCCCCAGGATCCAGAATAATCCAGAGGCATGTAAAAGAGGCCAGTGTTAACTTCAGGTCAACGATCCCTGCTCTTTCTCTCACCACGTGACCTCTCCTCCCCTCTGTGAACTTAAGACAGCGCTATGCCATTTTAAAAGGACAGCTCTACGTTTGGCATTTTTCCCAGGAGGAAGTAATTCTTTACCTTTCAGTTCACAGATGTCGACCTCTGGGACATGAAGATATCCCAACATTTAACTTCCAATTTCACAATTTTCTTTTAATGCCTTTCTGTCCATCCTGCCCACTCTCTCTCAAAACCTTCCACTCTGCCAACTGTCTTCTCAAAAGGGTCTTTCAGTGAATTAGTTTACACTAAGACAGGGTTTCTCAGACTCAGTACTATTGATACTTGGGGCCAGATAATTATTTGTTGAGGTGGGGTGGGAGTGCTGTCTTGTGCATTGTAGGATATTTAACAGTATCCCTGGTTTCTATCCAGTGGATGCCAGTGCGTAGCCCACCCTGCTCCCCAGTTGTGAAAACTGAACAACATTGCCAAATTCAAAATTGGCACTGGTCAAGAACCACTATACTAATGAATTAATGACTAATTCCTATGTAACACGGTATCCCTCCCAGTGTATCTAATGAGAATAATGACATAAACCAAAGGAATAAATGTTTCCTTATTTCAGGGATCAGTGAAAAGCCAAGTCAGAGGGATTTTGGGGGGCCTGGATCCTTTTGGTCATCCCACAAATTACTTCTCCCAGACAACTGTTTACTTTCTTCTTTCATTCATAGACAGCACTAGATTTCTAGATCAGACATATGATCAATCAGGTTCATACATACATGTGCGGACACACACGGTTAAATAGCAAACTAGTTGAATTTAGCAGGCTTCATCCTATAGTGATTTCCACCAACTATTCAACTGCTTGAAAATAAATCAACCAACCAAGAATTAAAATAAAGGTGTGGCTTTGGTCTAGCATGGGACATTACATCTGGTTTTGAATGATTATTAATTACTGTCCCTCTAGAGTCATTGGTTCTGTTATATTGAAAGAGAACATCCAGCACATTCTAGAAGGTAACGAATAAGATTCCTTCTTTGTTTTATTTCCAATATTGTTCCTGATTTGCCCATGGTTGGCTCAGTTATTGAAAGCAGTGAGTTAACATAATTGGAAGATATGTATTGGGTGGCCACTCCATGTCAGGGATGCAGCTGTAAACAAGCCAATAAGGTCTCAATTCTCACAGCTCTCTCAGACTATGAAGTGTTTGCTTAACTAAAGTTTGGTAATAATAAGATTAGTAGACATAATGGTTATATGCCCCAGTTCCTTTCATTCTGCTGCATAAGTATAAATTGCTTCCCCAGCTCTAGTAAATGAGCTCTTTTGGCTTAAAAAGAAAGATAAGAAAAAGGCATATAGATGAGTTAGCATAAACTATATAGAAACTTCCTGCCTCTGTCAATAAAATAAGGCACAAACCTGTAAGTTTGGGTTGTAAGGAGGGGTTGGGGAACCACTACATGGAGAGGGGCAACTGCATCTCAGAGATTAATTCTCTGCTCATGGGTATTCACCTTCCTCCCAAGCTGCTAGGACAGCATATTCCAGAATCAGGACATAAACTTTGCACATGACTCCAGCTGTTGTGTTAAAAGGAGAAGAAATAGGTTCGGTAGATGGCTAGTGTGGCTCTGACATGGTGTAGTCTCCTCATCCTCCATTTAGGGTTTCTCAAGAGGTATGATCTCCCACCACGCCCTTGGCTGGCCTCATGCTGGGGGATGCCATGTTCCCTCCATTATGTCTAGACTTGATAAACTATAGGCCAAAGTAAGCAAGACCAGGAGGCACTGGATTTACCATCCTGCCATCTAAGGCAATTTTCCAATTCTTATTTCCTGTATGAGGATCCACCCCATTCATGAAAGATTTACTCTGGCATCTTTCACGAAGAACCAAAATTTCAAGCTCAATAATAAGCACATTATTATATAAGAAAAAACACAAACAGGAACAAGAAGGAGTCAGTATGTCCCACAACCTATGGCCAAGGTTGAAAACACAAAGCCCTTATACTTCTGGGTGAGTTACCTCACATAAAATAGTCATCAACAGCTAAGGGCAAAAACACCAAGGGTTAAACATTAAGAATTCCTGTAGTTCTTTCCTTATTTGAAGGATGGAGTGCTGGTGAGCACCTCAGAAAATGCCTGTCAATACTCAGCTTTAAGTTTCTATGAAAAGCAATTACTCATCCTGTCTGAATATCATACCCTCTTGATCTCATGAGGCACTTCTCAGAAGTATTTCAAGCCACGTCAGGAGCTTGTTGGACCAGCTGGCCCATACTGAACACCTCTGAGGAACCTCAACTGTGATTTCCATCCTAGTAATTCTCATCTTCGAAGCAAAATGCTTCCAACCAAATATATCCAGGAATCTCAGTGCTATGTGGGCAGCTGCAATGGGAATTTGTTACAAGATTTGTTATATTAATTATAACCACAATGCAACTGCTAAACAAAAAGCAGTTTGGAAATAAATTAGTCATCCTATTTATCTTTCCAAATACTCTATAGCTTCATTTCCAGGACACCCAAAGACCAAACATTTAGTTAATAGCATATTTTACATCTGCATCCCTATTACAGATCCTGTTGATCTCTTCTTTGGTGAATGAAGGTGTTCAAAATGGAATCATCATTAGGTAACATGTACGGGTGAGAGTATTTTGCAAACCATTCTCCCAGAGAAGGTTCATTCCTCACCAATAGGAACTTCTGTTTAACGCACTGTTAAATTCACATAGACACTACCATCTATTTATGGAATATCCTGGAGGCCTCTTTGGAAATGTGAAATCCCACACTAGAGTCATAAAGACCCACCGATGTCACCCTAGAACTCTACCAGGGACATGGTGCCTACTTGAAGTATTGTACTTTCTTCTTGGTCGTTGATAATTTCACAAGAGATTCTTCAAGCACTCGGACTGTATTTCATGCAGTAGAGGGAGCAGGTGAGAGAGGTTAGATGAAGATAATGTTGAATACAAACTGATATTTTTTTTTTCACAGCTCATGTCCAAGAAACCAGAAGATTCCAGAAAAACGATGTTAGAAGGCTGAGTTATAAAATTGATAAGAGTTGAGAGGGTAAATAAATGGGAAAGATAATAGAAAAAAAAGAGCTACAAAGGGTAGAGGTGATGGTTCCACTATGGATCAAGGCTTCAAGGGTCAGAGATTGTAATGGGACAGTGGGAGAAAAATGGTCTATCAAGAGATTCAGCAACCAAGCCCTGCATGTTTGGCAAGTAGCCAGTTAAGTCACAATTTTAGTAGTCCAGAAAAGTGTCTGCAGCTGTGTAGGATCACATAACCCATAAAGAGGACATCAGGCAATTCTCTTCTAATTGCCAGGGCTGTTCTAAGAACTAAGGAGATACTCAACAAGCTCTTAGTTAAATGCTCCCACTTAAAGAGAACACATTTGTTTCAATTCATTTTTCTGGAATTCAGCTTTATGTTGAATTATCAAATAAATATCATGATAATGGAAGTTACTTTTGACTGCATCCTTTCAATGAATCTGAGAGACATGGCTGGTACTCCAATACTCAGTGATGCAGTGGCATCTTCCTGCCTACAAGGATGAAATGAAAATTACTGGTTGAAAATCACCAAGAAGTACAGTCAGAGAGTCATGACTTCTTTCATAAACAATAACTAGATAAAATGTCCACTTATCTGTCATTCCATCCATCCAATCAATTGTTTATTAAAATTATTTGATATACATTAATACAATAAGCCATGGATGAGGAGGAGCCAAAGGATGCCACCAGTGAGGGAGTTCTCAACCCAACTGCAAAACAAGCCAAAAATGACACAAAAATACTGACATGTTATCCAAGTCCATACTGAATTTAATATATGAGAATGATTAACAGGAGTTCAGGGAAAGGTATGTGAGAAGAGAGGAAAATCTAATTGTGAAAAGCTTCACGTGTACACATTGCTATATTTAAAATGGATAACCAACAAGGACCTACTGTATAGCACAGGGAACTCTGCTCAATGTTATGTGGCAGCCTGGATGGGAGGGGAGTTTGAGGGAGGATGGATACATGTTTATGTATGGCTGAGTCACTTTTTTGTGCACCTGAAACTATCACAACATTGTTAATTGGCTATACTCCAATATAAAATAAAAAGTTTAAAAAAAGAAAAGAAAATGAATAGAGATGTACAATGAGGAAGTAGGAAGTTCTTCCTAAACAGAGGCAACAGTCATTTTGGTTAGCCATGACTATTCCAATTTCAGGGTGGAAACCTCTTCTAAAAACCTTATGAATTATTTCTGACTCTGTCTTAAGTTTTGGTTTTCATCTTCTTGAAGGAAGTCAACCAATCGTGTAAATAAAGCACCAGATTTGCCATGATTGAAAATCAAAGTTTTTCTCTCTCATCAGGATGATGAGAATTAGCTGGGTAAGCAAAATCAGGGCGCTTTCAATCAGAGTTTCTATAAAGGCATTACTGCACTTTGGAGGGATGTTTGATCAAATTAGTTCTAAAGTCTCTTTTATTCATTTCTCCACAAAATAAAGTCAACCATTTTAACATCAACCAGTTTTATGCCCATTTACCAAGGGTAATTATAATTGTGTCATGCCATTCTACAGACTGTTGTAAGTTTATACATAATTAGATTAAGCATTAATGACTTACTTCTGCTTGCTTTTCAGAGTCTCCATGGTCAATTCTCAAGCATTAGATGCTGAATGATCACTCTAATCTTTTACTCTTAAGAAATTCAATTCAGAAGTGTGGTCTTTGAGCCATAGGATTGGAAATGCTGACACCCTTTGTGAGGAATATATTAATTTCCTTAAAACCATCTGATGGGTCAGTATCAAAGGCATGGACCAAGTCCACTAGTGAAATGGAAGTGAAATTTGCACAGAGACAAAAATCCCTGGAAATTTTTCATAAACCTCTTTAATTTAGAATAATTTTAGACTGACAGAAAAGTTGTAAAGATACCCATCACCCTGTTTCCCCATTGCTACATCTTGTAATAACATGGCATATTTGTCAAAACTAAGACACTGACATTGGTACATTATTAACTAAACTCTAGATTTTCTTGGATTTTGCCAGTTTTTCCACTAATGTCTTCATTCTGTTCTAAGTTCCCAACTAGGGTACCACTTTGCATTAGTTGTCATGTCTCCCCAGTCTCCTCTGGTCTGTGACAGTTTCTCAGCCTTTCCTTTTTTCCCATGACCTTGACAGTCTTGAGAAGTACTGAAAACGTATCCTGTAGAATGGCCCCTCAATCTGGTTTTATTTAGTTTTTTCTCATTATTGACCATGTATATGAGTCTACAGAGGGGGTACATCAGAGTCTTCCCATCATATATCAGGGGTGCATGATACCCACATGACATCACTTGATTCAACACTTGGATAAAGTGACATTTGTCAGGTTTCTCCAATGGGAAGTTACTATGGTTCCCTTTCTATACTCCATTTTTGGGAAGCAAGTCACTAAGTCTAGCCTACACTGGAGCAGAGGGAGTGAAATTAAGCTCTATCTCTTGGAAGGGGGAGTATCTACAAAAATTCTTTGAATCCTTGACCTTGAGTGAGAAATTCATTCAGTGCATTCAGCTTTCATGGGAATGTTTACATTCTCTTCCATCCCATTTTTCATAATCACATGCCCATTACTATGCTTGGAACAGGACTTTCTACATCACTCAATGTCAGTACCTCCTGCAACCGTGTCAGGAAATGGACAATATCATGTTGCTCCAATGACTGTTTTGCCATCAGCAGTGGATTCTGGCTGCTGAGAGGTGAAGTGTAAGGAACTTGGAGACAGTTCCTTGGAGGGAGAGCTCCCATTCAAACGCAAATGTGTGCAGTAATTAGGTATGATGGGCTGTAATTTTCCTACTTCCTTTTGCAAAGTAAATTGCTTTCTGAGTTGAAATGTTCTCTGGCTTTCTTTCTCTCAAGTTGGACCTTGTATGAAAGTCCCCTTTTTCAAAAAGCGAAATTCGTTTCATTTTATCCTATAACTAATTTAATGCTAATTGCGCAATGACTACATTAGGCATCACAGGATACATTGTGGAACAAAAACTCATCTGTCAACCTGAAAAGTGTAAGTGAGCCTAAGAATGCATTCAAAGATTAACCTCTCAGAGGCTGCCTTTGAGGTTTAAGCTGGTTGAGACAGGGCTGCAGAAAACTAGGCATTCTGGCTCTCAACACAGCACACTTTTAGAAATGTGGGTTCCCCTTGGAATCCATGAGAATTCTCCCAATGGATCAGAATCCCAGACTTAAGAAGTTCTCTAATCTATTGTCAAATGCATGAAATCACTCATACAACACACAAATGAGAAATTTTCTCATCTTTTTTTTTTTTAAAATACATCCAGAGATAGGAAACTCAGCATCTCCCAAAGCAGCTTACACCACTGTTTGAAACTAATTTTAAAGGTCATCCTTAGGCTCAGGGTATTTCTTTGTAACTGACACATTTACATATCTCTCTAGTCTCTATTTAAAAAGAATGATTAAATTTGTTTTTAAAATATCCCACACCAATGTTTTTTGGGGTTTTTTTTTTTGCACAGAAAAACATCTGGGGAAGCAGATGTTAACAATTGTTATTCCTGAGGAATGGGATTGGAAATTATTTTTGCTCATCCAATTTTCTAACTTTTCTTAAAATGACCATAGATTTCTTCCATATTAAAAAATGCCAAAAGTAAATGAGGACATAAGCAGAGAGGGATGTGGGTAGTGAGAAATACGTGGGCCCCAAAGCTTCTAATATCCTTAGGGCAGGGACCACACCTGTACTGAAGCGATATCTCTACAGCACTTACTCTTGCCTTATAGTCATTCATGCCTTATACTTTACTTCTTTTGCATTGATTCAACACACATTTATTGAGAGTTCTGCTAGGCACTAAGGATACACAATTAGTGCAATATAATTTGTGCTCATGGCACAAGAGTGGAGACAGACATGCAAGCAGATGGATTCGGGCTGTTCCTTCCATAGTGGAAGGTGGTTTGTGGCCACTGCATTCAGCCCTGCAGTTTGTGTTCTGTTCAGTGGCTTCAGGTCTGAAGGACATATCTGCATCACAATCAGCTCATGTTTGCGTGCTTACTACAACAATTTTCTAACATTTGGCAATAAAGTGTCTCCAGGAGGGGACATGTTTTTCCTCACTGGCACACAGGTGCCACAAGTTAGGGGCACTTGTGGGCACACAGGCCCACAAGTTAGGGGCAGTTCTGAAGAAAGGCCCACTCATTATTATGGGAACATCACTTAGCTTTGCTTTAAGGGTAAGAGAGGGTGTTACAGAGAAGAAGTTAGGGAGATAATGCTGGAACTTTGCCTTGAAACCAACGATGTTCATTTATCATATAAACAAGGCAAAAGGGCATTGCAACTTCTACTAGAGCTCCAAGTACACATGGGGGAAAGTAAACGATGATCTGCAAAAGTAGGCCTTGGTTTATTCATAGTTAATGGATGTTTAGAATTGATGCTGAGAACAGATTACGAACAAATTCTTCTCTTCCCTGACTTTCCTTCGACCATCACCCAAACCCTTCCACTCTTATCCCTTGTGGGGAGCCAGCCTTGGGGGCAGAATTAAAAGTGGTAGTGTGGCAAACCACGCCCCCTCCAAGACCTCCACAACCAGAAGACACCTGCAATCTGTACAGACGTACTGGACAACTTCTGTCTGCCCGGTTTCTACATACAGACATACACGCATTGTGCACACAAATATACACACACCACAGTCCTCTGAGATCTTCTCTACCCTAATCCAATTTTCTACAGGATTCCTAACCACTGGCCACTGTGGGTTCAGCCATATTTATACAACTCAACCTTCCCACTGGCCCAGCTGGACCAGTCAATCCATTTTTTGGGGGCTATTGAAGCTGGTATCTCTCTCTGGTGCCATGACTGTGCCTGTTTCTGTATGGTAACATGACTGTGTCATGTTAAACTCCGGAACTGTTGGCGGTATGTGGGGAGAGTCGGCTGAAAGAGACAAAAGAAATCCATCGACAGCAAAAAGGAAGAGTGAACTGTGAACTGAGGGCTACAGAAAAGCAAAAACAGAGAACAGCATGAGTACTTTCTGGATTTAAGTACTGGCTCTGGTTCATTCCAGAGACTCAGAACCACTTTAGCATCTGGTTAGAAACTTCTGGATCTCTACAATAAATTCCCTTTTATATGTAAACTGGGGTTGGGTTTAAATTAATTTTATTAAACCCAAAGTGTAGTTTAATTGGGGTTTGATGGAATCCAGACCTGGACTTCAGTGACTTGCAATCAAATGAGCCCTAATCGAGCCAGAGTTGCGGTGCCACCTAGAGCAAATAGCAAAGACTTCAGGCCCTACAGGTTTGGATCTTGGTTCTTCTGCTTACTGGCTGGGCACTCTTTTGTGTGCCCTCTCAGATACTCCCAGAGTATGACACAATATTCTCCCACAATCTTATTGTGGGAACAAGAAATCATGGCAGTAAAGTACCTGGTAGCCTGCCTGCAAATAGTGGATGCTAAAATGGGAGTTGATACGATTATGCCTACAATAGGAGACCTTTTCCAACACAATCTTAACT
This sequence comes from Balaenoptera musculus, assembly GCF_009873245.2. Lineage (NCBI taxonomy): Eukaryota > Metazoa > Chordata > Mammalia > Artiodactyla > Balaenopteridae > Balaenoptera > Balaenoptera musculus. The sequence continues at coordinate 41,379,341 of NC_045786.1, forward strand.
CTCTGAGTACATGAGGAACTGATTTTTAGTTACGAGTACAAATTTGGTTTCTAGCTCCACCCCTCCCCCAAAAGCTTTAGTCTTCCTTATCTTTACTGCACTGTGAACAGAACCCAAGAGAAGAGGAATTCCCGTGTCCTGCCCCATCACCCCCCTTAACGTCCAGGTCTCCAGGAAAGCATTCACATTCACAGTGGATATGACAGAAAGCAAGGCACTGGGTTCTAGACTTTTCTGAGTATATTTTTAATCTCTGCACCTGCTCTTCAGCACTGAACTTACACAGGCACCCCCAGAGCAACCAAATAAAGGATATTTAAAATGCATTTCTCGCTGCCTTTGTTTTTGAAGCGTAATTATAATGTTGTCGTTGGTGTCGATTTGCAGAGGGCCAACAGTGTACGTGATGCCACAGAGTTCTTGCAAAGACAGCCTTTTGTCAGCATAAACAGAGGGGAGATATGTTTTGGATATTATTTTTGTTCTTTGAAATCCAACCTGCCAATTTGGAGTGTTTATACTTTTTTCTCATTTTCCCCTGCCAGCCTTAACCCCAGAGAGAAGCAAAGGGTTGCGGGGGGGGCAAGATGAACTGGGGTTCCCCAGCATCTCAAATGAGAGCAACTCTTACACAGCCTAGGGAGCAACTGTAAATACAGAACTGAGCTCACCCAGAAAAAAGTGAGAGCTGTCTTCTAAAAGAGGATTCCTGAGGGTAAATCTGAGAAGAAAGATTATATTGACACACCCAGGTGGGTGATAACAATGTCAGTGTGACAAGAAATTTAGAGACGGCTGTTTAATATGACAGCACAAACATTGGAATAGGCAAAGACTTTTCTATCCAAGAAGAAGACACCAAATTAAGACCAGCAAAACATTTCCAGAAAGCTATTCTTCTTGTTGCCAGAAGCTCACCCGTGGAGATACACATCAACTTTTTAAATGACAGATACCTCAAGCCCATCCAGATCTACTAAATTAGAAGTCCCTAGAGTTGGATTTCGGACATATGAATTTTTGTAGAACCCTATGACATTCTCCTATTATCTCTGATCACATTAAGCTTGTTTTTTTTTTTTTCTGTGAAAACCTTGATAAATTGAAAAAGTGAAGGATGAATAGTCCTATTTGATAGTCAAGAGAAAAACGTTGGGTTAAGACAAGGTAAATAAGAGTTTTGAATAACTTGTGTGCCACGTGAAGTGCTAATCATCACACATTGATCGTTATTTGATAAGAACTAACACATTCTGAGCCTTGGTTTTCTTATCTGTAAAACAGAGATAATGGGGGCTTTAGTAAGAGTTAAATGAGATGATTGTGTAAAGTACCTCACTTAGAGAAGCTACACAACTTGCCCAATTAGCAAGTTAGTCCCAGGGAAACCTGGAAATTATAGCCAGGTCAACCTTATTCCACACTTTATTTTTCATACACTCAGACTCCTACTGAAAAAAAAGAAAAAAAATCCCAAATAATGAGAAATAAAGGAAAGCAAAGCCAGTCACCACAGCAGAGACTGCTGGTTTCTCCCCTTCTTCCTTAGTAACAGAGCAAATTTTAGTAGGATTTCCCAGCCACCGTCTTGGAACATAGGGTGATCTTAAGGAAGGCAACCATGCATTGCAATATTAGGGCAGAAAGAAAGCCAGGGCCATGATGAGAATGGAGTCCCATAGCAGTTCAGGGCTACTTACGTCCAGACTTCTTTATGTGAGGTAGAATAAAACAGTGATTTTTAGTTTTTATTATGCATAGTCACATTGAATCTTAATCAATACAGTAACCCAGGGAAAATCTCCAATAAGACTGTAATGAAGAGAGTTGATAAATCATTAGGCAAATGGCCCAAGTAATACAAAAACCTCTAAGAAAATATTCCTGAGGCCAGATGAAGAAAGATGACTATTTGCCAACAAAGTGATTGGAAAAAACAAACAGATAACCCCTGGACTTGAGTACTCAAGAGAACTAAGATTCAAATCCAGCTTTAACACTTACCAGTTGTGTGACATCAAGCAAGTTATTTTTGTCTTTCTGAGCCTCACTTTTCTTTTTTGTTGGTTTGCTTGTTTTATTTTACTTTGTTTTAGCTGAAATAAACTGGAATAATACCCACAAAACAGAGAAGAGATGAAGTTTAAATTAAATGAGAGAATAAATGCAAATAACCTAGCACAATGATGCTCAATAAATTCTACGTTCTCTGCTTGTTTTAGTGGCATAATAAATTCTATTATTGTTCCTAATTATTTACTTCTCTTCTTGTGAGAGGATTTTAGGCAAGAAAACAACATGATCTTATTTAAATGCCAAACTGGCTACCATATGGAGAATGGATTTTAAGATCTATCCAAGGAAGAGATGATTGTGGGTGGTCTGGAATTGTAGTGGAGGGGATAGAATTGGGTAGGTCTAGGATGTATTTTAAATGGAGGGCCTACAGAGTTTATTGACTGATTGGATCAGAGAAATTAAATGATCAAGGAAAAGTACTAGATAACTGGCTTAAACAACTGGTAGATGTTGAGTCTATTAACTGGGAAGATATAAGGGAATTGGATAGAAATTTAAGAGCCTAGTTTCAGACATAGTAATTGGGATGCCTATAAGATACTCAAGCGAAGATGTCAAATTGGCAGAGATGTGTAGGATGACATAAATGGTACCTTTTGAGAGAGAGATGGGGTGTTACTAATAATTATAACAGGATAACAAGTATAAACCGGTTCTGCTACAGAAAGCTGGAATGTTTGATCATCCTGTATATAAGAGTCTGGAGTTTTGTGGAAAGATCAGGGCTAGAGCTATAGCTCAGGGCATCGCCAACATATAGGAGGCATGTGACTAAGGAAGATAACCTATACAGAGAAAAGAAGGTAGAGGAACCCAAGTAGAGCCTTGAGCTTTCCAGTATTGATAAGTCAGGCCGAAAATGAGGATTCGGTAAGAAAATTGAGGAGAAGCACCAGATGTTGGGAGGTGGCTAAGTGGTACCCAAGCATGAGAGTAAATAATTCTGAGCATCTCACTACCTCAGGCTTTTATGAAATCACAATAGAGCCACTCAAAAGTCCTTCATTTCAAAGAAAATTATGTTTCTGATATGTTCTTCCAAGCCATGAAGAACAGAAGGAATATTTTTTTTAATGAAAGAACGAAAGAAATAGCCAATGAAGTGAAGATTTACCAGGACATGCACATCAGTGCTATGTTTATACTCTAGCACTACCTAGTGGCAGTGTGTTTACCAGGCAGGTCTAGACTAGGGCAGAGAGATGCCACTGTTCAAATTCCATCTTTACAGTCTCAGTCCTCTGCTGTGACCTCACAGAGCTCATCTGGATCATGGGCTTAGCAGTAAGATGGACGTCACAACACCACCTAGAGAATGGCTGAAGCATCCTTCAAGAAAGGTAGTTTCAGGAAAGCAAAAGTAGCCTCATTGTGTCATTTCTGGATAGAAGGAGCTATGTTTTAGAAGTCAAGACATTACCTCTATCTTCCTCATTCCCCTCATTTCATATGTCTGGCAGGTGTTTACCCATCACCCAATGGTGAACAGTGAGCGGAAAAGTGGCAGCAATTTTTCCTACCCTTTTTCACATTGTAATAGGGATGGGGCAGGCATGCAGCTGTTAGTGACTGACCAGTAGCGGTCCCTCTCAGCCACTGGTCGGCGTTGCAGTGGGCCCCTCCCCCAAGCAAGCGACCATTAGTCAGCGACTGTTAGCGGGCAACCATTAGCGGTCCTGCTCAGCCATTGGTCAGCGTCACAGCGGCCCCCTCCCCTTCCCTTCCTCTGGATAAAAGGACCCTGAATTCGGACTGAGGAAAGATGGTTTTTTGAAACTCTCGTCTGCCATCTTCTCGGTCTGCTAGCTTTTCGATTAAAGTCCTTTGCCCCAAGAAATCATCTCCTGATTTATTGGCCTGTTGTGCTGCAAGCAGAGCGAGCTTGGGCTCGGTAACAACACTAGAGATTATCATGGAACTCAACAGAAGGGACAAATTCTTGGAAAGCTCTGGCCACTCTTCCTAGATTCCAAGTGAATTCACTGAGAAGAGGACTTCTTGAAGGACCCCAGCATTGGTATGGAAGGGTGACAGAATAAACTGGCAGACACTTGATCCTGAAGTGGGCAAGCAAGCCACGAGTTGCCATTTGCACCAAACTCAGCTCACAGTATCTTACTGGCCATATTTCAGTATGTGGAATCCTTAAGCCAGCAAAGTGCACAAGATGCGTGAAGCTGACCATGACATCAGTGAAAAGAACAGTCCCTTCCTGGAATCTTCCAACTTTCTCTTTGTTTCAGAAGTCAAGCTCATGTAAAGGAAATCTCATCATGGAAGAAAGATATCTATGCCACATTGGGGTCAAGTCAACATTTGGGCCATGGAATCTTAAAAAATGACGCAAATGAGGGCTTCCCTGGTGGCGCAGTGGTTGAGAATCTGCCTGCCAATGCAGGGGACATGGGTTCGAGCTCTGGTCTGGGAAGATCCCACATGCCACAGAGCAACTGGGCCCATGAGCCACAACTACTGAGCCTGCGCATCTGGAGCCTATGCTCCGCAACAAGAGAGGCCGCGATAGTGAGAGGCCCGCGCACCGCGATGAAGAGTGGCCCCCGCTTGCCACAACTAGAGAAAGCCCTCGCACAGAAACGAAGACCCAACACAGCCAAAAATAAATAAATAAATAATAAAGAAGTATTTAAAAAAAACAAACTTTAAAAAAAAATGACGCAAATGAAATTATGTACAAAACAGAAACAGACTGATAGATATAGAAAAAAACTTATGGTTACCAAAGGGGAAAAGCGGGGAGGGGGGATAAATTAGGAGTCTGGGATTAACATATACACACTACTATGTATAAAATAGATGAACAACAAGGACCTACTGTCTAGCACAGGGAACTGTACTCAATACTTTGTAATAACCTATAAGGGAAAAGAATCTGAAAATATATAAATGTGTGTGTATAACTGAATCACTTTGCTGTAAACTTGAAACTAACACAACATTGTAAATCAACTATACTTCAATTAAAAAAAAAAACCTTTGCGCCATAAGGAGCTATGTTCCTATGACTTTTCACAAAAGCAGGGTTCCAGGAATCCCACTGGATCATCAACAGGGAGTATTTCTGCAGACCAAGCACACACAAGCTGACTGAGGTAGAGGACGGAGGCTACCTCCCCCAGGTTCAATTGGAAATGGTGCCTCTGAGCTCTTTCTTCTGAACTGGAAGAAATGCACATAGCCTAGACAGAGTGTGAACTTGCTTCCCCCATCCTTCACCTCCCCTGACCCCACCAAGTCCAAGTCCAAAGAGACCAAACCACTGGCAAAAAAAAAAAAACAGTTTCAGATTTCAAATATAACATTATCGTAATATTTCAAATGGAAAAATGGCACTCATGTTCTATATAAAGAGTTCCCTAATTGGATTGTTCAACAAGACTAGAAGCAGTATTGGATTCCCATTTCAGCCAAGTTTGTAAATAACTTCAATTTGTCAAGGCTCAGTTATTAGCAAATATAGTCCTTGAAATGCCAGTGGTAACTCCCACATTTTATTTCAAGTGTAGTTAATGACTTATGTGTAGAATTCTCTTAACTGTTTTTTACCACTCTAATAATTCTCAGCATTTTCAAAGAGCCAATATAACACACAGAACCTTATAAACAAATATTACTAGTCTTTCCTTTGGGGCATGGAGAATGAGAAGCACTATAAAGTTGGGTCATTTTTCTAAGACAACCTAGCAAGTTTGCAGAAGGACCAGAAAATTCAAACTCTGCTGGAATTAAAATGGCATTATTGGAAGGTGGCATTATCCATATTCATCCCACATTAGAGAGCACCTTTTATGGACAAGCCACTGTGTTGGGTGTGGCAGGACCTTAAAAGTTGAAGAAGAAACTGTCCTTGTCTTTTAGGAGCTTATAACCTAGGATGGGGCAGGGTAATGCCCCATCTATTATCAGTTTGATAATTAATATAATATAACATAACAACATAATACAAACTACCTAATATAAGCTATACTATATAATACAGTATAATATATCAGTTTATCTATTTGGTATAGATACCCAAATATCTAGACTATAAGGCAGTCTTTAGTTATCTCCTAAAAGAGATGTAATATACAGCCATGAATAGAAATCAACTAACCTCTGGACATATACCCAGAGAAACCATAATTCAAAAAGACACATGCACCCCAGTGTTCATTGCAGCATTATTTACAATAGTCAGGTCATAGAAGCAACCTGAATGCCCACAGACAGACGAATGGATAAAGAAGATGTGGTACATATATACAATGGAATATTACTCAGCCATAAAAAGGAACGAAATTGGGTCATTTGTAGAGACGTGGATGGACCTAGAGACTGTCATACAGAGTGAAGTAAGTCAGAAGAGAAAAACAAATATCGTATATTCACGCATATATGTGGAATCTAGAAAAATGGTACAGATGAACCTGTTTACAAGGCAGAAACAGAGACACAGATGTAGAGAACAAATGTATGGACACCAAGGGGGGAAAGCTGGGGGTAGTGGTGGTGGTGGGATGAATTGGGAGATGGGGAATGACATATATACACTAATATGTATAAAATAGATAACTAAAAAGAACCTGCTGTATAAAAGAATAAATAAAATTAAATTTAAAGAAAGAAAGAAAGAAAGAAAGAAATCATCTAACCTGAGAAGTAAGTTTGAGGCAAGAGCTAAAAGTTGAGGCAAGAAGGCTAAATTCTGCCCCTGACCCCATGGCTGGACTCACCACTTGCTAACAGGGACACCATTTCCTCCTTTAGACCGTCTCTTCCTTCTTCCAATGGGAGGCATGTTTTTGAAGTGTGAGAACGAAAGACAATGTTTTACAAAATTGATCCTAGTATCTTAGGGAGAGTTTCCTGAAGGAAAAGATTCTCTTGCCTGAAAGAAATAAACTGGCAATTTACAAAAGCAGAAATGCAAATGGCTAATAAGCTTATTATAAATAAAACTGCTCAATCACATTCGTAATCAAAGAAATGCAAATTAAAACAAATTACCATCTTTCTCCTCTCAAATGGGCAAAGATTTAGAAGCATGATAAAATCTAGCCCTAGTGAGGGTGAGAGGAAATGGGCATTCTTCTACAGTGCTGAAGAGACTTAAATTGCTCCAACTTTTCTGGATGGGCAATTTAGAAATACTTAATCCAAAGCCTTTAAAATGTACAGACCCTTGGACACCAAAATTCTACTGCAATTATTCCTAAGGATTGGAGACAAACATCTATTTGCAAGGATCTTCATCGCTTCATCACTGTTGCTAATCGTGAAAAAATGAAAACACTCTGAATGTCTAACATTAAATAAATTGCCATAACACAGTGGAATAATAATCATTGATAATGATGCTGTTGTAGGACATTTTTATTAATGCAAAAAGGTATTCATGTTATATTAATAAATGTACAAAATACGGTTGTAGCATGTCTGGTTTTTGTTTAAACATGCATATATATATATGGATAAATGCACAGAGCAAAATCTGGTATGACAAACAGCTATACATTATTCTCAGCCTTTCCAGCCATGGACAGTCTTTATTTGCCTGTGACAATTCAATGCATGCCTTTTGCCCTTCTGTAGTGCCTTGATCTCCTAGGAAACTTCTACTGAGTCTTCAAAACGTAACTTGTGGAAAACAAGACAACAGGCCCCAAATGGAGTCGCTTATGCTAAGCCTCATGTCACCAAACCAAGACTTAATTATAGTTTCAGCTCCCCCAGAAATGGCATCTTAAACCAGTCGGTCAGGAATCACCCTATCAGCACCAGCGAGGTCATCTACCTGATAGACCCCTGCCACCACCCCCTAAAGGAAAGTAACTTTTTACAACAACCAGACTGCTTTTTGCCTAGACTAGCTTCCTCGTTCCTTCTCCCTTGGGACGATAAAAGTCTTTCATTTTGTGCAGGTCCTCGGAGCTCCTTTCTATCTGCTCAATTGGATGCTGCCCAATTCAAATCAATTTTTGTTCAAATAAACTCATTTTTAATCCACCTCAGTTTATCTTTTAACAGTTTCGGTGTCAGAAGAGGGAATCAAAGGAGACGCTTGACAGCCTTCAGGAGCAACAAGGAAGCAAGTGTCGGTACCTGCTGAGTCCCTTAAGTCTCGCTGCTGCCTCTGGGGGTGACCCTAGCTTCGCAGCTTTTGCGTTACGAGTCTTCAGACTTTATTTGAGCACTTCTTTTTCCACACTGGGTCTGGAAACCAGCCAGGGTTGGACTGGGTCTGACTTAGAAACCGACTGGATAGGTGCGGGGGTGGGCGGTCTGGGTCTGGATTGAACCGGATTTGACTTAAGCAGGACTGGGCTGAGTGTGAGGCCTCAGGTGTATAAAATTTTGTTTTGAGGCTAAGCAAGCGGGTTAACCTTCCAAAAATAATCTTGAGTTACAGTGGAGATCTTTTTTTTTTTTTTGGAGGGGTATTATTCTTTACATTTTATTTATTTATTTATTTATTTTAATTGAAATAGAGTCATCTAATTTATTCAGCTCATCCAGCCATCAACATTGAATACTTGTCTTTTTTCTTACACATATTTCTTGTATTCCAATCATGACACTCTAGACCACAGTGAGCACATTTATAACTTATTACTGCATTACTACCTTGGCTATTCCTTGACCAAAATTTACTTCATACAACTGACAGCCTAATTAACCTACTGGAGTTTTTTTTTAATGTATTAACCTAGACAAGCTTATCCACTTAGGAGGTGCCCTAGAGAAAAGGGTTCTCAGCCAAGCACTCACCATAAAGCACAGAGGGAAAATTGTTTTTCTTCCTCTACAGTGTCTGGTGACCAGGATGAGACCTTCTGGGACACCCCACTAGCTCCAAACCCTATAGATGGCATCGTGGGAAAACTGGCAGAAGCTGGCAAAGGGTGAGAACCCTTCCCAAAGTCAGATCTCTATCTGTGGTGCCTGGTCAAAAGAGGAAGGTAAAATTTTACATTGTCCCTTCCTTTCCAAATTCAGATTGGCAGGCTAAGAAACGTGTAAGAATTAGGTCTTTCAGTTGTGGCTTGTGAATTTGCTTTTGGGTACCCAGTAGTTGTTGATTCTTTCTCTCCTAGGGACAAGTACTGCCTTCTTGTTTGTCTCATTTTGTGTCTTGAGAACTTGACTTGGCAACTATCAGGTTGGGGCCCCCAAAATATGGCCAGACAGAAATGTGGGTTGCATCCCATTTGCAGTTAGCTAGGGTCCTGCCAACTGTTGCCAACTCTCAGGGGAGTTGTCTTTTCTTTCTTTTGGTTATCCTTGGGAGTGGCTCTGGATCTTGGGATGATAGTATCTTTTGCACCCTCTCTGGGGATGCCTCGTGCATCCACAATGTTGTTCAATACTGCCAAAAATATTTACTGTTTGTCCTGGCCAAAACCTGACAAGATATTTCACAGAATTTTTTTTTTTTTTGAAGTAGCTCTATGGTGAGGTGTGTGCCAGGTTGGAAGTTGATAATCAGAGCCAGATAGGAACTTTTTTTAGGCCTCCTTCCCTAAACCAAAATGAAACTATGTACCCAAAGAGAAAGAAAAATATTCTGAAGGCTTTGTGGAAGCATTCACAAAGAAACATTCCAAAGACAAACAATTCTAAATCTAGAACTTAAAACTTTTTAATTTCATCTTAGTTGAAGATCTTCTCCCTGATATTAAAAAGCAAACTGAAAAAAATATAGTTGGAAGGGTGGACCAGCTTCTTGATATCATTCAAGAATTGCAGCCCAATTCTTGGAGGAATTCAAAACAGCTGTACTTGTCTTACAGCTCAAGTTTTTACAAGAAAAGAAATGCAGCTCTAGAAAAATTCAAAGGCCACCTATCCCTCTACCAGTCCCCAGACCTCCGCTATTTCTTTCAAAAGGCTTGCACATATTGTAAAATATCAGGACTTAGGGAATAAAAATCCTTCTTGGTAGAACTTGTCTCCTTTCTTTGTGCCTTTTGAAATGCGAGTATCTACCTGGTCTTCTCTAGGAACTAAGGTAATTCTTATCAGAAGGAGAAAAAAAAGGAAAGCCTATTTTGAAAACTAAGCCTGTGAAAAATCTTTAAAGTCTCTTTCACAAATACTAGTAAAAAGCTTTAGCCGTCTGAGTAGGTGACCTTAACTTATTCCATCTGCCAGAAACATAGTGTGAATCCAACTGTTCTTTTATAAACCAGTTTTGCATTCTCATACCTGTCCCATGACTAAAATCTTTAAAGGAAAGCCATAAGATCTCCATTTGCATCTGCCTGGATGTCTACGTATGCATGTCATAGATGTGTGATTTCGTTCCTACCTCTAGACTGTATTGCCAAAATTAATTTGTAAAGAGCTCTGTTTAATTGGCTTAAAAACAAACAAGCATTATATCAAGTATACTCTCAGAAATATAGAAACTAACCTAAATGTTTTTCAAGTTCACTTGGTCTAGGATAATCTTTGGTAAATAAAACCTAGTTTAAGTTTTTTGGTTTAATTAAAACAGGCATGTCTTTAGAATTATCAGCATTACATATAAAACTTTTATTCTACCTAGGTTTACTAAAAGTCAAACAAGCTCATGTTTTCTGTGTTACAGAATTCATCAGCAAGAAAGATAACTTAAGGAGATGGTTAGCTCTTTCATGTCTCATGAAATTTTTATAAAATATCTAAACATAATTGTTAAGAACAAGTAAATTAAACAGATGTAGTTTGATAAAAGTTTGTAAGTTAATTTTCAACAATAATTATGTTTTATGGTACATCTACTTAAAAAATAACTTTAAAGTTATATGGAGATAAGTTAAATAATGGATGTTTATTGAATAGCTAATTCATTTACACATAAGATAAAATTCTGAAACATTAATTATTGACCACAGGTTTATCCACTTTTGGCTTCCTTTTACAGAGGAACAAAAGATATTTGGGTCTTTTAGTAAACATGTTTTGTGCCACATTGAAAAATTTGCTATGAGGAAGAATATATTTCTAGAAATTATGAAATGTATTTATACATTTGCCAGTCCACAGAATGCTAGTGTAACAGTCCGCAATTGCTTACTTCTTAGTTTTCACTAGGAATAAAGGATTCTAAGTTAAGAAGTTCAATCTGTGTCTGTAATTATAACTACTTAGAAAAATAAGGGTGAAAAGAAACAAGTGTGTACAAAATGTAGGTAATGTAACAGGTTGTTCCAGAAAGAGAAAAAACACAGGACAAAAACTAAACAGATGTCAAAAAAGTTGTAGGTGTGTGCAAAAGGAGTCTTGGGAAAAGAGTTTTACTTATGTTCAAGCTGGCTAAGACTGGAATGAATTTAAGTTTCTCTAAAAATGAGTTTTAATACCAAAAGTACATTCAAAGTATATATTGTCCAGGCAAGACTGGTCACCACCCACTTTTCTCTCACTCCAAGTCCATCCATCAAAGGAGAGGGATTAAAGATCAAGAAGTGAAGACAGAAGGCACTGGAACCCTCCCAAACTTACAGTCTGATCTGACTCCAAGGCAATGTCAAAAACAAGAATTGCTCAGGACCACCCAGGGATTTGGCCTGAGCCCTGCTGCCTCCAAGACAATTCTCCTCCTGCCCTGATGACTTTCAAAAGAGGAATGTCTGGGTAAGTCATTCAGACAGCTCAATTCATTCCTTACGTCTTACTCCTGGGAAAATAAAAGATAGGTCTGTCACAGCCAGTAATTGTAGCAATACTCAGTGGTACAGTTTTCATAGATCTGCTGTGCTGGGAAAATTCAGGATTAGTTTGCTAAGCAAATTTTGCTGGAGGAGAGAGGGAGGGAGGGACGGTCTTATGCAATAACTATTTCTTCTTGCTCTTTCCCAACCTCCCTGACCCCACTAGGCTTCCTCAGGAGCAGTTCTCAGAGTAGCCCACTGCTGTGGGTATCCAGGACCTTACACATCACCATGTTCACTTTAAAGATGGGAAAGAAGGTCCATAAAAAATGAAATGATTTACCCAAGGTCACATAGCTAGTTCCCAAGCAAAATGGTGGCCCAAGTCTACTCATTACTTCCTCAGAGCTTTTTATTATTATCAGAGGGAGATTGACCGTGAATCTTATGGAGCTTAAGCTTCAGAGTCCCTCATTTGCATGGGATTCTTTTAAGACCTGAGAGGTGTCCTAGCTACCTGTTTACATGGCGATATGTTTCTGTATAATTTGCAGCAGGAAGTTATTTCAATCACAATTAAGACCCCTATTTCTTCCCTCTTCAACTTCCTACGAGTACTTTGCCCACATATTGAATGACATTGGAGTTGAGTTGAGAACCTAGTTAACCCGGATTTAGCTGGATTTATTCCTATGATTTACAGTAACTCTTGTGTATAGTTAAGTTACTGTTAGCCATCCTGGCAGAGCAATGGCTTCCAGGAATGTTCCTACCTATGCAGACTCACCAGCATCATGACACGAAGGTCTCGTCATTATGGGAACGTCGCCTACAGCATCCAGCCCTGGATGTGGGTAATGGAAGGGGAACAAGAGATGCAGTGGACAGAGACAGAATTTGGTCTATGACATGTTCTTTCAAAACTTACAGCTCTTTTAAAAGAAACTCAACAAAGGCTTTCCCAAATTTGACAATAATACTAAAAGTTTACCTGATATGACCCCAAAACAAGTTGTAACACTGAAAGAATTTTTTCCTTAATTATCAATAGTAAAAAATAAATTTTGATCAGCCATGCTAGGAAGAGGTTGAATTGTCCTCATTCTCTATAGAAGAGGGTATTGTAAAATGCCATGTGAATAGGGCAATCAAAGAATAGTCAGCAAAAGAAAAAAGTTATGATAAAAAGGATTTTAAAGGAATGCCAGGAAGTCAATTAAAAAATACATTATTTTTCTGGATTTTGTGATGCTTGTGGTATTTGTCAGCTTTTTAAAAATCATTACTTTGTAAAGGTTTCTTATTCTAAATAAACATTCTCATTCATATTTAATTTTGTATTTGTAATTTTGTACTCTTTTTCTTAACAAGGAACCCCAAAGTTATAAAAGCTTCAGGCCCCACAAAACCTGGGTCCTCTCCTGATTATCATATTACAATATTTTATATTAATAGCAACATTTAACAAGTACCAACTAAGCACAGCAAGGAGCTGTATTGTGTATATTATCCCTTTTCACTTTATTTCAATACACATTTTATTTCATCATATATACAAAGTTTGAAATTTCCCATCTCCTTTAAAACGAAGACACACAAAATTGTTTGGTGAAGATCTTGGTGAGGATGTATGCTCATTATCATGAAAATTAATTACTGTGGTCAATGTGTAAACTTAAGTCTGCTTGGGCATAGAGTTACAACTTCTTGTTTGTGTCAAAGGAGCTATATTTAGTGTCTTCCCATTTAATATTTTTTCTTTTTATTGGAGTATAATTGCTTTACAATGCTGTGTTAGTTTCTGCTGTACAATGAAGTGAATCAGCTATATGTATACCTATAGCCCCTCCCTCTTGAACCTCCCTCCCACCCTCCCCCCCACCTAGATCACCACAGAGCACCAAGCTGAGCTTCCTGTGCTATACAGCATGTTCCCACTAGCTATCTATTTTACGCATGGTACTGTATATATGTCAATCCTGATATCTCAATTTGTCCAACCCTCCCCTTCCCCCGCTGTGTCCACATGTCCATTCTCTACATCTATGTCTCTATTCCTGCCCTGCAAATAGGTTCATCTATACCATTTTTCTAGATTCCACATATATGTGTTAATATATAATAATATTTGTTTTTCTCTTTCTGGCTTACTTCACTCTGTATGACAGACTCTAGGTCCATCCACATCTCTGCAATGACCCAATTTTGTTCCTTTTTACAGCTGAGTAATATTCTATTCTATACATGTACCACATTTTCTTTATCCATTCATCTATCGTTGGACATTTAGGTTGTTTCCATGTCCCAGTTATTGTAAATAGTGTTGCAATGAATATTGTGGTGCATGACTTTTTTTGAATTATGGTTTTCTCAGGGTATATGCCCAGTAGTGGGATTGCTGGATCAGACGGTAGTTCTATTTTTAGTTTTTTAAGGAACCTCGTACTGTTCTCCACAGTGGCTGTAGCAATTTACATTCCCACCAACAGTGCAAGAGGGTTCCCTTTTCTCCACACCCTCTCCAGCACTTATTGTTCATAGATTATTTCATGATGGCCATTCTGACCTGGTCCCAGTGAGACAATTGCTTTGAAATTAGATCAAGAGGTGTGTTTAATTGCATGTAAAGTATTTAAGAGTAAGGCAACTCTAGTTATGGTAGCATGGGGCTCTCCTAACACCGTATATGGATTTTATAGCATGGCATCAGTTTGGGCTCTTCCCATTCATTAACTGGTTATTGTCTTGGTTCTCAATTATTTTTCAAAGATCTGATTCTCCTGGAGAACTGAGTTATAAAAAGTGAGGTGTTACTGTACAACCACCAGAATTGGAATCCATTTGGTTGCATGAGGCTCTGAGAAACACTGAGGGGGCAAAGCGGAAGCCAGTCAATTCCCAGAGATTCTCATTTTCTAATCCATGGAGTAGACTTGAACCAAGTGTTTGTCATCCTCCTTTCTCCCATCTCTGCCCCCTACCAATGACAGAAGAAGAGAGAATGCTGGTTAAATGTGAACAGTAAAGCAATGGTAGTAAGCCATCCTCCTGTATCCACTGAGGAACTCTAGAGTGTGCCTTTCACCCTGAAGCACATCCAAAATTCTTCCAAGAACGAACTTCTGAGAAGCTCAACATTTTAGCGGGATGGGAGACTTGGCATTGCTTCAGGTGTGGGTGGGGGGAAGATGGGTGAATATTCACCCATCAAGCATGGCCATCAAGCATCTACAGATAGTCCTCAACTTACAATGGGGTTACATCTTGGGATTCTAAGTTGAAAATATCATAAGTACAAAATGCATTAAATATACCTAACATACTGAACACCATAGCTTAGCCTAGCCTACCTTCAACATGCTCAGAACACTTACATTAGCCTACCATTGGGCAAAATCACCTAAAGCCTATTTTATAATAAAGTGTTGACTATCTCATGTAATTTATTGAATATTGTACTGAAAGTGAAAACAGATGGTTGTCTGGGTACAGAATGGTTGTAAGTGTATCGGTTGTTTACCTTCATGATCACATGGCTGACTGGGAGCTGAGGTTCATTGCTGCTGCCCAGCATCAAGACAGAGTATCATATCATACATCGCTAGCTAGGAAAAGATCCAAATTCAAAATTCAAACTTGGGATTCTTCTAAATGCATGTTGCTTTCAAACCATCATAAAGTCGAAAAATCATAAATCAAATCATTGTAAATCAGGGACCATTTGTAAAGTGTGCCAAAATTGTGTTAGCATGTTCACAAATGATATCAATAGCCTTTCAACTTCACAACAGGTAGATATCATTTTCCCCATTATACTGAAGAGAAAACTGAGGTTTAAGGAAGCTAGATAACTTGCCTAGGAACACACAGTTTATATGTACTAGAACCAGGATTGAAATTCAGCTCTCTCTGGAGCTTAACCCAGTGTCTGGCCACTAAAGATCAAAATTAAGCTCTCCACTCTCTAACCATGCTGCAGAAGAAATAAGAACAGGATAAAAGTCATGGAGGACCCAAGTTTTTTGTAAAACTCTTTTATTTTATCTTCTCCTGTGGTCTCCTATGCACTTGTAAACCATAGGGCACACTGGCCATCTTCATTTTGGACATGCCTGGATCTTGGCGTGCATACGTTTGCTTGCTGAACGATTTTGGACCCCAAATGTTTCCCACAGTGTGTTCTGTTTTTAATCAACTCTAATTGGTCTCCTTCTCCCATTTATGAATTATAATACACTTTGCCTCCAGGCATGTGTCACTCATATAGTTCAACAATTCCTCTAGCCTCAGGAATACATCAAAGCAAATTGCATTGATCACTGCCAACTGGTTCAGGGTGCAAAAGCACACTGCCAGTGGGAATGAGGAGGAGGTGGCTCTGGAGAGAAAACATCTGTCCTGAGATTCACTAGCCTGATTCTTCTATGAGCAAATCCAAGAATTAACAAAGACAGCATCACTATCCTTCTCAGAGAAAGTATCATTTGGACCAAATTACACTGTGCTATCTGGTATTGTGCCATCTTAAATTTCAGCCTCAATTAGTAAAGTGAATGAAGGGCTGATTGAACAGAGCAGGGCCCTCATTTTGGCACTGTTGACATTTTAGACTGGGCAATTCCTTAGGAGGGGGCCAGATTCTGTGCATTGTAGGACATTTTGCATTCAGCAGCATTAGGATGCTAAGCATTATAGGATGTTTAACCAGTAGCATTCCCCCACAACTGTGACAACCAAAATTGTCTCCAGACATTGCCAAATGTTCCCTGAGGGGCAAAATTATCCCTAGTTGACAATCACTGGAGTCAATTGAAAAGACAGGTATTATCTTGAAATCAAATGCAGGTTTCCTAACTCTGATTAGGGCTCAAGATAGGTTCAGAGGTCTTCTGCATCATATCAGTGTTCCATCTTCATGCAAGCCTAACATATCATGCATGAAAATTGCTTTAACCATGGTTACCTTGGAGTGCATTCAAATGCATTTCTGTCCTGAGTAATGGGGAATTAGCTTTCCTGAAAACAATTCTATGAACCAAATCTCACAAAGACCAAGTACATGTAACATAAGCACCAAATTCACTGAATAGTGAACCATCCCGTTCTCTCTGTAGATCCAAGCACTCGACATACACAACAGAACACTGGGTTAGAGACCTTCAAGATGGCAGAGGAGTAAGACGTGGAGATCACCTTCCTCCCCACAAATACATCAGAAATACATCTACATGTGGAACAACTCTTACAGAACACCTACTGAACGCTGGCAAAAGACCTCAGACTTCCCAAAAGGGAATAGACGCCCTCAGGCGACCTACACTCAGAGGCGGGGCCAAATCCAAAGCTGAACCCCAGTGGCTGTGTGAACAAAGAAGAGAAAAGGAAATTTCCCCCAGCAGCCTCAGGAGCAGCGGATTAAATCCCCACAATTGACGTGATGTACCCTGTATCTCTGGAATACCTGAATAGAAAAAAAAATCATCCCAAAATTGAGGTGGTGAACTTCGGGAGCAACTGTAGACTTGGGGTTTGCTTTCTGCATCTAATTTGTTTCTCCTTTATGTTTATCTTAGTTTAGTATTTAGACTTTATTATCATTGGTAGATTTGTTTATTGATTTGGCTGCTCTCTTCCTTTTCCTTTTCTCTAATTTTTGTATTTTTATATATATATAGATATAATTTTTTTTCCTTTTTCTCTTTTTCTGAGTGTGTATGTGTATGCTTCTTTGTGTGATTTTGACTGTATAGCTTTGCTTTTACCATTTTTCCTAGGATTCTGTCTGTCCATTTTTTTGTTTTGTTTTGTTTTTTAGTATAGTTTTTAGTGCTTGTTATCATTGGTGGATTTGTTTTTTTGGTTTGGTTGCTCTCTTCTTTCTTTCTTTCCTTTTTTTATATTACTTTTTAATTTTTATTTTTTTAATTTTTAATTTTAATAACTTTATTTTATTTTATTTATTTTTTTCTCCCTTTTCTTCTGAGCTGTGTGGCTGACAGGGTCTTGGTGTCAAGCCTGTGCCTCTGAGGTGGGAGAGCCAAGTTCAGGACATTGGTCCACCAGAGACCTCCCAGCTCAATGCAATATCGAACAGTGAAAACTCTTCCAGAGATCTCCATCTCAATGCTAAGACCCAGCTCCACTCAACGACCAGCAAGTTACAGTGCTGGACACCCTATGCCAAACAACTAGCAAGATAGGAACACAACCCACCCATCAGCAGAGAGGCTGCCTAAAATCATAATAAGGCCACAGACACCCCAAAACACACCACCGGACACAGTCCTGCCCAGCAGAAAGACAAGATCCAGCCTCATCCACCAGAACACAGGCACCAGGCCCCTCTACCAGGAAGCCTACACAACCCACTGAACCAACCTTAGCCACTGGGGGAAGAAACCAAAAACAACGGGAACTATGAACCTGCAGCCTGCAAAAAGGAGACCCCAAACACAGTAAGTTAAGCAAAATGAAAAGACAGAGAAACACACAGCTGATGAAGGAGCAAGGCAAAAACCCACCAGGCCAAATAAATGAAGAGGAAATAGGCAGTCTACCTGAAAAAGAATTCAGAGTAATGACAGTAAAGATGATCCGGAATCTTGGAAATAGAATGGAGAAAATACAAGAAACGTTTAACAAGGACCTAGAAGAACTAGAGCAAACAAACAATGATGAACAACACAATAAATGAAACTAAAAATTCTCTAGAAGGAATCAAAAGCAGAATAACTGAGGCAGAAGAACGGATAAGGGACCTGGAAGATAAAATAGTGGAAATAACTACCACAGAGCAGAGTAAAGAAAAAAGAATGAAAAGAATTCAGGACAGTCTCAGTAACTTCTGGGACAACACTAAACGTACCAACATTCTAATTATAGGTGTCTCAGAAGAAGAAGGGAAAAAGAAAGGGACTGAGAAAATATTTGAAGAGATTATAGTTGAAAACTTTCCTAATATGGGAATGGAAATAGTCAATCAAGTCCAGGAAGCATAGAGAGTCCCATACAGGATAAATCCAAGGAGAAACACACCAAGACACATATTAATCAAACTATCAAACATTAAATACAAAGAAAAAATATTAAAAGCAGCAAGGGAAAAGCAACAGATAACATACAAGGGAATCCCCATAATGTTAACAGCTGATCTTTCAGGAGAAACTCTGCAAGCCAGAAGGGAATGGCAGGACATATTTAAAGTGATGAAAGGGAAAAACCTACAACCAAGCTTACTCTACCCAGCAAGGATCTCATTCAGATTCAACAGAGAAATTAAAACCTTACAGACAAGCAAAAGCTAAGAAAATTCAGCACCACCAAAACAGCTTTATAACAAATCCTAAAGGAAATTCTCTAGGCAGGAAACACAAGAGAAGGAAAAGACCTAAAATAACAAACCCCAAAAAATTAAGAAAATGGTAATTGGAACGTAAATATCGATAACTACCTTAAATGTAAATGGATTAAATGCTCCAACCAAAAGACATAGACTGGCTGAATGGATACAAAAACAAGACCCATACATATGCTGTCTATAAGAGACCTACTTTAGACCTAGGGAAACATACAGACTGAAAGTGAGGGGATGGAAAAAGATTTTCCATGAAAATGGAAATCAAAAGAAAGCTGGAGGGCTTCCCTGGTGGCGCAGTGGTTGAGAATCTGCCTGCTAATGCAGGGGACTCGGGTTCGAGCCCTGTTCTGGGAAGATCCCACATGCCCCGGAGCAACTGGGCCCGTGAGCCACAACTACTGAGCCTGCGCGTCTGGAGCCTGTGCCCCGCAACGGGAGGGGCCGCGATAGTGAGAGGCCCACGCACCGCGATGAAGAGTGGCCCCCGCTTGCTGCAACTAGAGAAAGCCCTCGCACAGAAACGAAGACCCAACACAGCCAAAAATAAATAAATAAATAAATAAATAAATAAATAAATAAATAAATAAATAAATAAATAAATAAAGTAGCTATTAATTAAAAAAAAAAAAAAAGAAAGCTGGAGTAGCAATTCTCATATCAGACAAAATAGACTTTAAAACAAAGACTATTACAAGAGACAAAGAAGGACACTACATAATGATCAAGGGTTCAATCCAAGAAGAAGTTACAACAATTGTAAATATTTATGCACCCAACATAGGAGCACCTCAATACATAAGGCAAATGCTAACAGCCATAAAAGGTGAAATTGACAGTAACACAATCGTACTAGAGGACTTTAACACCCCACTTTCACCAATGGACAGATCATCCAAAATGAAAATAAATAAGGAACACAAGCTTTAAATGATACATTAAACAAGAAGGACTTAATTGATATTTATATGATATTCCATCCAAAAACAAAAGAATACACTTTCTTCTCAAGTGCTCATGGAAGATTCTCCAGAATAGATCACATCTTGGATCACAAGACAAGCCTTGGTAAATTTGAGAAAATTGAAATCCTACCAAGTATCTTTTCCAACCACAAGGCTATGAGAATAGATTTCAATTACAGAAAAAAAAAATCTGTAAAAAAAAACAAACACATGGAGGCTAAATACACTACCAAATAACCAAGAGATCACTGAAGAAATCAATGAGGAAATCAAACAATACCTAGAAACAAATGACAATGAAAACACGATGACCCAAAACCTGTGGGATGCAGCAAAATCAGTTCTAAGAGGGAAGTTTATAGCAATACAATCCTACCTCAAGAAACAAGAAACATCTCAAATAAACAACCTAACCTTACACCTAAAGCAATTAGAGAAAGAAGAACAAAAAACACCAAAGTTAGCAGAAGGCAAGAAATCATAAAGATCAGATCAGAAATAAATGAAAAAGAAATGAAGAAAACAATAGCAAAGATCAATAAAACTAAAAGCTGGTTCTTGGAGAAGATAAACAAAATTCATAAATCATTAGCCAGACTCATCAAAAAAAAAGGGAGAAGGCTCAAATCAATAGAATTAGAAATGAAAAAGGAGAAGTAAAAACTGACACTGCAGAAATACAAAGGATCATGAGACATTACTACAAGCAACTATATGCCAATAAAATGGATAACATGGAAGAAATGGACAGATTCTTAGAAAAGCACAACCTTCCGAGACTGAACCAGGAAGATAAAAAATATAAACAGACCAATCACAAGCACTGAAATTGAGACTGTGATTAAAAATCTTCCAACAAACAACAGCGCAGGACCAGATGGCTTCACAGGCGAATTCTATCAAAATATAGAGAGGAGCTAACACCTATCCTTCTCAAACTCTTCCAACATATAGAAGAGGGAGGAACACTCTCAAACTCATTTTACAAGGCCACCATCACCCTGATACCAAAACCACACAAAGATGTCACAAAGAAAGAAAACTAAAGGCCAATATCACTGATGAACAGAGATGCAAAAATCCTCAGCAAAATACTAGCAAACAGAATCCAACAGCACATTAAAAGTATCATACACCATGATCTAGTTGGGTTTATCCAAGAAATGCAAGGATTCTTCAATATACGCAAATCAATCAATATGATAAACCATATTAACAAATTGAAGGAGAAAAATTATATGATCATCTCAATAGATGCAGAAAAATCTTTTGACAAAATTCAACACCCATTTATGATAAAAACCCTCCAGAAAGTAGGCATAGAGGGAACTTACCTTACAGAATAAAGACCATATATGACAAAGCCACAGCCAACATCATTCTCAATGGTGAAAAACTGAAACCATTTCCTCTAAGATCAGGAACAAGACAAGGTTGCCCACTCTCACCACTATTATTCAACATAGTTATGGTAGTTTTAGCCACAGTAATCAGAGAAGAAAAAGAAATAAAAGGAATCCAAATCGGAAAAGAAGAAGTAAAGCTGTCACTGTTTGCAGATGACATGATACTATACATAGAGAATCCTAAAGATGCTACCAGAAAACTACTAGAGCTAATCAATGAACTTGGTGAAGTAGCAGGATACAAAATTAATGCACAGAAATCTCTTGCATTCCTATACACTAATGATGAAAAATCTGAAAGAGAAATTAAGGAAACACTTCCATTTACCATTGCAACAAAAAGAATAAAACACCTAGGAATAAACCTACCTAAGGAGACAAAACGCCTGTATGCAGAAAGCTATAAGACACTGATGAAAGAAATTAAAGATGATACCAACAGATGGAGAGATATACCATGTTCTTGAATTGGAAGAATCAACATTGTGAAAATGACTATACTACCCCAAGCAATCTACAGATTCAATACAATCCCTATCAAACTATCAATGGCATTTTTCACAGAACTAGAACAAAAAATTTCACAATTTGTATGGAAACACAAAAGACTCTGCATAGCCAAAGCAATCTTGAGAAAGAAATACGGAGCTGGAGAAATTAGGCTCCCAGACTTAAGACTCTACCACAAAGGTACAGTAATCAACACAATATGGTACTGGCACAAAAACAGAAATATAGATCAATGGAACAGGATAGAAAGCCCAGAGATTAAACCCACGCACATATGGTCACCGTATTTCTGATAAAGGTGGCAAGAATATACAATGGAAAAAAGACAGCCTCTTCAATAAGTGGTGCTGGGAAAACTAGACAGCTATATGTAAAAGAATGAAATTAGAACACTCCCTAACACCATACAAAAAAATAAATTCAAAATGGATTAAAGACCTAAATGTAAGGCCAGACACTATAAAAGTCTTAGTGGAAAACACAGGCAGAACACTCTATGACATAAATCTCAGCAAGATCCTTTTTGACCCATCCCCTAGGAAAATGGAAATTAAAAAAAATAAGCAAATGGGACCCAATGAAACTTAAAAGCTTTTGCGCAGCAAAGGAAAACATAAACAAGATGAAAAGACAACCCTCAGAATTGGAGAAAATATTTGCAAATGAAGCAACTGTCAAAGATTAACCTCCAAAATTTACAAGCAGCTCATGCAGCTCAATATCAAAAAAACAAACGACCCAATCCAAAAATGGGCAGAAGACCTAAACAGACATTTCTCCAGAGAAGATATACAGATTGCCAACAAACACATGAAAGGATGCTCAACATCACTAATCATTAGAGAAATGCAAATCAAAACTACAGTGACGTATCACCTCACACCAGTCAGAATGGCCATCATCAAAAAGTCTATAAACAATAAATGCTGGAGAGGGTGTGGAGAAACAGGAACCCTCTTGCACTGTTGGTGGGAATGTAAATTGATGCAGTCACTATGGAGAACAGTATGGAAGTTCCTTAAAAAACTAAAAATAGAACTACCATACCACCCAGCAATCCCACTAATGGGCATATACGCTGAGAAAACCATAATTCAAAAAGAGTCAGGTACCACAATGTTCACTGCAGCTCTATTTACAACAGCCAGGACATGGAAGCAACCTAAGTGTCCATCAACAGATGAATGGATAAAGAAGATGTGGCACATATATGCAATGGAATATTACTCAGCCATAAAAAGAAACGAAATTGAGTTATTTGTAGTGAGGTGGATGGACCTAGAGTCTCTCATACAGAGTGAAGTAAGTCAGAAAGAGAAAAACAAATACCATATGCTAACACATATATATGGAATCTAAAAAAAGTAAAAAATAAAAAAGGTTCTGAGGAACCTAGGCACAGGACAGGAATAAAGATGCAGATGTAGAGACTGGACTTGAGGACACAAGGAGGGGGAAGGGTAAGCTGGGACGAAGTGAGAGAGTGGCATGGACATATATACACTACCAAATGTAAAATAGACAGCTAGTGGGAAGCAGCCGCATAGCACAGGGAGATCAGCTCGGTGCTTTGTGACCACCTAGAGGGGTGGGATAGGGAGGGTGGGAGGGAAACACAAGAGAGAGGAGATATGGGGATATATGCATATGTATAGTTGATTCACTTTGTTATAAAGCTGAAACTAGCACACCATTGTAAAGCAATTACACTCCAATAAAGATGTTAAAATAAATAAATAAATAAATAGGTAAATAGATAAATAAATAAATAAAAACAAAAAAACACTGTGTTACAATACCGCACAGAAGTTATCCATACATCAGGCTGAACACACATTTATTTGTACATTATTATTCATATAAGTTTTGTGCCTCTGCCAGTTTCAGAATTAAATAACAGCATGGGGAACAAGAAAGACATTTGGAAGCAAAGAGAAAAGGGATTCTCAGATGAGAATTGAAGAGATGGAGGGCTGAGTTAGCAGGTCACTCTATAAATACTAGCATAACTTTGGATACTCCATGTGACTCGTAAGATATACCAAATAAAACTGTATATATAAAACTAACTCACTTCCACAGACCTCATTGAATTGGGTCTGAGAACCGACTCGCTACCAAGAAGAGTTAGAAAGATCCATAAAAAGAGCCAAGATTGGGTAGGTCCAGAAGAGAATAAGACATATTAGTTTGTTCAATAGCACTTGAGCTCTAAAACTTAAGGGATGAATTCATCACATGGAAGCATTTATATTCAAAGATTACTATCGGCCCTGCCTCTGCGAAAGGCTGAGCATCAGTCCTGGAACTAGTACATGCTCAATAAGGGTCTCTCCCCTCTGCTTCTCTCCTCTTCCCCCTTCTCTTCTTGCACCTCCTCCTCACCTTCTTCCTCCTCATCATAATAATGTCATCATCATCATTATTTATGTATTGATATAAATTGGTTTTATGATAGAAGCAAGGAGGCTTCATGGTCTCAATTCTTGGTGAATGTTCAGAATGTAGGACTAACTGAATGAAGGGTGCTGGCCCCACTAAGGTGAACACCTTTACTAGCCTCAAGAAAGATAATTTTCCTGATTTGTTTATGGAGGAAATGGGTATGGACATAGAATTCCAGCCATCCTTTGGTCGGCTACTGCAGGTCAATTGAATAGGCCATGCCAAATCCTAACATCGGGGGATGAAAGGATGCCAAGACTAGGATGAACTGTTTATTACCATAGCTGAGTAAAGAATCAGAAACAGTAACCCTAGTTAAGCTTGGAATACAGCTGAAATGCTAGAGAAGACTCAGAGTTCTATTCCTGATAGTGATTAACATAGGCAGAGGTGATAGAACTCTGAAAGCAGGCCAATAGGTTTGGGCAACCCTGTACAGGGTCCAATACCTGGACGATATCACAGGAAGAATTTTCAAGGGCCCTCCTATTAATGCCTAAATGACCTGGGATAAACTGGCTAAATCCAGGTCAGCATGGAAACAGCATGTGAACAAGAAACTGGTGGTCTCAGATGACAGGACCATACATTGTGCTTCTTCAGATCAGTCATTCCTGAGGAGAGGAAGCTAGCTGTAGGGTAGAGCTGTGCTAGGCTACCAAAGGAAGGAGTGTCTACCACCTATGAGAGGCTCTTTCTTCCAGGGGTATTGGGAGAACTGAAGCCTTGCATTCTCGTTGCTAGTCATCATGGCTACATTTCAGATATGGTGTGCTCATAATATTAGAAACCTTATCCAAAAAATTTAATTCCTCAAGCTTCTGGTTGGTACTCAATCTAATAGATGTATGACCTTTAAAAAAAAGTATAACTCATAAATATTTTCTCTCTAATATTCCTTTCCCACAAGGAGAGAATCATGGAATAACATAATTTCACCCTAAAGGCTACCTAATCAGATTTTCTTGGAAGGTCAGAAATCTCCTACTGAGAGTATATGACCTGGATTTAGATGTCACAGGAGACATAGCATTGAATTTCACTGAATCACATACAGAAAAATATTTATTCCCAGTAAAGTGTTTATTCTTCTTTTAGGGAATGTCTGTTAACATCTTAGTTATTAGTATATTTCCAATTATTTTCCAATAGTTGCTAATCTTTTTAGAAAGCAGAGAGCAGGCTCAGAGACTCTACAGGCAAGTGTCTAGCTGGACTTTAACAGCATTGCATTGTTTATATTAAATTTATTTTTGTCGCTACTTTCTATTTTTGCTAAGTACTACTGCTACATCTATGGTTGTATATAAAGTGCCACCTTAAGTTACATTAAGTTAAAATGAATAAATTTGCTGAAATAAATCATGTTAAGTAAACAATAGTATCGTTGATCCAAAATATGAAAAAAAAAGTATGAAAGTAGCATACAAATGACTAAATTTGAGGAAAATATTATCTCATTCCTACTCCTGTTTTTTTTAAAGATGAGGGAACTGTGACCCAGGGGGTTATGTGGCTTGCCCAAGATCACAGAGTCAATTAGCAGCAAAACTAGGATTTGAACCTAGGTAGCTTGATGCACAGTCTTATCAGTTGTCACCTGTAGTGGATGCTACAGCTGTGCCTCTTGGGTCTCCCCTTCGGGACTGAGGCACTCATCCCCCAAACCAAAGGGAATATTAGTGACTGACAGCTCTCACCTGAGTCCCTCTTTGGGAACTGCTGTCCGGATGAAGAGATCTCTAAGGTCATGTCCTCTCTCTGGAAGCAGCCTATAACCTTAGAATGCAGCCTATAACTCTAGAATGAAGTGCTTCCTTCTAGATAGTTTCTTATGACCTGATTTTCAATTTTTTTCTTCAGCCAAGTGTAATCTGCAGTTAAATCTATCCATTGAGTTCTTAATTTTGGTTATTTATTTTTCAGTTGAAGAATTTCTATTTGGTTCCTTTTCAAATCTGCTATATCACATCGTATATATTATAGTTCAATGCCAAATTTTTCAAACTTGATTTTAATCTCTTTGAACATAGTAACCAAAGCTTTCTTACATTCTGTGACTGGTAATTCTCGTTTCTGGAGTACAACAGAAATCTGTTATTTCTTTTCTTCTTCTTTTTTTTTTTTTAATTGAAGTATAGTTGATTTACAATGTTGTGCCCATCTCTGAAGTACAGCAAAGTGACTCAGTTATACACATTCTTTTTTTATATTCTTTTCCATTATAGTTTATCACAGGTTATTGAATATAGTTCCCTGTTTCTGCTGGTGTTTACTCATATTGATTTATCTCCCCTTGTCCTTGGTTTCCAAATTATTTGTAGAATTAATGTAAGGCCTAGTACGATATTTTCTTCCACTGATTTTAATTTGCTACTACCAGGCACCTGGAAGCTCTAGGAACTTGAGACTGCCCATTCAAGTCTTAGGATTTTCTGGGCCACCCAGATGAGTTGAAGAATGGCTCAGTGTAAAGATTAGTTTATGTATGGTTCATCTTTATTTCTAGGAAGCATCCCTCCAGGTCTCAGCCCAAAAGCAGACAGTAATTTACCAGGGTCCCCATTTTTGGCAAGCCCTATATTCCAACTCCTTTTCTTCTAGACATGCAAAGCTACAGAACATACAATTTAATCTTTCCAGCCACACCTTCCAAAATAGTAAATGCCTCCAAAGCAGAAGTGCCAGAATTTTGCTCATCTCTCTGGGTTTCCCACCTCTTCTGTCCTCAGATCATTAAATGTTCATTATCTCACTAGACTATGGA
This sequence comes from Balaenoptera musculus, assembly GCF_009873245.2. NCBI lineage: Eukaryota > Metazoa > Chordata > Mammalia > Artiodactyla > Balaenopteridae > Balaenoptera > Balaenoptera musculus. The sequence continues at coordinate 41,406,502 of NC_045786.1, forward strand.
TGCTTTTTAGAAAAAAATTATGTATATTATATCTATATTTTAAACTGTCTCCAACACAAGTGTTGGTCTGAATTACCTAATCAATCTATTACTCAGGAAGAGAAGGTCATGGAATACTGGAGATTGTTTGAGATGCCCCTTCTTCCAAGAGTACACTGGGCATGTTGTTATACCTTCAATTATAATAATACTTTATAATTATTTGTTCATATGTCAACCCGAGCAATCACATGGCATAGATTCTTATTCAAACTGTAGGCAAATCTAAGATTCAAGTGCTTAGTTACAGTGCAGATGTATGATTATCTAGAGAAAGTGTCTGTAACTTTCAGGAGATTCTCAAATGTATATCTGGTTCCTCTAGATACGTACAGTGAGCTCTGGGAGGACAAGGACCATGTCATATTTATTTTGGGATTCTCCCTGCCCAGTAAAGGTTTGTTGAAAAATAAAGAGCAACTATAATAAAGAAAAGCATAGATGGTTTAAGAGAAAGGTACAAATGCTTAGATGCTACTTCAGAAGAGAGAGAAAAATATCACCTACACAATTTATCAAAAGAGGCTTTTTTTGAAAAGTAACATTACAGTTGATCCATCAAAGGTACTTATAATTTTCACAAGTATAGATCAGATATGAAAGATGTTCAAGGCAAAGTTGGGATGTGGATATAAAAAGAATATTGTGACCAGTTTGGAGGCATGAAAGATATATCACAATTGGACAGAATTGTGGGGTTTCTTCTATGTGACTAGAATTCACCTCTACTATTCCAACCTTAAAGAGCTCCATTCCATGAAACAAAACCCAAGTAAATACCTTGAGAGAGTGAAATCTTATGGTGTGGCTTATTACCCTGAAATTGTTCACAAAAATTTGTGTGAGCATTTATCTGGGGAAAGTGTCTTTAGCTTTCAATGGCATCAGAAAGGAATCTATGGGACCTCCCTGGCGGTCCAGTGGTTAAGACACCTCGCTTCCACTGCAGGGGGTGAGTGTTCAATCCCTGGTCGGGGAACTAAGATCCCACATGCCATGGGGTGCAGCCAAAAAAAAAGGAATCTGTGACACCCCACTCCCTGGAAGAAAAAAGAATGAAAAGATTAAGAATAGTTTAAAAAAAAAAAAAGACCACATATGAATTAACATAAGTACATAGGCATAGCTGAACATGTTACAGCAGCTGAGTCTTCAGATCTTCCCCAGGGATTTGGAGTAATGATAATACTGTGTTCTCAGCCAGTCACCACAGAATAAAATGGTCCATGGAGCAAAGAAGGGCAGGTGTGACTGCAGCATTCTGGATCTCTCTCTTCCTGACATTAGGTCATTAACATTTGGAAGAATTTCAGTAGGAAAGTATCTGAGGAATAAGATTCTTGAACCTTGCCACCCACTACCTAGCACAGTCTCTGGCACGAGGGAAGCATTCAATAAATGAATGAACCATTAACAAGAGAGTCATAATATACCAAGGAAACAGATGATATTTCTGTTAGGAATTTCTGCTAGGAATGGGCACATTCCTAGCACTTAAGTCTGAAAACCATCAAAACAGAGTATGCTGGCCCAGGGGATTCGAGTCAAACAGAAAGACAGTGGCAGCATCCAAAATCAACTCTGGCCTCCTGAAGCCCAGCCAAGAAACCTATATATGTTTATTTTAAATAAACATTTATGTCAAATGTAAAATTTCCAAACACTATGAAGCAGAGCTCTATTAGATGTTACAGAACTGGGTTCTTCCAGTAAAAGAAATTTTAAGCATATAAATTTGTTTACTGTTGCCATGTACTGGTGAAGTGTGGTATGGCAGAGAAGCTCTATGAAAGCAACAACACTTAAGAAAAAGAGAATGGTATGGAGTTAAATTCAAACATCATTAAGTATAAGAGTTAGATCCTGGGGAAAATGTTTCATGGCCAAAAATAATTCATGAAAGAAAAGTTTGATAAAGTTGACTATTAAAATGCAACACATAAAACATCAAAAAACGAAAATAAAACACAAGCCAAGTCAAATTTAAGTGAAATGCTAGAATAAGCTATACTTCTATTTATTTAAGTTATATCACAAAAGATTGAGCTGGGTCTATATGTGCTGGCTTGAAATATGTGCAATTATACTGACATGTAGGAAAAGCAAATTGAATAACAGTGTGTTAAAATGATATACACACATAGACATAGTTATAGAAATACACATATTGCTATATGTATGTAAACATATAAAAGAATATACAGCAGGCATTTGTGTGGTTGTCTTAGGGATCAGGATTTGATGGGGTGATTTTTACTCCCTAAAATTTATATCTATATTTTAATTAAATTTTTGCAATCACGAGCTTGTATTACTTCTTTAATCAGGAAAAAAATGTGTAGTGGTAAAAAGGACAGGTAAAAGGAAAAGAGACTGTAGCTTGATGAGTAATAGCAATGAGTAATAAGCAAGCTAGAGTCAGACTGTGCCTGAGTTCACATCCTGACCCTGCTACTTAAAGGTTATGTGACCTTGACAAGGGCCTTGTGTTCCTCATCTGTAAAATGCAGATAATAGTCGTACCCACCTCATAGGATTGTTGTGAGGACTGCATGAGATAACACATGTCACATGCTTAGACTTCTTCCTGGCACAGAGTCAGTGCTCAACAAATGTGAGCAGCTCATGGCAAAAACATTTCTTGAATTTTAATATCCACTTTCAAATAATACCTATTCAAATATTATCATTCTAGCCTCTTCCTTAGTCTAAAATTTTAGCTGTGGTTTGGGGAATTTTTTTCCTTTAGGGTATATGATATATATTTTATGATTTAATAATGAAAGTCAAGGAGAAAATGGAATTTTCTTATAGTGACTTCTAAATCTACCTATTGTGAAAAGTAAAAAATATCTGCATTGTCAGGGAGGTTTCCTGGATTAATTTGCGTTTTAAGAGGGATGGGATAAGGATGACTATGGGTCAGAAATTTAGGGCATTGGGCTGTACTGATTGGTGGGATCTGAAGATTAGAGATGTTAACACACATTGAGCTTGGGTTTGTTTGGTTTTTTTTAAGAGTAGAGGGAGAATTCATTACTGACCATTTATTGAAGAAGCTGCCTTCTCTCCAAGTTCCCTAGGGGAAGTTTCATCAGATATCCCAACTCTGAAATCTGACCCTGCCTTTCATCTGAAACCTGAGGCTAATGCTGTTCTTAACACCATCTGGCCTCCTGATCAGAAGTGGAATGGCTCTCTTGAGCCTCTAGGAAGAACCTTTTTCTAAACCTCCACATCTGTCACTTATATTCTTTCTCCCAATCAAGTAAGGATTAGAATTCATGTAACTCAAGGCCTACAGATAGATCGTAGAGTCATCAGTTTGTGGAATTCACCAAGCAGAGGAATGACCCTAGGTCTCCAATAGATCTAACTTTGTATCAACTCAGATCAGAAATGTTTCAACAAGCCAGAGGTTAGTTTCCAGATCAGGAGAAATTCAACCCTCACAGACCAGCAGTGATTTAACATGGCATTGGTCTACAACCATTGTTTTCCCAAATGTGCTCCATGGATTCTTAAAGTCCTGTGGGATACTAGTGGGGTTTTGCTATAAAAAATTATCCCATCTCTAAGATGGTTTAGAAATGCCATATAGTATATCTCCAACTTGATAATATACATGCACATTCATCTTATTATTCAATCAATAAGTATTTATTGAGCATGTACTATGTCCTAGATAGTGCTTTAGGTAGTAGGGATAAAGGTGAACAAGACAGATGAGATCCCTACCCTGGTGCAAGAAAGCAGAGAAGATACAAACAAGCATCAGGAAATGGCAAGTTCTGTGCAGAGAGTCAAACTAGAGAGGTGGGACAGAGTGACTGGGTAGTTCATTGGGCTGTCAGAGTATTCCTCTCTGAGTAAAAGACATTTAAACTGAGAGCTGTAGGACAGAAATGTTTGAAAAGCCTTTAAAAGATTGATTATTTTTCAGTAAAGAAATTAGTAAATTTATTTACCCTGACATCTCAGATCCATCTGTCAACAAGACCCTTTGTGAGTAGAATACTCATTGGCATCCCAGGGAACACTGGTGTTCTGTGGAACCCAGTTTGAGAAGTGTTGGACTGAACATGTCTTATGCTGGTAGCGCTGTTGCATACAGACAATATCTGCAAGATACCTGTTGCACTGGTAAGTGCTGCTAAAATGACCTGAAATCCCACCTTGGAGGGCTGACAGACACAATCACTGCCTCCATGATACTTAGAAAATTGGAGGCAGTAGCAGTGGCAGGAAATGACATTCTGAAGTGTGCATTTCAGGTTCGGTAAGACTTGCCCCCAGAGGAACTCAGAGCATCATCTGATGTGCTGCCTTTGCAAGAAAGGCAGCCTGGGAGTTGAGGAGGACACCCATGGCACATGAGGGAAGCTCCCACTTGGCAGTTGGCAGCCCCAACAGGCCCCTGCTGCTCCATCACTCTCTTTCTGTCCCATCTCCCACCCCTACACCCTGCCTGTGCCCAAAGGACCTCCAGCCAGGGGTCCGCAATCTACCGCCAACAGCCAAGTCCAGCCCACTCCCTGTTTTTTGTACATAAATTTTACTGGAACTAAACCCATTCATTTGCACACTGTCTACAACTACAGTGGCAGGGTTGAACGGGTATGACAAAGATCTTGTGGCCAGAAAAGCCTAAAAAATTTGCTATCAGGCCCTTAGCGTTTGCTGACCCCCACTCGAGGCAGCTGTTCTCTGCCCTCTTGGCCAGTCCTGCCAGCCTTGTGGGAACAGCTGCTGTCTTCCCCACATGTGACAAGTGGGGGATCTCCATTCTCCTCAGCAGACACCTACCACCTGGGAAAATCGGTTCTGAATCTTCTCAATGCCCCTCCTTTTCCTCAGAGAGTTTATACACCTGGTGAGAAAGCATCCACTGGTGTCAGATTCCCTCCTCTCAAATTCCAGCTTTGCCACTCACTCACTTTGTGACCTTGAGAAGTGTGTTAATCTCTCCAACCTTCTGTTTGAGAGCTTTAAAATGAGGATAATAATACCACCCACCTCCTTGGGTTGTTGTAAGGATTAAATGAGATGTTGCATGTGAAGGACTTTGCACAGCTCCTTACATGTAGAAACTGTTTAATAAATGTTAGTTATTATTATTATAACCATTATTATGAAAGGGACCAAGTAGAGGGAATTAGACACACAAAACATGACGAAGTCCTCCATGCAAAGCATCTCAAGCCACTTTCAACTAACAAATATGAATTAAGCAAGTTAGGGCAAGGGTGTGGAGTACCCAAAACGCTCATAAATTAATGGTATTTACAGGGTTAATAGGTGTTTATTTTGGAGCACTCATTTTTGAAAAATATCATTATCTACTACAGCTGACCATACGTGTATCCCATGACCCCTCAACTCCACTCTAGGTATTTACCCAACAGACACGTGTACCTACCTTCACAAAAACATTCACTGGAATGTTCATAGCAGCCATATTTGTTATAGCCAAAAAAAAAAAAACTACCCCAAATATCATGAGCTCTAGAATGGATAAATAAACCGTGGAACGTTCAGGCAACGGAATGCTCTTCAGCAATGACAGTGAGAACAATCTACAACTGTATCGAAAGGGAGACTCTCACAATGCTGAGTGAAAGGAGCCAGACACAAAAGAAGATTGACTGTGGGGTTCTAGTTACATGAAGCACGAAGCATGCAAGACTGATCTGTGGGGTTAGAGATCAGGGCAGTTGTTACAATGGGGGAGCAGGGCTGGAAGTGGGGGTGTGATGGGTCCTCTGAGATGCTGGGAGTTCACTTCGTCTGGGTGCTGGTTACATGGGTGTATTCATTTTGCAAAATTTTATAAGGAAGGAAGGAAGGAGGGAGGGAGGGAAAGGGGGAGGGGAAGGCAGGGAGGGAGGGATGGAGGGAGGGAGGGGGGAGGGAGGAAAAAAATATGTATTGAGAGCATACTCTGTGCCATTCTGTTTTCTTCCACACTCTTTGCTCTACTCATTCTTGTATTCTTGGCATCTCTGCTGTTGATCTCTTCCTCACCCTACACCACATTCTTTTCTCTAATGAGAATCTGATTTGCGGATCCGTCACTTTGAAGGAGCCGTGCAGTATTCACTCTGTGAAAAAGTACAGATCCCACAACCTTTGACTTCCTACATTTCAGGGCTGGCACAAGGATATGGAGGTCACACCCAAGTGGATGCATTTCCGTGTGCCTATTTCTGAAATGTGAAGAAGCACCTTATCTGTTTGATTTATAGCTGCCTGTCCCATGCTTACAGATATGGTACAGCGATTGGTAACCCAGACCAGCTTCTCTTCCCTGGTTGCGTACTTCCCCAGCTCCCAGGGCTCAAACCCAGACTATGTTTGGCTTTCATCAGAATAGTTCCAGTTTTAGCAACTGGGTTGTGGAGTACATGTTGCCAGGTTATGAATTTCCACAGAGAGAAATTCTCTGTTGGCCATTTGCCTCAACATGTCCCCAGCAATGGCAAATTTCCAATTACACCTCAAAGCCATGCAGGCCTCTGTCCCTCACCTGCTGCCCTGCGGAGGTGGGTGCTCAGGGAAGCGGTCACATCCAGAATCTGGGCTCAGGGGATGGAAACTCAGAGTGCTCTCAATTCCCAAAAGTGAGGATGGGACTTTTGGACTCAACTCTGGTCATCTTAATGCAGACATGTTATGAGAGCTGCTTTGACACAAAGACATTTGAATGCTGCCTCTAAAATAATTTGTGTTTCTTCCAAATTAAAAAAAAAAAAAAAAGTTTAAATAGTTCTGCTTCTCCAATCCCTGAGCCTTAATCCATCTCAGCCTTTCCCTCTGGAGGGGGACTAGGGATGGACAGTGGCTGAGGCGGTGTGGGGAGGGGAGTGAGATGCAGAGTTAAGTGACAGGAAAGGGCTAAAGGCTGGGAATGGATAGGAAGAGGACCAGGATAAAAGGTAGGTCAAGGATGGGGAGGTTGCAGGGAACACATCACATCCCTTGGCAACAAAAAGCAGAGATGCAGTCATGTCTAACGTCCCCCATCCAAATAGCTTTGCAACGGTCACCTTGGCTGAATGTCCTGTAGCGCCCATCCCCTACCTTTAGGGATAGGAAGCCATCACCAAGGGCGTGATTGGATCTGAAGCTTGCCACTCAAGGCTCTCTAGCATTTAGGCAAACTGCCATTTCAATCTCCTTTCTTCCCCTTCACGAATTTTCTGTTTTAATCAAACTCAGTGCCACGGCAAATACCCTGAATACTCTCCACACTTTCCTGACATAGGAAAGATCACTGGGGACCCTTATCACCCTCTTAACTGCACCTTCCTCTGCTGAAATCTGACCCATTTTCCAAGGTCTTCCCTGAATATCCAGTGAGGAGGAGACTCTTGTCCCAAATTACACCGAATTTTTTTTGATGTTTATGTTTACCATGGCTTTCATCACATGCAAACTTGCTCTACAAATATTTTTATCCTCCTATCTTACCCCTTGAACACTGTATTTTCATGAGGGCAGGGACTGTGTTTAATTATAATAATTGCTATTTGTCAGGCACATAACTCCTTTTTACATGCATTTTCTCCAAACATATAGTAAGCTCATGAGTAGATACTATAATTCTCATTTTACAAATGAAAAAAGTTTCAGCAAAGAGAAGTTCAAAAGTTTGTCCTGAGTCACACAAGTTTTGAATGGCTGAACCAAGATCCAAAGACCTTGCTCTTCTTGATGTATCATCCTACCCAATACTCTGAATTTCTTCTAGCACATAGGATAGCTACGGAGGGTTGGATGGATAGATGGATGGATGGATGGATGGATAGATAGATATTAAAAATATCCAATTGACCCAAATCAAAACTGTTACCTTCCTTTATCAGGAGTTATTTACCCAAATATCAATACAGGATGTGGAAGATTATTTTAGTTCTATTATGAAGAATCCATAACCCCTCGGTCTTCAGGTTCAGTCAGGTAAGGTAATACCGTCAAAATAAAGAGTGAGTGGGTATTCCCTAGGTCGTGTAAGCACCGGAGACCAGTGCAAAGACCTAGGAGTGACAAGATCCTCTTCACATCTCTCCTCTAGGGATTTATTAAGTTTCTGCCATTGAGCCTTGAGCGGCTTATGAGGGTCAGGGTCCTCATCTGTAAGACAGACCAACCACATCCCCCGACAGGTGGCACAGAGAGTGATGTTAGGTAATGAACGTGAAAATTTGGCGTAGAGTGGACCCTTAATCCATGTTTATTTTTTCCAATCTCTAAGTCCAAGGAGTTTAAGAAACTGTGAAAGCAACAAGGTCTTAAAAAACAGAACACTATAGAAGGTCATCTCCCCACTCCCAGCTCAGCACAGGGCTCCATGCCTCCATTGCCCCCTTCATCCTCCAGTTTGACTGACACCAAGTCATTCTTTAGACACTGACAGAGGCTATTTCTTGCCAATTTTGTCCCTTTTCCATTGGGCACTTGTCCTTTGGGCATTTTTCTTTTTCTTTGTTTCTACTGGTGCTTGAAATTAAGACAGATTTCAGTCTTAATTTAATAAGTCCTTCCTCTCCTGGTTTATTTCCACGTTTGTCTTGTGGTTGAGGCAGAAGTCTCCAAAAATAAAAACCTCAGAAAGCCTCAAATTTCACCAGCAGAGGAATCCTGTGATGTTTAGAAGGTCTGCACAATGTTTACTATCTAAAAGGAAAATTCTTCTCTTGATTTTTCCAAACCCTTCTGTTGATGTCCAAAGGGAAAGCTCAGTTTCTGCTACACCTAGCCCCATGTATGTACAATAGATGGATATTTCTACGTCCTCTGTGGAAAATTCTAGAAAGGAAATTTTTAAACACATGTTTTGGAAACAAAACTCCCAAGTTCTATGAATGAAACATATCAGTCATCATTCTTCAGCCCATCCCCTCCTTGCAGCCCAGGGGCTGAAATCACCTGTTGTCTTGGAAATATCCTTGGAGGAACAAGTCCAGGGGGAAAAGTGGAGTTGTCACCCCCTCCAGGTTTTCTATTATCTAAGCTCAATGCTAACTCAAGACAGGAAGCCCCGCATCCTGCAGCCTCGTTGGCAATCCATAATAGATAATGTTCCTGGAGCCCAAGTTGAGAAATGAAGCTTTGCTATGCACATTTTGGCCAAGATGCAGACCTGGGATTCAGTTTGAGCAGCTATAACATAAAATAATAAAGTGCAAATGCAAACAGCAAAAATGTGCCCATATCACAGCTCAGAGTGTGCCAAAGCTGACCAGATAATTATACATTTTTCATGTTTTGATAAAGTACTTAATTGGCATTTTGTGGGACGCCACTGGGTGAGGGCTCCCAGCAACAGGGCTGGCGTGGAGCCCACATCCTGCTACCCTGGCAGCTTCCCATCTTCCCCATTAGCTCAAACCACATGGAGAAATGAGAGCAGGACGAATGAGACACCTTCTTTTTTTTCCAAGTGTGTTGGAGTCCACCCAGGAAAAAAGCAGGGCAGGTTGATGAAAAGCCTAGGCAAGTGTTCCCAGCCTCTCCACTGTGTACTCAACTGGGGAAATCATAAAAACCAGAGTCATCTGAACTGCCATTTATAGTTTACAAGCACTTTTCAAATGGGTTCTCTTAATCCTGGCACAAAGAGCTGAGCAAAGTATTTTTATTGCCTCCCTTTTACAAATCTAGAAATGAAGGCTCAGAGAGGTTGAGGGACTTGCCTGAGGATTTACAGCCGGTAAGTGCCAGAAATGGGGCGGGATCCAGCTCTTCCTGTCTCTCATCTGTGCTCTGGGCTGTGTCCCCCTCATTCACCCAGGCCCTCATGAGTCAGTCTGATTTTCTGCCTCAACTAAAATGATAAAAGTCAGGGACTTGGAAAATGTCTGGGTAGAAATCTGATTCTCATACTTTCAGGACAGAGATAAGGCCGTGTTTAAGTCGGGGTAGGAAAAAAAAAATCAATTACTCCTTTCTCATCTGTACAGGAAAAGATAATAGGCAGAAAACTGATATTTCTTAATGATCTAGTTTACTTTGTCATTGTGGCCCAAAGAGGCAGAAGTGGTGATGTTCTGGAGTAGGGGGATTTCTACTGTCATATCATGGGGACATTGTCACCCCTGTGCTTGCTCTTTCTGGTCATCTGATCTCTCTTTCTCCCTTCCTTTGGCAACGTTCTGGGGTGCCCCTGAAAGATACGGGAAACTCATATCCTGAGCTCACGTTCTGCTCAGACATAACCACTGTCTTCCACAGAGGTTTGAGTAGCAGTACAAAGCCTTCGGTCTCTCACCATTGTGCACAAGGAAAGGAGGATTGGCTTGAATCCCTAAGACCTTTGGGATCCCCGATCAAAAGCACTTCAGCTAAGCCCTTCTCAGAAACTCTGCCGGGTTTAGTCCTTGGGGATTGGGGATGGAAGTGGGGCATGAAACCCATCATGAAACATCATTCCACGGCATAACTGCTCCGGGTTCTCTTTTTTTAAATTATGTCAGGGTTCTGACTTCTATTCTCAAGACAGAAACCAGGTTCAGGCAGGCACTTGGAGAGCGCTGGCTCAGGGCTCAGCCAGGAACCCAAGTCAATTCCACCACCAGATTCTGAGATCAACTAGAGCGCACAGGGGAAGCATGTTCTGGTTATTTTAGTGTTCTAGTTAATTGGGAACTAAGTAGGGTATATTGAACATAATTAAATCTTTCTTTGATGATTGAGAATCTTGCAATGCCCTGGAACAATCATTCTAAATATCAATTAGAAATCCCCACGGGTAGGAAGACAGGAGATTGAGTTCATCCTGCAGTGACTTCCAGGCCAAATGCAGATTTATTTTGAGGTCCACTCCCACCCCCAACACTCCTAGCCCACAGGCATTCTTGCCTCTGATGCATCAGATAGAATGAGTCAAAGACACTAGGTCCAAAGGATATTGAAGTTCTTTGGTGCTAGTCCCAGTGCCCCTATTAAGTGGTTAAGCGACCTTAGGGAGCTTCTGAGACTCAATTGCCTTATCTGTGCACTGGAAGGTTGGATTTATTGGTTCTTCAACTTTTTATGGATATACATTTCCTTAAGAATTCGAGCAAAACTAAGCTTTTCAAAGCTGGGAAGTATGCACGTAAGTGCAAAACATTTACATTCTAAATCGGGGGGTGAGGGTCATGGAGACCCTTGAAGCCCATCCTCTTATGCTACCCGTCCATGGACTTCAGGTTTAAAATCCTGGAGTAGAAGATCTCTTAGCTCCCTTTGAGCCCTGGCATTCCCTGCATCCGGTTCAGTGCAAGCATCTACCCAAGTCTATAGAGTAGGGGTTCACTGACTTTAGTTGCACTTTGAGACCACCTGGGGAGTTTTCAAAGCTCCAGTGCCCAGGTTGCTCCCCAGATCAATTAAATCCGAATTTGGGTAAGCGGGCGTCAGCATTTTTTAACACCCTCCGGGAGTTTTTAATCTGCAGACAGGTTCACAAACTAATGCTCTGGGGTAGGAATTCTCAAAATTAGGAGTGAATAGAATCACGAAGAGGGCAAGGCAGATTCCAAGGCCCCTGCCCCTGGTGACTGCGGTTCCTTCCGGCAGATCCCGCCTGAGAAGATGCGCTGTTAGCGGGCATCCTAGGTAATTCCGACTCAGACCACTCTTTGGGAACTTGGTAACACCCATTCAGCAGAAGCCCAGAGGGGTCCTCTGCCCTGCTGCCGCTTTCCTCCTAGGCAGTTCTACGTACCCACCCCCAAGTCTCCTGCCCTGCTCAGGGAGAACTTGAACGGGTTTGCTTTTGCCAAACGGCTTTTTTCTCCATCTTTCTCATCTCGAGCAAACCTGGATCTTTTCGCCTGAGTATCTAACCCCACCAGGTTCAATCATTTAAGCAGAGCACTCATCAACGCCGTCAGGTTTAATATTTAAATACCATAGCATCACTTAGGTCAGCCTCAAGGTGAGAGCTGCTGCTGACTCCGGTGTCACTGCTGTTTAGCAAACCAGGCCACTGGTGCCAGAGGGGACTGCGGGGAGAGCCCGGCTCCGAGGCAGGCCCGGCCCGCAAAGACCCAGCCGGCCGCGTTCTGCAGCTCTCCGCCTCTTCCTACCTGGAGCGTGCGTAGCAGGACCCGCAGCCCACTGGCTTCTTGTTCTGCCATCACCTCCTCGGGTCCGGGGGGAATCGGCTGCCTGCGGCCAGACCGGGGCTGGAGAGGCAGCGGCTTGCCAAGCTGACCTCGCTGCCCGGCTGGCGGGAGACTGCTGCACGGGGGGGAGGGGGAGGCCTCAGCTGCACATGCTGCCGAGTGTGAAGTGACCGCACTGTAACCCTAGCCCTGCGCCCAGGCGCGGGTGCCCCCCGACTCCCACTGCGGGGATTAGGTGAGCCCCGGCCCGGGGAGGGCCGAGCATTTGGGCGCGGGGGTGGAGAGGGCCCCGGCGTGAGTCACTGACCCACCTCCAGGCCCACGCAGGAACCACCCTGAACGGCTGACAGGCATTCCCAGCTGACCTGGTCAGACTCCCGGCAGAGGATCGCTCGGCCCTCCCCGCTGGTCCCCGGCTCCTTTATTTTGGTGTGTTGCTGGCTCCCGGGTAACAAGAGCCTGGAGAGCGCTTGCACAACCGTGGCCTTGCAGGGCACAGAAGCCCAGGGCTCCCTGAGGTCCCAGGCTTAGGGACTTGGAGCTCTGGCTGAGAAGGAAGAGAACGGCTCTGGACGTTTTCTACTAACCGGGTCCCTTATACAATAACCCTATCGAGGTGGTACTATTCTTATCACCCCTGACCCCCCTTTTACAAATGAGAAAACCCAGGCACAGAGATGTTAAGCCATAGGAGCAGAGCTTAGGAGTGTATGCCCGGCCTCCCCATAGGTGAACTGGTACCAAAGCACCAGCACTGACCATTACACCATCCTGCCTCTTGCTGCTGCAGACGCATTGATCAAAGTAATAAGGGCTGGGAGCCCCCTCCCCTGCTTCAGGGAGAGTGGATGCCCTGGCTGATTTCCTCCAGACCAATGCAGGATCCATCATCTCTTTCTCTGTCTTCTGCTCGGAATGCGTCAGAAGAGCTTTAGTGGCTATTTGGCCACCTAGCCCCCTTCCCCCTGTCAACACCTAGGTGTCTTGTAGTCCTTTAGGTACTGGCTTCTCAGAGTGTGGTTGGAGCATCACCTGGCAGCTTGCTAGGCTCCACCCCAGAGCTCCTGAATCAGAATCTGCATTCTCACAAGATCCCCAGGGGATCCATAGCTGGTTAACAAAATTACTAGAGGATTAAAGTTCAGGAAGCCCCGATTTTGACCACATTGATGACATGGCCACAAACAGTCCATGTGTTCGATGCCTGACAAGTTTTGTCCCTATCACTAGCACGCAGCAAGCTCCAAGCACAGTTTTCGCGTGTGAAATTGGAGAGTGAGCTCATTGAAGTTCATGACTGACAGAGAGCAAGCTAGGCAAGAGGGCCTGGACTCACAGCCAACACCCCCGTGCAGAGTTCAGGGAGCTTTTGTGAGCTTCAAAGCATCCAGCTGGCAGCTGCCCAAGCCCGTTGTGGTGACCCAGGAAAGGGAGTTTACATTTCCTGATCCTACTTGGCTGAAATGTGCCCAAGTCAGGAGACAGACAGCATCTCAGTTATTCCCTCTCAATGCTAAGCCTGACAAGCCCTCAAATTCAAGGACGAAATTCATGTGGTTCCTGCCCTCCAGAAACTTCCACTCTTAATGGCTTTAAATATGAAGACCTTCCATGCAGGGAATGGACTATAATATCTCATGTTTATGGAGCTTGGGGGGTGGGGGCAGTTGATCCCTACACTTCCCACCACCTCTAATGACAGGAGGGAAGAAATAAAGGCCCCCTAGGGATTTCTTCCTTCTGTGAGGTGTGGAGCTTTTCAGGGTACACATTCTGTGATCCTTTAAGGTTCAGAGATGCAGGGAGGACTGAACTGTCCCATGTCATTACCTTAAGGGCAGATATCCATGCCCCTCGGCTGCAGGATAAAGAAAAAAGAGAGGGAGGAAGGAAAAATAAAACCTCCCTTCCAACGTATATCTCAAAACTAGTTTAAAGAAGAAAGCTACCTGGGGGGAGGGATACATTGGGAGATTGGGATTGACATATACACACTACTATATATAAAATAGATAACTAATAAGAACCTGCTGTAGAGCACAGGCAACTCTACTCAATACTCTGTAATGGCCTATATGGGAAAAGAATCTTAAAAAAAAACAGTGGATATATGTATAACTGATTCACTTTGCTGTACACCGGAAACTAATACAACATTGGAAATCAACTATACTCCAATAAAAATTAAAAAAAAAAAAGAAAGAAAAGAAAAGAAAAAGAAAAAAGCCATTTTGTAGTGAGAATTCACAAAAACAACCTCTGAGGACATAACTAAAGGCACTTTTGTGGTCACAGGCCCTTACGTTAGCATTGACGTAAAATCGGCCCCATTTGAACAGGGTCTCTTGGTTCGGCTCGCTGGAATTGTGTAGGGCAGAGGCAAGGCGAAAACATTTATACATAAAGGGATCACTCTCTTCTACTCAGTGACCCCTTTCCCCTGCAGCACCATGAACCCTATTTTCAGTAAGAAATAAGGCAAGGAGTGGCTCCCTCCGTCTCACATGCCCAGCTTGGATGCACCTCCCCATCACCCCTGACAAAGCTCCATCTTCTGGGGAGTCTTCACCCACTTGCCCATGTGGATACACATGGATGCCAAACAAGGAATAAAGGGTTGGTTTTGCCCTCTGATTTTCTAACGAAATTAGGTCTCGCCTCTAGCTTGTTTCAGCTCTCCATCATACCTTTAGCACATTCCTCTCTTGCTCCCCCAACACTTACACCACATTATTGCCCCGTAGAGACCTTAGCAACCCTGCTCCCCTCTCCAGCACAACCTCCTTTACTCTCAAGCTTTGAGAAAACCCCAGCAATGCCCCCATCCAAACCTCCCTCTCCTGGATTCTATCTTAGTGAGACTCCAGTTCCATGAGTGGGCTGATTTATTCTGGCTGGAGTATAAATGGGTGATAGTAGCTTAGCGTGCACATCCCCATTAGTATTTGAATTTCAGCAGGGACTTTCCTAAAAGGCAGGAGCTGATACCCAAGCTAGGAATCCTTCTGGGCAATACAGGTATCCGGAGTAGATTGAAATGAGTGCTCACTACCCACATGGGGTAGCCAACAGGGGAAGGTCTGGCCCTAGGGAAGGTTAGGGAGGATGTTACTTTGTGTGGAATAGAAAGACCTTCTTACTTTCTTCACTCCATACCTTTTGAAGAAGGCATTTAGGGAAAATCAGATAGACCTCAGTCCTCTGGCTTCAAAGAAAGATACATTTAATGTGGTCCAGAGATTCCTGTTGCAGTTTCAGGAGGTCTCCAACACTACCTCCTGGTCCAGTAATTCACTAGAAGGACTCACAGAACTCAGCAAAGCTGTTAGACTACAATTATGATCTATTATAGCAGAAGGATACAGATCAAAACCAGCAAAGGGAAGAGGCACACAGGGCAGGGTCCCAGAGAGACCGGGCATGAGTGGCCAGTTATGCTCACCCAGGACGTTGTGGGGACAATGCCTACTTCTCCCGGCAACAGTGGGTTCCAACACGCACAGAGTGTTGCCAACCAGGGAAGCTCATCTGAGCTTGGCTGTCTAGGGTTTTCATTGGAGGTTGGTTGTGTAGACATGGCTGACCTTAGTCTCCAGCCCCTCCAGAGGTCAAGCTGACACCATGTGGCCCAAGGTCCCCACCTAAATTATATTGTTTATACAGTCTATCTAGCGTGGCCCAAGTCCCCCAGGCAAACAGACACTCTTCTCAGGCATCACATTCCAAGGACTTAAAGATCACCTCTCAGGAGCTGGGCAAGAGCCAGAACTTTATTTGCACAAGGTTAATCCTTTACTGCACACCTGCCCTCTTCTCCAATAATCTCAGGCCCAAGAATCTCATAATATCTCGTGAATAAGCTGGAGAAATAAGCCCTGGCCTGTATAATTAGGAGGACCAAATAGCTGGTAGAATGTCAGTACTCAAAGAGTGGTGATTAATAAATTGGTACTGATTCAGAGGGAGTTTCCTAATAGCATTCAGAGAGTTCCCCTGGCTCTTCCTATTCAACATTTTTTCTCAATGACTTGGATGAAAATACAAACTGCAAGCTTATCAGATTTTCTGATGACACCCAATTGAGAAACATAGAAATATGTCAGATTACATAGTTGGGATCCAAAAAGATTTCAGCAGCCTTGAGTGATGGACCAGATCCTACAGGATGAAATATAACAGAGCCAGGTGGACGCTCCTTTCCCTGGATCCTCAACACCAACTGTGCAAAAATAAGGTAAGATACTTGGCAAAGCAGTGTTGAACATGGAAAGGCTTGGGAGTATAGCCAGAGGGGAGAACTATATGAGTGTCAGCATGGTCCCATATCCCAAAGTGTCTTTTCAATCTAATGCCATCATCTTTAGAGGGGGATGAACGTTGTATCTGTAACCAGGATGGAAGTGAGGCTGCACTGAGGTCCCACTTGTGCAGGACCTCAGCACAGTCCCTGGCACAGAGGAAGTGCCCATCAATGAGAGCTATGTGTTATTATTATGGACATCACCAACAAAAGAGTCATAACCACAACAGAGGAGACCCTAGTCCTGCTCAACACCGCTTGGTCTCTAGATGCATGACAGCTGTCGCCAAGGCCGGAAAGGATGTGGAGAAGGGATGGGTTCTGAGGACAAGAAACAGAAGCAAAGGGTGGAGCTATGAGGAGCCTGATCTGGGGCAGGTGCAGAACTGTCCTGAGCTGGTTCAGGCCAACGCGAGGGGCTATTTCCCTGGCCAGCAGGGACTGAAAGACTGTTTGGTCAGAAGGTTCCAGAGGGAATTCCAGGACTGGGTGACTTTAACAGGCCCTCTGCTCAACGACTTGATAGGGTGAGGAGAAAGAGAGGTGCTCCCCGGCTCCAGGTCATACAGCCAGGAGATGGCAAAGCTGCAACTAATTCTCCCTTCGAATCTGCCCTTTAGAATGTGGCCCACTGTCCCAGGTGGCACATGCAATGATTTGGGTGGAACTCGGATAAACAGTTTACATTTCAATAGATAGGTTGTATCTCAGCCTGTATTAGAAGAAATATCTAATTAGCACAATAAACCATGTTTTCTCAGGTATTCATTCTCATGATAAAGATTAAAGTTTAAAAGTGAGTCAATGTTCAAAACTATAATTCAAAAACATACATGCACCCTTATGTTCATAGCAGCACTATTTACAATAGCCAAGACATGGAAACAACCTAAATGTCCATCAACAGGTGAACAGATAAAGAAGATACGGTATATATATACACAATGGAATACTACTCAGTCATAAAAAAGAATGAAATAATGCCATGTGCAGCAACATGGATGGGCCTAGAGGTTCTCATACAAAGTGAAGAAAGCCAGACAAAGACAAATATCCTGTGATATCACTTATATGTGGAATCTAAAACATGACACAAATGAACTTATCTACAAAACAGAGACAGACTCATAGACAGAGAATAGACTTGTGGTTGCCAAGGGGGAAGAGGCTGGGAGAGGGAAGGATTGGGAGTCTGGGATTAGCAGATGCAAACTAGTATATAGAGAATGGATAAAAAACAAGGTCCTACTGTATAGCACAGGGAACTATATTCAATATCCTGTGATAAACCATAATGGAAAAGAATAAGAAAAAGAATGTATGTATGTATAGCTGAATCACTCTGTTGTACAGCAGAAATTAACACAACATTGTAAATCAACTGTACTTCAATAAAATAATTTTTTAAAAAAAACTGAGTCAATGTTAAGAAAAACATTTAGGGAATAGTACACATGGCTCCCAGACACAGCAAAAATCTAGAGGGAGGAAAGTTAATAGCTAAAATTATAGAAGGATCACATTGCTCAACGCTTCCTGTCTAATATTCAGCTTAGATGATCTTTTCCCTAATCTTATAGTGAGACCAAATCTCCCTCAAATAATAGCTAACACCCTCCTTCCTCAGACACATTTTAAGCTGATTAGTATAAAGATTTACCCAAGCCCACACATGTGACAAGTCTACCTATCATGGTGATTTACATATAATGTTACTATCTTTAAGCTTTCCATTTCATGCTCTGGTTTTCTTCATTTTCACTTTCCTGATTTTTCCTGCCCCATCTCCAGCACACACGTGTGTGTACACACTGGTGCCTGTACACGCAGACACACACATTGTCTGCAACCTTCTGCCAATCAGAACAAGGCTGCCTTGACAATACATCAGAGAGTTGATTGCCTGTCCCTACTGCCTCTCAAAAGATTTCCTTCACCTTCTAATGCATGAAATTCCTAAGGGGGATGGGTGGGAGCAGAGGAGAAGAAATCTGGTGTTCTGTGTACATTGGCTAATGGAATCCTTGTCCAAGCCCTTTGAGTCAGATATTATTCCCATTTCCAGATGAGAAAACTAAGGTTAAATTACATGAGGGTGTTGTGCAGGGATTTGATCCTGGGTCCATCAGCCCCCATAGCCCTGCCCTCCAATGAGAAGAGAGGCTGGAGGTGCACAAGTCCCGGAAGGGAAGTTCTCAGTGAATTTACATTCATAAACGACAAATGTGGATTCTTTCCTGAGCATAGAGGAGAGTGTAGGTAGGAGGAGGGCGTACCCTGCAGTGAGGGTGTGAGTGCAGCCCCCAGGAGTCTTAGCTGATCTAGAAAGACATAGTGACCTAGATGCACACGAATACAGGTACCTCAGGCAGAAGCGGAGGCCTGAAAACAGACTTCCTTCCATCACTCAACCTGGAACCAGCCCTCTGACAAGCCTCTCTCCACGCTAAACATAGAACACCTGGGATCAAACTTTTGCTCCCTTGCCTATTAGCTATGTGACTATGGGAAAGTGACCTAAACTCTCCGTGCCTCGGGTTTCTCGTCTGCTAAATCGGGGAATGATAATGCCTACCTCATAAGGTTGCTGGGAGGATTCACTGGAATAGCACAGTGTTCTTAGTACAGTGTTTGTCATCTAATAAGCCCTCTGTACATGCAGATGTGATTGATATTATGATGATTATGATTACGTTTGCTACAGATTCAATAATACCTTCCTCAAATAATTGGTGGGAGGATTAAATGAGCAAAAATATGTGGACATGACTAATGTAAGGTGACGAATGATGGAAATTATTAAGCACTGATGCACTGGACTCCTGCTAATTTAGAGGGTACCGAGCAGAGGAAGTGACTTGACACCCATATTTCCACCCAACGGAGAAAACTGTTTTGAGTTCTCATCAATCCTAAGCGTCTCTGAAATCAACTCCCATCACTACAGACACCTACACAACAGCAGGCACCAAAAAAGCCTGCAGCTGCCCGAGCTCAGATACCAGACAAAGCAAAGGAGATGCAGACAAGATGTCAGCATCTTTCTGGCTGGAGGGATGGAGAGATGCAGCGCCACCCACCATGGACAGGGGCCCGAGGCAAGCCAAACCTGCAGGAGACATGGCTTCAACAACACTGGGTATTTTGCCCTTCGAGCAAGGACTAATTCAGACATTAAAGGTGAGGGATCTGAAGCAGCAGAGCCATCCCAGCCACCACCAGACCTGGTGACAAGAGCAGCACAGGACATGATAGAGTGATGCAGAGAGAACATCTCCAGGCAGCACCGAAATCAAGACTGTTCTCCCAGGTGTACAAGTAAGGAGACACTACCCTTTGAAATGGGGAAGAATTGAATCTACTCTATTCTCTGTATAGTGTGTTCTATACAGCTCTGTCAAAGATTGTATATTGTTCTCAACTGACCGTGAATTGGGCCATTTTTCATCAACCCATAAACAATCAGAGAACTATTCAAATATCGTCAGTCTGGACCACTTCTTATCTGGCTATTGGATTCTGGGGCCCAGAGTGGACAAAACAGGTGAATGACCATCCTCGCTGAATATTTCTGGCACATATTTGGAGCTCAAAAATAACAATAAGATGGCTTCCCTTAGCACTAGGAGGACATTGACCACCCCTCCCTCAACTTAATTATCAGAATTCTTAGTCCTGTCTGTCCAAGACTGAAAGACACTCATCACTAAGTTTCCTTATCTGTAAATCCTGATCTACTAAACAGGGCATCCAGGTGATAACTGAATTCTCCTGCACTGTCTTAGAATGTTCTTCCCTTCCTTCTCGTTGATGTGCAGCAAAATCCAGATCCTTCAGGAACTATGGGGAGGGGTGGGATACCAAAGCCATGCTAGAGGATCTGCCTTTCTAGAAGAGTGAAGGGGGTTTCAGTGGCAGCTGATTTATCCTCCTTCTCTTAATATTGCTTTTCCTGCCCCCACCCCAGCCATGCATCCCCACCACCCAAGTCCCCACCCCTTTACCATTTGGTGTGGAGTGATAAGGATTATTATTACAATTAGGGTAAGCTAACCCAGGAAGGTGACTATGTAATGGTCTGCTTCCACAGGGAGTTTCTTGTGAACTAGGTAAAGCCTTGCTTTACAATGTGATCTTTTTAGACAGGCTCAAGGATAATTTTGCCTGGTTTTATGTTGATTGTGTTTTCCGTTAGAAAAGAATGATAAGCATTTTTAAAATCTTCCAGGGGCTTCCCTGGTGGCACAGTGGTTGAGAATCTGCCTGCCAATGCAGGGGACACGGGTTCGAGCCCTGGTCTGGGAAGATCCCACATGCCACGGAGCAACTGGGTCCGTGAGCCACAACTACTGAGCCTGCGCGTCTGGAGCCTGTGCTCCGCAACAAGAGAGGCCGCGATAGTGAGAGGCCTGCGCACCGCGATGAAGAGTGGCCCCCACTTGCCGCAACTAGAGAAAGCCCTCGCACAGAAACGAAGACCCAACACAGCCATAAATAAATAAATAAATAAATAAATAAATAAAATTAAAAAAAAAAAATTATAAAAAAAAATCTTCCAAAGTTTTCTCAGACAGACTTTTCTTAAGTTATTCCAGAACCCCAAAGTGATGTTATTGCCACAAAAAGGATCACTGGTCCCAGTAGCAAATACATGCTAGTTCAATTGAGTTATTTCTATTAGAAAATGTTAGAAGGATAATTGGCTCTGTAATAGTCCCTATTGTTTATTTTTTTTTACTTCATTAATTTCTGCTCTTTATAATGTCCTTCATTCTACTTACATTGATTGTATTTTTCTAGCTTCTTCAGGTAGAAACTTAGATCACTGACTTTAAGTTTTTCTTCTTTGCTTATATAAGCATATAAATCTATAAATCTCCCTCTATGTACTGCTTTAGCTACATCCCACAAATTTCCATGTGTTTGTTCATTATCATTCCATTCAAAATATTTCTAATATTTGGCATATGTGTTATTTAGACATGTGTTGTTTAATATACAAATATTGGGACTTCACCAGAGTTTCTATTATTATAAATTTAATTTCTGGTTAATTCCAGTATAGACAGAAAATGTATTCTAAAAGATTGTAAATTTTCAGTCTTTTCAAAGTTTTTAACACTTAATTTTTGACCCAGCTTTTGGTCTATCTTGAAGAAAATTTTGTGTTTATAAAAAGAATGTGTATTCTGCAGTTGTTGGATATAGCATACTATAAATGTCAATTAGGTCAAGATACAGTATTGTTCAGATCTTCTATATCCTATGATTAAAGATTTATCTATCTCTACCTTTAGTTCTGTAAATTTTGCCTTCATGGATTTTTAAGTTCGGTTAATAGGCAACTACACATTTATAATTGCTATGTCGTTCTGATAAATGGACCCTTTTATCTTAATGAAATGTCTCTATCTTTGGAAATACTCTTTGTCTTAAAGTCTATTTTGTCTGATATTAATATAGTTACTCCAGCTTTTTTATGCTATGGTTTACTTGGTATAGCTTTTTTCATCCTTTATTTTCAATCTATCTGTTTACACTTAACATCATTTCTTATTCAAAAAATATACTGGTGTCTTGTTTTTTTATTCAGCCTGACAATCTCTGCCTTTTAATTGGAGTGGTCCACTTACAGTAAGTCCCCTACATACGAACCTTCAAGTTGTGAACTTTCAAAGATGCAAACGTGCATTCGCATGTCTAATCACATAAGTTAGTTCACTTGTCTGGTGTACATTGCCACATGCGTGCATCTTCTATAAGTGGTTGTGCTTTTGTGTACTTCACTGTACAGTACTATTTTTTTGTGTTTGTTTTTTATGTATTATTTGTGAGAAAAGTATGATAAACCTATTACAGTATAGTACTACATAGCCAATTGTGTTAGTTGGGTACCTAGGCTAACTTTGTTGGACTTATGAACAAATTGGACTTACAAACGCACTCTTAGAATGGAACTCATTCGTATGTAACGACTTACTGTATTTACATTTAATGTAATTCTTGATATAGTTGGTTTTATCATTATGCCATTGTTTTTCTCTTTGTCTCATCTCTTTTTGTTTCATCCACTCCTCCTCCTTTTCTGCCTTCTTTTGGGTTAATCAAACATTTTTTAGTATTCCATTTAGTTCTGTGATTGATTGGCTTTTCAGCTCTACCTCTATGCATTATATTTTAGTGCTTGTTCAAAGGACTACTTTATGCATCCTTGACCTTTCACAGTCTGGCTGGAGTTTATATAGTACCTCTTCATGTAAAATATGATAACCATGTAACAGAATAGCTCCATTTGCCTTCCACTGCCTATCCTTTTGATATCGTTGTCATAAATAGTAACTCTATATTTGTTATAAATCCCACACAATATTTATTTTGCATAAGACAGTCATGTGTTTATTAAAGAAACTACGAGAAGAAAAAGTATATAGTCTTTTATATTTATTCACACACTTACTATTCCCAGTGCTTGTTATTCCTTCTTGTAGATATGACTTTCTTTCAGGAATCATTTTCCTTCCACTTTCTTTCAGGAATCATTTTCCTTCCACTTCCATTTTCCTTACAATTTCTTCAGCATTTTTGAAGTTGTAATCTACTGGCAACAAATACTCTCCATTTTTGTTTATTGGAAAATGCATTTATTTGCTATCATTTTTAAAGAATATAGAATTCTGGGATACTGGACTGACAGTTTTTCTTTTTTCCTTTCAGCACGTTGAACACATCATTCTGCTGTCTTCTTGTCTCCACTCTTGTTAAAGAAGTTTGTCATCATCTGTATCAATGTCCCGTGTATGTGATGTGTCACTTTTCTTTGACTGCTTTCAAGAATTCTTCTTTCTCTTTGACTCTTGGCAGATTTAATATGTAATACCTAAATGTGGCTTCCTTTATGTATATCCTGCTTGATTTCTTGAGTTCCTTGAATTTGTAAGTTTGTGTTTTCCACCAAATTTTGGACACGTTTAGCATTATATTTTCAAATATCATTTCTTTCCTCCTTTCTATTCTCCTTCCTGGACTCCAATTAAATATATGCTAGATCACCTGATATGGTACACCTGAGGTTCTGCTCATTTTTGTCAAGCCATTTTGTCTCTGTCCTTCAGATTAAATGGCTTCTATTAATTTTCCAAGTTCATTTACCTGTCATCATTTTAAAATTTCAACTAGTTTAATTTTACGGTGTAAAGAATCCATCAGGTTCTTTTTTTATACTTTTCATTTCTCTGTTATTACCCATCTGTTTGTTCACTGTGACCATGTTTTTCTTTAATTTCTTAAGCATATTTAAAATAGATGCTTTAAAGTCCTAGTCCACTCATGCTAATATCTCAGAATTAGTTTCTTTTGATTGCTCTTTCTCTTGGCTGTGGAATACATTTTTCAGTTTCTATACATGTCTAGTAATGTTTTACTGACTGCAAGACATCGTCATTGAGATATTGTGGAGATTGTAGATTCTGCTATTAGAAGGACTCTTGGATAACATGTAGTCCATTTTTCTGCATTTACAAATTATAAAAAGGAATCTTTGGGAAAAAGGGATTTGCCCAATGCACACAGATAGTCATGGCCAACTGAAACTACAACCAAATCCCCTGAGCTGAGGCTCAGTGTCTTCCCAGTTTTTTAACTTGAAAACATACTGCTTTTTCAATACTTTTTAAAACTTTATCCTTGGGAATAACATTTTCTGCTCTTAAAGGTTTGCTAGCCCTTTCCTGACTTCTGTGCCTGACGATCACTCACCTATTCTAGATCTAGGGCTGCTAGAATAGCATCTGCTGTTGCTGCTGATAATGATATCTGACATCCTTGAGTACCTACTGTTTGTCAACTACTGTGCTTATACTACTATGTGCCAGCTAATGTGCAGGAGTTTTACTTACTTTATTTCACACTATACCATCTCTTCTTTAGGCAGCTTACCCTAACGCCACTCTTTCTGCTGGCAAAATTAAATACTCCTGTTTCTATGTCTCCAAAGCACATGCATATATAATACAGCACTAACGAAAATATGTTAGAGTAATTAGTTTATGTGGACAGATGTGCCATTAGGCTTGTAGTCTTTCAGTGGCCAGGGAAGCCCTCTATGTTCGTAACACCCAACACAGTGCCAGGCACATAGTAGTTGGCAGAAAATATTGGGTTCCAGTGGCCTCCAGTGAAGGGGAAAGCCCACCTTTGGACTAGCTGCATGCCAGTATTCCAGCCTTGTCAGCAAGTGGCAGCTCAAAGGTCACCATATCCTTGGTCTTGTGAGGTGGAGGGCCAACTCTCTACTCAGCATCCACTTGAGGCTTTGTTGCCATGGACACCTGACAAAATTCTTCAGGGAGGGCCAAGATAACCCCCACCTTTCTGCCCAGTCTTGTTCTATCAGTGGCCAGACCTGGAGTGCTGACAGGTGTGGAATGTTCATCAGGCACTTGCATCTGGGCCAGCCCAGAGGCTCATGGCTTCTGGGTCCCAAAGCTGAAGTATCAGGTCACAAACAAGCTGGAACTAAGGGCTCCTAAGGTCAGGCTGCCCAGAGTGAGGCTGGGGAGAAATGGACATATCAGCCATCAAAGCCACGAGTCCAGATGTTTCTTTCTGCTTCACTGAAGGCTGGGGAGACTGCAAGCCAGGACTACAGGAACCAAATGCCAAACTAGACAGGGGCATGGCTTCATTGGGAAGGGGCTATGAGGACGAGGCCATGCTGCAGCTTGTGACACATTCATTCAGGCATTCACTCCACAAACATGTATTCATCAGAGTTCTACAGTAAGGAGTATACCATCACATAATAGCTAAGAGCAAAAATCTCTGGAATCAGACAACTTAGATTCACACGCAGGTTCTGCCAAATCTAGCTACGTGACTTCTAACAAGTTACATACATTTTCTGCACCTCCCATGATTAAAACAGTGATAGTAACACAAAAGGTTGTGAAGATGAAATGAGTCATTCATTTAAAATTTGCAGGTCAGTGTCTGGCATATAATAAATGCTTAATAGATGTCAGTAGTTATTATCATCAGGCCTGGGATGGCATCAAAGAGATTAAGGTGACAAACTAACTTAAAGATTCTTAAGTCCCTGCCCTCAAAGAGCTCTTAGGATAGTGGGAGAAACTGACCTGCATATAACCTTTTCCAGCGTGATTTGATCATGCAGCTGCCTAATGGGAGTCCCAAAAAGAAAGTAACTTCTCCTTCCTGAAGAAGTTGGGGAAATTTTCCCAAAGAGTATGGTCCTAGCACTGGACCTCAGAGGGTTTCCAGGATGAAGAGAGCAGAGAGGCACTCTAGGTAGACGAGTATATGAAAGGCATACCTGTATAAGAGAGTTTAGGATACTCGATATCATAAGGGGTTGGTGTACAAGTGATAGAGCCCTCACAATGAAACTGTAGAGGTAACCCAGGCCAGATAAGATAGCTCTCTTTTCCATAATGTGGGATGAGATCCCAATGAAAGTTTGTAAACAGGGAAGGGACACGGGTAAAGTTCACTTTCATGTTTAAATTTCTTCTCCCTCTGTGGAAATGTGAGCTTTCTCCTGCTCCACATGCAGTGAAGGATATGGCAAACTCATTTCTTCTTCTCTCATTCACACTAGGCTGTGAATGACTGGTAAGGCGTGATGCAATTCTTCACCAAGAAAACTTACAGTTTACTAAGGGACAATTAAAATCTAGGGCACTATCGAGGAGATGAAGGAAGTCTTTTGAGATTCAGGGGACTATTCCAAATCCCCTCTCACTTTTACAGACTGGTGTCTAATAAGTTCATTACAATGAAAGGCTCTCTTTATCAGTTAAACAATTGATTAATAACTTCTGATAGAATTATCTTGTGATACCCATTACTTTGTGAACATATCAGAGACTCTGGATTTCCCTTTTGTGTCATTATCCAAGGCTTTCACTGAGCCATCTGTACTTGTAAAAGTTCAGAGCCGAAACACCATTACTCACAGCTTAGCTATCTGTAAGAAGGGAACAAAAGCCTTGGAAATGACAAAGTCCCTTGTCCCCATTCTTAGTTTTTACCCCATCCCTCATCCAGTGGAAACTTTTCTCTACCTCATTTCCTTTCCATACTAATAAATAATGATCTGATGTTAGCCCTGAGGACCATGGTGACCAGCTGAGATAACTAAATTCCGTCATGAGTAACCTCAGAGGAGCATCTGAAATGTAAGTCTTCTATTTCTATCAGCTTATAGCAACAGAAGACATCAGCTCATTTTAGAGAATTATTAAACATCTTAAACAGGTGGAAATGTTCAAAAGGTAAGGAGGACCAACCCTCAGTAATCTTGATATGGCTTCAGATGTCCTTCCAAGGTGACGTGACAGTTGACATTGCTTAACCCTTTTAGAATACTTGGGAGTAGAATTTATAAGGAAATGAATGGACAGACGCTAAGGTGCCCCATCCCAATCCATGATCCCCACCGGCTGATGGTGACGCCTTTGTGTAACAAACCCCTTTCCTTGAGTGTGGGCAGGACCTAGAACTTGCTTCTAATCAATAGAACATGACAAAGGTGGTAAGATGGCACTCCCACAATCATGTTACATTATGACTCCACCTTGCTGGAAGACTAGCTGTAGAGACTCTCCCTGCTGCTGGCTTGATGACATAAGTGGCCAAGGTGGAGAAGCCTGTGTGACAAGGAATTACGGGTGGCCTCCAGCAGACAGCCAGCAAGAAGCCAGAGCCCTGACACATAGCCACAAGCCTGACTCCAGCCCCCGCACTCTTCACCATTACGCTGGCAGCCTGAGGATTAAACCGCAGTCTTGCAGAGGAAGCCATGGCCGTGAACAGACCATCCAGCCCAGCCGGTCTCCCATCTGTCCTTCAGCCCTGCCCCTCCAGCAATCTACTCCTTCCGCACAGGAATCCCAGGGAAATCGCACGCCCACACATCACTCACACCAAGAAACACAAGGAAGCAAGAAGAGAAAAACCTCAACATCTGATCTGGCTGGTTGAAACCAATTCTCATTACAGCAATTTACATAAATAGGAGCTCAAATTTGCATACCATTAAGTGTTTAAGATTAACTTGTGCAAGTTTTTATTTGATTTCAGCCTTGAATTCTTCATGGAAGCTGAGCCTCCACTGTCTTCTCCCCCAAGTAACAGAGCTTTAAAACAAAAATTCAAAGACCTGCCACATCCCATGGATTTCTTTAAACTCACTAACTTTGAGGAATGGGGCTGCCCAGTTACACTTGGGATGCTCTCTTGACACGAAAATGGCAGCATCAATATTCACACCGATGCCTATTTGAATAAGAGCTAGAATTTTTTTAATTTATTTATTTTATTTATTTTATTTTTGGCTGTGTTGGGTCTTCGTTGCTACGCACAGGCTTTCTCTAGTTGTGGAGAGCTGGGGCTACTCTTTGTTGCGGTGCACAGGCTCTAGGCACGCAGGTTTCAGTAGTTGTGGCTCGTGGGCTCTAGAGCACAGGCTCAGTAGTTGTGGCACACGGGCTTAGTTGTTCCAAGGCATGTGGGAATCTTCCCGGACCAGGGCCTAAACCCGTGTCCCCTGCATTGGCAGGTGGATTCTTAACCACCGCGCCACCAGGGAAGCCCAAGAAATAGAATTTTAATGGTAAGCTCTGCAGATACCAGGCAAGAGTTTGCATAATACCTATAACCCCCTGCCAGGACTGGCAGAATGGTGGTTTTGGAGTCTGTCATTTTCCACAGGCAGAAAGAATTTGATGTGCTCTTCAAAACGGAAAGAAAGCCTGCCTCTGGGATTAGGCCACACCTGTCTACTGGACTTTGAGTGCCAGAACCTGGACGGGTGTGTTCCATCAACTGGCCCCTAGAGAATCTAATAACAGTATTTTATATAAGGACCAAGAGTGGCACAGAATACCCCCTCACCCTGGAAAATGATCGGGAAAAACAGGGCTGAAGAGCTGCACTAGCACACGGTGTCGTGATGTGATTAATCCATCTCAGGAAAATGACTTTAAGAGCCAATTAAATGCAGCTAAGAGGAGCTATTTTGCATTGTCTCTTTATTCCATTTCTGGCAACAATTGTACCTGTCAGGAAAGCTGTGAGAAACTATCAATTTCTGCAGCATGAATTTTCAGAGGAAAATAAGAACCGCTGCCCTGGGAGAGATCGGCTGTCCCTACCAGAGCACAAATCCCCACTGAGAGATGGAGTCCTTTGAGTCTGAGTTGCTTCCAGCTCCAGGTGATGGGTTCCTAGGTCTTGCCCTCCCCTCCCCTCCCCTCGCCTCCCCTACCCTCCCCTCCCAGTGACCTTCTGCTCCGGAACAGAAAAGCCACCACCCCTTAAGTGTAGATGAAGCAAATACTTTCCATCCTGGGGAAAAATCTCCTCCTTTTATCACAAGGAAGAAGAAAGAGGAGGAGGAGGAGAAGGAGAAATGCTTCCTACATATGAAGTAAAATTATTTTCCAGGTTTAAAATGGCAAACACTTAAATGAGCAGAATGGGGGTTTGCTTCAAGGCAATGACTCTAGTTTGCTTTCATCAACTCATACTCAAGTAGGTAACAAAGCATATTCATAGCAGAGAAAACAAAATCCATTAACCCTCCCCCTTAATGCTCCCCCCCAAAGCAGGGACTGCCCCAGTGTACGTCACTGAGGAAAATAGTTAATTAAACTGGGGAAAAAGAACAGCTCCCAGTGCCCAACCCCAAGGCAGGGGAGGCTATCAGCAGAGGAAAGTAAACACTCAGACCAGGTGGTGAATCCTCCCAGTTCCTTAGGTTACTACTACTTAGCAGTGAGCCAGCGGCTCAGATGTCATATAAAAGGGAAAGTGCTGGCTCAGCCGGAGGCTCAGGTTCTGTCACTCCAGCCTGGGTAGGGTTACAAGTTTGCTGCCATGCCCGTTGACCTTTGGTGGGGACACACACCATCAGTTCACCTCTCCGAGAGCTCAAGGCTATGCAGGGTGGCCAGGGCCAGGCAGAGGCAAAGCAGAGACTTCGAGACACTAGTTCTGCAGGCCCCTAAATTGTCCTGCTGGGAATGACGGGCATTTTCCAAACTAGATATGGCTCCATGGACACCATGGTCTGGCTTGAGATTCGGGGGACCCGTGTAGCCCCACTTGGACTAGCTACGTTGAGAAATTAATCTATGACCATTGCAGCCCCATTGCCCTCCCTGGGAAACATGAACAGTTGAACTGGGCCTTAGGAAGGTAAAGTCTTAACCCCAGCCTGGCCTTGCCTAGGCTCTTCCTGCAAAGCCTCTGGCCTCAGCAGACGTGCCTGTGTTCATTTCCCCAATCTTTTGCCCAAAGCCCCATCACAAATGCCCCCACCCTGACTTGCACATACACACATGCCCAGGGACCCACTCTCCATCTCTTCTGCTTTTGCAAAGTTCCATCAGAAACCGGCCAAAGATCCAACGCCCGTGCAAGGCATTCCCAGAGGCCTCCTCTGGGGAAAGATATCTTTGCTTCCCCTCGGCAGCTTCAGAAGTGTGCCTTGTCTCCATTATATAATTTACCACAATCTCCAACACCAGACCATACCCTGCTGAGCATCCCAGACCAGACCACACTCATCTGTGTATCTCCAGTGCCTAACTCAGGACCAGGAACAACAGAGATGCTCAGGAAATGTACGTAGAAGAAAGGAAGAAAGGATGGAGTGGGGGAGAGGAAGGCAGGAAAACTTACATGAAGATTAGCTGGCTTCCTTCAGTTGCTAGAGATAGATAAAGGAGAAAGTAAAGAGAGGAACCAACATTTATTAAACACACGTGCGTACCTGGCATTATTCTAAGCACTTTCTTTTATTTCCCTCATTATATTTTATATATGAAAAAACTGAGGCTCAGAAGAGTTAAGTAACTTTCCCAAGGGCATACAGCTAATAAGGCTCAGAGCTGTAATTCTGCATCCAGCCCATCTGACTGTGAAATGTGCACTCTTTTGCTCTTATAGTATTGTCTCCTTAGGCTCCTAAAATATTAGGATCAAAATGGACCTTAGAGATAATTTAGTCTGAACTGTCTGAGGCCCAGAGAGGGTAAGTCATTTGCCACAGGTCACCCAGCTGGTCCGTTGTAGAGTCAAGAATCCGTTTCTCCTAACTCCCATTCCAGTGCTTTTGGCATCACCCCCAGCCTCTCAGAAGAGCCATAACTATGTGTGATATTATCCTATCAAAACAAGTCATTAAGAAACAGAACAAAATATTTGGGCAACAAGGTTAGCACACTTTGTCTTCCCAGGGCAGCCGAGGCTGCAAAAATACACTCAGAAACCACATGAACGAGGCAGCCAGCTCCATGGACTCCCAGCTGCTCCTGACATCCCTCGGAGGAGGCCTGTTCCTGAAGGAGCACGAACAATCGGGAGAGCTTCAATGAAGCCTGTCAAAACCTGCCCTCCAGATGGGAGGATTAAATGATGCCAGTAAACAGGACCTTCACTGCCTTCCTTGTGAAATTATCCATCCGCTGACTCTGGTGTGTGTGTCTCCACACCTCAGTAGCTTTACTGCCTGTAAGCATCAATCCTTCATCCTGTGAGGTGTGCTGTTTGGCCGTCAGCATCTTCAGGATGGGCAAATGGACAGTCTGAGAAGGTAAGATACTTGCTGAGTTAACGACAGTACTTTAACAGCCAGGGAGGGCCCGCCATCCCAGCCTCCAAGCCACTGGGCTTGACCAAGAGTGGGTTGCTTGTCTCATGTCTTTCTCCTGAATTAATTTTCCTTTTTCTCCTCTTCTTCTTTGTCTGGGTTACTCCTTCCTCTACTGTGTACTCTCTCCTGCAACCTTCTCCTGGCTTATGGAGCTCCTTCTAGCCACAAGGCCCTCCCAAGCTCTCTCTCTCTCTCTCTTCCCTGTGATCCTCCCAAGAGAAGCCATCTCAGTCAAATGATGGGAATGAATTCATACTGGTGCAGATTCTTTGGGTACAGGGTGGGCAGGGAGGAAATGGGAAGGCTCCCTAGCATAGGGAGCAAGGCATAAAGAGGTTGGCAAAGAATTCAGTAGAAGAGATTAATAGAGAATCCTGAAACAAATGAGAGAGTTCAAGAAAGTGCAGAGGGAAGGATTTGGAGGAAGAGAAGCATTACGTAATTGTACAATCATAATAACCTAGGGTGTAGGGTGATACTTTGGAGAAGGAAGGCTGGAAGAAGTAGGTAGGTTGGGGCCAGATCATAATAGCCAGATTAAGAAATCTGAACCTCATTCCGTAGACCTCAAGTTGCCATTGTGGTCAAAAGGGTGGATAATGCAAAGTGTCTGGTCACTCACCTCTAAATGAGCTGTCTATTCACAGACTTCTACAACCATATTACAAAACTGTACATTCATATACTTTGGAGCCCGAGAGCTGTGCTTCACTTCCCCAATTCACCCGTGCCATCTCTTGGCTGTGTCAACGCCTCTATCCATTGAGGGTATACAAAGGAGCTCCTCCTGGGAACAGGGCTTCTCCCCAAATCCAATTAAACACCATGCAACAAATAGAAATTAAGAATCTCTCATGTGCAGGAAAAGTTAAGCTCCTGACTCCAGTCTCTAAGTTGTCTTGTTGACATGGTAAGGTATACACAGATGGAATTATTAATCACCTATTCACATAATCAGGAAGTGGATTTTGCGATTCAGACCCTTCTAATTCTGTGGTCCTCAAACTTGGTTGCACATTACAATCACCTGGGTGATGCCTGGGTCCCATCCATGGAAATTCTGATGGAGTTGGTTGGGCATGGGATGCTGGCACGGGAATTTTAAACATGTCAACCCAAACATGTATCCAGAGTTGAGAACTACTGTAGAAATAGGAGACCTGAGAAGGAAAGGGTTTTTGTGGACAGGAGGGATTGAGCAGGTCTTTGAAGGACAAATACAGGGGTTGAGATCCTATTGGGTGGGAAAACCATGTGGGCAGAAGCCCAGAAGCAGCCATGCACATGGCTTAACCAAGTATATTAAATGCTGGGCCAAGGCTGAAGGAGCTCTTATCTTAGGACCAAGACAAGACAAGAAGAGGTGTCCAAACATCTGGAGCAGGTGGTGCAGTCCACTCTGGATTAGGTGTTGGCGGCTTTGGTCCAAGTCCCAGTTGGTAATTTCAGATACTCACTTAACTTGTTTGCATCTCGGTGCAGTATCTAAATTTTACAGATAAAATAGACTGAGCCACCACCTAAGGATGTTCAGGTCATGTTCTACATAAGGATTTTTGACTGAGAGAGGGAGAGGGGGCTGAAATTCTGCCGGAGACCCATTTATCAAGCCTCACACGTGGCAGGATGCTACACTGCCCAAAAAAGATGTCTGTGGGCTAGCTGCCACTGAGGGTGGAAGGTCTGAAAATCACTTTTCAGATTAAGTGATGTTCTCCGTTTCCTCTGCTAAACACCCATCCTGAGCCCACAGGCCCACTGAATCGCACAGATGGCATTGCCTACTCACTGCTGTTGTCACCAAATGCCAGCCACATTCGTTCGCAAGCCTGGCTTGCCAACAATAGTAACTGGGTAATTTTATTAAATAAGATCTAAACCAATGAAATATGAGTGCAAAAAGGTTTTATTTCTATGGAAACTAAGTTGAATACCTCAGAAAATCACAACAAAAGCAATAACCATAAAAGTTGCTGTCCAGAAAGTGAGTTGGTATAGTCATTACAGAAAACAGTATGAAGGTTTCTCAGAAAAATTAGAAGTAGAAATATCATATTATCCAGCAATCCTACTTCTGGGTATTGATCCAAAGGAATTATAACTCAGGGTCTCAAAGAGATACCTGCACTCTTATGTTCATTGAGGCATTATTTACAACAGCTAAGATATGGAAACAACCTAAATGTACATCCACAGGTGAATGGATAAAGAAATGTGCAAGATGATGGACAGATAGATAGATAGGTGAAAATATACAGTGGAATATTACTCAGTCTTAAGAAAGAAGGAAATCCTACCATTTGTGACAACATGGATAAAACTTAAGGGCACTATGCTAAGTGAAATAAGCCAGACACAGAAAGAAACTTACTGCGTGATCTCATATGTGGAATCTAAAATAGTCAAACTCATGGAAGCAGAGAGTTGGATGGTGGGTTGCCAGGGACTGGGGAGTGGGGTAAATGGGGAGGTGATGTTTAAAGGGTGGAAAATTTCAATTATGCAAGATAATTAAGTTCTGTAGATCAACTGTAAAGCATAGTGCCCATAGCTGATGATACTGTATTGTATACTCAAAATTTGCTAACAAGGTAGACAATATACTATGTGCTGTAACCACATACACAAAATAATAATAATATTAAAGGGGGTGGGGACTTCCTTGGTGGTCCAGTGTTAAGACTTCACCTTCCAATGCAGGGGGTGCAGGTTCGATCCCTGGTTGGGGAGCTAAGATCCCAAGTGCCTCAGGGCCAAAAAACAAAAACATAAATCAGAAGCAGTATTGTAACAAATTCAATAAAGACTTTAAAAATGGTCCACATCAAAAAAAATCTTCTTAAAAAAAAAAAAAGAGGGTGGGAGAAAACTTTGGGGGGTGATGGATATGTTTATGGACCTGATGATGGTCATGGTTTCAAGGGTGTATAGTTATCCCCAAACTTTACATGTCAATCATACTTCAATAAAGTGGTTTTTTTTTAATTGTTGTCCAATTAGGTATGAGTGAAACAATCATAATTGAATGGGGGAAATTACAATACCTAGAAGGAGTCTAAGCTCCTAATGCCTTGGTTTTAGGTTTTGGTTTCGCTTTAAAGAAAGTAAACCTAGAAATTATAGCAGATGAATTATGCATGAGATTTGTTTATGGAAAACAATGTACATCTCCAATCAGTGGGTCCACATTCACATAAAAGGGACATCAAAATCTTGGTAAAAGAATGTATACGTATATGTTTTGAGTTAAAATAAAAGGGCCAAGGTATGTGCTATTTTACTAGCAACTCATTCAATGGTCTTCTAATCACTGCATCTTTAAAGACCCCGGCAGCCTCATAAGATTTTTCTCGAGGGCAGATGAGAATGATGAGTAAGGAAGCATTTTGTAAACAAAACAAGGCTATATCAGTAGCCATAAAAGGGGCTGCTTGTTATCTTGTTTTGTTTTTTACTATTTAGTACAATGCTCTGGACATAGTAGATGATCAAGGAATTGTAATAGGATGTGTTTCAGCACCACCGGTTTCCACCAAGTTTCCACTTTCACCAGTTTCACCCTTCCACACTATATCTACCCTTCTGGATGTAAAGATTCCCCCAGTGCTCTGTGGGAAGAATTACTCATTAAGGATTGCTAGCACATTCTTTAATGAAAAAAGAATGATTACAAATGAGAGACATATAGCACAGTAGAAGTTTACTTTTTTTCTCATAATAAGTTACCACATTCCTTTATTCAAAGATAGATGATAGTAGTGAATTGTTTTTACTATACCCTTAAAAATATATTACATATTAAATATTTTTAAAATAGTCACTGATCAGAAGTTAATCTAAAATTTCTACTTTTTTCTATTACTACACTATTGATGATTAGAATAGTTTATGGGCTAGCACAACATATAAATACTAAATAAAACAACTTGACAGTGAAATCCTACTGCCATTCAATGCTACTGATACTGAATTAAATATTAAAAATAAGCAGATGGTACAGCAATTCCTTTCATTTCCAATGACTAGACCATGATTCATATTTCACAGAATTTTAGGATACCAATAGGAAACACATATTCTAAAAATCTAATATATGAATAAAAATTGAGTTAGAAATTATGGGCCAAAAATATAAAGTAATCATGCTCAGAAATATTTTTTTAAAGTTCACATCATCGAAGTATTTAGTCAACTAGAAGTATTATTTCTTGTTCCATGTAGTAATCCAATACAATAATAATTCCCAATGAACAGGTGCCATTCCTTGACGGGTGATTCAGCAACCCAAGTTCTACCAACCCCTAGGGCATCAGTCCTCTGCAGCCAGTCTGCAGATGAGAAAAGAGAGCAGAGAGCTTCCAAACACATCACACCAGCCCTTCACCATTGGTTCTAACGTGGCTAGACCTGGATGCAA
This sequence comes from Balaenoptera musculus, assembly GCF_009873245.2. Taxonomy (NCBI): domain Eukaryota; kingdom Metazoa; phylum Chordata; class Mammalia; order Artiodactyla; family Balaenopteridae; genus Balaenoptera; species Balaenoptera musculus. Next base: position 41,442,048 of record NC_045786.1, read on the forward strand.
GTGGCGCTGGGAAATGTAGTCTCAGGCTGGGCTGCTGCCTGCCGCCCACCAGCAACTCCTGCTAGCTATCTCAGCCTTAGAGGGCTACTTTCAAGAATGTTTGACCATTGAAAATGGGGAATGTCCCCCTCAGGGCAGTCCAAATGGGACCTGGCAAAGGTTTAGCACAGACTGGAGTCCCATGGGACAACCCTTGAAAAACATGTAGGCGGGTGTCACTGGAAAAACCATACCGTACATCAGTGAAGCCAAAAGCACTGGCTGCCCAACCCAGGCAGGAGGCATTGTCCCCTTGAATGGTGGCAGATAGTTTTGCATGCATTAAGTCTGTTTCCACATGTTGGCATGGTACACACAAAAATTAGATGGGGAAAGAAAAGTCAGTTTATTTCACACATAGTTGATCTGATGTATTCCCATCAGGCCCCACGCACTGGGCAGGGACTATATACTAGCATGCACGGGGGCCCCCTGACTCTCTCCGCCTCTCCTCAGCTCTTGAGACCTCCCCCCATCTCTCTGAGTCTCTGCCACATCCTCCACCTGCCCTGGCCTCGGCTAACTCTGGAAGTCCGGCTCATTCCTTGCCATGATGGGATAGAGGCCCAGCTGCTGCCAACACAATTACTTTCTGCAACCTCCACTCTCCACAGCACATATGGCAATTCTGGGATCCATCTATGGCATGTGGGAACCTAGGACAGTTCAAGAAAAATCTAGGTGCACTAGGTAAGCGACTTTCCTTCACAGAGTCTGGCAGGGCAACCTGGGAAGCAATGTCCTTTCAGGCTCCCAAACGTGAAGTACAGCAAAGCTGCCCTCCGAGCTCCCCTTCCAATCTAAACTCATGCCCACTAGGGCGATCCAAACCCAGGGTCACAACCCCTGCTTTTCCTCCTGCTCTCTCTTTCTTTCCAAAGTCCCTTAGGCTAGGAAGATGCATGTCCCTTCTTCTCCCAACTCATCAAGAGTCTTCTTACTTCTTATTCACTGCAGCCATGACTGGCTCGTGCTTGTTAAAACTGCCAGGAGTCTGACACTGGGACGGTGCTTATTTTCTTGATTCTAATTAAAGCTGAAATCTAATTTGACAGTTGAAGCTGAGCAAAGGTTTCTTTGCTCTAGGAGTTATCTGCCCTTCTCTGAGGCACTGAAACTTGTTGCTTCCAAGATGGAAAGCCTTAGGGCAGCAAGATTTGCAGCCTATGGAAATCCCTATGAAAAGATCACTTCAGAGATGTGAAGTCACGTGACTAGAGCAGAGGATTTGTTCTTGAGGGGCTGGTAAAAGGAAGAGTTGGTTAAAAATGTTGAGGACAAATTGTGACAAAGGCATCAGCCTCCCTAGAGAAGGACAATAGACTTAATTTTCCGGACAACGTAAGACTTGGAGTTGGACAGACCTAGGGCCAATTTTTCTTTCTTCTGCTTACTAGTTTGGAAAAATGACTTAACCTGTGTGAGTCTCTGATTGCCTAGTTTAATCTGGGGGTGATTAGGTTACCTTCCTTATGGGGTTGTTGTCAGGATCAAATTCACACCAAGGAATCCTATGTAGCTCCAGAAACTATGAGTAAGCTTTTCATTTACTAATATGGAAACATCTCTTAGACATATTGCTTCAATGGAAAAAGGCAAGATAAAACTCACAGAATATAGAAAAATATACACCTACACAAAGACCTGTATTTGAATGTTCATAGCCACTTGATTTACAATCACCAGTAACTGGGAGCACACAGGCGTCCATTCATTGGTGAGTGGATAAGCCAATGGTGGCACATTCATTCATATGACGGAATATAACTAGGCAACAGAAATGATGAACGTCTTATACGCACCTCTCAAAAGCATTACGGTAAGTAACAGAAGCCAGGCAAAAAAGACTACACATTATATGATTGAATTTACAAGACATTACAGAGAAGGCAAAACTAGGAGAACGAACAAAACGGTGGGTACCAAGTGCTGGGGATTTTGACTGCACAGGGGATGGGTATGAGAGGACATCTGGGAGGGGTGGAACTGTTCGTTCTGTCATGATGGTGGGAGGGGTTACACGCCAGTACACATTGTTAAAACTCATTGAATTGTATACTACAAAAAGGTGAATTTTACTCTGTATAAGTTATACCTTGATAAACCTCCTTTTTAAAGTATTGTAAACTTTTCTGTTAAAAAACTGGAGGCTGAGAAACTGTATTTTCTTGTATATACACAACATCTGTATGGAAACCATATAGCCCATTAACAGCAGGCTCCTGGGGTGGGAGGAAGAGAGTTGAACCCCACTATGTGGAGGACAAGAATGAGATGGGAGAATTTTTTAATGGAATATTGTTGTATTCTCTCTGTTTTTAAACCCGGAGAATGTATTACTTTTCAAAAATTTAAATTAAAAGTGAATTAATCATTCTCATGAGCTAATGAATATGGAAGGACTTAGTGGACTCAAAAGCATGCAAAGGTTATTTATTACTTGTAGAGAGAAGACCTCTTTTTTAATTAATTAATTAATTTATTTATTATTTTTGGCTGTGTTGGGTCTTCGTTGCTGTGTGCAGGCTTTCTCTAGTTGCGGCGAGAGGGGGCTACTCTTCGTTGCGGTGCATGGGCTTCTCACTGTGGCTTCTCCTGTTGCGGAGCATGGGCTCTAGGTGTGCGGGCTTCAGTAGTTGTGGCGCATGAGCTAAGTTGCTCCACGGCATGTGGGATCTTCCCGGACCAGGGCTCGAACCCGTGTCCCCTGCATCGGCAGGCAGATTCTTAACCACTGTGCCACCAGGGAAGTCCAAAACCTTTTTTTAAGTTACTGAAATAGGAGCAGAATTTTCTTAAATATTGCTTTGTTGCTTAGTATTTTCTGGGTTAGCGTTTCCCAAAGTGGGATCCATGGAACATTCACTCCTTCATATGCCACCTCAGAAAAATATGTTCAGGCAAGGTTGAGGGACTCTGTTTTCCACACCAATTTTTGGAGTTTCCCAATCAGGTTAGCTTATTAAACAGCTCTAGGAAGTTCTACAGTAAGTAAACCTAACTTGTTTAACCCAAATTTTACCAAATCTATTTGACCACGTAATGCTTTTTTTCATGGCACATTTCTCTGGGCTACTTTTCCCACAGAACACAGTTTGAGAAAAGCAGTTCTAGGCTCATGCCAGTGATCTTTTGAGCGGGAAGCCCAGCCCAGGGTCTACATTCTAAGTCACATCTGGGAGACCCTGGGTGTCTTGGGTTGGGGGGGGTAGGATGGGGAGGTAGTAGGTATGGCAGGGAGATCACTCCAGTCCCTGGAATGGGATACACACCATCCCATGGAACCTGGTACCCAAAGAGCACGTGGCATTCCCTTCCCTTCCACTAAAGAGGAAAATACATCAAAGACTTTGGACAAATTCTCAGAAGTAAAGCCATCAGAACCCCCGAGGGCTGGACGCGGTGGGAGAACGTGACATGGGATCGTGTGTGTGCAGTGGTGCTCAGGGAGGGGAGGGGAGCTTTTAAGAACTCAAACGTGATGTAGACAGGAGAACAGTGCAGAACAGGGAGAGGTTCCCAGGACCTCCTGCATCCCAGAGGAATGGTTGGGATACTTCAAGATGAGTTACTGCAGATTATGTACTTAGAAGACCTTCATGCCTATAGAGCACAAGTGACAATTAGAATCACTCTTTGGCTCTGCATCTTTGCATGTGAAATGACTTAAGCCCCAAGACACCTGGATTCCTACTTTGTAAACATTAAAGTTAGAATAAGTCAAGGGGAACATTTCTGCTGATAAACTTGCCTAATAAGAAAGGTAGAGGCTGGTAAAGGAACAAGAGAGGGCCATTGGGTGTCCTGAAATGGGATCTGGAATTGAAGGTTTCTGCTACACAGTGGTTCCCACAAACACATGGGGTCTCAGGGGAAGACCAAGAGAGAGAATGCCTTGATCTTAATTAAAATTCCCTTTCTAAAGCCTGATACTCCACACTTCTTAACCTTCCTCCATGCTCAGGGCTGTTCTGAGTCTTTTAGTAGAAACAACACAGCCTGGTGGAAAGATATCCCCAGCATCTGTTGTCCCTCAATGCACGTATAGAAAATGACACTTCCCTGCACCTTGCAGTTAGGTGAGGCCCTATGACTAGGGTGGACAAGGAGATGTGAGTAGAAGTGACATGTAATCCTCCAGGCTTGGGCAGTGAAAAGCCTCTGTGTAATTCCCTGTTCCCCTGCCACAGTGAACACGAAGGCCTCACAATGAGATGGTACAGCTACAGATCAACGTGGCCTGGCTTCACTGAGACACCATGTGAATGACACTGTCCTGAAGAGTCACCCAGATCACAGAGGATTTAATATGAGTAAGAAATAAAACTTTATTGTGCTAAGCCTCTCGGATTTTGGAATAAGTTGTTACTACAGCGTAACCTAGCCTAGCCTGACTAATAAGCCAGGTTTCGACCAGACCAGGCCCAAAGCCTTGCTTCACCCCTTACTAGTTGTGGGATCTTAGACAAGTTGCTTAACCTCTCTGAGTCTTATTATCCTCTTTCAGGCAGGATAGCCCAGGTGCACGGCAGTAATAGACAATAGGCGGTTTGTTAAATCACAAAGGTCTATTTCTCGCTCACACTACAAATTTTTATGCTGCAGTAAGCACTTACTGTATGGTGGTTATTTTGTGATTTTACAACTTACTTTATTTAAAGAAGTCCTTTAAAAATACGCCTACCTGAAAAAATAGTAACTTTTCAGTGAAGAAATCTGGCAAATACTAGCTTAATCAATAGTCACAGTTAACATCACCATGATGTCACATGGATATCAAATACCCCCTGATACGATGTGACAAGAAGGGCACTTCACCTCTGTAGTACTCTTTTGAAAAATTCATAACCCCAGTCTAATCATGAGGAAAACATAAGAAAAAACCAAGTAGAGGGACATATTACAAAATATTTGATTCCTCAAAACTCTCATGAAAAACAAAGAAAGACTGAAAAACTGTCACAAATCAGAGACAATTAGGTAGATATGATAACTAATGCAATACGGTACCTTCAATTTGATCCAGGAATAGAAAGAGGACATTAGTGGACAAGTTGGTGAAATCTAAATAAAATCTGAAATTTGGTTCATAACAACCGTGTGTGCTTTTTCCAAACAATGACCAATTCTCCGACACCACCTAGGTGTCCTGTAATTCAGTTCACTTCAATTCACCCAGAGTTAGCACAGACCCCATGGGTTTAAGACTTAGTCCTACAAGACAGCCCCCAATTCAGATGCCAGCCGCAAATGGGGTAACCAGGCTTCACAGCCCTCATCCAACCAACTACAAATTCAAGGGTTCCACAACACCCCTCTTCAGGTTTGATAATTCACTAGAATAACTCACAGAACTCAGGAAGGCACTTTACTTACAAAAGCTAGTTTATGATAAAGGACAGAACTCAGGAACAGCCAAATGGAAGAGCTGCATAGGGCAAACTCTTGGGGGACGAGGGGAGCACGGAACATAGCTTCCATGCCCTCTCCAGGCAAGTCACTCTCCCAGCACTTCATTGTTTTTCACCAATCCAGAAACTCCCCTAATCTTGTTGTTCAAGAGTTTTTATCCACGTTTTATAATGTAAGCATGATGATTAAGTCACTGGCCATTGGTGACTGAACTCGATCTCCAGCCCCCTCTCTCCTGGGGTGGGGGGGAGTTGGGGGGGTAAGTCCCAACCCCTTAATCACGTGCTTAGTTCCTCTGACAACAGACCTCATCTTAAAGCTACTGGCCACCACCACCAATTAACTACTTTATTTGCATAAACTTAGGTAAGGTCATAAAGGGACTCATTATGAATTACAAAAGACACTCCTATCACTCAAGAAATTCTAAAGGTTTTAGGGACTCTGTGTCAGGAACTGAAGACAAAAACCATACTTTTTTTTATATCACAATAATGGACTAATATAATTTTCTTAGAATTGACAAATATGCCATGATAATGTAAGATATTAACATTATGGGAAAACTGGAGAAACACATGCAAAACAATGAAATTGGACCCCTATCTTGTACCATTCACAAAAATTAACTCAAAATGGATAAACATTTAAACATAAGACCTGATACCATAAAACACCTAGAGGAAAACATAGGGAAGAAGCTCATCGATATTGGTCTTGGCAATAATTTTTTGGACATGACACCAAAAGCACAAGCAACAAAAGCAAAAATCAGCAAATGGAACTATATCAAACCCAAAAGCTTCTGCACAGCAAAAGAAACAATTAACAAAATGAAATGACAGCCTAGAGAAGAGGAATAAATTTTTGCAAACCATGTATCAGATAAGGGGTTAATATCCAAAAGGCATAAAGAATTCACACAACCTAATGACCAAAAAAAAAAAAAAAAATCCCATTTTAAAAATGGGCAGGAGAACTAAATAAACATTCTTCCAAAGAGGACCTCAAAATGTCCAACAGACACATGAAAAGATGTTTAACATCACTAACCATCACAGAAATGCAAATCAAAACCACAATGAGCTATCACCTCACACCTGTTAGAATGGCCATCATCAAGAAGATAAGAGACAGCAAGTGCAGGCAAGGATGTGGTGAGAGGGAATTTTATACACTGTGGGTGGGAATGCAAACTGGTCCAACCCCTATGGAAAACAACATGGAGGTTCCTCAAAAAATTAAAAATAGAACTACCATGCCATCCAGCAATTCCACTCTGGGTATGTACCCCAAGGAAATGAAAACAGAATTGATGCACACCCACGTTTATCATAGCACTATTCACAATAGCCAAGATATGGAAACCACCCACATGCCCATCAACAGATGAATGGATAAAAAAGATGTGGTATATATACACAATAGAATACTATTCAGCCATCAGAAAGGAGGCTATCCTGCCATCTGCAACAACATGGATGGACCCTGAGCACGTTATGCTAAGCGAGATGAGTCAGACAGAGAAAGACCAATTCTGTATATGATATCACTTATATGTGGAATCTAAAAAAGTCCAACCCATAAAAAAACAGAGAACAAATAGTGGTTACCAGGGGGTGGGGAATGGGGAAATAAGATTGATGGTGTTTTAGGGTACAAACTTATAATGAGCAGTAAATAAGCTATAGAGATCTAATGTACACTTTAATGAATACAGACAACAGTATTGTACTATAATGATGTAATGGGATAAATATTGCTTCCATGGCAATCATATTACAATATATAAATGTATCAAAGTATCATGCTGTATACTTTAAATTTACAAAATGTGACGTGTCAAATTTATCAAACAAAAAAATGAAAATAAAATGTTTTTATAAAAAGGTATTAAAAAAAGTGGGTGCAGGTATATGGGAACTCTCTGTACCACCTCGGTAATGTTTCGGTAAATCTAAAATTATTCCAAAATAAAAAGTTGTTTATATATCCATATCTGTCCTAACTCTGCCCAAAGCCCATGTATCAAAACAAGTGATACCTTCACTTCCCTGTATGTGGCTAATTCCAGGTATTCAAGAAATAAAACATGACCCTCTATATCACACTCATCTTCCCACTGTCACTCTTCTTGAGTCACCACTGCATGAAGTTTTGGACCCTTCTTCCCCTTCCCCTACTCCTGAAGGGCCTGGAGCTGAAGGATCTAAAATAGGGACCAGTAAATTATGGCCTACGGGTAAAATCTGGCCCACAGCCTGTGTTTATAAATAAAATTTTATTGGAACACAGCCATGCTCAGTTCACTGACATATTGTCTATGGCTGTTTTCACAGTACGATGGCAGAGTTGAGTAGTTGCAACAGAGACTGTAAGACCTGCAAAGCCTAAAATATTTAGTATCTGGTCCTTTAAAGAAAACATTTGTGCACCTCTGCCCTAATAAGTTAGGCCCTCCCTCCCCAACCAGTTACTACTCTAGGAAAACTAAGCTAGATGATTTCCTCTGGCTGTGGGTGAGAGAGTGCTGTCCTAGGAAGACCTCTATCTCTCTGTCTCTCTCTCTCTAGTATACACACACACATTGCTTAGACTGAATGTTTGTGTCACCCCTCACCAAAATTCATATATTGAAACCTAACCCCAATATGATGGTTTTAGGAGGTGGGGCCTTTGGGAGCCGATTAGGTCATGAGGTTGGAGCTCTCATGAATGGGGATTAGTGTCCTTATAAAAGAAACCCCAGAGAGCTCCCTCACCCTTTCAGCCATGAGAGAACAAAGTGAAAAGCCAGCTCTCTGCATCCCAGGGAATGGGCTCTCACCAGACACCGAATCTGCTCACGCCTTGATCTTGGGCTTCCCAGCCTCCAGAACTGTGAGAAGTAAATGTCTGTTGTTTATAAGCCACTCAGTCTCTGATATTCTGTTAAAGCAGCCCAAGCAGACTAAAGACACACATATACATGGTACTCCATAAAGATAGCGGATCAGTCTGATTTTCCTGAGCACCCACTTAGCATCAAGGGAAGCTTCTGAGCTGCAAGAGAGCTCTCAGCGGTGGTCACAGTTTGAAAACACCTTAATGAAAGGAGCTTTTAAACGTGCCCCTGTGGAGTGCTTCCTTGCAGGGGTGCCTGGCCCGACCCTGTCAGATGCTTCCTTTTATGCAGGTGCCTGTCAGCAGAGAGGTTGTTATTTGTTTTCTTATGCAGGAGACATCATAAGGGCTGCTCTTTTTCTCAGTGCAGTTTTCCTTAAAAAAGTGCAGTTTCCCCACCAGTTTTAGGTTGCTGTCTGAACAAAGCCCAGAATTGCTTCTGGCCAAAAACAAAAGTGTGTAGTTTGTTCTTTGAATCCCTAAGTCGTTGTAATAATTGAAAAAGTTGTTTCTCAGTACAAATTTGTTCATTGAATTGGATTGGATTGAATTGAGATGAATTATTGAATTGCATTTCACTTCTAATGTAACCTACATGACCCTTTTCATTAGCTTTAGGGACAGACACTGCTACTTCTATTTTCCCAGTTAATGCCTAGATTAGAAGGCTTGTGCAAAAAACTTATCAGCTGTGTGACCTTGGGCAAGTTACTTAACCTCTCTGTACCTCCAATTCCTCATCTGTTAAATAGGAATTGTGATGGTACCTCCCTTAAAGAATTGTGATAAGAATTACATGTAAAGTATCTGGAATCATGTCTGGCAAATATTAACAAGAAAATCAATCTCTTAACACACATCCAGGCCACTGCCTGTGAAACAGCTCAGAAACTAGGAGCACATTCGGTCCAGAGAGTTTAATCAGTCCTGTTCCAAATGCCAGGTGGAGGGAAGTAGGTTATCAGTGGTCAATTCTCTAGAAGGTGTCAATCTTGCCTGGGTGGTCATTTTTTCTATGGCTTCTGAACAATGTCACTATTGAAAACTGGTTCTCCCCAGGAAGATGTGTTCTTATCCACTGTTGCAATGATGTCCTTGGGTCCTTCCAGAGACTCTGTAATAGTCCCAGACTTATATATCCAAGATTACAGCTTTTTAAAGAACATGCTTAGCCATTGAGCTCCAAATAATATCACTCCATCAGGGTGGCTAAGTCCAGAAGAGCTTCAGGCTTCAAAGACCCATCCTTCTGGAATAAACATCTAGGCCCTGGTTATTGGCCCCTGCCTTCATGATAAGTTGCACTACAGGGACCCCGAGTGTTTTCCTTCCAATAATCTCTATAGAAACTTTCCCAAGCCAATAGAGATGTTCTAGAATTGTAGAACCTCCCAGGAGAAGAATCACACATCTTTTTCCTTTTTCTCCCTAGAGGACTACTGTGGTTCCCTACATACATCTGTCCATCCCTCTCCAGGACCAGCTTTGATTACTGAAGGTATTGGAAGGGGTAGCCTTTAACAGACTATGAACGGTCCCATCTGCTTGCCTAACAGCGATAATCAAGAGTCCAGGATGGAAGCCAGGAGAGCCACCAAATTTGAGAAGGGGCTTAACCCATTCCTATGGGGTATTTGCTTCTTAATAAATTATTTTCCATTCTGCCTCACTGGTCGCTAGCAACCCTTCTTTTTACCTGGAAAAGTAATGCATTCTTTATGGACATAAGATATTTCTCCCAGCTATAAGATCTATTCATCATGGTCCTTTGTGTGAACTTCTGAAGGAGCATAAAAGCCATGTTATCTTGACCTATGTATTTCAAACTCTTAGTACACCTCTGTACCCCATTTGAATTAAAATCCTATCCACTCTCCTAAAGTGTGTCTGGGTTGTCCTAAAGTTCTATTCTTGCAATGCCTAAGAACATCTCAGATTTCTTTTGAGGATTTGGTACTACCTATTATATTCAGGAATATATGCAATTATGGTGAGAGCCCTGATAGACACACTAGTCCATTTTCTGCTTCTTGGGAAACTTTCATACATTCACTTAACATTTGTTGAGTGTTAGGAGTAAACAAGAGCAGCACAGATCCTGCCATCAAGGAGCTTGTAATTCTACTCAGGAAAGATAGACCCAAAAAAGGGAAAAATCCCAGTGATTACAATCTTGGGTCATAAGAGATATGGAAAAGAATAATCTGAACAGTGTGTTCTGAAGGTATGTGCAAGGGGACATAAACCTAGCAGAGAGTGGAGAGAAGCAAGGGCAAGAAAGTGGATTCAAAGAGGGTAGAAACTGAGCTGCATCTTGAAGGTAAGGATTTAACTGAAGAGAAGGAGGATATTTGAGACAGAGGCTACAGCATGTGCAGGCTTTTGCAAAATATCCATTGTACAAAGTGACCCGCAAGGAGGGTTGAAATGGCTAGTGCAGAGCCAAGGTCAAGGCAGTTGAGCTTGCACAGCTAGGAAAGTGCTCCCCATGTCGTTATCAGAACGTTAGACTTTGTCCTGGAAAGCACAGGTTGAAAATTGAAGAACCCATAGATTTATGGTTTTTAGTTTTCACCACGCTTCCAAAATATTTTCTAATTAGTAAATGTATCAGTAACTCTTTGTACAGCAACAAAGGACCCAGAATCTCAGTGGCTTTCAACAGCATTGCACTTTCTTACTCATGTTCATGTCTGTTGAAGGTTGACCCCAGCTTTACTCCACAGTCTGTTCATTCTGACACATAGACTGAAGGAGCAGGGCCTGTCAGGGATGTGCATTCTTGTAGCAGAGGGAAAAGAACGATGGAACAACCCCGGCAACGGCTCTTAAAGTTTCTGTTTGGCCATGGTACATGTCAATTTCACTCTCATTTCATTGGCCAAAACATGACATGTAACAAAGCCCCAGGTCAATGGACTGGTTAATGTAGTTCCTCCTGTACACGTTGGGCCTGGTAAGAAGGGATAGTGAATATTTTGAACAAATTATTTTCTCTACCACGGTAGCCAATATTTAAAACTTCACAGATTTCACTGAAAAGTCAAGATTTCCAGGCTTTATTGGAAAAAAAAAAAAAAAAAAACAGCTGGCCACATGGGGCTCTGTTTCCACGGGGCAGCCATTAGATGGAGCTGAGCTTCAGCCACAGCTTTTAGACCAAGGAATGCTTCTTTCCAGTTTGTCAGAGTCCCCACACTGCCTGCTCACTCATTTATGTTACCTGCCCAGCTCGGATTAAGCCAATGAGTTTGCAACCTGAAGCAACAGGCAGTTACTGAAGAGACAGATGAAGGGTGTGAATGAAAAATGTTGCCTGCCATTCCAGGAAACAAAGGATGTTGCGGCCGTCAAGCCCTCCCATTACAGCCGCCCCAGTGGTGAGCCCTGATGAAACTCGGGATGGAGGTAGGATCCCCTCCCCATCTAGTAGTCAGCCGCTCTAGTCACCCCGACAGTGTACCCTGAGGAAACTCAGCACGCGAAAACACAGGATAGTGACCCCAAAGAGCTGAGGTGCCTATCAAAGGAATAATTTCAGCGAGCCCAGACTCTTGCATCTTCCCATACATAGAAAAGCACCAATATCATTAACTTGAGATGTCTAGTTTTCTTTCATTAACAGTAGTCTTTTGATGTTCCCCACTACCTGGTCTTTGTTGCAAAAACTCCTGTGTATCCTGGCTCCCCGCTTGCCTCTTCGGAGCAGGCTCTCAGAGTGATCTGAGAGTCCTGTCTCCCAGGCCTGAAGTCTGCAGAATGTCTGCCGAATAAGACAGAACTCTTAACTTTTAGGTTGTGCATTTTTTTTTTCAGTTGACAAGGAGGAAGGTGATGGGATCAGATCTACTTTTCAGACAGTTTAACCTGAGAGTCTGAAGTTGAAGGAGACCCCAGAACAGAGTGAGGAACACTAGTTAGGTTACTGCAATAATCCCTAATCTAGCCTAAGCATGTAGTTTTAAAAAAAAACAAAAACAGACACCAAAGGCTCTACCCACGATTAAATGATTAAATGTGGAGCAACAAGCTAGAGGCAGCATTCAGCTAGAAGCAGCCAACAAGAGCCAAGAGAGGAACACTTCCCTAGTTGCCTTGAGGCATTGAAATCTACCTGCTCCTCGGAGAACTGAAGGGGGACTCCCAGGGGTGCCTTTCTTTTTTTTTTTTTTTTAACTTTTTATTTTATATTGGAGTATAGTTGATTAACATTGTCTTAGTTTCAGGTGTACAGCATAGTGATTCAGTTATACATATACATGTACCTATTCTTTTTCAAATTATTTTCGCATTTAGGTTGTTACATAATATTGAACAGAGTTCCCTGTACTTGTTGGTTACCCAATGGTGCCTTTCTCAAGGCTGGTTGGGGGGCCCCCTGAGGAGAGGGGGTAGGGGGTGAGGGACTGAGGGGGTGGGAGGGTACATTCTAACAGGTGGGATGAAATAGCCATTTCCCTCTCCTATTCTCTCCCCAGCCTCACTCCTCCCAGCCACCCTCCCTCGGGCAACCCACTATTGGCCTAAATTAAGTTTTCTAAAGGCGGAGAGGCTCTGTGCTGATTTTTGCTGAAGAGCATTGAATTCAGTAAAACATAACTATTGGTTTAATTAAAACAGTTGCTCTGTGAGAAGTGAAGCTTTTTTAATAGCCAGCAGAGATGGAAGAGCCCTCATTCATTTCCAGTGTAGCTTCTGAAACAAATTGGGCTGCTTTTTTTTAATAGGCACATTCTAAGTGCGGCTTTGAAATGGATCCCCTAGTCATTCATATGCGGTAATTCAGTCACTGAATAAGGTGCCTTTCTCATTGGCTGCCTTTCTGGACGGAAAGAGAAGGCTCTGTGAGCCCGGACTAGGAGATGCATAATTCATGGCCCTTCTTCTGGGGCCCCTCTGTGCTCCTTTCTGCTTCCTTGTACTTATCTTTGAAAGGAAACGTGAGGCTGGGGACTGTCCCGCTGTGGGGCTTCCACATCCTCTCTTGATCTAGTCGGAGACATGCTGCCCAGGAGGACAAGTGGCCTTCAGAGGCGGCCGGACCCTGGATCCCCACCGCCGGGCAAGGTCAGACCCCTACAGGGAAAGAAACCGAACTGGGAGAGCGGAGGAGAAGGTTGTCCTCCTTGGCACGGTGGATCAGAACCTACAAGGGTCAGACGAGGGCAGCCCAGCCCCCCTCCCCGGAGACCCCTCCCTTCGGCACCTGCAGCCACAGGCGGGAGCGCGGCTGCGTGGGCGGGCTCATCACTTCTATTAGCGGAAGAGAATCATGATACATCCTCGGAGAAGACATTTATGAGGTGATGACACGTTTTTAATTAAATGCCTTATGTATATTATTAATCCATTCCTCCTTGAAAGACAGACGGTGGCACATTATAAACGTGAGACGAGCCGGTGTATATCCGAATGCGCACACACACTGCCTTTCCCCCAGACCCTGGGAAGGCTCTTGCAGCATCAAAGGCAGCCATGGGAGTTAAAGCTGCCTTTGTTACAGCCTGCGAGCTGGTCTCAAAATCTGTGCTGCCTCTGGCCTCAAGCCTGCGCCGGGGGCCAGTGGGGCTTGTGAACATGCCCTTGGCACCTACGGGCTCACGTTTCAACCTGGAGCCGTGTGATCAGCTATGGTTTTAAGAAGTCACTGGGTTAGAGGTGGCGCACACAAGGCGCTTACTTGCCGACAGTCTGGCGGCACCTTGCCCAGAAAGTGCTCAGCTCCGCGACCGCTGCCCCGCCTCCTTCCTCTCCCTGCGTACCCCCGTTTTCCACAGTGGCCGGCAGCAGCCCCTCTATTTGACTGAGGTTAGTGGTGCCTCCTCCACTAAGACCCCTGGTGTCAAATTGGATGCCACCATCATGCTCTTAGATTTAAACAAAACTTAAACCAGAACAACAATGATAGATATATTTTTTTCTTGATGGTGTACAGAATTTTTTCGTTTTATGGGATTTAGTCTGACCTGCCCGTGAGAGAAATATTCTGAAAAGAAAGAATCAGAATAAGTGAACCTGTTCTGCAGATGTTGAGATATTGAAAAGGTCTTTGTTCAATGTGCTTGCAGTTATAACCTTCGCACAGATTCAGGAGGTGTCAGGTCTGGGCTAGACTACAGAACTCATCCTGACCAACTCTTTCATTTTATGGATGAGAAAACTGACAACCAGAATGTAGAATAATAGCTCAAAGCCACACAGATGGCAAACCGGATGTAGAGCCAAAGTCTTCCTTTTACCAGTCTACTCAGTTTTACTTGAAGTTTATCCCAATTCAGGCAAGCTTAGACTTCACATTGGACAACTATCTATTAGCAGATCCTGCCGACTCTGCTTCCAACATGAATCCCATTATCTATTCATAAACACAACTATTATATTGATCATTAAATAAAATTACTATTTGTTGAGTGCACATATGCTGGGCACTGTCCTAAGTACAGAGCATATATTCTTCATTAATCCTCAACGTCCTGTGGACGTTATTATTAATACACCCATTTTACAGATCAAATACTTTTGAGGTCAGAAAGTTAGTAACTGGCAAAGATAAAATTCAAATTCTAGTCTGTTTGATTTCACTACACTGCTGCTGGCTTAGAACTTTCTAACACTTGACCAATTATAATTGTTATTTTGCGAATAAGGAAATTAAGGAACTGAGAGGGTAAGGTGAAGGGGCTGAAGTGCCACAACAGGGAAGTAGAAGATGGGATTTGAACCGGAACCATCAGGGTCCAGGGTCCACCCACATACCCACCATGCTAAGGTGAGAGCAGGAGATCAGGTACTTATATCCCATCCACATCGCTGGACGGGGACAAGAAGGCCATGGGTTCCCAATCGTTTTCACGATGGATATAAGAGTGGATGGAGCAGGAGAAATCAGGCTGTCACTAGAGGAACTGTGTCCTGTTTCTTCCTGCAGGGTCATAGTGAGACCCGATCAGATTTCATTTCTCTCCATCACCTGAACTTTATTCTGGGCCCTCTGCCTTCATCCCAAATCTCCTGGAGAAAGAAGGACATATTCTGCTTTCCTACAACGAGTCACCAATGATCACAGGGAACAGGGACACAAGAACCCAAAGGAATAACATGCTTTTCTGCTCCATAAAAGGGAACGTTCACCCACCCACTCACACTTCACAAGGAAGAGTGACCAAGGAGGTGGAAGACAGCTAACCAAACATTCTGGAAACATAACTAGGGCCAAAGGAAGTGTGCCACAGCCAAGAGAAGGAGGCACCGTGAAGACTTTCACCCCAGATCACATCAACTGTACACATACTGAATGTATAATTATTGTCTATAGGAAACCATGTGCAATGACATTTCATGAAAAAGTATTATTGCTTCCATAAAAAGAGGTACGTCAACAGCTTTAAATGGTTTCTGGCCTTTTCTCCTTAAGCCAAGTTGTCAAAGTGTGGGAAAGAATCCCTCGAAATAGTTCTCCATTAGGGCCACACAAGACAGTAAAAAAGGCACCTCCCACAGGGATGGCACTGGAAGCATTTACAATTGACAAGCCCACTGATGCCTCGACAGGTATTTGTAAAAGGTGTTTGGAAATGTACTTCAGAAAGAATCACTTCAAGTTTCACTAACAGTCTGCCTGGCCACATCCTCTAAGGCAGCGGACAAATTGGTCATTACCTTATTTAGGTAATATATGGGATATTAAAAATCAAAGGCCCTGCCATTTTCCTTTATAAGATTGAGCCTCTGCCTAGATTTCTTGAACTAGTGCCTCGAAAGAAAAATTTTTAATGAAGTGACAAACTAATTCTTATAAAATTAGATTGCTAACATTTTCCTTAGTCTGCCCCCCCTCTTCCTCTTCTTTCCCTATAATTTTTTAAACAGCTAATAATGTTTATTCTGGGACTTTAGTAGAGCGGGTGGCGGGTTCGTAATCATCTGGAATTTAGAATGTATCTCAGACAGGAAGCAGAAAGGTATGGGGTGGGGGGAATCAGAATTAGATGCCTAAACCCGTGCTCCCCTCCAGGCTTTTCTGCTGAGAGTGTGAGTTTTTGGGGAACTAAAAAGTTTCTCTCTGTTCCCTGCTCAAGTTCAGAACCAACTGGGTTATAAGCTCAGACACCAGACAGAGTAAGAGCAAACATTCACCTTATTATTGAGAAAGGCCACTGCCAGGGCTCACTTGCTGGCCGTCCCTCCTAAGAGCTGTGTGACCTTGGGCAAGTTACTCAGTAACTGTACCTCCCTCCTCTGGGTTGTCATGAGGATGAAATGAGAAAATATCCATAACACGTATTTGCACAGTTGCTGGCACACAGGAAGTCCCAAACACTTGTTAGCTCTCGTTATGATCTTCCTGCAAACAGAGCCAGTGCAGCTGGTCCCAAATAATGGTAGAACTCTGCACACCCCACCTCCCTTCAAAGTAACATGGGTTTGGAAAGCATTGCAATTTTAATTTAGGAGCACGGAGTTAACCACACCCCTTGCCAAGGCAAAATAAATAAATAAAACTGAATCCATAACTGTTTTATGATGCTAATTTCATTTTATAGACGTGTTGTGAGTTCTCCTTTTCAGAGTCTGGTATTGATTGTTCTTGTAGTGTTAACTCATAACCAGACCATACTTGAACACATAAACTTTAAGAGAGATAATAAAGTAGAGACATACTCATGCCTGAGCCTCATTTCTCCTGGTTGAGTAGAATTCTTAAACACTTAAGAGATCTGTGAAGCTATGTGACCAGACATAAAACCTGGATTGTGGTGATTTGGAATTCAGTGAGCTTCAGTTAAATTACTCTGCACTAATCAGATCACATCCAGACTATCTTAACAAGTTCTAGAACCATTTTCAAGAGCATTATTACCAAACTGGAGTCCATCCAGGTAAGTGGACCCAATGTAATATGCAAACACATAACCACAGTATGATGCTGACTCCAATTCCAAAGTGCGGGGTCTTTTCCCACACTACCAAACAGTTCTCCAACGCCAGCTGGGTGTCTTGACAATTCAACTCAATTCTGACACTGTCTACCTGGAGATAGTATCAGATCCTACAGGGCTCTGTCCCACAAGCCTCTCCCCACTTGTCCCCAGTCCAGATGCCAATCACAAGTCCAGGTTGTTACCTACCTGTGCTTCTGACCAACTGGCTATAAAACAGAGGTTCCGACGCCCCCTTCCTCCGGTTTAATTTGTTTGCTAGAGCAGCTCACGGAATTCAGAGAAACATTTTAATGTACTCACTAGATTACCAGTTTGTTATAAAAGGCTATAACTCAGAAGGAGACAAGTGGAAGAGATGCAGAGGGCAAGGTGTGGGGGAAAGGTAGGGTGCTTCCATGCTCTCTGAGTGTTCCACTTTTCTCGAATCTCCTTGTGTGCATCAAGTGAGAAGCTCTCTGAACCCTGCCCTTTGGGGTTTTTTTGGAGGCTTCATTACATAGGCATGACTGATTACATCATTAGCCATTGGCAGTTGACTCAACCTCCCGCCCACCATTCCCCCTCGGGAAATTCCAATCCTCTAATCACAAGGTTGACAACCAGCCCCACACCTTAGGTGTGGTCCAAAAGTCACCTCATTAACATAACAAAAGACACCTTTATTGTTCTCATAACTTAGGAAATTCCAAGGGTTTGAGGAACTCTGTGCCAGAAAGGGGACTAAGACCAAATACATATTGCTTATTATAAATCACAGTATTGCACACAGCCCATAAGGACAATAGAAGAAGGATTGGGAAGCTTAACCTGGGGAAAGAAGGTGCAGGGGGTAGGTGTTTTGGAATAACTAAAAGGTTGTCATACATAGGGTAGATTTTCTACTTGTGGTTTAACCCAGAAATAGGACAAATGTAGGAATCAAAAAACAGATGGCACGGTGTACTATAATATCCATGGCCTCCAAAGTGAGGATGCCAGAGGTTGAATCCTGTTTCTACCATTTATAAGTGAGTTGTCCTGAATTCAAATTGTCTCCTAAGGCTAGATAGGAATGTGTGAAGTAATCCAGTAAAAAGATGCAGTGGCATGATGAAGAAGATTAAAGTTAGCCAAACTCAGTTTTCTTAAACACGCATCAGCCCAAAAAAATTATCAGTGGGCCAATTCAGTGATATATGTCTCTAATTTCAATCTCTTAAGTAATCTTGGGCAAGTTGCTTAATTCCTTTGATTTTCCTGGAGTCATTCTTCTGTAAAATGGGGATATTAATAAGATTTGCCTTAGCAAGATTTCATGGGGCTCAGGAGAAATAAGATCTATAGAAATACTTTGTGAAGAATAAAGAGCTACATAAACATTTGATATTATTTTTTAAAGCTTTCTAATTATTAGAACTGTCTGCAAAGGAGTTTGGGTCTTATAGATGGTAGAGAGAGTTCCTTGTCTCATGAGGGCTTGGGGATTGGTTTACTCTATTGAAAAGAAGGTTCAAATATTAAATGGGAGAAGTCTTGGGGGAAAAAAGATTCTGAGATTTTCATGCAAAAGCCGTATTGGAAGTGCCCTAGAGAACGGTACTGTTAAGGAAAAAAATATTCATGACACTTGCTAAAGAAGAGTAAGACAGACTTTGTGTAAGGGGGGCTATTGCAATGGGGTTTTGCAAAAAGGGAGAGAGATGAGGCTCAACTCCTAATTCAATCAGGACAAGTGGGAACAGTCACGGAGCAGGGCGGGGGTCGGTGGGTAGAAAATTACTCAGAGGAAACTTGAGGGGTAAGGAGGTTTTCTGGCTGAACCAACCTCATAGGATTCTTGCTGAAGGCAGGCCAGGGTGTTCAGACATCACTTGGGGGATGGTAGAGGGTGAGGAACCCGATCAGATATCAAAGGTGATCAGCTATCAGGGATGGGGGATTCTGGCTAAACTGACTTAGCAGGAGTCTTGCCCAAATCGGACAATGCAGAGATGAACACAGAAGTCCAAAAGTCCTGGCCTACTTCGGGAGAGGATTCAGAATAGCCTGACTAGAGTTTAGTCAAGGAAAGAATTTTTGTCAGTGTTTGTGAAGGTGAGGAAAGCAGGACTGGGCAGAGTAGGGAGGGGAGTTATGCTGCAGTTACAGGAGAGGCTTCAGCCACAGGGGCTTTGGAGCTGAGAGTGAAGCCGAATCTGGCCTCTGTACCCGGACACCAAATTAAATCTCGGAGACAGAGTTTTAGGTGAAGTAGAAAAGAATAGCTTTGTTGCTTTGCCAGGCAAAGGGGGCCACAGCAGACTTATGCCCTCAAAACTGTATGTCCCCACTTGCAGAGGGTAGTGAGGAGTTTTATAGTAATGGTTCAAAGAGGGCGTGACCAGCTCATGGACATACTTCTGAATGGTGAGGTAAGTAGGAATCAGCATCATCAACTTTCAGGTTCCAACTGGTCTGGGGTCTACATGCTTGTGGGAAGCATACCACTGTTAATCGTTAACTTCTCCCACTTGGAGGAGGTTTCAGTGTTTGCAAAACAGCTCAAAGATATTGTTGTGTGTATTGATGGGGAACCTGGACCTTGCCCCAAGGCTGCACTATTGTTTCTCTTGACTGTTTGTTTCTCCCTTGTCTGGCATCCCCTCCCTTCCCTAATTAACAACTGCTTGAATCTGCTCACTGGAACCCAGGGAAGGTCATGGAGGCAGAATAAAGGCTATTTACTGTAATCAAAGAAATGGGGGACACAGAAAGGCTTTGTGTCCAGGAGCCCCATAGGGCCCTGCTCGGTATCAAGAGGGCCCTGCAGAGTTGTCTCAAACTGAGATGAGGTGGCTGGGATTTGTACCTCCACATGGATCAGTCACTGATTGCAAACTGCTTCTGGGAGGAGGTGTAACCTTGGACAACTCAGCTCCCTTCCAAGGAGGACAGCAGGACTCGGCCGTGAGCTGTCAGTAGCCCATAGCCCTGGCAGCTGAGGGTTGAGATCCTCGTTCCTGAATGAAGAGTCTAGGCAGCATAGCACAGCATCGTTACTAAAGGTTACAAGACCTTAACAGTACTTGCAATAGTAATAACAATGATATTTAATAATCTGATGAATGAACAATTATTGACTGCCTTCCATATATCAAGTTCTATGCTAACCCCTCTCATATGTCATTTCATTTAATCTTCACGTAGACTCTAGAAGATAGTTATTACTGGATAGATTAGTAGTTATTACTAAACTACAGGTAAGAAATTTGAGAGTCAGAGAGGTTAAGACCCTTATTCAAGCTTGCACAACTGGTCAATAACAGATTCAGTATTCGAAAGAGGTCCATCCAACCTCAGAGCCTGGGCTTTTAGTCTTTCAGAAATTATCATATTGACCCAGGGCCTTCCGTGTTGCTGTAAGTTTTACACATATGACATTGCTACTCTGCTGAGTAGGATTCAAGCTCCCTGCTCCCCAGATGAGGAAGCTGACACTCAGACATCTCAGGTCTCTGTAAAACATGATCTAGATTGGATTCAAACCCAGGTTGTCTGAGCCCAAAGTCCATGTGCTTCTCCATGAACCATGCTGCCTCTTCTAAAAGACAGTGATAATCTAAAGGGACCAGATTTCAGACCCAGAAAGCTACATATGGTCCAGGTCTGATGTTACCTTAATGGCCCAGAGAAGGTTGATGGAATAGCAGGAAAGGTTGCTATGCGTTAGGTTTGCAGGTTACATGAGTTCCTGTGCAAGGACTGTCAGAACCTCTGGTCAAGAGGATTGGAAGAACTCAGGAGAACAGAAGGTGGCGCTCTATTCTCAAGCTGCCTGGGGCGCTTTAAAAGCCAGAGGTTGCACACACAATTAGAATGGGTCTTCCATATATCACCATCACCACCTCTGGTCCCTTCGCAACTGCCTAAGGGGGAAAGGAACCTAAACCTCTCACCTCCTTCATCCCAGTAGAACTACACTGACCTCCTAGGACCTGGGTCTCTAAGTGGGAGGGGAGCAACCACCAGGTCCATCCATTTCCTATGCTATCAGCTCTCTTGGGGATTTAAAAAGCTAAAGTCTACCTGCACCTTCCATGACATCACCTGGAATGTGAATCATGGAGGCTGCCAGAAGAAGGCAGGGAGGAGAGAGATGAGCATTCATTAAAGACAGCCTGGAAGGATTTCCAGACACCTCGGGCCAGGTGACATGCCGGATCTGAGTAGTTGGTACCCCATTTATCCCTCATCTCCTGCCATCCCCACCTCAACCTCTGTGAATTTAGTGAAAAGAGCATCAATTTTTGAAGGAGGTAACCACGGTTTCAATGCTGGCTCAGCTGTGTGAATTGACATATTTCTTAACCTCTCTGGGCCTCGTTTTTCACATCTATAAATGAGAATAACCAGAGCAACATTTGTAAAAAGTGTCTGGTAAAGTGGACTAGCTTCCTGTAGGCACTCCAAAACAAAACAAAACAAAAAGAAAAGAAAACAGGAATCTTCTTCCCCCGTTCCCCTTCTCCATCGCACTCAAATAATGCAATCTAGGTACGATCAGCACAGAAAAGGAGAGGAGAGATTTCAACACAAACCAAGACATGGAGTAAAGAAAATGTATTTAATGTTATCCAAGCTGTATTCTTATATCAAGCAGTCTTTTCTCATCTTAAAGAATGCCCTGGGAGTTTTTTTCATTTTATTTCAACAAGTATCTACTGGGCATCTATTACATGTTAGGTGGCTCTGTAGGGCAAAGGTAAAAAAGACATCAGCCCAGCCCTGAAGATGCTCACACAAGAACCAATAATTATGTTTGTGTCCCTTTCAGCCATTTGGAAAGCAGAAAAGCCTTCATGTCACTCCCCAGAGTGCTGTATGAGCATCTTTTTACTATTCATTGAAATCAAGCTACGGTAATCAGATTAAAATTTTTTGATCCTCATGTCCGTATAGTATTTGCATTTTCCAAAGAGACACTCTGTCATGGACACCTAACTAATAATTGTCAGTGGCTCAGTTGAAAGAGTCTGTCTCAGAATCAGATTCGATGTTTAGCAGGCATGTGGGGAGTTTTGCTTGTGTCCCCACTTGTGGGCAAGAACAGAGATCTGGGTTTTGTCCTAGAAGGACCTTTCACATTCAGTCTGGCTGAAGCAGAATTCAATGGTTACTCTAACTGTAGGTCCTACTGAGAATTAGAGGAAATTATGTTCCCATGGCCCCCAGAGGAGGGAAAACCAATGAAAGCACAAGTCATTATTTCATTCTAAATATGGGCCAAGTTGGGTCCCCTGAAACCTATTAACCTATTAACTACGTGTGTTGGAAATTTGCTTTCACGTGGCCTCCTAGGAAGATTTGTCTGGGCTGGAAGTGCAGCCCATCAAGGCCATGGCAAGAGTCCTGTGAGTGGAGAGGGGTCTGTGAATTCTGATAGATGGAGAGAAGCAAATGAAGACAACCGATTAGATACTCATGCGAGCCCCTCGCTGTGAAAAAAAACACGGAGGAGGAAGAAAAAGATAAGTAGAAGGAAAAAGGAAGAGGAAGGGGACGCAGAAGAGGAATACGTACTGAGTTCCTAGTATAAGTCAGAGGTTGCCCCGCTGCTTCATAAAGGTGATCTCACTGGCATCTTTATTCCCATTGTACCAAAAACTGAATCCAAGGAAGTTAAGTAATTTCCTGAGGTCACATAAGCTAAGAAGTAGCGGGACTCCAAAATCTCCTCAATTTTCAATTTGACCACTCAGGACAGAGTTTATTAAAGTTCATTTTTATAGAACATGTAGCGCATTTAGTTTGCATGTGGGGTGGGGTCGATCCTTTGACATCTCCACTGCCTTATCCTCGCCCCACATCAATTGTTCTCTAAACCCAGTGGAAGATGGAAGACGCTTCTTTGAGATTCAACGATGTGAAGGAGTATGGATTGTCAGTTAGCCTACCAGAGGAAACAGAGCTTCTGGCTTCAGGGGTTGAACCTCAAGAGGCACCCGGAGCAGCCACTGGTCTATTCCAAGAAGGGCAGTGCCTGCCTGGAGCTCACAACCTATAGGAAGTAAATGACTATATAACTACAGTAAGTACTAGGTGTCGCAAAGACAACAAAGGGATAAAAGATTCCAGGCAGAGGGAACAGCAAAAGAGGGGATTTGCTTGGCACAAAGAAAATCCAGAAAGCCAGTGTGTCTGGGCATCATGAATAAGGGGGAGAGTGTCTGGACATGAATTTGAGGCCTTGTGTGTCTCTCCAAACTGGCTACATGAGCACCAAACTCATTCCCTCTGGGCGCACAGCTAAACTGTGGATCCCAGCCTCTCTTGTAATCAAGTGTGGCCAGGTGACTGCATTATAGGCAGTGGAATGTGAGCCAGAGTGGTGTGGACTTGTCCCTCGTTCCACTCTCCCCGCCCCCAACCCCCTAACAAACCTCCAGGTTCTTTCCCATCTGTCAGCTAGGCAATGTCAAGTCCAGTGACCTTGGAAGCCAGGTGTTAAGAATGATGCAGCCACAAGACAGAAGGAGCTTGGCCAACAGAGGCCCATAACTTTGAGTAATGAGGTCCTTATAAGGTTCCTGGCTGAACAGTACTTCAGACAGAATAATCAGCGCATTTCTCCAAATTCTCCCATACCTAGTTCAGCTACATTGATATTGCCTTATATCTGTTACCAAATTCATATGAAAGGAATATTTGCACTTTCCATGTGCAAGGCAACATGAGACACAAGCTGCAAAACTCTTCATATCCAAGTTCCTGTCCTTAAAGTTCTCACAATGGGAGTCACAGAAATAAAGACAAGGAATTTCACTGAAGAGTGTGCGTGATAATCACTATAATTGGAAAATGGAAAAACAGTGTGGGAGCACAGAAGATGTAGCCATGGACTCTACCTGGGGGCTCAAGGAAGTTTTCACAGAGGAGGATCCATTTGGTTTGGGTCTTGAAGGATGACTAGGAGTTTTCTATGTGAAGAAGGAAAGGCAGGGCAATTCCCGTAGAGGAAATAGCGCATAGAATGAATTAGAAATCCATATCCATGATGAATCAGAAACATCAGGGAGCCAGTGAAGAACTGTATCATGTGTATAGTTAATAATCTCCTAATGGTACGTTAAGCCCTAGAAAGCAAGAGATACTTTTAATTTCTTTTATTCCTCAAGTTCTGCACATGTGGTAAGAAAGGAGAAGAGAGAGAGCAAGGGAGTAAAAGAGGGAAAGAGAGACGGAGGGGGGAAGGGTGAATCACATCCACTCAACCTTAATTAACCTGGGCTGGTCTCACTGATGAGAAAGAACATTCAGGGTTCATGTGAGTTTCATTTACCTTGTATCTATGTTCATTTCACACCGTCTGGCAGCTGTTTTAGGCCATTTCATTCTCTGCTGGAAGCATGATCAGACCTGAAATGCAAACTGTAAATAGTTCACGTTGCATATTAAAGTTGGATTTAATGCATAGTATGGTTTATTAATGTTACAGCATTTACTGGGCATTTAGAGTTGTCATTGATTTTTATTCAAAAGGGCGCTTTTATTACAACTACATGATGCTAGCAAGATAAAACCCTCCCCCAGCCAAAGCAAATTTGGGTTAATTTGCTGTAAGTGCTTGTGAAAAGCCCAGCTAAATTTGGCTGGTTTGGCTTATCCCTCCCCTGTGATACTTCATCCATACACCTCTGCGTGAAGGATTGCAAGGGGAAATGGATAGTATTCTCACCTGGACCAGGATGGATGCCAAACAAATGGAGAGCATTTGTGATACTTTATTTAGGTTTTGACCATAAAACTAATGAATAAAGGCCTCCAGCTACGAGTCAGTTAATATGTCCAGGATATGAGAGAGAATCTTTGGGATACTCTCATTTTATTTCTTCTCCACCAAGTTTGCACCTACAACAAACTGCCCAAACCTGGGATTTCACAGTAGAAGTTTCTGCTATTACAGTTGTCTTCAAAACTACCAGTTGGCATAGCAAAAATTCTTCCCTCCAGTTTCTCCCCCATCTTTTTCCTGGACCCAGAAAACCTCTCCTTGTGATATGGAGATAATAGAGTACACTGTCCAGTATGATAGCTACTAGCCACATGTGGCTATTTAAATGTAATCATAAATTTTTTCAACTAAAAATTCAGTTCCTCATTCACTTTAGACACATTTCAAGTGCCCAGTAGCCACATATGGCTAATGGCTGCCATATTAGACAATGTAAATATGGGACATTTCCCTCCTTATTTCGGGATTAACATATATGCACTATTATATGTAAAATAGATAACCAACAAGGACTTACTGTATAGCATAAGGAACTCTACTCAATATTTTGTAATAAACTACAAGGGAAAAGAATCTGAAAAAAATAGGTATATATGTATGTATAACTGAATCACTTTGCTGTGCACCTGAAACTAACACAACATTGTAAGTCAACTGTACTTCAATAAAGTTTTAAAAAAAGAAAGTTCTATTGGACAGCACTGCTCTGCATCATAGGTCCCCTCAAGACCATAGAAATAATTGCCCATTTTGCTTGCACAATACATCCTGCATCCACCCATTTTTCTCCCTTCCCACAGTCCTTTTCTATAACGCACACCCCCAGCCTTGTGTGTGAGGTCCTCTGGCCTCTTCCCCTGACTCTAGCCCTCCCAGATTCCAAATTATAACCTCCCATGCCAACCCCACCCCTGCCTGCACTTGCAGACACGTTCCTTCACATTCATTCATTCATTCGAGATTTACTGTGGCAGTATGTGGAAGTATGTGGCACTTGTATGTTCGGTGCTAAGGATGCAAAAGCAAAGAAGGTTTCATTCCTTATCCTCAAGGACATCACAATCAAGCAGAAAGCACTAATGATAACCCTCAGTTGTTGAACAAAAATTCACAAATCAGATCATATCATTTCCCTGCTTACACACCTTCAGTAGATCTCCATCTACAGAAGGAAATGTTACAAATATTTGCTATAAATTATTCAATCCGTATACACACTTTCAGGTGTGCAACCTTTTGCACCCTTCACATGCGAGGAGTAGAAAAATACCTCTGACATATTTTCCTTTCCACTAGGGGTGATAGCATTTCTTTTAAACTTTTCTAAGTTGACACTTTTTTTTAATGTTTTTTTATTGTGGTAAAAGTCACATAATATAAAACATACTATTTTAAACATAGTTACTGGTACAGCTCAGCAGCACTAAGTACATTCACATTGTTGTGCAACTCTCACCATCATCCATCTCCCGAATTTTTCACCTTCCTAAACTGAAACTCTGCCCCCTTTAAACACTAACTCCCCATTCCCCCTCCCCATCCCACTCCCACCCCCAGCCGCTGGCATCTACCAATTACTTTCTGACTCTACGAATTTGACTCTTCTAGCTACCTCATATAAGTGGAATCCAACAGTATTTGTCTGCATTGGAATGCATTTTAAGTTGACACTTTTGAGAGATGTGTTTACTTTCTGATACAAAACTGGATGCCAGAAGACAGAACTTGGAAGGAAGAGGCATGAGGTTCTCCCCAGAAAGGCCTCAGGGACTCCAGGAAAGGCCAATGGTTGGGCCGCTTCCAAAGGTGGCTTGAATAAGTTGAGCCCCAGAGGGTGTGTTGGGCTGTGAAGGCTCTGCTATTCATTTGCACCCCATCGCGCCAACCTCACCCAGTACCACAGCTCGGCTGCCAGGCTACATCTGGGCAGAGAGGAAGGGGGAGCTCACCTGAGCCCATACAGGCCATGGAAACTTCCATGAGTTCCTTGATATGCTGGTGGTTGTTGTTACAGTTATATGTCCATGTGGGCCCTTGCATCTCCTTGACAGTCTAGAAAGGTGGGCAAAGAGACGAAGTAGCTGCCCTCCAGATGAAGACGACCTTAACAAAGCAGGCTCTGTCACCTCCAGCCCCACTCAGCAATCTACAGTATCATCCACTCCAGGTGGTCAACCACTGCCTGTCTTTCCCCGCCCACAGGACCTAGATCTCCAATTGGATGCTTCCCCTCTACCAGGAAACAAGATCTGGAAATAAATTGCAGAGCACAAGCAGGACGAGGGGGTGGCGTGCCAGGCCCTGGCCAAGGTTTTTGGGGTTTTGGCCTGTTTGTTTTTTAACTGTCAGAATCAAAACAATGTATTTATTCTTCTGCCAAACACAACAACTGATTTCCATCTACAATTATTTTTTAAGATAAGAAGCAATAAGTCAATTGAAGGAACAGCTGTGGCCTTGAGCTGTGGAACGTTATTATGCTTTAACACATCCACTGAGAAATGCAGAGCTCGTGGGACTAGCTTCATTGGCTGCAGCAGGGATGGATGTAAGCCACCTGGACAGGGGCCTGGTACCTCACCGGTTGCTGCCCAGACCATCCCTCCATGGGTTGTGATGTTTCCACTATCCCTTGCATCAGCTCTGACCTCTCAGGTGTACCTATTCTATATCCACTTTTTATCTAACATTACAGCCGCCCTGAAGCCTTTTTCCTCCACCCTGCCCCATGTACAGGAGACTGTACCAGTAAAGACTGGTCCAGCCAGCAATGGACCATGGAAGCAGTAAACTGCATAGTGGCTAAGAGTGTGTCCTCTGATGGCTGGTGGCTTGGGTCCACTATTCATTCACTAACTGTAGAACTTCGGGCAAGGTAATCCTCCTCCTCTCCAATCTTCAATTCTCTTATCAATAAAGTGGGGACAGTAGTAGTGTCTTGTCCCTAAGGTGGGGACAGTTGTAGTTCCTTGTCCCTAAGGTGGTAGAGAGGATTCAATGAGATAATCCAGCTAACAATTGGACACTCAGCACAGTGACCCCTTGTATGTACTCAGTAATTGTGAACTACTTCTTTTATTAGACGAGAATTCCTCACTCTGTTGGACATGGAAATATTGACAGCTGGACCCTGGAAGGCAGGGACCTTCTGTTTCTTTAAGTCTCCCCAGTTTCTGCCTTCCACGGGAAGACGTAGTGGTGACAACTTCACCCACTACCTGGAAAGAACTCAAAGCCCTGCCTAAGACCTCAGGGTAGCCAGTCCAGCAGAACGAGTCAGAAGGAGTAGACAGAGGTGGAAGTGTGCTCCATGTCTATTTGAAATTATGTCTTAAGCTTGAAGGCTCTCGCTCATCCCAAGACTTAACCTGAGCAGAGTTTCTTCACGACAAACCCTGAGGCATAACCCAAGGGACAGCACTTCTAAAACCAAGACTTTTCCTTGAATGAGTATTCTCATCATTAGCCTACTGTCACATTGAGGGATCTAGGAGCTATGGCCCTTTGATCCCCACTTCTTGGGGACGCTCAGGAAGCCTGGGGTTGAATGAAGTCACCTCTCTGAAACGAATCACTCTTCTCTGTAGTTTAAAGTTTGCGTATCTCTTAGGCATCACCAAATGGAATGGCTAAAAAACGCTGTGACAAATGCATAATGAAATATTCATACCCATCATCTGTCCCTGTCATTTGCCCCACATAATGCCCTTAAGACAAGTTAAAAGTTCCCGGTGGGTGACAGTCAAAACCTGAACATTTTCCCTGGGACATCAATCATTCCTCAGTAACTTGTTAGAACAGAATGACTTTCCATGGAAGCTGGTCCAGAAAAAACTGGGGACCCTCTGAGTCAGAATAAATTCTCCTATCCACCTTTCTAATAGTTTTAATGCAACTTAGGGTTGTTTGTTTGGTTTTTTTTTTTTAAATCATCTTTGGATGGTGAATCCTTAAAACTCTGATGAAGGAGTGGACCCTCCCCAGAAAAGTACGTACTCACAACCACACATAATTTGCCAAATTTTCGCGCACTCGGGGACCTCCTGAGTTCATCTGTGGACCCATTACGAATACCTCCTTTGGTTATTTCTTTCACTCACTTGCTGTCAGTAACATCTATGTCAGGCAGAATATGCTGCGTGATCAGCTCTCTCCCACGGCAAATCTGCTTTGAAAATGCAGCTGCTGCAGAAGCGGGGGGTGGGGGGTGGGAGGGGGAGAGAGTGAGCCCACTTTGGCTCTGGGTGAGACAAGAAGTGTCTCCTGGCCCACATGCCCCTTGGATAGTTCTTCCCTCATACTCAGAAACCCTTCTGAGCTATTTTTTACTCACAACACTTCTGACACCAAATGTGTGGAGTTTTTGTCTCACACCAACCAATCCTCCAGCAGTCTGGACACAGACTGGGTGTCCTACAGCTCAGTTCAGTTCTGACCCTAACGACCCAGAGTTGGCAGAGACCCCAGAGGTCTAGGGGTTCCATCCTCCAAGATGGCCCTCACTTCAGATGTCAGTCGTTTAAGTCTCAGGTCCCCAGGTGACCCACCCTTCTGTGGCTACAAATTCAGCGGGTTCTTACAACCCCTTTTTCCAGGTTTGATAATTTCCTAGAATGGTTCAGAAAACTCTGGAAAACACTTTTCTTGCTATTACCTGTTCACTGTAAAGGATGCACACGAACAGCCAGATGTAGAGGTACCTGGGTCAAGGTCTGGAGATTCCCTGTCTTCCTGGAGTTGGGGTGTGCTACCCTCCTGGTCCGTCGATGTGTTCTCCAGCTTTGAAGCTCTCCAAACCTACTGTTCAAGGGTTTTTATGCAGATTTCATTACTCGCCATTGGTGATTTACTTAACCTCCAGCCCCTCTCCCCTTCTAGAATGTTAGGAGGCGGGGCCAGAAGTTCCAAGCTTCTAATCGAGGTTTGGTATTCCTGACTACCCATCCTGAAGCTTTCTAAGGGTCTGATACCCCCGTTAGAACAAAAAGCATTGCTATCACCCTTCACTCAAGAAACACCAAGGATTTTAGAAGCTCTGTACCAGGAACTGGGGACAAAGACCAAATATCGTACTTAATATAATACCACCCCTGTTTCCTGCCTTCCACGTGGAACATTCCCCAGGCCTCCTAGACTGATTGAAACCTGCTCGTGTCAGAAGAGGTGCAAGAACCGTTGAACTATCTCATACTCACTTACCTGTGGGTTTGAAAGGTTTGGAGAGCTGCAGAGGACTGTGTAAAAGTATGACAAATCTCCTGATGGAGACTGAGAATGAACTTGGCAATGGCTGCATCACTGTAGTCCTTCAGGGACCCGATGGTCACCCATCTAATCCAGGCTCGCTACACCAAACACTGCACACTCTCTGTGCCCTCTCTCCCCATCCAGCAATGCGCCCTCCCCGCTGGGATCAAGTTCCATCCCCTTCTGGTTCAAAGGCAGTGAGTAATCTATCCATCTTTCAAGGTACACAAAACTATTTTGCTAGAAAGAGGGAAGGGGCAGGTGGAGGCTGAGAAAGTCCTTCCATCTCCCATCTGGACCACGCTTCCACCAGGGCTTGGATCCCATCCACACACCCAGATGAGCACTGCAACTCAGCCTCCGAGGGAAGGAGGGATTTGCTCTCTTGCTTCAAATGCTTTGCTGATTGTGTTTGTTGGCCCATTAATTATCTGTCTGCGTCTTTTAACAGTATCAGTCCTGGAAAAAAAAGCTGCACGCCATGATGCCAATGTGACTTTTCAGGGTGATGGAAATTACCAAGTGGTCCAGCCGTGGAGAGCCTGAGGCACTGTAACAAGGTTCTAATGTAAAGCACAGAGCAATTAGCAGGGAGATTTACCTCCCTGTCTTAAAAGCATTTTTATTACTTAATCAATCACAAGCAATTTCTAAACAACACTGGGGTTTTACAAAGAGCCATAAATCTTTCCCATCTGCTTCCAGAAGAAAGAACAGAAGAAACCGACATGACATTCCAGGAGGGACATTGTATCAATTAAAACAAAATGGAACCCACGTCACTTACAAAAGAGAAAGTGGGCAGGAGGTGACTGCAGGGTCACAGAAGATCCAGGGAAGGAACTGGTCGGTAGGGGTCAGGTATCTAGTCCTGACCACAGGTTCTCATTCAATTGTGTCTCATACATTAGGAGGAAGGAGGAGGAGGAACACAAGATGAAAGAAGCCTGCAGAGTTAGCCAAGGAGATTTTCTGCCAGTTTCTTTTTCGGCAGAAGCCTTTCTATAGCAAGCCTGTCTGTGGGCCTCAGTTTCCTCATATGCAAATTGGGAGAATTCAGACTGGATTGCATCCAAGTGATTCTCGGTCCTGACAGCGTTTCAGAATCACTGGGGAGCGTTTTAAAAACACCATTGCCAGGCTCCTTTCCAGACCAGTGAAATCAGACTATCTGAGGCTAAGCTGAAGGGTCTTGAATCTCATCTAGTTTCAGTTTGAACACCCAAGGAAGCAGGGAATCTTAATTTGAAAATAAAATGCTTCAAATCTGCACAGCGGCGACCTCAGCAATTAAGGACAGAGACGTTCAGCTGTGTTCACGTATTCACTCTCTCTTTCCTCCAGCAGACCCTTCCTCGGCTCTTCTCCACAGTAAGAGCCTGGGCTGGGCCCATGGACCTGCGTCTCACCACTGGTCATGATGCTCAGGGGGAAATGTCCCATTAGCTCTCATTTAAACCGCAGAAGTGGATCCGGGAGACCTCAGCTAACAGGTGTAGAGGTTGGGAACCACTGTCCGCAGACAAATTATAAACACCTATCGGTGTGCTGTTGACCCTGGTTCTCAAGCCCTCTCAGAAGAGTGGTGCAGAGTAACGATTCTTCCCTCACAAGACTGAACCGGGCAGAGGAGCTCCCAAAACCCAACCCTGGTACTTCAACTGGTTCCACCATCAGTAAATGCAGCAGAGACCAGGTGAGTAGGGAACCAAGGAAAAAGAACCCGATGGAAGTGATGCTGCATCTGCCTGAAACATTTTCTTGGGTCCAGGATGGATCTGTTCCTAAAGTCACCACTTAAGACGGTAACATGTGGGTCCCTCCAGAGAGGTGGCCTGCAGCAAAGGCTGTACTTGGCCGACCCCTCACGGACCCCAAAGTCAACATCTTTTCTTCAGGTAAGTTAAGATTGTCAATTACCTCCCAACTTTTGACCCAGTATAACATCTTTTTTTCTCCTAGTTTTACCTGAGACCTCGAATTTGAAGGGAAAACATTTTTTTCTTAGTCATATGGAATTATAATCAAGTTCAAATGCTTCCATCTATAGAAGGTTTCCCTTTTTTTTCTGAACCCTTCTAGCATTTATCTACCTCTTACATGGAATATATCTCATCCTGACTTTAATTATAATATTTGTACCATAACATCTTTTCTGCTAAACTGTTGATTCCCTAGTGCAGTAGAAAGAACAAGCTTTTGGAGTCACAGTGACCAAACCCCAGCTCCTGTCCTTTCATGGCTGTGTGGCTTTACGGAAATTGTTTGACCTTTCTGAGCCTCAGTGTCTGAATCTAAAAAGTGAAGATAGTAAGACCTACTTGACAGCATTGGTGTAAAGATGAAAGGAGATAGCACACCTTGAGTCTCTTAAGGTTACCCATGCTCAGCTTAGAGGGTAGTGCCCAGAACCTACCAAGTACCCCTGCTATGGTCCATGGACTTGAGAGCACGTGGTGATTTCACTTGAGCAGTGTGACGAGTGCAGAAGGAAGGTGCGTTCCAGCATCAGGAGTGGGGAGGAGATAGCGGGGCTGTCTGCTGGGAGGGGTCAGGACCAGCTGGGAGGGCTGGTGCCGCTGGTTGTTGGGTGAGTAGGCACATTGGAAAGACCCCTGCCTATGATGACCTTCTTTACATCTTTCCCATGTCAGGCTTTTGCACTGCTTCCCCTGGCAGCTTTTAACAGTGCTCAGCAGCAGTCCTGTCAATAGTACTATTAAAGATGCAGAAAACTTTCTAAACTGCTCATGGAAAATGACCACTCCCCTGGTCCTCTGGCTACACGCACACACATATACATACATATACCCACACATATACATGTATACATATACATACGCATGGATACACATACATACGGATAGACATCCACACACAGGCACACACATACTCTTGCACATACACACATAAAACCTTGTATTTAAGTAGCTGCAACTCTACGGAGCCCTTTCATTCGATGCTGATAAAGTGTTGATTGCCTCCTTGCCCAGTAGCCACCAAGGTAGTAGAAGATCAAAATTAAAGTGCCATCTTTCACTAAACCCTATGCCACCAACACAGAGGGCGCAGGGCAGAGGGCAGATTCCTGCCCAAGCCTCTCTTACTCCAAATTAGAGGTTGGAAAACTTTCTATAAAGAGTCAGATAGTAAATCTCTGTAGTTCTGTGGGCCATTTGATCTCTGCCACACTCCTCAACTCTGCTGTTGTAGTTCAAAAGCAGTGATAGATGATACATAAACAAAAGGACATAGTCATGTTCCAATAAAACCTTACTTATAGAAACAAGGTTTCTGAATCCTGGTCTAAAGTCTTGGTTCTTAATCACTAGGCTGTAGAACTTGGACTTGTTTTTCTTAATTCAAAACATGGTTCCTTCAATTTATTAATATATATAGCAAATGCGTTAATTATCTCTACACTTCTTGACCTAATAATTTCACTTGTAGAAATTTATATTAACAATGACCAACAGTTATGGATCATTTTATATTCAGAATCTACTTAATCTTCCCAGTAAGAGATGAGATGAGTCATATTTTTGTCTCCATTTTGCATATGAGGAAACCGAGGCACAAAGATGCAAAGTGACTTTCCCCCAGCCACACAGCTGGTAAGTGATAAAGCTGGGTTCTGAATCAAGGCAGTAATTTCTAACTCTCCCATGAAAAAGGTATGCAAAATTGGACAAATGCACAAAAATCCCTGGCTTTTATGCAACTAGGTTCATAACAGCATAAAAGAAAATAATCTAAACGTCGAATATGGACAATGGGTAAAAATTGTGGTACAACAGAATAAAAGGCAATGTTCTCAGTTGATAGAGAAGAATGTTGACTCTGTTTGCCAAAAGGGCTGCAACAATTCCTCTCATCCCTGGATGCACGCCCCTTTGCAATGCCACGTTGCTGGTCCTTCCATCAAAAGTTAGAGCCTATTTCCTGTCCGTTGAATGTCGGCTGGCCCTGTGACTTGTTTGACCAATAGAATGAGGGCGAAGTGATGTCATAAGATGCCCAGCGCTAGGTCCCAAAAGGCCTTGCAGCTTCCGCCTTTGCCCTTTTGAGATGCTGCTCTGAGCCCACCATGTGAAGAAGTTGCATCCAGCTTACTGGGGGACAAGAGGCCACATGGAGGAGAAACAAGGCCCCTAACTGCAGAATGAGTGACCCCAGGGGAGTAAGGTTGCAAAGCTAAAACACAGAATACCCAGTTAAATATTCTTTCCAGATAAACAACGAGTAGTATTTTAACATAATTGTGTCTCGAATATCACATAGACATGTTTATACTACAAAATTATTCATTGTGGATCTGAAATTCAAATTTAACTTGGGTGTCTTGTATTTTTATTTGCTAAATCTGACAGCCCTACAGGTGAGCTTAGCAGAAGAACCCAACCTGAATTGCTGATCTAAAGAACCATGAGAAATGATACATTGTTATTTTAAGCTACCAAGTTTTGCAGAGGTTTGTTGCACAGTGACATAACAGAAACACTGCCCTATTTATTGGCATGGAAAATGTTTGCTATAGGATTAGGGGGTAGTCATATAGGCAGAAAAGAAAGAGGGCATAAAGAGAAGAAAGAGTCATGACCTTGAGCAGAGAAATGACACCAAGTACATGTATATATACATATGTATATATGTAAAGTACATATGATCTCTGTGTTCAAATTAAATACTGAATTTTTTAAAATTAATTAATTAATTAATTTATTTATTTTTGGCTGTGTTGGGTCTTCGTTTCTGTGCGCGGGCTTTCTCTAGTTGCGTCGAGCGGGGGCTGCTCTTCCTTGCAGTACGCGGGCTTCTCACTATGGTGGCTTCTCTTGTTGCGGAGTACGGGCTCTAGGCGCACAGGCTTCAGTAGTTGTGGCACGCGTGCTAAGTAGTTGTGGCTCGCAGGCTTAGTTGCTCCGCGGCATGTGGGATCTTCCCAGACCAGGGCTCGAACCCGTGTCCCCTGCGTTGGCAGGCAGATTCTTAACCACTGTGCCACCAGGGAAGTCCTAATGATGCGTTTTGAGGATGTGTACTGATGCGCATAAATGTCAAATATATATTGGGAGGGGAAAACCCCAAATTTCTAAGTTTAGATTCCAAGATCTCATCTTTGAGATACTTTTGATAATGATTTCCTAGTGAAATCTCTGCTTAGGACCTAATGCTATGTTAATACTTTTCAAAGGATAAAATCTGTTGATGATTTCCTGTTAAATTTCAAAACGTAATTATAAAAGAGCTACACGGGCATGATTCCATTTTGATATACATGCACACATACACACACACCCAGAACTGACAGTGTTTGATGGTAGGGAGTGAATAGAGGTGGTTTTCATTTTGTTTTTACTCTTCTTTGCACTTTCTCATTTTCCTGCAATGTACACTTCTCTCTTGTGTAACAAAGGATGCGTGAGCGTGTGTGCATCCGTGTGTGCATTTACTGTGACTTTTAATCCCCCAGGCTTGCACCAATCATTAAGTATTTACAGAGTTCTTGGTCTTTCACGAGCACTGTTTGTTAAAGCAAGTACCATAAGTAATAAAAAGTAAATAAAGAGCAAAGCCTGCTTCTCTGGCCCAGGTGAGAGTGAAATAACAGAAGACTCAGGTAGTTATTTAAAGTATGTGGTGCTTGGGGATGTACTATATCCAAAGTGATGCCAGAAAAAAGTGAGGCTGTGTCTGTGGACTTCTTGGTAAGCTGTAAAGTGCTATAAAGTATAATATTTTTAAGCCCCCCCTTGGAGAGATGTATGAGCATTACTTAGGAAGTTTTTAAAAAAAATACCTATCAGGAGATTAACCAAGATGGCGGAGTAGAAGGACGTGCTCTCACTCCCTCTTGCGAGAGCACGAGAATCACCACTGGCTGCTGGACAATCATTGACAGGAAGACCCTGGACTTCACCAAGGAGGATACCCCGCGTCCAAGGACAGAGGAGAAGCCACAGTGAGACGGTAGGAGGGGCGCAATCAGAGTAAAATCAAATCCCATAACTGCTGGGTGGGTGACTCACAGACTGGCGAACACTTATACCACAGAATTCCACCCACTGGAGTGAAGGTTCTGAGCCCCACGTCAGGCTTCCCAACCTGGGGGTCCGGCAACGGGAGGAGGAATTCCTAGAGAATCAGACTTTGAAGCCTAGAGGGAATTGATTGCAGGACTTTGACAGGACTGGGGGAAACAGAGACCCCACTCTTGGAGGGCACACACAAAGTAATATGTGCATCGGGACCCAGGGGAAGGAGCAGTGACCCTGGGGGAGACTGAACCGGACCTACCTGCTGGTGTTGGGGGGTCTCCTGCAGAGGCGAGTGGTGGCTCTGTTTCACCGTGGGGATAAGGACACTGGCAGCAGAGGCTCTGGGAAGTTCTCCTTGGCGTGAGCCCTCCCAGAGTCTGCCATTGACCCCACCAAAGAGCACCGGTAGGCTCCAGTGTTGGGTTGCCTCAGGCAAAACAACCAACAGGGAGGGAACCCAGCCCCACCCATCAACAGTCAAGTGGATTAAGGTTTTACTGAGCTCTCACCGCCACAGCAACAGGGAGGGAACCCAGCCCCACCCATCAACAGTCAAGTGGATTAAGGTTTTACTGAGCTCTGACCGCCACAGCAACAGTCAGCTCTACCCACCACCAGAGCCTCCCATCAAGCCTCTTAGATAGCCTCAACCACCAGAGGGCAGACAACAGAAGCAAGAAAAACTACGATCCTGCAGCCTGTGGACCAAAAACCACAGTTACAGAAAGATAGAGAAGATGAAAAGGCAGAGGGCTATGCACCAGATGAAGGAACAAGAAAAAACCCCAGAAAAACAACTAAATGAAGTGGAGATAGGCAACCTTCCAGAAAAAGAATTCAGAATAATGATAGTGAAGATGATCCAGGACCTCGGAATAAGAATGGAGGCAAAGATTGAGAAGATGCAAGAAATGATTAACAAAGACCTAGAAGAATTAAAGAACAAACAAACAGAGATCACCAATACAATAACTGAAATGAAAACTACACTAGAAGGAATCAATAGCAGAATAACTGAGGCAGAAGAACGGATAAGTGACCTGGAAGACAGAATGGTGGAATTCACTGCTGCAGAACAGACTAAAGAAAAAAGAATGAAAAGAAATGAAGACAGCCTAAGAGACCTCTGGGACAACATTAAACGCAACAACATTCGCATTATAGGGGTCCCACAAGGAGAAGAGAGAGAGAAAGGACCAGAGAAAATATTTGAAGAGATTATAGTCGAAAACTTCCCTAACATGGGAAAGGAAATAGCCACCCAAGTCCAGGAAGCGCAGAGAGTCCCATACAGAATAAACCCAAGGAGAAACACGCCGAGACACATAGTAATCAAAGTGGCAAAAATTAAAGACAAAGAAAAATTATTGAAAGCAGCAAGGGAAAAACGACAAATAACATACAAGGGAACTCCCATAAGGTTAACAGCTGATTTCTCAGCAGAAACTCTGCAAGCCAGAAGGGAGTGGCATGATATACTTAAAGTGATGAAAGGGAAGAACCTACAACCAAGATTACTCTACCTGGCAAGGATCTCATTTAGATTTGATGGAGAAATCAAAAGCTTTGCAGACAAGCAAAAGCTAAGAGAATTCAGCACCACCAAACCAGCTCTACAACAAATGCTAAAGGAACGTCTCTAAGTGGGAAACACAAGAGAAGAAAAGGACCTATAAAGACAAACCCAAAACAATTAAGAAAATGGTCATAGGAACATACATATCGATAATTACCTTAAACGTGAATGGATTAAATGCCCCAACCAAAAGACATAGACTGGCTGAATGGATACAAAAACAAGACCCATATATATGCTGTCTACAAGAGACCCACTTTAGACCTAGGGACACATACAGACTGAAAGTGAGGGGATGGAAAAAGATATTCCATGCAAATGGAAATCAAAAGAAAGCTGGAGTAGCTATACTCATATCAGATAAAATAGACTTTAAAATAAAGAATGTTACAAGAGACAAGGAAGGACACTACATAATGATCCAGGGATCAATCCAAGAAGAAGATATAACAATTATAAATATATATGCACCCAACATAGGAGCACCTCAATACATAAGGCAACTGCTAACAGCTATAAAAGAGGAAATCGACAGTAACACAATAATAGTGGGGGACTTTAACACCTCACTTACACCAATGGACAGATCATCCAAAATGAAAATAAATAAGGAAACAGAAGCTTTAAATGACACAATAGACCAGATAGATTTAATTGATATATATAGGACATTCCATCCAAAAACAGCAGATTACACGTTCTTCTCAAGTGCGCACGGAACATTCTCCAGGATAGATCACATCTTGGGTCACAAATCAAGCCTCAGTAAATTTAAGAAAATTGAAATCATATCAAGCATCTTTTCTGACCACAACGCTATGAGATTAGAAATGAATTACAGGGAAAAAAACGTAAAAAGGACAAACACATGGAGGCTAAACAATACGTTACTAAATAACCAAGAGATCACTGAAGAAATCAAAGAGGAAATCAAAAAATACCTAGAGACAAATGACAATGAAAACACGACGACCCAAAACCTATGGGATGCAGCAAAAGCGGTTCTAAGAGGGAAGTTTATAGCTATACAAGCCTACCTAAAGAAACAAGAAAAATCTCAAGTAAACAATCTAACCTTACACCTAAAGAAACTAGAGAAAGAAGAACAAACAAAACCCAAAGTTAGCAGAAGGAAAGAAATCATAAAGATCAGAGCAGAAATAAATGAAATAGAAACAAAGAAAACAATAGCAAAGATCAATAAAACTAAAAGTTGGTTCTTTGAGAAGATAAACAAAATTGATAAGCCATTAGCCAGACTCATCAAGAAAAAGAGGGAGAGGACTCAAATCAATAAAATCAGAAATGAAAAAGGAGAAGTTACAACAGACACCACAGAAATACAAAGCATCCTAAGAGACTACTACAAGCAACTTTATGCCAATAAAATGGACAACCTGGAAGAAATGGACAAATTCTTAGAAAGGTATAACCTTCCCAGACTGAATCAGGAAGAAACAGAAAATATGAACAGACCAATCACAAGTAATGAAATTGAAACTGTGATTAAAAATCTTCCAACAAACAAAAGTCCAGGACCAGATGGCTTCACAGGTGAATTCTATCAAACATTTAGAGAAGAGCTAACACCCATCCTTCTCAAACTCTTCCAAAAAATTGCAGAGGAAGGAACACTCCCAAACTCATTCTATGAGGCCACCATCACCCTGATACCAAAACCAGACAAAGACACTACAAAAAAAGAAAATTACAGACCAATATCACTGATGAATATAGATGCAAAAATCCTCAACAAAATACTAGCAAACAGAATCCAGCAACACATTAAAAGGATCATACACCACGATCAAGTGGGATTTATCCCAGGGATGCAAGGATTCTTCAATATACGCAAATCAATCAATGTGATACACCATATTAACAAATTGAAGAATAAAAACCATATGATCATCTCAATAGATGCAGAAAAAGCTTTTGACAAAATTCAACACCCATTTCTGATAAAAACTCTCCAGAAAGTGGGCATAGAGGGAACCTACCTCAACATAATAAAGGCCATATATGACAAACCCACAGCAAACATCATTCTCAATGGTGAAAAACTGAAAGCATTTCCTCTAAGATCAGGAACGAGACAAGGATGTCCACTCTCACCACTATTATTCAACATAGTTCTGGAAGTCCTAGCCACGGCAATCAGAGAAGAAAAAGAAATAAAAGGAATACAAATTGGAAAAGAGGAAGTAAAACTGTCACTGTTTGCGGATGACATGATACTATACATAGAGAATCCTAAAACTGCCACCAGAAAACTGCTAGAGCTGATTAATGAATATGGTAAAGTTGCAGGATACAAAATTAATGCACAGAAATCTCTTGCATTCCTATACACTAATGATGAAAAATCTGAAAGAGAAATTATGGAAACACTCCCATTTACCATTGCAACAAAAAGAATAAAATACCTAGGAATAAACCTACCTAGGGAGACGAAAGACCTGTATGCAGAAAACTATAAGACACTGATGAAAGAAATTAAAGATGATACCAACAGATGGAGAGATATACCATGTTCTTGGATTGGAAGAATCAACATTGTGAAAATGAGTATACTACCCAAAGCAATCTACAGATTCAATGCAATCCCTATCAAATTACCAATGGCATTTTTTACGGAGCTAGAACAAATCATCTTAAAATTTGTATGGAGACACAAAAGACCCCGAATAGCCAAAGCAGTCTTGAGGGAAAAAAATGGAGCTGGAGGAATCAGACTCCCAGACTTCAGACTATACTACAAAGCTACAGTAATCAAGACAGTATGGTACTGGCACAAAAACAGAAACATAGATCAATGGAACAAGATAGAAAGCCCAGAGATTAACCCACGCACCTATGGTCAACTAATCTATGACAAAGGAGGCAAAGATATACAATGGAGAAAAGACAGTCTCTTCAATAAGTGGTGCTGGGAAAACTGGACAGCTACATGTAAAAGAATGAAATTAGAATACTCCCTAACACCATACACAAAAATAAACTCAAAATGGATTAGAGACCTAAATATAAGACTGGACACTATAAAACTCTTAGAGGAAAACATAGGAAGAACACTCTTTGACATAAATCACAGCAAGATCTTTTTTGATCCACCTCCTAGAGTAATGGAAATAAAAACAAAAATAAACAAATGGGACCTAATGAAACTTCAAAGCTTTTGCACAGCAAAGGAAACCATAAACAAGACGAAAAGACAACCCTCAGAATGGGAGAAAATATTTGCAAATGAATCAACGGACAAAGGATTAATCTCCAAAATATATAAACAGCTCATTCAGCTCAATATCAAAGAAACAAACACCCCAATCCAAAAATGGGCAGAAGACCTAAATAGACATTTCTCCAAAGAAGACATACAGATGGCCACGAAGCACATGAAAAGATGCTCAACATCACTAATTATTAGAGAAATGCAAATCAAAACTACAATGAGGTATCACCTCACTCCTGTTAGAATGGGCATCATCAGAAGATCTACAAACAACAAATGCTGGAGAGGGTGTGGAGAAAAGGGAACCCTCTTGCACTGTTGGTGGGAATGTAAATTGGTACAGCCACTATGGAGAACAGTATGGAGGTTCCTTAAAAAACTAAAAATAGAATTACCATATGACCCAGCAATCCCACTACTGGGCATATACCCAGAGAAAACCGTAATTCAAAAAGACACATGCACCCGAATGTTCATTGCAGCACTATTTACAATAGCCAGGTCATGGAAGCAACCTAAATGCCCATCAACAGACGAATGGATAAAGAAGATGTGGTACATATATACAATGGAATATTACTCAGCCATAAAAAGGAACGAAATTGAGTCATTTGTTGAGACATGGATGGATCTAGAGACTGTCATACAGAGTGAAGTAAGTCAGAAAGAGAAAAACAAATATCGTATATTAATGCATGTATGCGGAACCTAGAAAAATGGTACAGATGAGCCAGTTTGCAGGGCAGAAGTTGAGACACAAATGTAGAGAATGGTCATATGGACACCAAGGGGGGAAAACTGCGGTGAGGTGGGGATGGTGGTGTGCTGGATTGGGCAATTGGGATTGACATGTATACACTGATGTGTATGAAACTGATGCCTAATAAGAACCTGCAGTATAAAAAAACAAACAAAACAACTAATACTAAACTTTCATTGGGTTATTTGTATGGAAATATGTTAATATAAATGTTTCAGACATTACATGAAATTTCTAAAAATCTTATATTTGTATTTGTATGGAAATATGTATGGAAATATGTTAATATAAATGTTTCAGACATTACATGAAATTTCTAAAAATCTTATATTTGTATTTGTATGGAAATATGTATGGAAATATGTTAATATAAATGTTTCAGACATTACATGAAATTTCTAAAAATCTTATATGTTCTGGTATAATGTTATAAGTAATAATCCTAGTTATTACTTTAAAATGTATATCTCAGAAATAACTAATTTTCTTGTCAACTGCATTATTATGAACTTTCATCAAATCTTTAACCGTGGTCATTTTTAAGTCTTTTGTCATTTACAGACAGTTATGGGTGTACTCTGATGATTTTGCAAATATGTTCCTATAAAAGGGTTTCATCTTCAAGAAATTCATGGAAAAGACTATGACAAGTACAGGTTTCTGGTAACTGACTGTACTGCTGAACTGAATGAATAAGCATTTTCAGAACTCTAATGAAAAACTGATGAACTCATAAAAGTGCTAACAAAAGATCAAGATGAAAAAAAAATTAATTACATGGGACTGAGTGAACTGATGAGGATGAGTATAATTTTTGTGACTTTCTGTCTGAATTAAAAAAAAAAAAAAAATCCCACAAGGACTCAGAGGCAAAGAATATACAAATCAATTTTCACTGCAAAGTAAAGGAGCTGTTACAGTGGAGGATTACTGGACTGAATGTCAATATTATGACATAGTATGAGTGTGTTTCATGTTTGGTAATTGCAATCATTGTTGCTTTTGTTGTGGTCATCCATGTACAATGCTTGGTGTCAGTCTATTTATGTCTTGTAAAAATAAAATACAGTGTGTGTGTGTGTGAATAAAAAAAAAAAAAAAAAAAAAAAAAAAGAAAAAAAAAAACAGCCCACAGCTAGCTTAAACTGGCTGAATAGAGAGTTCAGGAATGGTTTTGTTGCTGCAAATATACACGTGATCTAAGAATGACATCCTAAACGGTTTTAAATATTTTGGAGTAGCTTTTCAAATGCAAACTAAATATAATTAATCAAGTTCCACTTTCCCTAGCATATGAAAATTACCAAGTGGAAAATGCAGGAACTCCAGTAATTTCCTTCAATAAATGGTTGTTAACTGCGATAAACGGTGAGGCTCTTAGACCGAAGGCGATGGCAGGATCCTCCTGGTCCTCAGCCTCATCTAGCTGTGCTGGGAACACAACTGCAGATCTGACGTACACATATAACCAGATGCTGCTACATCGGACTTGAGAGAACATTTTGTTTTACTTTAAAACTCTATAGTTTATGTTTGTGCATATAAGCTTTTGCACTTTTCCAGAAAAATAAAATATTAGGACTGAAAAAAAAAAAAAAAAAAAATACCTATGCCTGGGCCCCTCCACTGGACATTATAATTCAGTAGATGTGGACAGGGCCACAGGTATCTCTATTTTATAAAGCTCTTCTTTTGAGAATCACTGAGCCGATGTTTCTCCTGGTTATTTCTCTTCCATTGTGACTTTGAGC
The DNA here is from genome assembly GCF_009873245.2 of Balaenoptera musculus. NCBI lineage: Eukaryota > Metazoa > Chordata > Mammalia > Artiodactyla > Balaenopteridae > Balaenoptera > Balaenoptera musculus. Next base: position 41,485,678 of record NC_045786.1, read on the forward strand.
TACGGGAAGAGTTAAAGAAAGCTTCTTGGATGAGGCGGTCCCTGGCTGAGGCCTGAGGGGTGAGGGACCGAACGAGCCATCTCTAGTCTTCATGGTAGATTGTCACGTTCACTGCCAATACCGTGTGCAGATGGCTTCCCAGCGTGGTCCGCCATGGCCATCCGGCCCTCACACGTCCTGGAACTGGTCCCGCTGTCACCCAGCTCAGGGCGTGTTCACTCTGCAGTCTGGTCTTTGCCCGCAGTCTGGTCTTTGCCCACAATTATGCCCCTGATCTAGCCTTTGGGTTTCGCTTTGCATCTGCTCTCCCCAATTCCTCTCAGCCCCTCTGGCGTCTCAAGTTCACCTTCTCAGCATCCCAGAGGAGGCAGAGCCCCCCAAGGTCAGCTTCTGAAGGACCCTGCTCCAGCCCGTTGCAGTCCTCAGCACCCCAGCCCCACCTCCAAAATCAAACTTTCAGAAAGAGAAAGCAGAGAATTAGAAGGGTGTTTCTTGGTTTCCAGTGCGGCTGTGCTATCACTTCATCCCGTGGCCTTAAGCAAGCTCCTGAAGCTGGTGGCTCTGGCCCCCGACCCCAGCATAAGATCAGTAACTCCTCGGGGTTTCAGCCACATGAAAACCAGAGGTGTAGGCTGTGAGGTAGGCTTAGCATGGCTGCAGGCCCGTGGCGTGTGCAAGGGGAGTGGGCCATAGGACCAGCACGCGAGAAAGTACAGAAGCCAGAATGGGGGCAGGGGCCAGGGACCCACTCTGATGGTACAGAACCCTCAGCCAGGTGGTGGCGGGCATCGCCTGGGCCCAGGAGAAAGCGCTCTAGCAGTCCAAAGATGACTTGGAACAGGAGGGGCAGGGAATGCCAATTTTCTACAGAATCCCAGGATTGTTGCAGGCTAAGTGGAGAATGGAACCCGGAAAGAGGAAAGAAATTATTGAAGGAGGAGGTAGTTTTGAAGAAAGTAGCTTTAGGGACCAACCACAGGCCCATTTGAGCCCATCCTGTCTCATTTTCTTTGGACAGCTGCTGCGTCCTTAATCCCCATCCTTAAATACCAGCACACAGAGGCCGGGAAGCCAATCCCAGCCCAGAGTGAAATCAACAAGAAGCAGAGATTGCCTATTGCTTTGCTCTGGGCATGCGGTGGCAGAGGCAGGGCTGGGACCCGCATGCACTGATCTCTGGTGGGAGAGCTCCTACTGTACCACACTGACTCCAGGATTCTTCCGTGGAAAAGTCCTCTGCCCAGGAACCTGTGGCCTTCGCCAGCTGCCAGAAAGAGCTTACTCTGTACTCCTGGGCTAAAATGCAAAGGTCAGCAGCCAGAACTACCCTAGAGAGCGAAAAACATGAGTTGGTGTGTCTGTCTAACCTAAATGTAAGACACATCAGTGTCTACTTACAAGCCAGCCTTACTCACTCTCCATTACCCACCTCTCAGCTTCATGAGAACCCCTGTCTTCCTGACAGACTCACACAGCTGCTGTCCTGAGCTAGATTTTGCTTCAGCGGCCTCAGTAGATCAGGAATGGGGTGGGGACCCACCAGGCCAACATCTGGTTGATTCTGTCCTAAATGTGTAGCCCAAGCCATCAGGGACATTAATAGTGACAACACCATCAGTGCTTTATAAAATCGTCTCTTTGATTGGGGTCACATTCAGTGCCAGCTTTCAATTATCCACACAAGGAAGGAGAAAGGGACTAGTTAGGGCCAGAAAAAGAGCAAATTCAAGACAATAGATAAAAACCAGTCTGCAGATGATAGGCTAGGAGGATCATCTGTATTTAGATAATTGAGCTATGACCCTAAGCAAGCCATTTATTCAACAGACTTCGTATGCGTAAACCAGGACTCCAATTTATTAATTTACTGCTCGAAATGAATGCACTGTCATGTGGCCCAGATGCTCACATCCATCTGACGGAACATGCATTTGCCCCATCGGTGGCAGCTACCAGCGAAGTCAAAGTATCTAAACGTTGCTTGGTGAGCATGGAATCCATACAAGAGGAGCTTGCTTTGTAATTTAAAGTCAGCAAAAACTTATTGAGCTCTGTATGTCAGGATCGTGCTGGGTAACGAGGACACAAAGATGTGATGCCCAGCTTTGAAGTTTGCAGTCAGATAGAGAAGTGTGGTTGGATGGTCATTTAATGTGATCAACATCACAACAGAGATATTAGACGTATGGGCAGGGGATCCGGAGGCCTGGAAAAGTGTTGCCTTTCTGCTGAGTCTTTATAGGAGTTAGGAGTTAAACCTTAATAGGGGATGTGCGTTTACGGTGGGATAGGTTTCAGGCAGATGTAAGAGTGCATGCAAAACACCAGAAGACAAAGGTGTGGAGGGTCCTTGTGTCTAGACCACGGTGTGAAATGGTGAAAGATATCAGATTGTGACAGTGTTAAGATGCTAAGGAAGTTGGATGTTATTACCAAGCCAATGGTGCTCAACTTCAGCTGCTTCAGACTTACCTGGGGCACATTTTAAACACTGTGAGTCTTCTACTGACCCAGAATCTCAGGAGAAGGGGCTCGGGCATTCATATTATTGAGAGGCTACAAAGCTGATTCTGAAGTGCAGCCTGGGAAGAGATTCTAACACAGGAGATGATGGAGCATATTTTCTATGATGGAGCATATTTTCTAGAGTATTTTCAAAACTCTTAATGGCCATAATAGGGATGTTATTATATACCCACTTCACAGATGAAGAAACTGACAATACAGTGGGGGAGAAAACGATCTCATTGGGGGGAAAAAAAAACAGGGCTGGTATATTAGTCAGAAGGGTTCTCCAGAGAAACAGAACCAAGGGGAAATATATAGATATAGATTAGATCTATAAAGAGACAAAGAGAGATGTTAGGAATTGGCTAATGAGACTGTAGGGGATGGCCAGTCTGAAATCTCTAGAGCAGGCTGGAAATTCAGGTAAGAGTTGATGTTGCCGCAGGCTGGAAACTTTGGCCAAGTTTCTATATTGCAGTTTCGAGCATTCCTTCCTTTTCCAGAAACTTCAGTCTTTACTCTTAAGGCCTTCAAGGGACTGGATAAGGCCCATTCATATTATAGAGTGTAATCTGCTTTACTAACGTCTACTGAGGTAAATGTCAATCACATCTTTAAAGGACCCTCACAGCAACATCTAGACTAGTGTTTGACCAAAGAAGTGGGAACCATTAGCCCATTCAACACATAAAATTAACCATCACAGCTGGGCTCCCAGCTCTAGCCTACCACTGCTCTCCTTCCTGGTTGGGGGAAGGATTTGGACAGGAGGAAATGTTTCTCCTGACAATCAAGGCTGCCAGCTCCTCTGGCCACCTCCCTCTCTGAAACAAGGGTGTTGAATCCACAGCCTGGGAGACAGCACCTTAATCCAGAGAAAAAAGGAACTAAACCAAGGGCCCGAAATCTTGATATACACCCTGCACCACCGAGTGGGCCAGCCCATGCGGTCTTCTTTAAGGAAACTTTGTTGTTTTTCCACTTTAATGGGGCTGGGCTGTTACAATGGCAATCACTGGTTTCTGCCATTTCAATGATTAATAAGAACCAGTGGCCTGGTGCATAGTTCACGGATCTAACCACGCTGAGGATTTTGATAAATGGCTCCTTTATATTTTCATTTCATAGAGTTTCACATCACACAATGAAAAACAGGAATGTGCTGCTTCATGGTGCAAAACTTGCCCACCAAGGAGAAGCCTTCCCCCATGCATGGGGAGCTTGGGCAACGCTGCCTGCTGCAGCCCCGCTTCCTCTCCTGGCCTGCTCCCCTGAACCTCAGCTCTGCCACAGGGGAAAGTGGGAGGTTGCTGCTGCCAGTTTCCTGGAGCAAGAAGAAAGCATTTGGGTTTTTTTTTATTAGATTGATCTAAATCAGTGACTGTGGTTCCCTCTAAATCTTATTTTATCCTACCCATCTGAGGGCAAAAAGATAAAAACTCAGAAAAGTAAGTACATAAACATTGAACTATCACATTGTTTCAAAGGATGTTTAAACCAGAAGGGACCTTTAAAACTCACTCATAATACTATGAATTCTCTAGAGATCAGGAATGGGAAGCAACGTGCCCAGAGTCACTGCCCAATTCTAAAACCAGAGCCTCCAGATTCCCAGTCCATCGGTCAGCCTTTCTTTTCCTCCCTTCCTTCCTTCCTCCATTGTGTCTTTTTATTTAGCATCAAGTAGTTTACACTCACAGGGTGCCAGTCACACTTTTTAGCTGCAAACAACAACAGAGTCCACTTTGGCTAATTTAAACAGGAAAAGGAATTATTAAGGGATGTTGGTTATCTGACAGGAAGATAAACAGACTAGAAGCTGAGTATCCAGATATAAGTGCAGGTCTGCCTGGTATGCAAACAGCATCCACTACTGCTCCTGAGTGATAAGTCCAGTGAAATACCAGGTCATTACGATGGGTCCCAATCCAATGTCACCGATGTCCTTATAAAAGGGGACATTTAAAAACAGACACACACAGAAAGAATGCTACTTGAAGATGAAAGCAGAGATGGAGGTGATGCTTCTACAAGACAAGGAATGTCAAAGATTGCCAGAAATCCACCAGAAGCTGGGAGAGAAGGCTAGAAGAGATTCCTCAGAAGGAAGCCACCCAGCCAATACGCTGATCTCAGACTTCTCATTTCCAGAACTGTGAGATAGTAAGAAAGCCACCGAGTTTGTAGTACTTTGTTATGACAGCCCTAGCAAACTGCTATAGAAGGCTACAGCTTGGGATAGTAAACCCCACAGTTACTTAGGTAGGAAACGGGGAGGAGGGGTAGACAACCAAGGAGATCTTCAGTTTAACTAGTATGACTGTAGGAACAAACCCAGATGCCTTAGCTTGGCTTCCAAAGTTCTTCTCACCTCCTCCAGCATGGTCCCCCAAAAGAGGGGGACCCTGTTTTGAATCCCCACGCCAGCACCCTTGAATTTCTCATGGGTCCCCAACACGCCAGCCCCAGAGCTGGTGCTTTGCCTTCCATGTGCTATTGCTTCCACTGGAACATCCTTTCCTGTTTGGTAATCCATCCCATTACCAATCCATATGTGCCTGAAATATACCTACTCATCCATAAAAACATAGCTCAGGTATGGTCTCTTCTATGCAAACACCCCAATACCCTCAGCCAAAGCAAATTATTCCCCCCAGACCCTCCCATCACAGGATGATTTCTATCATTCCTCTCTCTCCTTCCCTCCCACCGTATAACTTCCCTCCCACTGTCCATTTGCTCATCTGTCTCCCCCACTAGGTTAGGAACATCTGGGAGACAGAGACCACTGAAATCATCTCCGACGCTCCCGCAGTGCTGGAGCATATGGCCAGAAAATGAGCCCCTCTGTAACTTTAGACCTTTGAGTCGCCTATTTGGAAGTTTAAAAATATCTCACCAGCAACTAGATCCTGAATGTCATATGTCATGTTTTATTCCCCTGGATAAACACCGTCACTCTTCTATAGCTTTCTTTACACAAATACTATAAACTGTCTTGACTCTATTAATAAGTATTTGATGGGACAAATATGGTGGCCTCTTCCAAATCCAGGTTATCAGTACCCCTTCCAAATATTCTTTCTCAAGTTTGACCCCTGACCCCCGAGGTCCTCCTCCTTCTCCTCTGGGTTGTGTCTTCATGTTCCATCTTCCCTGCCTGATGGTCACGGGATTCCAATTTCCCAGGGATTATAAGGCAAATCTTGGAAGGAGTCTTGAGTTTTACTCAGGTATAAAGGAAAGCCTGACCTTTTCATGCTTGAGGGAGCTGGCTGGTGGGCACACACCCGCCTCTTTTCTAAAAATGCAGTTCTCACAAACGACAAAGTCTTGTTTCTGAATTCTAAGCCTGTGGTCTTTCTTCCTACAACATGTGGGCTAAGTACCATGAAATTCTAGTGAGAAAAGTGATGGACGAATAAATGAATAAATGGACAAAGATAGCTAAAAAGAAGAATACATTTGAATACACAAGACTTAATAATCTAATTATTCAATAATAGCATACTAATCTCTTACTTTTTTCTTTTCTTCAAAAGTGTTGCTTTTTGCCAAGTAACCACCATAGTTTTCTTTCCTCCAGGCCTACCTACTTTCTCCCCATTTTTCTCTAATCTGCCCACTGCGTATAATGGAAAGCAAATACTGGCACAGTCCTGCTGTCTGCCCAGGTGAAGGGACTCAATGACGCTGACATGAGGAAGTGCAAATTCAACTCTGCAGCTATCAAACCCAATGACATTTTAGAGGAATCTGAATAAAGGTAATTATTGTGTGAAGGTAAATTGCCTGGGGAAAGAAAAATAACGGAGGCAAAATGATTGAACATTTCAACTATAAAAGCCTGTTCACCGTGAGCTACTAGGGAAGCAAGACCTGACCTGCCAGAACGCAGGGATTTCGCCCTGAGAAAGAGCCAGATTCATCAGGGTTAATGTCTTTCCTCTGGTTTCCCTCACATCTACCTCCTTGGGTAGCCAAGGGCACAATGAAGGTGTCTTAGCTCCTTTTAGAGGTACTGAAGTATAACTTTTATCTTTACAGCTCTCCTCTCTCTATTCTTCTACTGATCTCCCTTGACGTCTTTGTTCCAAAGGTAAAACCTCCTTTGAAGTCCTCGCTCCTGTATGACAGGTGTTCTGCTAGACACAGGGATATCAACATGAAATACACCAGTGCACACAAACACATGCATAAAACCACAACCATGTGATCACACACAAACATGCACACACATGGGCTTGCGTGCCTACACAAACACACACGTACACACAATCACACAGACACACACATCCAACCCTTGAGAAGTGTGCAGTCTAAGAGGACTGTTAGAATTCAAAATAATTGCTAACCTGGAATTATCTCCAAAGTAAAGTGGGAACACAGGAGAGGAGCAGGGCTAAGGGCTAGTTTTCTGGGGAAGGTCAGGAGGGATCCCCAGAAGAGTCACGTGCTGAGTTGAGATCTAAAGAGTGAGGAGGAAGGCAGAGAACAGAGGAGAGAGGGCTTCGGTGAAAGGGAAGAGCACAGATAAGAGGGCTGGAGGGGCCAGGGGCCTGGCATATGCAGGAGACAGCGGAGCCAGACTTCCATCTGGCTTCTGTGAACTTGGGCCACGGCTGAAGACTCTAATGCAGTCCCGGACATTATCTCTGGGTCACTGGGGCTAGAGGGAGAGGATATAAATATGGCTTCCCTATATATTTGGAGATCCAGAGTCCTGGAAGGGAAGGATCGGGTAAAATAAACATGTGTGTTTCTACCCCCAAGCCCTCCTTGGTGAAGATGTATCCCTCTCCCTGTGGGATAAGTCATTGCCAGGATTGTATGAACAGATAAGCCAAGAACAGCCCTGAATTAGCCCCTCTAAATAAATAGGCATTTGTCTGGACCATGCGACTGTAAGCTTTGTGAGAGCAGGGGCTAAACCGACTTCTCTTAAAACTAAGTCACTTTTGATTCTCTCTGTTTCTCTCCAGACACATCCAGCCCATCTGAAATGGTGACACCAAAACACAGCCCAAACCTCTTCTCTAGGGCCACTGGCCGTCCCCAAAGCCAGCCCTCACCTGGGTTGCTGCAGCAGCATCCAGACTGTTCTCCTTGCTTCCACTCTTGATCCTCTATAATCTGTCCCAGCCAGAGAGACTTTTGATAAAATGGGAAGCAGATGTGTCATCCTTATTTTAAACCACCTAGCGGCTTCCTTTTACTAATAGTGGCTGAGACCACAGCTCTGCAGCCACGTCCTGTGTTCTGATCTGAGTGCAAATCTTGACTCTCCTGTCCTTCCGTTTCCTGCTCTGTGAAATGAGCAGGAATTGTACCTATCTCATACCATTTTAGTGGGGATTAAATGAGTTACTATATGTCAAGTGGCATAGGGTAAACCTTCACTGATATTAGGTTTTATTAAAATAAAATCCAGTCTCATTACTGTGGCCCCAGACTATATCTCTGTCCTCATTTTGATCCAGTGTGCCCCTCATTCACGAGGTAATTACCACACTGACTTTCTTGATCTTTATTTTTATTTATTTATTTATTTTGGTTGCACCCACATGGCATGCACGATCTTAGTTCCCTGACCAGGGATCAAACCCATGTCCCCTGAAGTGGAAGTGCAGAGTCTTAACCACTGGACAACCAGGGAAGTCCCATGACCTTCTTGATCTTTAAATAAGCAAGTTCACTTTGAGCTCAGGGCTTTTGCCTTTGCTGTTCTCTCTTCCAGGCTGGCTCCCTCTCATCATTCAGACATAGCAAAAATGTCACTATCTAGTCCCCATTAGCTGCCCCACATCCATCTCCCACACACACAGACACACTCAAGATCACCCTGTTGGTTATCTTCATAGTGTTTACCATTAGCTGCATTCATATTATTCATTTATTGGTCTACTTATTGATTACTCACCTTCCCCAACTAGAAGGAACGCTTCATAGGGTGAAAACATGTATAACAGTGTCTGGCATATAGAAAGAACTGAGAATACATATACTGGATGAATCAATCAATCGATCAATCGATCAATCAATGCAGTTAGCACCCTGCAAGTGTTTCCTGAGCGCACTGAAGTAAGCTCTAACCACTCTCAGAATGGAAACAAACCAAAGTTTAAGAAAGCTTCGTCTCTGCCATGTGTGGTTGCTCATGTGACAGATGTGAAATTCTTATGCCACGTGATCCAATTAGCATCGCTCTCGAAAGGGCATTCTTCTTGGATATGATTACACCATCTGTCCTAAAAGCTTTCATGATTCATGATCAGATAAGCACCGAACCCCATTTGGCAGGTCTTATAAAATGACTCTCTCTTCTCAGCTGGGCTCTGGCCATGTGTGGGCAGTATTTTGACATTTTCCAATGAAATATGGGCTCAAATGAAAAACACATCAAGTAGTGAGATGATCTGGGCCTGGGAAGAATATTGCACTCTGTAAATTCTCAGGGTATAGCCAGGAGGGGAAGGGATACATTTAAGTCTAGAAAAATGTGGACAAACTTTGTCCAATGAGAAAGTTTATTAAATTCTGGTTTCATCTCCCTGAAGGAATTGCTGGAGGCTCTATCACATATAGCTGGACAAAGACTCAAAGAACCCACCCCGTGCATGTTGCAGAGGGTCCTAGGGGTGTAGATTATTGTAGAAGGGTAGTTGCAGAAAACTATAGAGCCGAGGGAAGAGATGAGTATCCTTGCTTTACAGATGAAAAGAGACCGAGTAGCTCTTCCTGCCCAGCCACCATATTCCTCTACTTTTCCTCAAGAAACCACTCATTCTCCACTCTTGGTTCTTGTAGTTTGAGTGGAGCCCACGCCTAATTCCAGGGATTCATGCTGGAATCAGAGTGCATTACTCTCTGACCACATGATTAGCTCAGGGGTAAACAGGTAGCCCATGACAGACCAATGAGAGAAATTCTGAGATTTTTTTTTTCTTTTAAATAATTGGGGAAGAAAAGTTTTCTGTCTGTAGAAGTTGCTAAGCTCTAAGAAGACAAGTCTCAGGCTATCAGCAATTCATTTTCTTTCTCTTGTAGAGAGCCTGCCGAAGAAAGTAGCTGATGCAAAGGTAGGCTGAAGCTGAGAAATGGAGGAAATGAACTCCAAAAGTAGGCAAGTCTCTAGCTAGCACAAGCAATGGGTTTGTCAATCATGTAAGCCAAAAATTCCCAAAACCCTTTGTCATAATTAAACCCTGTGCTATAATAAAAATATACATTTATTCTTTGTCCCTGGCTCCCAGCATACAGCTCCTAAAATCCTTGGAATTTCTTCAGAGATAGGAGTGACTTTTGTTATCCATACTGAGCCCCTTTTTTTTTTAGCATCTTTATTGGAGTATAATCGCTTTGCAATGGTGTTAGTTTCTGCTGTATAACAAAGTGAATCAGCTATACCTATACATATATCCCCATATCCCCTCCCTCTTGTGCCTCCCTCCCACCCTCCCTATCCCACACGTGTAGGTGGTCACAAAGCACCAAGCTGATCTCCCTGTGCTATGCGGCTGCTTCCCACTAGCTATCTACTTTACATTTGGTAGTATATATACGTCCATGCTACTCTCTCACTTCGTCCCAGCTTACCCTTCCCCCTCCCCGTGTCCTCAAGTCCATTCTCTACATCTGCGTCTTTATTCTTGTCCTGCACCTAGGTTCTTCAGAACCTTTTTTTTTTTTTTTTAGATTCCATATATATGTGTTAGCGTACGGTATTTGTTTTTCTCTTTCTGACTTACTTCACTCTGTATGACAGACTCTAGGTCCATCCACCTCACTACAAATAACTCAGTTTCATTGCTTTTTATGGCTGAGTAATATTCCATTGTATATATGTGCCACATCTTCTTTATCCATTCATCTGTCGATGGACACTTAGGTTGCTTCCATGTCCTGGCTATTGTAAATAGTGCTTCAATGAACATTGTGGTACATGACTCTTTTTGAATTATGGTTTTCTCAGGGTATATGCCCCATACTGAACCCCTTTTAGTCATAGCTGAGTTTATGCTAGTGGGATAACTTGGAGTAGGACATCTAGATGGGCTCAGGATAAGACTGGGGACCAGAAAGACCAAGTGATTAGAGGGCTGGAACTTGCAGCCCCACCACTGACCTTCAGGGAGAAATGGCTGAAGATTTTGCTCTTTCAAAAAAAAAGAAAGACAAGTCTCGAACAACAAGATCTGGGGGAGCTTCTGGGTTGCTGAACACATCAGGGTGCTGGGAGGATGACACACCTGGAGAGGGTATGGAATCTACACACACACACACTGCATCTGTTCCATTTGGCTGTTCCTGAGTTGTATCCCTTTATATTAAACCAGTAATGGTAAGTAAAGTGCTTTCCTAAGTTCTCTGAATCATTCTAGCAAATTATTGAACCTGAGTTGGAGAGGGTTGTGGGAACCCTTGAATTTATAGCCAGTTAATCAGAAGTACAGGTAGCCCCTGGGACTTGTGACAGGCATCTGAAGTGGGATGTCAGTCTTGTGAGACTGAGCCCTTAATCTGTGGGGTCTACACTAATTCTGAAGTTAGTATCAGAATTGAATTGAATTGAATTATTGGACACCCAGTTGGTGTCAGAGAATTGGATTATCAGTTGTCCGTATGGAAAAAAGCCTCATGTTTGGTGTCAGAAGAAAACACCATGCAAACCCATTCCAACGGGATTTTCTGTTACTTGCAACCAAGAATCCTGATTGTTCAAGAGTGCCACACTTAGAAAATTTTATTAACTCACCCATGATCACATAGTTAATAAGTGATAGAACTGGGACTTAGACAAGGTCCATGTAACTCTAAAACCCAAAGTTTTATCATTGGAAACCCAAAGTTTCCTTGAGAGGGTTGTTACCATGGAAGGGATTTCATCCTTAGGTGGGAGGCTATACCAAGTGACTCTTAAATCTCCAAGTTTCTATCGCTGTAAATATCTCCCCACAGATGATTGTAAGAAGGTCTACCCACCAAACCCCAAAGAAGCAGGATCGTCCTGTCACAGCAAACCCAGCCCCCTCTTGTCCTGGCATTCTGAGCACCATACACAATGTCATCTGTGAGTCTACACTGTCAACACAGCCCATGACGTACTGGTCAACTATTTCCTGAACAAAGCTCAGCAGCAGGGTTGCGGAAAATAATCTCTTTAGCTTGGAGTCAAGTGCATGAAAGGGACCTCAATAAACTGTCAAAAAGGTTGGCAGTTTGAGCTTTCTACTTTCTTTCTAATTTCCTCTTATCGCTCCAAAATAAATTATAACATCCTTCTGGCAGGGACCATATCTGAGACATTTTAGTGTCTTCCCCAACCTCCAACGCTATGCCTTATGTGTAAGAAAACATGTTGACTGACTAATTCAGGATGTTTTTCATGTCCTGGTTTGGTTCGTTATCTCTGTCCCCTTCCAGATTCAATGCTTCCAAGACTGATATTAGGAAGTCCTTTTCTTTTTTTTTTTTTTTAAGAAAAGAATAGCTTTATTGCTCTGCCAGGCAAAGGGGGACACAGTGGGCTCCTGCCCCGAAAAACTGTATGTCCCCTAGGAAGTCCTTTTCTGAGCAGTATTTAACTTTCCTAAGATGCTGGCTTTCACAGATATTTGCCACATGTGTTGTGGTGAGTGGCTGTGAAATAACATTGTTTAATATTAGCTCACCAATCATTTAAAATAAAATGGCAGCTGGGAAGAAGATCAATGAATGGGGAAGAGGATCATAAAAAGAGCCAGGAATAGAAAGTTTGGGGGCATCTGGAGAGAGCAGGCAGTATTGGAAGGGGAGAGACATAGCTCTGGGCCTGGGTATATCTGAATTTAATGAAAGAAGGTGACAAAGGATTGAAGTGAAGTTAAAGATTGCTTAGTACCAGAAAGGTTGAGGTGGGAGGGGTACAGGATACCTGAAGCAGACAATGGGGTTGGGAGGGGCACTCATTGATCAACAGTGTACATGGACAGGACCTAGAAAGTTCCATGCACAGACTTTAGGGAGGCAGCCAGGGAGAACAGAACATGATCCAGCCACACTCATCTTCTTTCCAAAATTCCACGTGCTTTCTCCTCTAGACCTTTCTACATGCTCTTCTCTCTACCAGCAATGTTTTTCTCCCCCTTCCCCATTTTCTTGGCTAGTTCTAGTCTTCCTTCTAATCTTGCCTTAGATGTGACCTCCTCCAGAGAGCCATTCCTACACATCATAGCACCCCCTTGCTGCAATCTTACACTGTCACATACTAGATGCTACAGAGTGAAACATTTACTCTGTGTCAGGGATCAACCTCCCTTGAAGTATATTGACTTTTAACTTTTTTAAATTAATTAATTTATTTTCTTTATCTTTTTGGCTGCATCTGGTCTTAGTTGCGGCACGAGGGATCTTCAATGAGGCATGCGGGATCTTTCGTTGCGGCATGCGGGCTTCTCTCTAGTTGTGGCATGCGGGTCTTCTCTCTCTAGTCGTGGCACATGGGCTACAAGACTCTGTAGTTTGCGGCTCGCGGGCTCTCTCGTTGAGGCGTGCGAGCTCAGTAGTTGTGGCACGTGGGCTTAGTTGCTCCGTGGCATGTGGGATCTTAGTTCCCCGACCAGGGATTGAACCCACGTCCCCTACATTGGAAGGCGGATTCTTTACCTCTGGACCACCAGGGAAGTCCATGACCATTAACTTTTATAAAGTGTCTCCACTCAATTATTCTAACTTCGTAGCAGCCCCGAGAGACGGGTGGGTCATGTCTCATCCACCCCATTCAACAAGTGATATAAACTGAAGCTCAGAGAAGTTGAGAAATTCACATAAGGACCAGATTAATGATGCCTGGGGTATAACTCTAACCCAAGTCATTTGGTACAAGTCCAAGGCCTTCCACCAACAGGCTGCCCACAGGATGAGCTGGAAGGAGATGTAGACAGCTGGGGGCTCTGTGTGTATGTGGGCACGGAGTTCTGCAAGTTTCTTTGTCTTTTGAGAAGAAAATTGGGCTTCCTGGTACCAATGGTCATTCTGGTTAGAAAAGTTACTTTTACTCTGTTTCTTTCACCCTTGTGCCAACTTACAAAATGGGCATGTGCTTGATTCTGTGGTTGACACCCTTACACCACTGAAGGCAGAGAAAGACAAAGGTGTGCAGATAGGAGATCCTAGAACTGTTTCCTACACACCACTTGCCAGTCCTACCTTGACTCACACAAAATAGAATGGGGCAGGATCTAGATACATAACAGGTGTGCTCAGTCACCCTCTTCCAAAGACAGTGAGGAGGAGACATCCATTCATTCAGCAAATGTCCACTGAGTCTTACTGGGTCCTGGGCTCTGGGAGCACAGAGTGAATGAAATAAGATGAGACCCTGTCTCAAAGTGCTCACATCTGGTAGGAAAAAAATAGAAAGTCGTGTTCATTTATTATGATTCTCTTCTTTCTGTTACCCCTTATTTTTTTTCCTTGCTTATTATTTAAAACTTATTATTTTACATGATTAGGGTTTTTTTTATCTTATTCTATCATTTTTATCTCTTGGGATACTAATTTTTGTTTGTTGTTTCAGCACTCTTCCCCTTAGTGGTTAGTTTTCTTGTGTGACTTGTCTTTTTTTATTATTGCTATTGTTAGCTCATTTTCAACAAGTGCTGTATACCCTCTAGGATTTCGATGTACTCTGGACTGTAAAACATCATTACAGTGTGGCTCTGGGTTTGCTTTTTTAGGCTACTGCAGCTTCAGTGGTCTGGACCACTTTTATATTAATCCCTTGCCTTTCAGCAAATTTGGACCCTGCATCCAGTTTGGATGCAGATCTGAAGTTTTAATTTTCCTTCAGTAACCCTTATGCTGGTGGGCAGAGCTTTCCTAGTCCTCTGGACTAAAGGGCTCTTTGAGGCTCTGGGCTTTGTGAAGAGTGGGGTGGGGTGGCGTCGCTCCTGGCTCTTCCCTTCCTGCTTTCACAGGCCCCCAGCCAGATCTTTTATCACTGAATAGGAAATAACATCTCGGACTCTGGGACACAGAGCCTCTGTTCAGCCCAACTCCCCAGCCAGCCACCAGCAGTAAAATCTTTCTACCATTCTGACTTCAGCTACTTTTTGTGTTATGGCACCTGGGGGTTTCCCTTTCCTTTCTTTCAAGCTCAGTTACTTTTTATTGTTTTATTTTGTACAGAATATGTGTCTTATAGCAAACAAACTGGCACCAAGTTGCTGGAAACTCTAAATAGAGACTTAGAAACCATAATAAATCATTTTGATTTTTTTCATAAGGAAAGCAGGGGGGCCTAGAATCTTCCATGGTGACCATCTTCACTCACAACGATGCTCAGTGGAAAATGTCTGCTTTGAAACCAGCACCCACTTGGCGCCCTGGAGACGGGGCTAGACCTGGGTCTGCTCTGAACACACGTTGGGACCCTGAGGAGCTCACCAGAATTCCCTAGAGCTCTATGTCCTCCTCCCTAATGAGCAAAACTCCTCCCCTCTGTGACATGAGCAACAGGGAGGGATTTGAGAGAAGTCTCTGGAAATAAGGGGAAAGGTCCGACCCTAGGAGTGATGTACAGGGACTGGACACCGGGTGCCAGAGAGTGGACCCCAAGAGAATGAGGGGGTGGGCAGAAGCATCATTCTGTCATAAGAGCACCTGTCGTAGCCTCTAGGAAGAGGGCCATGCCCAGGACACCTAATGGCCCGACAAGGCAGGGGGACTGCAAAGGAAAAAAGTGAGAAAAAAGGAGCAAGCATTTACATGGGAACTACTCAAGGAAGGACTCCATGAAGTGATGGACTTTATTTTTAGAGCAGTTTTAAGTTTACAGAAAAGTTGACCCCAAAGTACAGAGAATTCCCGCCTACCACCTCTCTCACCCACCCCCTCAACAGTTTCTTCCATTATTAACATCTCACTTTGATGTGCTACATTTGCTACAATCAATGAGTCAATATTGGGACATCAGTATTAACTAAAGTCCATAGTTTACGTTAGGGTTCACTCTTTATAACCCTTCTGTTGTACAGTTCTCTGGGTTTGGACAAAAATATAATTCCATATATCTACCATGATGGTATCACACAGAATAATTTCACTGCCTGCAGTAGACGGAATGTTTGTGTCCCCTATCAAAATTCATATGTTGAAACCTAATCGCCAATGTGATGGTATTTGGAGATGAGGCCTTTGAGAGGTGATTAGGTCATGAGGCAGGATTCCTCATAAATGGGATTAGTGTCCTTATAAAAGAGACCCCAGAAAACCCCCTTGCCCTTCCACCATGTGAGGACACAGTGAAAAGATAGCGATCTATGGAAGAGGAAGCAAGCTCTTGTCAGACACTGAACCTGCTGGCATCTTGATCTTGGGCTTCCCAGCCTCCAAAACCTTGAAAAATAAACTTCTGTTTATAAGACACCCAGTCTATGCTATTTTTGTTATAGCATCCCAAACAGACTAAGACACTGCCCTACCATCTCATTTTTTAAACATATGTATTTATAAACATGTAGTAACCGTATGATTCAACCATTCCACTTCTAGATATATATCCAAAAGAACTGACAGCAAGAACTCAAAATAAATATTTGTATACCCATGTTCATAGCAGCATTATTCACAATAGTTCAAAGGTGGAAACATCCACTTATTCATTGATGGATGAATGGATAACAGAATGGGAGTATATACATACAGTGGAATATTATTCAGCCTTTAAAAAGGAAAGGAATTCTGATACACACTACAACATGGATGAACCTTGAAAACATTAAACTAAATGAAATAAGCCAGGCACCAAAGGACAAACTTTATATGATTCCATTTATGTGAAGTACATTGAGTAGTCAAATTTATAGAATGTAAAATAGAGTTTTACCAGAGTCTGGGGAAGGAGTGCAATAAGGGGGAGGGATTAGGGCATTAGTGTTTAATGAGTACAGAGTTCCAGTTTGGGATGATTAAAAAACGTTCCGGTGATGGATGGTGGTGATGGTTGCACAACAGTGTGAATGCACTTAATGCCACTGAACTGTACACTTAGGAACGATTAAGACGGTAAATTTCATATAATGTATATTTTACCACAATAAAAAATAACAAACACTAAAAAACATATGTATTTAGACCTTATTTCCAAAAGGCTTTAAAGAAGCATGGTAGCTTAATCCTCACAGAAGCCATATAAGGTGATCACACCACCCTCGGTTTATGGAGACATTAGCTAACTCACCCAGGCAGTGCCTCTAGTGTCCCCCAGTATGGCTGACTCTGCCAGCAGGTGCTCATGTCACCACAGCAAGGTCTAGCGAGATTGTCCTCACCCAGATTATGTCATAGAGCAGCAAGCACCTGCCACTCTCTGCTGGAGACAAGAGAACAGAAAACGCACGCTACAGTGGCCTTTGCCAAAAAAGAGAAATTCCTTTCATGAATCCATGGGCCATCAGGGGTTGGGAAGTCTGGTTTGGATGACCCTTTTCTTCACTGAAAGCTCACCGCCCTACCCTTTCTTGGTTTAACTGCACCATCAGCTGCTGATACCCTTCACTGGTGGTGGAACCAAGGCAATGCCAGGCTCCCACATGTTTAGTTTGAGTTTTCAGCTTTGATGATCGGAACTGAATGGGAGGAATTATCATCTCATTTTTCCTTCCTCCCTCCACCCCCTACCATACTCTCACTCTGCTTCTGCCAACCCAGATTGACATTGCTGTCCCATTCTTCCTGTTCTGCCTGCCTTTCCTCCTGCCCCTCCCCACCCGTGCCCAATGCACAGGTGGAAATAAAAAGTCAGATTTGGCAATGCTAGAAGTCATATATTGAAGTTGGAAATAAATGGAAACAAGTAAGCTGGAGCACCATGAGAGGGCACTGTGCCCAAGGCCTACAAGCCACCCACACCACTTCTTTCTGCTCCTGACAATGAGTTATGATTGCATCGCTGAGTCACCTACACCAAATGATAGTAATTCAGCTCAATCATGGCAAAAATAAAAAATAAGCAGCCGCCTGGCCACAGGCTTACTCACCTATTAGGGCCACCCATTGATATATTGTTGGCAGAAAGGTCATGGAAGGTGGGTGAGTCGTGGGTGGAGGGATGGCACAAAATGGCTTTAGACGATGGGTCTGTGACTTGGGCTCTGTCCCATCTTTTTGAAATAAGCATGGAAGTCAAAGGCAGATGGTCAGAATAGAGGTTCAGACAGAAATCTCATTTCATTTTTTTTCTCTCTATTCATTGATGCAAATCTTTACATTGTGAAATGAACTCACTCTAACACTACCATTTTCCTCCAGTGCACCTGGAGGAAATAAAGACAAATAAAAGGCAATATTCATTGGTGACAATTTTGCAGTGAAACCTGCACTTTCATATATTGCTACTTAGAGGATAAATTAGCACAATTTGGGGAAAGCCTTTTGGCTTTAAAGTATTGAGATTCTTTTTAATTGCTCAAACCCTTTGACCCTCTTCTAATAATTCCTCTTCTAAGTTTGCATCCTAAGGAAATAATCAGATAAGTACAAAGATTAATATGTTATATCAGCATTATTTATAATAGCAACAAAAGAGAGAAAGAAGAAGGGAGGAGGGAGGGAGCGAGGGAAGAAGGAAGGAAAGAAGGAAGGAAGAAAGAAAGAAAGGAAGGAAGGGAGGGAGGGAGGGAAGGAAGGGAAGAGAAAAAATTCAAATATCCTACAACGAAATAAATGGTTAAAGAAATTATGGCCACACATACAATTTACTAGAAGACAGCCAGTAAAAACTATGCCTTCAAAGAAAATTTAATGACATGGGGAAATGTTTAAGATATAACAGTATATGCAGAATAGGCCATAAAACTTTATATATGATGTGTAATGTATTATGTTGAATCATATATAAAAATTCCTTTTTTATAGGTCAAAGCAGTTGAATGTCATCAATTTCATATGATGTAAGTCAAAGGAGAAAAAAATGCCATAAATGAAAAAATTAAAATTTTAAGTTGTGGTTTACTTTGTTGACCTTTCTTTTTCTTTTTTTTTTTTTCAAATCTCTCTTTATTTCAGTGTTCTACCTGCCTTCCAAACCTGGCTCTCTGGCCCTCCTGAGAAAGCCAGGTGCTAGTGAACCTCTTTTAACAAACTCCTCTTGGGCTGAACTTCCAGAATACATTTCTGTGATTCTCAAGAACTTTAAGAACCCTAACAGTTATGCAGGTGAAATTATTATACCATGGAATATACTGTTAATATCCTCATTTTGTTAACAAGGACACAAAGTCTCAGAGAAATTAGGTTGTTTGCCCAAGGTCATTTAATGATCAGGATTAGACCCAGGTCCCTTTCACCCCAGCTCTTACTCTAACACTGCTGCAGTTTTCTATGCCACTACCCTCTAGGTCAGTAGTATTGCTTCCATTTACAGATACTCCCGAGCTTCTGAGAAAGTCAACCATATTGTCAAGAGCACACAAGTGGTGGGTGGTTAGTGTGAAACAGGCTGGGACCTGGGACCCT
The DNA here is from genome assembly GCF_009873245.2 of Balaenoptera musculus. Taxonomy (NCBI): domain Eukaryota; kingdom Metazoa; phylum Chordata; class Mammalia; order Artiodactyla; family Balaenopteridae; genus Balaenoptera; species Balaenoptera musculus. The sequence goes on from NC_045786.1 coordinate 41,504,683, forward strand.
TTGCTGCAGTGCCGCAATGCTTGCACGTGGACACACCTCTCCTTGAGCAACAAAATACAAAGAAACGTATGGGACTAAAAATAACTGCTTGCATGTGCAGTTGGGGCAAATTCTGGACAAAAGCTACAAAGAGACCAAAAAACCCAACTGCCACTTTTGAAGAGCCTGGAGCAAAAGCAGGGGGTCAGGGATCCCACATGCTGCAGGGCAAACAGGCCAGCACGCCACAACTACTGAGCTCGCACACCTCAACGAGAGAGCCCACGTGCCGCAAACTACAGAGCCCACGCACCCTGGAGCCTACACACCACAACTAGAGAGAAGTCTGGCGCTGCAGAGAAAGATCCCGCGTGCCGCAACTAAGACCTGACGCAGCCAAAAATAAATAAAATAATAAACAAATTTTTTTTTTAAAAAAACAGGGGGTCAGGAGCAAAAGCAGGGTACTGCGCGTGCCCCGTGCACACAACACCACATAAGGGGTGGGCAAATCACCTAAGCCAGCCCTCCGGCCCGACCCCTGGACACACCACTACCCTCACCCCATATAAGGAACCAGCTCCCCCCCCCTTCAGGGAGCGAGCAAGCAATGGAACCTGTTGTTTGTTCTCACTCCCCTCTGCTGCAGCAGGGGCCCCAGAAAGCCTTGCCTGAATTTCTTGTCTGGCCTCTGATCAATTTCTGTTGATTAAGGACGCCAAGAACCCTGGTCGGTAACAAGTGGAACCAGATTCAATCCCAGGACCACCCCGTCACCATGTTCCTCTTTCCTTCAAGACCTGGCTTAGAGCTTCACACCCACGTTATCTCAACCCCATCCTTTCCCAACACTCAGCCGGACCGGTCCCTCACACTCCCCCACGTGGGTGATGGCCTGGTCCCCCATCACCTCCTTCCTAAGCCTGTTCCTTGCCCCGGAATGCTCCCCTTCTGCCCACTTTTCACCCAAAGCCTACCAGCTTTTCAAGATCCACAAATTAAATGTCACTTCCTCCTCCACGAGGCCTTTCTCCCTGTGCCGACTGACACGGTGACCCAATCTTCTAAACTCCCATGTGTACACACTCTGTCTGAACCACCCATTTGAGGACGTTATCCCATGCTGCCCGGTATACTTCCTAATTCCATCTTGTCTTCCCTATCAGAATGACAGCCCTTGGCAGGCAGAGACCTGCCTCTCATGTCACTTATTTAACACCAAGCCCAGGGCTGTCCATACAGTAGGCACTCTAGAAATATTGCTAAACAAATAACTGAATATGTTAGCAGTCAACTTGCCCTGATCTATGTGAGTTATTCTCTCAATACTATTTGTTTAGCTCTGCCCCATTTCTTTACTAATGTAGATGCTTAAGATGGAAATTGGTGAGAGCTTTGTCTCTCTACACAGTGTGACAATTCAGTGGGAACCCAGCTACCATGCACACAGGCTAGGCAATCTCAATCAATCTCTCCAAGCAGACAGGTTCTAGAAGCCCACACTGCCTGTAGTGGGGTCAAGTCAGACCATGCCAGGGCCCTCTGACCCAGCTCCACAGTCCACCTGCACACATCTCCTCTCCCCACACCCAATACACAGCAGAGAGCAGTCCCACTTCCTTTTCCGCCCCAAAAGAACACCGCAAAGTCAGCTAGCTCCTACTCTCCCATCTACTTCATCCCTAATTCTGCCAATTTCTTTCTAAATTATTCATCACATTTTTCTATCTTCCCTCCTGCTCATCCCCCGCCCCCCTCCCCACACACACATACACATCTGTCAAAATCTCCACCTGTACCATAGCATCATTGTTTCCTCCAAGGTACTTGTGCAGACACCACTGTTCATCCCAACCCTCATCCACAATCCTCTCCTCCTTGAGTACCTTCCAACTGGGACTGGCCTGTGACAGTTCTGGTCAGTAAGACATAGTCACAAGTCTGCTGAGAAGGGCTTCTCTTCCAGAATTCAAAAAAAAAAAAAAAAAAGGCTTTTGAAGAGATGGCCTTTTTCTCCCTTTTGCCCCTCCCACTTCCTTCTAATTGCCTAGAATGTGAACCTGAGGTCTGGAGATGCAGCAGCCATTTTGCAACCATGAGGCAACAAACATAGCACTAAGACCGTCACACAAAGAGTGGTGAAGTAGAAAAGGTAGAAAGAGCCGTTGCCTGCCCTGGACTACCTACGCAAGACCTCTTGTGGCATGAGATGACTCCAGCCTATCCACTTAAATCACAGTCAAAGGGCTTGCTGGGTTTTGGAGCTAATCATCCCTATTTAATACAAATTTCCAGGTCCCTCTGCTAGCCCCCTGCGAATGAGAGAATGGTAAAGTAGTGTTGCTTATGCTTCTCCCTTATGAACTTATCATATGACACTGTGAAATGTACTGATTTGTGCACCTTTCTTATTCTACCTCATAATAGCTTCAAGTTTTCTGGGGACAGACCCTATCTCCCTCACCTTGGTCTCCCTCAATACTTAGCCAAGGAGATCAACAAAGTAGGAACTCTCTATATATCTGCTGATTTAAGGTAAAGTGTATCTTTCTTTCTGGCTCAATCTTTTCACCAATGTCTCATAATTAAAGGGAGGAACCTACCAGCTCTTCAGTCTCTGTGTACGGAAGGAAGCCACATGTTCCAAGCAATCATCAGAATATTACGTATATTTTTCCCTGCTGCAAATCAGTTATTTACATATTAAAGTGGTTATTAGAGGAGAGAATTCACTGATGCAAATTTGACATTCAGATGTCAGCCACTCCATAAATAAGGTCAACTGTGATGAGGACGCATGTGAGTCTCCAATTAGAATCTCTTAATGTCTAAATAATGCTAATGCGAGGCATCTGCCAGCCCCATCTAGACTCATAAACAAAGACACCGATGAGAGTCAACTTAGTCCAATGTTTCTCCCATTGCCGTTTCACGGCTGTCAACTCCCAGGATATGAGCCCTCTCCATCTGGGAAGAGTTTGGGTCTGTTCATCGACACAATGGACAAGTCTTAGCAACCTAAATCCCCCAGCTCTGGTGGACCTCCGGAGCCAACAGCTGCTGGGAGCCATTCTTCTCGCTACACCACGCCAACTCTTCTCACGAAATATGGAGTCACAAAGCCTCTGGGCACACAGAGCATATTTATTCAATGATTTGGTGAGGAAAAAAAACACAGCTAGTTATATGCTTTACCCGATGATAATTTAAAACATTATTTGATATGAAAAGCGACATGACTATAAAATGCAAATTCAAATAAAACAAAAATATTCTAAGAAATTTTGTGTTTCGAGAAAACTGCATTGTGTTCTTCCCAGTAGATGGATGGTACCTTTGATGCAAATGTCTGAGAAATGCTGATTTAGGGGAAATTATTCCAAGGCCAGGGCTGCCATCTTTCTGCCACAGCCTGGAAGAATTGTTTACAAATCAAGGTAGGAAGAAAGACTCTTTCTAGAGCAAATGCCCACTGCACTCATAAGAAAGCCATCTCTAGCTTCATCTATGTTGCTGCAAATGGCAATATTTCATTCTTTATATGGCTAACATTCCATTGTCTGTATATACCACATCATCTTAATTCAATAGACTCTCAAATATAAAAAATAAACTTGTGTTTACCAAAGAGGAGAGGGAGGTGGGGAGGGACAAATTAGGGGTATGGGATTAACAAACTACTGTATATAAAATAGATAAGCAACAAGGATTTACTGCATAACATAAGAAATTATACGCATTATCTTGTAATAACCTATAATGGAGTATAACCTGCAAAAATATTGAATCATTATTCTGTATACCTAAAACTAACACAATATGGTAAGTCAACTATACTCTAATTTAGAAAGAAAGAAAGAAAGAAAGAAAGAAAGAAAGAAAGAAAGAAAGAAAGAAAGAAAGAAAGAAAGAAAGAAAGGAAGGAAGGAAGGAAGGAAGGAAGGAAGGAAGAAAGAAAGGAAGAAAGAAAGAAAGCCCTCTCCCCTCCCAGGGAATTGCTCTGCCTTTCTTTACCATAACCAGTATGTGTTCCAAAGTCAATACAGTTTCCCTAATGTCCCATGACCACCAGAAATAATCCTGGTCTCCTCTTCATGGCAAGTCTTGGCTTTCCATAGTTGAATTCTGGCCTGGGCACCATGGTTAAGCAGCAGAATGTCCCAACACACACTGTCTGTCTCATGGGAACTAGAGGAGGCCTGGCCTTCCCTTTGCCCTGCTTCTTCCATCAAGAGAAAGCCATTGTGCAGGATCCATGAAAATGTCTAAAAAAGCAAAACAGTCCTTCCAATCAAGATTCATAACATATTTTTTAAACACTGGTAGTAGTTACCCCCATGCCAAAATGGTGCAACCCTTATCCTCACAGGCTTAATTCCCTTGCCCAAATGGCACTTTAGCAAATCAAGTTCAAACTCTTGAACCTGACATTGGAAACTACGGCTCAGTAGAGTTGACCCCCTGTTCCAAAAGTACCTTTCAAGCTCTGCTGCTGTACTCCAGGCAAATTTGATCTTCCCAGTAAATTCTCTCTGTCTCTGTCTCTCTCTGTCTCTATTCACCCTCCCCACCCCCTTCTTTCTGCTCTTAAATGCCCTCCGCATCCAATTCTAGGACTTGATACTTCTTTTTTCACTCAATTGGCATCTATTTATTGAGAGCTGACCATGAGCTGGGACTGTCCTAAGTATGGTGTACAAGACAGACCAGGTGCTGCGCTCACGGGGCAGTCATCCTAACAGGAGGTACTGAAAGAAAATATCCATGGATGCTATGTGCCAGGAAGAAAATAAAACACGGTCTAGACAACAGAGCATAACTGGGCAGCTCAGGTGGTCCAGAAAGGTCTCTTGGAGAGGGGGATTTCAGCTGAGACCTACGAGGAGACAACCTCCTCCTCTTCTGAAGAAAAAGCATTTCAAGGAAAGAAAACTTGGGCAGCAAAGGCTTAGGGAATGGATGAGTTTGGAGATTCTGAAGAACTAGAAGGACGTGAGGGTGGCTGAAGCATATCAAGCTAGAAGGAGACAGAGCAGGTGAGGCTTGAGAGGGGCCTGACCATGTAAGACCTTGTAGACTGGGGGCGGGGGTGGGGGTGGGGGATTTTAATTCTATTTTGAGTGTGAAGGGACACAACTGGAGGATTTTTAGGAGAGAAGGAACATGACCATGGCTGTGAATCCATCAGTACCTTACAAGTGATGTGTCCTTGGGCAAGCTACTTAAGCTGGCTAAGCCTTAGTTTTAGGACATACCTCCTTGGGCTACTATAATAAATAAAGGGATAATAAATACAACAGCTCTAGCCCAACAAGCATATGGCAAGTATTATTATCAGACACAGCTCTCTGATTCTATTTAGCTGGAAGGGATGGCCTTTGCCTCCGGAGTCCCTTAGTAACATATTTGCACATTTCATAGCCTCCTATCTATCTAACTATCTATCTGTCTATCTATCTATCATCTATCAGTCGATCTATCAGCACTTTCTTTCTATTTCTTATCTCCCCCTATTAATCAGTGAGTGAATACCCTGAGAGTAAAGATCATGACTTACTCATTTTGGGGTCTTGCAAAAAACTAACTTCAGTGTATTTCACAGGACAAAAATCAGCATTTATTAAATGAATATATGGATTTTTTCAAAATAAAAAAAAAGAAAGAAAGGAAACTAAAATGGTACCTGGCATCTTTAACATTTTGCATGGGGAAAAACATGCACTTTCACATCACTTATGAGGTTGAAATTTATTTTCTTGAAAAGGAGACATGATGACAGAATTGTTTGCCAAGGCCTTCAGGGACTAAAAACTTTGGAGAAGATGATGACCAATATCATGATTTCAAAATAAAGAGCCAAAAATGAAGAGTGGCAATTCCAACTCCTCTCTCTGCTCTGTGATGGAGCTAAATGAGGGCACCTTCAGAAGAATGGGCCATTGTCAGACCTTGCTGACCCTCCCCCGAATCCTTCCCACATAACCTGAACCTCAGATGCAGTCCTGAGTCAGCCCCAACCCGAATGGAGGGTACAGGAGTCATCCCAGCCCACCAGCTGAGATCTAGAAACAGCCTTGTTACTGAGAAGAAGAAAAAGGAGAAAGGGAAGAAGAAGAAGAAGGAGGAGGAGGAGGAGAAGGAGAAGGAGGAGAAGAGAAAGAGGAGGAGGAGGAGGAGGAGAAGAGAAAGAGGAGGAGGAGGAGGAGGAGGAATAAGAGGAAGAAGAAGAAGAAGAAGAAGAAGAAGAAGAAGAAGAAGAAGAAGAAGAGAAACAAATACTAATAACAAACCAATATCATTCATTGAGTCCTTGTTATGTACCTATAACTGCACCAGAACTTTGATTTATTTTTATATTTTATTTATTTAAGAGTTTTTTTTATCCTTGTGACAATTCTTGGAGTGTGTAGGCACTTGCCCAGTATTGCACAGCTGGTGGGCAGAGCAGCTAGGGGGTCAAACACAGACCTGCCTGATCCCCAGGCCCTGACCCCAAACTGGGGTGAGCTTGGATACCTACTTTGCCAGCTGAACTGCAGTCTTTTCCAAACCCTGCCTTTTACACTTTTTATCACATGCATGTGCCTGGGCTTGTGCCAGTTTCCTGATTAGCTCATATCACACCAGTGTCTGGGACCATACATTGGAGGCCAGAAAGCTGAACATCCCTGCCTAGCTCTTGAAAATCCCTCTTCTTAGGAGGCTGGACCCTGTCTCTTGGACTTTGACTTTGAGAGTGAAGCCTGACAGTAATACAGTATCTCATGGTAATGTTCGCCTCCAAGCCAGTCTTGAGTAGACTGGGGGATGGCAGGTGGGTTTCCCTGGCCCAGCTCTGCAATGTAGGACTTTCTCAGGACTTCTCTGGTGGTCCAGTGGTTAAGATTCCCCACTCCCAATGCAGGGGGCACGTGTTCAATCCCTGGTTGGAGAACTAAGTTCCAGCATGCCACATGGCACACCAAAAAAAAAAAAAAAAGACAGGAGTTTCTTCCCTTCCATCACCATCTCCACACTAAGATTCTAACCAAGACTTAGGACTCCTCAGCCTCAAACTGTGACACCTTTTAGGCCACTGCAAAAACACTAGGCCGCTAGCCCCATCTGTAGTTCTGAATGTTGCCTATGTACCTCTTAGACTATTGTCAGTTGAATTTTAGGGTATCCTAGTTCTCTTGTCTTGTGCATCAATTTTTTGGATGGCCAGATATGAAGACAGATAGAAATATGAATAAAACACCATCTTTACTATCAAGAACTTGCAAACTTGTTAGAGAAACATGGAAAGTTATATAACAACCAATGGCTTAACAAACCAGTCAATAGAGGAATAGAAAATATCTGAGGAAATGGTCCTTGAGCTGAATGCCTGTGTCCCTTAGCTTGTGGGATTTTTTTCTTTATCCTTGAAGTTTACCAGGAATTTTCCCAGATTATGCATAAGTCTGTTTCAGTTCCACAATCTTTTCTGGAGCACGGCAAAACCTCTTGAAGAGTCAAAGAATTTGCTTTCGCTTAAGCAATGTTTAATTTTTGAATTATTTGTTTTCTTTTGAACTCTCCTCTGTTTCTCTTTTGCTTTGTGGAACTAACATCGGGTTCCTGTATCCATCCTCCATGGCTCCTATCTTGTCCCGTGAGAATGCCTTCTCTTTGCATTTCTGCTCTGTTCAGGTTATTTCTTCCTCTCGGTCTCGCAGGCCACTAATTCAGGCCTCATCTTCTCATTCAATTCATCTCTTGAATTTCTTAGTTGGCAAACTACACTTTTTTAGTGCCAAGAAGTCTTTTTCTGCTGTACCAAAATCTTCCTTCATAGTATAGTGGGTTGAACAGTGTCCCTGAAATTTCTGTCCACCCAGAACCTCGGAATGTGATCTGATTTGGAAATAGGGTCTTTGCAGATATAATTAGTTTGGATGAGTCATACTGGATTAGGATGGGCTTTAATCCAAGAACTAGTGTCCTCATTAAAAAAAAAAGGGAGAGAGAGAGACAGACAGAGAGAGAAAGGGCACATAGAAGAAGGCCATGTGACAATGAAGGGAGAGATTAGAGTTATGCCTCCAAAAGCCAAAATTCACCAAGGATTGCCAGGAGCCACCAGAAGCTGAAGGAGCAAAGACGGATTCTCCTCTAGATCCTTCAGAGGGAGCACAGCCCTGCTGGCACCTTGATTTTAAACTTCTGGCCTCCAGAGCTCTGAGAGAATAAATTTCTATTATTTCAAGCCACCACGTTTGTGGTGATTTGTTACGTAAGCCATTGGAAACTAATACACTCGGTGATAATTTTTACTGGAATCATCCTTCCCAGACTCATCTATTTCAGGTGCCTCTTCTGTTTGTTTTGCAGACGCCTCCATTCCAGCTCCTGGGTTCCTTTGCATACGCTTTTATTTCCCCTCCTCTGCTCGCCTAAGTCAGAGCTGCTGCGGAGCCGTGAACAGAGGCGGCCCTGAGAGAGAGCTGCACCTGCCGGCTGGTGTCTGACAAGGCAGGCCAGGCCAGCACTCATTCAACATCAAGGACAGAGAGGACTCCATGCCTGTGACCTTATCAGCAACGGAAAGACCAGCCAGCCCTTCACGCAGGTGGGAGCCACCCCAATCCCAAGACCCCAGTTCTCTGCAGACTAGGTTCCTTCTAGAACTCACCAGGCTCATGCTAGTCCTCACTCCAGGGTCCTTATCTCTTATTCCCAGACAATCCAACAACCTGGAAAGTAAGATTCTGTAAAGTAAAATCTCTTTCAAGAGAGCCTGAGGTTCCTCCCCCGGAACATCCTGGGGGTCTCCAAAACGTCCAAAGAGCCACCAGTGCCCCCAACCCACCTCCCCGCACACATGCTAACTGCCTTGGAGGTCTTCCTCGGGGTCTTGCTTCCTGAAGGTGGGGGAAATCCAGCCAGAAAAAGGAAGCTTTTCTAATTTGCTTATTCTAAGATTACAGGATGCAGTGTTGGAAATTTCTGGGGCATGTCCTTATTTTCCTGGGATAACATGGGGCAGGCATGAGCCTGCAACTCAGCCCCAGGAGGTAACTGTAAGAGCAGAAGCCTGTGCTGTACAAATCCCTCTTGTACTCGTGGGGTTTGTTTCCTTTTGATTATCCTCTAACTTCTGTCTTTAAAGATCCAAGCTACTTGGCTGGGCTGTGGGCCTGAGTGTGAAAGGAGGCTTGAGGCCTCTTGGACCCAGGATGGAGGCCACAGCACCTGTCAGGAGGGTGCCCCAACGGGGAGGGTCAGGGTGCCATGGCCTCCCTCCGCCACTAGCAGATGCTACTTGAAAAGCTTTGAGGGCTTCCCTGGTGGTGCAGTGGTTGAGAATCCACCTGCCAATGCAGGGGACATGGGCTTGATCCCAGGTCGGGGAAAATCCCACATGCCACGGAACAACTAAGCCCGTGCGCCACAACTACCGAGCCTGTGCTCTAGAGCCTGCAAGCCAAAACTACTGAGCCTGCGTCCTGCAACTACTGAAGCCCGTGTGCCTAGAGCCCATGCTCCGCAACAAGAGAAGCCACGACAGTGAGAAGCCCGCGCACCGCAACGAAGAGCAGAACCCACTCTCCACAACTAGAGAAAAGTCCGCGTGCAGCAACAAAGACCCATTGTGGCCAAAAATAAATAAAATAAATATTTTTTTAAAAAAAAAGCTTTGAAAAGTCTTGAGTTTGACTTCACTAAGGAAGCAGAATTCCCTTCCTTCCAGTCTCTTTTTTAAGAGATAGATCCCTACAATTAGGGTTTCCAATAGTTGGTTAGTTGATTGGTTGGTTGGCTTTTATTTTCCAAGATGACGTTCACATAACGTAAAATTCACCATTTTCAAGTGAACAATTCAGTGGCCTTCGCTGTATTCACTGTGTTGAGCAACGAGCACCTCCATCTAGTTCCAGAATATTTTCACCACCCCAAAAGGAAATTCTGTCCTCAGTAAGCAGTCGCTCCCCATTCTCCCTCCTCCTCCCAGCCCCGAGCAACCACCAGACTGTGTTCTATCTCTGTGGATTTGCCTGTTCTGGACATGTCACAGAAATGGAATCATACAGAATGTGATCTTTTATATCTGTCTTCTTTGACTTAGCATAATGTTTTTGAGGTTCATCCACACTGTAGCATGTATTAGTATTTCATTCCTTTTTATGGCTGAGTAATATTCCACAATATAGATAGACCACATGTGGTTTAGCCATTCATCCATTGATGGCATTTGGGCTGTTTCCACCTTTTGACTCTCGTGAGTAGTGCTGCTGTGAACGTGGGTGTACATGTATGTGTTTGAGTACTCATTTCAATGTTTTCAGGTGTATACCCAGGAGTAGAATTGTGAGACTTTCCATTTTAAACCAGGGAAAGTCTCAGGCAAACCAGGATGAGTTGGTCACCTACCAACGTGTTGACCATTAGGACACAAGGTGGTCGGACAGAAAGAGATACAAGGAAGTGTAGTCTGGATGGAGAAACCTGAACAGATGATTCTGATCCAAGGTCAGTAGAGTTGAGGGAAAACCCAGAGAAGTGGCATCTGACCCAGACAGAGAGTGGGTGGGGAAGGGAAGGATCTGATCAGAAAAATCCTTCTTGAAAGAACAAGACACAGCCCTGCCCTCAGGGGCTGACAGGTGGGTTGGGGAGATGCTCAGACAACTAGAAATGAACAAATGGTAAAATAGAGATAAGCACTTGGTTCTAGTGGAGCACGGGATGGAAAGGGGGGAACACTGGAGAGTCAGGAAGGTTTATAGAACAGGGGAACCTGGGCGGACTTCGGAGAGACAAATAGGAGTCAACCTGGTGCAGAACGGAGGAGAGAATTGTAGAGGGAGTGAAGGATGTGCTTAGAGACACAGAAGCTGCATAGAAAAAGTCTTCCCTTACACATTTCAGGGAAATGAATGTCCCACTCCCAAGGATTTAAGCAAAAGAACTTGCAGCTGTAATGTGATGCCAGAAACCATGACTTCACCCACAAATTACAGAGTGCCATCAAGACGCAAAGGTTCCGTGGCAAGGAGTCGTGAAAAATGTGCTAATAAGCGGATGGGATGCAAAGTTGGATTTTAACCTAATTTAAGCGGGTTCCAAAAGGACCCATGGCCTGAGCCAAGATATAGTTTTCTGCTGGCAAAATGCTATTTGATAAAACTTGGTCTAATCTGTAAGATAAAAATGCCCATTTCTTATTCTAATATTATAATTACTTTGGTCACTAACCCCTAAGATGAGGCCCTATAAGTATCATGAAGGACTCACTGACGGTAATAATAAAAAGGGTCCTTATTGTGTGTGGGCTGCTCTTTGGCTGACGGTCATGGGATAGTCCTTCACGGAAATAAACCCAATGTTTATCTACATCTGTGGCATCTCCAAAGACTATGTCTCTGGCCTCTCAGGATGCAATCGCCTTTGGGGATCTGAGGGAGCAAAATAAAACTTAGAACAGAACCTTTATGAGTACCGGGGAATGTTCCTCATTCCAGGGAGGGGGAGCGTGTATACTTCCAAATGCCCTGCTCACAGACTCCAAGGAGATCGCCCAGCCTCTACACCAATCAGAAGAGGCAGTTCCCCTCTTTTCAACTTGCTGAAGAGACATAGGCAGAAAGCTCTGGGGAGGGACGTGGGAGAGGGGTCCCACTTTTGTGGTGGGTGCCCTATCTCCTTTTCTTCACAACGTTCAAGAACACAGTTGCATTTCCCTTGAAACAAGGAAATCATGTCATCTTCTCCTAACCAGCCTAACCTAACCTAACCTAACCATCTCTAGCCGTGAATGTCTCAAGTTCAAATCTGTCATTGGAATCAGTCTTCTCATCCACCGTTCCCATCAGGAGACAGCCCAGTGCAAAATCCTCCTCTTTGGTCTGAAGCAGAATACATTTCAAAGAGCTTCACGAAGAAGAACCCTCCACTTTTTCCTCACTTCTCCCCCTTTCCTGCCTCCACCACCCCACATTCTCACCAACACTCCCATGCTCCCTGGTATGGATCAAATGTTTGTGTCTCCCCAAAATTCATATACTGAAACCCTACCCTACCCCCAAGTGATGAGATTAGGAGGTGGGACTTTTGCCAGGTAATCAGGATTAGATGAAAGGGATTAATATCCTCCTAAGAGTCATGAGAGAAATTTGTCCCCTGCTCTGCTCTCCACCATGTGAGGTTATAAGAAGTTCACCATTTGCCACTCAGAAGAGAGCTCTCGCCAGAACCCGACCATGCCAGCCTCCTGATTTCAGACTTCCAGCCTCTGCAACTGTGAGAACTAAATTCCTGTTGTACATAAAGCCACCCAGTCTATGGTATATTTGTTGTAGCAGCCCGAGCTAAGACAGCCCCGTTGTCCCTATCCAGCCTTATTTGGGAAATGAGGGGCTCATTAACTTTCTAACAAGTTCCTATCCACAAGATATTCCTTAAAACAGATTGGAAATACAAATGCCCCTAGGGGTCAGGCAGTTGTCACAGAGGAAGAGAATGGGGGGGGGTGATGGTGGGGACTCTGAGAAACCAGAGGCCACAGATCGCACCTAAGAGAGTTATTTCCATTCATCTTCAGACAGTAGGGTAGATTCATTCAGGGATGCAGACCCAAGTTCTGGCTCATGTGATTTTTCAAAAGAAGCCAGAAATCCAGATTTTAATGTAAAATTCCTAAAATATAAAACACTATTCAGGCTAAACAGAGTAAGTCTGAAGGTCAGACTGTATCCCTGGCCCACCTATTCAGCATCAAAGCTTCCCTTTTATCTCACCATCATCAAAAAGGTCAACCTGAGACAGTGTGTTTAGAGAGGGTTGAACTCCTACGTTTATCATTCATGGAACTCAGTCATTGCTGCAAAGATGGGCACAACTCCAAAGGGAAAGGACATTTTAAACTAACATGAGGGAGAAAAGTTGGAGCAGGATCAGATATGATCACTACGTCTGACATCTCACGTATTTTCATTTCAAATAAATAGCAAGATAAGTTTTGATCCTGAAACTTGCATTGCTTTCTCAGTCAAAAATATACAGGATGAGGCAGAATGCTAAGTGAAACAGCACTATGGAATCTGCAGCCTCACGGAAGCATTATTATCAAGCTGTATCTGCCACATGTTGGTTGGATCTGACTTTGCTACCAGGGAATTAGTCCTGGCCTTCACAAACCTGGATAACTCTCATTTCCTAGACACGTGTACATGAACCTGAAATTTCAAATAGTTTCAAATGTCCAGATACTTGTCACCTCAGCACCTGGACAAATGACTGGATTTTTCCTGAACCCATCATTTATAAACTGTGTGATCTGTGATCTTGGAGAAGTCTGAAATTCTCTGTTCTTCAGTGTCCCCATCTATAAAATGGGTCTAATAATTGGACATACCCTGTAAAATTGTCACAAACAATAAAAGAGCTAACATAGAAAAATGCTTGGTACAGGGCCTTGCTCATTTAAAAAGAAAGGTTGTATAGAAGGGTAAGTTGGTCGTGGTTTCAGTTTTGTTGTTGTCGTCATCACTACTATTTGAAAGCAAATACACATGGCTTTAGTCACCATGATGAGAATCAAACATTTTGAAGCATGCATTTCTGTGTTATTCAGAATGTGCACCATAATAAAATGATCAGTGCAAATGGAAACATAGCACTCATGCTGTAGTGAGAAAAACACTGAATGTCAGAAGATCTCCTTTTGGCACTCAGCCCTGCCTTGTGTTGGCTGCAATCACATGTCCTTCTGCTAACAACGTTAGAAGGTAAAGGTCATTATGCCCACTTTTCAGATGAGAAAACTGAGGCTCAGAGATATGAATAGGAAACTTTCCGTAAGTCCCACAGCTAGTAAGTGGTAGAGGCAAGAGTCATTCCTTCAAATCTCTGCTCCAAAGCCAGGCTTTGTACTATGCACACGTATGTACAACATTCAGGTCAAATGGACAACAGCATGAATCAAAATCCATAGGCTAAGTTTTAGGCTCAGTGGACTCAGAACTTGAACTGGAGAGGAAGGGGTGTGTGAAAGATAGGGGAAGGTCCCTGAATGTCAGGCTATGGATTGATGGTTTGATCTTCTAAAATAATGTCTCCAAATTCCTTTTATCATACACCTTTATCAGCTTTCAAAAATTGAGTATGTTCTCCAATATACCACTTGTTTATTTTCTACATGTCTGAGTTTACTAATATATTATGAATTTTATAAAGAATATATAAAAAGTAAAAATTTTAAAGTAAGAGATAGGATAGATATCTAATTCAAACTTCTAAGGGGGTGGGAGAAGGATGGATTGGGAGCTTGGGATTAGCAGATGCAAACTATCATATATAGAATGGATAAACAACAAGGTCCTGCTGTTTAGCACAGGGAACTATATTCAATATCCTGTGATAAACCATAATGGAAAAGAATATGAAAAAGAATATACATTATATGTATAACTGAATCACTTTGCTATACAGAAGAAATTAACACAACACTGTAAATCAACTATACGTCAATAAAATAAATTTTAAAAAAACAAAGTTCTATTATTTCCATCTTTCACTCTAAAGGATTGTTTTACAAACACTGTTCTAGGTGCATCCAACCCAGATCCTCTCCTCCAAGACTCCATTTTCCCTCCCTTTAAAAGCTGGGGTCATCTCTGATATGCCAATAAACTCCACGCCAGCTGAAATCAGGTGCCAGGACTTTGGAAGCTGGTTTCTTTTGCCTCCTCTGTCTGGTCCTGTCCTTCCCTCCTCCAAGGACCCCTCCTGGGCTGAGTCCTGCCTCTCAACAAGCAGCCCAAGCAAGGGCCCCTCACTGTTCCTGCAGCCCTGGAAGGATGATTGCAGGCAGCAACATCCTCTGAAGTCAGACCACGTCCTCCCGTTGCCGCAGAAACAAGAAAATCAGCAGTTGTTTTCTTCCACTGGCAACCTTGTAAAGAGTAACAGAACAGCCTTGTCAGTCCCGCGCAGCCTGTCGGTAAAGGACACAGCCTCCCCTTGATGGACAGGCGGTGGGAAGCAGGGCCCATTCATTGTTCTCATATCATGTTAGCAATGCCTGGATTAGGTTTGAAAATCCTGATGTCATCACATAGCAGGTGGATTTGTTTATGGAGAGTCCTGTCCTGACCAAGAAGGAATTTGAAACAGAGTAGCTTCCCACTCTTCTGGAACCTGCGTGAAATACACCCACCATGAATTGAGAAGCCACCAAATGGCCAGAATGGGACCTCGGCTTCCGGTCACTTCACCCACTTCTGAGTCATGGAGGATGGAAGGGCACAGCTGTGAGCAAGGCCTGGACCTCCAAGTCCACTGAAGTTTTGTGAGCAGGAATCACCGAGTGACAGACTTGAGTGAGCTTGAGGTTTAAATGCAGATTGGTTTAGGTTGGATTTCTGGCTTGGCCACTTACTAGTTCTATTAGTTTCCTAGGGCTGTCACAACAAAGTCCCACAAACAATAGAAATGGATTCTCTCACAGTTCTGGAGGTTGGAGGTCTGATATTAAGGTGTTGGCTCCCTTTAAAACTCTAGGGGGTGTATCCTTCTATGCCTCTTCAAGCTCCTGATAGCCCAGGGGTTCTTTGACCTGTGGTGGCATAAGTCCAAGCCTCTGACTCAGTCTTCACATGGCCTTCTTCCCTCTGTGTCTGTGTCCAAATCTCTCTCTTCTAATAAGGACAACAATCATATTGGATTTAAGGCCCACTCTACTTCAAGCTAGACTCATCTTAACTAATTATATCTGCAACAATCCTATTTCCAAACAGAATAACATTCCAAGGTACTGGGGGATGTGAGGGAGCAGACCTAGGGCTTCAGCATATGTTTTTGAGGGGATACAGTTCAACCCATAACACTAGCTGAGTGACTTTAGTTAACTTGATTAACCTCTCTGAGCCTCAGTTTCCTCAGCAGAAGGAAACGGTCCTGTGACCTACTTCCCATGGCTGCTGTAATGCTCTGATGGGATTCACAGGGAAGCTTCTTGTGGATGCTCAGTGAAGATTAGTTCCCTCTCTCCTCTCCCTTCATGCCTTCCCACCTCCCCCTCCTGACCCATCTCTTTCCCACTCTGGGGAAATGTTTGCCTCCTATTCAGATATCACTTGTCTGTCTGCTGAGCCACAGATTCAGACATAGGCATGAGGCAATCACAGCCAAAAAAGAAAAGAGGCAGGGAAATGACCTGCATGTCAATCTGGTCTGGGAATGGATGGGCTTGGTGTGCACAGCATTGAAAAATCATAAGGCTCAGGAGACAATTTGGCAATATTTCAATTAAAAGTTAAACTACCTATGCTCTTTGGGCAGTAATTCTATTTCTAGATATTCACCCTAAACATTTGGTCTATGTGAAAAGGGTATTCATGGCAGCATTGTTTATCAAAGCAACAGATTGAAAACAGCCTATACTTTATGGTACTTCCATGTAAGGAAACACTATGTAGTCATTAAAAACAATGAGGCAGCTCACTGCATGCTGATATGGAATGAGGCCCAAGATAAAATTTTAAGTGAAAAAGCATGGTTTAGAGAAGGAGGGATGAATAAGCGGAACACAGAGGATTTCTAAGGCACTGAAAATACTCTGTATGATACTATAATGATGGATACATGCCATTATACATTTGTCCAGACCCACTGAATGCATAACACCCCGAGTGACCCCTGATGTGAACTATGGACTTTGGATGATAATGACATGTCCATGTAGGTTCATCAGTCGTAACAAATGTGCCCTCTGGTGAGGGATGTTGATCATGGGGAGGCTATGCATGTGTGGGTACAGGGGGTATATGGGAAATCTCTGTACCTTTCTCCCAGTTTTGCTGTGAAATTAAAACTACTCTAAGGAGTAAAGTCTATTTTTAAATAAATAAATAAATAAAAGAAGACAGAAAGAAAGAAAGAAAGAAAGAAAGGAAGAAAGAAAGAAAGGAAGAAAGAAAGAAAGGAAGAAAGGAAGGAAGGAAGGAAGGAAGGAAGGAAGGAAGGAAGGAAGGAAAGAAAAATATAAAGGAAGGAAGAAAGAAAGGGGCAAGATCAGAATAGCGTTCTTTTACGGCAGGGAAGAAAGAAAGTTACACACATATGTATATTTGTATGCATACACGTACACACACATATGCATATAATATGTCCAGAAGATAAATTAAAAAGTAATAATAGTGTTTGCCTCAGAAAAAAAGAAATTGGGCAACTGGGCCAGAAGACATCATTTCACTGCCTATTCTCTGTGCCTTTTGATGTATGTACTATATAAACAAATTACCTATTCAATAAATAAATCAAATCTTTAGAAATAATAGGTTTCAAAGGCTTGTGACCAATTTGACTCCACTTAACTCCTGAGGAATTGAAGGGAGGGTTCCGATCTAGTGGGGGGAGGGAGGTGTGTCCGGTCGGGGTCAGGTAGGGGTCTCTTCAGACACTCACCATAGCTGAGAATGCAAGGAGCAGGGGCTGGCCCTCACAGGAGACAATGGGGAAAGCTACTTAGGTAGTTGTTGGTGCAGCATGGGCGCTGAGAGCAGAAAGAGGGATGGGGGACAGGTAGGGAAATGGACCACAGACCCAGCTCACACGGGGAGCACAGAGGGCTAGGGGAGCCTGGGGAAAATGGCTATGGCTCCTGGGCACATGGAGGGACCGTCAGCCACCACAAGCACCTACTCCTCCGTGCCTGCTGGAGAGGGCAAGGCCACAGACACAGCATATCCTCCCACAAGAGGCCAGGAAGAGAAGAAGGCCAAGGAGCTGACAACCGAAGCACCCGGCGGTCCATGCAAGTGGAATGTCCCATTCCCTCAGGTCCTTGCTAGGTGACTGGCTAATTTGTTAAATTAATTGAGACACACAATCAGGCATTATTTCGTGAACACCTCATGGGGGCACATAGGATGTTTCCTCTTGAATCAGCTTGACATTGCAGTATTAATAGCTGTTAATTGTTTAATTTGTTCATCCTTCCCAGGGGTGATTGCCTTTTAACTGGCACTTCAGACACTCAAAGGAATGTGTGTCTATGGGAAGTTATTTCAAGACTGTGACAGGATGAGAGAGGAGAGCTATTTGGGACAGAAGACCTTCTCCGTACCCTTCAAATCCCATGACAAAGGGGATTACCCATTCCACCCATCTTTCATCCCAGGTCGTCCCTGGAATAAGACTGAGGACCACTTTCAGGGAACAAAAGTAACTTGGAATGGAGTCTGTCAGTGCCTGCTCTGTACTCCAGGGCTAAACAAAGGGCCAGTGTCACCTGAATGGCTCAACAGAGCACCATTGACTTGGGGTCTGTCAATCAGACATATTCCACTGGCATCATTCAGCTGCCACAATATGTCAGGTCTGTAAAGAAATAGTTGCTGGGTCCCAAGAGAATCAACATTCAACACAAGGCGTTGCAAGGGCCCCCGGAGTGTTCCTTCGCTGCCCCACCCCCCATGAAATTGTAAGAACTTCTCCAACCCAAGACACAAAAAGAACTATTAACTGCTTTTCAAGGACAAAGACCCTTCCTTTGTGTTGCCACAGACAATGAAGACCTCAGCCAGTCTAGTGCAATTTACCATGATCGCCCATCATTCAGTAGAGCTTACCAACCCTCCTAGTGACTGGCTTCTTTTAGCATTCAAGGTACAGAAACTCCGTGCGCCTCTCAATTGCCCTGGTGCAATTATTGTATTGATTTGATGCAGCATTTGCTCCACGTTTAAGGTGGTTTATGTTTTTTAATTTGCAATTAAATCAAATGATCCCTCTTTGCTAAGATGGTTGACACTTGTTTATATTCTGCAGCGAGCAATGAAGGCAACTTTTATTTAGCATCATAAAGCATGCAGGGTGGAGAGCTTAAAATTTTCAAGCAACTCAATTTCTTGCTTAGCTCTTCAGCCTGTAAAAAAAATCAAACTACATACCCATTTGTTGTAAAAATGGTACAAGGGATAATTAGTGCTTTACAGTGATAATCTAATGAAGTCACAAAGCAAACAACATTGCAAAGATAACGTTACGGGATGAATGTTTGTGCCCCACCCCCCAAATTCCTATGTTGAAGCCTTAACCCCCAATGTGGTAGTGTTTGGAGGTGGTGCCTTTCGGAGGTGATCAAGATTAGATGAGGTCATGAGGGTGGGCCCTTCATGATGGGCTTAGTGTCCATATAAGAAGAGGAAGAGAGAGAGAGATATCTCTATACATTCACACACAAAGGAAAGGCTGTGTGAATACACAGTGTGAAGGCAGCTGTCTGAAAGCCAGGTCTGATCTTGGACTTCCCAGCCTCCAGGACTGTGAGAAAATATATGTCTTTTGTTTAAGCCACCCAGTCTATAGTATTCTGTTACATCAGCCCAAGCTGTCTAAGGCAGATTAAAAACTGGAAGAGCCACAAGAATAATTGGTGATTTTGTCACATCTTCCTTTCTGGATGATCTCCAAGTACTTGACCCACTCGATTTCTTTCCAACCTCTGATATGTGTACAGTTAATTATTAATTAATGATTCAGGCTATAGGTGACCAGGAAAAGTCAGGGCAATTGAACTCCTTTTAATGTTTTAAAATGATATTGTCATTTAACATTCTCTCCCTATCAAGTGACCACTAGGAAAATAGTCAATAAAAGATCAAGGAAAAAATAGAAAGGAAAGGAAGTACTATGCTATGAGTTAAATTGTGCCCACTCAGAAAAAGATACATAGAAGTTCTAATCCTCAGTACCTCAGAACCTGACATAATTTGGAAATTGGGTCTTTACTGCAGTAGTCAAAATGAGGTCATGACGGTGGGTCCTAATCCAAAATGACTGGTGTGCTTATAAAAAGGGGTAAATTGGACTCACACAGAGGGAGACCATGTGCAGACACAGTGAGAAGACAGCCATGTGACCGGAGTGATATATCTACCAGACAGAAAAATGCCAAGGATTTCCAGAAAATTCCAGAAGCTAGAAGCCACAAGGAAAGATTCTTCCCAGAGCCATCGGAGTGAATGGCCCTGCCAACACCTTGATTTTGGACTTCTAGCCCGCAGAACTGTGAGACAATAAATTCCCATCTTTTAAGTCACCTAGTTTTGGATACTTTCTTACGGCAGCCCTAGGAAACAAACACATTATCATATTAAATATATGCATTAATTGCAGGTCCTATCCCAATTTATGAAAAACTAAAGTGTGAAAGGTAGCTCCATTTCATGAGTGAACAAACACAGACTATAGATCAAAAAATTGTATGTTTGGTGAGGCAACTGTGGGGATGTTAAGAAAAAAGAAAAGCACAGACGGAAAAAGAATCCAGAAGTAAAGTTAGAAACAAAACACATAAGATTCTTTATGGTTTGCTAAAGCATTGTAAGTTTTGTTCTGGGTTTCCTAGTGACCAATTTAAAGAAAGAAACCAAATCAGTTACATAGCACACTTTCCACATGGACAGACGGAAGAATAGTTATCAGGAGAAGCAATGTTATTTCTGACATGAAAGCCTAAGAGATAGTTAATTAAAAGACTTGTCTGATTACTGAATTTATATCCTTAGCAATATCCTTCATCCCATAAACACCCTGTCTAGTTCTGAATTATATAGGGCTGTATTTTATAACATCTTTGATTTTTAGCCAATGACTATTCAGGATGGTAAAAGCTGTGATTTTCAAAGCTAAACGGATGTCAATTGGTTTACAGCTCTCTAATGATGAAACTTAAGCCAGAGATAAAATCTACAATATTTTAGGCAGTGGTACGCAAATGCTAGTCCACAGACTAGATGCAACAGGATCATCCGGGGATCACCTTTAAAAAGATACAGATGCCTGGACGCCACCCCTGGGAATCTGATTCATTGGACAATTCGGGTGCTGAGCCAAGTTTAAAAACCACTCTTCTAGAGGATGATAGCATGCACATCCTCAGGCAAGCCTCCTGATATATTAGCATTATTTCCCTCAGTACAGATTTTGATAACTCTTGGATGAAAGAGAACTCAAGGTGAGACTCCCAGCCAATTATTGGTTCCTTCAGTGTGCAAATGTAGAGAGCCACTTAACTGATCACCCCCAAAAGATTGTGTTCTGGAGCTAAAGTGACTCATTACCCACCCTTCCACGTGCCCAGGGAACTGGAATAGTATGGGACTCAGGGCTTGGTCTGAATCCCTACCCTTCCCTTTATTAGCCACGTGGCTCTTAGTTGAGTCAGGGGACCTCTCTAGGTTTCATGTGGCCTAGAGAAATGGAATGACAAGGCCAGCCTCATAAATTTGTTGTGATGATGAAACAAGAAAGTCTATGTGACACTCTTAGCAAAATGCCTGTGTGGTAGAAAAATCCAATAAAGGAAGCTTTTCATTGCTTACTTTTATTTTAGGAAATACTCTTTTTCTGTGACTATACCCCAGGGCATCACCATCCCTGATAGCAAGATGAACCATTGAGATGCTAGACCACAAATTAGAATTGACCACCAGGGTGCCACAGGTGGGTGTCCCCTGGTGACCACTAGCCCTTGGTAATGGCATCTTCCACATAGTCTGGTTGGAAGACAGAAGGGCAAGTATGGAGAACACCACATGTAACCGAGCGGAGACTGTTGTTACAAGAATGAGAAGGGTTATGGGAGCAAATGACTCAAAACCTATAAAAATAAACCTGACTTCACTTGCAGCACTTAAATGCAGTGAGGACTCAGGAGGCCTCCTGGAGAATGGTTCGTGTTATTTTTATTTAGTGAGGGTCTTTTAAATCCTTTATTGGTTAATCCTCCTATTGGCTGGATAGCTCCTTCTTGTAGGATCATAAAGCTAGGTGCAATCTCGGATGGGCTATTTGGAGGCCTAATTCTCTGCCTCCAAGCACTTGTTTGTGTAAACTTGAGTGCCCAAGGTACCCAAAGTGTGGAGGCAAGGTAGCTGATTTCTATGCCTTCCAAAATCGTGAGCTCATGGCAGGGGTGGGGAAAGAAGGTAGCAGAGGCAGAGAACTGTGCAGTTAGCAGCAAGCTCATTAAGCGACCCTGGGGATGCTATGCAACTGGCAACATCAGTTTGATCTCTGCCACATCTATTTGTCTATGAGGCAGCCATTTACAAACGTCTATAGGGTTCATAATAACAAGGGAATTGCTTATTCCACACTGCCCTGCATATTCCGTATAGAAATAACAGCTCCACTTAACTGAGTACTAACTCCCACTCCTTATTTTATATATATCATCTCAGCAAACCAACACCCTGCGGTGCAAGCAGTGTTATCCCAGCCTGAAAGATAGGGAAAGTGAGAGAGAAAAGTTAAATCATTTGCCCAGGGACTGAGTTGGTAGCACCAGGATTTAAACCTCTGCCTATCTGACCCCAGAGCTTGCACTTTCATTCTCCCCACTGTGTAGCAAAACCAGCTACGGCCAACACAAACGATTAGAAGGAAATAGACCAGAAATACAAACATCATATGATATTGCTTATATGCAGAATTTTCTTTTTAATGATACAAATGAAATGATTTACAAAACAGAAACATACTCACAGACCTAGAGAACGAATTTATGGTTACCAGGGGGGAAGGGCTGGGGGGAGGGATAGATTGGGCGTTTGGGATTGGCATGTACACACTGCTATATTTAAAAATAGATAACCAACAAGGACCTACTGTACAGCACAGGGAAATCTGCTCAATATTCTGTAATAACCTAAATGGGAAAAGAATTTGAAAAAGAATAGATACATGTATATGTTTTTAAAAAAGAAGGAAATACGTCAGTGTGATTATATCTGAATTCTGGGCATTTTTTAAAAATGTTTTGCATTTGTTCAGAAGGATCATAAATTTCTTTCATAATGATGAACATTAAACCTATTTTTGTAAATTCCCTTCCTACGTGACACCTCAGCAAACATAGGAGACCTCAGGCAGATCTAGGGTTGGGCCCCTATTCCCACCTGGGGTCCTTGGTGGCCCCATTCTCGTGGGTGCTCTCGAGACAGGACTTGAGTTGTTCAGACTTCTCCTCTTTCCTCTCTGGCTGTTCTCCATCACCAGCCAAACCAGCACCGGAAGAAGGACCTGATGCTGGCGAGGCCAGGAGCTCCTGTTACCCCACAGCCCCTTAGAGACTGGATTCGTTTCCTGTAGCTGCTGGAACAATTTACCAAACTGCGCGGCTCTAAAAAGCCGAAATTTGTTCTCTCACAGTTCTGGAAGCCAGAAGTTTGAAATCCAGGTGTCACCACAGCCACACTCCCTCCTGTGGCTCTAGGGGATGTTCCATTCTTTGCCTCTTCCAGCCTCGGGTGGCTCCAGCATTTCTTGGCTTGTGGATGCATCACTCCAATTCTGCCTCCGTGTTCACATGGCCTTCTCCTCTCTGGTCTATGCCTCCTCTTCTATCTTTTATAAGGACATTTGTCATTGGATTTAGGGCCCACCTGGATAATCCAGGATGATCTTATCTTTAATTAAAATCCTTAACTTAATTATGTCTACAAAGACACTTGTTCCAAGTAAGTTCACATTCACATGTTTCGGGGATGAAAATGAGGACATATATTTTGGGAGGGAGTTACCATTTAGCCCACAACTGAGACCATCCCTCTTTCTAGCCCAGGGCTCTTGACAAGAGGCCATGGAGGCACACACTGGATTCACATTTTGTAATGTCATTTGTCCCAAGTTTCAGCACCAAGTGTTGAATCACCCACATCCAATGAAGTAAATTCTGCTGCCAATTTTAAGCATCCTTCTCTCCCCCTCCTCCCTAATCTAGCAACATCTCTTGTACAACAGGTAATGATTGATTTTGAATGAAGCAGTGTCTTTTTAAGTTCCTGAGACCCAAAATCTCTCTTTAATTTTACGGTAACCATTAGGGGCTTTGTCGGCAAGGATAACAGGAATAATCACCCAAGAACAGATTTCTAGGTAATTTATACTTAGTGAATCCAAACCTAATTCCTGAGTGACCTACACTGTGCCTAAGGAGCCTGAAATAATCACGTATTTACCCTTTACCCTGAAATTAGATGGTACTTACTATGCAATTACCCAGCCACTAAGTGACAATTACCATGTAATTAAATGGTCAGTGGTTACCATATTATTAAATAGCATTGACATGATATTCGTTCTGTAGAACCTTGCACTGTCGCCACACAATTCAACTCCCCACCAAGAAATTACAGTTGTTCCTGGGAAGTTCTGCCTTTTGCTTTGATGGCTTTCGAGTTGGCAGAAATTCCCGGGGCCATGTGCCTCTAAAGAAGCCGAGAAACAGCCAAAGCTGGGCACAGATGTAACATGGCCTGCTGGGCCTGGGCCTCTTGCCAGGCTGGGGCAGCACCTCTGCAGCCCAGCCCCAGGCCAGCACTAGGGCATCTGGGCGAATTCCTCAATCCTTCTATGAGAACATGCTGCAGAGGAACAGTAGATATCATGTTCTTTCTCTCCCAGATGTGGTACCTACCCAGGGGCAGGGCATGTTGAGAGAGCCTGAAGCCCTAAGTAAAGCAAGAGTTCTGTTTCAGCCTGAGAGAGACCATCACTAAATCATCAAGATAAACATAAGCTGCCTTGTAAGTTCCATGAGGACAGGATCTTTTTCTATCTACCTTATTTATTGCCTTATCACCAACACCATTCCAGGCCCATTGTAGATGCTCAGTAAATATTATTTGGATGTATTTATTCATTCATTATTTATTTGTTCATTTATTGGTATGGATCTACTACATGCCACCCACTATGCACTGAAAGCTTTTAAGGACACTGAGTTTTGATGGAGTCTCAGAGAGGCTGAGTCACTTGCCCAAGGTCATTATACAACTAGTCAGTGGCAGACGCAAGACTGAACTCAGGTCTATCTGACTCTAAATGCTATGCTCTTCCTACAACACCATGTCTTAGCCACATACAACCTCAAACCACCCTGGATGCTTAGAAAGACTCAGAAAAGCTAATGGCTGCCCCGGATGCATCACTTTTGGGTCTAAACCTTCTTTATGTACAGCAACCATAATAGTTTCTATAACCTGTTATTCACATTTAGGAAATGAAGAAAGTGGGGTTCAGAGAGATTAGCTCAGCTCCAAAGTCACACTGCTGGTAAGTTAGGTTGAACTTGGACTCAGAGGCCATACATCTGCCTGGTGTTACCGGAGACAGACAGAATGCCTGCCTCAGGCCCTTATATTTTTATCATTCAATTTTTATATCTTTGGGTCAACATTGTTTCCAGATGTTACTGCTAAAATGTAACATCTCACTAGAACTTTCTAACACCCTAGATCAAATTACCTAGCCTCCAAAGACAAACTCAGGGGGAAACATGAGACCAGAGAGGAATGGATTAAGTTTGAAGTTGTATAGAGGAAAAGATTCAGTTGATGAATAACAAATAGGTCTCATCTTCAAAGTCAACTCTGATCAATTGATAGCAGCAGCCTGGAGCACCATATTGCAAAGCCTTCTGAGGTTGTATTAGGGCTCAGCAGGATAAGGTATCATGATCGATCAGTGATGTCTGCTATGGACCTTGATGAGGAAGCAACTGCACACGGGCCTGGTCTTTACCGTCTCTGATCTAGACTGTGGGATTCTACAAAATAAGGTCAGGTTTGGAAACTGGCAGGGCTGGGGAGAAGACAATGAGTGAGGCCAGAAGACAACTAAACAAGTAAGCAGGCAAAGATATTTTTTCCCTCACATGCAGGTGCTCAAAAGAGGAAGTGAAAAATAGAGTGTCAGTAAAATGAAAACTGCAAGTCAGGAAACCTTGCTTCCAGTCTCAGCTCGGCTGTCAATTAACTGTAAGACTTTGACCCCATCACTGCCCCTCTCTGTGTCTCAGTTTCCTCACCTGTAAAATGAAGGTATTTGAGTAGCAAATCTCCAAACCACTTCCAATTTCAGGATTCTTAAGCTTAGAGTGCATGGCACTGAATTGAGTGAGAAGAAGAGAAGCAGGAGAGAAGTGGTAAAAGCTGATCAAATCCTTTCCTTATTCCCTATAGGAGGGGTATCAGAAACAAGGTGGAAACCAATACTTCTGTTTTGGCCATGTTGAGTTTTAGACATCGATTCAACGTCCAAGCAGAGATGTCAAGTAGCAATTGAATATATAAGTCTAGAACTCAAGGGAGATGCCTGGGTACAAGAAATAAACTTGGGAGTCATCAATAAACAGATGGGGCTGGATAAGATCCCTTGGGGAGAGAATGAAACTTGAGAAGAGAAGAGGGCCCAGGGGTGTCTCCAACGTTTAGAATTTAAGAACAAAGGGAGGAGCCAACAAAGACTCAGAAAGAATGTCCAATGAGATAGTGAGAAGCATAGGAAGAATGGGTTTCAAGAAGGCAGTTGTCAGCTGGGTCCAATGCAGCTGAGAAATGGAGTTACAAAAGGAAGGGGCATTAGCTTGGCAAGTTATATCATTGGTGACTTTAATAAAGACTGTTTAAGGGAGTGATAGGGACGAAACCTGATTAGAATGAGCCGAGTGATAGGTGACACTGGAACAGTGCCTTAGAGGATAGAAGCTTTTGACAGAGGAGGATGAGTGGAGAGGGCTTTCCAGGAGGGCAAGATTAGGAGCAAAAGTAGCAAGATGGAGATGAGCAAGGATGTCTAAGATATGTGGGGGAGAAAAGACTAGAAAAACAGTCTGAGGAATGATGATGGAGAACCTTCAAAGCCAGACTAGGGAGTCTGGGCTTTGTTTGTGGGGAGCCATGATGAGAGTGTAAATAAGGAAGGGAAATGAGGAAGCAGTGCATGAGGATGATCTCCATGTGCAGAACATATAGGAAGATGAAACCAAAGTGGCTCCTATGTCCATAGTCCCAACTCAATGTCAGATGCCTTACATTTAGGACCTTGTGCTTTCTTCTTTTTAAATTTCTTAAATAATGTTTTATCTGGGAAAAAATCACAAACTTACAGAAAAGTTGCAAGTACAGTTTTTTCCTAAACTATTTGAGGATAAGTTGCTGATCAAAATCCCCACCATCTCCAAATTCTTTTGTATTGAATTTCCTATACAAAAGGACATTCTCCCACATAGCCACAGTAGAATTCTCAAAATCAGGAAGTTAAGATTGATCATTACCATTACTTGGTCTTCAGACCAAATTCCAGTTTCATCAGTTATCCCAATAACACCCTTTAAAGTAAATCAATCCAGTTCAGAATTTCACACTGCATTTAGCTGTCATGTCTGTTCAGTGTCCTTCACTCTGAGACGGTTCCTCAGTCTTTACAAACCTCATTTGAATCTCTCAACAACCTTGCTAGGTAGATGCTATTATTATCCCCAGTGTGCAAGAGAAGAAACTGAGGCTCCGAGAGGTTAAATAATGAGTCCAAGGTGGCCTGGTGATAGAGGGTCAAAGCATGTGTGGTTCTGAAGCCGAGCATCCCAGCATCTGATCTGGAAAAGTGAGCAGTTAGTACTCAACCCAGTGAGAGCATCATGAGATTGATAAGGAACCAGTCCAAGCTCATGGCAATAGAGATAGATGTGAGGGACCACACCAAGGAAGAGTCAACCAGTAATTGGTTGTTTGATTGGCTCACTGAGAGCATGGGTTAAAAGATGACTGAGGTTTTGAGCTTGTGTGACTGTCAAGGATGGGGTGAGAGAGAATGACAGTAAGTAAGCTCCTGTCTGATCTGCAGAGATTTCCACCAGATATGATGTTTCAATGAGCTACCAGGATGGAGCTTTTCCATACGGAGTATATCCCTGTGGGAAGATCTTTGTCTTGGAGGCAATGGAGCCCCATGTTGAAAGTTGAGGACATCCCCCATACTGAAAGGCCACTTTCTTTGCTTTCTGCAGGTGAACCTCTTCAAAAATTTCCTCTATGTGTAGCTTCTTTTTAAAATGCAGTTACCAGGCTTCCCTGGTGATGCAGTGGTTGAGAATCTGCCTGCCAATGCAGAGGACACGGGTTCGAGCCCTGGTCTGGAAAGATCCCACATGCCGCGGAGCAACTAGGCCCATGAGCCACAACTACTGAGCCTGCGCTCTGCAACAAGAGAGGCCGCGACAGTGAGAGGCCCGAGCACCGCGATGAAGAGTGGCCCCCGTTCGCCGCAATTAGAGAAAGCCCTCGCACAGAAACGAAGACCCAACACAGCCAAAAATAAATAAATAAATAAATAAATAAATAAATAAATAAATAAATAAATAAATAAATAAAATGCAGTTACCATTTGGAGGGTTAAATCATTAAACCCATGTAAACTTATTTTGAATTAGTTTATATCATCAATTGCCTACATGATAGGAAGAACTCAAAAAATCATGAAAGCTCCAGTCACCAGGAAGCTTATAGAGAGTGGACCCCAAAACCTCAGAGGAAAGTGTTATAAAAGACAGAAGAGGCATCAGGTAAAGACACCCAACTTCCCAGTGTGGGAAAATCAAAGAAGTAGGCAACACCAACAGAGCTTCTACCATCTGTCTGGCATAGTGTTCCAGGCTTTGCCATACATCTCTCATCTGTCGACTCTCATGATGTCAGTGGTGCGCTCCTGAATTTAGAGATGAAGAAAATAAAGCCCAAAGAGGCTAAACACCTCATCCAAGTTCATCTACAGGACATAGCTGTGATCGAGTTAGGATTCAAACTTTCAAACCCAGGGGTCTTCAGTCCCAAAGCCAAGGCTATCTACCCTGCTTCCCTGTCTCCATGAACCCTGGAGACTCAGCATTGTTGGGTAGGTTGGGCTTCTGGCTGACCTTGACCCCAAGAGATCAGAAGGGTTCAACTAAGCCTTGTGGTCTTACTTGGAAACGTGCCTGGTTTGCACAAGTTGAGGCACTGGTGGAGCAGTGAGGTAAGCCACAGAGAGCCTGCTGGCCTCAGGCCAGCTCTCTTCTTCCCCTCCAAGAGCTTGTGGACTGGCCTGGCACAAGTGGCAGAAACTTCCTGCTTCCTGGTTCTCCACATATACATGTTGAATGGGTGAGATGGTTCCCCACATGACACGGGTCACGGGAGAAATGAAGACATGGACCCAGCAGGTAGTTGAACCAAGGGCAAATCATATCCGTCACATGGGTATAATTTTCATGAAGACTGCCGAACCCACAGCCAAGGTCATGTTACATCAAAGAGCCACCCAAGTGCTAATTAAATGCCACACCTCTCACCTAGGGATCTGAGTTACAGTAAGTCCCCTACATATGAACCTTTAAGTTGTGAACTTTCAAAGATGCGAACGTGCGTACCAGCCCCTGGATGCCAGCTGTTGTACTGTACTATTGTACGTTTCAAGTTACTGTAAGATTAAAAATGTTTTCTTTATTTTTTGTGTTTGTTTGTTTTTCATGTACCTATTATTTGTGTGAAAAGTATTATAAACCTATTACAGTACAGTGCTATATAGCCGATTGTGTTAGTTGGGTACCTAGGCTAACTTTGTTGGACTTACAAACAAATTGGACTTACGAACGTGCTATCAGAATGGAACTCGTTCGTATGTTGGGTTCTTCCTGTATTTCAGTGATAATTTACCTTTGGACAATACCCACCACCCCCCTGCCCCTATTTGCCACATCCTCTTCTTTATCAGCCTCCCCTCTGGGGACCCAAGAATGCACTGTGGGTTATCATCAGGCGTGATGGAGTAAAATAGAAAAGCCAGACCAACTTTGGTTCTAAAATCCCTGATGAGCCACCTTGGGCTCTAGTCTTCATCTCTAAACTGTAATGACAGTAGGGAAACTAGCACATAGTTTTAAGAATGAAATAAGATATGGCTTATTAAGTGTTTAGTTCAGGGCCTGGCCCTAAATAAGTGCTCGATAAATGTTACCTACAGTCAAAATAAAACAACTCTGGACTTGGGGGTGGAGGGCGGAGATACTCTTGACATAGGAGGAAGACTACTGCAATAGAGGGAACATTCCAACCAGGAGATCTGCAAATGTCTCGAGGATTAAGGAGAAAGGAGCTTTGCTTTTATAAGGAGGAGTGAACAAGGCTGGGAAGAATCAGGTGTGGGGAAGTAGGATGAACAAGGATGAATGGGTGGAGGTGTCCTGACCTGACAGTAAATCAGAGACAAGGCAGTGAGGCTTTTGAATCTTTGCTATTTTCAGGGATCGGTAAAATTCACCACAATGAAAGCATGTTTAAGCTCTGTGAGCCTCTGTTTCCTCCTCTGTAAAATGGCGATAATAAGTTACTTCCCAGGACTGTTGGGCAGCATGGAGACAAGGGATGCCATGTGCCAACCACAGGTCCTGCTGCACGGTGAACACTAAATAGTGTTCATTTTTCTTAAGGTTGTGGAATCACTCTATGATTGTTGCAAACCCTGTGCTCAGCACCTTAGGAGTGAAAACTATGTGGCAGATTCTGAGGCACTGAGGCAGAAAACGCTGGAAGTAGTTGAGCATCTAAGATTAGCCCCCAAGAAGTTGTGATCGAGATAGGAATCAATGCCAGGGTCTTGCCTCCCTGCTGGTGTTGGACCAACACTTCAGCTGCAAACTTGTCATCCTTACCCAACCCAGTCAGAGGAGCCATCCCTGGGGGCCCTTCCTCCAGCCTCCCTGGATGCAGAGATCTCTGCAGCACCTGCAGACTTGTTGAGAACACAGAGCGCTTCTGTTCCTTCTTTGCTGCCCTTTTCTAGGCCGTAAGAGGAGACAAGTGTGAACATCTCCATCATCCCTGGGCTGTGCCGTTCTAAGCCACAGCCTGTCTGAAATTAACACAGCATGGCGTTCAGGAAAATCCCAGCAGTGTCATCAACCTTCCTAGACCCAGAATACTGGCACTGCGTTGATTTCTGTTTTCGTACCTGCAGGTTGGGCACACTCTCCAAGTCCCCCTTTCCTGCAGATGGTTGACAGCTAAGCAGAGGGCAGTGCACAAATGCTCCTTCCTGTGAACCCAGCTAAGGACCAGCGACCTCAGACACCCACCCACAGCCCTTCAGTCAGCTCATCCCATGGCGCTGCACAGCTTGCCTTGTGAGGGCTGATGTAAATATAGTTCCCTTGGGGCAGCCAGGAGGAGCCCGGCCAGCCAGCATCCCGTTACCAGCTTGCTCTTCACATGCTACTTGGTTTCACCACTTGGAGCTGCTCCACACTCTGGGCTCAGTACTCAAGGGCTCTGGAAGCAGGGCCAGCTTGCACTTTTATGGTTTTCTTCCTGCCACCTCGACCCTGCCGGCGCCATCTCTAAGGATCTCCTCCTTTGTGAGGAGTGTTACAAAATGCTACAGAAATGCATCTGGATCTGACCTGAGCGTTGCAGTGCATGCTTTGGGCCTCACTGAGGCTGCCTCGGCTCCCGCGACACCTGAGACACATAAGCCCGAAGCTGAAATCATAAGAAAATACACTTTTTTAATGCACCTCTGGTGTCTTCTTGTCATGAAAAATGGGACTTAATGTAGAAACAAACAAAAAAAGGCATATGATACAAAAGGATCCATTTTCTTGTGGGTGGTCTCTGTACCTAACCTAGTCCTCCAGAGCTGATCTTGGCTTCTCTCAACCCTGGTCAGGGCTCCCCACCCCAGCTCAGGGCCAGGGGCAAACCTGCCTCTGTCAGTCTGGCTCTTAATCTCACCTCTTTTGCTGGCACTTTAGTGACAGCGATATCTCTGCAGAGCCTGAGAACAGCCTGCAAGCTACATTTGGCCTTCAGACAAATTTATTTGGCCTCCCCCTTGGATGGCTTCCACGTTTTAATTTTGTCAGTATTTTTTAACCTGGCAATTTCACCTAAAAAAAAAAAAATCAAAATTTCTGGCTTTGCTCGGGGAAAAAAAATCAGAAGATCTGCTAACACTGGGTCCACATTTCTACACTGCAAAATGGACTGAAGCTGAGTTGCAGCAGATCCCTTTAAACAGGGCATATGCTCTCCAGCTCACCACCATCAAACACTCGGTCATTTATTGATCAAAGTTATTGAGTGCCTCTAATAGACCAGCCTGCCCCGGGCCCTGCTGTTAGAGTGAAGAAGAACAGAGTGAATTTCCTGCCGTTTCAGAAGGTGCGTGCCAGCATCCCCGTTTTCTCCTAACCCAGAGGAAAGCAAACAGTTGGCATTCATCACCATACTCATACTGTTGTTTCCTTTTCAGTTAAGAGAATGGTATCGCTCACACTGGCCCCACCTCACTCTTATGTTACTAATGGGCCCCTGTAGACATTTGAACAGGAACAACTACTACAACCCTCTTTTATCTGCCCAGACCACTAGAGTGAGAACACTGGAAGAGCAGGAATGTGACATGCATTCTTGTATTCTCAGTGATTATGTCAGAATCTGTCACAAAGTATATTCTCGGCAAATAGAAATATAGATACAGAAAGATGTACACTAAGAGTTGGTACAATCAAAAATTAAAAGGTTAACTTGGAGACTGTATAGGGGATCTTGGTTCAAATGGGGGAACATGAACCCAGGTGAGCTTGAACTTCAGTTACCTTGACACCCTCCCATGTCTGACCAAATATAGCTACCCAAGCAGTTACTTCCGTGATGCTTTCCTCAGTGATCAGTCTACCCCTTCATCTGCCATCCAGGATCAGGGCTACCACAGGACTTAAATCTGAAAAATAGAATGCAAGAACATACCTGTTGCTGAGCAATGATCAGCAGGAAATGCTGAGTAACAGACTTTGAATCAGACACACCCCAAGATGCACACCAGATGATCCCAAGATGCCAGGACAAGAGACCACTGTGGTACCAAGAGTTTAATTGGTACAGGTCTCTCCAACACCTGCTGGGCAGAAGTCTAGTTACCCTCTATGGCAAAGTTTTAGTGGTAATGACCCAAAGATAATGACTCAGAGCAGAGGAGCATATGCTGAGCATGAGGCAGGCCCCAGTAATGCAGTTCCAAAGATGTGCAGGGGCTGGGACTTCCAGGGGCTGCATTGGCACATCAGCTCTGCCAAACTGAGCAAGGTGGGGAGCAGCAAGGGCTGCCTCACCTCATCTGTTGTATCTCTGGAAAACAAGGATGCTCTTCAGGGCACTAGGGCCTCCCAAATGTTCTAGAGAGAAGGACCTCTCTTGGCTCCAGATGGATCTGGTTTTCTTCTTTGATAAGTCATTTAGAGCTGGGTCTGGGAACTCTTGGCTGAAAGAATGGTAAGGAAGATCCAAGACCAATAAAAACAGCCACTCCTAAAGCCATCGGGTCACCAGCATGAGTCACTGCTTCCTCTCTTCAGTCCATCTTACTGCTTGACATCAAGTCCACCAGAGGAGGGACAAGGATAGAGTAAAGGGGGAAAAACAAACCAATGTTAGTCAAATACTTGCTGTGTGCTAAACCCTTTGGATGCATTGCCTCAATAGTCTTCCATCCAAACCAATGAAGAAAGTGCTTTTTTTGTTCTCCATATTTTTTTGGTATTCTTTTTTTCAATTATTATTCTCCATTTTAGACTTGAGGAAATTAGGACTTGGAGGAGGTTAACAGTTTGCCCCAGGTCACAGGGCCAGGAAGGGGAAGAAGCAGGGATTGGAATCCAGGTTGATTGAATTCCAGAGGTTAAGTTCTTCACCACCAGACTAGCCTCAAACATGACAACTTCTAAACTCTGGACCATTCCAGTAAATATTTTGGTGGGTGGAGTTTACAAACATTAATCAAAATTAGGCTTAAAGAGTCTCTGTGAATTTATATTTTCTTGTGATCCCTTTCCCTCCCGATAACCCCCAGCATAACAGATGGAGAGGGAGTGAGACCTTCTCAGAGCTTTTCAAGGAAATCTAGAAGCTGCCTTCCTCTCCTCTGCCTTCCTAATGCCCCCTAGTCACGGGAGATAATCAGAGCACCAGAGGATGATGTTGAATTCCAAGGGGACAGTGCCAAGCATCCAGAGCAGAGGAAAGCCTACGCAGGTTCTCAGAGTTGGAGGGATTTAGCCCAGGCTCAATCAGAGCATTGAGGGAGGCTGCTTAACTGGGCTTTCCCCTCTCCCCACATTCTTGGCCAGTGCCATGCCTTAAAACACGAGCTGTATGCTGGCAATTTCATGCTCCAGAACCACATATCTAAAGTGGATACCTTACTGGCATCTCAAATGTAATGTGTCTTAAACAGAATTCTTAAATTGCCCCATCCAAATTTGTCCCTGCTCTCCGAGTCTTCCTCATTAATAAATAGCCCTATTGTCCACTCAGATACTAAAAGTAGAGTCCTAGGATTCAATCTTTTTCATCTCAACTTCTTATCATGGAAAAGTTCACATGCATACAAAAGCAGACATATTCATATAATGAACCCCTACGTACCCATGACCCAACTTCCACACTTATCAGTTCAAGGTCACTCTTATTTCATCATCCCTTTTCTTCCTCCTGTATTATTTTGAAGCATAGCCCAGACCTCAGAGTTTGGTCCATGGACTCTTGGGGGTTCCTAAGACGCTTTCAGGAAATCTGAGAAGACAAAATTTTTATTATAATATTGAAACATTATTTGTCATTTTCACTGTATTGACACTCATGTTAATTGTGCAAAAGCAATGGTTGGTAAACTGCTGGTGCCTTAGCAGGAATCAAATCATCATGGCAACATTGTATTCTTTACTGTACTCACCTATATTAAAACAAACACCGGTTGCACTTAAGATGTCCTTGATGAAGTAGTAATAATTATTACTTTATTAAGCTTCAACTTTTGAGTTCACATCTTTTTAATACTGTGTGTGGCAAAATGGATGTACCCATAAAGTCCTTATGTTGCACACCAAAGTATAATAGTGGCCTCAGGAAAAGCACTTGTGCAAATATTTGAGTGACCAGCTAAACTAGCCACTTTTTTCAAGGAACACCATTTTTACTTGAAAGTTTGACTAACAGACAAACTCTGGTTATTCAGATTCAGGTATTTGACACCCATTCTCTCAAAATTAAAGTGAGCCTGTCATTTCAAGGCAAACAACAGACAGCATTTGTTGCCAAAGTAAAATTCAAACCTTAAAGTGAAAATTAGAATTTTAGAAAAAAAATGTATCTGCCAGCAATGTGTTTGATGGCTTCCAGATCACTGGAGATATTAACAAATGTGATTTTTTTAATATTGTCTGATGAAATGTACCAACATTTGGAAGATCTGAATATTCAGTAAAGCAATATTTGCAAATGACCAATGAATGATAATACAAAATCTCACATAGATAAAAGATCCAGTATAAGATAGACCTATGCACTGTAATGTTAATAGAGTACAAAAAGTTCATTGAGATGATTACAAATAGAAACTACCACATTTGATGTGGTATCAAAGAAGAATATACACAATAATCTGAAAAAGGTTATTAAAATATTCCTGCCTTTACCAACTTTGTATTTGTATGAGGTCAAATTTTTTCATAAATTCCAACCAAAACAACATATTACAACAGATTAAATTCAGAAGCAGATATGAGAATGCAGCCACCTTCTGTGAACCAGAACATCAAAAGATTTGCAAAAAATGTAAAATAATGGCACTCTTCTCACTAATTTTTTAAATATAATTATATTTCATAAAATGTCACTTGTGTTATAAATATATTAATAACTGTAATTAAATGTTATTAATTAAATATTTAATTTTTTAAAGTTTTAATTTCCAATATAGGGAATATCAATAGCTATAACCCACATTAAAACAATGCCCTTTGGGTTCTTCAGTAACTTTTATCTTTTTTTTTTATACAGCAGGTTCTTACTAGTTATTTATTTTATACATATTAGTGTATAAATATCAATCCCAATCTCCCAGTTCATCCCATCACTTCAGTAACTTTTAAGTAGATAGATATCCTGAGACCAAAACATTTGAGAACTGCTAATTTGCACTTTCAATATTTCTCTTTGTATGTCTTAAAGATCAGGAGTCTTTCTTTTTTTAAACATAATTGCAATTTCACTCTTCAAATGAACAGCTGGCAGCAAAGATGTTGAGGAGAATTTGGAACTGAAACAGAAACCACAGCTTGCAAAATGTACCCTGACTTACAAACAGAGAGTCTGTGCTAGACCAAGCCATGATGTACATCCCAGACTGTGTAAACCACAAGCCCTTCTAACACCAGTCCATTCAGACCCATATGTTCCAAGACCAGATACTGATCTTAGAGACAAACTAATACTATCTGTGTACAGATTCATGAATTCTAAAGATAAGACCACTCACCATTGCAGCAGCTTCCAAGATAAAAAATTCTGGTCAATTCCTGCTGAAACCATCTATGACTAACTCTAGCCCCCCAAAACCTTCTAAGTATCCCTTCCTTACCTGCTTTCTTTCGGGACACTCCATGGTTCCCCATGATGTGCAGACTCCCTTGCTGCAGCAAGTAATAAATCTAACTTTTTTAAAATACAGCTGTGTTCCTGGGGTGAGCTATAGTTGATGAGAATTGACAACCCTCAATTCAAGACAGCATCTTCTCCTGCCCAAGCCATTGCAACAGGCTCCTACCTATGCCCCCTGTTCTACTTACTATTGCTGCATAACAAATTATCCCAACACTCAGCAGCTTAAAGCAACCACTTTAATTTGCTCACGATTCTGTTGATCAGGAATTTGGAAATGGCACAGCAAGAACACTTGTCTCTGCTCCCTGAGGTCTGGGGCTCAGCTGGGAAGATGCAAAGGCCAATGATACCTTGACAATCGGAAGCTAAAATCATCTAAAACCTTGTTCACTCATATGTCTGGCACTTGGGCTGGGAGAGCTCAAAGACTGGGGCTGGAGCACCTACATGGAGCTTCTCATGTGCTTTGGCTTCCTCACAGCATGGCTGCCTGGGGGGTAATGGGAGTCGGACTTCTGCTGCATTCTATTGATTACAAACAAGTCAAACCCTGCCTAGGTTCCAGGGGGGACAGTTAGACTTCATCTCCTGATGGAACCAGTGAAGGTTCCAGAAGAGCATGTGAGATGGAAGTTATTGTTTGCAGCCATATTTGAAAAACATAATCTGTCCTACTCCCTTTTAATTTTGTTTCTCTATAAACCATCTTCTGTTGAGTAGGCAAAATTATATTTCTAAAATTAACCAAGTCATGTCACATTCTTGCTGGAAATCCTTCAATGGTTTCTCAACACACTAGGGGGGGGAACCCAGGCATTTTACTAGAGCCCAGAAGGCCCTGCATTTTCTAGTTCCTGTCTACATACCTGCCATTGTCCAGCTCACTCCGTTGCTGCAGCTGCTGTGCTCATTCCCAGCTCATTGTAAGGCTTGTTCCTTCTCATCCTTCAAGGTTCAGCTTAAATGCAGCCTCCTCAGAAATGCCTTCCTTAATGATGACCTGTAAAGTAACCCCAGAACCCAGAGTTAACTTAAGTGATTGACTGGTTGATTGACTGAGGGCAATATAAATAGCAGGCATTGCTTGCTGCAGAATTTAGAATTCTCTAAGCAGCTCCCAAAATTTGTTCTGTGAAATGTTAGCCAGAAGTTCAATCGACATTATTTTAAAATATGAATCCATAGCACATATCTTTATAAACACTTGAGTAAAACAACCCTGCAGAGTTTTCTGTATAGCATGACCACTCCAAGTCTGTAATATGCTAACTGCATGCTAGGTCTCCATGAAAAGAATGTAATAGGCAACAGTCCTCAACCTCCGCAAACACAGAACACTTTTTCCAAGTAGTATCTCCTGGCTCCACTTTGCAAAACCCTTTTCCAAACAGTTATGTCCCTAGGTTTACAAAGCAAAAGAAACTAGAATCCCCAGCAAGTTGTTCTCCCTGTGTCCCTGACCCATGTCCTCCAAGTGAGTTACAAATAACAGGAAACCTGTGGAAGGTCCAGGTCTTCTGGGAACAGCTTGATTGGCTGGAATCGAGGTCATACTTTTGACTAATGATTCTGATTGGCTGTCAGTAACACTCCACTCATTGCAACTGTGTCCAGCAAATATATGAGCCTCTCATCTAGATATATGAATTATATTTTTTAGAGCAGTGAGTCATTGAGGCCAGACTCTGTTGAGGATTGCATTCTTTTAATTGGGCCAAGAACCGCAAGGCTGGCTCCAGGCCTGCTCCCATATAGTAGAAGCATGTCTGCAGCTTCCCAGAAGCAAGCTGGCTGACCCTGGGGATGGGGGAATGGGCTCACCAGGGGGCCATAACCTGGAGAGCTCAAAGGAGGTGATTTGTCTCTGAAGTCCCAATACCCAGTTCCCAGAATACATCTCTGAAACTATCAGGGAAAAAAAGTTTACATGTTTAGTAATGGCCAGTCCCAGATAATACTTGCCTGAAATTCAGAAATGATCAGAAAATCAAAACAAAATATTACTATAGCTTAACTAAAGTGGACCCTCTCTCCGATCCACTCACTGTATCATTTCCCAAGGAACTTAAGTTTGATAAAAATCCTCAGTTCTAACAAATCAGCACATCTTCATAGTAGCAATGACAGCTAACACACAGCCCTTGCTGCATGCCAGGCACTATGGAAAGCACTTCACAAGTAGCTTCTCTTCATAGACATCCTGGGAGACAGGTATGCAAATTGCCCCCATTTTACAGGTGAGGAAACTGAGGTACCAAGTGATCACTGACTTGCCCAATACCTCAGACCTATTAAGCAGAAGAGCAAGGGTTTGAATCCAGGTATAGCTGACCTCAAAACCCACGCTTTTAACCATTCTGTAGCTTTTAACTAATATAACTGCTCAGCAAAGCTGTTGGCCCAGTCTACCTGCCTAGAGACACAGGATCTGACACTTTTCTCAACCTTTACTGTGCACATGAACCACCTGGCGATTGTATTAAAATGCAGATTCTGATTCAGTCTGGGGTGGGGCCTGAGAGCCTGCATTTCTAACAAATTCCCAGGTGATGCTGGGTGCTGGCTGACTGGCCACACTTTGAGACGCTACGACAATAGTTCTCAGATTCTGCTGTACATTACAGTCAACTGGGGAGCTTTCAAGAGTCTTGATGCCCTGTTCTCACCCCACACCAAATAAATCAGAACCTCCAGGGGTGGTCTCCAGACAATGCTAGTTGTTTAAGCTCCCAGATGATTCCAGAGTGTAGCCAAGGCTGAGAACAATGCTCTGAGGGTCATGAGAGGTCCTGAGAAGAGTGAGGAGGGGAAAGCCGGGTCTCGATTTGCTGCTGAGATGGGTGAATTTCGTAATGACATTATCCTTATTGGAAGTTTCCCCCAAATCATTACCCTCCCTAATCACCCATTCGTGCCTAAGGAATCATGGTGGCCTGGCCTCCTTTGAAGGTAGCCATCTGGCATGATCCCAGATATCAAATGATTTTGCTTGTCTGCCACCCCCATTTGCTCCCTCCCAACTTTCTTCTTTTTTATAGATGAGAGTGCTGTGCTCATTGTAAAGCAAAATGCAAAGGCATCGGCTACTCCTTACTTTTTCCACATGAACGAACACGCAGAAAACAATTGCAAAGATTTTATTTAGTAGCTTTCTGTGCTTGACACTTAGAAAGAGAGTTCCGTGCATAAGGGCAAATTTCTATACACCTTTTCTTCATACACATTTTACATATCCTTTTTATTGCCACCATTTTTAATATTCATAATATTGGTTTCCCCACTAGGCACAAAAACACATTTATCTACAACACACTCTGTTCACCCCTGGCACACACCTCCCTAGGGCTCACCAATTTGACTTTGAACTTGGAGAAGGCCATTCTCACCACAGCCCAGCCACCAAAGCGCAAAGACTCAGAACATGGAGCTGCTTTCCTGCACACCCGCTCCCCTTGCCGGATGGAAAGTGTGAACATAAACAGCCTGGTGTTATTGAATCAATGAGGGCTCCACCAGCTGTCTGTTTCTCTTGAGTCAAACCAAAATACTCACAACTGACAAATGAAGGAAAAGGGAAGGGAGAGGAAGTGTGTTGAAGTTAAAGGCTAAGAAGGAAAGAAAGAGAGAGAGAAAGAAAAGAAAAAAGGAAAGAAAGAAAGAAAAAAAGAAAGAAAGAAAGAAGAAGGAGGGAGGGAGGAAGAAAGAAAGGAAGGAAGGAAGGAAGGAAGAAAGAAAGAACGAAAGAAAGAAAGAAAAGAAAGAAAGGTAGAAAGAAAGGAAGGAAGGAAGGAAGAAAGAAAGAAAGGAAGAAAGAAAGAAAGAAAGAAAGAAAGAAAGAAAGAAAGAAAGAAAGAAAGAAAGAAAGAAAGAAAGAAAGAAAGAAAGAAAGAAAGAAAGAAAGAAAGAAAGAAAGAAAGGAAGAAAGAAGGAATTAGGGCAAAGAAAGGATGCCAGAACAACCTTCTGATGTGGATTTGGGCTCCGTCTCCCAAAGGCCTCCTCCTTCCATGGGTGTTTGTCCTGCCAGGCTCTCAGTGCACACTCATTGGAAGAACTTGACCTCACTTTTCTCTCTCACTCCCCTTCCTAGCTATTTTTCTCTCAACACCCCCTTTTCCTCGGGAAGGCAAGGAAAATAAATTAAGGAAAATTTTTTTTTATCTCCAAGGCTTAAATAGTTGTTCT
This sequence comes from Balaenoptera musculus, assembly GCF_009873245.2. Classification (NCBI taxonomy): domain Eukaryota; kingdom Metazoa; phylum Chordata; class Mammalia; order Artiodactyla; family Balaenopteridae; genus Balaenoptera; species Balaenoptera musculus. The sequence continues at coordinate 41,545,134 of NC_045786.1, forward strand.
CCCCAATAAAGGCCTGGAGGTCAGTGGAAATAGAATCAGAAATATTCTGGCTGACAGAGAGCAGGAGCACGATGGGCAACCGTCTGTCCAGACGGGGAAAAACAACAAGGATTCTTGTTTAGAAATGCCCAGAGGGGCATTTCGTCAGCAGAAACAATCCTACCAGAGGAAGAAATCGCAAAGGAGGCAAACTGATGCATTCCATAAACCAATCAGAACTATTTCAAGTATGGGACATAAGTAACTTTCTCTGGAAAATTGGGTTGAGTCCACCATGCTTTGCAACCAAGCACTTCCCACACCTACAAATGGAGACCCAGTGTGGCCAAGTGTCATGTCCCATCACCCTAGAGTGGACTAGGCTCTATGAGTCCCTGAGGGTGACCAACTTGTCCTGGTTTGCCTGGGACTTCCCTGGATTTAACCATGAAAGTCCTGCCTACTGAGAACCCCCTCGGTCCCAGACAAACCAGGACACTTGGTCAGCCTGGTTCCTTCCACAGCCTAGGTTCTGGCCAACTATGAGAGGGCTCTTATCCTAGGACTGGGATCCTCAATCCTCATTCCCAGCTGCAGCCCCTGCAAATAAAAGAGTGGGAAGGCCAAACTTTCCCTTAGCTTTCTTGGTACCAAGATGGACTCTTTTAAAATGAATGACTTGCATTCGGGGTTCATCAGTGTGGGACAAGACTACATTTTCTTTCTGATGCTGGTGGAATAGTTACTTTGTACCCATTTCAAATATTTAGCTTTAATCTATACATGGTCAAGCCTGGACCTCGGCAACATGCAGGGTCAAGAGATGCACTGATTTCCAAACCCAGTGTCTAGTGAACAGCCAAATGCTGTGTTAGGCTTGAGCAGGTCTCTGCAAAGACCAGATGCCCCAAGAACTATCCTTTGAGAACACCAGAGGCAGACATCCAAGATAGATGGCCTGAGCACCTTGAGGCAAAAACAAGCAGGAAAAAAATTGCATGGGAGATTTTTTCCTCATGTCTCATTCATCCTGGTTGTTCTTCCTTTCTTCTTCAGCCAACATTTCAACCCTGACATCAGGTTCCTCCTGGTGTTTCACCTGGGTACTCATGTGACCACTCACCTGGAGAGGGATTAGACTCAGCAGAGCCACCTGTGAGCCGGAAGGAACCACGCATAGGTTGGGAGAGACTTGGGCCACTTCCATTTGGAGCTGAGAGGGGTCAGAGCAAACCCATGAAAAAATAAAAACTAAGCAACACACTGATTATACTTTAATCCCGAAGAAATCATCATGAGTACAACGTCCTTTGGAGAGCACATCAAAAGTCTAAATGTAAAATTCTTTGTCACAGTGACCGGGACCAAATAGCCTCTGCCTTCTCCATCCCCCACTCCCTCCCTGAACTCTCAGGGGTCTCTTCTCAGTCCATGAGATTCGTTTGTGGTTTCAGTACTCCTGGGCTGGCATTGGCACCCAATGTCACCCTGCCTCTCCCCAGAGAACAAATGACCCCAAGAGATTTCTGATGTGCAGAAAAGAGGAGAGCCCGTGAGCTATGGTAGACAGGAATGAGAGAGGAGGAAACCTGCAGTGATACTAGCCCCGGCCCTCTCAAGATTAGTTTGGAACAAAAGCCAGGAAACAGCCAAGACAAAACAGCTAAAGAGAAACACAGTATCCTCAAAGTCACCTGAGGGTGACCATCACAGCCAGGCTCTGAAAGGCAATGGTGGCGCACAAAGCGCAGATCACTTCTGCCCCACGTGACCAGGGACAAAGCAGAAGCACGTGGGGTGTGTTTTCAGCGAGGCCTCCTCCAGTCTGGGAGGCCATTGTTCCTCAAGGTTACAGCCATGGGAGCTCAGGGGCTCAAGGGGATCTCGCTTCTGGACTCTTAAAGGATGCACCTGCCTTCCCCAGCATGCTGCTAATGCTACGGAAAACAATGTGGCCCAAAACTGTGATGTCACTGCCATAAAACATTAGAAAAGCAGAATATTACACTAGCAGCTCTAAATTTCTCCAGCAACATTTCCAATCCCAACCCCTCAGACTCTTCGCCCCATCACGCTGAACTGAACTCCCCAAACACAGCCTGCTCACTCATACGCCTGAGCACGTCGTTATAAAAATACAGTAAGTCCCTTACATACAAACAAGTTCTGTTCCCAGAGCACGTTCATAAGTCCAACAAAGTTAGCCTGGGTACCCAACTAACACAATTGGCTATATAGTACTGTACTGTAATAGGTTTATAATACTTTTCACACAAATAATAGGTACATAAAAAACAAACAAACACAAAAAATAAAGAAAACATTTTTAATCTTACACTACAGTACCTTGAGAAGTACAGTAGTACAGTACAACAGCTGGCATCCAGGGGCTGGCATCAAGTGAACAGGCAAGAAGAGTTACTGACTGGAGGAGGGAGAGGAGGTGGGAGATGGTAGAGCTGAAGGATTGTCAGCAATAGGAGATGGAGGGCAAGCTGCAAATCCACTCATGCCTGACGTTGATGGCACAGGTTCTGGTTCCTTGCTGGATTCAATTCTATCTACCCTCTTGAAAAAATGATGCAGTGATTTCTGGGTAGTAACTCTCTTTTTCTCGTCATAGATGGCACAGTAACACTGGATTGCATTCTGAACTGCTGCTGCAACCTTCGTGTACCATTTTATGTTCGAGTTCTGTGCCTCAAAAACAAACAGTGCCTCCTCAGATAAAGAAAATCCCCTTGCATTACCTGCATCATGAATCTCTTCTTAGCAGTACCAGCTACATCACTGCTGCTTTGATGCTTGCTTCCAGACATTCTGGGCTTGAAATAAAGATACTGTACTACTGTATTCTATACAGTACTGTACAGTAAAGTACACAAAAGCACAAGCACTTGTAGAAGTTCACAACTTGAAGGTTCGTATGTAGGGGACTTACTGTACCAGTCATAGGTACCAGCATTCACAGAGCTGGGGTTTGGACCCAAGCTTATCTGCATCTGTGTTTTCTCTATTACCCAGTCTGCAAGCTCACTGGACATCAACCCCCAGGAATGCCCTGTGACCCCTCAAGGTTGAGGAGCAGCTCCCTGACCTTCCACAGCCTAGGCTCAGTTAGCACCCTTTCTCAAACTTTGCTCACTCTTTTCCCAGCCCTTGTCACACTGCAGTGAAATCAAAGCTTAAGTCATCTGTCTGTCTCTCCCCCGGCACCTCCAGGAAGTGAGGGAACAAGGTGGCTGGAACTTGCTTTGATCATCGTCATGTGCCCAGAGTCAACAAGTACCCAGTACATCATAGATTCCCCTATGTGTGCCCTGTGAGGTCAGGGGCTGTGCCCACATCAGTCATCCCTGCAAACCACGTGCAGCAGGCACAGCACATAGGAGGTACCCACTAAATATTTGTCCAGTTCATGCTTATTGATTGATTGAATGAAAGATGAGCCTTCAATTCGATTTGGGACATCATTATTCATAACCCAAATACTCTTATCAATGATTGAAACAATCTTAAAGTTTCTTCTACTTCTTCTCTCTGTTTTTTTTTTTTTTTAAGGATTGAATCCAAGCTTAACTCTATGTGACTATGACAGACCAGACTTATTTTGTGTTACTGTCTAAATTGCCCCTAGAATCTGAGTCCCCACCCTAATTTGGCCACCCCTTAGGACAATGCAAATTCAGATGCACTACATGGTCCGGCCTTCTGGAGTCATTAAGTAGTGTGTTTTCATAGCCTGGGGCAAATTATTCAGCTAAATAGATATGTTTTAAGCACCTACTGTGAGCAGAACAATGTACAAGTTAACCTGCGAAAAATGAATAAGGCACATACCTGGAAAAGACGAAAAGTCTAATTCTAAAAGATACATGCACCCCAATGTTCATAGCAGCACAATTAACAATAGCCAAGACATGGAAACAACCTAAATGTCTACAACAGATAAATGGATAAAGAAGATGTGGTACATATATACAAGGGAATGTTACTCAGCCATAAAAAAGAATGAAATAATGCCATTTGCAGCAACATGGATGGACCTAGAGAGTATCATGCTAAGTGAAGTAAGTCTGACAGAGAAAGACAAATATCATATGATATAACTTATATGTGGAATCTAAAAAAAATTATTCAAATGAACTTATTTACAAAACAGAAATAGACTCACAGACATAGAAAACAAACTTATGATTACCAAAGGGAAAGGGAGAGGGAGGGAGGGGTTAGGAGTTTGGGAGTAACAGATACGAACTACTGTATATAAAATAAACAACAAAGACCTACTGTATAGCACAGGGAACTATACTCAGTATCTTGTAATAACCTATAATGGAAAAGAATCTGAAAAAGAATAGATAGATAGATGATAGATGTAGATAGATAGATGATAGATAGATATAGATGATAGATGATAGTAGATAGATAGACAGATAGAGATAGATGATAGATAGAGATAGATGATAGATAGATAGATAGATAGATATAGAAGATAGATAGATAGATAGATATAGAAGATAGATAGATAGATATAGAGAGAGATAGAGAGATAGATATAGATAGATGATAGATGGATAGATAGATAGATAGGAAGAACTGAATCCCTTTGCTGTATACCTGAAGTTAACACTACATTGTAAATCAACTAAACTTCAATTTTTAAAAAATGAATAAGATCAATAGCCACTTTCAAGGACTTTACAACTAGAGGATAAGACAAGACATGGTACTAATAACTCTGACATATGGAAGCAGGTGCTCTGGCAAGAGGACAAGGTGCTATGGGGGGACACAGACACATGACAGGCCACTTTTGGCTAGGCAGAGGCACACTTTTGTGGCACACTTAAGCTGGGCCACCTGCTGAATGAGTCGGATTTTGACAGACAGGGTAGGAGGAAGGCATTCATTCCATGAGGGAAGAACAACAGGGTAATTATAAAGGGAACAGAGGCGAGGGTGCAGGACACGTTTGCAGATACTGTGTGTGCAGTGAGAGAGTGTAGAAAGCAGGTGAGCCAAATACTCTAGAATAGGAGGCCAGGTTGGGAAGTGGTTACAATAACACACAGGCAGTGGAGGGACACGGAATGTGTGGAGGGTTCGTAGGGTGGTTTGTACAAAGGGGGACCTATCTTGCTCTTTTCCTGTGGTGCAATCACCCAGCTCAGTAGCTCAGTGACAGCCCTGAGACCAGGAAGGCCCTCTTTCCCCTTTCCCAGGTTCATGTCTGCCTGGCCTGTAGGACCGACAGAATTTAAGACTTTGTGCTACTCAACACTGAGCATCCAGAAAGTGAAGAGTGGCCTTGAAGTACCTGCACATCTTTTAAATTTTATGTAAAAACTCTTCTTTCATTTCTCCAATTTCCTTCCTCCTCTTTGGGATCTTTCCAACCCAGCATTGGCGCATCGCCGAAGAGGAAGCAAACAGCCCTATGAGGGAACGTGGCCTAGTCTGCCCTTCAGATCATCTCCAACGTCGGCCTGTGAGCACATAAGCTCCAGCTCCGGTAACCACAGCTGCTCTCTGCTAATTCAATAACTGCCTTGTTGCTCTTTGCTCAATAAAGTTTTTGAGCACACTTAGAAAGATGAAATAGAAAAATAAGCGTTAGTGTGAGCCGGACCTCAGCTTGAACTGAAGCGATGTTTACTTGGGTTGCAGATAGAACTAGAGAGTTTTGAGGGTCAATGGAGGAAACATCTCCAGAGTTTATAAGGAGCCGGGAGCCTGCTAGGAAGACCTCACGCTCAGACAAGAGAGTGAGCAGGCACACAGGCTTGAAAGAGGCAAAGAAAGGGAAATGATTTGAAATATTCCTTGGACTTGGTCACCAGAAGGTGCGGTAACCCAGCCCCCGTATGGGGGCCAGAGCCCTAGAACACAAGGGCTGCCATAAAGGAGTGTGTAAGGCAGGGAGAGGGGGTTTCCTTTCTATCCCTGAGAATCAGCAACAGAGAAGCCTCTTTGGTGGAAGAGGTGACAAGACCCTTCGAGGTTCGATGGAGTCTCAGAGAGGCTGAGTCACTTGCTCAAGGGCCTTATACAACTAGTCAGTGGCAGATGCAAGACTGAACTCAGGTCTATCTGACTCCAAAAGCTGTGCTCTTCCTACAACACCACGTCTTGGCCACATACAGCCTCAAACCACCCTGGATGCTTCGAAAGACTTGGGAAAGTTAATGGCTTCCCCAGGATGGATCGCTTTTAGGTCTAAGCCTTCTTTATGTACAGCAACCACAAGAATGCCTCAGCGGGAGAGGAGGAAAATGCTAGAGGCATCAGGGAATCAAGCAAACAACTCCCAGGGCACATGTGGGCACCCCACATACCCTTTTGCAGGAATCTGAGAGGGACTGGATTTCCCATTTAGCAGAGGAAGGCAGATCCCGGGAAATACTGTTTTATAACAAAATTGTGACCCCATTTTTAACTCTAGGCTGAGGTTCTCTGGGAAAATCTTTGTTGGGCTGATGAAAAAAAATCTGGGATGATATTTGATCCCATTTTTTTCAGCAAGTACACCTCTCTCTCCCATCTCTTTAACAAAACCCCTCCTCTCCTTGAACCCATTCATCCTGAATGACACCCCAGAAAAATCCAAAAGGAAGCTTAGCTCTTATATAAACTTTAAAGAATGTGCTTAACATCTTGCTTTAGCTTGATAAGCTCCAGCAGAAATAAGAATATCTGAGGTAAAGGGTTCAATTAAAATCATTTGCTTTAGCACTCAAAGTCTTTTTCTCCCTGATTCTTAATTCTCTCTCTCAGAGACTTCTGAAGATTATCCTTCCTTTTCTCTAAGCAATGGTATTATTCGGTGTCCTTCTGGCTTTTCCGATCTCTTGTCCTTAAAACTTTCCATCCATTTTCTGTGCCTTGTGATTAGTGAAGATTAAAGAGGAGAGTTTTAATAAATATGAACAGCCTGGTGCATTTGGATTTGGGGCCCAGAATCCTGGGAAGAGTTTTCTACTGATTACCATCAGGGATAATGTAGACAAGCACAAATATTTGTGGCTTCTGCCAGTCCCAGAAGATCACAAATATCATCTTTGTAATTTACTACGATAATAAGAAAGGGAGAACACCCAGTACACACAATGGAAGAACAGATGACTGGATTGCAAAGATACACAGATCTCTTCCATATCATATATGAGAATATCTGTAGCATCAGTGCAGTAAATGTGTCAACTTCTCAGATGCTATTATTCCAGGGAAGTCAAGGAGATTAAAAAGTACAGGCCCCCTCTCCACATGAACAACTCATTCCTTCCTTGCAATTTGCTCAGTTCTTTAGGATATGTGTTGTTTTTTGTCTGCCATACATTTAGACGTTTGAGCCTAGAAAAAGGAAGTCGTTTGTCCAAGGTGACACAGCCCTCCAGCACAGAGCCTGGAGGAAAACACACCTTCTGCCAAATGCTCCTGCACCCCCAGCACTGCCCTGAATTGCAAACTTCTTAAGGATGTGTGAGCACCTGCCCTGGGCCAGACACTCGGGGATTCCAGGAACACGGGAAGGAGCGGCACAGACAGAGCCCTGCTCTCACAGAGATGACTTTATAATGGAGGATTTGGACTCCCAAAAATGTATAAAGAATTACAAAGCATGGTGTTATGATGGAAATAATCTAGGTGGTTAGAAGAGAGGAGGAGAGGTGAAAATTAAGCTGAGACTTGCACTCTAAGGAACAACCCATTTGAAGTATTGATGAAAGAGCCTTCCAGAAGGGGGAGAGCATGAGAAAATCTGAGCCGGGAAAGGATTCAAGTATTGTGGTCCCAAGCTGGGAACACAGCCAATGTGGCCAGAGCATAAGAGGCAGCGGCACGGATAACAGGGAGAGGCAGATTAGCACCAGCCCTTGCAGGCTGTGCTCAGGGATTTGAATTTTATCATCATTACAGTGGGAAGCCATTGGAAATTTTTAGCAGAAGAGTGACATGATCATATATACATACTTAAAACTATGTCATTGCTGTGTTAAATATGGACTGTAAGAGAGTAGGAGTGGAAACAAGCTGAGTGGTGGCTTTGCAGGTTCCTCCAAAGAAGCTTTTCCTGGACTAAGGTAGTGGGAGTTGGAAATGGGGCAAAACGAGTGGAACTGAGCCATGTGACAAACTTGGAGGATGGACTGTAATAGGGGAAGAGAGGAATCACAGCACCCCACATGTTTGTGACTCCAATTACTGGCTGGTTGGTAGTGCCATTTTCAGAATTAGGGCATGGGGGCAGGCTCTAAAGAAACCAAGATATAGACATATAAAGTTTGAGATATGAGATATATGAGTGAAAATTCAGATTGTTTGGGATGTGAGTCTGGAGCTCAGAGGAAAGATCTGGCTGGAGATATACTTTTGGGAATCTTCATCTGAAAGATGATATTTAAGTCTAAAAGAAAAGATGATGCCACCTAAGAAAAGACTGAAGGGAGAAAGAACAGGAGACCCGGGCCTAACCTCAAATTCCCAAACTCTAGAGGTCAGGTAGAAAAGAGTAAGGGATATGGAGGAGAAGCAGCCCGTGAGGTAGGAAGAAACCAAAATAGTCCAAAGCCAGAACAAAATGTTTCAAAGAGAGTGGGTGGTGAGCCATGCAGGATGCTGAGGGAGGCCACCCACCATGGGGACGTGGGGATGACTGGAGACTCGGACAGAAGTTTTTTGGGGGAAGTGATGGGTGAAGGCAGAAACCAGAGTGGAGCCGTTGAGGAGCGAAGGCAGGTGAGTAGAGAAGATTTTCAGGAAGTCTGGTTATGCTGGGAGCAGAGAAATGGGGCACAACTGGAGGAGATGGCATCCAGGGAGGCTATTTTATGCCGGGGAATCCTCAAGCCCATGTGCACATTGATGAGAAAGATTGTGCAGAGAGAGGTTGATGATGATGGAGGAGAGGAAGGGGCCAACAGAAGAGTGAGGTCCTTGAGAAGGAGAGAGGGGTGGAGTCCCAGAGCCCTAGTGGGGGGACTGTCTTTTGGTAAAAGGAGAGATGCTTCCTTATTGTAACCACCTGCAAGAGCAAAAGGGTTGGTACAAATACAGGTGGGTACCTAGGTGGGCAGTGGACAGAGAGGGCAGTTCACATCTGAGTCTCTGTGTCCTCAGGGACGTACAAGGTAGGCACACGGGGGGAGAATGACAGTGAAGAAGGGAGTGGACAGTCCAAGAAGAGAGTTTACATTCTTCTTGGGACATAGGACAGGCTGTAGAGAGGCCATTTTAAGATTCTGATTGAAGTAAATCCAGGCAATGCTGTCGTGTGACTTCCTCTGGCTGTGCTCAGAAGCTCAGCATGGGGACTCTAAAGGTTACTTTTATATATCAAGCTGGCTGGGGCCCAGTGTCCAGATATTTGGTCAAACATTATTCTGGATGTTTCTGGGAGGGTGTTTTGGGGGATGAGATTAACATTTTTTTTAACATCTCTACTGGAGTATAATTGCTTTACAATGTTGTGTTAGTTTCTGCTGTATCACAAAGTGAATCAGCTATATGTATAAATATATCCCCATATCTCCTCCCTCTTGCGTCTCCCTCCCTCACTCCTTATCCCAACCCTCTAGGTGGTCACAAAGCACCAAGCTGATCTCCTTGTGCTATGCGGCTGCTTCCCACTAGCTATCTATTTTACATTTGGTAGTGTATATATGTCAGTGCTACTCTCTCACTTCATCCCAGCTTACACAGCTTTTTCTGCATCTATTGAGATTATCATGTGTTTTTTATCTTTCAGTATGTTAATATGGTTTATCACATTGATTGATTTGCGTATATTGAAGAATCCTTGCATTCCTCGGATAAACCCCACTTGATCATGGTGTATGATCCTTTTAATGTGCTGTTGGATTCTATTTGCTAGTATTTTATTGAGGATTTTTGCATCTATGTTCATCAGTGATATTGGTCTGTATTCTTTTTTTGTGACATCTTTGCCTGGTTTTGGTATCATTGTGATGGTGGCATCATAGAAGGAGTTTGGGAGTGTTCCTCCTCTGCTATATTTTGGAAGAGTTTGAGAAGGATAGGTGTTAGCTTTTCTCTAAATGTTTGATAGAATTTGTGTGTGAAGGCATCTGGTCATGGGCTTTTGTTTGTTGGAAGATTTTCAATCACAGTTTCAATTTCAGTGCTTATGATTGGTCTGTTTATATTTTCTATTTCTTCCTGGTTCAGTCTCAGAAGATGGTGCCTTTCTAAGAATTTTTCCATTTCTTCCAGGTTGTCCGTCTTATTGGCATATAGTTGCTTGTAGTAATCCCTCATGATTCTTTGTATTTCTGCAGTGTCAGTTGTTACTTCTCCTTTTTCATTTCTAATTCTGTTGATTTGGGTCTTCTCCCTTTTTTCCTTGGTGAGTCTGGGTAGTACTTTATCAATTTTGTTTATCTTCTCAGAGGACAAACTTTTACTTTTATTGATCTTTGCTATTATTTCCTTCATTTTTTTCCATTTATTTCTGATCTGATCTTTATTATTTCTTTCCTTCTGCTAACTTTGGGGTTTTTTGTTCTTCTTTCTCTATTTGCTTTAGGTGTAAAGTTAGGTTGTTTATTTGAGATATTTCTTGTTTCTTGAGTTAGGATTGTATTACTATAAACTTTCCTCTTAGAACTGCTTTTGCTGCATCCCATGGGTTTTGGGTTGTGTTTTCATTGCTGTTTCCTTCTAGGTATTTTTTGATTTCCTCTTTGATTTCTTCAGTGATCTCTTGCTTAGTTAGTAGTGTATTGTTTAGCCTCCATGTGTTTGAATTTTTTACAGTTTTTTCCCCTGTAATTGATATCTAGTCTCATAGAATTGTGGTCAGAAAAGATACTTGATACAATTTCAATTTTCTTAAATTTACCAAGGCTTGATTTGTGACCCAAGATATGATCTATCCTGGAGAATGTTCCATGAACACTTGAGAAGAAAGTGTAATCTGTTTTTTTTCGATGGAATGTCCTATAAATATCAATTAAGTCCATCTTGTTTAATGTGTCATTTAAAGCTTGTGTTTCCTTAATTATTTTCAGTTTGGATGATCTGTCCATTGGTGAAAGTGGGGGGTTAAAGTCCCCTAGTATGATTGTGTTACTGTCAATTTCCCCTTTTATGGCTTTTAGCATTTGTCTTATGTTTTGAGGTGCTCCTATGTTGGGTGCATAAATATTTACAATTGTTATATCTTCTTCTTGGATTGATCCCTTGATCATTATGTAGTGTTCTTCTTTGTCTCTTGTAATAGTCTTTATTTTAAAGTCTATTTTGTCTGATATGAGAATTGCTACTCCAACTTTCTTTTGATTTCCTTTTCATGGAATATCTTTTTCCATCCCCTCACTTTCACTCTGTATGTGTCCCTAGGTCTGAAGTGGGTCTCCTGTAGACAGCATATATACGGGTCTTGTTTTTGTATCCATTCAGCCATTCTATGTCTTTTGGTTGGAGCATTTAATCCAGTTACATTTAAGGTAATTATTGATATGTATGTTCCAATTACCATTTTCTTAATTGTTTTGGGTTTGTTATTGTAGGTCTTTTCCTTCTCTTATGTTTCTTGCCTAGAGAAGTTCCTTTAGCATTTGTTGTAAAGCTGGTCTGGTGGTGCTGAATTCTCTTAGCTTTTGCTTGTCTGTAAAGGTTTTAATTTCTCCGTTGAATCTGAATGACATCCTTGCTGGGTAGAGTAGTCTAGCTTGTAGGTTTTTCCCTTTCATCACTTTAAGTATGTCCTGTCACTCCCTTCTGGTTTGCAGAGTTTCTGCTGAAAGATCAGCTGTTAACCTTATAGGGGTTCCCTTGTATGTTATTTGTTGCTTTTCCCTCGCTGCTTTTAATATTTTTTCTTTGTATTTAATTTTTGATAGTTTGATTAATATGTGTCTTGGTGTGTTTCTCCTTGGATTTATCCTGTGTGGGACTCTGCACTTCCTGGACTTGATTGACTATTTCCTTTCCCATGTTCGGGAAGTTTTCAACTATAATCTCTTCAAATATTTTCTCAGACCCTTTCTTTTTCTCTTCTTCTTCTGGGACCTCTATAATTCGGATGTTTTTGCATATAATGTTGTTCCAGAGGTCTCTGAGACTGTCCTCAATTCTTCTCATTGTTATTTCTTTATTCTGCTCTGCGATAGTTATTTCCGCTATTTTATTCTCCAGGTTACTTGTCTGTTCTTCTGCCTCAGTTATTCTGCTATTGATTCCTTCTAGAGAATTTTTAGTTTCAGTTATTGTGCTGTTCATCATTGTTTGTTTGTTCTTTAGTTCTTCTAGGTCCTTGTTAAACATTTCTTGTATTTTCTCCATTCTATTTCCAAAATTTTGGATCATCTTTACTATCATTATTCTGAATTCTTTTTCATGTAGACTGCCTATTTCCTCTTCATTTGTTTGGTCTGGTGGGTTTTTACCTTGCTCCTTCATCTGCAGCATATTTCTCTGTCTTCCCATTTTGCTTAACTTACTGTGTTTGGGGTCTCCTTTTCGCAGGCTGCAGGTTCATAGTTCCCATTGTTTTTGGTGTCTGCCCCCAGTGTGTAAGGTTGGTGCAGTGGCTTGTGTAGGCTTCCTGGTGGAGGGGACTGGTGCCTGTGTTCTGGTGGGTGGGGCTGTATCTCGTCTTTCTGGTGGGCAGGTCCACATCTGGTGGTGTGTTTTGAGGTGTCTGTGGACTTAGTATGATTTTAGGCAGCCTCTCTGCTAATGGGTGGGGTTGTGTTCCTATCTTGCTAGTTGTTTGGCATAGGGTGTCCAGCACTGGAGCTTTCTGGCCATTGGGTGGAGCTGGGTCTTAGCATTGAGACGGAGTTCTCTGGGAGAGCTCTCGCCAATTGATATTACATGGGGCCAGGTGGTCTCTGGTGGTCCAATATCCTGAACTCCTCTCTCCCACCTCAGAGGCTTAGGCCGGACACCAGGCTGGAGCACCAAGGCCCTGTGCACCACACAGCTCAGAAGAAAAGGGAGAAAAAAAAGAAAGAAAAAAATGAATAAATAAAAATAAAACAAAATAATTAAAATTAAAAAAATTAAAATTATTAAAATAAAAAAGTTTTTAAATAATTTTAAAAAAAGAAGAGAGCAACCAAACTAATAAACAAATCCACCAATGATAACAAGAGCTAAAAAGTATACTAAGATAAACATAAAAATCAGAAACAAGTCAGTCGCAGACAGCCAACCCCAGTCTACAGTTGCTCTGCCGCAGACAGTCTTTGGACTTGAACTGCAACATCAGTCTTCCATGGGTTTCCAGCCTGATGCTCTGCAAATTTTGGACTTGACAGCTTCCCTAATCATGTCAACGAATTCCTTAAAACCAGTCTGTCCATCTGTGTCTCTCCCTCCTTATATGTATATATGTAAGTACCTCCTGTGGATTCTATTTCTCTGGAGAACACTGAATAACTCAGGCACCAGGAGGCTTGTGGAGGCCAATCCAGAGTTGGGAGTGAAGAACAGGGAGTTGAGGAGAGTTTCAAGCAGATGTTTAGAGCAGACACGCCTTTGTTCATGAGGTATACTCTCTAGATTCAGACTTGCTGTAAGGAGATCCCTGGACTGGAAAAAGTAAAGCCAGTTTAGAATCATATCCTGTTATTGAGTAGAGAATGGACCATTTTCTCTCCATTAATGTTGTTCCTTTCACCATGAAGGCCTTTCTTATTTCTCCTCAGGAGAAATCTTCCCAACTTCTGACTAATCCTGGTCTAGAGGTTTCTTGGACCTCTGGAAAGGGCAGGGATACAAAATAAAGACAACCCCTTCTCAGAATCACGTGCATGAGTTCCTATTCATAAGACCACACATTAAGCCTTTTAACCTTATCTGCAAGTGGGGCCCAGCACAGCCTCACTGAACCACAGTAAAGGATTGAAGAAAGATGCCCAGTGAGGATGTTAACCTTCAAATCCTGTTACCAAACCACAAAATCTACTATGTGCTTGTTTTGATCACCTCCCATTCACCTCATTGGTGAAGGAGGGATCCCCAGTCCTAAATAAATATATTGGTTTGGTCAAAAATTTGTTCGGGTTTTCCATAAGTTGTTACTAAACGAACTTTTTGGCCAACCCAGTACAACGTCCTACACTGGACCGATGAGATTGGCAGAAGTTTATTAATTCCATATACTCACAGCCCAGGGGGCAGAGGACACTGCACCTTGCAGGGCCACATGGGGACAGCACTCAGGAACAGAGTGAACAACCAGGAGCTGTGACAGGCAGGCTTTGTAGTGACAAGATGGTGATGTGAATGTTGGTTCCAGTGGGAGGATGTGTTGGTTTGTTGAATAACTCCTTGGGTTGGTAGGGAAGTAAGGACCCTGTGGGGCAAAGCTGATGCCGCTGGTAGGCGAATTAGCTGGGTGAGGAACCTTTTCCCGCTGTGTGAGGGGCACATCTGGTGAGGTATTTGGGGCCCTGTGAGGCTCAGAGATGTCAAGGCAATGGCAGCACTTGAAATTTTATGTCTTACAGATTCAGAGCTCTGAATTCATAATGTTTAATCTTGTGATGATCTTGTGAACAGTATATTTATAATCAAATGTTTTGGTATGTGTTAAAGGAATTAATATGAGAAACGTAAATATTTGAAATATTCCATAATTTCTTTTTTAAAAAATTCTATCCATATGTCTTTGTCAGCTCGGGCTCCCATAACTAAATTCATAGACTGTGTGGCTTAAAAGATGGAAATTTATTTTCTCACAGTTCAGGAGGCTAGGAGTTTGAGAGCAGGGTGTCAGCAGGGTTGGTCCTGGTGAGAGCTTTCTTCCTGCTTGGCAGATGGCCACCTTCTCACCATGTCCACATGTAGCTGAGACATGGAGAGAGAGAGCTCTCTGGTGTCTCTTCTTATAAGGGCACTAATCCCATCATGAGAGCTCTACCCCCATGGCCTCATGTAAACCTAATTATCTCCCAGTGACTCCATCTCCATCTACTATCATACTGTGGGGCTTAGAGCGTCAACATATGGATTTAGGGAGGACACAGCTCAGTTTCTAGCACCATACAATGCCATATCATTCAGTAATAAAAAGAAGAGACCACCAGTACACACAAGCATGTGGGTGAATCTCAAAATCATGATGCTAAATAAAAGAAGCCAGACAGAAGACTATACACCATGTGATTCCATTTATATAACATTCTACAAAAGACAAAACTGCAGGGACAGAAAGCTGCTCAGTAGTTGCCAAGGGTTGGGTATTGGGGAAGGGGATTTACTGCAAAGGAGCAGGAGGGAATTTTTTTGGAGTGATGGAACGGTTCTATACCTTGACAATGGTCATGGCTACCCCACTGAAGGCATTTATCATAACTTATCTAACTGTACAGTTTAAAAGCATGGATTTTATTGCATGTGAATTATTCCTCAATAAACCCCCCAAAAAGTCACCTTCCACTTGGATAATGCTTTACAGTTAACCATGCCTTTCTCATCCATTACTTTGTTGATTTTCACAACTTGGTAAGGTAGGCAAAGCGATATTATTATCTCCACAGGGTTTGGGGAGGTTGGGGACTTCTGAGCTTGTTCAGCCTGCAGAAGAACTGAATGTTCTGAGTCCTAAACAAGAGTTCTTCCCCCTCTACCCCGAAAATCTGATCAGTCAGTAATGTCAATGACAGGCTCCATCACCTACTCCGGGTTGTGCTCTGTGATACATGCTTTCCATTCATTCATTTATTTTATTTTCTTCTCACAAATAAGCTCTAAGGAAGTGTCATGATCCCACTTTACAGGTTAGAAGAGAGAAGAGTAAATTAATTGTTCTGAGGCAAGACAGTAACGACGTCATGATTTGAACCCACGTCTGAATGGGTGGGTAAACCTGTGCTTTTCACCACTAAGTCCCACACTTCTCAAAACAAATTTAGTTCCAAATAAGAGCCCAAAACACAAAAATCTAGAACAATCCAGGGAAATAATTATGAGCACCTTCAAATGGGGAAGGCTAGCAAGACAGTGCTAAGCAGTCTTTTAGGTATCTATTTTAGTCCATCAGTCTAAAATTTTTCAAACTCTCCAGACACTTCCTGAAAGACTCTGCATCCAGCAAATTAACCATCTTTCTTAATGCCCCATCCACCTCGCCTAGACTTTCTCTTCTGCTCAGAGCACATTCCTGAGTTGACTGCAAGTTGATCAGCAAAAGGCGAGAATGCAGGGCAGGACCAAGAGGTGCTTAGCATCGACAGAGTACCCTGAAAGTGGATGCTGGTGGTCCTTCTGCAACTGTTGTGAATAACCCCAGAGCCCAGGATGCAGCCTCTCACTGCCCCTCCCAACAGGGGCCATCTGTAAGCATCTTTCCAATGGAAGAAGCAGGTCATGATTTGAGAAGAGACCAGATCTTTTCTTTGCTTTTGTCATCTGGGTGACTGTAAACTTTACAGACATCTCCATGGCACCCCAAGACCTGAACATGAAGCAAGCAGATTCTGTTTTGCAGATGGAGGATCTGGGGCAGAAGAGGGAGAACATTCTGCCTGGTTCCTTGCAGCAGGAGGAAAGAAAAACTTTTCCAAGTACCTTTTGTGTGCCAGGAACTGTGCTATGAATTTCATGCACTATACTATTAATAGTTCACAACTGTGGAACACTTCCTATATGTCAGGAACACTTTCTGTATATCCATATGTCTATGGGACACTTTGTATGTGTCACTTTTATATACATCATCTTATTTAATCCACTCAACAACCTTATTTGATAAGTACCATTACCGCCTCCACAATTGAAGTTTATAACATTTGAGTGACTTGCTGAAGGTCACACAGTTACCACAGGACAGAGAGGGATTTCAAACCCAGGGATGCCAGCCCCAAAGTCCCAATTCTTTGCATTACACCACCTCACCTACCATGCTTGACCCCCAGTCCAGTGTTTCTATTTCCTGAGCCCCATCTAACACAAGAGCAGAAGCTGGTATTTTAAAGGAATTCGTATTTTTCACTACTCTTTTCCCTAGAAACAACCCTGTATATCAACTAATATTCCACATTTTCTGAGCTTCAACTTCATCCCAGGCGCTGTGCTAGATGCCGCCACATTATGTTACATGAGAGATGATATAGAATTTTGGGAACAGCCAATACATGACCCCACACTTAGCAGACATGCCTAATTAATCAGGACACTCGTTCTGGGTGAGTCTAAATGCAGCCTCATAGTCTTTCCCAACACAGAGGTGCAAGGAACTGCTGAAATCAACCAGCATCAGCGCACACTAGATGAAGCCTATTGGCCCTTCCTGCTGCAGAATTCCACCGGCAGAAATGACAGTGACATGGCCACAAGGAATAATGGGATGGAATCTTTTGAGCAGAAGTTCTGAGATCAAAGCCTTGTTCTACTCAAAGCCTTGTTCACTAGCTGGGCACCAGCAAGTAAATTAAACTCTCTGAGCCTGATTGTCTTCTTCATCCAAAATGGTGATGATAATCAGATCTCACCTATGTCACAGGATGGTTGGATGCAGAATTGTTGGTGACAGTGAGAAGCAAGAGACCATAAGACCAAAAGCCTGGAGTAAGGGTACTGGCAAGAGACAAGAAAATGAGAGACCACAGAACATAGATTTTTGCCTGGGAAATAGCCTAAGATTTTCTACAAAGGGGTTGTGTTGGGGGTGGGTGACTTCAAGGTCTTAATGCCCTGTGTTACACCACAGGGTTTATTATGGGTAATGGTGTTGGCTTCATGAGTAAGTGATGGGGCTAAGGCATGGCCCTAGAGCTACCCAAGCAGGACAGCATGGCAGAAACAGGCAGGCTGGGGAGCTCCTGGCGTGATCACACACCAGCTGTGTGATCTTGGGCAAGTCCTTTAACCTCCCTGAGGATCAGTTCCATCCCCTGAGAAATGAAGACAATGATCTGCTTCATGGTAAAGATGAAACAAGATAGTTCCAGACACATAGTGGGCAATTTCCCATCATGGTACAAGGAGGAGCTGACGGCAGGCTCTGCACGTATCTTTTGCACTGAGATCACGAAACATGGCAGCTGGCACAAAATAGGTGCTCATCAGCATTTATGGGTTAGTTGTTTGGTTGATTGGGTACCACTTAGGAAGTCACTGAAAGGCTTTAAGCAGAGGAAGAACACGATGGGATTTAAAATTTTGAGGACATCCCTCTATCTTTGCTTTGGGGAGAAGAGGGTAGGGGGACAGGCATGGGAGCAGGAAGTCCACTTTGTTGCCCTCCTCCAGGACAGAGACCATGTGGAAAGGAGGTCCGGATTCAGTGGAAGAACAGGGTCCTGAGCAAGTGGAAGGGCTGGAGACGGGGACGTTCAGAACTAAGATTTCTGATGAGGTGCTTTTTCTGGTGGTGACAAGATGCAGGGCGTCAGCAAGGCGGGGGTGGCTAAGATGCCATGTGATAAAAGGCTGGTGATGACTGGAAGCTGGAGAAATTGAGAAGCCGGAATGTGGATGTGTCACTCCTCATGGACAGTGTCTTATTTCCATCTCGAAGCAAAGCTGCTGTGTCGGCACGATTGCCCTCCTTTAACAGATGATGAAGGAGAGACTTAAAGCATTCACAAGCATATACTAAACTGGGGGGATGTGGGAATTCAGGCACTTGTTTATAGACTCAATAACTGCAAAGGATTTATGGTTTGTGAAAAACTTGCACTGTGGAAAAGATAATAAATTGAAGACATTATTGTGTGGGACTGTGCTGATTTTTGTTGATAACACTCCACTAAGAACACTGTATGTTTTCTGGAGAGCTGTGGAAGCTGTCTTCTTGCTTAACTGCAATATAAGAAATAGTGATGTTTTGGAAATAAGTTGTCAACAAATTTCTTTCTATTTTATATTGTTTGTCATATTTTTATGTAGTTTGAAATGTTTAAATGTTCTAATATCAAGATTAACAAATATAAATTGTTAAGGTTAAGTGACAGGCCAAGGACAGGAAAGTCACAGAGCTGGGCTTCGACCCAGAGAGGTCTGACTTTACAGTGACCATGGTCTTTCTCCTGTTTGTCATTGACGTAGCTGTGATCTACGCCCCGTCAAGCCTCACCATGCCCGGATAACGTCTGTCTTCCTCCCATTTTCTGCTTCAGTGGCTGCGCTAAGGATGCCTCATGGGCTGGAAGGAAAGGAAGGGAAGCTGCAAAAACACAAAGATGCAAATTTACAAGAAAAAGAAGTGAGGGCTACAGCCCAGGAGGCTTTTGCCCTTGGCTACCCAGAGAAGAAGGCTATCCTGCCCCTCCCAAATACAAGGGTGTGCCCTCTCTACGTGTCACCAGCTCCTGCAAAGCAAAGCATTGGGTGTCGCTAAAGCATCACTCATTCTCCAAATACAGCATTAAATGGTGTATCTGGGCCATAAATACTGTACAAGCACTTTGCAAACGGGTCCATTTTTGTCACCGTTTCATTCCTTTTATACATCATTACTTATTCTGACCATTTAGAGCCAACTGTTTGAGAAATAGAAGCACAGCCCACAGCTAGCAGCGGCCCCTCTTGCATGGTATGCTTCTCAGAAGATTCCGCAGGGTGACAGTGGGATGATGGGGGCAGATGTTTATCATCCTCAGATCCGCTCACACTCCTGCCTGGTCAACTTGTGCCCAAGTGGACTTAACAGGCTTCATGTGAGCATCTCTGTGGCCATTGGGCACCTGGCTCTGAACCAGGGATGTAAAGCTTCGTGATAGAAGGGGAAGCAATTGCTCTCTGAGATGGCCAGCTCTGCCTGGAGACTGCATTGTAACACTCACCCAACTTTGCTGACTAGAGGCCCCAACACCAGAGAAATTGTGTCCATTGTCTTTCATGTAAAGAGAATGCTGGCTGTCCCGAGCTCCACCACGGAACTGCCAGTGTAACCTAGCTGAAAGGCAGAGAGGTTTCAGAGGTACAGCCTAGTTCAGGGAGGAGTCGCTGGGAGGAGGCCAATTTCTCAAATGACTCAATTAGCATCGAAATTGCAGGTTTGGTTTCTCCACATCTAAATGTAGGGGAGTTCTGGTAAAAGTGGATTAGCATGTGGCAGAATGACCTTCCTACTAAAACAACTGGAGGAATAAAAGATATTTAAAATACCTGTTTGAAGGCATCAGAGAGCTGCCAAGGAAGCAGGGACTTGAGGGACCAAGAGCCCACAGTGAAGAGAAGTGCTGGGTGAGCCATCATTTGAGAGCGCTTCTCCCACTGCAGCATTTGCCAGTTCCAGGGCAGGGACTGGAGGGGAAAGGCTGAACAAAATGTAGGCACCTTAAGGGCTTCAAAGGAGTAAACTTGGAGTTCAGAGCCCACCAAGCAGCAAGGGCTCGGAAGAGCAGCCTTTCAGTTGAGAATTCCAAATGGCTCCCTGCAAGGAGTGGTGTGAACAGGATACAGACCAGGGTTCCAGAGACTAAAGACCACGTTCGAATCAGCCCAGCCCCCAAGCACTCCATGCAGCCACTACCAGCCAACTGGAGCTGGCACACGAGGTGGAGGCCTGTGTGTCCTGTGAAGCACTCAGGCTTTGGAATTAGAAAGACCTGGAAGCTCTGTCACGGACCATTGTATTTCTAGGTTCCTTAACCATTCTGCCCTTCAGTACCCTCCTCTTAACACAGAGGCTGACTCATTAAAAAGAATGAAATAATGCCACGTGCAGCAACATGCATGGACCTGGAGATTATCATACTAAGTGAAGTAAGTCAGACGGAGAAAGACAAATATCACATGATATCGCTTATATGCGGAATCTAAAAAAAAAATGATACAAATGAACTTATTTACAAACCAGAAACAGACTCACAGACTTAGAGCACCAACTTATGGTTACCAGGGGGGAAGAGTGGGGGGAAGGGAGAGATTGGGAGTGTAAGATTGACATGCACACACTGCTATATTTAAAATAGATAACCAACAAGGACCTACTGTATAGCACAGGGAACTCGGCTCAGTATTCTGTAATAACTGAAATGGGAAAAGAATTTGAAAAAGAATAGATACATATAGATGTATAACTGAGTCTCTGTCGTACACCTGAAACTAACACAACATTGTAGATCAACTATACTCCAATATAAAATTTTTAAAATTTATAAAAATAAAATAACAGAGGCTGGCTGAGGCAACACTGGAGAAGTGCCTAGTACCTCGCCAAGAATATACTCAGAGCTTGGGAAACAGAAGCAGCTGGCGAGGGGGGAGGAGCAGTGCGCTGGGAGGAGACAGGACACCTGGACCAGTCCCAGCCCCGCTAGTGCCTGGCTGTGTGATGTTGGGCAAGTCACTTAGCATCTCTGAGTCTCAGTTTTCTCACTCATTCATAAGAGGTTGGATTACAACTTCAAGGACCACCCACGACTTTAAATTCTCTGTTTCATCTTGCAAATGGGGCGGCGGTGGAGGGAGAGATAAAGAAGATAGTTATACAGATAGATATAGAGATAGTTATATGAATGTATATACACACATAAATATATATATACACATAAACATGTATACAAATAAATGTAAATCTTTATATGAAGGCAGATGTTTACACATTTTTGTGTATACACTATATATATGCATTATTTTAGATTTTTATGTCTTCTCAAAAACACTTTCATTAAGGACTTCTCTTATCCGAGGACCTCCAGCAGACGTCACATGGCATGGGGGGTGGGGGCGTGCAGGGAGACATATCTGCCTGCACCTGAGTACCAGGTACAGAGCTCAGGACCCCCCCAGATCAGCCCACTCCAGATACAGCATCTTCCCCCTACATCAGAGCTGTCTCCTGCCTCAGGCTACTGAGGGCTCAGAGCCCGTGCAAGAGAAGATAAAGTTGATAGAAAAATGCTACGAGTCTCCCCTGACTTTAGCACCAAAAAGCATTACACTTGAACCTGTAGCTTCTCTGTTAGGGAGCTAGAATTCCCAGGGGCTCTTACTGAGACTGGACTTGTGTAGGTGCAGGGGCCACAAGGAAGCGTCTGGAGATTGTGCTGAGTTCCGCAGGCCCCTGAGGTTAGAGTTGGCTGGGGGCCAAGAGGAGGGATGACATCGTCCCCAGCTCAGCCCTTTAGGGAAACATGCTGAGAGAAGGTGGGAGGTGTTGCCTAGTGAAGGGCGAGTCGGGGACTCGGGGAGTAGAGGGCAGCCAGGATGAGCTCACTCAGGATCTCAGCTTCCTTCATGGAGTTCTGACAGAGAAACTGAACATTTTCCTCCAACAGAACTATGTAATGGCTTCATTGCTACTGGCAGATTCAGCATCAGCGTATTGATTTAAAGTGTAGACTCTTGAGCTAGACTGCCTGGATTTGAATCCCAGCTCTGCCACTTTTACCTGTGTGACCTTGGGCAAGTCACTTGACCTCTCTGTGCTTCAGTTTCTTCATCTGTAAAATAAAGATGCAAATAGTATAGGCTTCATAGAGTTATTGAGGACTAAACTAGTGATAAGAACACTCGGCCCTTAGTAAGACCTATACAAGTATGAATTATTATTATAAGGGTCTTGTTTAGAGTTGCTACAGTGCCCTTGATGTAGACAAATGTATCTCTTCTGGCTGATGACTTATAATTTCTCCCTTGACTCCTGGGCATACCACGGTACAACTTCAGCCTTTTTCTTCTCACTCCTCTGGGTGACTGCCCCTTATCAGTTTTTTTCTCTCTCTCCCTGATCCACACAGGAAATGACTCATATTTGCCCTCAGTCAGTGGGGGTAGAATCACTTCCCAAAGGCAGCCCTCTGTTCACCGAGCCACCTGCTGACAGCTCCAGCCACAGCCTTTCGCTCTGTAGATTCCCAAATCTGAGATAGATGTCAGTCCACTGTGGTTTTCAAGAACCAGGGGATGCATGCTGAGATCTTTGAGAATTCCCACTAGCATCCCTCTCAATAGATTTAGGATCAGAAAGTATCCCCTGCTCCTCCACCATCAAGGGTAAAAATCACTGCCCAGCTCTTTCCAAAGAAATGCTCCAATTTCCAATCACCTCCCTCTCCACCTTTCCAACTTCTCATGTCCTGACTTTATGCCCCTTTTGATGCTCTCCAGTGGGTATGGGTTTAAGGCTCCAAAACCAGTTTCCAATCACATCCTTTGTCAGTCCACTACCATCTCACTTTGCAATATGGAAATAGTTGGCCTTTATTTTCTTAACTGAACTTCAGCTGAAAAGGAGTTGAGTCCCCTTTTAAGATCCTTTTGAGAGAAAGAGTGTTCATGAGCAAAAAGCACTCACTTAGTGTAAATACTTAAAGGAAAATGACCTGGGAACCTCGCTGGATGGCCAGAATGACTCCCAGGGTTTAGGGTGGAAGGAAGGCGGATATTTCCTCCTTAGTGTGAGGCCATTTCCTTGCCAGCAGAAGCAGGCTGCAAGGGGCATTGAAGCTAAGGCTAAATCTGCACAGGAATGTTTTCCACCAGCTGCCTGCCTGCTCACTTCCCTTAGAGGCTGAGTTCATTATCCTCTTAAAAGCCTGTTTTCTCATGCAGAGGAGCTTAGCCGACCGGAGAGTCTGGTTCTTTAGTCACGGCCTGTTGCTTTCATAAGAACTTACTTGAACAGACCACTGCTCAAGCCCAAGACAGCTCCCACCCCTGTGCGCCTGTGCGGGGACGGGGTGGGGGGGGTGGGGGGATGGGGGGGCGTGGCCACGTGGCTGTTCGCTGTTCTCAGTTCTTCTGGGTCCAGCTGCCTTTCCAGAGGGACCTGACTGTCAGGCATCCTAGGTTCAAATTCTGGCCTTCCTACCTGCCAGCACTGGGACCTCCAGCAAGTTATGCAGCTTCCATAGACTTCAGTTTCCCGCCCTGCTGCTTCCTTAGAGGCTCTGGTGTGTATGTGATATGATACTGTACACAAAGCACAGAGCAGAGTGCCTGAGACACAGTCGGGTCTGAGACACTGTGTTCCCTTTCCTCTGCGGTATGCTGTAATCCAAGAGTTCTTATATCGCTGTTCATGCCACAGGTCTTAACACCATGCTTATGCCAGTAACAACAACAAGTAAAACTATTGTCCTACAGCAGAATAATACTCACCAATAACCGTTCTCATCTGCATTTGTAAGGACATGAATTAGGTACTGACAGGGTCACAGAGAGGACTAGACCAACAACCTTTTCATTTCACAAATGAAGACACTCAGGGGAGGGAGAGAAAATGCACAGTTTAGTCCACAGAGGCACTTTTTTTTTAAGATTTTTCTTTTTTTTTTATGTGAACCATTTTTAAAGTCTTCATTGAATTTGTTACAATAGTGCTCCTGCTTTATGTTTTGGTTTTTTTGGCCGTGAGGCATGTGGGATCTTAGCTCCCCGACCAGGGATCGAACCCTCACCCCCTGCATTGGAAGGCGAAGTCTTAACCACTGAACCACCGGGGAAGTCCCCATAGAGGCACTTAATTGAAGATCTGGCCCAGAAGTCAGGCTTCCTGCCTAACTTGGGACTGGGCATCTGATCCCCTTATTTCTGGGAATAGCCAGGCGTAGCCTGATCAACTCCAGCTAGAAGGAAGGGGCAGTGTGGAAGGAACCAGAACCAGATTAACAAGCTAGAGGAGGGCAGCCATGGAAGAGACAGACAGAGCCAGATATGACAATAACAGAAGACTTCTCATCATTACCAAGCATTTCCTTTCTGCCCACTCTAAGCTACGTGTATCATGTATATGATCATATTTAATGCTAAACAATTCTATCAGATTACTATCGCCATTCTCATCTCAACATGGGAAATTGGAGATTCTGGGAGATGAAGTAACTTGACCTACAGCCTACAATGGGAAAATAGCGGAGCCAGGATTTGAACGCAGGTCTATCTCTTTCCCAGTTGTAGGCATCCAGAGTTCAACCTGGCAGCAGCAAATCCGAAGCATCCAGAAACTATCTGTCCAGACAAGTTCATGATACTGAGTGTCCAGGATGAAGTCACAAGGATATCTCCATAGGATGGTACACCGCAGAATGTGTTCATTCATTCTTTCACTCTCTTTGTCTTTCTTCCGTTATTGAATAAGCACTAACCCATGTTCCAGCTAATACTGAGAAACTCCATCCAGGATCTTTGCTCTCCTGTCCCTGAGAACATCCCATCCCCACTTCATCCCCTGAAAGTCATGGAAATGTCCAAAACATCCAGGTGAAACCTTGTGGGGTTTGTTATGGGTTAAATTGTTTCCCCTTAAAAAATTACGTATCAAAATTATAACCCCCAGTAACTCAGAATATGACCTTATTTGGAAATATGGTCTTTGCAGATTTAACCATGTTAAGATGAGGTCATTAGGGTGGATCCTAATCCAACATGACCTATGATAAACCATAATGGAAAAGAATATTTTAAAAAAAGAATGTATATATATGTATAACTCAGTCACTTTGCTGTACAGCAGAAATTAACACAACATTGTAAATCAACTATACTCCAATTTAAAAAGTTTAAAAAAAAAATTTTAAAGGGGGAAATTTGGACACAGACACACAACAGAGGGAAGATGAGGTGAAGAGACACAAGGAGAATGTCCTGTGAATATGGAGGATGGGAATGATGCATTTACAAGCCAGAGGGTGGCAAAAATTGCCAGAAAACCACCAGAAATTAGGAAGAGACAAGGAAGTATTCCCCCACAGGTGTCAGAATGACCATGACCCTGAGACACCTTGATTTCAGACCTCTACCCTCCAGAACCGTGAAACAATCAATTTCTTTTCCATAAGCCACACAATTTGTGGTACTTTGTTACAGCAGCCCTAGCAAAATACAGGGATACCCACATACCCCATGCTCAGCCCTCAAGTCCTCCCCGTCAAGCTCAGAAGCATCTATGCCTACTGCTCTAAGAGCTCCCAAATGCTCTTTGGCAATAAAGCTGGCCTGACCCTCCATGTCTCATTCATTCATTCATTCATTCATTCATTCATTCCTTTACATTTTCCAAGTACCAATTTTTTTTTTTTTTTATTTATGGCTGTGTTGGGTCTTCGTTTCTGTGCGAGGGCTTTCTCTAGTTGCGGCAAGCGGGGGCCACTCTTCATCGCGGTGCGCGGGCCTCTCACTATCACGGCCTCTCTTGTTGCGGAGCACAGGCTCCAGACGCGCAGGCTCAGTGGTTGTGGCTCACGGGCCTTGTCGCTCCGTGACATGTGGGATCCTCCCAGACCAGGGCTCGAACCCGTGTCCCCTGCATTGGCAGGCAGACTCTCAACCACTGCGCCACCAGGGAAGCCCCCAAGGACCAATTTTATGCCAGATACTATTCTGGTTGATGGGGTCACAAACATGCAATCACAAAAAACCTACCTCTGCCATCAAGGAGTTCATATCTGAGGGAGAGAAACATACTCAGAAATTCAGGCAGGCAGCTCACAGCATCCTTCACAAAGAGGGTGTCCAGATGGAGGCTATAGAGAGGGAAGGCTTAGTAGCCAGACTGGCCTGCCTTCTTAGAAGGCTGGGATGTTAGGCAATGCTATGTACCCAATTCAAACAGACGCCCAGCAGGCAGAACAGGAGTGGGTCTAGAACCCAAATGAGAGCCAGTGCTTCAGGAAGATGGGGCTGCTAAAAATCCTCCTACTTAAAGATTGTTCTAGAGGCCAGAGCAGGGCTGACCCTACAGTGGGGAGGCACACGGCATCACCATTACTGTGAGAACCAGACAAAGTGCGAGTGACCCCTCGTCCCTTAACACCCCAGGTTGCTTGGAACCCTCACCTGCAGTGGGCACATGGCTCTGTCCTCCTGGCTAAAGAAAGGCACAGATCTGGAAGAAACTTGGCAAAGGTACCTCAAATTTGTCAACCATCCTAAAAATTTACCATGTTACCAATAAACAGTTGCAAAGCCGAGAGGAACGTTTCTAAGCTTTCAGTTACAAAAAGCCAACTTGATCAACCACGCTAGAAGGAAGACTGCATCATCTTTACATTTGATTTTTAAAGGCTCTCTATAAATATATTACAAAATCATTGTCATGTGAAAAGGAAATCAAAGAATCCACAGCCTAAAACTTGTAGGGAAAAAAAGTATGATAAAGAGTGGGCAGGTAATTGATTTAAAAAATATATCATGTTCCCTTTCTAGATTGTGTGATGTCTGAACTATTTGGCAGCTTTTGTTTTTTTAATTAATAGACTGTTTTTTTTTTTTTTTGGTTTTAGGTCCACAGAAAAATTGAACAGAAAGCACAGAGAGCTCCCCCTCACACACTCCCACCTCCAGTTTATCTGGCAGCTTTTTAAAATTTGTAATCTGTTGTGATTTCTCATCCTAAAGCAAAATCTACTCTGTGTCTAATTTTATGTCTGTTGTTTTTGTTCTTTTTCTTTAAGAGTGCCTTCACAGTCTCACAAGCTTCAAGCCCCACAAAACCCAGACCCCTTCCTGTCCCCTCTTAAGTCTGTTTTATTCTCACTGCAATGCCACAAGGTGGGCATATCAGAGCAAAACTGGGAACTGAGCTACAAAGAGGGTGAACAATGTGCCCTGGAGGCACAGAATGAATCACTGGGGCCCAGAACTAGCACCCAGATTCTTCTAGACAGAGCCCTGCCATCAGTCCTCTCCTACTGAGTGCCAAGCCCAGCTCACCTCCACAGGCAGGTGGGCAACTTCACCTTCTCATCTGGGAACAGGGACCATAATAGCAACAGGCTTGTGATCCCTTAGCCACACACCTGAAATTCAAGAATCTCAAAAAACCAAAAGTTTTTCCAAACTCAACAGCAGCAGAATCTGACTTGAATGGATCAGAGGTTATGGCTTATCCTCATTGACCCAGTTTTGTGTGAATATTTATACGTTTTGCTGTTTGATTTCAAATGCTGCCCCTGAAGCCACAAGGGCTGTTATGTCATACACAAGACAAGCACTGTAGTTGCTTTTCTCAAGTCTGCAGAGCTCTGAATTCTGAAATACGTCTGGCCCCAGGGGCTTTGATAAGGGCTTCTAAACCTGAATCTGCTTCACGGGGTGGTGGTAAGGATGGAAATTGGTAAAGCATAGAACAGGCTTGCAGAAATACATGACGCTCACCAGATGTAGGTGGTAGTGGTCATTGTAACCGTGACCATCAGTACCATTACTGCCCTCGGAGCAGACAAGAAAGAAGGGAGAAGCCTCATTTCAATCTGAGTAACGTGTCCTCTTAAAACAGAGAGGTTTTAAAACTTGAGAGCTGAGCTTGACACCTGGATACTGACACCAACTCTACGCCCGTTTGGAGTACACTCACTCCGGGCCCTCGGAGCTCCTTCACACACCTGGATTCTGATGAAGCCTGGTACCTGCAAGGGTAGCAGGAAGCTGAGGTCCATTCCCAGGGCCCCACTGATTAACCAGGCTACCCCAAAGATCTCTGGGGCCCCACTCTCCTTCTCTAAAAGATGGGGGATGATAGCTAACTGTGGTCTGTGTTATAGGCTGAATTGTGTCCCCCCCCCAAAAAATTCATATGTTGACATTATCTCAGAATATGACCCTATTGGGACATAAGATCTTTATGGAGGCCATCTTGTTAAAATGAGGTCATGAGGGTTGAAATAAACCTAATATGACTGGCGTCCTTATAACAAGAGGAAATTTGGACACAAAGACATAATGTGAAGAGACACAGGGAGGCCACCTACAGGCCAAGGAGAGATCTGGGACAGATCCCTCCCTCCCAGCTTCCAAAGGAACCAATCCTGAAGACACCTTGGTTTGGACTTCTGGCCTCTAGAACTGTGAGAAATGGGGGAAGGGCAAAGGACAAACATCAGAAAGAGCAGATAAAGTCTAAATCACAGAGAAAAATAGAATGAAGGACACAAGCAGATAGGGAACTCATACCGGATCCACGGTCAAGGGCTCTTCAGCCAAAGCCCTCTGCTGGGGTGGGCTCACAAAACACATTTTGAAAATACATCCCATATCAGGATCTCCAGGGCTGGCAGGATAAGGCAAATACACTCAGGTGCATCTCTCTGAGCACATCCCACTGTGTTCCTTTTTGAGCATACTTCCACAGGTCTTAAAAACACCATGCCCAACACCCAAGTCCTAACCTCCTTGCTCACCAGGGAAAGGAAAGGTCAATTTATCACACACACACACACACACACACACACCTTTTTAGAGTAGATCTGACTTACTGGATCTTGAGGGATTGGAATTGGTTGGTGGAGAGGTAGGCTTGCTCAGAAGCAGCAAAAGGTCTACAAGGCCAGGAGCTGTAAAACCCTTAAGCCAGGTCATCTTTGACTTCACAAGACCTGTCTGGAATGAACTCGAAGAGCGTCTCCTCCCAAGGTCCCCAAAAAGAACTCATTCTCTACGATGTCCCCACTGGTGATCAATGCAAACTCTGGGTGCTCAGGGCCGCAACTGATTAGTTCAGAGGTAATGCATAGAATAACTAAATCCTCTCAGAAGAGGAAATTGCCTTTTTTTTTTTAAAAGATGACACCTTTGCCTCCCAAGAGCCCCATCCGCGTCTGGAGCTCCCTCTTCCCGGGCACCAAGATTCAGCCTATTTGTCAGCAGCTGAAGCACACGTCTGAACTTCTAAGAATGCCCCCCTACCTTTCTCTGTGACAGGGACAGAGAGTGAGACATTAGATACCATTATCTAGATTTATTTATGTAAAATGCCTGGAAAATCATCACCCACTCTGGCAGCAAAGTAGAATATACTAATTTGCAGCCCCGGACCAGTTCAGCGCTACTTTCAGGTTTGCCTGCCTGAGCTCCACTTCCCAGCCTGGAACGCCAGACCCTCCAGTGAGCACGCAAAGCTTTCTTTTCCATTAAGCAAAGATCAAAGAACAAAGATTACAAATGGCAAGAAATTCCCAGGGAACATACCCAGGTCAGCACTCCGAGCGCCAGGCGTGTTGGCAGGACCTGTAATCCTGCCCCAGGTGCTCAGAGCCACCTTGGCCCCCAAGGCCCAGCTCACCGATGTGCTTCCTGGGCCGTGTAATAGGCTCTGCGATTCAAGCGTCCATGCACGCATCTTCAGGGGCCTTCTGGACGCCCGCCAGGCCGTTTAGTCTCTGTTCTTGATTTCAAAGGTGGCTCCAGGTCGCCTATCCCAGCAAAGATGGACAGGGAATGTCAACAACTGCCCACTCACGTACTTTCACACCAGTTGAGACAGAGTTCCTTCCCCTCACCCTGCAGGGTGCATGGTGACAGATTCCCACAGAGCACATCGCCTGAGCACCAAGTTGGATGAGAGCTGGGCTGGCCCTGTTATGTTCTTTACCTGAGACCACATTTGCTCAGGAAAACATTTCCCACAGCCAAGTGTCTGCTTGGCTGAGGGAAGACACCATGACAGGGCAGGTGCCCATGTAGTCGAGGCAAACAGTCTGCCAGGCACGGGCCTGCTGGGGTAAGGAGTCGGTGACAATTAGCTGCTTACAGCTGGGACACCAAAAGATTCAGCTGTTCCTCCATGTAAACTTGGATGGTCCCCTGAGAAGCAGAAGGAACAGAGCAGTACCACCAGAGCCAACAAATAGTTGCTGGATGAATGAAAGACCCTTTAGTGTAAGTAGGCCAGGACTCCATGCTTCCCTGCTAACTATTCAAGTGTAGGACACGCTGCCCCATTTCACGCAAAATTTAGCAGAATACATCAGGAAAGTGGGTCCTACGACACGAAGCTCCTGTTGCAGTAGTGGAAGGTTTAACGTGGTCACTAAGGTTTAGTTTACCTTAACTTCCCTCTGAGTGCTACAGAGCAACCCCTCCTACTGCAGGTCAACCCCCGCTCCCTGCCTCGAACGCTGAACCACCCCACCTTGTGCACATCTTAGAACAGGTGTGCCGGCTCTGTGCCCGCTCAGCTAGGCTGAACTACATTTCCCAGAACTCCCTTTTCTTGTGTGTTTCCTGTTAGCATGGGCTCCAAGAAAGAGTCTCTCGGGAGAGTTGCAAGACAGAAGGGAAGCGGCAGCTATTTTGTAGCACAGAGGTTGTTGCTGATCAGCTGACTCACCTCTTTGATGTGAAGCAGCAGCTGGTCTTGTCATTGCTCTCTTCTCCCCCTGAATTTTCCTTCCCTGTCTCTGACTCCTGGGCCGGGGATATGTGTGTCCAGCTCCATGAGGAAGGGCTCTGGCTCCTGCAGGATATCCTTATCACCAAGGTCAGAGGCAATAAGAACAGATGTGGAGTTCAGTTCATCCTTATGGGATTCTAGCTTATGCACATGGGGTTCCAGCCTGCTTGTGATCTCCCCTTCCTGACCACTTCCCTGGGGGCTTCAAGTTCTAGCACTGGACTGAGACAGCCTTGCAGAGATGGCCTATCCAGTGTCTTTAATCACATAAGCCAAGTCCCTGTAGAACATGAATTATCTATTTATTCTGATTCTTGAGATGAACCCCATCCAATACAACAAGTAAGGGACTTTAGAGGCAAAATCCCTTTTAAAAAAGAGATAGGTGAAGAGGCTCACGCAAGATATAAAAATCAGCCAGCACAGATTATGGCATATAGTCAAAACTCAGTAAATATCAGCCTATTTTAAAAGGACAGGGTTTTTGTGAAGATGAGAGAAATCATATTTGTGAAAATGTTTTGAGAACTACGAAATACTATTCAAATGCCAGTTTTTTTTTCTTTGCTACTTTAGAACTCTTATCTAGTTTTGTTATTTTTTTTTAACATCTTTATTGGAGTATAATTGCTTTACAATGCTGTGTTAGTTTCTGCTTTATAGAAAAGTGAATCAGCTATAACATATACATATATCCCTATATCCCCTCCCTCTTGCATCTCCCTCCCACCCTCCCTATCCCACCCCTCTAGGTGGTCACAAAGCACTGAGATGATCTCCCTGTGCTATGCGGCTGCTTCCCACTAGCTATCTATTTTACATTTGGTAATGTATATATGTCCATGCCACTCTCTCACTTCGTCCCAGCTTACCCTTCCCCCTCCCCGTGTCCTCAAGTCCATTTTCTACGTCTGCGTCTTTATTCCTGACCTGCCCCTAGGTTCTTCAGAACTTTTTTTTTTTTTTTTTTAGATTCCAGATATATGTGTTAGCATACGGTATTTGTTTTTCTCTTTCTGACTTACTCACTCTGTATCCGGTTTTCATTATTTCTACACTTAGTGATGTTACTTATATTATCAGTAATATGGACAAAGTCTCTTGATGTATCTGAGGAGACAAGTTCTAATTCTTTCAGATTAGTAACATGTCATTTGGAAAACGTATTCCTGTACCAAATGCCACCTTCTGTGAACTCCACCTATGTGCTCTGTTCTGCTTGTGCTGAAGGCTCACACATGTTCCCAGACCAATCTCAGCATGGGCAGGGTATGCACAGCTGCCCCCTGTCTACTTCTGCTTCCCCCAGTGGGACATGAAATGAAGTCCTGTTTCCCGGACTGGCATCCAATGGTCAGATCCCACTGTTGGGCTCCTACTCTATGAACCAAATAGTCATGTTTCCAAACACACTTGATAGCTAGTGTCCTGGGAGACCTGTGGAACCAGTCACACTCTTTCTTCTCTCCAACACGGGATAAACCCACCATCTCCAACCCAGTCCCTTCTGTTTCATTCTTGGCCTGTTATTCTACTTCCAACAAATACTCCTGATTGGGCTGGGGTCCTGGGGCCATCCTCCCCAACCCACGAGGCCTGACATTTTGTTGTCTTCTTACAGTGACTCTCCTGGAATGACTACTATTTCCCACTAGGCTCTAGAGGATTCCACTGCTGTCTTTGCAGCCACAGGATGGAATGACCTGGCACAGTCCAATTCTAGAATTAGGAATGAGACCACTCTGCCCCTTGGGGATTGTGACCAGTCCATTCAGGTGCCCTCTCCAACGCAGCCCAAGAGGCCAGGTTAGTCCTCTCTAGTTAACTCTCCCTCCACTCGGCCGCAACTAGCAGATGGAGCCATAATGCCTTAGACCCCAAGTTTACCTTAGTTACCTTAGTTTTAGTCTCCCAACCTAGAAAGACACCGGAGGTAGCCCCAGGGAGGTGTCTGTGCTTCAGGAAAAACATTCAGTGATTGGATCCTGATTCAAACCAACCAACCACAAAGGACATATTTAAAACAATCAGGGAAATGTTAATATGGGTAGCGTATTAGGTGGTATGAAGGGAAGCATTGTTAATTGTTTTGGGTGTGATAATTGCAAGGCAGTTTTTTAAAAGTCCTTAACAGTTAGAGATTTATGTTGAACTACTTACAGGTGAAATGATATGGGATTTGTTTTAAAATAATGCAGAAGAAAATAAATGGGGGAAAGAGATTGAAACAAGATGGGCAAAATGGTGATAATTGTTAAATCTGGGTAAGGGTGTGTGGAGTTCAAAAAACTATCCCCTCTATAGCAGAAATTAACACAACATTGTAAATCAACTATACTTCAACTTAAAAAATTTTTTTAACTATTCTCTCTATATTTTGTACCGATCGAAATTTTCCATGTTAAATTTTTTGTTGTTGTTGTTGAAAACATACAGAGACTTTCTACCTACAGCTGAGTTTCTACCCTATCAGTGCTCGTGAGGACCCCAACTCCAGTCAGGAAATAGGAATCCAAAATGGACAGAGAAAATCTGGGTTTTCTCCCAGAAAAATGGCACCAGGAATGAATGAACACAGAATCCTGGAGTTCTATTTTAAGCTTACTCTCCCTGGATTCTAAAAGCTGCAATTTATTGCCCAACTTTTAGTGGCTACGTCCAAGACTATCAGACTCTAAGCGGAAGTAAAAGCTAGAAATAAGAATGCACAAAGCAGTTCAGATTTTTTTTAACAAATTTACTTTTAGTATGTCTTGAAATATATGTGTAATATCATAAATGTATTTACAATGAAAGAGTAATTACTGTTTGAGGAAGCAATGAAACATACTATCAAGTTCAAGTTGCCCTCAAATGTTAATAAACATATAGGCAACAAAAACTACTCTCCATATTAGATTTGACCATTAATATGAAATAGAACCCCAACCTGCACTGTCAAACAGAAAATTTTTCACTCTTTCAGATTACATTGTTACCCAATAAAAATACTAGTACATTTTGAGTCCTAATGGAGTTTTCAAGGGGTTCTAAGCCAGAGTTAGGATTTCCAAAATCATCCTGAAAAATTTCACCTCGTCTTTCTTAATAGATATCTAACTTCAACTTTCTTACACAGTGTTGGAAACTCACCCTGCACAGTGGATGGTTTATGTGTGTGGAGATCCTCATCTCTTTTCCTGTGAGATGACAATCCAATTACGATACCATCAGCCCCTCTTGCCCAATGGTCAATGAGTCATTCAATCAGCAAATAGGTATTGAATTGCTATGATGTTTCAGGCACTTCCAGAGGCAGAGGCTTTAAGGAAATGGGCATATTCCGTGACACAGTAATGAAAGCTAACATTGGAAGCGTATTTTTGCAGCTCACAAAGTACCAAGAATACTATCTGAGCGAGTCTCTGAATTGCAGTTTTCTCATTTGAAAAGGAAGGACAATGTTATCACCCAGCTGAACAGTTTTGGGGAGTTTTTAGGTTTTTTGGGTTTTGTTGGGCTTTTTTTTTTTTGCTTTTATTCAAAAAGTAAAATTGTTGAGCAACCACTTTGCGCCAGGGGCTATATTTCTATTGCTATCACAGACAGTTGCCGTAATGATCCTATGAACTGCGATAGTACCTAGCATCCAGCTTGGTTGAGCGCCAGCCATTCACTACCCATTCACTAATTTCATTGGATTCTTTCCCGAGACCCCCTCCTGGCCCACGTTCCCAGCCTGCCTCTGTGGCAGTTATTCAGTCTCCTTTCTGCCACTCTGCCTCAGGCTTCGAAGTCCAGTCTACCATGGGAAGCATCCAATGTCAGCACAGCACCCTGGTGGGCCGGGCTCCCCCCAGCACTGCTAACGTGACCCAGACGGGGAGGTAGGCTGTGGAACTGGAGACAGGGGGAACCAGTCAGTTCCGCTGTAGTGAATTAGACTAAAACGTTTAACTGCTTCTGATGCTGCTGAATTCTTGGGAACCACTTGAACAAGTAGTGCTTTGTGCTTTCTCATTCTTGGCAAGGCTGACCAACAAAGAGGGCTCCCTCAGAGCCTACAAGGGGGATGGGGGCGGGGAGAGGCCCTGAATGGCTAGGCAGGCTTTCCCATTGGAAACCAGGAGTCCCACTCCTCAGCCATTAGTCACACCAATCCCCATTTTCCCTGTCACATTGTCTTAGTTCTCACTTCTGACCAAGGAACCCCATTAATTTTCCGTGATGTACATTCCAAATGCCATCACCTCGGTTCTTTGAAATTCAAAGAGCTGGATTAATGAACCACAAACTTCAAGCAAATTGGCTACGTAATCCATCACATCTGACCGCAGCTTTGCCACTGCCTCGAATTCCAAAGAATGGCAGAAATTTCCCAGACTGCTTTTGAAAATGAACACAGAAGCCTGAAACAGCAGCCTACGCTGCGTTCATCCTTTCTAGAAACGTTATGTGTCTTCCGTGTACTGGAAATTAAACGGTCTCATTCTCCCCCTGGTATTTTATTGTTACAAATTTAACCTGTTCAAATGTTATATTAAATTCCAGTCTTTTCCAGAATAATCTACATTTAATTCCTCATTCCGCCAACTATTCAAAATATCCCTCTTGGCAGAAAAGCTATGTGAATTGCAAACTCTTTTAGATTTTGTTGAGGTCTTAAGAACACTACTTACCCATGTATTCAACTGAGGCCCTGTTATTCCATTACATTTCCCCAAACTCCTTTCATATAATGTCAGAGTCACAAAAACCAGGAGCAGTGATTGGCCACAGTCATTCACCTTTCCTTCAGTGGCGAAAATGGCATTAATGTCTGCAAATGAAAAAATATATATCAAACTAATTACCGTCTTTTCCTCCAAAGCAAAAGATAATCTAACACCGTTCTTTTGGACATAATGCCATTTATTTCACATAAGGGGGTTTTTGTGTGCTGAAAAACGATGGTGTTTAATACGTGTGAATCAAAATCCAAATTAGCTAATTAACTGATGTGTCTGAGAATGAAATGAAGAATCCATATGCTGTGAAAATTGTCAAAAGCACAGAAGAAATGTCATGTCAGGTGAGACTAGTTCAGAATTTCTCTGCTGGTGAAACAAAAGATGCTTTTTTTAAAAAGAACCATAGCATAAAACTTTGGTTAGCTGGGATGGTCAGGAAATGAATCATTGCTGGATTGTTTAGTTGTCCAGAGAGCTGAAGGCAAGGTTTTTTGTTTTGTTTTGTTTTGTTTGTCCACACCACGAGGCATGTGGGTTCTTAGTTCCCCCACCAGGGATCGAACCCGCACCCTCTGCATTGGAAGGGCAGAGTCTTAACCACTGGACCACCAGGGAAGTCCCTGAAGGTAAGTTCTTTAAGTAACCAAAGTTTTTTGTTTATCTTAACCATTTCCCTATTAACATGGCTTGCTCATTCAGAATCATCACTATGAACACCAAAAATTATTTACTGAAGGCCTAGGGACTATGAATTGGGAGGGTTTTGTCCCTTCATTAAGTTGCCCCAAAGGGTGCTGGATGTGCCCGAGGATGACCTCAAAACTGAATTCTCTGTGTCCTGACTTTCAGGTTGGGCTCTAGAAGACTGAGTCTCAGACAGTTGACATGATGCTGGCGTGACGTCCAAGGTGTCATTTCTGATGATGAAGTATTTACCTTCCCCAAATTCCTGACCTTCAGTAAGAATTGGTTAAGAAGTACATCATGTAGAATGTATGCAAACTAAAGGCTCCCATCATGGTTTTTTTTGCAAGAAGAAACCCCTGCCGAGATCGTTTCTTTAATAGTCACCATCATCTACAGGGTGTGATGGGGAATCCCAGTCCTAACTAATCCAATCTTGAGTTACAGAGGAGAAAAGACAAAATTAGATTCTCAAGTAGAGCTTACTGGCTCTGGCAGTCAAATGCCTCACTGAAAATTCTAGAAAACCACAGGAAAAATCCAGGGTGACAGAGAAAACTGACAACATCAATATCACTGAAATGTTACCAGGTAACACTTCAAGATAAACTGATCCATGAATTTAACTACTGGTATAACATCTCTGTGTTTCTGATTTGTAAAAATTTTTGGAGTGCCAAGTTCTAAACATTTACATCTGGACTTCAGTGTGTATAAATTTTCCAGAAACCTGAAGCTGTTTAAAGTGATTACAAACATTTTATTTTTCCCATTTTGTGGGGAGGTCAGTACATTTCAAAACACATCATGTGGTTTCTTGCCTGCTTAACCAAGAGATGCAGGGCCTCAATTTTTCTTCTCTCAGGGTCACGGGCATACCTATGCACACCTTGTACTTGATCACAGAGCAATGAGACAGTGTTCCTTGGGATTTTCTTCCCAGTTGGGTAGCTTTAGGAATATTTCTGAATATGTTTTTATCTGTGAAATACAGAACATAATAGTACCTACCTCAGAAGGTTAGTGTGACAGTTAAAATAGACAATGCAAGTAAACAGACAAGCATGATGTACCCACTAAAAGGAAGACGAACTTTCTTGGCCTCCATATCAATTTATCCTGGATTCTGTGCCTTCTCTAGTTCTTCTGTTTTCTCCTTGATCATGTAGCTGTCATCCAGCTCTTTTCATGTTTCTGGACTACCTGCTCCTTTTAATTTTCCATTTCATATTTACTGTGGGTTGCCAAAATAAAATGCAACTTCTTAGAACTGTGTGTAAAGCAAGAGAAAATAGGCCCTGAATTAGGGCCTCTCCTTGCCCTAAAATCCTTCCTGAGAGACTTTATGACAGTTATGTCTGGTGGATATTGGATAGTAGTCTACTTCCCTTTCCCAGCAGCCATGTCCTGGATGGCTGTGATTTCCACGAGTCTGACCCATCAGGTATGATAAAAGACCATGTCTCCATGTCATCTTCCCAAAACATTCCTCACATCATCAATCTTGCCCAAGAATTAGGACCTGGAATCAATGCATCCTAATGAAACATAGAATTTTTTCAAAATGTTGTAGGTTAAAGAAAGTGCAAAATTTTACCTATGCGGTATTTTTTATATAAATTTATTTATTTTATTTATTTATTTTTGGCTGCGTTGGGTCTTCGTTGCTACGCGCAGGCTTTCTCTAGTTGTGGAGAGCAGGGGCTACTCTTTTTTGCGGTGCACGGGCTTCTCATTCTGGTGGCTTCTCTTGTTGTGGAGCACAGGCTCTAGGTGCGTGGGCTTCAGTAGTTGTGGCACGTGGGCTCAGTAGTTGTGGCTCATGAGCTCTAGAGCACATAGGCTTAGTTGCTCCACAGCATGTGGTATCTTCCCGGACCAGGGATTGGACGCGTGTCCCCTGTATTGGCAGGTGGATTCTTAACCACTGCACCACCAGGGAAGTCCACAGTATTTTTTTTAAAGTACCTGAATCTAGTCAAGCCTCTAGACCTAACTTTTTTTTCTTAGAAGGGAGGAGAAGCTATTATAAATTGAAAGAGATATAAGAGCGGGACCAACGAAATGCAGTGTGAAGATATTGTTTGAAATCTAATTGGAAGAATCAAACCAAAAGAATCGAAGCATTTTGGGACTTCCCTAGTGGCACAGTGGTTGGGAGTCTGCCTGCCAATGCAGGGGACACGGGTTCGAGCCCTAGTCCAGGAAGATCCCACATGCCGC
Source organism: Balaenoptera musculus (assembly GCF_009873245.2). Classification (NCBI taxonomy): domain Eukaryota; kingdom Metazoa; phylum Chordata; class Mammalia; order Artiodactyla; family Balaenopteridae; genus Balaenoptera; species Balaenoptera musculus. The sequence continues at coordinate 41,583,765 of NC_045786.1, forward strand.
GGAGCAACTAAGCCCGTGCGCCACAACTACTGATCCCGTGTGCCACAACTACTGAAGCCCACGCGCCTAGAGCCTGTGCTCCACAACAAGAGAAGCCACTGCAAAGGGAAGCCCACGCACAGCAATGAAGACCCAATGCAGCCAAAAATAAATAAATAAAATAAATAAATTTATAAAAAGAAAAGAATCAAAGCATTTTGATACAATCATGGAGCATTAAACACGAAAGAGGTATTCTATGATATTAAGGAATGATTGTTATTTTTGTTGTGATGATGATATATTGTGGTTATTTTTTTTAATCTTTGTCTATTGAAGATACGTACATATATATTCACAGGTGAGTGATATGATAATTGTTATTTTTGGTGAAGATGATACTGTAGTTATATATATTTTTTTTTAAGTCTTTTTCTATTGAAGATACATACAGATAAATTCACAGGTGAGTGTTACAATGTTTAGAATTTCCTGTGTAGCTCTCCAGCCAAAAAAGAATGTGTATATGTGTGTGTGTTTGTGTTAAAGGGGTAGAAAACAAAAATAACAGGATATTGATAAGTCTCGAAGCTGAGGAAGGATATGTAGGGATTTATTATACTCTTCTCTTAACCTTTTATAAGTTTGAAATTTTTCCAAATGAGCCTTTAAATTTATAGGCTGATACATTTTTAGAATTTCATCTTAGCTCACACATTAAAGCACCATGCTCCCTGGGATGGAAGGCCAACAGAGCCTTCCATCATCACTCATTTAGCACCTACTGCGCCCCCAGCCAGGCAGCTCTGAGACATCGAGCTCATTAGCAACCATTCCTAATGTAGCCTTTGACACTTGGAGGCATTTCTTTTTATCTAATCAATTTTGCAAAATCATGGTCACCATGAGCCTCTTATTTGAGGTTAGCACAATTTGAGAGACAATTCAATGTGTCATTTTTGACCTTGTATCCAATTGCAAGTATTTTTAATTAATATATAGACACATATAAAGGCAGCATCAATTGTTATTAACCAAGTTAATGAAAATTTATACAATGAAACAGCTCACCTCTCTCAATCTTCTTTGGCTTCAGTTCCTTTGGTCTTTCCAATCTGTTAAGCACCGCTAAGGCTATTTTTGGAATCCCTCATTACTTCCAAATAAAGAGTCTCAGTTCTTTAATGCTTTGAGTCTAGCAAAAACAGCATGTACCTGAGAATCAGGAAATAGAAACTCATGCCCAAGACTCTGCCAGCATGAAGTTTGTGACTTGAGAAAGTCACTTTTCTGCTCTGAGTCTTGGTCTCCGAATGTAGGAAGTAAGGCTAATTGTACCTGTCACACATTTTATAAGGATTACAGAAAATTATACCGACCCCCATATTATGAAGATTATGCAAAAATATACAAGACGTGAAAAGTAATGTTTAATCACTTGAGAGGCAGGAACTGACACCTCAAGACACCTGAGACCTCGGTTCAAGCCTTCCTACTCTCACAGCAAAAATATCCATGCCCTGGGCCACCTTTGTGTTCATTTGGATACCGGAGTTCTTGTGCCTCTGAGAACACCGTAAGGGATAGATACAGTGGCAGCATATCCTAGAGGCATCTGGGGTGATGCAAGGCTGGCCTTACACCCAGTTAACCCCAGAGATGGTTAAACAACATTCCCCCACCATGTTCTTCACCTCGGCGACCAGTGACGGTGCCTCACTGCAGCACTGCAACTCAGTGAGGACATATCAGAATTCCGGGGGTGTCTTTGTATAAGCTCCCCTTGATAGCACTTCTCTAAGACTTCCTTTGTTGTATAACGCCAGTACCACTGATGCAAAATATCAAAGGAAATAAATCTGCCCCTCACATCCCGCACCAAGTCTATGACAGTAGTGCATTCAAGCAACAGACACAAGCATTCACCCCAAGACCATTCTCTATGGGCAAGGAAATCCAATGATCCAAATAAGAGGGGGTCAGGAAAGGAAATGAATGTCTTATCTAACAGGATCATGAAAACTTTGAAAGGGGCACCCAGGAGGACTGGAGGGGTGTTAAGGGTGAATAGAACATTGTATAAAGATGAATAGTGGCCGTCCCTGCAGTGTTGAGTTAAACCAGTGGCCAAGAGCCACCTCTGATAACTTCCCTGGAAACTCAGCCTCATGAGCTGAGCCCTAAAGGACATGGATAGGCAGGTGGTCTCGGACCTCCCAGTGAATGAGTCTAGTGTCTCAGAGCTCACATCTGTTCATAACACCAGCCTTGAGTCAGCCCTGGTTTGCTCACCCCCAGGCCACCCCACTGTCCCAGCACCCTCAGGCCTTACACAGCCTCCCAGCACCCCCTTCCCCTGCCTGATGGGGTGAGACCACGTGATCTGAGAACAATTCCTTCCACATACATGATACTGGATTTCGGTTCTTTCTAATAAAGAGGAGCAGATCTCTACCGGCTCAGCCTGCCCCTTCCCATTCTCACTCTGAATTAGACTTAGAACCTTACAAAGTTGGAGGGGTCTCTAAGAGACCAAATCCCTTGTATCCCTTGGTTCTGTTCTGCTCAGACCCTGAGCAAAAGTCTCGCCATCCCCACCTCAAACATGAGTAATTCCATGTGCATTCTGGTTGCTCTCCAAAGCTTTCTGTGCAGCTTCCCTCCCTGGATTTTTGGTACGCACAGAGCAGTGTTGAAAATACCCAGCCACAGCTGCGATCTGGGCATTTGGAGAGCTCTGGGTTCCACATAGCAAGGTGGGGTGATGGATGGGCCCCCAAACTAGAGCGCATCTGATGAGCTGGAATGAATGCACGGCACCCTCCAACCTCCCGAGTGGAGCCGAACTGTGCAGTCGGAGAACCAGATCGGAGTCGGAGGCAGCTCCAGTTCTGATGAGCCCGGGGTCAACTTCCGCCCGGACCCCCAAATGAAGGGCACAGGGAAGAGAAAATCTCCATGGGGAGATTCTGATCCTTAGGCAGACAGCCAATGAGGAGGCTTCTCTGATGCAAAGAAACTGTGGAGCACGGGCTGCTGCTGCAGAACGCAGGTCCAGAGCCTCCCCTCCCATTCCTGACACCTGAACCCTCACCTTGCCCACCCCCTCCCTTTAGGGTAAGAACCTCAGCTGGCAGAGTTAATTACAGACCGAGCTGCTCCTGTTGCAGCCTCTGCCCTGTCCATTCTACACACTGGGAGGGGGTAGAGGATGCTTTCCTCCAGTATCAGTCCCCAAATAGATACTCTCTATACAAACATTAGTTAGAATTTTTATCATAGCAGGTATGATAAATAACACTTTTCCACCTTACATGTGATGTTGAGGTTTTTCTCCAAAGTTAAAACCCATGGGGACAGATCTCCCCACAGTGTGCTGAGGGCAGTGAAAGTGCCCATCATACCCTCACGTGGCCATGACGAACGATGGACAGCGAATAAACTCACAGACAACACTGCAAAATCACCTCTCCCCAGCTTCTCTGAGGGCAACATCTCCATTCCTGAGCCTCTGGATGGCCACTCCCAAACTCACCATGAGCTGGAAGGATGCAGACATCTCCTGGCCCTAAGGGAGAGAGCCTGGGGTAACTCTGACATTTCAGGTAGCCAATTCAAGAGTCACCAAATCCCAAATCTCAGGGCTCCTTGGGTGTCAGAGGATGTCTATCAAGATAAAGTATCTGCAGAGTAGCGGGCAAAGAGGTAAAGCCTGGGAAGAACAATTTCACCACGATTTTAGTTATGGCTGGGAGAATGCCATAGCATCGTCTAATTGGTGTTAACATTTCATTGCTCCAAAAATATTATTGGGCGAGCATTTTGTCTGGTTTCCTTAAGGAGACAAAAGAAATAGAAGCAGGGTTCACCACTGAAGAAGTTTGCATTTGGCTGGCCAGGAAAAAAGACCCAGGATTAGGTAAAAACCAAATGTCAAACAGCGTAGTAATCCCGGTAAGGTCATTGGGAGGTCTGTGAACCAGACTAGAAAAAGATGCATACAGAGAAAGCTTGAGCTTATTCAGAGCTAACACTTATTTAGCTATTACTATGTGCCATGCCATATGGTAAATTCCTCACCAGGCTTTGAGAAAGATACTATTATTATCTCCATTTTACAAAGGAGTAAAAGACACTTAGAAACATTGTCACCAAGGGTCAGCTAGGCCATGATGAAATTAGGCATCACCCAGACCTCTCTGATTCGAAAGCCTGTTTCTCTAACCACCATATTATTATTACTCAGCCTCCCATAATGTTACCATCCTCTAAGAGGCCAAAGGGGAGAGAGGAAGGGCTAAAATGGAGTTGAAGGTAGAAGAGGGGAAGAGATTTGCACAAAGAGATGGTGTCCTGTCTTAGTTTAAAAGCAAGCGTTTCCTTTCTAACTACAATGACCTTCATTTTTTTCCCTGTGCTCATCTACGTTTCCAAAATTTCTCTGATGAACACATAAAGGTGTATAAAAAATTGCAGGCAATATTGTATTAAAATTGTCAGTGGGGCAGATTCGGAGAGCTTTTAAGCAGAGGAATCAAGGTTCGTAACATTCTGCTAATGGCATCACTTCGTATCGTGGAGAACACTGGGGTACCAAAACAGGAGACGCCTTGCTCAGCGACACAGCAAGATGAGGGCAAAGGGGTGAGAAACCAGGAATGTACCTGGTGGGGGCTTTTTCCATCTCACCGTGTTTTGCTGAATTTTTCCAACAGGGAAACATCAGGAAGCCAGGGACAGTTCAGGAAGATAAGCAGGGTGGCAGAGTGGAGGGTGGAATGGAATTGGGAGCAGCTGCCAGGAGAGAAACTACTGTAAGAAAGGGATGACCAGGCTCCAGACTTGGCCTCAAGCAGGAGGCTTAGTGACAAGGAGCAGCAAAGAGAAAATGTCAGACCACAGTGAAGGAAGGCATGACCGAACCCAGAAACCAGGTGTGTCTAGAGCATGAAAGAGTGACAAGGGTGAGAGATGTATGTTCTGGAATAGAAGGCAGTGGTGCAGCAGTTGACCTTCCTGACTGGTCTATGACCCAGATATCAACCAATGTTGAACTCCAAAATCCTGAAAGCCAAGAGCAGAAGAATCTGCTCCCCACCCCCTCCCAGTCTGCCTCCACTGCCACAGTTCAGGACACTAAATTGGCAGTTCTCAACATTTTCCCTTCAGCTACACACCCAACATTTGTTATTTCCATATACAACATGCCCCTCAAATTTTGATGAAATCATAAAAAAAAATTTGTGGAAGTAAAATGCTACCCAATATTTTATTGTTGCAGCTATTAGAAGAAATTTCATTGTGGGAAGTGGCTGATGTAAGATAGTCCCTGTGGCTCCTGGTGTGTTATCTGTACCCCTGACCATTTTTCTCCAGTTCAAGAATGTACATCAGAACATAAGTCAGTAAGTTTTCATAGAGACATAATCTTGAATCTAGTTCAATTTATTGAAAAATTGATAAGCATTTATTCTTTCACTATTGTTACAATGAATGACTTGTGAGCCCCACTCTACCGCATCAAGACTGTGTCTCTGGATTGCCCACTTGGGGATCCTTAACCTCTTAGCTATCCTCTGACCTCCTGACCACTAGGGGGCAGATGCTTAGGCATTTTCCTCATCTGGACACTACCCTGACCTCAGTCATTTTCTGACTTCCCATCTCCTGATAGATGCCTGACACTGTCCATCCCACCGACCCCCAACATTCTGGCTCCATGGATCCACCCTCCTGATCAGAATCATTGACTTTCTTCCATCAACTCATTTGCCCTGACCCTCAACCTCTCCACCCATTCCACCTTGGGCAGGGACAGTATGATGTCATATGGATTATTCAGTATTCTGCATGACATAGTCATTAGTAAGATGGTAAGGGGAGATATTGGTTAATGAAAGAAAGATACGATAACAGGCAACAGAGAAGCTAGAGCTACAAAATGGTTAAAGGGAATGAAGACAAGAGAGCTTGCAAAACAGTAAACACATAGACTGCAGGCTCCCACCCCCACCTACCTTCTCAAGGGTCATCCCCACATATGACACTCATGTTCTTTCCATAAGAGTTTCTCATGCGGCCCCTGGTCTGCCGTGTTACTGTGTTCCAAACAGCTGTGCTCTCACTTTACTTCCCCGGCAGAAATAATTAGGTGAACAATGCATAGCTCAATTCCCTTTGTCCAAACCCACTTTAACAATTTTTATATGGTTTCACCCTAACCAACAGCCAGTACTCCCCCAGTGCTACTCACTGCTCAGATGGCCCAGTCTCACTTAAATGCAACACAGAAAGAAATGGGATCCCAAATAAGAGGATTCTGTTTTCCAGGAAAATTATGGCTTTGGAGCTTGGAATAACTGATGGCCTTCAAGCAGAGATTTTTCCATTAGGAAACTGGAAATATGCTTATAGGAGGAATTTAAGAAGTCCCAGCCATTATTATTAATATTATACTTATTTTATTCTTGTAAGCAAGAGAAACCTGGTATGAATTTATCAAAACTTTCCAAGACCTTTTCATGCAATGACCATATTATCCCAACTGAACTGACCATTAAATATACTTCTGGGAGCAAGAGGACAGAATATTTGAATTCAGGAAGGGTCTTAGGCATAAAAAAGTTAAAGTATATAACTTCTATATCTGTGATCTGAGCACATTTTCCCAACCATTACACAAGGAGAAATTTCCTGGCATAATCATTATTGTCATTTCCTTCAACTGTTGAATTAACACTTCAGGTTTCCACCTTCCACAGTCTTTAAAGGAGGAAGCCATGTGTACTCACCACCTGAATTATGTAGTTTGTAGCTTGAAATCAGTCTTTCTTCCTTTTCTTTGATTGATTTTTATGTCTAAGCAGATTTTTCAGACACTCTTTTAACTAGAATCTGAATCATGGAGCCTGAGAGACCCAGCCAGGTGATGAAAGGGAGAGAGAGTCACACACCAGATTAGAAAGCTTTTCCCTTGTATTCTGCCCCATCAACAATAGCCCATGTCCACTTCACAAGAGACCTAAGGAACAAGCTGAAATGAGAAGGAAAACATTCTTTCATAGGGAAGGGTGATCTCTTGCAAAGTACCCCTCAGATCACTCTAACTTAAGGTGTTTGTTTGCTTAACTGTGAGACAGACGTAAATGAATCGGGGGAAAATTGGATCCATGATTGGACCTCAGAAATAAGATCATCACTGTCATTTTACAGATGAGTAAAACAGGGTCCGGGAGGGAAGGCAGGATGTTTGTGCGAGTCAAGGACCCATGATCATGTAGCATTCTCCCATCCGAGCTGGTTGGCACCCCCCTCCCCAATCCCAATAACGACATCACTTATTCATCCTTCATTCACTCAGTGTTTATTAAGCATCTAATAGGCACCAGGCCTTCATAACCATGATTGCTACTGGTTGCTACTGAGTAGTGGTTGTTACTGAGGAAGCTGCTGGACTAACAGGGGAGAGAAACACACAACTGCCAGCCCTATGAGGACAGTGGATTTGAGCCCAGCAGGTCACAGCAGGGAACCCAGGTGGAAAGCCGTTGCAGTGACCTCTGGGAGCAGTGACGAGGGCCTAAGCTCTGATCTTCACAACAGACAGGAAGGGAGGAGCTCAAGAAACATTTCACAGGTAAAATAGCAGACTTGCTGATTGACGGGATGAGGGAGGTAATGCCAAGGGGGCTTTTGAACGCAACCCCCCAACCCAGAATTTCCTTGTCTTGAGTGTCTGGTCACCTAAATAAGAATTGGGATGTAGTGAGGAAAACTGGCAGGTTATCCAGAATGAAAGTTAAAATGGGAAAAGTAAGAGAGAGCCACACACAAATACCGTGAAAGGGGACAGGAAGGAGAGATTCGCTCCAACTGGGAAGGCTTCCTGACAGAAGTGACCTCTGAACAGAGTTCTGAAAACAGAGTAGGATTTGAAGAGGTGAGAATGGGAGAGCAAGGCATTCTGGGTAACGGCCCGAATGAGCAAGAGGAGGAGTGTTTGGGGGATGAAGTGGAGCCCAGTGTGGCCCAGACAGAGGATGGGAGGGATGCACCACGGGAGGCACACCTGGCTAGGGGGCCCACTTCCCGTGGGGGGTTTCAAAAGCCAATAGGAAGTGTTTGGATTGTCCCGTGGGCAGTGGGGAGAGCAGGAAGGTGACAAGATCAAAGCAGAGCTTTGGAAGATACTTCCCCAATTTTTTCAGAGTTAGTGAGACTTATGTCATCCTTCTGAGCCTAATCCAGAAGCAGAGGAGTCAATTCTACTGCTTTGGAGGCTTGAAAATGAATAGAAATGAAATTAAATAAAATCCTTTCCACATTCCTCGGGTTGGTGTCTCTCCAAAAAGAGCAGATAGAAAGAGGGAGCAAGGATAATGTTTGCCGTTTTACACTGCACGGTGACCAAGCTGCCCCACGGAGCTTCCTAGGTGGGTCTCGGATAAACTGATGGACATAAAGGAGTACCTAGTGACCAGAGACAATGTCCACCCTCCGAGGAAAGGGAGAGCTTTTCAGAGAAGGTGGCGTGAGGAGGTGGCCTTCTGGAGTCCTCTGACAAAGACTTGCAGGTGGGGAGAGGGGGTGGGGTGGAGGAAGGCATCGCCTCACTCCTGGCAGTCCTGGCTCCATCCAGGGAAGGGGCTGGCCAGCGGACAGGGGCCTCATGGCACTGAATTGGACCCGGCCAGTTGGCACTGTATTTGTGCAAGTGAGATGCAGGATTACAAAGGAAGGGAATGAAGTATCTGGGATGAGAAAAGCCCTAGGAATCCTGCAGAATGGAATGCAGTAAGTGCCTCAGTGCCCGGTGTCCTAGCACAGGTTGCACCCCAAATCCAAAGTCTGGCGTCCTCGTGGTCACCAGCCAAGTGGAACTGACCCACTTCCCTGTCAGTCTCTCTTCCTCAATTTGAGACTCCCTGGCAACAAGGACCACCAAGACTGGTACCTGGTCTCCATCTTGGTGTTAGAACCTCACACAGCACCTGGTAGAAGCCAGACAGACTGGCTGACTCAGATGGCGAGAGAGAGGGAGCTGGGCAGGAAGGTGAGAGCGGCGAACAAATTATGCCAACAAATTAGTGTCTGTTAGTAATGGGTAACTTTAACGAATCATGTCAATACAAAATATTCTACTCTAATCCTAGTTACATGTGTATGTCTATATCTATAATTACATACATACATACATATATATACATACATATGTGTGTGTGTGTGTATATATATATATATATATATATATATGTATTTATATATATATGACAAAGTGATTAACTTATGCTATTTCTTAGTCTATTTTTTTGTCCAAATCTTAACTGCTGTTTTGGAGTAGTTTCTTTATTAGGCTTTATAATTTTTATGGGAGTAAATGCTGCAAACCCTGTGGTGGAGATTTGGAATTTTTGCACACCCACTGCATCATCGACTGTTTGTACTCCTAGCAAATGTGACCCAGTTTCCTTTTATGAACATCAATTTGCCCGAATTTGCCTGTTGGAACCATCAACCAGAATGACATCCTCTCCCCTGGCTGAAGGCTTGGGGCTATCATCAAGGCCAGACAAACTAACTCTCTCTCTTTGGGGACTTGGTGTCAGGCAGAGTGATACAAGGAAAGAAAGAAATTATTAGACTTTTATTAAAAAGAATATCAACTTTATACTTCTCACACAAAGTAATTCATAATATTTAAAAAAAAAACAGTGATGCCACATCACTCCTGAGCCTGCAGGGGAATTGTTAGGACTGTGAGGGCCAAAATCACAGACAGGGAATGAGGGTGCCAGTGACTCAAGTGCTGTGGCTCAGCTCTGTACCGTGGAGAGATCGAGGGGCCGGGAACATGGCCACCCTCCCTTTCTTTCACCTTCCTCCTGCCTAAAACTTTGTGATATAAGCCAACAAAGGCTTAGTCACTGATTATTACATGGGGATAGAGAAAGTCATAGAAGGACTTGTCTATATCTAGACAAGTTATAATCCTTGTCTTTTGTATTCTTTCCTACCACATCAGGCATGATGAATATACGTATTATACAATTTAATACAACAAACCCACCATATAGGGTCTATCATGCACATTTCAGAATATAATTGGGGAAATAAGGCACAGGAAGACCACAATTCCCTAGCCAAATTCTGACATGAGTGTAGCACACCACAGAAATAATTCTGTCGGTGGATGAAGTTGTTTGGCCATCGGGGTTATCTTATAGCCCATAGGGGGTCTTTGTAGATACAATGTGCTAAGTAAGCATTTGTCCATAAAACCCAAACATATTAGGCACAAAACAACAAAACAAAAACACCAGGTTTTATTAACTATTGGGTAGTTAATAGGAAATTAACTAACCAGTACCCAGAGATTAATACTGAAGGCAACACCACACATTGGGCTGCATACTGAACTTATGATTCACAAGAATGAATGTCCTCATGTCTGTTATATCTCATAAGGAATAGGAGGATAGAGCAACTGCTGGGCATGGGGGTAATATATGGGCTGGCCCTCTGATGTGCCACTGTCCCCTTGTCAGCTGCTCATATCAGAGTCCTGGCGGGGGGATCATATTTGAAGGCTGGGACTGAGGGAGTGGCACCTTCAGAAATACCAGGCCTATTTCCTTAAGTGATAAGAAATATTCAGGGACTTCCCTGGTGGCACAGTGGTTAAGAATCCACCTGCCAATGCAGGGGACACAGGTTTGATCCCTGATCCGGGAAGATCTCACATGTTGCAGAGCAACTAAGCCCCATGCCACAACTACTGAAGCCCGTGCGCTCTAGAGCCCGTGAGCCACAACAAGAGAAGCCACTGCAATGAGAAGCCCGCACACCGCAATGAAGAGTAGCCCCTGCTCACCACAACTAGAGAAAGCCCGCGCAGCAATGAAGATCCAATGCCGCCAAACAATAAATTAAAAAAAAAAAAAAAAGAAATATTCAGAACCTTTGGTCCATTCATCCTTATGGAAGTGCCTGTCAGGTAAGTCCTGGGTTCCTATTGTTTACTAATCCAGACTCTCCAGCCTTCCCTGTGCACCTGTAAACTCCAGATAGCCACATACATTAGCCAGACTCAGTTTCTGTTGCTTGCAACCAAACACCTGCTTCCTGGGGGCCCCAAATTAGAACTAAATAAACAAACCATCAGGCTACCAATGGAAGCAACAGTCACCTTCAGCATATACTGTAATCTTGAACAGGTGGAACATTTAAGTCTCTAGAACACCCTTCTTTCAATCAAGAACCATCGAATGAGCACCCACTATGTTCAGCATCCCATGACAACCATTTTCAGAGAAACAGACAATAAAAAACCATTTTGTCCTGTACTACCTGCCCTGTTCTTAAACATTTCCTTCGGGTTACAGGGCCCACAGGAGCTGTTGGCACAGATTATGTTTCAGTCAGTTTTCCTGCAATTTAGTATTAAATAATTCCCTAAAACATGCTAAGTAGGGCAACATGCTGCTTTGATTGTTGTTATCCTCTTGTTGCAAGATTTTGGAACATATTTTCTTGGAGGCTGAGTTGAGCAAACACAGACTACCTAAGGGGTTAGTGTGGGAAGCACAGAATTGAAGTGTTTCTAGAGGGGAAAAAAGTGATACACGTTTGAGCATTTCAGTCTAACAAAATGGAGCACAGTGGAAAGGTACAGGTTTTTCACGTTTTTAGTGACTATCATAATATTAGCGTCTTTTTCTTGAGTGCTCACTCACTATATACCTGCAGCTATTTTAGGTTCTTTTTATTTGTTATTTCATTTAATCCTCCCTGGTAAAGAAGCAACTCAGAGTGACTGAGATGTGTCCAGTGGCTCTGAGACGCTGAGTAGGACAAGCAGGGATTTAAATTCAGGTCTTTCTCCATAAGAGAACAGACTGATGGTTGCCAAGGAGGAGTGGTTTAGGGGAGGGATGGAATGGGAGGCTGGGGGTGAGCAGATGTGAGCTTTCATATATAGAATGGGTAAACAACATAGTCCTACTGTATAGCACAGAGAACTATAGTCAATATCCTATGATAAACCATAATGGAAAAGAATCTAAAAAAAAAGAACGTACATGTATGTATAACTGAATCGCTTTGCTGTATCGCAGAAATTAACACAACATTGTAAATCAACTATACTTCAGTTTAAAAATTGAAAATAAAGTAAATAAATAAATAAATAAATTCAGGTCCTTCTGATTCCAAAGCCTAGGGCTTTCCCAGCCTCCCTAGATAATCCTTATAATAAGTGACTTTTTGAGATTATGTGGTACCTCCAATCTGGTTTCATACAACCCTCTCTTTTTATAAATGAGAACAGTGAGGCCAGGGGGTTCTTGACTAGCAACAGAATAAGGACTAGAACTTGGGTGTCCTGAACCCCAAACCATTTCCCTTCCCACGACCTCACCCTACAAGAAACCCTCCCTAAATCCATCACTGTGCTTATTAGCTTATTAGTCCTTGCTATTCCAATTCTACAAATAACAAAACTCATATGAGGCACGCATGAACTCCTGTTCCTCTTTCCTTCTCCCTTATGTTTCTATCTTTTCAGCGTCTCCTTATTTGAATCACCTCCCAGTTCCTCCTGCCCTTTCGCCAGAGCAGCTGTAGCAGGCCCGTTTTGGAGACTGGAGTCATTCGGGAGTGACCAGGGCAGTGGGAAAGCCAGAGAGAAGCCGAGCAGGGTTGGTTTCAAGGACAAAGGAACAGCTGTTTCCTGGTACTTGAGGTGGCCACTGCCAGACTGGCGAGGGCAGAGCAGGCCCTGGGGAGCGAGAGGGCGCAGACGTCTGGCTGCAACTCTGCAGCAGCCAGCAAGACTGGAGCCTGACAAGGCTTAACTGTCCCTCTAGCGCTGTGGATGGGATGAACAGGTGTTCTGACAGCTGATTGGGCAGCTAGGCTCCTAACAGGGACATGGGGTGGAGTCAACTGGGCAGGGAGTGGAGGTATTTATTCCTAGATGGATAGGAACACTTGACCTGCAGCCAGAGGCTGGCAGCATGACGAGGGGCAATGCTACTCAAAGAGTGGTCCTTACTTGAAGAGTATCAGCATCTCCTGGGAGTCTGTCAATATGCAAATTACCAGGACCCACCACAGACCTGCTTTTTAACAAGATCTCCAGAGGATCCCCATGCACATTAAAGTTTGAGAAATGCTGGTTGAGAACAGCAGTTCTCCAAGCGTGTTTCCCAAATCAGCAGCGGCAGCAGCTGAGAATCTGTGAGAGGCACATTGTCAGGCCCCATTCCCAGACTCTGAGGATGGGACTCAGCAAACCATCTGAGTGAGCCATCCAGGTAGCTCTGAGAGGCACATTAAATTTTGAGCAGCACTGATTCAGGGTATAGCTTATGCATTCTGGAACAAGGCAGTTTGGACGGATCTCCAGAAAGCTGTCCTGATTGCCGCTGGAAGAAAGTCCCAGGACACTGGCTCTAGACAGTTGTATCTCCTGCTGTTCCAGTCTCCTGACACACACTTACCCACAAAGATCAGATCCAAAATTTGTGCTTCCCTAGCTGACTCCGAGATTCCCAAGTTTCACACCTGAGCTGGTTGGAGGTCACTGAATCAAGTAATTGGTCAATCCAAGCTAGTGTAACCTATTCAGGCAAGCTGGACCCTAAAAGAAAACAGATAAGCCAAGATAGGTAATCCAGCTGGGGTCTCCCTGTCCTTAAGAACCAGATATGACCAGTTAGAACTTCAGTCCTTGACCCGTAGAAATCCAGGTTCCTCTCCCAAGATTTCTGAGTGTTCCTGAAAAGTTTATAATCACAGCATCCCCCCCAGGTTCAAGTTCCTGTAGCTGAATCAGGTCAGCAGATGGATAACCTCACTCACCCTTGCATGCAGCCCCCTGAACCCCACAGCATGAACCTGGACGAGGGATCCAGTGCATTGGTGGTGTCTGTGGATTAAAAAAAAAAAAACTCCCATTGGAAGTAGCAGACTTTCCAAAGGTCCTGGGAAAGGGGGTGTATGTCTCAGAAATGCAAATCATTTCTGAGTAACATCATCCCCATTCTTAAAAGCCTCAGAACATACCATGATGCCCTGACACTCTCTCCTATCTCTTTTCACCCCCCTCCTATCTTCTCTCTGCTCCTCTCTTCTCCCCCACTGCCCCCACCCCATCACCAAATTGCTACTTATTTATAATGCAGAGAAATTTGTCTCTTGACTCTCATTGAAGTATGCCCTCATTATCTCATCTTCTATACCGAGCATATTAATTAAATATTAATTAAATAAATTTAATTATTTATTTATTAAATAAAATAAATTTTATTTATTTCCTAAATAAAATATTTTCTTTCCTAAGAGTAATTCCAGTGTCAACTAAACCAGACAGACAGACAGATGAATAGCATGAGTTTTTGCTCCACTAAAGCACACAGTCCTTCCGCCTTCCCGTTCTCTCCTTTGAAGAGTCTTGATCGTCTCTTTTTGCCCCATTTTCTTAATCTAACTCTGAGATCACTTCTTTCATTTATAATAATTCTGGTTATTTTCTCTTCTTCCTTTGTCTGAGACCTCTTTCTTAGCTCTTCTATTTCATTACCCACATCATAGCCCAGAGTTATACAACTTTCATCTGTGAATCCTTTCCATGGCAGCTGGCAGCTTTATACAAAAGCCAAAATCTGGATATTCTTAGTGTAAAGGCTGGGATTCCCTTCTAACATCGGGGCGCTTAGGAATCCCAAGTGGAAGGGAACTCTGTCCGCAATTCCCACCCTCGTTTTCATTCCCCACACCAGCCTCCTAGCTTAGGACCCTCACTATCCTTTCCTCGACTATTACAACAGCATCGTTAATGATGTCCCCGATTTGGTCCCTACCCCACCCTCCACCTCCAGGTCCCCATTGACAGTCAGCCTCGTGCTCTCAAATCTTCAGTGGCTCCCAGTGGCTTATAGAACAACACTAACCTTCCCCCAGCTCAAGTCTGCTACTGAAATAAGAACGGAGTATCAGAAGGAAGATGGGAAAAACAGAAAGCTGGACAGAGGAAGAGACAGCACTGATGTCTCAGCATGGAGGGAGGAAGAGTCAGAGCTGGTATCCACAGAGGACAGTAGAACTCAGGGTGCCAGCCATAAAGGTGACCCACAGGAGAAGGGTTTGAGATACCTGGGACCACCTTGGCAGTCGCTGAGAGTCAGCTCAGGAATCAGACCTCTGGGTACTCTTATTATAAAAAAATCCGGAATAAGAGAACAAGTGGGGATAGATGTTGGACATGGGGTATGTAGAAAAATGGGCCAGGTCAAAGGCCAGCTTGCCAAGGGAATTTAATCTGCACTCTCTAATGCAATGACTCCATTTTGTCTTGTTATACTCCCTTGAGACAAAGAGCTATATGAATGGCCAGCTTTGGGACCTTATTTCCAGAATAAACTCCACTTGGTTCACTCCTTCACCTGAACATAGTGTAAAGGTTTTATTTAGCAACCATATTTGTGCCTCTTTCTTTTGGTTATCTACCTGTGGCCTGTGCTTCGGGACCCATGCTGACCCCAGACAGAAAGCTCTCCAAGGTCAGGTGCTCCGCCTTATGGGTTAAATTGCTGTGTGTGGCCCTGTTTCAGCCCATGAACTGTACAGCATCATTTAGATTTTACTAATGAAGGGCTGGGAGCAGCCAAAGGAACCATCTGAGGGGCTGCGAAGATGCTAGTTAAGAAGAGCCTTTGGCCACCTACAGTGAGAAATCATTATTTTTCGTGTGTTTAAGGCCAAATCTAAGTCCAGGGAAAATCTGGTGAGTGGAGTATTGAAAAGCACGGATGAGATGGAGAGAAAGTCACAGCTATTTGTCCGGGAGGTGATGGGGCAAAGCTGTGGTTATTTCAATGATGGAAGGAAGGAAAACATTGCCCAGGGAGACTGGTAAGGAGGACAGGTGTTCTGCAGGTGGGAGCAAGTATGGACCAGGTTTGGATTCAGAGAGACTTGGATTTGAATCCCAACTCTTGTTATTTTCCCGAGTTTTGTCTAGCTCCATTTATGTAATCTTAGTTTCCTCATCTGTGAAATGGGAATCCAAGCACCTGTCCCAAAGATTTGTGGGAAGATTAAAATGGGACAACAGACATGAAAGTAACAAGTATCTGGTCCACATCAAAAAGTGCAGTTCCCTTTCTTCCCTCCCTCCTTCCTTCCTCCTTCCCTGCCCCCATTCCATTAAACCAGCTCCTAGAAGGCAGTGCACTGGCAATGAAATAAGACCACATTCGTCCTCCCCCAGAAGCATGTCACCAACAAACTGACAAAGATTTGAGGACTTCTAAATAATCCTATAGGAGCTATCCAGGGTGAAAAGAGAAATCGCTGAGAAACCAATTTCATCCTCAGCTTCTGAGGGATTATTCCAAGCAGTGGTGAGGAATAAGTATATAAAGATGACGGGCATTACAATAGCCCCATTCATCCACCAACATTTTCAAAGTAGCTCAGAAATTTTTCCAAAATCGCATTTCACCCCTCTCCCAAGAAACAAGCATTTGGCTCATCTGTGAAATGATATCTCCACCATTCCCCCTGTAAGAAACATGGCATCCACTGTGCTGCCTCAGAGATGCCACAGGGAACAACATTCACAGGGATGTGGAGAGGGTCAGAAGAGGTAGGACACGATGACTTGCCTGGGATCTAGCCAGGATGTCAGAAGTAACCGTTCAAAACTTTGGCAATGGCTGTAGTGTTACATGCAACAAGTCCCCAAACAGACAGGGCACCCTGTGAGGTACTTCCATCCCCTGACTTCCAGGTGCTTCTCCCCCACAGAGCTGAGCTGAGATGTGAGCCTTAAGAGCTGTCTTGTGGACCATTTGCTTCACTTCACTTTTCTGTGGGCATCTAGGTTGAGAGCAGCCTGCTGATGACCCCGTGTAGGCAGAGAAACAACATCGCTGGCAGGAAAAACACAATGTCTGCATCTGGCAAAACACAGACTCCCAGCGGGTACTTCAAGGAGTTCCTCCGTGACTCAGAGAGGAGAATGTCACCTCCTGAGTCACCAATGCTGCTGCAGCCAGCTGGCTCTGCCTCTCTCCAAAATCTCCTCCTCCGACCCTGACAAGCCCTTCAGTGAGACCACCACCAGAGGCCACCAGGAGATGCTGAGCTGGTGTTGACAGACGCAGAGGAGTACTTCTGACTATCCTAGTTCAGTGAAATGATTGGGACTAACCTAGAAGGATACATTCCTTTTTGTTGGCATAATCCATTTTGATTAAGAGATCCATCCAAGTTAGAGTCTGTCATACAGAGTGAAGTAAGTCAGAAAGAGAAAAACAAATACAGTATGCTAACACATATATATGGAATCTAAGGAAAAAAAAAAAAAAAAAGGTCATGAAGAACCTAGTGGCAAGACGGGAATAAAGACACAGACCTACTAGAGAATGGACTTGGGGATATGGGGAGGGGGAAGGGTAAGATGTGACAGGGTGAGAGAGTGGCATGGACATATATACACTACTAAATGTAAAATAGATAGCTAGTGGGAAGCAGTCACATAGCACAGGGAGATCAGCTCGGTGCTTTGTGACCACCTAGAGGGGTGGGATAGGGAGGGTGGGAGGGAGGGAGATGCAAGAGGGAAGAGATATGGGAACATATGTATATGTATAACTGATTCACATTGTTATAAAGCAGAAACTAACACATCATTGTAAAGCAATTATACTCCAATAAAGATGTTAAAAAAAAAAAGAGAGAGAGAGATCCATCCAGAGCAGGCTTGAAATTGTCCTCTAGCAAACAGGGTCATTTTGGCAAAAAAAAAAAAAAGTGGACAGAGGACCCCTCCTGCAGTGGGAGCCCTGGTCTGTGTGCCTTCTGGTCTGACTGCTCCAGACAGAGCAGGGCATGACCGAACATCTAAGACAGCCCAGCCGGTTAAACGCTGAACAGTACCACCATGTGGGAATGACAGAGACCCAGAATAAGTGCATGAGGGAAACCACAGACAAACTGGAACTTAGTTCAGGAAAAGAGGCTCTTGGTTAAACTATTTTAACTTTCAGCTGGACTTGTGGCTTTTGATTTATTAACCCGTATGCAGCGTGTGTTTATGGAGTGCCAGGAAACACCAGGCAGAGAGAACACGGTATGGCAGAAAGAGAACGAGCTTTGAAATCTCAGTCTGGCCTCCCTCTCCTTCAGTCTTCTCATCAGTAAAATGGGGATAATACCATATCTAGCATGTAGGGTTGATGTCAGGATTAAACATTATTGTGGACTACATTACTGGCCTCATTCTTCATTTCTCCCTCATGCTTTGCCATGTGAGTTTGAAACACCCCCTCCCTACCCACCACCCCCTCCCCTTGACTCCCCACCCCTTGACTTTGGGTTTGGCCATGTCACTTGCTTTGACAGATTGAATGAGGTGAACATGACAGTGTACCAACTCCTATCATAGGTCATGGAGGCCCTGCGTGTTTCCACTTGGCCTCTTGTCCCTCTGTCATAGCCAAGAGAAGAGCATGCCTTGGCTGGACTCCTGGTCCCAGGAGGATGAGAGACACATGGAGCAGAGCCACCCCAATGACCAGAGACTGGAAAAGAGCCATCCTGGTTAACTCACAGACCTTCAACAAGAAAAACCACTTAACCAAGCCCAGCCCCACTCAACTTAGATCAGCAAAACCCTAGACAATATGAACAAGAATAAATGATTGACTTTGGGTTTTGTTTGTTCTTCTTTCTCTAGTTGTTTTAGGTGTAAGGTTAGGTTGTTTATTTGAGATTTTTCTTGTTTCCTGAGGTAAGATTGTATTGCTGTAAACTTCCTCAGAAGCAACCTAAATGTCCATTGATAGAAGAATGGATAAAGAGCATGTGGTACATATATACAATGGAATATTACTCAGCCATAAAAAAGAATGAAATAATGCCATTTGCAGCAACATGTATGGACCTAGAGATTATCATACTAAGTGAAGTAAGTCAGACAAAGACAAATATCATATGATATCACTTATAATCTAATCTTAAAAATGATATAAACAAACTTATTTACAAAGCAAAAACAAACTCACAGACTTCAAAAACAAACTTATGGTTACCAAAGGGAAAAGGTGAGGGGGAGGGGTAAATTAGGAGTTTGGGAGTAACATTACACACTACTATATATAAACTAGATAATCAATAAGGACTACTGAGTATCACAGGGAACTCTACTCAATATTCTGTAATAAGCTACATGGGAAAAGAATCTGAAAAAGAATGGATATATGTATATGTATAAATGAATCACTTTGCTGTACACCTGAAACTAACACAACACAGTAAATCAAGTATACTCCAATATAAAATAAAAGTTAAAGTAAATAAATAAATAACATCCCTGAACCAGGAAAAAAAAAAAAAGAAAGAATAAATGATTGAGGCTTTCTTAAGCTATTGAGCCTTGGGATGGTTTGTTATACAGCATTACTATTGCAATAGCTAACCGATACACTTGTATCTATAAACACACACTCATAAAGCATCTCCCATAGAACCAACTGTATAGTGGATGCTCAATAAATAGTAATTTCCTTCCCTTTCCCTACTACGTTTCAAACACTGTGCTGTACAGTGGGAATACAGAGAAAAATAAACCTCAGAGGAACTTCCGGGTTGGTGGAAAAAGAACTATAAGACATCAGTTCAAGTCCTAGGTCCCTCGTAAAAAATTAACAGAGGCCATGGAAAAGAAAAGCAATGAGCAAATTTCTTCTCTTCCTCAATTTTTCCCTAAAATATGATAAAATTGATGTTCTCCCAAAACAGATTTCTATTTCCTGAGACCACGTCTATCAGATATTTTTATGACTTTAGAAAGAAAGACTCCTTCAAGACAAAGAGAGCTTTTTGGGTTGTGCCTATTCTTTGCCTTATATTAAGTTTCTGATGGAGACTCCTCGAGAAGCAGCCTGGTTTTGGTGGGGTCAGAGAATGTTGCAAATCCAGCTAACTTGAGCTTGAAGCAGAAAAGGCCTTCAAGGGAGATAAAAGGGCTTTTTTCTTTATCAATGTTGAAGAAAGTAGTTCAAAACTGGACCTATTTTTCTGAAGACAAAAGCATACTCTCTGCAGCTGCTTACCCTCATGAAAGGAAACAGTTCTTGATAGGGACTTTGTCTGCTGTGGAAGAATCAAATCCGCTAGCAGGTAAAGCACGAAGATATTAGGGATTTTATCTCTAACCATGTAATACCTGTCATTGAACGTTCATCCAGTAATGGGACAGCCCAAGAATACCCTTCCATGTCCTTAAATCTCTCCTGTCAGGGAAGATTTAAGGATTGTTCCTATGCTTTACCCCTTTGAAATGACCATTCAATGGTTTGCTGTGAGAATAGCCTCGGCCTGACAGAGAATTATTGGCTTTTTACTTGTCAGCTCCGAGGAAATGGCTATGTGATAACTGGCAGCCGAGGCAGCTGGCAGACAAAAGGGCACTGAGATGTGAAGCTTAGAGTCCACAGGGAACGCTGTTGTCCAGAATACACTCCTGCCTCTGCTCCAGTGACGGCTGGCCACCTCCAGGAGAGGGACTTGGCTTCGGAGAAAGGACTCAAAGATATGTTTGCATGACCAGACTCAGTTCAGGAAAAGTCAGAGCCGTGGACAACATTTCCCTGTCACTCTGACGAACAGAGAATTCCCTTCCAGCCATATGGCTCTGCCCGTGTCATCCTTCTTATACTATGGACTACATAACACTCTCCCCTATGTCAGTTACCTGAAGCTTTGCTATTTATATCACCCCCATGTGATTTATCATGTTACATATTAGACCACATGAAACTGCAGCTATTTGATTAGTTTGATCAACCAAAACTTCAATTTCAAGAAAAGTGTTAATTTCTTGTTAGGTTTTTTTTTAATATATATATTTATTTATTTATTTATTTTTGGTTGTGTTGGGTTTTCGTTGCTCCGTGCAGGCTTTCTCTAGTTGCAGCAAGCGGGGGATACTCTTCGTTGTGGTGCTCAGGCTTCTCGTTGCGGTGGCTTCTCTTGTGGCGGAGCACGGGCTCTAGGTGCGCGGGCTTCAGTAGTTGCAGCACGTGGGCTCAGTAGTTGTGGCTCACGGGCTCTAGAGCGCAGGCTCAGTAGTTGTGGCGCACGGGCTTAGTTGCTCCTCACAGGCTTAGTTGCTCCGTGGCATGTGGGATCTTCCCAGACCAGGGCTCGAACCTGTGTCCCCTGCGTTGGCAGGCGGATTCTCAACCACTGCACCACCAGGGAAGCCCTTGTCAGGTTTTTTACACACAGGAAAATTCAAACCTCTTTATACACAGCTCTATAAGTTTTGGCAAATGCACATAGTCAATAACCACACCCACGATCAAGATATAAGACATTGCCGGAACCCCAAAAATTCCCTGATGCCCCTTTGTAGTCAGTCCCCTCCCCCCACACCCAGCCCCTCGCAACCACTGATCAGTTTGCCATCCCTATAGATCTGCCTTCTCTAGAATGCCATAGGGATGGAATCAGAGCGTAGGCAGCCTTCTTTGACTTAGCATCATACACTTGAGATGCACCCATGTCATTGCAGATATCAGCAGTTTGTTCCTATTTATTGATGAGCAGAATTCCAATGTATGGATTCACCACATTTTTTATTCCTTCACCAGTGAACAGGCAATTGGGTTGTTTCCAGTTTGGGGTGGTTATTAATAAAGCCACTATAAACATTTGCAAACAGGTTTTTGCGTGGGTGAATATTTTCATTCCTCTTGGGTAAATACCTAGCAGGGGCCACTGGGTGGTAAAATAAGTGTACTTAACTTTATAAGAAATTGCTGAACTATTTTCCAAAGTGATTGTTCCACTTTGCATTCCCAGCAGAAGCTTCTGAGGGTGCCAGTCCCACATCGTCGCCAACCTTGGTCAGACGGGCGGGGACTGGGGATGGTCAGCCATTCTAATGGGTATTGGAGTGGCAGCTGATTGTGACTTCAATTTACATTTCCCTAATAACTACTAATGCTGAACATCTTTTCATGTGCTCATTTTCTACCAATATGTTTTCTTTGGTGAAGTATCTGCTCAGATCTTTTGCCCATTTTTTTTTAAAAACTGGGTTATTTGCTTTCTTATTTTGAATTGTTACAGTCCTTTATTCAAGGTCTTTATTCATAAAGTTAATACCAGAATACTAGTCCCTTATCAGATATTAGTTTTGCAAATATTTTCTCCAAGATTGTCTTGTCTTTTCATTTCCTTAAAAACAGTGTCTTTGGGGAATTCCCTGGCGGTCCAGTGGCTAGAACTCCACACTTTCACTGCTGAGGGCCTGGGTTCGATCCCTGATTGGAGAACTAAGATCACACAAGCCCCACAAGCCACATGGCATGGCCAAAAACAAAAACAAACAAACAAACAAAAAAGAGTGTGTTTTGAAGAGCGTAAGTTTTAATTCTGATGAAGTCCAATGTATCATTTCTTTTCTTCTATGGTTCATGCTTTTTGTGTCCTATATAAATCTTTGCCTAACCCTGGGTCACAAAGGTTTTCTCCTATGTCTTCATCTAGAAGTTTTATAGTTTTAGGTTTTACAATTACTATGATTCATCTTAGTTAATTTTTGCATAGGGTGCAATGTACGGTTCAAAGTTCATTTTTTGGCATATAGATATCCAGTTTTTCCAGCATCATTTGTTGAAGAGGTCAGCCTTTCTCCATCTCACTTCCTTGACATCTTTGTCGAAACCAATTGACCATATATGTGTGGTCTATTTCTGGACTCTATTCTATTCCATTGATCTATGTGTCTATCCGTTTTCCAATACCACATGGTCTTGATTACTGTGGTTTTATAGTATGTCTCAAAATCAGGTGGTGGGAGTCCTCCAAATTTGTTTTCTGAGTGTTTTTTTTTTTTTTCAGAGTTGTTTTGGTATTCCAGTTCCTTTGCTTTTCCTTATGCATTTTAGAATCAGCTTGTCGATTTCTATGAATAAGTCTGATGAGAGAGTGACTTACCCAAGCTCACACCATTCATATGCATTAGAGTCAGCTCAGTCTCAAATCATTGTTATGGATCCAAGTTCATGATTTGACAGTGGGCTCCACACAGAAGACTGAGGGAGAGCCTCATTATGGCAAGGTCCTGCAGAGCTCACCAAAGGTCATGAATTCTGGCTCTCAGTACATTCGGAAGAAAACTAACCCTTGTCTTCAGTCTCTTAGCCCCTGCCTGGCCTTATCAGAGCAGGGAGGATAATTGGATATTGTCTGGAACAAATCATACAGTCATAGACCCATTGTCTGGGGAGCCGAGGTGAAGCCCTGGCACCTCGTGGAGCCAGGATTCCCAGCTTTAATAAGCCCTGTGCTGTTGACAAGTCTACTGAAGCAAGTTTCTGTCATGCTTTCCTGGTTAGCACTCTCAGTCCCCACTGGTAAGGAATCCCAGCTCTGCACTCTCTTAGCTGGTGCTCAGACACCCTTCCCACCTGTTCCAATCCTCTCCACCATCTCTGCCACCCTGTCATTGGCTGGGGCTCTGAAGCAAAGCGTGCTCAGGACAGAGCCCTGCTCCCTGTGCCTGGGTCTATGCCTATGGCTGGCCGCACCCACAGGGCTGTTCCTCTTACCTCTACCCACTTCGCAAATCAAGCCCAGCTTTATTCTTCCCCACTGGACAGCTTCTAAAAAACATCCCTTTGAACAACCCACTACCCCACAGCCAGGAGGCAGACTACAATAGCTGTTCATTTCAGAGCTGGGATTTGGAACCAGGTAAAACTGTGTTTGAATCTCAGGTCTGTATTTTGGGGCAAGATACTTAATTTTCTGAGTCTGTTTCCTCCTTTGTAAGACGCCCCACAAGGCTGCCAGGAGAACTCAAACGAAAGAAGGCATTTGAAGTGTCTGACACAATTGCAGGCACGTACCTGGTGGTAATCAGCACTATGGTGGCCCCTCTACCCCAGACCACCATCCAGGTCTGTCCCCTTTCCCCACCAGCCCATTCTACTAAGAAGGCGGCCCTCCTACAGAACCCCACATTGTATCACCAGCTGCAATGTCTTCTCCAGCCAGCCATGTGGAAACAAACTTGGAAATATTCGGCTGCAGAAAATTCAGCAAATCCTCCATCACAAGAACAGCAAGTCTCTCCCCCGTAGATCCCTCATGCTGACTTGATTGAAGAAAAATGGGCATTTATTTTTCATGATCCAGAAAAAAAAAACCCTTTGGTACTTAGAGAAAGGGACTCAAGGCTAGTATCTGACTCTATGGATAGCTTATTCACTTTTAGGAATGGCCAGTGAGAGAGCTTGTCTCCATCCCTGGAGGACCTTAATGAGTGTTTAGTTCTCATTTTCTGACTTACAGCAGAGCCAGACAAGAAGCTCACCTTCATTCCCAACAACGGTACCACTGGCTCGTGAACAGAAAAGCTTGAGACTGTTTTCTGATGGTGGTGATGACCATTGCCAGCCCAGCCGCTCTCTGGGCTCCCCATGACCAGAGATAGGCACTGATGAGGAGGTGGGCCGGGT
The DNA here is from genome assembly GCF_009873245.2 of Balaenoptera musculus. Classification (NCBI taxonomy): domain Eukaryota; kingdom Metazoa; phylum Chordata; class Mammalia; order Artiodactyla; family Balaenopteridae; genus Balaenoptera; species Balaenoptera musculus. The sequence continues at coordinate 41,608,283 of NC_045786.1, forward strand.
CACAGATGGAAGCTGAGGCCAGGGATGCAGCACTGCACACCACACACACAGGGACCATGCCTGCCCTCTTGGTGTGTTCCCACTGAGCTCTGACCACGTGACGGCAAGTGTGCGTCCCACTTGCTGAAGCAACCAGGGTGGGTCGTTCTGCAGGGGAGGGGTCACTGGAAGACCTCAGGTGCCAGAAACAAAACTGAACCCAGAAGTCACAGCAGGGACAAAGCTGAAGTCTCAAAACTGCAAACACAGCCTGAAGGAGAGCACAGCCCCAGTCCCACAGGCATGCCCAGTGGCAGGTGGAACACATCTGCAGACATAGGTCTGGACTCTTCCCTCTCCGTACACCTGCTTCTGGTCCTCCATTCACGCCTGCCTGCTCTCCTCCTGCATGCCTCCCGCTGCCATGCTGTCTACCCTATTCACCCCCTTCTTAGAGCTCCTGATTCATTTCCCAAATGTTGATCAGCCTCCTCCCCGCTTACAGCAAGTCTCACTTGCCATATCTAAGGGGCCACTACATGTCAACCTTAGCTGAGGACACGCTGACCTCACATGCCCCACATCTTTACCCCCAGCACAGCCTGAGAAAGGCTAATTCCACCACTGGGAGGGTGCAGGTGGGATTACAAACCCCGGTCCAGGGCTGGCAAATATCTCCTAGATATGCCTCAACTCTCCCAAACTTTACATGCGACAGACATGATATTCTTTCCCACTGGGCCAAAGTTAGTGGAGTTCAGCCTGAGTCCCAGATCAGAGACAGGGTGAGAGCATCAGTTTCAAAGCTGAAAGTCTCAAATCCCAGGAGACCCCCTCAGTCCCAGGTGACCACCAGGACAGTTGGTCATCTTAGCAGACAACATCACATCAAACGAGGCCTGTGCAAAAACCACCACCATGGAGTGAGCTGGGAGCTAAGGTAGGAAGCAGGATCAGAAGCTCTGAGGACAGTTCTAGAAACTGAACAGTCACTTCTTACATGAAGAACCCATACTAGGCAGGATAGACTCCCTGGGGTAGCAAACAGTCCCCAAGTCTCAGTGGCTTAAGGTGATAAAGGCTTATTCCTTGTTCACATCACAAAGCAGGGGGGGGCCTGGTCCACATTCAAGGATGTGGGCCCCCCTCTGAGGAGAGGCTTGGCACCTTTTAGGGCAGAATCCCCCCGGGTCCTCTGTGCTCACTCACAGACACAGAAGGGGAGAGGAGAAGAGAACTGTGCCAGGTCTGGCAGTGGGCTTCGTGATGAAGCCCAGCTGGATCAAAGTCACGTGGCGAAATCTAACCTTGGAGAGGCAGGAAAATACAGCTGATATAGCTGTGAGCCAAAGCAGAATGTGAAATGGGTCATTGGTTGGCTGTGCAGCTCTCCTCTGCCTACAGAACTCATTAGTCATAAAAGTAGGACCCTCATGGAGAACAGTCTTGATGTTCCTTTAAAAAATGAAAATAGAGCTACCATATGATCCAGCAATCCTACTCCTGAGCATATATCCAGAGAAAAACATGGTTCGAAAGCATGCGTGCACCCCAGTGTTCATTGCAGCACTATTTACAGTAGCCAGGACATGGAAGCAACCTAAATGTCCATCAACAGAGGAATGGATAAAGAAGATATGGTACATATATACAATGGAATATTATTCAGCCATGAAAAGGAACAAAATAATCCCATTTGCTGCAACCTAGAGATTCTCATACTGAGTGAAGTAAGTCAGACAGAGAAAGACAAATATATGATATCACTTATATGTGGAATCTTTAAAAAGGCTACAAATGAACTTACCTACAAAGCTGAAATATTGTTACAGATGTAGAAAATAAACTTATGGTGACCGGGAGGTAAGGGTGGGGAGGGATAAATTGGAATATTGGGATTGACACATACACACTATTATATATAAAATAGATAACTAATAAGGACCTACTGTATAGCACAGGGAACTCTATTCAATACTCTGTAATGGCCTATGTGGGAAAAGAATGGATATATGTATTTGTATAACAGATTCACTTTGCTGTACACCTGAAACTAACACAACATTGTAAATCAGTTATACCCCAGTAAAAAAAATTTTTTTTAAGTAGGACCCTCAGTGGTCAGAGGGTCCAAATGCCCCCCTTATCCTCCTTATCCTTTACGTACCTGGGCTAAAACATGAGAATATTGTGGGGTGGCAGGAAAAAAAGGAAGAGAACCCAACAACTCCACTCCTGGATGTATAGCCAAGAGAAATTAAAACATGTTCACACACAAACTTGAACACAAGTGTTCAACGCAGTATTATTCACAAGAGCCAAAAAGTAGAAACAACCCAAATGGTCATCAATGGACAAATGGATAAACAAAGTGTGGTATATTCATACAATGGAATATTATTCAACCATTAAAAAAGGAATGAGGTACTGATACATGCTGCAATAGGGATGAAATCTAGAAACATTTTGCTAAGTGAGAGAGGCCAGGCACAAAAGGGCAAATATTACATGATTCCACATATATGAAATGCCCTGGTAGGGAAATCCGTGGAGGGGTACGTGGGAATGGAGAGTGACTGCTAATAGGTACAGGGTTTCTATTTGGGGTGATGAAAATGTTCTGGAATTAGGTAGTGGTGATGGTTTCATCACTTTTGAATATACTAAAAACCATTGAATTTTATTGGATGGATTTTATACTATGTGAATTATGTCTCAATAAAAAATAGAAAGAGAGAGAGAGAGAAAGAGAAGGAAAAGTTGCCGTTCTGCTCCCCACCCAGACCCTCCCACACCTGCCCTAGAGCTCCCTGCCATCCCCATTGGCCCCCTCCATAGGCCCCTGGCACTGCCCTTGCCCCACAGCTGGTTGGTGGGTAGCAAGGGAACACATACACAGCAGTTGCCATGGTGACATGTGACAGGTCCAAGCCTCGTTTCTGCTCTTTGTCTCCAAAGCAGGTGGGCAGCTGTGTCCAGGACAGGCACAGATGCACTGATGGCACGTGGCATCATTGATCTTCATTTCTGCAGGGCACTGCCAGGGCACCGGGGTTTCTAACTGAACCACGGAACTTCTGGAAACAGTAGCCTAAAAGGTTTCTCTGCCATCTGGTCTTTTAATGACCCTTCAGCTCAAAATGCCAAGGCTTCCAGAGAAGCAGTCTGGACTAAAATGCTAGTTTTTCTTCCTGGGACAGCTGCAGAAAGAAAGTTCTGAAGACACAGGCAATCTGAGATTCTTTCGTTTCAGGAGAACTGCCCCTGAATAAGAACAACCCCTTCTTTTTGTGTGTGTGGTGTGCATATTTACTTATTTTTTTAATTTTTTAAATTAATTTTTATTGGAGTATAGTTGATTTACAATGTTGTGTCATTTTCTGCTGTACAGCCAAGTGAATCAGTTATACATATACATATATCCACTCTTTTTTAGATTCTTTTCCCATATAGGTCATTACAGAGTATTGAGTAGGGTTCCCTGTGCTATACAGTAGGTTCTTATTAGTTATCTATTTCATATATAGTAGTTTGTATATGTCAGTCCCAATCTCCCAATTTATCCCTCCCTCCCTTTTCCCCTTGGTAACCAGAAGTTTGTTTTCTACATCTGTGACTCTATTTCTGTTTTGTAAATAAGTTCCTTTGTACTATTTTTTTAGATTTCACATATAAGCGATATCATTTGTCTTTCTCTGTCTGACTTCACTTAGTATGACAGTCTCTAGGTCCATCTGTGTCGTTGCAAATGGCATTATTTCCTTCTTTTTATGGCTGAGTAATATTCCATTGTATATATGTACCACATCTTCTTTATCCATTCCTCCGTCAATGGACATTTAGGTTGCTTCCATGACCTGGCTATGGTAAATAGTGCTGCAGTGAACATTGGGGTGCATGTATCTTTTTGAATTATGGTTTTCTCTGGATGTATGCCCAAGAGTGGGATTGCTGGATCATATGGTAGCTCTATTTTTCGTTTTTTGAGGAACCTCCATACTGTTCTCCATAACAACCCCTTATTTTTGATTCACCATCACATCACTCCTCACAGCAATTGTGTGGGGTAGGTGTTATTAGACCCATTTTACAGCCAAGGTGAGTGAGACACAAAGGGAAGAAGTCTGTTTAGGGTAAGCTGCTCACAAACAGTAGAGCTTGGTCTCAGATAACATTGGAGTCAAATGAATCTACACATTCTCAAGTACAAGCCCGTTACGTTACAAAGGAGAGAACTCATGTTTAGGAGGTTAAGCGTCTGGTCTGCAGTCACACAGCTGGACCCGTACTTTGGGTCTTGTGCCTCCCAGCACACTGCTCCAGTGGGGCCACCACAGCACTCTTGAGGAAAATCTGTGCCACAAACATGCCAATGAACTCTGCAGTCATCATACTTGGAAACCTTCCCTTGCTCAGAGGATAATCAGCCACCCTCTCCTCCGTACACCCAGGGCACATGGCACTTAGCAGATAGGACTCCAGCTGTCTCTCTATGTGTAAGCTGTCTTCACTAAACCAGGAGCCACCTGTGGGCAGGAACCACATCTTCTTTATTTTTCCATCTCTGAATCTAAAACAATGCCCCAATATGGTGTCATGTTGACTTCATTCATTCATTCACCCATCCATCCATTCACAAATGTTAACTGAGCACTTACTATGTGCTGAGCTTTATTCAGGGCTGGCGAGGCTGTGGTGAACAAAACAACCCAGGTATTGGCCTTCGTGGGACTTGTGGACCTGTGGGATGAGGCAAACAATAAACTAGTCAGTGAATGAATAGGTAAATAGATAATTTCAAACGGTGATCAGTGCTTCATAGACAAAAAGAAGGAGAAAAAATAAGATAGGGATAGAAACGTGATATCTGAACTGAAACCTGAGTGATAAGAAGGATCCAGCCCTGCCAGAGCTTCTCAGGCAGAAGGAACCAAGGGTGCAGAGGGGGTGGTGTCTCCAAAAATGCAGAAAGATGACCAGGCAGCTGGAACACAGTAAGCAAGGAGGAGAGTGATGCAAAACAAGGTCAGAAGGTAGGCAGGGGCAGATCGTGCTCAACTATGAAGGTCAGGGCAAGGAGTCTGGAATTTCCTGGGAGTGATGAGAAGCCATGGGACAGGGGGTAAGCAAAGGAAAGTCCTGACGTGACTGACACCGCCAGAATATCCCCCTGACCACTGTGGGGAGAGAAGAGACTGTAGGAAGCGTACAGCTCATAGCTGCAGGAGCCACAGGAAGGGTTCCCTGCCCAAGGCGTGGTACCTCAGCCAGGAGTTCCAGATCAGCATCTCCAGGAACCGAACCACATGACAACACGTGCCAGCTGCAGTGACACAACAGGAAGGACACCAAATCACCCAGGTTGCATTCTTGCCAAAATGTTGAACTTGAATCTAATCGTACGGAAACAACGAAACTGATTCAGGGTGATGGGCATTCTACAAAACAGACGAACTGGACTGTTTTTAAAAAAAACCCTCAAAATCCTGGAGGACAGCTCTAGAAAAAAAGTGTGACTAAAGAGACATGACCACTAAATGCAGTGCATAGTTCTTGAATGGAGTCTGGAGACTCCGAATGGAGTCTGGAGGCGGTTTGAAGATCCCTGCAAAGAACATACCTGGGATTACAGGGGCTATTTAAATATGGACTGTATATTACAAAATATTAATGTATCCATGATAAACTTGTTGAGGGTGACAATGATGTCGTGCTCATGTGGGAAAATGTCTTCATTTTTAGGAGATGCATGTTGAATTGCTGGGAGGTGAAACAGCAGGATGTCTCCAACTGACTTTAAAATGTTTCAGCCAAAAAAAGGGAGTGAGAGAGAGACAGAGAATGAGAGACAGAGAGAGACAGAGGCACAGACAGAGACAGAGATAAGATAAATGTAGTTAAATGTTAATAATCAACCAATCGAAGTGAAGAGCAAACAGGTGTTAATCTTCCTGCTTGTCTATAGTTTGAATTTTTTAGAATAAAAAATTGGGAGGATGGGAAATAAGTAAACAAATGAATCAGTTGAGTAAACAAGAGAGATCTGAGGCGTTTCTTTCCTTAACAGCTCTATGACCAGGGTGTTCACATTGATTCTGATGTGGACAGTTCTGGAAGGATGGGGGCAGGACCAGAAGGAAGGATCTTTCTTGGTCTTCTCCAGATTGCGGATATTTTTTTAATTTGGAAATTTCCAGAGCAGCAGGGACAAGGTGTGTAATGTTTTAGTGGCTGCTGCCATCTTGTGGATCTCAGAGTCGCAGAGGATGGAAGCCAAACCTTCAGGGTCACCTTATGCTAATGAGCTGCCCTCCTCCTCCTGGTGGCCAACTCGCTGGAGGTTAAAGGCTTAAGCACTTCTGTTAACTTCCTTCCAGAATGAGCACCAGTGAAACACAACCTCCATCCTTCAACCCCGGAGGCCCAGCATCTTTTGCCTTTAAAATTACCAGGCCTAACAGAACTGTCATTGATTTTTTTGTGTGTGTGTGAGTGAAGCCATCTTTATTTTATTTTTTTTAACATCTTTATTAGAGTATAATTGCTTTACAATGGTGTGTTAGTTTCTGCTTTATAACAAAGTGAATCATTTACACATATACATATGTCCCCATATCTCTTCCCTCTTGCATCTCCCTCCCTCCCACCCTCCCTATCCCACCCCTCTAGGTGGTCACAAGGCACCTAGCTGATCTCCCTCTGCTATGCAGCTGCTTCCCACTACCTATCTGTTTTACGTTTGGCAGTGTATATATGTCCATGCCACTCTCTCACTTTGTCCCAGCTTACCTTTCCCCCTCCCCGTATCCTCAAGTCCATTCTCTAGTAGGTCTGCATCTTTATTCCCATCTTGTCCCTAGGTTCTTCTGACCATTTTTTTCTTTTATTTTCTTTTTTTTTTTAGTTTACATAAATATGTGTTAGCATACGGTATTTGTTTCTCTCTTTCTGACTTACTTCACTCTGTATGACAGTCTCTAGGTCCATCCACCTCACTACAAATAACTCAGTTTTGTTCCTTTTTAAGGCTGAGTAACATTCCATTGTATATATGTGCCACATCTTCTTTATCCATTCATCTGTTGATGGACACTTAAGTTGTTTCCATGTCCTGGCTATTGTAAATAGAGCTGCAATGAACATTGTGGTACATGACTCTTTTTGAATTATGGTTTTCTCAGGGTATATGCCCAGTAGTGGGATTGCTGCGTCATATAGTAGTTCTATTTTCAGTTTTTTAAGGAACCTCCATACTGTTCTCCATAGTGGCTGTATCAATTTACATTCCCACCAACTGTGCAAGAGGGTTCCCTTTTCTCCACACCTTCTCCAGCATTTATTGTTTGTAGATTTTTTGATGATGGCCATTCTGACCGGTGTAAGATGATATCTCATTGTGGTTTTGATTTCCATTTCTCTACTGATTAATGATGTTGAGCATTCTTTCATGTGTTTGTTGGCAATCTGTATATCTTCTTTGGAGAAATGTCTATTTAGGTCTTCTGCCCATATTTGGATTGGGTTATTTGTTTTTTGATATTGAGCTGCATGAGATGCTTATATGTTTTAGAGATTAATCCTTTGTCAGTTGCTTCATTTGCAAATATTTTCTCCCATTCTGAGGGTTGTCTTTTGGTCTTGTTTATGGTTTCCTTTGCTGTGCAAAAGCTGTTAAGTTTCATTAGGTCCCATTTCTTTATTTTTGTTTTTATTTCCATTTCTCTAGGAGGTGGGTCAAAAAGGATCTTGCTACGATTTATGTCATAGAGTGTTCTGCCTATGTTTTCCTCTAAGAGTCTGATGGTGTCTGACCTTACATTTAGGTCTTTAATCCATTTTGAGTTTATTTTTGTGTATGGTGTTAGTGAGTGTTCTAATTTCATTCTTTTTCATGTAGCTGTCCAGTTTTCCCAGTACCACTTATTGAAGAGGCTGTCTTTTCTCCACTGTATATTCTTGCCTCCTTTATCAAAGATATGGTGACCATATGTGCGTGGGTTTATCTCTGGGCTTTCTATCCTGTTCCATTGATCTATATTTCTGTTTTTGTGCCAGTACCATACTGTCTTGATTACTGTAGCTTTGTACTATAGTCTGAAGTCAGGAAGCCTGATTCCTCCAGCTCCGTTTTTCTTTCTCAAGATTGCTTTGGCTATTCGGGGTCTTTTATGTTTCCACACAAATTGTGAAATTTTTTGTTCTAGTTTTGTGAAAAATGCCAGTAGTAGTTTGATAGGGATTGCATTAAATCTGTAGATTGCTTTGGGTAGTAGAGTCATTTTCACAATGTTGATTCCTCCAATCCAAGAACATGGTATATCTCTCCATCTATTTGTATCATCTTTAATTTCTTTCATCAGTGTCTTATAATTTTCTGCATACAGGTCTTTTGTCTCCTTAGGTAGGTTTATTCCTAGATATTTTATTCTTTTTGTTGCAATGGTAATTGGGAGTGTTTTCTTAATTTCACTTTCAGATTTTTCATCATTAGTGTAGAGGAATGCAAGAGATTTCTGTGCATTAATTTTGTATCCTTTTACTTCACCAAGTTCATTGATTAGCTCTAGTAGTTTTCTGGTAGTATCTTTAGGATTCTCTGGTATAGTATCATGTCATCTGCAAACAGTGACAGCTTTACTTCTGCTTTTCCAATTTGGATTCCTTTTATTTCTTTTTCTTCTCTGAGTGCCGTGGCTAAAACTTCCAAAACTATGCTGAATAATAGTGGTGAGAGTGGGCAACCTTGTCTTGTTCCTGATCTTAGTGGAAATGGTTTCAGTTTTTCACCATTGAGGACGATGTTGGCTGTGGGTTTGTCATATATGGCCTTTATTACATTGAGGAAAGTTCCCTCTATGCCTACTTTCTGGAGGGTTTTTATCATAAATGGGTGTTGAATTTTGTCGAAAGCTTTCTCTGCATCTATTGAGATGATCATATGATTTTATCCTTCAGTTTGTTAATATGGTGTATCACGTTGATTGATTTGTGTATATTGAAGAATCCTCGCATTCCTGGGATAAACCCCACTTGATCATAGTGTATGATCCTTTTAATGTGCTGTTGGATTCTGTTTACTAGTATTTTGTTGAGGATTTTTGCATCTATGTTCATCAGTGATATTGGCTTGTAGTTTTCTTTCTTTGTGACATCTTTGTCTGGTTTTGGTATCAGAGTGATGGTGGCCTCGTAGAATGAGTTTGGGAGTGTTCCTCCCTCTGCTATATTTTGGAAGAGTTTGAGAAGCATAGGTGTTAGCTCTTCTCTAAATGTTTGTATAGAATTTGCCTGTGAAGCCATCTGGTCCTGGGCTTTTGTTTGTTGGAAGATTTTTCATCACAGTTTCAATTTCAGTGCTTGTCATTGGTCTGTTCATATTTTCTATTTCTTCCTGGTTCAGTCTCAGAAGGTTGTGCATTTCTAAGAATCTGTCCATTTCTTCCAGGTTGTCCATTTTATTGGCATAGAGTTGCTTGTAGTAATCTCTCATGATCCTTTGTATTTCTGCAGTGTCAGTTTTTACTTCTCCTTTTTCATTTCTAATTCTATTGATTTGAGTCTTCTCCCTTTTTTTCTTGATGAGTCTGGCTAATGGTTTATCAATTTTGTTTATCTTCTCAAAGAACCAGCTTCTAGTTTTGTTGATCTTTGCTATTGTTTCCTTCATTTCTTTTTCATTTATTTCTCATCTGATCTTTATTATTTCTTTCCTTCTGCTAACTTTGGGGTTTTTTGTTCTTCTTTCTCTAATTCTTTAGGTGTAAGGTTAGGTTGTTTATTTGAGATGTTTCTTGTTTATTAAGGTAGGATTGTATTGCTATAAACTTCCCTCTTAGAACTGCTTTTGCTGCGTCCCATAGGTTTTGGGTCATTGTGTTTTCATTGTCATTTGTTTCTAGGTATTTTTTGATTTCCTCTTTGATATCTTCAGTGATCTCTTGGTTATTACGTGGTGTGTTGTTTAGCCTCCATTTGTTTGTATTTCTGACAGATTTTTTCCTGTAATTGATATCTAGTCTCATAGCATTGTGGTTGGAAAAGATACTTGATACGATTTCAATTTTCTTAAATTTACCAAGGCTTCATTTGTGACCCAAGATATGATCTATCTTGGAGAATATTCCATGAGCACTTGAGAAGAATGTGTATTCTGTTGTTCTTGGATGGAATGTCTTATAAATATCAATTAAGTCCATCTTGTTTAATGTATCATTTAAAGCTTGTCTATCCTTACTTATTTTCATTTTGGATGATCTGTCCATTGGTGAAAGTGGGGTGTTAAAGTCCCCTACTATGATTGTGTTACTGGCGATTTCCCCTTTTATGGCTGTTAGTATTTGCCTTATGTATTGAGGTGCTCCTATGTCGGGTGCACAAATATTTACAATTGTTATGTCTTCTTCTTGGATTGTTCCCTTGATCATTATGTAGTGTCCTTCTTTGTCTCTTGTAATAGTCTTTGTTTTAAAGTCTATTTTGTCTGATATGAGAATTGCTACTCCAGCTTTCTTTTGATTTCTATTTGCATGGAATAGCTTTTTCCATCCCCTCACTTTCAGTCTGTATGTGTCCCTAGGTCTGAAGTGGGTCTCTTGTAGACAGCATATATATGGGTCTTGTTTTTGTATCCATTCAGCCATTCTATGTCTTTTGGTTGGAGCATTTAATCCATTTACATTTAAGGTAATTATCGATATGTATGTTCCTACTCCCATTTTCTTAATTGTTTTGGGTTTATTATTGTAGGTCTTTTCCTTCTCTTGTGTTTCCTGCCTAGAGGAGTTCCTTTAGCATTTGTTGTAGAGCTGGTTTGGTAGTGCTGAATTCTCTTAGCTTTTGCTTGTCTGTAAAGGTTTTAATTTCTCCATCAAATCTGAATGAGATCCTTGCTGGGTAGAGTAATCTTGGTTGTAGGTTTTTCTCCTTCATCACTTTAAATACGTCCTGTCACTCCCTTCTGGCTTGCAGAGTTTCTGCTAAAAGATCAGCTGTTAACCTTATGGGGATTCCCTTATGTGTTATTTGTTGTTTTTCCCTTGCTGCTTTTAATATTTGTTCTTTGTATTTAATTTTTGAGAGTTTGATTAATATGTATTTTGGAGTGTTTCTCCTTGGATTTATCCTGTATGGGACTCTCTGCGCTTCCTGGACTTGACTAACTATTTACTTTCCCATATTAGGGAAGTTATCAACTATAATCTCTTCAAATATTTTCTCAGTCCCTTTCTTTTTCTCTTCTTCTTCTGGGACCCCTATAATTCGAATGTTGGTGCCTTTAATGTTGTCCCAGAGGTCTCTGAGACTGTCCTCAATTCTTTTCATTCTTTTTTCTTTATTCTGCTCTGCAGTAGTTATTTCCACTATTTTATCTTCCAGGTTACTAATCCGTTCTTCTGCCTCAGTTACTCTGCTATTGATCCCTTCTAGAGAGTTTTTAATTTCATTTATTGTGTTGTTCATCATTGTTTGTTTCCTCTTTAGTCCTTCTAGATCCTTGTTAAACGTTTCTTGTACTTTCTCCATTCTATTTCCAAGATTTTGAATCATCTTTACCATCATTATTCTGAGTTCTTTTTCAGGTATATTGCCTATTTCCTCTTCATTTGTTAGGTCTGGTGGGTTTTTGCCTTGCTCCTTCATCTGTTGTGTGTTTCTCTGTCTTCTCATTTTGCTTAACTTACTGTGTTTAGGGTCTCCTTTTCGCAGGCTGCAGGTTCATAGTTTCCGTTGTTTTTGGTGTGTGTCCCCAGTGGCTAAGGTTGGTTCAGTGTGTTGTGTAGGCTTCCTGGTGGAGGGGACTAATGCCTGTGTTCTGGTGGATGAGGCTTGATCTTGTCTTTCTGGTGGGCAGGTCCACATCTGGTGGTGTGTTTTGGGGTGTCTGTGGCCTTATTATGATTTTAGGCAGCCTCTGTGCTTATGGATGGGGTTGTGTTCCTGTCTTGCTAGTTGTTTGGCTTGGGTGTCCAGCACTGTAGCTTGCTGGTCGTTGAGTGGAGCTGGGTCTTGGCGTTGAGATGGAGACCTCTGGGAGATTTTCATGGTTTGGTATTACGTGGAGCTGGGAGGTCTCTTGTGGACCAGTGTCCTGAAGTTGGCTCTCCCACCTCAGTGGCACAGCCCTGACGCCTGGCTGGAGCACCAAGAGTCTGTCCTCCACACAGTTCAGAATAAAAGGGAGAAAAAAAAAGAAAGAAAGAAAGAGGAAGATAAAATAAAATAAAGTTATTAAAATAAAAAATAATTATTAAGAAAAAAAAATTTTTTAAGTAATAAAAAAAAAAAAAACGGACAGACAGAACCCTAGGACAAATGGTGAAAACAAAGCTGTACAGACAAAATCACACACAGAAGCATACACATACACACTCACAAAAAGAGAAAAAGGGAAAAAAATATGTATATTGTTGCTCCCAAAGTCCACCTCCTCAATTTGGGATGATTCGTTGTCTATTCAGGTATTCCACAGATGCAGGGTACATCAAGTTGTGGAGCTTTAATCCGCTGCTTCTGAGGCTGCTGGGAGAGATTTCCCTTTCTCTTCTTTGTTCGTACAGCTCCCAGGGTTCAGCTTTGGATTTGGACCCGCCTCTGCGTGTAGGTCGCCTGAGGGCGTTTGTTCTTCGCTCAGACAGGACGGGGTTAAAGGAGCAGCTGCTTCAGGGGCTCTGGCTCACTCAGGCGGGGGGAGGGAGGCTTACGGAGGAGGCGGGGCGAGCCTGCGGCGGCAGCGGCCGGCGTGACGTTGCAGCAGCCTGAGGCGCGCCGCACGTTCTCCCGGGAAAGTTGTCCCTGGAACACGGGACCCTGGCAGTGGCGGCCTGCACAGGCTCCTGGGAGGGGCGGTGTGGAGAGTGACCTGGGCTCGCACACAGGCTTCTTGGTGGATAGAGCAGCAGCCTTAGCGTCTCCTGCCCGTCTCTGGGGTCCGTGCTGAGAGCCACGGCTCGCGCCCATCTCTGGAGCTCCTTTAAGTGGCGCTCTTAATCCCCTTTCCTCGCGCACCGCAAAACAAAGAGGGAAGAAAAAGTCTCTTGCCTCTTCAGCAGCTCCAGACCTTTTCCCGGACTCCCTCCCGGCTAGCTGTGATGCGCTAACCCCTTCAGGCTGTGTTCACGCCGACAGCCCCAGTCCTCTCCCTGGGATCCAACCGAAGCCCGAGCCTCAGCTCCCAGCCCCGCCCGCCCCGGCGGGTGAGCAGACAAGCCTCTCAGGCTGGTGAGTGCTGCTCGGCGCCGAGCCTCTGTGCGGGAATCTCTCCACTTTGCCCTCCGCACCCCTGTTGCTGCGCTTTCCTCCGTGGCTCCGAAGCTTTCCCCCTCCACCCCCCGCAGTCTCCGCCCGCGAAGGGCCTTCCTAGCGTGTGGAAACCTTTCCTCCTTCACAGCTCCCTCCCACTGGTGTAGGTCCCGTCCCTATTCTTTTGTCTCTGTTTTTTCTTTTTTTTTTTTGCCCTACCCAGGTACGTGGGGAGTTTCTTGCCTTTTGGGAGGTCTGAGGTCTTCTGCCAGCATTCAGTAGGTGTTCTGTAGGAGTTGTTCCACATGTAGCTGTATTTCTGATGTATTTGTGGAGAGGAAGGTGATCTCCGCGTCTTACTCTTCCGCCATCTTGAAGCTCCTCTGTCATTGATTTTATTGTATAAAACTTGAGCCAGGGAGCCAGTTAGTGGGATTTTACTGCCCTTTGCACACTAGATTGACTTGTTGGCATTGTTTTCTTATTTGCGAAGGCTACTCAAAATGATACTGGGCACTTTTGATACTGCCTCTTCAAACGTTAACTAGTTCACAGACAAAACTCAGAAAACAGGAATGGGAAGGTTCCCCTTGACTGAGAGATGACCACGAGAGGGAGAAGGGGTGGACTGCCTTGGAAAAAAAGAGTGTTAGGTGGAGCTGGAAATAAAAGTAGATTCTGGATTTTCTTTACAGGCAGGATGAACGTGGTGCAAGCTCTGAGGAATTCGGGGCTGGGATGACTTGGGTGTGTATTTCAGCTTTGCAAGGCCACTTCCTGTTTGGGTCAGTTTGAACATGTTACCTTCCTAAGGGTTCGTTATCCACATGGTGATAATAACACATAGGATTGTTTAAAGGATCAAGGATGTTTAAGGCAGTGCTTCTCAAACTTGAAGACCTGGAGGGTTAAAACATGGACTTTTGGGCCCACCCCCATAGCTTCTGATTCACCAGATCCCAGGTGGCCTAAGAATGTGCATTTCTTTCTTTTTTGGCTTAAACAACAGAAATTTATTTTTTCACAGTTCTGGAGGTTAGAAGTCCAAGATCAAGGTGTAAAAAGGAGTGGTTTCTTCTTCTTTTTAATGTATTTTCTTCAACTATAGTTGATTTACAATGTTGTGTTCATTGCTACTGTACAGCAAAGTGCTTCAGTTATACATATATACATTCTTTTTCATATTCTTTTCCATTTTGGTTTATCACAAGATATTGAATATAGTTGCCTGTGCTATACAGTAGGACCTTGTTGTTTATCCATCCTATATATAAGAGTTTGCATCTGCTAACCCCAAACTCCCAATCGATCCCTCTCCCATCCCCCTCCCCTTGGCAACCACAGGTCTGTCCTCTATGTCTGTAGTCTGCCTCATAGATAAGTTCATTTGTGTCATATTTTAGATTCCACATATAAATGATATCATATGGTATTTGTCTTTCTCTGTCTTATGTCACTTAGTGTGATAATCTCTAGGCCTATCCATGTTGCTGCAAATGGCATTATTTCATTCTTTTTTATGGCTGAGTAGTAGAATGTGCATTTCTATCTGGTTCCCAGGTGATGCTGATGCTGCTGATCTTGGTGCCATGTTTTGGGAACCATTGTTTTAAGGATTAATCGCCACAAATATCAGGTGAGCACTTAGCAGGTAACTGACAGGCAATAAAATGTCTGCCTGACATCTCACCCCACTCCACCCTACACACCCTTGTTCCAACCTTGGAGTTGATACAAGCATTTCTGAGACCAAGGCCATCTCTAAGAGCATGCAGCAAAGTTCTTCCTAAAGGTACTTCACAGCATGTAGTGGGTGGATTACTGCCCCCCAAAAAAGCATGTCCACATGGAATCTCGGAACGTGACCTTATTTGGAAGTAGGGTCTTTCCCGATGTAACTCAGGTAAGGACCAAGATGAGATAATACTGGGTTGAGCAGCTCCTAAATCCAATGAGTGTCCTTAGGAGAGAAAAGAACACACAGAGGGAAGACAGCCATGTGGAGACAAAGGCAAAGATCGGAGTGATGCTTCCACAAAACAAGGAACCCCAAGAACCACCAGAAGTGGGAAGAGACAAGGAAGAACTCTCTTCCAGAGCCTTCAGAGAAAGCATGTCCCTGCCAATACCTTGAGCTCTGACTTCTGGCCTCCAAGACTGTGAGACAATCAATTTCTACTGTTTTAAGCCACTATGTTTGTGGTCATTTGTTACGGCAGCTGAAGGAAACTCATACACAGCTTCTTAGAAGAAACACTTAGTATTGACTGGTTCAGCTCTGGCACCTTCCCCAAGGAGCCCGAAACAGGAGTGTAACCCAGACCTACTCATCCAGATGACTTGTCTCCATGCCTTTAACCTTCACTAGTATTTTCAGCTCCATCCCAAGTGGACCACCCCTCTCGGCAGGTCACTCTGTGCTTGCGCAGAAACAGACAGGTGGCAGGTCCCCACCTTCCAGGAGCTGGCAAATCTGGAGAAACCAGAGTCAGTTTATTGGGTACGGAGAAAGGACGGCCACCGAGACAACTTGGGTGCAGGACTCCTCCATAATGATGGTGGTGGCCAGGGTTGGGGTGGGGGGAGCATCCAAAAAATGTTAGGTTTTATGTGCAGAACTGTGTCAGAGGGGACATGATTTGGCCCCTCTAAGTAACAACCATGGTGATAACATCAGTTATCGTGCATCAGGTAACTGATATACTCTTAAAACTTCTGTAAATCCAGCCTCACTTCCAATATGCTAGGAGGGTTCCACCCATAAATGATAACTGCCCCATTGCCTCACTGTTCTGTACATTTTCCTCTCTGTCATTTATCCCTGAAATCCTTACCGACCATCAGCCTCCAGGTTCCATCCGTGGGCCCATAGTCAGATCCATTTTAATTGGTTGAGGAGGGAGAGGCTTCCTGTCAAAGCCAGGTTCATGTCAAACCTCCCCCTACAGTTTTCTTCTGATGCTTGTCTTACTTAAGGTAACTTTGGCAGGTCCATCTCCTTGGTGGAAGCATATCTTCAAGACAAAGCAAGACAGCTCTTCTGGATCCCTGTTTTTTGAACTCTTTCCGGTTTCCTACACCTGAGGCCCAAAGGAGAAAAGTGGTTCTGACTTCAGTCTTAGCTGAAAACGAATGTAGGAAAACATGGTTCCCGATGAGAGACCCTTCTGTCCATCCTTATGACGCAGCATCCAGCTGTATCTTCCCCCAACAGGAAATCCAGAGCTGCCAGCCAAGGGGGATGAATATCAAGGGCTTAAATTCTTGTAAATGCTGATTTCACTAAGGAGTGAGGCTGGAGGGTTGAGAAAGGAAGGAAACTTTTGGCCAACTCTATGGTCCTTTGGGGTCCAATAAATCAGCAAGAATCCAGGGAAACTGTAGGTTTCTGGCAGGATCAGTTGCCAAGGCTCCTTCCAGGAGGTTTTATAAATAGGAAGATGGCAGCCTGCCTCGAATTAGCCAAGAACTTACCCACCATCTGCATGATTCCTCATTTCTACCTTGACCTCCTGTTCAAGATAGCCTTTCCTTGGGTTCTTCCTGGATGGACATCTTTTGGATCCATGTGTTGGTTGTGCCAAAGCCCTTCCCTCACATGTATAGTACCTGAATCCAGTGTCCAAATGGAGGCCACCTATCATGTAAACAAATATCTAAAAGCCAAAGGACTTCCCTGGTGACGCAGTGGTTAAGAATCCGCCTGCCAGTGCAGGGGACATGGGTTAGAGCCCTGGTCCAGGAAGATCCCACATGCCGCGGAGCAACTAAGCCCGTGCACCACAACTACTGAAGCCTGCGCACCTAGAGCCCATGCTCCGCAACAAGAGAAGCCATCGCAGTGAGAGGCCCGCACACCGCAACGAAGAGTAGCCCCTGCTCACCACAACTAGAGAAAGCTCGCGCGCAGCAACAAAGACCCAACTCAGCCAAAATAAAGTAATTAATTAAAAAACTAAAAAAAAAGGTATACTAAAGGATCCATATTTAAAAAAAAAGAAATCAAGCCAACAAACCACCAAATGACATGTTCTAGCCTCCTGCCTTAACAAATACACATTCATATTGACTGGAAAGCCAGATTTGACTTCTAAATCTCGGGACTCATTAGGATTAGTTTCTGGAATATGGCAACCTGGGAAAATCCAGCCCTTAACTCCTGCACAACAGCACCCAGCCCACCCCTGGTCAGCCCAGCCCCACCCTGCTCCTCAAAGGGCCTCACATGCATGCATGCAAGCGGACACCCCAGCCCACAGGTCCAAGCTCCATCTGCACCCTCTACCACCTGTCACCCCTAGATCAGCCCCACAGGCCTAGGGTATACACACTAGAGGTGTGGTCTGCCCTCAGGAGCTGGCCCCAGGGAAGAGACATACATGGGCCCTGAAAGTGGGCTTGGGCCACCAGGCAGGTGACATCAGGCACAGTGTGGTACGGCACAGGTGTATAGGGTGCAGTCCCTTGGCCCCCACCCTGTGGGACCCCACCCTGAAGCAGGACCTAAGAAGGGCCCGCTAAAGCACAGGGACCAGGCTGTGGGCCCCTCTTGCTCAGGTCTAAGACAGCACTGTTTTGCCTACCCAGCACCCATGTCCCCATCTCTGGGGAACAGCATCTCAATTTCTCTTTAGGGAACCCCTCTTTCCCCACCACCCCAGTCCCTGTGGTTCATGTGGGCCTCACTCCTGCCATGGGAGGTTGATCAGTTCATGCCCCACACGGAGGTGTGTGGTCCAGGGAGTGAGTGGGGCTGAAATCCAGCAGGGCTCTGCTGACCAAGCATGGGTAGCTTAAGCCCAGTGGAACAGGCACAGTTGTTTTATTGACCTGCCCTAAAGGGCCACCCCATCAGCTCTCCAGGACCGAGGCCCACTGCATCCCTGGTCACAACCATCAAGAAGATCACCAGCAAAAACACCTGGTAGAGGAGACCATTTCAAGAGCAGTGTGTGCAGAAAAGACCTGAGGGTTCAGTTCTTCCATAAGCCCAATGAATCAACCAATGATGGGTGAAGCTGCCCAAAAAAACCTTTTTAAAGCAAGAGCCATCTTCAACCACCTTTATGGAAGTCTAGCCTTCAGGTCAAAGGGAGATGCAGACCCAAAGTGGTTTACACGCATCAGGCTAGATTGAAAAACTCACATCCTGAATAACAAATTAGCTCTATGAGAGACTAAAAACAGACAATAATCAAAAGCAGCCTCCAAACGCAGGTGATGAGTAAATTCTATGTGTTCTTTAAACGTTTAACACAGAAGCTCTTAACCCTAGCTGCACATTAGATTCAACAGGGGAGCTTTTAAAAATATTAGTGCCGGAGCCCCCCTACCCCAGGGACTCTGATTTCATTGGTCTGGGGTGGGGCCCAGGTAAAGTATTTTTTTAAAAGCTCCCCTGGTGATTGTAATGTGCAGTCAGGAATAAAATCCACTGTTTTAATATGAGGCAGACACTTCAGGAAATGTGCACATTAGCAAAATAGTGCAAATATCACCTAACCCAGGAGCTCCCAACCCAGAATGATCATTAAAACACCTGAGTCCGGGGCTTCCCTGGTAGCGCTGTGGTTAAGAATCTGCCTGCCAATGCAGGGGACACGGGTTCGAGCCCTGGTCGGGGAAGATCACACATGCAGCGGAGCAACTAAGCCCATGCACCACAACTACTGAGCCCATGTGCTGCAACTACTAAAGACCCTGTGCCTAGAGCCCGTGCTCCTCAACAAGAGAAGCCACAGCAATGAGAAGCCCATGCACTACAATGAAGAGTGGCCCCCGCTAGCCACAACTAGAGAAAGCCTTCATGCAACAACGAAGAGCTAACGCAGCCAAAAATATAAATAAATAAATAAATAAAATTTTAAAAAAAGAACAACTGAGGCCATTTTTTTCAACTTCAGGTCACTGGTCTGACTCTTAGTCTACTGAATCAGAATCTTCTCCAATGAGGCCCAGAACTCAGCATTTTTTCAAAGTTCCTTGCTTCATTTCAGTAGTCAGCCAGTGACCTATAATAACATTTTTTTCTGCTGGGGATGCATGTTAACCTCCTCTGGGGCTCAAGCCAAGTGTACTAGATAAGTATGGGGGCTGAGAATCAGTATTCTAGAAATTCCCCTTCCCTGTGATTTATTTATGCACCCCTTTGATATCGTTAACTGGGGTTGGGACAATTGTAATAATAAACATACTGTAATGGCTACTGTGTCAGTTAGCTACTGCTGCATAGCAAATTATCCCAAACTTACTGTCTCAAAAACAACACTTGTTGTCTCACAGTTTCTGTGGGCCAGGAATCCAAGTGTGGCTTAGCTGGACCCTCTGGGTCTGGGTCTCTCCCAGGCGGCATTGAAGGTATGGCTGGGGCTGCACTCATCTGTAGCTGGGCCAAGGGGTGGACCTGATTCCAAGCTCACGCAAGTGATTGGTGTCAGGATTCTGTTCCTCTCAAGCTGTTGGACTGAGGGCCTCAGTCCCTCACCGGCTGTTGCCTGGAGACCTTCCCCTGGTCCTTGCCACATGGACCTCTCTGGAGGGCAGCTGGTGAACAGAGAGCCAGAGAGAGAGAGAGAGCTAACAAGATGGGAGCCACGGTCTCTCGTAACCTAATCACAGAAGGGGCACCCTCTCACCTTTGTGGTGTTCTATGTATTAAATCGAGTCACTAAAACAACACAAGGGACCACTACACACCTATTAGAAAGCCCAGAATCCAGAACACTGACAACACCAAATGCTGGGGAGGATGTGGAGTAACAGGAACTCTCCCTCATTGCTGGTAAGAATGGAAAATGGTACAGCCACTTTGGAAGACAGTTTGGTGATTTCTTACAAAACTAAACGTACTCTTACCATATGATCCAGCAATCACACTCCTTGGCATTCATCCAAAGGAGGTGAAAACATATGTTCAGACAAAAACCTGCACACAGATTTCCAGCAGCTTTGCTCATAATTGTCAAAACTGGGAAGCAACTAAGACGTCCCTCAGTAGATGAATGGATAAAAAACAAAACAAAACTGTGATATATCCAGACAATGAAATATTATTCAATGCCAAAAAGAAATGAGCCATCAGGATATGAAAAGACATGGAGGCACCTTAAATTCATAGTACGAAGTGAAGGAAGCCAATGTGAAAAGGCTACATACAGTATTATGCCAACTATATATGTCATTCTGGAAAAAGGCAAAACTATGGAGACAGTAGAAAGATCCTTTCAGTGGTTGTGAGGGGTTAGGAGGGAGGGAGAGATGAACAGGTGAAGCACAGAGGATTTTTAGGGCAGGGAAGATACCATGTGTGCTACTATAATGATGGATACATGTCATTACACTTTTGTCCAAACCCACAGAATGTACGACACCAAGAGGGAACTCTATTGTAAACTCTGGACTTTGGGTGATAATGACATGTCAGTGTAGGATCATCAGTTGTAACAAATACACCACTCTAGTGCAGGATACTGATAGGCAGGGAGACTATGAATGTGGTGGGGGGTGGGAGTGTCTCTGGAATTTTCTGCACCTTCCTCTCAGTTTTGCTGAGACCTTAAAACTAATCTTAAAAAAAGTCTAAAAAAACGTTTTAAAGCAAGTAACTAGCCTAGGCCACCATCAGGAAAGGGGATCAAGATCAGTGGGGACCATCATGGGAGTTGACATGACACAGCTACCACATCCTGAGCACTCACCAGACCCCTCCTAGGAGCTCTGCACTCCTAACTCATGTCGTCCTTAGAACATTGTGATGGATGAGGAAACTAAAACCAACAAGGGAAAAACGTCCTTGAAGCCACATGGCTGGTAGGTACAGAGCTGGGATACCAGCCCCCAGCCCACTGCCATGGACACCTGCCCCTGATCCTCATCAAGACAGCGTCTCCATACAGATCCTGGTTCTGCCCACGTGTGAGCAGCTGTAGGAAGGAGCACAGGGGACAGACTGACTAGTGTGTGTCCCAGAGGTCCGAGATCCGATTGTCCAGACGGGGCGAGGACACAACAGGAGGTGGACTGCACAGAAGCCTGCCACTCTTCTGCTTCCAAAGGGGATTTTGAACCCTCTGCCCCCTCCTGCCTCTGCCCAACAGAGGCCTGAAGCACAGTTCCAATTAGCATGGAGAATATTCATGGGCTGCTCCCGCCGCCTGAGTGTTTCTTAGGAACCTTGAATAAGCTGGATTAATAAACTATCTTTCATTTGCCATCCTTTGGCATGAATTTTGCATTAGGCTGAATTCAGTTTAGGTTCCAGCCGACACCATTTTCTCTAAGACAATGCTTTCCACTCCTGGGCATGTGTGTGTTTACAGGAGAATGTCCCCGATGGTAGAGGAACCCCTGGCACCTCTTGAGAGCATTTTTAAGAACACTCGGGCCCTCCGTGCTTAGGCGTTAAGCCTGAAGATGAACGCCCTCTGGAATTTATGCTATTAATAAAGCGGGTTCCTTTCTCTTTGCATTAGGGGAAATGACCAGGCTTTCAGCTGAGTGTCTGGCTTGGGTCAGCTCTGTGAAAGCCTGCCCACCTGGAGGACAGGGTCAGCAGGAGAACGCAGGGTCAAAGGTGGTCTTGTGAATGGGGAGAGGCCACAGACACGGTGTCCTCAGGGCAGTGGGCCCCACTGGGTTTCAGTGCCCGCCACGTGGGCCTAAAGTCAGTCCATGGGTCTTAAGAAGGCCCTTGGGGGTGATTATCATGCAATGACTCTGACCCCTGCATTCAGAACACAGGGCTGCCCACCAGAGGGTCCCCCCTTCAATCACTGAGTGCCTGGGAAGGGGTCCCCTTGGACCACTGACACGCATACCTTGACTGATGACCGTTCGCTCAACAGGCAGCTCTGACGACACAGGTCTCGTGCCGGCGCGGCAATCCCTGGGAAAAGCAGGCATAGTGAGCGCAGGAGGGCTAGGATCTGGCGCAGACCTGGGATGCGGCCAGGACCCTGCAGCTCTAACACACTCCAGCTGACATCTCTGCTGCTGGTGCATGGACCGCACTTTTAGTTACTGAAGCCAGCTCAGCAGGCATCAAATGATGACACGACCAGCCACTCGTGTGGGTGACAGGGACACAGGCACGGCACTGTTACGGTGCCCAAGGCACTGCCCCACTGTGCCCTCCTGCCCTGAGGACAGCGTCCATTTCTGAGCGGGAGTGAAACGGAGAAGAAAGAGCACGGAAGGTGTCAAGAGGCTCCCATTCCCGTCCTGATTCCTCCACTGTCAGCTCAGTGACTCCGGGCGGGTCTCCCTGATAAACGTCCCAGCTGCCATAACAGGCTGGATACCAGCTAACAGAAAAAGAGATCTGAGGGGGTGTTGAAAATCACAAAATAGAGACACACTGCAAGCCCAAAGAACCACGACCCAGCTCGGAGGTTTAGGGCAACGTGCTGCCCACAGCATCCTTGCTGGGCCCTGCTCTCATGAGCAGCTGCACAGGCCCCTTGGGCGTCAGTCACCATCAGTGATCCGGAGAAGCCCCCAGCACTTGCCGAGGATCCGTGCTGTGTGCGCAGCTCATGACCCCGTCGACGTGGTCATACCAGAGGCAAGAGGCTTTCGAAAGGGATGCCTGGTCGCCTCCTGGGCTCTCAAGTGCTAACTGCTATGTTTGACTGTTCTTTTCATCCTACAGCCCCTGAAGAGGTTATGGGGAAAGCACATCCTTTTCAAATTGTGGGCAATGAGGCAAATATGACTTAGCACTGTCTCCATTCAGGAGATGAGGAAACAGAAGGGTGGAGGAATAAAGGTGAGGTGTGAGTCAGGACAGAAGGGCCATGGATTTAGGAATACCTGGGTGTACCCAGAAACACCAGGCAGAGCGCAGGCCCTGGCCATCACACTTTCTGCATCCCGCCACTGCCACCATCACCCCATCACTACACGTATGCATCGAGAACCTGTTTGGACCTAGTGCCAAGCTAACTGCTGCTCGGCCGGTGGGGGACTGTTGGCTGGCAGAGACGGGGATGAATCAAAGAAAAATGAAAATGCATTCCTTCCCTCCGGAGACATAAAACTAAATGTAGAGATAAGTTATACTAAAAACAAAAACCGCAGTAAGTGCCAGAATATGCCAAATGTCAAGCAAGATTTCCAGATGCTCAGCGCTATGGAGTCCCAATGAAGGAGAGGTTCCCGGGCTCAGAGGCAGGAAGGCGTTTCTGACCTGTGATTGCAATGGATCAGGGAGAAGAAGGAAATATTAACTGTAGCAGTTGTGGCCGCTGTGATCACAGCTGTCGTCCTGTGGCTCTGAGCTGCAATACCCAGTGCGTTCAGCCGTGAGGGCCTGGGCCGAGGGGGACAAGGCGGCAGGAGGAGTCAGGCCACACTGCCCCCTAGAGGTCAACTGAGGACTGTCACTGGATCCTGGAGACGAAACCCAGGGGCCGCCACTACCCTGATGTGCTTGGAGTTCTGGGCATCCTGTGGGAAAGGATTTGAGCCTGTCTCACATTTGGGGTTCAGACCCCTACAGATCTTCTTCTGTAGGGGCTGGGGGTGCCCCTAGGGGAGGCTGACCTCAGGACCCAAGGCAAAAATGAGCCCAGGTGCACCAGATGTCTGGCTGAGAGCAGGGCCAGGATGCTAAGAGCGGGCGGGCCAGGTGCAGCGAGGCTGGCCAGATGGTCACTGTCTCCACCTGCACCTGCAGTGTCTGCAAGTCTGGGGAGAAGAGGGCTGGGTTCTGAGGAAAGGACTCAGCCACTAGACACACACACACACACACACACACACACACACGCCTTGCATGCACGCATCCTGCTGGGAACTCTGGGAAAGGGCTGGCCTAAGAAACATAAGCTCTTTCTCCTTCTGCCAATGAGTCCACTTCAGCAGGAGGGAAGGCCGGACACAGCCCGGGTGGGGACCAGAGATCTACAGGCAAAGGACAGGTGATGGGCCCCTGGGGTCTCTGCTCAAGCCCAGGACACACCTGCCACACATGCGTCAACTCACTCACCTGAAGTGATATTGAAGGGTACAGTCACCTTCCTTCTTACAAATGAGAAAACTTGATGATCAAAAAGACCGTCTGGTTCACAGTGCCACTAATTTCATGAGTGGCAAAGCCAAAACCCACACTGTCAAGTGGCTCCATCTTCCCAGGGTGGAGAAAGAAGCATCCGAACCAGCATTCAGGAGTGAACACTAAGGGAGAAAATAAATTACACTGTTAGAGTCCTGATGAGAAAAAAAAAAAAGTATAGCTTAAACACGCCTGAGGTTTGAATGGGTAGCAAACTAGAGTCAAACTACCTTCCTGCAGATCAACTCAGGGCATCCTAAAAATTGCAAACTCAGGGTGTTCAGGGAAGTTCTAATGCAAATCAGCTCCCAACCCGCTGCCCTGCTTCCACATTTATTTCTGTTAGCACTGCCTTGGCTGTGTTGGAAGTTAAATGGCCGTAGGAGAAGTAGTTAAATTCTTATCCCAGAGCAGAGAAGGTCAGAAGCCTTTCCCTGACAGCCAAATGCAAAGTGATCTCCCATTTTCCTAATGAGAATATGTTAATAAAAAAAAAGTTTGGGGTCAACTTGAATATGCAAACTTTCTAGGGATGTGGAAGGAAGAATCACATGTGCATTTACAAGTAGTTCACTTATTCACTTAGGTGCTAAATGTCCTGCAGTGGCATAACTGGAGTTTTTACATCATGTATTATCATATAAGTCTGCAATCGGAGCCATAACTCCTTCATGGCCACTCATCCGTCTGCCAATCACAGCTTCCTTTAGAGCTACTTATACTTGGAGTTGATGGTGTCTTTCTTAGGTCCTGTAGCTGAAGGAAGTGCAAGGTCTAAGCACCAAAAATGCAAAACCTAAGAAAGATTCGTGGAACTTGCCAAACAATTCTCCCTGGGTTTGTTTTTCTTAATTTTACAGAATCAGCAATTTTGAGAAAAATCATGATGTCCCAACATTACATATTGTTAGAGGTGACACTCCAGAACGATATCTCAGCAATTGTTGGGAAATTTTCATATTTCAACAATCTTGTTTCTTGAGAATTGTTTTTATTTTTAATTCTCTCACTATTGGGAAATAATAAACATCTTAGAATTTCTGATTTCAAATTTTGAAAAGTTTTTCCAAATTTTTTTTTCTCAAGTATTGTACTTTTGGTGGAAATACACACCAGTCTGACTACTTTCTGGCCTGAAGAAGTCTGTGTGCCTTAATGTGTGACCAACTTAATGAAACTCAAGTCAATTAACCTCTACAAAGGAAGCTGTAGAGCGTGGTACACCATGCGATACTACCCAGCAATAAACAAGCAACAACTGTTTCTCTATGCAACACGAAGCTCCAGAGAATTATACTGAGTGCAAAAAGCCAATCCCAAAAAATCACATACTGTGTGATTCCATGTATATAAGATTTTTGAAATAATGTTATAGAAATGGAGAATAGATTCATGGCTGACCAGGGTGAAGGAGGGGATGGAGGAGGGAAGGAAGCAGGTGTAGCTATAAAAGCACAACAGGAGGGGTGCTTGCAGTGATGGGTATGCTCTGACTCTCAGCTGCATCAATGCCAGTATCCTGGCTGTGATGTTGTACTAGTGTTTTGCAAGATGTTCCCAGTGGGGGAACATGGGTAAAGCATACATGAGCTCTCTCTGTATTATGTCTTATAACTCTACGTGAATCTACAGTTATCTCAAAATAAAAACTTTAATTTAAAAAATGTGTCACTATGGAGATTCCTTTAAAAACTAAAAACAGAGTTACCATATAATCCAGCGATCCCACTCCTGGGCATATATCTGGAGAAAACTCTAATTTGAAAAGATACATGCACCCCAATGTTCATTGCAGCACAATTTACAACAGCCAAGACATGGAAGCAACCTAAATGTCCATCAACAGATGAATGAATAAAAAAGAAATGGTATACACACACACACATACACACACACACACACACACACACACACACACACACACAGTGGAATATTACTCAGCCATAAAAAGGAATGAAATAATGCCATCTGCAGCAACATGGATAGACCTAGAGATTATCATACTAAGTGAAGTAAGCCAGACAAAGACAAATAGCATATGATATCACTTATATGTGGAATCTAAAAAAATGATACAAATGAACTCATTTACAAAACAGAAAAGACTCACAGACTAAGAAGACAAACTTATGGTTACCAAAGGGGAAAGGAAGGAGGGATTAACATATACCAAAAAAAAAAGTTAGAGATCTTTTGGATGTTTACAATGGTTGAAAAAGTTGAGGTAATGAACAAAAGTTTACTTAAACTACTTTGTGGTTTAAATCTAAGAAAATGAAAACACATCTTCAAGTATTTTGAATATTCTTGAATATTTTTAATACAAAAGAATTTCCTCTGGGAATAGGGGAAATTGCATATAGAGCTTCCTTCACCAGGACCTGTGGTGAATAAGTCTTTATCGGACATTATCTATCTCACTTATCCTTATACTGACTTTCCAAGACTCAGATTATTATCTACATTTTATAAAGGAACTTGCTGCTCAGAGAAGTGAAGAAAGTTTCCCCAGGTAGCCCAGCTAGGAACTGGCTGGTTTGAGATTTGAATCCAGGTTTGTGTGGATTTATGTGTTTTCCATCTGCCAGCCACTTAAGAAACAGTCATGATTCCCCGAAGTAGACAACTTTCAACTGCAAGCCACTGACTCACAATAGCAAGAGAAGGAAAAAAACAAAGGCCACTCTCAAGTAAAAAGCAACTTTAATCATTTTTTTTAACTTTAATCATTTTTAAAGATACATATATACATGACAACTAAATGTATGTGCAATCCTGGATTGACTCCTGAACTGTGAAAAATGTTCCCATATGACATGGAAAACACTAGTGGAACAATTGATGAAATGATTAAATAACAGTATTGTATTGATGTTAATTTCTGGCTTTTGATAGTTGTACTGTGGTGATGTGAGAGGATGTCCTTGTTTGTTTTTTGGTTTTTTGGTTTTTTTAAATTTATTTATTTATTTATTTATTTATTTTGGCTGTGTTGGTTCTTCGTTTTTGTGCGAGGGCTTTCTCCAGTTGTGGTGAGCGAGGGCCACTCTTCATCGCGGTGCACGGGCCCTCTCACTGTCGCGGCCTCTCGTTGCAGAGCACGGCTCCAGACGCGCAGTCTCAGTAGTTGTGGCGCACGGGCTTAGTTGCTCCGCGGCATGTGGGATCTTCCCGGACCAGGGCTCAAACCCGTGTCCCCTGCATCAGCAGGCAGACTCTCAACCACTGCGCCACCAGGGAAGCCCCCGATGTCCTTGTTTTTAAGGAAACTCTGAGGTAAAAAGACATCATGTTTGTAACGTACCCTTAAAAGTATTTAAAAAATGCATTAGATATCTATTTCATGATGGTAGACAAATTTGGGGAGCTATGGATGAAGGATATATGGCAATTCTTTGTACTGTTATAACTTTTCTCTAACTCTGAAATTACTTCAAAATATTCACAATTTAAAAAATATTCTAGGAACTATCCAGACCAGCTCTCCAGACAAAACTCCAATGATGAGCATAGTCTTGCAAAGGTCTGCAAAAATATTGCTCAGGTCCTGTGTTGTCATTCTTTTCTCTTTCCCTTCTCTCCATGAAAACTAAAATTAAAGAATAATTTGGCTCCACCAAATAGGCTGTTATGGCTGAAAACCAACACAAATTCTACACTGAGGCAAGCCCTCTGCAGATGTACCCTGGTCACCTGTGGGGCACCAGTTAGGGTCCACACAGGAGGCACCTCCAAAAAACTTCCTCGCTGCTAAGAAACTGGATTTGGGGTGGGGGGGAGTGGTTTCCTCCAGAGCAGCATTTACTCACTGTCAGCATGTAAAGCATCTCTGCATCCCTGCAGGTGTAAGAGCCGCCCTCCATCTTGGTCCGCAATCCAAGAAGTCCTGACAGCTCATAGTGAATAGGGAGCGCCTGGCACTCTGCGGTGAGAAAGTACGGTACCAGGGAGAGAAAGGTCAGGGAGCTGGGCTTTTGATCAAGCAAGAGGGGTCTCGAGGGCTAGCAGAGCCGCCTTCTGGAAACACAGTTTATACAGAGAGTGTGGGATACCCACATTCGACAGAGAGCAATCATAAAAGCCTAGACATAAAATAACACGTAGAACTGGATGTCTGGGCTTATGTGATACTTTATGTGATAGAACACCCTGGAACACCCACAGTTCAAGCAACCCCAGCTCTCCCCAGGCTGAGCTCCTGCAGTGCTGTCTTGCACAAAAGCAAATCCAGCCTGCAGCCCACCCCCAGGCTCCCAGCATGCCTCAGATCCCTGCTCCCTAGCCGCGTGCATTAAAGGGCGTCAGAGTCAGGGAAGGTAGTAAGAAAGTAGGCTGTAAGTGTGTTAGAAGGAGCGATTTCTCTGCTCTCACGTTCCTTATTGCCTTGCACAGAGTGATTCTGTCTCTATCTCTTTGACAGCTACATATCAACAGTCGCTGCTGCACAGAGCTGACTTTTCTGAACACTCAAAACTGGTTCTTACACACACGCACACACCCAGAGGGCAAGGCCAATTCTCCCCATAAGTTTGTAAACTTGTTACCATAGAGACAGGCTCTGGGGTGCTTCAAGTGTGGATCAGCAGTGCCGCCTAGTGGGTTACCGGTTATCCTGCAGTCCCCCAACCACAATGTTGGATGAGAGATGATTTTTTTTTCCTTTTTCCTTTGTCTTTTTTCATTTGTTCTTTTTTAGCTATCTGGGGTTCCCCTTCAAGATGTCTAGAGATCTCTTAAACCAGTATCTATTTAAACCAAGGTTTTTTTCCTTCCAGTTTCATCTGAGATATAATTGACATATATACAGCACTGTATAAATTCAAGGTGTTGACTTACATACATCATGAAATGATTACTACAATAAGTGTAGTGATCATCCATCATCTCATATAGGAACAAAATTAAAGAAAAACGTATTTTTCCTTGTGATGAGAACTCTTAGGATTTACTCTCTTAACAACTTTTATGTAACATACATGAGTATTAATTATATTTATCATGTTGTACATTACATCCCTTGTACTTATTTATCCTATAACTGGAAGTTTGTACCTTTTGATCACCTTCATCTAATTCCCCCTCCCTCTACCCCCCATCTCTGGTAACCACAGAGCTGATCTCTTTTTCTGTGAGTTTGTTTGTTCAACCAAGTTTTTTGAAGCTGTTTGCTTCCCACATGCAGAAATAGACTCCAACGTCAGAGTTGGCACTAGCATTCCATCTCATTTCCTGGACGCTCTGCCCCACTATCGCATACCTAGCTCTAAATAAGTCAGGACCAGCTGTGGAGGTCCCTTGGATGTCACATACAATGACAAATACAAACCAATGCCTGACATGTAGGAGGACAAAACTCATTGGGGATTTAAAATAAATGATGAAGTCCTCCTTTATCATTTTATTCATTTGTCCAGCCAGTGTGGCTTCTACTCCACAAACGTAGATGTGCAAGAAGGAGGTTTTCTCTGTTTTTCTATAAATGAACTTACTCATTCCATCGTGGAGCAGAGAGTTGGTATCAGTAAATTCAGGGTCTCCTGCCCCCACTTTATCCTGAGTCTAGGGTCAGGGTAGGGGTGGGTCCTCAGGGTCCAAACCTCAATCTTCCTGCTCATCTCAGGCTGTGACCCCCCCCCAGGCAGAGCGTGCTACATCTACCTGGTCCAGCCGTGCAACATCTCATGGCCAAAGCCACCCCGTACAGCTCTGCCCTGTCATCCTTCCTGGTGGTACTGTAAAAGAAAGACACCCTCAGTGAATATCTCCAATTAATAATCTGTCAACCAATATTTATCATGCTTATGGGCATGACCCATCTGGGGGTCCTGGTATATAAAGAAGAAACTAGGCTCCTTTCTTAAGCTCATGGGCTCCTGGGGAGACAGATTTTCCAACAAAGTACAGGAATGCTCGGGGCAGTTACTGCAAGGAAGACCCAGGTCCACAAACCCTTAATCAAAATGCTTGGGCCAGATAGGTTTGGAATTCTGAATTTGTTGGATATTAGGAAAGTAAACAGTCTATAGGTTGTATATTTCCTACTATCTCCATCAGGGTCTGGGATATCACCTGCAGTCAACCACACCCAGATTTTTGCAGCAAAACTCAGGAGGAGTAAAAGTGAAATAAAGACGATCAACAGCTTTAAAGACCTCATGGCAGCTCAGGAAGGATTTGCCACCAAATGAGGTTTAGTATCAAAATGGAAAAATTTTTGTTTGAGGTGAGATCAGGAAGTGAGAGCTGGCCAGGTAGCCAGGTGGCAGCCTTGCAGATGGAGGGAGGCCAGGTACAGGCACCCAGGTGAGGGCAGCCCAGCGTGTCAGGGCAGTCAGTGTGCCGCGACCTCCAAGCCAGATCCTCAACTTTTGGACACCCCAGCCCTGCCTCAAAATTCCACCTTTGAAGGAAGCCTTCCCTGACCGCCCACCCTCCCCAACGTGAGCTGCATTGACATTCCAAAAAAAGTTCCATCTGTTCCTTCTCTGATCCATAGACCTGAAATTCCTTAAGCCCAAGCAACATCTTCTCTCCTTGGTACTATCTGCTAACACCTATTCAAGGTTTTTCAATTACAGCCACTCACACCCCTACAAGTACAACCACATCTGCAACTAGTGATAATAACAGCAGCACATGCATCAAGAATTTTGGGGGGAGGGTTGAGGTTGTGACATTAGTCCTGTACATGAAAAGAAAGGGAGAGGAGACAAAACCCCTCAGGGTGGCCTGTGCTTGTACCTTTCTCTTCTTATCCTCAACTCACAGGATAAAAAGTTGTCTCCTACTCTGGCCGGGAGACAGAATCTGTTTCTGTACGTTCATTCTCGAATTGCTGAAACTTCCAAAGCAGCAGTGTAAATATTCATGCAGTAAACAGGGGGAGCCAGATGGAAGGGTCTCCACAGTTATTTTTGCTTCTCTGTCAAAATATTTAGCTGATCCATAAATCTTTTAACACACATTCATTTGGCACTGCATGCAAACACTTCCACGAACATTCATCGCCCCTCCATCGCTCAATGCGGCTTCCATTTCGGCATTTCTTCCACACTTACCCAGAAAGACTGGATCCAAAATCCAGAATGTAAGACCCAAAAGGACTTGCCTGGACTAAGGGGCAGGCCACGCTCTCCTCAAGCTCCTGCCTCCCAGCCTGCTCAGAAATTGGCAGACCAAACCACCCCCTGCATTGTAAACAGATGCTGAGGCAATGCAGAGAGCCGGGGGAGGGCTAGCAGAATGGGGATATTTCTGGAACAGGTCTGTTCTCTGAGGTTGGATAAATCACCCTGAACTGCTGGGAACTCTATTTCCTACAAACCGTGGGAAAGTAAAACCATATTACTGGTTCAACGTGGGTTTTTTTTCTCAGGTTTTGAAGACGCGCACAGCATAAAACCAAATATATATTTAACACACTGGAAACGTGTGGTGGATTTTAATGAGAGTGATTAGACCCAGGAAAAGAAACCGAGGTAAAATGGAGGAAGATGGTCAATCTGGGATGCTTCCCTCCCCGCCACCCCAACTGGGAAGGATTCTATGACGGCATCTACTCAAGTTCAGAGGGACTGGGCTGTTGCCTGCAGAGAACTCCCAGGGCTGCCCCCGGGCGCTAATAGCAAAGCTTCCAGGAAGGAAGGCTCCAGCTTTGTGAATTCCCTTCAATGCAGCAAGACCACGTGAAGGACCAACTTCGTGTTCAGCCTTGTGCTAAGCAGGGAGGGTGAAACCATGACTGCAATTCTGGCGTGGCCAGCATGGCAGGATGGATAGTTCAGAGAGGCAAAACAGGGCCCCCAAAGACGCTCACCTGCTAATCCCCTGAACCTGTGACCACGTGACCTTACATGGCAAAGGCAACTTTGCAGAGGGGACGAAGCCTAGCGCCCTGAGATGGGAAATGGTCCTGGATTATCAGGATGAGCCCAGTGTCATCCCGAAGGTGACAGGAGGAGGCAGGAGGGTCTGAGTCAGTAGCAGGAGATGTGATGACAGCAGCAGAGGTTAGAGGGATGCAGGGAGGGGTCCGTGAGCCAAGGAATGCAGGTGGCTTCTAGAAGCTGGAAAAGGCAAGGAAATGGATTCTCCTCTGAAGCCTCCAGAAGGAATGTAGCCTTGCTGACACCTCGATTTTAGATTTCTGACCTCCAGACTGTAAGGAGAGAATAAATTTGGGTTGCTGTAAGGCCCTAAGTTTGTGGTAACCTATCAACACTCCTTCGCCCATGTCAGCATTGCTGGAACAGAAGTATGTGGGTGACTCAGGGAGTATGAACAGGGCGAGGGTCTCTCTTTCTGGGGAGGCCGCAGAAGGCCTTACAGAGGAGGTGACTGAACTATTTGCAAAGGCCAAGGAGAAGTCTCGAAGCTGGGGGATTTCCAAACAGCATTCCAGGCAGCAGATAAGGATGAGCACAGACACAGAGGCAGGGAAGCACAGGGCGTGCCCATGCACTAGGACGACCGTGGCATGACCAGGCCCAGGGGCAGAGGAGGCTAGAAGAGGAGTCTGGAAAGACAAATGGCAGCCCAGCTCTAAAGCAGGAATGGCTACATGGACCAGGCGATGCAAGGGAAATTTAACCGTTTTCTCAGGAATTTGACCAAACCTCAAAGCCCGGGGCAGTGTGCTAGGTGCCTTGGACAGAGAACAGAGGCTAGGATGAAGCAAACAAGGCACTGGCTCTGGGCAAAACTGAAGAGGGTGACAAAAACTCAGTAATCAAGATAAGCAAGTAATCAAAAATTGGGTAGTAATTAAAAATTCAAAATTAAGACCCAAAATATCAAAATTTTAACTAAAGACAGGATCAATTATGGTGCCCTGCTGAGCCACCTTGGAGCCTGAGGCAAATGGGAAAATCAGCCATTCTGATCCTGTTTTTAAATTTTTGTTATTTTGTTCATCATGGAATTTTTTGCATTAATTTTGATTTTTTTTTAACTGCATTAAAGTATTACCTACCTGAAACTATTATATACAGAATGGATAAACAACAGGTCCTCCTGTATAGCATAGGGAACTACATTCAATACCCTATGATAAAGCATAATGGAAAAGAAAATTTAAAAAAAAAGAATATACATATATATGTATATATATATATGTTTGTATAACTGAATCACTTTGCTGTACAGCAGAAATTAACACAATGGTGTAAATCAACTATACTTCAATTTAAATATATAAATAAATAAAAATATATCACTTACCTGGATCACCGAGTTTTTGGTGCTGTGTTAAATTTTACACCCACACAGTGCCTCACTCACCTCACCCTAGCCCCAGCCCTGCCTCTACCTTCTAAAGCAGGGGTTCCCCAACCCCCAGCCCATGGACCGATACCATCCACGGCCTGTTAGGAGCCATGCTGCACAGCAGGAGGTGACGGCGGGCCAGTGAGCAAAGCTTCATCTGCCGCTCCCCATCACTCGCGTTACCGCCTGAACCATCCCCCCTACCCTGATCCATGGAAAAACTGTCTTCCATGAAACCGGTACTTGGTGCCAAAAAGGCTGGGGACTGCTGTTCTAGAGAGTACATGCCAGCCAGCTGATATCACCCTCAACAGCCTGTGTGAGACTGCGCTGAGATTCAAAGAGGATTTCCTTATGGTGAGAGAGAATTTTTTTTTTAATTTGAGGAAGTAGAAGGGAGAGTTTGACATATATGCCCCGGTATTTGGGGGTAAAGAGACTGAAGTCTCCTGCAGGCCTGGCTACAGCAGCCCACCAAGGAACAGTTGAAAGGGGGCAGCAGAGGGGCCCATTCTCCACCACCATTTGGGAAACAGGGGTACATAGGTTCCCCCAGGCCAGGTGTAAGCTGGAGGGAGGAGCTGGGTGAGAGAAGTGCTGAAGGGACCCTGCTCTGATTAACTGCCGGCTGCAGAGAGGAAACCCCAACAGAGGAGGCTGTGGGGTGTACCACTGGGGGGACAGGAGCTGGGGAGAGTCAGAAGAGGTTCAGAGGGTGAATTGTCTACATCAGGAAATGGTAGATCCAGGGCCACCATGGAGTGTCTCAGAGGAAGCTAATACATGCCTCATACAAGCTATGTGACTCACAGAGGGCATTCAACAGCCAAGGGAGAAGTAGGAACAAAAGCTCAGCTAAGTCAAAAGACCTTTGACCAGAGTCCCTCTGGAATCCACCCTGGGAAAGCCAGCCATGAGGCAGAGGGTGTGACACGGAACAGGAGAAAGGACAGGCATGAGCCCGCTTCCGCCTAGTGGCTGATGAAGCTGAGTCAGAAGGGGAAGGAAGAATATTTGAATAGCCTGAGAAATCAATGTCTTGTTTAAGATTGGACTGGATTTTTAATACCTGAAAATGAGGCTAATTGGACCCCAAAGTGGCTAAAAAAGAATAGGTTTTGCCCAAGATCAGTTGGAGCATAACTGAAAATAGTGATGAGGAAAACAGAAACCAGTCTACAGAGTTCAATCCATTTAGTAAAACAGTTATGCTGGTTCTTCTCCACCCGGATCCAGCCTGTGTCTTTTCCTGCCCTGCTCAGGGCTCCCGGAGACTAATTCCTACAGAGAGCAGCATATTGTCTCCCAAGATGGCCACTGTGATGATTTAATTTTATCAACTTGATTGGATCAGGAGGTGCCCAGATCTTTGGTCAAACATTATTCTGGGTGTGTATGTGAAGGCATTTTTGGATGAAATTAACATTTGAATGAATAGACTGAGTAAAGCAGATTGCCCTCCCCAATATGGTGGGCCTCATCCAAGTTGAAGGCCTGAATAGAACCAGAAGGCTGAATAAGAGGGAACTTCTCCAGCCTGACTGCTTGAGCTGGGACAGCAGTCCTCTCCTACACTCAGACTAAAACTTTCACCATCAGCTTTCCTGGGTCTCCAGCTTGCCAACTACAGATCTCAGGACTTCTCAGCCTCCATGGTTGTGTGATCCAATTCCTTATAGTAGATAAATAACTGTTCTGTTCCTCTGACTAATACAGCTACCTTTCAGTTGGGTTCTGCCAATGTCAGCCAAGACCTGCCTCTTCCCCATCCTTCTGACACCACCCCGTCCCTCCATGACCATGACCCCTCCCAGAACTCCAGATCTCAGAAACTCTAGTAACAAAATTTCCTCCCATGGTGTCTTCAACCCTAGGGCGGTGATGACTTCCATTTTTGCTAGCTCTGGGTGTTTCAACATCTTTTGTTTTTTCCTTTAAACCCTGTCCACAAATGCCCTCTATAATTAGACCCTTCCTTAAAAGTCTCCTCATTTAAACCATCTGAATGAATTCCACTTCCTGTCTGGACCCTACTGATGCATCCAGGAGGGGGGATACCTCTTTCACTTTGACTAGAAAGAAAGAAGCAAGAATGAGTGGAGATGCAGATGTGTCCTGAGTAGAGACGAAGTGGGCAGGAAGTCGGGGGAAATCACACTGTTGGCTTGCATTTTCTTTATGCAGAAAGATGGAAGATTAAATGCTAAAATGGAATCAAGGCAGTGAAGCTTTGAAGCAGGTGGCAAAAGGAGTGGAAGGACCACCGTTCATTTTTAGAGGCACAACTCTGTACCTTTGGATGATTCTCTTGATCGACTGAGCAGCTGAGTCAGATCACACGCATCTTCAGGGATTTGCACTGTTCTGCTTAAGAAACCCCAACTACAGATAACAATCAAAATGATGTTCAGGGCAGCATGAGTTCATACACTGAATAGGGTTCATTGTATTCGTCACAAAGGGGTTAACAGTGCTGGGCACATCAGTGAAGATCAAATGCACAAATACTGCAGAGTCAGGGCCCTACCAACTCATATCTTATCTTGGAACATTTCATGGCTTGAATTGCCAGATGAGAGTTCATGACTCATAATTCATCAAGGGCCACATCAACTGACTTGTGTAATCAAAAAACTTACCAACTCCCACTTTAACGCTTTGAGACAGCATGGTGTGGTGGAAAAAGCAAGGAGTCTGGATAACTTGATAACTTACTAGGTGAATTTTGGCAAATCACTTAAACTCCCTGCCTTTCCATTTTCTCATCTGTAAAATGAGGATAATGCCACCTTAACAATCTGAGCTTAAGAAGCTGGCCCTGAACTCAAAAGAAGAGAGCTATTTTTTTAAACATAATGAGAGAAGTTTATTTCATTTAATAGTCTAATTTGTACCATTTGCCACATACTTCATTTACATAATGAAAATTTGCCCTGTGTTCATTTGATATATTCTAATAAATAAGAAATTTGCCTAGGTAGACAATAGGTTTGGGCGATTATTGTGATAACAGGCGAGTTTCCTACCTACTACTGGAGCCTCCAAAAGGGAGCTATACTTGAAGTCTGGGTTAACATGGCAATAATGGTAGTCTATACGATCCTGAAGGGTGTGGGTGGAAAAGGAATAACTGAGGTAACCTGGTCATTCTTTGGCCACCATGATATCAATTATGCACATTTGGAAATAGTCCATAGATCATGTTATAGCTACTGCAAATGACTTTGAATAAGACTCAGAAAGGTCATGGAAGAGACAAGTACCTCTCAGACACCAGTGCCATGAATGATAAAGAATCAAACACAAGGCATCTGTGGAGTCACTTTACAGGGAAAGCATCTTTAAGAGAAGAGATCCAAGGCTGAACAGCTGAGCTAACATTCTGAGGTTATCCTGCACCCACCACAGGGAAATTCCAAAGCTTTTTGCAAAAAAAAAATATTAGACACTCAGACTCTCCTTTTGTTTCCCACCTTTTTAAACTCCCCAGTACTAGACAGCTTGACCCCCAGGTGGGAGATTATCTTTGAACTTCTACTTTTCCCTGCTATCACTTTCCCACATTATCACAGTGACTGAGAAGTCTGCATCTGGTGGGGGTAGGAAGGGCATAGATGGAGAAAGAGAAACTTGGAGAAAAAGAAGACAGAATATGATGCTCAAGTGTCAGAATAAAATTGTTCTTTACAGTTACTCCAAGGAGCTGGTCCTATGAATTTCCAGTAACCTTAACAATTAGTTTCCATGGCCTCAATCACACTGAGCTGTTTTATTACTAAAACAACCAAAGCACTTTTCACAGTCACACTGATGATGATATTAAAGCACAGAAAGATAAGGAAATGGGTGGGAATTGGGGCAGAAAAGTCCCACTCTGGAAGAAAGAGAGGCAGTTATCAACCATCACTAACCTTTGCAGGCTTACCATGACTAGAAGTTATAAGACATCAGGTCTGCATATAGAGAGATCTGGAATGTCACATTTTATAACCCAGTGTGCCCCTTCAATAAAACATATATTATTTAATATTGTGTGTCAATGTGACTGATTCCATTATGAATAATTTGTATTCTTCACAGGCACTGGGAAAAAAAACCCCGAAAAGTCTAGAGCTGGAAATTTGAGGTTCAGGCCAGTTTAAGCTCCCTTTGTTCCTAAATCAGTAATAAGTAAATTATCAAATATTCTCAGGGACTGAAACAGGCAGACTGGACAATATGAGGGATTTATTTCAAATCCAGTTTCTATGTCCACTCATCTCTTAGGCAAAATGCTGCCTGAATCAACTCATGACTTGCAAACGTCCCTTTCCAATTACACATCTCTCCCACATTTGCTTTGAGGTCATGACTCAGTGAGTTGTTTGAATATCAGCCCAGCAACCTGTGCTGCTGAGCTTTTATTTTGTTCTAGTCTTTTGAATTTTATTGAAATTTTCCAGATACATTTGAAAAGAATGTGTATTCTGCTCTTGTTGAATGTGGTGTCTTTACATATCAGTTAGGTCAAGGCAATTAATAGTGTTCAAATCTTCTGTATCATTACTGATATTTTTGTCTAGTTGTTCTATCAGTTACTGAGAAAAGAGTGTTAAAAATCTTCAACTGTCACTGTGGACTTGCCTAGTTCTCCCTTCAATTTTACTGGTTTGTGTTCCATACATTTGGATGCTCTGTCATTAGGCACATACACGTACAGAATGGGTATGTTTTCCTGATGAATTGGTCCTTTAATCATTATGAAATGATCCTTGTTATCTTTTGTAATACTCCTTGCCTTGACATCTATTTTGGCTAATATTATTATAGGCACTCCAGCTTTCTTATACTTACTACTGTTTTCATAAGGTATTGTTTTCCATTCTTCTACTTTCAGCCTGTTTCTTTAAATTAAAAGTGTGAGAAAAGATACAAGCACCCTTATGTTCATAGCGGCACTCTTTACAATACCCAAGACATGGAAGCAACCTAAATGTTCATCAACAGATGAACAGGTAATGAAGATGTGGTATATATATACAATGGAACACTACTCAACCATAAAGAAGAATGAAATAACGCCATTTGCAGCAACATGGATGGACCTAGAGTCTATCATACTAAGTGAAGTAAGTCAAAAAGAGAAAGACAAATATCATATGATATCACTTATATGTGTAATCTAAAATATGACACAATTGAACTTATCTATGAAACAGAAACAGACTCACAGATATAGAGAACAGACTTGTGGTAGCCAAGGGGGAGAGGGGTCAAGGAGGGATGAACTGGGAGTTTGAGATTAGCAGATGCAAACTATTATATATAGAATGAATAAACAACAAGGCCCGACTGTATGGCATAGGGAACTATATTTAATATCCTGTAATAAACCATTTAAAAAGTGTCTCTCATAAACAGCATAAAGAGGAATTCAGGTTTCCTCTGCTATCCAAAAGTAGGGCATTTCTATGAAACCTTTTGTAAGCTGAAATGGCATAAAGCAAAGAAGCAATTACCTCAGGACACATCTTGCTAACGGATACACAAGATAAATTGATATAAAACACAGATGCTCACAGACACAGTTCAAAGCTGTGGCAGCTTGATGCTGAGGTGCTGAGTGTAGTTTCCAGGGAAGGAGCTTGGCAGTGCCCCTCTCACTGCTCAGGGTGCATGCTGCCTCTATAACTTCTCACTGCAGAACAAATGCTGAACACTATTTTCACTTTTTGCCTTTTTTCATAAAAGTGAAAATCCTCTTCAGATTTCTTTCAGTTAGCAGAAACATGTACTAATACAGGGCTTTCATAAAAGCAAAGTGGGGTAACTTTCCAAAAGTGGGAATACCTATATTGCTTTTCCATCAGTCTGACAATCTCTGCCTTTTAATTGGTCTGCTTTGTCCACTTACATTTAATACAAATATTGTTATGTTGGGTTTAGGTCTACCATTTTAATATTTGTTTTCTATTTGTCCCATCTCTTTTTTGATCTTCTATTCCTCCTTTCCTACTGTCTTTTGGGTTAATCAATTATTTTTTAGTATTCCATTTTAATTCCCCTATTGGCTTTTTTTTTTTTTTTTTTTTTTTTTTTTTTTTTTTAAGGATTCGTTTTTTTATAGCTGCTTTATTTATTTATTTATTTATTTTTGGCTGTGTTGGGTCTTCGGTTCGTGCGAGGGCTTTCTCCAGTTACGGCAAGTGGGGGCCACTCTTCATCGCGGTGGGGGGACCGCTCTTCATCGCGGTGCACGGGCCTCTCACCATCGCGGCCCCTCCCGCTGCGGGGCACAGGCTCCAGACGTGCAGGCTCAGTAGTTGTGGCTCACGGGCCCAGCTGCTCCGTGGCATGTGGGATCTTCCCAGACCAGGGCTCGAACCCGTGTCCCCTGCATTAGCAGGCAGATTCTCAACCACTGCGCCACCAGGGAAGCCCCCCCTATTGGCTTTTAAAAGCCACATTTTTAGTGGTTTCACATAAAATGTGGGAAACTTGCAATATTATGGTTCCATTAACCACCTCCAGTTCTTTGTACATTATTGTCATATATTACATGTATATATATTTTAAATCCCACTGACTTGAGGATTTTTTGTTAAAGAAATTAACATTTCCTGACTAATAGAGTGGCCAAGTTACTCAATCATAGGCCTGGATTTCTGGCAAAATCATTTCACAGATGACAAGAATGACAGTTATATTTAGTTTTCACCTTTCTAATGACCCATTTAAGCATCCACCTGATCCTATTGGAATTCCAACAACTCCTTTTGAGGCTTACCCCCATTCTCCCCTTACCCCAGCTTAAACTGCCCAAGGACTTAAGGGTTTACTTGATCCAAAGGGATATTCTATTTCTAATACCAGGGAGAGAGAGAGAGGGGAAGAGAAAGAGGTGATTGTGGAGGAGGAATAAGAGGAGGACAAGGAGAAGAGGAAAGGAGAGGAGAGAATGCAGAGTCTGACTGGTCCACTGGCACAATGGCTTCTGGACCGACACCTGCTGTCCCTGTTGGACACTGACCCACTGCAAACTTGCAAGGCACACTTGCCTGTTTCCAGCTAAGAGTCTTGCTAGCCCAGATCTGTCCAAGCAAGAGTGGGGTTCCATGGTGGGAATGTAAATTGATACAGCAACTATGGAGAACAGTACGGAGGTTCCTTAAAAAACTAAAAATAGAATTACCATATGACCCAGCAATCCCACTACTAGGCATATACCCAGAGAAAACCATAATTCAAAAAGACACATGCACCCCAATGTTCATTGCAGCACTGTTTACAATAGCCAGGACATGGAAGCAACCTAAATGCCCATTGACAGAAGAATGGATAAAGAAGATGTGGTACATATATACAATAGAATATTACTCAGCCATAAAAAGGAACAAAATTGGGTCATTTGTAGAGACGTGGATGGATCTAGAGACTGTCATACAGAGTGAAGTAAGTCAGAAAGAGAAAAACAAATATCGTATATTAACACATATATGTGGAACCTAGAAAAATGGTACAGATGGACCAGTTTGCAGGGCAGAAATAGAGACACAGATGTAGAGGACAAACATATGGACACCAAGGGGGGAAAGTGGCAGGGGTGGTGGTGGTGGGATGAATTGGGAGATTGGGGTTGACATATATACACTAATATGTATAAAACAGATAACTAATAAGAACATGCTGAATAAAAAATAAATTAAATTAAATTAAAAACAGTGGGGTTCCACACTTGAACTTCAAGGTCATACTGTCCTAGTTCACACTCACAAGCTCTACCACTGTTCCCCCAAAGCACAAGGACACACCGGGGAGGTTGGATCACAGTCACCATCAATTCAGGGACAGCCTGAGCCTGCTCACAAATGCTGAGGGCCCGGGGCAGGACTAGGCACTGTGTCTCCTCCCCTCATTGTGAGCTCCCACTCTGACACCCTTAGTGTCCTTCCTTTCACAGGCCTTGGTCGGGATCCCCTGTTAGACCCTCCTCCTCCATTTCCCTGTCCTTGAACTCCAGAGAGGGTTGTAATGTCAGTCCTTTTTCTGCAAGGCTTCCAGGCTTCTAAGGCAAGTTGGTGCATTTCCCAAATCCTGGCCCTGCCCCAGCTGCATCCCCCACAGACCTGTGCTTGGAGGGGGAGGCAGCCCGGGGGTGGGGGTCAGACGAATGTCCTGTCCCTTCTTCCCCCAGGATGTGAGTATCTCCACTGTCCTTCCCCTTGCATATCGATAGGAACTATGCCCGTGGCTCTTCCCTGATCAGAAGAACCCATCTTGAGGTGATTTTTTATATCTGCCTAGACATTGAAGATGCTGGCACAGCTTCTAAATCCAAGCTCACCTGGTACCTCAATACACAAACATCTACTTCTCCCTTCCTTGGTGGTGAGCACATTGGAGCTGGATTGATATTTTAATCCCCAGTGGCTAGAACAATGCTTGGCGCAGAGGAAATGCTCCACAAACGTGAAAGAAAGAAAGGAAAGAAAGGAAGAAAGAAAGAAA
Source organism: Balaenoptera musculus (assembly GCF_009873245.2). Taxonomy (NCBI): domain Eukaryota; kingdom Metazoa; phylum Chordata; class Mammalia; order Artiodactyla; family Balaenopteridae; genus Balaenoptera; species Balaenoptera musculus. The sequence goes on from NC_045786.1 coordinate 41,650,302, forward strand.
GAAAGGAAAGAAAGGAAGAAAGAAAGAAAGAAAGGAAGGAAGGAAGGAAGGGAGGGAAGGAGAAAGAGAGAGAGAGAGAAAGAAAGAGAGAGGGGGAGGGAGGGAGGAAGGAAGGAAGGAAGGAAGGAAGGGAGAAAGAAAGAGAGAAAGAAAGAGGTGGGGAGGAAAGAGGGGGGGAGGGAGGGAGGGAGGAAGGAAGGAAGGGAGGAAGGAAGGAAGGAAAGAAGGAATGCTGAGTTAAATCCAGGCTGGGTTGATGAGAGAAACAGTCTGTAGGGAACAGAGGAAATGCCTGCACATCTCTTGCTTCCCTGAGTGCTCCTCACAAAGGGGTAATCTTATTGAGTCCGATTCCAGGGCATTGACTGAGTCGTGTGTGCTAGTGCACAGGGTGACGTGTGTCCACACGCTGTGCACACCCCTGTGGCCTCCTCTTCTGCCCTTCCTTCCAACAGGCTAGGTGGAGGGGGTGGAGGCCAGCATCTCCCCAGGGCGGCCAGCATCCCCCGCAGGCTATCCCTAGTGGAAAGACAAAACCCTGGTACAGGAAGCTCTGCCCGCCAGGTCTCCTCTCTCAGAAGATGTTGCTGAAACATCCTTAGGGTCCTAGTGCCTCTCGTGGCCAAATCAGATCTGGATATGTCATCTTCTCCTCCAACCATTGTGAGCTGCAGTTATTGTGGTTAATCTGATGAAATAACTGTGACTTTCCTTCAAGTGATCTGAGCCTTTGAGCCCTGAGAACTGGAGCTGAGCTTTGAGAAGCAGGAAGAGAAGGGAAACGGCATTCATCCATCCCGGAGCGGCACTGACCGCAGTGCCTGCCGCAGGGCTAGTGCTGAGTGAGAGGCGCTGCTTTCCTAATCATCTGACATGCACAGATTGAGAGGAAGAGTATCAGCCTATAAAATGGACCCAAACCTGAGGCTCAGAAAAGTTAAGTAATTTACCCAAGATCACCCAGCCAGAAAGCGTTCTTCCTCAGTGTTACGAAGGCTTGCCGTATCCTACCCCAATTTTCTTTATTTGGCCTGGGATCTACTTGAGACTGTATGTGAAAAATCTGATTTTCTAAGGTGAGAGACAGTGCTCTCCAGTACACTATATCCAGGTGGTTCAGACAGTGAGCTAATTCAGCCAACCCCGTATTCCCTCACTAAAACCCACACTAAGACAATAATAAAAAGATGAAGAGCCCAGTTAAAAACTGGGCAAAGCATCTGAAAAGACATTTCTCCAATGAAGATATGCAAATGGCCATTAAGCACATGAAAAGATGCTCAACATCATTAGCCATCAGGGAAATGCAAATCAAAGCCACAACAAGATACCACTTCACAGCCACTAGGGGGGCTGTCATTAAAAGTCAGATAGCAGGGAATTCCCTGGTGGCCTAGTGGTTAGGATTCTGCACTTTCACCACTGCTATGGCCTGGATTCAGTCCCTGGTTGAGGAACTGAGATCCTGCCAGCAGCACGGCACAGCCAAAAAAAAAAAAAAAAGAAAAAAAAAAAAACAAAAAAAAACAAACACAAAATGTCAAAGAGTAACAAATGTTGGTGAGGATGTGGAGAAATTGGAACCCTGAGACTCTGCTGGTGAGAACATACAATGGTGAAGCCACTTTGGAAAACCATCTGGAAGTTCCTCAGATGATTAAACATAGATTTATCATATGATCCAACAATTTCACTCCTAGGTATGTACCCAAGAGAAATGAAAACATATGTCCATACAAAAACTTGGGCATGAATGTTCATAGCAACATTATTCATAATAGCCAAAAAAGTGGAAACACACGAAATGCCCACTAACCAACAAATGAATAGATAAGATGTGATATACCCATACAATAGAATATTATTCAGCCATGAAAAGGAATGAAGTACGGATACAAGCTACACATGGATGAACTTGAAATCCTTATGCTATGTGAAGGATGCCAGTCACAAAGGACCACGTGGTGTGTGACCCCATTCATGTGAAATGTCCAGAGCAGGCAACTCTCTAGAGACAGAAGGCAGATTAGTGGTTGCCAGGGGCCAGGGGGAGGGAAGACTGGGCTAAGGGGTACAAGGTTTATTTTTGGAGTGATGAAATTCTAAAATTCTAAAATTCACTATGGTGGTGGTTGCACAACTCTGTGTATATACCGAAAGCCACTGAATTGTACCCTTGGAATGAGTAAGCTGGATGGTGTGTGAATTATATCTCAATAAGCCTTTTTTAAAAAACCCATACTGTGTTCGCTTCAGCCACACATATACTAAAATTGGAACAATGCAAGGAACATCATCACGGCCCCTGTGCAAGAGCGACACGCACATCTATGACACATTCCATATTTTGTCTATTGTCGAAGCCAAAAATAAAATTAAATACTGAAAACATTTCTGTAGGCTTTGCCTGAGGAAAGAATCCAGCAACGCAGCTCAATTTTAAATGTTTATTTTTTGGTTTTATTTCATTCTATTCAAACGTGTCATTTAAAGTCAAAACTAAATATTGTTTTCAAAAGTTGGTATGAGCTTTTGAAAGACACAGTTTGATGCCCAGCTCTGCCTGTGGCTAAACCATATGACGTTGGGCAAGTCACTTCCGCTCTGGGCCTGGGTTTCTTCACTGCAAAACGGGAGCAATGGCACCTATGCTACCTCGTAATGGGGTTCAGGCTGCGCCTTCACCAGGGACATCCTGGGTGGGGATGAGTGTGACCCATGGCTACATCTGCTCAGAGGGGGGTCTCTGTTACTAATCGTCACAAGGGCACCCTTGGGGCTAATGCCAGCCTCAAATGTTACAAAGCCTAGAAATACTATTCCTAAAATGCTAAGCAAAGTGAGGGTACATGGTAAGTGGTCAGCTAACAGCAAAAGATGACTTCACCTGCAAATAACTGAAAATACTCTCACAAAACTGCAAGTCCTGAAGGACAGTGGGGACCAGGAGGTCCAGTCAGGCCTCCTGCTCAGGTCTACCTTTCCCTGGGCTAGCTCTTTCTTCAGACCAGAAGCAAGATGGCAGCAGTGCTTGTAGGCCTGACACCCTAATGTCCCAAGATCTCATATCTTAGAGACTTAGCAACTAAGTGAGCTGAGCAGAATTCTGAATTCATCCACTTAATGAATATATTCCTTTAGCGCTGACTCATTCTGGGCCCAGTTCTAGGTACTGGAGATCCTTACATTCCTCGGAGAATCAGATAATGAGCAAACAAATGTAAAAACAAGGTAATTCCTAATTGTGAAATGTGTTAAGAAAGAAATAAAATATGGTGAGAATAAAGCATCCCTGGGGGAGGTAACTTCAGACAGGGTGGTCTGGGAATGCATCTCCAAGCAGACTGGACTGCTTTGGTGAGGGAGGGAGGGGACAGACAGTGCAGGGTCCTGGATGGCCGTGTGCATGAGAAGTTCTGCTTTTATTCCAAGTAGAATGTGAAGCCATCAAAGTTAGGGAGGGGAGGACATCTGCTGTGAAAGACACAGATTGAATCACAGCTCCATCAAATTACTCACCCATCTTGACCCTCAGTTTCCACGCCTGTAAAATAGGATTAAAAATTCCTACCTCATTGTATATTTGAAAGTTGCTACCAGAATAGATCTCAAAAGTTCTCATCACAAGAAAAAAAAAGTTGTCACTACGTGTGGTAATGGATGTTAACTAGACTTAGGGTGGTGATTATTCCACAATATATACAAATACACAAATACCAAAGCATTATGTTGTGCACCTGAAACTAAAATAATGTTATATGTCAATTATATCTCAGTTTAATGAATAAATAACTCATTCACAGGGTTATAAGAACAAAACATGAAAATAGAAATGTACTGCTCAGGAAAATAAATATTAGCAACCTCTTGCATGTGTTTCTTTAAAAACTGAGGGCTGAGATGTTTAGAGGGAAGTGTCTGCAACCTACTTTGAAATGCATCAGAAAAATAAGTTGTTTTGGTGGGTGGAGAGAGAGGGTGGGTGACGGGTAGGTATGCAATGAAACAAGTAGAATACAATGTTAATGGACGAATCTGGGTGATAGATATACGTCTGTTCACTGTAAAATTCTTTGAACTTTTAGGTATCTTTAAAACTTTTCGTAATAAAATTTTGAGGAATAGGGGAGCGGTACCACTTGTATTTTAAGGAATTTGCAAATGCTTCTCCCCTCCTTCTCCAGCTTCACGTGCTCTCCTTTCTTGTCTGATGGCGTTAGCAAGTCATCTTGCAGTCCTGCCGAGTAATTCGGTCCAAAGCGGGACATGTGTCCACTGTGCGGTGACAGTGACCAGGCGTCAGGAACGAGGTTTTGCAGTGAAACCCCGGCGGGGCGGAGCCTTGGCCGCTTGAGAACATGCGGGGCAGTCGCCGCCAGAGGGCGGGCTCGTGGCGTCCTGAGCTCGAAAGGCGGCGGGGACAGCGCGGCAGGAAGCCAGGTTCCTTCCCTCGAGCAGAATCAGCCCAGGGACCCGCCGCCTCTGTAATTACCTGCAGAAAACAGCCCTTCAGACAGGACAGTCTGAGAGTCAGCGCCTACAGTCTGGCCCCGCAGATTCTGATGAAGAAGAGAAGGAGGGAGGGAAGAAAGTAACGCGCGTTGAGCCAAGTGTCAGACAGTGCTCCATGCCTTCCATCACTTATTTCATGTTTTAGTTATGAATCTGTCTGAAAATAGAACAGCAGTTGAAGTGCAAAGGATCTACATTTCACTCCTGGTAGAGACTGTCCAGGGAATTCCTGGTTCTCCGAGGGGAGAGCAGCTTTTCGGGGGACAACTTTCCTCCCTACCCCACCCCTCTCCAGCAAAGGGACTCAGAGTAGCTGTGTCCCCTGGGCTGAGACAGCACCTCGTGGTGGCTTCCGGCGACCTCACCCAGCATACTCAAGGAGACTGCCCACCCCACCCAGATCTGCCCACCAGCTTCTCCCTGTGGGACTGGGGAAGGGGGTGGGGAGTGTTAACCTTGAACCCTTCCTCAGCTCAAACCATCCACAGCTCCCTCTAATGGAAGCACTTTCTGAGACTATCTGGTACCCTAGCCACCGGAGATTCAGGCATAAATTATCAATCCCTCGGTATTTTTCAATCATAATCATTCAAAGCTACTCTATACAAACCAGTAGTTGCCTCAGATTTTCTTTATTGTGTAGTCACAGCCTAAAAGTCTCACATATTATCTTCAGAAGCCTCTACCCCATGTCCCCACCCAACAGACCAACCCAGAGCCTCTGGGCGTGTAGCCCCGCAGGGATCCCCAGCCCTAAATGTTCCTTGGGGCTTCTTAAATGTCAGCCACCTTATCCTCCCCTAGAAGGGAAGCAGGGTTATGCCAGAAAAGTTACCTCCTGACTTTAGACTTGCCAGATTGGGAGAAAGGGAGATCTGAATCCCATGGGAATTTGGTTAGAAAGGCTGGTATGTCCCAGATTTTGATTAATGCTTCTTTGGTGTTTAAATACTTTTATTCACAATAATACGTGTTAGGCCTAAGACATAAGATGAGCATGAAGACAATTAAATTCATCCATGAACCCATCCTGAGATAAACACTCCTACATTTTGGTGTGTACTACACTGAACTTTTTATTTCTGTGCATCGATTTAAAACATGCCATTTTTCTTTGAACGATATAAGATACACTATTTGTAACTTGTTTTTATTATTTAATAATGATCACAAGTACCTTTCAATGGTTAAAGGATAATTTTTGAAAGATGAAATTATGACTCTCCTACATATATAAAATGAACACATGTTAAAATTTTTATTTAATTTGTTATTAACGAGGGAACAATTAGGAGGTTACAAAAGAGGAGTCAAGAAAGCAGAGACATTTATAGATGAGGAATACTGAAATGGATTTACAAATGAACACAACACTGGCTTCTTCCACTGGGGAGGAGCTAGTCAAATGAACCTCCGCCAGACAGAATTTAGTTGCATGTCTATAAAGAATTATTTCCATTGCTATCAGTTGTGGAGATACAAAATAGCCCAAAGGCCATGAAAGGTGAAGAACCCCGTCGAATCAGAATCAGCTAACCCAGGTGGCTGTGCTCCACACAGTGCCTAGTTTTCAACTGAGGAACAAATAAACACCACACTGCATAGACAAATATACGTCCATGCTCTCTTTTTAATGGTCACATATTTTTATTATGTTGATGTTTCTATGATTTATTTAGCAAACTGTTATTGGACTTCTAATTCTTCATTAGTATAAACAATGCTGGTGTAGTTCCCTCACTACGAACATCTTTGAACATTATCTGATTAATTCTTTCAGATAAATTCCTAGAAATGAAAGTGTGGAAGGATGTGCAGATATCCAAGATGTCTGATGCCTGTTGACAAATGGCCTGTATAAGCTTCTTTCTAACCCACTTTGAATCCTCCCTCAAGTCCAAACTCTCTCAAGTCTGATTTAAGATTCAGAGATTTTATGCCCCATTGATGTAAAACAAATAGGCTGCCAGTTATTTCTCCAGCAAAAATGGGTTTATTTAGGATCATCAAAGAATTGCAGTTCAGGGTGTGCAACCATGGTGAGCCACATGCAAGTCCCCAGCAAAAACAGAGAGGAGCACTCTTTTATAGAGGGAAAAGGAAGTGGGAGGGCTGTAAACAGAGTCTATGGCTTTTCATTGACTGAGTTATGACTGTCTCTCATTGGCTGTGCTCCTGCAGGCAAGAAGAGTGAGTTCTTTCTTCTTCGCAGAGCCTGAGAGCTCCCCTCTCTGGTCTCCCGACTCTATTTTAATTGAGGTTTCTGTTTATTAATTTTTTACAGCTCCTTTGGCAAGAAATGATTTCTTGCACTGAAATTTCATTCCACTTCTCGGTAAAATTACTTGCTAATGAAGGAAAAGACTACAGAGCGTGAAGTCAATGGAGAATTCAAACAAATGCGCAGGTAAGTCAACCTAAGCCATCATTTCTGCAAATTCCCTCTTTCATAGTCTGCTCCTAATAACACCCTCCCCTCCCCATCTCCAACACCACACAGAACTTTCCCCCCAGCACCCTCTCCTCAGAAGCAGAGAGAAAAGAGTCCCTCAGACCACTGGTCTCTTGAGACCTAAGTTCTCCCACCCCTACTTCTTCCCAGTTAGATTGATTTCCCAGCACTTCTGAGAAGAGATCTAGGGGGTCTTATTCAATCCTATCAAGCCTGTTATAAAATTAGTCTGATAACACCCTTCAGGCAAGGTCACTGGGAGAATTTGACAATTTGAACTTTACCCGAGCCCTGTTCTTCCAACAAACAAAGATGGTGAAGAAACCCCCCCAAACCCATGTGTTCCAAAGTCTGCCTATCCTTTTGCATTCTGGGAAACAGCTTACCACAAAGGACCACCTTCCCCATGTGACTTAGATAAGACTTGCGGTCCACTCTCTCCTATGACTCCTCATAAAACTTGCAGACACCCCCCTAATTACCTATGATGAGGCCAGACACAGTCCCTCCAACCTCCTCTTCTTTGTCTCAGAAGTGATTGCCCAAACTATTGGTCCCCCTGAGACTAGCTAGACACAGAGGTGAACATTTCCTGTCTGGTTGACTGAAACTCCCCGATTACAAAACAACATTGACTGTACAATTATCCCGTGGATAAATTGTCTGCTCCTTCCTAGATAAGTTTAAGGGACTTTTCTACTCTCTTTGGATCTGGGATACTCTACCTATTGCAATGGCTTGAACAAAATCAATTTCCTTATTGGTTTGTTTTTTGATTGGTTTTGGGGAGGAGGGTGGGAGTGATGGGGGAACTTTAACACACTTCTCTTAACTCAGAGTGCAATTCTCCTCTCTCCCTCTCTCCCCCCCCCCCGCTCCCCCCAACCCCCGACCCCCACCCCAAGGCTAGCAGCTGGGGGTAGTTCCTAGTAACTCCCAGTCACAGCTGAGGTGCATCTGTTCCTAGCTAGGATCCCACCCCAAGACGTCTCTGCCTATTTCCTTTCTTTAAGGGGTGGCTCCCACTCCCACAAGTTTCTGCCCATCCTCTGAAGGAACAAGGGACTGTATAGGCTCTATCTAGCTCACCTGCTCCAAACTGACTACCCTAGGAGGTGGGAAGGGCGGGTGGAGCAGTGGGAGGGAGTGCTCCTAGAGGAGGGCGGGTCAGCTTGGGGAAAGCGTGCACCTGAGGGTCACGAAGAGGCCAGAGGAGCCCCTGGGCATGGCCACGTTCATTCACCTCAGACGCTGCCTGCCCGCCCACACCTGAGGCCAGCTCCATGGGAGGGGTCTAATCCCGGAGACTGACTGGAAGAGCAGATAGGATTGGGGAGGCGGGACACGGGAAGAACACGTGCTCCAGAGGGAACATTTCACTCACACGTTCATTCAACAAACTTGAATTGAATTAACACAATTGTGTTTCAAGAATATGTATGGAGTGAGTGAGCGAATGAATAACAAAGTATAGTAAGTCCCCTATAGTAAGTCCCCTACGAGTTCCTTCCAAGAGCGTGTTTGTAAGTTCAATTTGTTCTTAAATCCAACAGTTAGCCTAAGTACCCAACTAACAAAATTGGCTCTATAGTACTGTACTGTAATAGGTTTATAATACTTTTCACACAAATAATACATAAAAAATAAACACACACACAAAATAAACACTTTCAATCTTACAGTGCAGTACCTTGAAAAGTACAGCAGTACAGTACAACAGCTGGCATCCAGGGGCTGGCATCGAGTGAACAGGCAAGAAGAGTTACTGACTGGAGGAGGGAGAGGAGGTGGGAGATGGTAGAGCTGAAGGATCGTCAGCAATAGGAGACGGAGGGCAAGCTGCAATGTCACTCACGTCTGACATTGATGAACGCACAGTTCTCATCTTTGAAAGTTCGCAGCTTGAAGGTTCATATGTAGGGGACTTCCAGTACTAGACACAGGGAAAAGACTTACTGTACTGACACAGATAAGACAAATAGAATCCCTGCATGCTCAGAACTCACCTAGACAGGAAGATGATTCAAGTGCAAAACACCTATGATACAGCTGTGTATAAGAGGTGCCATAAAATTCTATGGAAATGAAAAAAGAGAGAGAAAAATCATTTCTTGCAAGGTTTCAGGGCCCTCCTAGCCCATAGGAGTCTTGGTGCCCATTGGAAGAAGTCCACCTTGACAGGTCCAGCACCCTGGGTCTGTGATAGGGAAGAACCTTTGTACTCTATTACAGGGATGTTGCCTACAAGCTTGAATTATTCATAATAGCCCATCTCTGGGAACCACTGCCTCCCAGGTAATGCGTGTTAAGCTAAAATACCTTTGTTTGACTCCCAGGAAACCTCCTGACCAGGCCCACCTGTGATTGGCTGTAGGTGGGAAGAAATTAACACAAACCCTCCTTCCCATCCGGAGTCTGATTGGAACCAGGACTTTTCCCCTCCTCCCCTTTTAGTATAAAAGAAGCCTGAATTCTAACTTAGGGAAGATGGCTCTTTGGGACACTAGTGTGTCATCTTCTCAGTCGGTTGGCTTTCCAAATAAAGTCGCCATTCCTTGCCCCAGCAACTCATTTCTCAATTTATCGGCCTGTCATACAGCAAGCCACACAGGAGGTTGGACTGGGTAACAGGCCCGGGGTTTGGCAAACAAGGAGCAAGCTGGCTTTTAACACCATCCTTCTCTTCATCCTCTCAGCTGGGCATCCCGGTGCAGGACTCAGCCTGCTTCTCTGTGGATGGCTTCATGGAGTAGAAGCACTTGAGTCTGCTGGAAGGACAGATAGGGCACTGATAGGTGGAGATGGGGGAGGTGGGGTGGAAGGCGGCTGTTGAGAACAGATGGAAGGGCATCCCAGGCAGAAGAATTGGTGGAGCAGCACCCTGAAAGTGGGCATGAAGGAGCTCCCACTGGGAGCATGGAGATGCTGCTGGAGCTGTCCCCTGGGGGGTCAGAGCAAGCTTACCCTCTGGGTGAGTGCTCCCAGGTCACACACCCAGACCCGTCAAGGAGGGCAGCCTAATGACTCAGAGAATGCAGGCTTAGGAGTTGTTGTGGACTGAATTGGCCCCTAGATTCATACATCGAAGCCCTGATCCCCAGTACCTTAGAATGTGACTGTATTTGGAGACGGGGTCTTTAAAGAGGTAATAAGGTTAAATGGGGCCATAATGGTGGGGCCCTAATCCAATCTGACTGGTGTCCTTATAAGAGGGAGAGACGCCTGGGATGCACAGGCACAGAGAAAAGCCCATGTGAGGACACAGTGGGATGGCAGGTGTCTACAAGCCAAGGAGAAAAGCCTCAGCAGAAACCAGCCCTGCTGGCACCTTGATCTTGGACTTGCAGCCTCCAGAAGTATGGGAAATAAATGTCTGTTCTTTAAGCCACCCGGTCTAAGGTATTTTGTTAGAGCAACCTGAGCAGGAGTCAACCTCAGGCTCCAGACTTCCTCACTGGGTCCCAGAGGACTCAGCCTCTCGGAGCCTGACTTCTGATCTGATGCATAAAACAGAGAGAAGCAGCAGCTTGAGTGAATCGTGCATGTGAAATGGGCGTCTAGTAAGCATGCAGATGTGGACAGAGTGTAATCTCTAAAATGAGGTGCATGCACCTGGGGTGCAGAGGGGAACAGATGTATGGGGGGTGGGGGGGAAGAAAAGATAAGAACTTCTTTTTACATTTATTCTACATCTTCCCTTTACATTTCTATTTTTACATATGGTTTTCATGGACATAGCGCAGAAATACATAAATGTTTCTAATTTATGAAGAAACACCATCCTTGTACGTTTCTACTTTGAGCACGGTTTTAATGCACGTTATATATAAATGCAGTGCTATGTGTATGTGACACATGAATAAACAGATTGGCATCTTGTAGGGGTACATGATTCTTAGATGTACTGATAGGAATGTGCAATTTAAAAAAACTCTGGAGACCTGTGTAGACCATAACAATGTGTCCCCTAAGATTTCTTTGTATCCACTGATCAGCCATGGGAGGGGGTGTGATTATAGCTAGATGCCATCAGGAGGTTGGAGGTTAATGGAAGAATGGCAGAGCACCTGTGCCCACCTAGCCCTCTGGACAAGACCTTTGAGGTGGGAGCTCCAAGTATCCCCGTGAGAGTCATTGTGAGATTCTGCCAATGAACGAGGACCTTCCGGGCAGTGGATGAGCCCCAATGGCACAGACATTGGCACAAACATCAGTGTTCAGGTGGTGTGCTTTCATGATTAATAATAACGTGGTTATAACCATAACATGATTAATAATTCACAGCAGGAAAGCTGCAAGGAGTGGGCAAGTGGAAACCAGAATAGGAAAGGGAAAAGTGGTGGACGCTGAGTGGCGGCGCCCCTGACAGCCTGGGCACCAGTGAAGCTCCCTTTGAGTCTCCCCAAAATGACCGGAGGCACTTGGACGGGGCGGGGCGAGGAGAGCAGATAACATTCTTGTTTGGGGAGATAAGCGGCCTGAGGCCTCTGTCATTTGGGCATCAGCGTAAATGTGGCCCCATTTCACAATCACGGACAGGTGGACAGATGAGTCCCCGTGGCCCATGAGTTCTGTATTTCTCCGAATATCTGCTGTCTGGGGCCGGGGAGCTCAATGCCTAGAATTCACATTATGAGGCAGTCCAGGGAGCCCCAGAGCAGACCATGAGGACGGAGGAAGTGGGTTTGCCTTCACTCTATGAGTGGTTTTTATCCATGAAGGGAGAGCCTGATAAACAGAATACAAACCTGTGGGTCTGAGAGCGGGCAATGCTGTGTTGTGTCCAGAAAAAAAATGCCCAGACTTTGGTTCCATCCAGACTTGGTTGAAATTCCTAGCTGTGTGACCTAGGCAAGTCACTTAACGTCTCTGAGCCTTGGTTGTTTCATTGGTACGACAGAAATATTCTGTTCCTCAGGGCAAACAAGGGGCGGAGAGGCCTATGTATCCAATCCACCCTGACCTCCAACATCCCCACAACCTTCCTCTGGGGAATGACATTCTTTTTTTTTTTAATTAGTTAATTTATTTCTTTATTTTTGGCTGCGTTGGGTCTTCGTTGCTGCACACGGGCTTTCTCTAGTTGCGGTGATCGGGGGCTACTCTTCCTTGCAGTGCACGGGCTTCTCATTGCGGTGGTTTCTCTTGTTGCAGAGCATGGGCTCTAGGCACGCGGGCTCAGTAGTTGTGGCTCGCGGGCTCTAGAGCACAGGCTCAGTAGTTGTGGCACATGGGCTTAGTTGCTCCGTGGCATGTGGGATCTTCCCGGACCAGGGCTCGAACCCGTGTCCCCTGCATTGGCAGGTGGATTCCCAACCACTGCGCCACCAGGGAAGTCCCTGGGGAATGACATTCTGAGTACAGAGTCTTCAAAGCTCCAGGAAAACCCCTGAGTAGCATCACGAGCAGTAACCTCAATGCCATGATTTCTTCTCCTGCAAACTGTGGCCAGTGGGATGAAGCTGGGGAGGTGAGGAGCAGCTGCTACAAAGTCCCTTCTTTTAGAACGATCGCATTTTGCACCAGCCAGGGACATCTGCCGGTCCTCCTGAGAGCCAGCTGGAGGTTCTGCTCTCATTTACCCGCTCTGAGCACACTGGCCCCTTCCTCTCACTTCCTGCCCCACCTGCCACTCCCTCTGGCTTCCTTGCCACAGCCAGGGTCTACTTTTCCTGAAAGACTTGGTTTCCTCTCCTCAGCCAGGCAACATGCCCAAGGTGGGAGGGTAGGGGGTAGAGAAGAACCCAGGACAGTGGAGCGATCGAGGGTCTCGTGCCCACTTTCCAGAGCATCTGCACAGAGACTCTGAACGTGCATGAGACACTTTCCTGGAGGGTGTCTCTCTTATAGGGGTCACGAGTCCTGGAACCCAGGAGTTCTTTTGCATTTCATAGAAAAGGAAAATGAGGTTGCATCCAATTCGGCGTGGATTAATTGAGCATCTACTTCGTGCCAGACATCTTCTAGGCACTGAAGATGTACTATGTCTTAGTGTGCTAGGGCTGTCACAGAAAAAATACCACAGACTGGGTGGCTGAAACAACAGACATTCATTTCTCACAGTTCTGGAGGCTGCAAGTCCAAGATCAAGGTATTGGCAGTTTGGTTTCCTCTGAGTTCTCCCTCCTTGGCTTGCAGACAGCCTCCTTCTTGTTGCTTCTTCACGTAGTCACTCTCATGCACAGTCGTCCCTGGTGTCCCTTCCAGGACACCAGTCCTATTGGATTGGGGTGCACCCTAATAGCTTCATTTTAACTTAATCACCTCTTTTAAAACCTCATCTTCAAATACGGTCACATTCTGAGATGCTGGGGGTTAAAGCTTCAACATATGAATTTGGAGGGGATACAATTCAGCCCGTAACACTGCCTAAGTAAGAAAAATTCCCTACGGTTTCTGGGAGCTCAAAGAGGTTATATGACTCCTATAATCCAAGGTAGTTTTCAAATATCTTGTAGGCAGCCTATCCTGCTGTGTATAAAAGATAAAAGCTCTAGTGTCTCTGGTTGCAGAAGCAAAAGCAGTAACCACACCACACCCCAGAACCTCCAGGGAGTTTTCAAACCCTGAGCAGGGCTAACTGTAAGATCTTGAAAAGTAATAACAGCTAGTGTTTATTAAGCACTTACTGTGGGCCAGATGCTCTTCTAAAAACATGAGCGCATTAACTCTGGCAGCAAACCCCTGAGAGAGGAACTATCATCCCATTTTACAGATGAGCTGACTCCGGAGCCAGGACTTGTGCTGAGCTGCTGTATGAGCTCCTTGGAGCCTGTGAAGTACAAGGTTTAGTATTCTTGACTCCAGCGCCGTCAAATCTAATGATGGTGATGATAATGCAGAAATTCTTATCCCTCATCTTCCTGCAGGGAATGGCTGCTTTCTCTTAACCCTTTTCTATTTCATTTTGCCTGTCCTATTGTACGTGCTCTTTGTGTAAGACATCCCTAACGTTTTGGGAAGGAAATGAGGTGTTCATTATGAAGGAATACTGCTTGCCTCTGTAGACCCCCTTTATTCAGCCATTCACAAGAAAGTGAGAAGGGAGAGAGACAGACAGAATAAGAGAATGTTTGCTAAAGACATGACCTAGGCACTCAGTAAATATTAGAGCACACTGTGGGGCTTTTCACACCATCAGTCCTGCCTGTGCTTCTGTCCCACCACATAGTATATGACGTCAGGCAAACTACATACATTTTCTGAGCTTTGGATTCCTTGTCTGTAAAGCAGCAGATCCCACAGGGGGGTTTGCCCACATTAAATGAAATGATAACGTCTTGCCCAGAACCTGGAACGTGGTAGGAACCCAGCAGGCATTGCTCCCCTTCTGTACCCTGAGTATTTGGATGGACCATCAACAGAGGGCGCTGCCTGGTCCAATGTGGTTTGTGCTGCCTCAGTCTAGTGGGTACGGAGCTGATGACTTTGAAGGGTCGTCAGATTACCCTGCCTGTGGGCAGCGTGCTGGGGGCGGAACACATCCCTCTGAAGGAGCAATTAAGCATCATTTGCATTTCTTATAGAGAACAGATGCTCATTTCCATCAAGAAATGTTCCCATACGGCCTTGGCCTCGTTGCAATTTCCATCAAGGGGTGGTCTTGAAATTTGCAATTAAAGGTGTCCCTTGGCCATGCCAGAAAAGGAACTGAGTTTCCATCTGGCCCAGAGGTTCTTTGTTTCGCTTCAAACATAAGGGAAGCCAGTCTTCTTAGGCCCAAAGACCCCACCAGCTCTCCCTAGAGTTCCCACGTGGGGGAAGGGATGGGGTCAGCACAGGCTCACGTCTGTACATATGTGGAATCTCCACGTGGGGGAGCCCCTGGGATCCTGCCCTATTGCCCACACCCCCCGCCCAGAGTTGGCTATAAAATGGAGAATTGGATCCCCAGATCATGAGACTTCTTCAAATTAAACATGCAAAGGGGACCCTCCTCTGTGAGCTGCTTAGGGTACTGAGGGGGTTTCAAGCAGCCTCCACGCCCCCCGTGACGAGCCTTCACCTCTTGGCTGGCCCAACTCTTCCTCAACTGGGCCTCCAATTCACTGTTCCTTTTCCCAGTCCGTCCTTGCCTCACTCCTTAAATCTGATGCATGCTTTTATCTTCCTGACCATGCCTGGCTTCCTCCCGGCCATGACTCCCCTCCCCCTCCCAGTACTGCATCCCCCATCCGCAGGTAACTGCAACCCAGACTCCGCCCACTTCCCAGCATCCCCTAGTGCTTTCCTGCTTCCCGGAGAACCGTTCCCCGCCTGTCTGCCATCCCAGCCAGCTGGCTCTGCTGCTCTGGTGAGAGAGCTTGGTGGTGCCATGTTTTCCCAGAAATGAACATCGGAGGGCGCCATTTACCTCCTTGCCCCTCTGTCCTCCCAGGGCAATGCCGCCTGCTAACTCTTGTGCCCCCAGGCTATCCTCTCCTTCGGGGACCACTCAGCCTGCCCTCCCAAGTAGCGATCCAGGTCTCCCTTGACCTTCCTCTTCCATCACATGATTGTCTCTCGTGTCCCGTTCCCTCAGGACTCGCACGGGCTCTGAATTCATTCGCTGGCAGTGTGAACTGGGTATACCTCTCATCCTGTCTGAACCTCAGGCTCCTTAAATGCAAACTGGTGGGGCGGGGTTGAGGGCGGTACGGCCATATCATTGGCAGTTAGGATGATTCCATGAGATCAATAGAAAAGTCTCTCTCTCTTTTCCTGAGTGGCAGGAAATCTCTAGGATGGAGTGTGACGCAGCAAGGGGTCATCTCTCCTTTACATCTTTATAACTGTCCCAGGAGTCCCCAGCAGATGTTCTCTCAAGTCTTTTTGGCCCAAAATATGCCATATGCCCGTGCCTACACACATCACCAACAAAGGGTTTGGAAACCCATGATTGACTTGGACCTATCAGGATTTCCCCCTTGGGCTGGGGCTGAGATGAACACCCCTTGAAACCCAAAGCTGAGTGAAGGAGGACAGATGCGTGTTCTGAATCCAAAGAGGGAGGGGGGTGGGCGAGAAATGCATGTCGAGTGGGCAGCCAGCAGTATCAGCTACACTTGGCAAGCTTATGGTCCCCAAGTACCGTATGGCCGCAGGGCTCTTTCCACCAGATTTTTTAGATCACACCTAAACACCCATCCATGTGTCATAGGCAAAGTTTGGCAGGAAGTGCCAGAATGTAGCATCCCACCGGTGTTCTGATCTGTGCCTCTGATGTCAGTAGCATAAAGGATGAAAAACAGCTCAGTCAGCTTTCCTGATGGTTGCATAACTTTGGAAGTGGCTTTGTGAAAGATGGTTTTAGGAGACCTATGAAAGAAAAGGCACACTTTCCTGCTGTAAGTCCATGGACCAGGACCCAGACGATGCACCCCTCAACCTCCTGAAGGACTCAACAGCTGCTTTCCTTGGCCAGATCCTCTCAGATGCCCTCCATGTAGGCCCCTCAACAGAAAATCCCATTCACTGCCTTTTTTAAAAATTAATTCATTTATTTATTTATTTATTTTTGGCTGCGTTGTGTCTTCGTTGCTGCGCGCGGGCTTTCTCTAGTTGCGGCAAGCGGGGGATACTCTTTGTTGTGGTGCGCGGGCTTCTCACTGCAGTGGCTTCTCTTGTTGCGGAGCATGGGCTCTAGGGAGCACGGGCTCAGTAGTTGTGGCTCACAGGCTCTAGAGCACAGGCTCAGTAGTTGTGGCGCACAGGCTTAGTTGCTCCGCGGCATGTGGGATCCTTCCGGACCAGGGCTTGAACCCGTGTCTCCTGCATTGGCAGGCAGATTCTTAACCACTGCGCCACCAGGGAAGCCCCATTCACTGCCTTTTCAGCTGGGCAAAAGGGCCTGAAAGGATGATTCCAATCAGGCCAGTTGGTTTAACACCATAAAATCAGGTGGTAAGCAGCTGTTACATGCAAAGGTCCACCAAACCTGTCTGTTCTTTGTGGTCAGTCTCCATCTAAGTGAGGCTCTAAATGAGCCACCACAATGATACCCCAGGCCTTGTTATGTCAATTTGTGGGAAGCCATTGAGTCCCAGCAGCAGGAAGAGAATCTCCTTTGGACCCAGTCCTTACAGGGGGAGCCTCAGCCCAGTTTTCCTGTGATCTGCAGGGCTGGGTCAGGGGCCTCTTGACTGGGGTGGGGGAAGTCACCTGGGGGAGGGGCGGGCCAGGGGTGGGAAACTTGTCCCTGCTGGGGACTCCTGGGACAGTTCTCCTTGGCCTTATAAAGAGACCTAAGGGAGAGATGGTCACTTCCTGCCTCGGAACGTTGTACCTGAATATGATGCCTGGACCTGCTTCAGCCACCCTGTGACCACGTAGGGACTCCAGCCCAGGAATGGTTCAGACACATGGAGAGGTGCAAAGCCAAGAGACTCACAGAGAAGCAGAACGGGAGCCCGGTGTCACCCTGGGTTTGTCCTGCCTATGACCCTCCTATTACGCTGGTTGAGTTGAGGTTGGCCATGCAGGCATCTGCGTGATACACTATGTGTGCTTGGTCAAGTTGATTAATATGGCGCCCACCCCTACTGGGGCCCATAGAAAAAGATCTTATTACTTTATTTATAGTGGCAGCTAATAGAATTATAACAATGGGGGTCTGTATTATTTTATGCATATTAAAAATTCTTTTGGTTGCATGTAACAGTCACCCAAATTGAACAAGGTTTAAACACAAATGAGAATTTATTGTCAGAATATGGGCCTGTCTGACAACACCCAAAGCATGGAGTGTGGTTTTGATCTTGTGAACACATTGGAATCAAGGTTCCAGATGCCCTCAGGCCACCCACTCTGTACTGGGTTGAGTAGTGTCCCCAAAAGCTCATGTCTACCTGGAACCTCAGAATGTGGTCTTATTTGGAAATAGGATCTTTGAGATGTGATTAATTAAAATTAAGGTGAGGTCACATTGGGTTAGGGTGAACCTTAATCCAATAACTGGTGTCCTTATAAGAAGACATGGAGAACAGACACAGAAAGAAGACGTTGTAAAGACACACAGTGGAGAATGCCATGTGAAGACAGAGATTGAAATACTAGAGTGATGTGTCTACAAGCCAAGACACACCAAGGACTGCCAACAGAAGCTAGAAGAGAGGAAGGGAAGGGTCCTCTTCTAGAAACTTTGGATGAAGTATGGCCCTGTCAACGTCTCAGTTTTGGACTTCTAACCTCCAACTGTGAAAAAATAAATTTCAATTGTTTTAAGCTCCACAGTTTGTAGTAATTTGTTACAGCAGCCCTTGGAGACAAATATACCCTCTACTCTTCTTGCTTATGTTGGCTTCTCTTTTCCCTCTGGCCACTACAGTTCAACCCCTCTACCCCTTCATCCACCAAGCTGCCAATAGCTTGCAAATTGGACACTTGTCAATCAAGCCTCAAAAAGAGAGTCAGGGGCTTCCCTGGTGGTCCAGTGGTTGAGACTTCACCTTCCAATGGGTGTGGGTTCAATCCCCCTTCCAATGTGGGCGGGGGTGTAGGTCAGGGAGCTAAGATCCCACATGCCTCAGGGCCAAAAAACCAAAACATAAAACAGAAGCAATACTGTAACAAGTTCAATAAAGACTTTAAAAATGGCCCACATGAAAAAAAGAGAGAGAGAGCGTCAGTCCTTTCTGCCTCTCCAATGAAATTCTCTGGGAAAGAACTCAAACTGGCCCAGCTTAACTTGGGAGATAAATCTAGACCAATCCACTGTGGCCACAGGGAAAGTGACATTGCACCAGGATGGCAGCTCCCAAAGTAGCCATGGGAAAGAGGGTTAAAGGAGAATTTCTAGAGTATCAAGTGTCCACTGCAGATACCCTTAAATCATTATTCCAGAAATACTGGCTTCTCTGGACCATGTTCATCTGTCCTTTAGTATTTTCATGCATATCTGTCAACGAAAAATGGGGTAAAAATGGAGAAAGAACACTGAATCTTAAAAAGCCAGAAATCTAGGCTGACCAATGGAAAACTTAGGCAATGTGCAACGTCAAAGAGAAGATGGACCCCAGTGTTCCTGGAAGGAATAATGGCACATCTTATAAAGTAAATAATTTGATGGTCCTTACCCCATGCTGTCTGCCTGGAATGATGAATTGATGGCATTCAGCCCTGTGGAAAAGGGATCTCGAGAAGTGGCCAAATAGAACTGTGCTTACTTCAATCTTTGTCTCTGCAGATTTTTCTCTTCTCTGTTGCAGTGTGGAAACTGGGGCAGTCACAAAAAGACAAATACTGTATGATGCCACTTACAGGAGGTAACCAGAGTAGTTAAATTCACAGAGACAGAATGTAGAATGGTGGTTGCCAGGGGCTGGGAGGAAGGGAGAAATGGGCATTTATTGTTTAATGGATATAGAGTTTCAGTTTTGCAAGATAAAAAGAGTTTTGAAGACAGTTTGCACAACAGTGTGAATGCACTAAACACTACTGAACTGTACACTTAAAAGTGATTAAAATGGAAAATTTCATGTCACATGTATTTTACTACAATTTGAAATAATAAATAAGTCTCCACTGAGAGCATCATTCAATTCCTGCCCCAGCTAGACTACTAAGGAATGGTTAAGAGCATATACTTTGAAATGAGATAGACCTGGGTTCACCTCTGAGTTTCCCATAGACCTGAGCATGGATGTGGGTAAGGTAGATGCTCAATCTTCAAAAATGTTTTTTAAACCAAAATATACATTTTATCTTTCAAGTGACTAAATCATATTGAGTACCAGGTTCCCAACCATTCTTTGAGCCTCCGTCCACAAATTTAGAGTGATCAGGATGTTTTAACAGCCAACTGATTCCCCAGCCTAAGCTGGAGTTGGTAACCTGTCCTGGCCAATGAATATTGGGGAGTGTGCACTTTCTCTGCTCTGTGTGTATGGTCCAGACAGCCTTGCAACTCTGGCTTCAGAAATGAAGAGCAGCATAACCCCACTGCCATTAAACTTGTCAAGTTTATCCTCCAGAAAGGTACTTTGTGTATCTAACACTGACACCTAACGAAGACCCTGGTGGGTCATTTGGATACACCTAGCCCAACTCTGCAATGCAATCAGTGATGTCCTCACCAGGCTTTTGGGTTCACATCAGGGAAGAGTTGGAATTCATCCCTCGGGATGTTCAACATGGAAGGGCCTCAGTCATCATTTAACCTTCCTCCTTGTTTTTAAAAATGGGGAAACTGACACCCAGAGACGGTTAAGGGACTTGTTTAATAGAAACTAAAGGTAGAAATGGGGATCAAACCCAGACCTTTGGAGACTAAGTACAGACAAGTTTCCACCACAACAGGCTGCTTCACAAAAATATATGTGCCTCATGAGTTTCCAAGTCATCTGCGCTCAGGAACCTAGCCAATTTTCTCTGTACTTCTCCAGTTTTAATGTATGCACTGTCAAAGTGAGCATGTATAAAAATGTACATTGTTAACTATGATAATGAAATCCTGGACTCCTCTGTACATTCCACTATAATAGCATATATCACAACATTTTATAATTATCTCTTTGTGGCCTGTCTCCAGTTCCTCCCCCACCAGACTGTAAATTCCCTGACAACAAGGACTGTCTTGTTCCCAGTACCTAGCACAGCAGCTGATACAACTATGACCCTGGATAGACAGTAGTTAGATCATTGGCTGTGCAAATGAGACGTGCATTGTCCATAATGACAAATATTTATTTCATATCTTAGTCTTAGAAGAAGCAAGTTGTCTGAGAAAATGTATAGCATATGCAGGGGTCCAAGCAAATTGTCAGAAGTGTAACAGAATTCTGCAGATGCCTTGTGGTTTTTTGTTTGGGGGATTGTTTTATTGTTTTATAATAAAATTCAAGCCTCCTATGTATGTCAGGTAACAGGATGCCTGAATCAAACATTTCAGCAGGTCCCAAATTTTAAGCATACAATCTGCTCTATTTTCAGAATTAACTCAGTTGTTCATTAATCCTTTATGTGTTGAGAAGCCGGGTGGCCCAGCCAATGATACACCCATCTGGCAACCAAAAGCAATTTTAAAATAAGTCAAATCCTTCACTTGTGTTTCTCAGAAACCATAAAGTACAGCTTAATGTATGGTCCAGAGAAGCCCTTATTAGAAAATCCTCTCTTTTCCTAATCCTATCCCTCATATCCTGCAAATGGTTCAGCATCACCCGCTACACATTTTTGGTGCACTTCTGGATCACAGTGGTGAAATAATACCACAACTGCATCTCCTTTCCATCCTCAAGCCAATAAGATGGTACTAAATTAATTTAGAAGATACAAACACTCAATAGAAAAGAGATTAAGAGGTGGGACACAAAGAGACAGGAGATTTCAGCAAAGTCCTGCAACATGGTGAGCCCACTGAGACACCAGAGTAACTACTGGGTGAGCAGAAGTCCCAACCAAGAGCAACCTAGACAGCATTACACTCTGAGAGGATCTCAGCCTCTCTTGCAGACACTTAGAGAGGCTCGGGATTCAGAAATGCTTGGTGCAAGTGAAATGTTAGGCTGAAATAGAGTATTATCGAAGGTGTACATAGGAAGCCAGTGGACTCACTGCCACTATCCCCTGACCACCCCGCCTCACACACACCCATGTGGAAACACAGACACATGGAAGCAATACATATTCCCTCCATGCAAACAATCAGACAACTTCTCCTTAAAGAAATGGAATGTTCCAGGGGGAAAAAACTCTATGTTCTGGTATTTAGGGGCCCAGGATAACGGCCAACAGCTCTCTTGATCATCTTCCTCGAGAAGCCTCACCTACGAAATGCAAAAGGCTATAATCCTTATGAAGGGGAATTTAGCAACACCAAGCAAAATGACACATGCATTTGTTCTCTGACCAGCAAGTCCACTTCCATGAATCTATCCAAACAATGTGAAGAAGACACATGCACAAGGATCTTCACTGTAACTGTATTGTAATAGCAAAAGACTGGACCCAAATATCATCCATAGGAACGGGTTGAATAAACACTGGTACATCAAAACAATGGGGAGCTTTACAACCCTAAAGAGAAATGAGGAAACTGTCTATAAACTGCTATGAGGGACTTCCCTGGTGGCACAGTGGTTAAGAATCCACCTGCCAATGCAGGGGACATGGGTTTGAGCCCTGGTCCGGGAAGATGCCACATGCCGCGAAGCAACTAAGCATGTGTGCCACAACTACTGAGCCTGCGCTCTGGAGCCTGTGAGCCACAACTACTGAGCCTGTGTGCCACAACTACTGAAGCCAGGTGCCTATAGCCCATGTTCCACAACAAGAGAAGCCACTGCAATGAGAAGCCCGCGCACCACAACAAAGAGCAGCCCCCTGCTCGCTGCAACTAGAGAAAGCCCACGCACAGCAACGAAGACCCAACACAGCCAAAAATAAATTAATTAATTAACTAGTTAAAATAAAACTGCTATGAGTTAATCTCCATGATACATTGCTAACAAGAGGAAAAAGCAAACTACAGAGCAATGTTTAGAGTATGTTACCTTTTGTGTAAGAAGGGAGGAAATATGAATAATTTTCTTTTTCTGTGACATCTTTTTCTGGTTTTGGTATCAGGGTGATGGGTGGCTTCGTAGAATGAATTTGAGAGTGTTTCTCCCTCTGCAATTTTTTGGAAGAGTTTGAGAAGGATCGGTGTTAGCTTTTCTCTAAATGTTTGATAGAATTTGCCTGTGGAGCCATCTGGTCCTGGACTTTGGTTTGTTGGAAGATTTTAAATTACAGTTTCAATTTCATTACTTGTGATAGGTCTGTTTATATTTTCTAATTCTTCCTGGTTCAGTCTTGGAAAATTGTACCTTTCCAAGAATTTGTCCATTCCTTGTGGTTGTCCATTTTATTGGTATATAGTTGTTTGTAGTAGTCTCTTACAATCCTTTGTATTTCTGTGGTGTCAGTTGTGATTTCTCCTTTTTCATTTCTAATTTTATTGATTTGCATCCTCTCCTTTCTTTTCTTGATGAGTCTGACTAAAGGTTTATCAGTTTTGTTTATCTTCTCAAAGAACCACCTTTTAGTTTTATTGATCTTTGGTATTGTTTTCTTCATTTCTACTTCATTTACTTCTGCTCTGATTTTTATGATTTCTTTCCTTCTACTTACTTTGGGTTTTCTTTGTTCTTCTTTCTCTAGTTGATTTAAGTGTAAGGTTAGATTGTTTATTTGAGATTTTTCTTGTTTCTTGAGGTGAGATTGAATTGCTATAAACTTCCCTCTTAGAACTGCTTTTGCTGTGTCCCATAGGTTTTGGGTGGTTGTGTTTTCATTGCCATTTGTTTCTATGTATTTTTTTTATATCTTCTTTGATTTCTTCAGTGATATCTTGGTTATTTAGTAGCACACAGTTTAGCCTCCATGTATTTGTGTTTTTTACAGTTTTTTTCCTGTAATTGATTTCCAATCTCATAGCGTTGTGGTCAGAAAAGATGTTTGATATGATGTTAATTTTCTTAAATTTTCCAAGGCTTGATTTGTGACCCAAGGTGTGATCTATCCTAGAGAATGTTCCATGTGCACTTGAGAAGAAAGTGTATTCTGCCACTTTTGGGTGGAATGTTCTATAAATATCAATTAGATCCATCAAGTCTATTGTGTCATTTACAGCTTGTGTTTCCTTATTTATTTTCTCTTTGGATGATCTGTCCATTGGTGTAAGTGGGTGTTATTATTGTGTTACTGTCGATTTCTCCTTTCATGGTTGTTATCATTTGCCTTATGTATTGAGGTGCTCCTATGTTGGGTGCAAAAACATTTAAAATTGTTATATCTTCCTCTTGGATTTATCCTTTGATCATTATGTAGTGTCCCTCCTTATCTCTTGTAGCAGTCTTTATTTTAAAGTCTATTTTACCTGATACAAGCATTGCTATTCCAGATTTCTTTTCATTTCCATTTGCATGGAATATCTTTTTCCATCCCCTCACTTCCAGTCTGTATGTGTCCCTAGGTCTGAAGTGGGTCTCTTGTAGACAGCATATATATGGGTCTTGTTTTTGTATCCATTCAGCGAGCCTGTGTCTTTTGCTTTGGTCATTTAATCCATTTACATTCAAGGTTATTATCGCTATGTATGTTCCTATTACCATTTTCTTCTTTTGGGTTTGTTTTATGTGGGTCTTTTTCTTCTCTTGTGTTTCCCGCTTACAGAAGTTTCTCTAGCATTTGTTTTTTTTTTTTTTTAATTTTATTTATTTATTTATTTATTTATTTATGGCTGTGTTGGGTCTTCGTTTCTGTGCGAGGGCTTCCTCTAGTTGCGGCGAGCGGGGGCCACTCTTCATTGCGGTGCGCGGGCCTCTCACTATCGCGGCTTCTCCCGTTGCGGAGCACAGGCTCCAGACGCGCAGGCTCAGTAGTTGTGGCTAATGGGCCTAGTCGCCCCGCGGCATGTGGGATCTTCCCAGACCAGGGCTCGAACCCGTGTCCCCTGCATTAGCAGGCAGATTCTCAACCACTGTGCCACCAGGGAAGCCCTAGCATTTGTTTTAAAGCTGGTTTACTGGTGCTGAATTCTCTTAGCTTTTGCTTGTCTGAAAAGCTTTTGACCTCTCCATCGAATCTGAATGAAATCCTTGCTGGGTAGAGTAATCTTGGTTGTAGGTTTTTCTCTCTCATCACTTTAAGTATATCTTGCCACTCCCTTCCGGCCTGCAGAGTTTCCGCTGAAAAATCAGCTGATAACCTTATGGGGATTCCTTTGTATGTTATTTTTTGTTTTTCCCTTGCTGCTTTTAATATTTTTTCTTTGAATTTAATTTTTGTTAGTTTGATTAATATGTGTCTTGGTGTGTTTCTCCTAGGATTTATCCTGTATAGGACTCTCTGTACTTCCTGGACTTGGTGACTATTTCCTTTCCCATGTTAGAGAAGTTTTCAAGTATAATCTCTTCAAATATTTTCTCAGATCCTTTCTTTTTCTCTTCTTCAGGGACTCCTATAATTCGAAAGTTGGTGCATTTAATGTTGTCCCAGATGTCTCTGAGATTGTCTTCAATTCTTTTCATTCTTTTTTCTTTATTCTGCTCCTTGGCAGTTATTTCCACCATTTTGTCTTCCAGCTCACTTATTCTTTCTTCTGCCTCAGTTATTCTGTTATTGATTCCTTCTAGTGTATTTTTCATTTCAGTTATTGTGTTTTTCATCTCTGTATTTTTGTTCTTTAGTTCTTCTAGATCTTTGTTAAACATTTCTTGTGAAAAACCACATTCACAGAAAGAGAGACAAGATGAAAAGGCAGAGGGCTATGTACCAGATGAAGGAACAAGATAAAACCCTAGAAAAACAACTAAATGAAGTGGAGATAGGCAACCTTCCAGAAAAAGAATTCAGAATAATGATAGCGCAGATGATCCAGGACCTCGGAAAAAGAATGGAGGCAAAGATTGAGAAGATGCAAGAAATGGTTAACAAAGATCTAGAAGAATTAAAGAACAAACAAACAGAGATGAACAATATAATAACTGAAATGAAAAATACACTAGAAGGAATCAATAGCAGAATAACTGAGGCAGAAGAACAGATAAGTGACCCGAAAGACAGACTGGTGGAATTCACTGCTGCAGAGCAGAATAAAGAAAAAAGAATGAAAAGAAATGAGGACAGCCTATGATACCTCTGGGACAACATTAAACACAACAACATTCGCATTCTAGGGGTACCAGAAGGAGAAGAGAGAGAGAAAGGACCCAAAAAAAATTTGAAGAGATTATAGTCGAAAACTTCCCTAACATGGGAAAGGAAATAGTCACCCAAGTCCAGGAAGTGCAGAGAGTCCCAGGCAGGATAAACCCAAAGAGAAACATGCCAAGACACATAGTAATCAAATTGGCAAAAATTAAAGACAAAGAAAAATTATTGAAAGCAGCAAGGGAAAAATGACAAATAACATGAAAGGGAACTCCCATAAGGTTAACAGCTGATTTCTCAGCAGAAGCTCTACAAGCCAGAAGGGAGTGGCATGACATATTTAAAGTGACAAAAGGGAAGAACCTACAACCAAGATTACTCTACCCAGCAAGGATCTCATTCAGATTCGATGGAGAAATCAAAAGCTTTACAGACAAGCAAAAGCTAAGAGAATTCAGTACCACCAAACCAGCTCTACAACAAACGCTAAAGCAACTTCTCTACATGGGAAACACAAGAGAAGAAAAGGACCTACAAAAACAAACCCATAACAATTAAGAAAATGGTAATAGGAACATACATATCAATAATTACCTTAAACGTGAATGGATTAAATGCTCCAACCAAAAGACACAGGCTCACTGAATGGATACAAAAACAAGACCCATATATATGCTGTCTACAAGAGACCCACTTCAGACCTAGGGACACATACAGACTGAAAGTGAGGGGATAGAAAAAGATATTCCATGCAAATGGAAATCAAAAGAAAGTTGGAGTAGCAGTATTCATATCAGATAAGTTAGACTTTAAAATAAACAATGTTACAAGAGATAAGGAAGGACACTACATAATGATCAATGGATCAATCCAAGAAGAAGATATAACAATTATAAATATGTATGCATCCAACATAGGAGCTCCTCAATACATAAGGCAACCACTAACAGCTTTAAAAGAGGAAATCAACAGTAACACAATAATAGCAGGGGATGTTAACACCTCACTTACACCAATGGACAGATCATCCAGACAGAAGATTAATAAGGAAACACAAGCTTTAAATGACACAATAGACCAGATAGATTTAATTGATATTTATAGGACATTCCATCCAAAAACAGCAGATTACACTTTCTTCTCAAGTGCACATGGAACCTTCTCCAGGATAGATCACGTCTTGGGCCACAAATCAAGCTTCGGTAAATTTAAGAAAATTGAAATCATATCAAGCATCTTTTCTGAACACAACTCTATGAGATTAGAAATGAATTACAGGGAAAAAAATGTAAAAAACACAAACACGTGGAAGCTAAACAATACGTTACTAAATAACCAAGGAATCACTGAAGAAATCAAAGAGGAAATAAAAAAATACTTAGGGACAAATGACAATGAAATCACAACAATCCAAAACCTATGGGATGCAGCAAAAGCAGTTCTAAGAGGGAGGTTTATAGCACTACAAGCCTACCTTAAGAAACAAGAAAAATCTCACATAAACAATCTAACTTTACACCTAAAGGAACTAGAGAAAGAAGAACAAACAGAACCTAAAGTTAGTAGAAGGAAAGAAATCATAAAGATCAGAGCAGAGATAAATAAAATAGAAACAAAGAAAACAATAGCAAAGATGAATAAAACTAAAAACTGATTCTTTGAGAAGATAAACAAAATTGATAAACCATTAGCCAGACTCATCAAGAAAAAGAGGGAGAGGACTCAAATCAATAAAATTAGAAGTGAAAAAGGAGAAGTTACAACAGGCACCACAGAAATACAAAGCATCCTAGGAGACTACTACAAGCAACTCTATGCCAATAAAATGCACAACCTGGAAGAAATGGACAAATTCTTAGGAAGGTATAGCCTTCCAAGACTGAACCAGGAAGAAATAGAAAGTATGAACAGACCAATCACAATCACTGAAATTGAAACTGTGATTAAAAATCTTCCAACAAACAAAAGTCCAGGACCAGATGGCTTCACAGGTGAATTCTACCAAACATTTAGAGAAGAGCTAACACTCATCCTTCTCAAACTCTTGCAAAAGCTTGCAGAGGAAGAACACTCTCAAACTCATTCTATGAGGCCACCATCACTGTGATACCAAAACCAGACAAAGATACTACAAAAGAAGAAAATTACAGACCAATATCTCTGATGAATATAGATGCAAAAATCCTCAACAAAATACTAGCAAACTGAATCCAACAACACTTTAAAAGGATCATACACAATGATCAAGTGGGATTTATCCCAGGGATGCAAGGATTCTTCAATATATGCAAATCAATCAATGTGACACACCATATTAACAAATTGAACAATAAAAACCATATGATCATCTCAATAGATGCAGAAAAAGCTTTTGAGAAAATTCAACACCAATTTATGATAAAAACTCTCCAGAAAGTTGGCAAAGAGGGAATGTACTTCAACATAATAAAGGCCATATACGACAAACCCACAGCAAACCTCATTCTTAATGGTGAGAAACTAAAAGCATTTCCTCTAAGATCAGGAACAAGACAAGGATGTCCACGCTCGCCACTACTATTCAACATAGTTTTGGAAGTCCTAGCCATGGCAATCCGAGAAGAAAAAGAAATAAAAGGAATCCAAATTGGAAAAGAAGAAGTAAAACTGTCACTGTTTGCAGATGACATGATACTATACATAGAGAAACTTAAAGATGCCACCAGAAAACTACTGGAGCTAATCAATGAATTTGGTAAAGTTGCAGGATACAAAATTAATGCACAGAAATCTCTTGCATTCCTATAAACTAATGATGAAAAATCTGAAAGAGGAATTAAGGAAACACTCCCATTTACCACTGCAACAAAAAGAATAAAATACCTAGGAATAAACCTACCTAGAGAGACAAAAGACCTGTATGCAGAAAACTATAAGACACTGATGAAAGAAATTAAAGATGATACAAAGAGCTGGAGAGATATACCATGTTCTTGGATTGGAAGAATCAATATTGTGAAAATGACTATACTACCCAAAGCAATCTACAGATCCAATGCAATTCCTATCAAATTACCAGTGGCATTTTTTACAGAACTAGAACAAAAAATCTTAAAATTTGTATGGAGACACAAAAGACCCCAAATAGCCAAAGCAATCTTGAGAAAGAAAAACAGAGCTGGTGGAATCAGGCTCCCTGACTTCAGACTATACTACAAAGATACAGTAATCAAGACAGTACAGTACTGGCACAAAAACAGAAATATAGATCAATGGAATAGGATAGAAATCCCAGAGATAAACCCACACACATATGGTCACCTTATCTTTGATAAAGGAAGCAAGAAGATACAATGGAGAAAAGACAGCCTCTTCAATAAGTGGTGCTGGGAAAACTGGACAGCTACATGTAAAAGAATGAAATTAGAACACTCCCTAACACCACACAAAAAATAAGCTCAAAGTGGTTTAAAGACCTAAATGTAAGGCCAGATACTATAAAACTCTTAGAGGAAAACATAGGAAGAACACTCCATGACATAAATCACAGCAAGATCCTTTTTGACCCACCTCCTAGAGAAATGGAAATAAAAACAAAAATAAACAAATGGGACCTAAAAAAAAAAAAATTGTTTCTTGTATTTTCTCAATCCGTGCCTCCATTCTATTTCTGAGACTCTGGATCATCATTACTATCATACTCTGAATTCTTTTTCAGGTAGATTGCCTATTTCCTTTTCATTTATTTGGTCTTGTAGGTTTTTACCTTGCTCCTTCATCTATGACATATTTTTTTGCCATCTCAATTTTTTTTTTTTTTATGAGTGGGATTGTGTTCCTGTCTTACTGCTTGTTTGGCCTGAGGCTTCCAATACTGGAGTTTGTAGGCTGTTGGGTAGAGCTGGGTCTTGGTGCTGAGATGAGGACCTCCAGGAGACCTCACTCCAATGAATATTCCCTGGGGTCTGAGGTTCTCTGTTAGTCCAGTGGTTCGGACTTGGAGCTCCCACGGCAGGAGCTCTGGCCCAATCCCGGGCTCGTGAACCAAGATCTTGCAAGCGGTGTGGGGTGGCGGGTCACTTTGGGGTTCCTCCCGTCTCCTTGGGCATCAGAGTCCCCCACCAGCCGCTGGCAGGCACCCTGTTTTTGGGGAGGTGCTAACTCTGCATCTTCCCACACCACCATCTTCAATCAACTACACTTTGATTTTTCAAAAATAAATAAAATAAAATGGAAAGTTGCCACCATCAAAAATAAATAAATAAAATGAACAAAAAATAAACGCCTACACTAAACAGTACACTTAAATGTGAAGTATCAAATGCTTTTCCCATGAAGTCAGAAAGGAAACAAGGTTGCTATGAGCACCGTTTCTACCTACAATGTACCTGGGTCCGAGGCAGTTCAATAAAGCATGAGAAGGAGATAAGAACTATAAGGATGGGACAGGAGGAAATAAAGCTGTTATTATTTACAGAGAATATGGTTGTGTACTTTGAAAATTCAAAAGAATCTATAGATGAATTATTAGAATTAATAAGTGAATTTATAAGGGACCATGGAGGGAAAAATGTCTGTTTAAAAATCAATTTTATTTCCACATGGGAGCAACAAACCAATAGAAAATGAAAATTTTAAACAAATGCCATTTACAACAACAACACCAAAAAACACCAAACGTTGCTTGGCTCTGGAGCCCATGGATGAGCAGCTCAAGGCTGATTACTTAAAAGCAACAAAACAAAACAAAACAAAAATACTCAATGCCCAATGGGCTCTGGAGCTGTTAATTTCCATTTCTGTTTCATTTCATTCATGCTGTACATTTCCCTCCAGCCTAGCCCAGGTCCTGTCTAAAGAAGTATCCCTCCCTTGGAGGTGTGATTGAAAAGGTGCTAAGACCTGTTCTGTAAACTGAAAGATAAATATGAGTGGTAGAATTAATGCCACCAGACCACTCTGCAGGCCTCCTGGGAAAAGCCAAAGATGCTCCCTGGGTGGGATTGGACTCTGGAAGTGCACCTGGAGGCCAGAATCTGAAAGAAGAGGTGAGAAACTTTACAAATTGAGTGGTGGAGCTTCTGACCCTCCTTTCCGTCCACTCAGACTTGGTGTTGGGAGAATCTGCTCTACAGATGTGTCAGTCAAAATGGAGGAGAGCTTTTCTCACCCACAGCAAAAGAAAACTGTCTATTTTTTTGAGGAATTTGGGTGAAGTTTCCCTGGGGTTGGTTGCAAGCTATTTGAGTACCATCACCCACTTCCCCCCCACCCAAATCCCTTGCCTCTCACCCTCCACTCATTTTGCCAACAGCCCCATTTTGTTTGTTTGCCTAAGATAAGTCTTCTAAGTTTGGTGTTGCCACCATTGGTCCCACATTTTTGTCGCATTCTGCCAGGACATTCTCTGGGAATTCAGGAGCTTGTGCTGGCACGTTAGAGCTCTTGGTCATTTTATCCACAAGGCATTTTCGTTTCCTTAACTAAGGTTGATGAGCTTTAAAGGACCTACTGACATGTTAGAAACCAGGGGAAATGCATGGGCTCTAAAATAGAAAAAGGCAACTCAAACATCAATATGAATATGTGTTTAAATGTCTATAAGATGGAACCTAGGCAACTAGTCAATTTCAACTTCCCTAAGCCCTTTCTGGGCTTTATATGAATTACATTTTGTTTGGCTCATGGATACATTTTAATGTGCTTTGAGGGGAAGTGTTGTCTCTAAAATTAGGAGTGCTCAGTGGCCTTCTGAAGTCTTATACTGTGGCCCTCCAGGATTTCCAAGGTGGACTTGCAGGGAACTTCACAAGTTGAAGATTAAATGAGATCACATTTAATCACCTACTTTGAAAGTAGGTTTTTTTTAGGTTCTTTGAGGATCTCTTCTGTCATTCTTTTATCCTCTCCTTTTCCAGAGAATGAGTCACGATTCCCCAGAGCCACTTCCACCCCCAACTCCTACTCCTGTTTCCTCCGCGAATCCAATCCCACTCTAAATCTGCCACCAGAGCCTAGACAAAATCCAAGTAAGGGAAATTTTCTCTGTCATTTCTTGTGCCCCATAGAAACTTGATTTTTCTAAGGCTCACAAATGTTATTATGCCACCCTTGCCAAAAGTATTAACAATTGATTTAGGAAGATTTGGGAACCAGGATTAATAGGGGCAAATTTGGGGACAAGTGGGTCTCCTCAGTTCCCTTAGCCCATTGTCATCTGTCCTACTGGAACCTTTCCCTTTACCCCTAAAATGTTTCTGGCATACTTAGCTCCCAGTTTTCTCCATGATTGAAGAAAAAGTGTGTTTCTTTCCCTTTTCCTCCCTATCTTTTGACTTTTGCTTTTCAGCAAAAGCGGTATATTCTCTCATTGTTGTTAGTTCATGGGCAGAGGATGATAATGATAATTATGATACTAGTAATTATTGTCCTACCTTTCTCACTGTTCTGATTGTGCAGCCTCGTGTAGTAGAGTTTTTTTATAGGGATGCAAGACCGCACTTTGCTATTTCTCCAGCAGCCACTTGGAATTTAGAATCCATATTCTCAAACTCTAGCATTTATTAGAGGACATGTGATTAATCCAAGTTTTGCTCATGATTAAAAAAATTTCCCTGGGGTATTAGAAGACCTTGAGTCTAAAGCAATGGGTGTTCTTTGAGGAAGTAGTATTTCTCCACACTTCACATCACCTGTGGCGTTGTGGAAGTATGGGCAAAAACAGGAATTTTCTTCCCTACACACCAAACCTGCTCTTCCGCCTCTGCTCCATTTCTGAGTCTGAAATTGCTCCTCAATTCACCCTCTGAACCTTGCAGTCACTTTCAACATCTCTTCTACCTTCATGGCTCAAGCCAACGTCAGGTACCGCTCCAGTGAACTACCTCTCCCCGGCAAGCGCTGCTGTGAATCCTCGCCCTGTGATTGGTCCCCCCACCTGGAGCCCTATCCATACAAGTCCTTACCAGACCCTCCAAAAGATGATGCTTCCCAAGCTGAAGTTCATGTCATTAAGAGCCAGAAATAGTTCCTTACCTGATTGTCTGTCGGGTTAAGGAAATTTTCTTCTATTAGCAATGTTTAAAAATCAGAAATAAGGATTTATTGTATAGCACAGGGAACTATGTTCAATATCTTGTAATATCCTATAAAAGAATCTGAAAAAGTATACATATATACACATGTATATATGTATATGTAATATATGTGCATATACATATATAAAAGTATATATACTGAAAGTATATATACTGCATCACTTTGCTGTACACCTGAAACTAACACAATATTGTAAATCAACTATACCTCAATTACATAAATAAATAAATAAAATTTTTTAAAAATCAGCAATAAGCATTAAGTTTACTAAAATTTTTTAGTACCTCTTAACTTAGCATGTGGAATTCTTATTGGGTCTACTGATATGTCATATCACATTAATATATTTTCTATTTTTATGCCATGTTCACCCTCCTGAGATAAACCCTACCTCATTGTCATAGCGGATAATTGTTTTAAATTGAATTCAGTTTGTTAGTGTTTTGTTTGGAATTTTCACAGCTATGATTCTCAATAATTAAGGCATTACAATAGTAGTGATTTTCAAACAGTGAGTTGTATGGCCCTTAGTTTCCACGGAGGCCCCAAATGTACTTGAGGGTGAGGAATAGGAATTGGGGTGGGGGGGAAGAGGGGAAAGCAAGTAGGTGAGTACAAGCTCTCCTCTCTTCCTCAACCAGAGATGCTTTGTTTTTTAGATCTTTTTTATACACTAGGGTTCCATGTGTGGTTTTAGAGTTGACATTATTTGAGTGAAATGAATTGGGTGGTTTTCAATCTGTTCATATTTGCTGAGACACTTTAAATAGCATGGGAAATTATCTGTTCTGTAAAATCATATGAAATCAGATCTTTTTAACGGGCGGAAGAGTGAAAGGGTCAGTAAGTTTTTGAAAACCCTTTAAATTGAAATTTCTGTTGAGGTGATTGTAGATTCATATGCAGTTGTAAGAGATAGTCCAGAGAGGTTCTCTGTGCACTTTGGCCAATTTACCCCAGGTAACATTTTCAAAATTATAGTATAATATCAGAACCAAGATATTGTCATTGATGTAATCCACGGTCTTATTCAGGTTTCCTGAGTTTTACTTGTACTCTGTATGTGTGTGTGTGTGTGTGTGTGTGTGTGTGTGTGTGTGTGTGTGTCTGTGTCTGTGCGTGCACATGTGTGCGGCTCTATACAATTTTATCACCTGTGTGTGTTCGTGTATCCAGCAGCACAATCAAGCTACTCAGCAGTCCCAACACCACAAAGATCCCTCACGTTGCCCTTTTATAATCAAACCCACACCCCTCCTGATACCCCTTCCCTCTCCCCTTTTCTAATCCCTGGAAATCTCTAATACGTCCTCCATTTCTTTTTTTTTTTCACTTAAAAAATGTTACGTGAATGGAACCACACAGTGTGTAACCTTTCAGGAATGGCTTTTCTCACTTAACATAATTTCCTGGCTATTCATTCAAGTCATTGTGTGTAGCAACAGCTGGTTCCTTTTTCATTTCTGAGTAGTATTCTATGGTATGGATGTTCCACAGTTTGTTTAACCATCCAGCTGTTGAAGGATATCTGAGTTATTTCCAGTTTTTGACTATTACAAGTGAAGCTGCTATGAACATTTGCATACAGGTTTTTGTAAGAATGTAAGTTCTCACTTCTCTGGGATAAATGCTCAATTGATGGGCTGTATGGTAAGTGCGTATTCAATTTTTTTTTTTTTAATTTTATTTATTTATTTATGGCTGTGTTGGGTCTTCGTTTCTGTGCGAGGGCTTTCTCTAGTTGCGGCAAGTGGGGGCCACTCTTCATCGCGGTGCGCAGGCCTCTCACTATCGCGGCCTCTCTTGTTGCGGAGCACAGGCTCCAGACGCGCAGGCTCAGTAGTTGTGGCTCACGGGCCTAGTTGCTCTGTGGCATGTGGGATCTTCCCAGACCAGGGCTCGAACCCGTGTCCCCTGCATTGGCAGGCAGATTCTCATCCACTGCACCACCGGGGAAGCCCGCGTATTCAATTTTATAAGAAACTGCCAAACTGTTACCCAGGGTGATGGTGCCATTTTATGTTCCCTCCAGCAAATGTAAGAGTGATCCAGTTTCTTTGTTTCCCTGCCAGCATTTGGTGTTGTCACTATTTTTTATTTTGGTCATTATGATAGATAGATAATAAGAGGTCATGTGGTTTTTATTTTCCTTTGAGATATAATTGACATACAATAATATATTAGTTTCAGGTGTTCATTGTGGTTTTAATTTGCATTTCCCTGATGACTGATGATGTTGAACACCTTTTCATATGCTTATTTGTCATCTTATACCCTTTTCAATGAAATGTCTATTCATGTCTTTTATGCATTTTCTAATTAGAATGTTTGTTGTTTTTACTGTTGAGTTTTGAGTTCTTTATACATTGTAGAAATTTGTCCTTTGTTGGATATGGTTTGCAAGTATTTTCTCCCAGTGTGTAATGTTTCCTCTTCACATGAACTTTCTCAGAACAAAAGTTTTAATTTCAATTAAGTCCAATTTAACAATTTTTCCTTTTATGGATCATGCTTTTTGTGTCAAGTCTAAGAACTCTATGTCTAGTTCTAAATCCTAAAGATTTTTGCCTATTTTTTCCTAAAAGTTTATAGCTTTATGTTCACATTTAAAGTCTATGATCCGTTTTGAGTTAATTTTTGTATAAAGTGTGAGATTTAGGTCGAAAGAGGTTCTTTTTGGATGTCCAACGGTTTTAGCACCATCTGTTAAAAAGGCTGTCCTTCCTCCATTGAATGGCTTTTGTACCTTTGTCAAAAAACAGTTGAGCATATTTGTGTGGGTCTATTTCTGGGTTCCCTATGATCTTAAGTATATCCCCCTGCCATTAACACACAGTCTTGAATACTGTAGCCACATAATGTCTTGAAATCAGGTAGACTGATTTTTCCCACTTTGTTCTTCTTTTAAAAAATTATTTTGGCTATCTATTTTCTTTGGCTTTCCATATAAATTTTAGAAAAGGCTTGTCTGTGTCTACAAAAAACCTTGTGAGATATTGATAAGTGTGGTATTAAACCTATCAATCAGTTTGGGGAGAGTTGGCATCTTTACTATATAGAGTCTTCCAATCAATAACACAGTATGTCTCCCCATTTATGTAATTCTTCTTTGATGTTTTTCATCAGCATTTTGCAATTGTCAGCATTCAGATCCTGTACGTGTTTGGTTAAGTGTATAATCTAAGTATTTTATTTTCATTAGAGTGACTGTGAATGGTATCGTGTTCCATTCCATTTTGCATGTTCATTGTTATTATATAGAAATGCACTTGATTATTATGAATGATCTCTTATCCTCAGAGAACATCCTTATTAGTTCTCAGAGGGTTTGTAATGGGGGGGGGGTGGAATTTTCTATGCAGACAATCATGACATCTACAAATAAAGGTAGTTTTATTTCTTCCTTCCTAATCTGTATGACTTTTATCTGTTTTTTCTTAGATTTGCGGAGTGGCTAGCTCTTCCAGTACCATGCTGAGTAAGAGTGGTGAAAGTGGACATCCTTGCCTAGTTTCCCATCTTAGAGGGAAAGCAGCCAGTCTTTCAAAATTAAGTATAAAGTTAGCTGTAGGATTTTCATAGATGCTGTTTATCAAGTTGTAGTATTTCCCCTCTATCCCAAACTTGCTGAAAGTTTTGATCACAAATGGGTGTTGGATTTTGTCAAATGTTTTTTATGTCAATTGCTATAATCATATGATTTTTGTTTTTTAGCTTGTTGATATGGTGGATTTCATTGATTGATTTTGAATGTTGAACCAGCCTTGCATACCTGGAATGAATCCCTGGTACATTCATTGAATGTATTATGTCCTGGTACATAATTATGTCCTGGTACATTCATTGAATGAATTATGTCCTGGTACATAATTCTTTTTACATTTTGCTAAATTCTACTTGCTAGCATTTTGTTGAAGAGTTTTGTGTCTGAGTTCATGAGAGATACTTGTCTATAGTTTTCATTTTTGGTACTGTTTTTGGTATCAGGGTAATACTAACTTCATAAAACAAATAGGGAAGTGCTTCCTTCTTGTCTGTTTTCTGAAGAAATTATGTAGAATTGGTATTAATTCTTCTTTAAACGTTTGGTCGAATTCTCCAGTGAATCTATCTGAGGCTAGAGATTTCTTTTTCAGGAGTTTTAAAATTTCTAATTCCATTACTCTAGTGGCTACAAGACTAGTCAAATTGTCTATTTCATCTTTGTTGAGTAGTTTGTGGTTTTCTTGAGGAAATGGTCCATTTCTTCTAAGTTGTCAAATTTATCACTGTAAAGTTGTTCATAGTATAACCTTATTATCCTCATTGTAAAAGATCTACGGTGCCCCTTGTTTTTCAAAAAATAGAAAGAAAGAGTTTGCTACTCTATTGTATGTTACAAAAGAATTATACATTGTGGAATGCAGCTTAAAGATGACATATGCCAACAAGCACCTTGTATTATATGGCACTGCCATAATTTAAAATTGTTTTTATCTTGGAATTGTTTGGTATTAAAAATTAAAACTTCTGCTCACAGGCACACCAAGGTGTGTACCCTGTAAGCATGGTATCAGTGATTTTTTTTAAGTTATTATTATTCTGGAGCCTCAAACAAGAATTATAACTTCTGTGATTATCATTTCTTTCCTTTAATTATTTCTGTAACACTCCACACTGAGTTTTGGAAACTCATCCCTTATTTTTTTAACAAAAAGGGGGGAAAATGTTTTGTTACTCTGTTGAATGTTAAAAGATTGACAGAACCTGTAGTGATGTCCCTTATTTCATTCTTATTATTGATAATTTATGTCTTCTCTCTTTCTGCTTCATCAGTCTTCCTACAGGCTTATCAATTTTATTGATTTTTTCCCCCAAGAACCAGATTTTTGTTTCATTGATTTCCTCTATTGTTTTCCTATTTTCCATTTCATTGGTTTCTGCTTTTGTCTTTATTCCTTCCTTCCTTCTTCTTGCTTTGGGTTTATTTTGCTTTTCTTTTTCTAATCTCTTGAGGTAGGAACTCAGGTTTTTAACTTGAGACTTTTCCTCATTTCCAATATAAGCATTCAGCGCTATCAATGTCCCTCTCAGCACCACTTTTGCGGCATCCCAACATATTTTGATACGTTGTACTTTTTGTTTTCATTCAGTTCTGTAACATGTAATTGTCAGAAGTGTACTTTATTCATTGCCCATGATTCACTCTTATACAAATGATACCATGAAGAACTTCAGTTTACAAACAGTTCTCAGCCATGTCCGGTGTAAAAAAGAAAAAACAAACAAACAAAAAGTAGAAATGCTCTCAAAGTCAAGTGTGCATCTGGAAACAATTCAAAGATACCGTGATAACCTTGGAGGAAAGTCAGTAAGAAATTATGTGGGAAGAAGGGGGTGTAGCAGACGCTGTCAGGCCAGCCATGTGTTCATTTCCTGAAGATCTGCTCTGCTCCTGTGAGGGAGAAAATATGGGGCATTTACTAGCTGGTGCACATCAAATCAATCCTCTTTTCATTATGCCAAAAAGTTTCTTACCAAGACCTTGGGTTCTCTGCTTACAACTCTTTTACAGGGAATTGGACTTCTGTGGCTTTTAACATTGAAAAGATGTCTTAAAAGATGTCTTATTGAGATCGATTGTGTGTGTGTGTGTATTCTATTTTCTTTGAGACTTCTTTTTTGACCCATTGTTTTTTGGAACTGAGTTGTTTAATTCCTACATGTTTAGAAATTTTCTAATTGTCTTTCTGTTATTGATTCCTCGTTTGATTCCATTATGGTCAGAGAACATTGTATGATTTCATTTTACTTACCTATTTTTTTAATTGAAGTGATTTCATTTTTTAAGAAATTTGTTGAGGTTTATTTTATGGCCTAAGAGATAATCTATCTTGGTGACTATTTCATGGGCACTTGAAAAATAATTTATATTTTGTTGTTGGGTGGGATGTTTTATAAATATGAATTGGAGCCTGATGACTGATTATCCTGTTCAGGTCTCCTGTATCTCTGATCTTAGAGGCTGATTAGAACTCTAGTAGTTCTATAAGTTGCGGAGAGGGGAGTGCTGAAGTCCCCAACTATAACTGTGCATTTGTCTGTTTCTCCTTTCAGCTCTATCAGTTTTTACTTCACCTATTTTGAGGGTCTGTTGTTTGGCCTATGCACATTTAAAGTCATTCTATCTTTCTGGTGGATTGATCTTTTTTAATAGCTTTTTAAACTCCTTTTATTGTCATTGAGCCCTTCATGGTTCCTACACCTCTTCGAGGTAGTTTTGATAACCTGTATTTTCCCAGAAAATCTTCAATAGCATTGAGGTTCTCAAAATATTTTGTTATCCCAAAGCATATTGTGTGTGTCTATGCCTACAAGGTATTTTTTTTTTTAATTAATTAATTAATTAATTTATGGTTGTGTTGGGTCTTCGTTTCTGTGCGAGGGCTTCCTCTAGTTGTGGCAAGTGGGGTCCACTCTCCATCGCGGTGCGCGGGCCTCTCACTATCGCGGCCTCTCTTGTTGGGGAGCACAGGCTCCAGACGCGCAGGCTCAGCAATTGTGGCTCACGGGCCTAGTCGCTCCACGGCATGTGGGATCTTCCCAGACCAGGGCTCGAACCCATGTGCCCTGCATTGGCAGGCAGATTCTCAACCACTGCGCCACCAGGGAAGCCCCAAGGTATTTTTATATCTACATAATATAAACAACTATGTGCAAACACTATATATACTTTATAGTATTGCTTTGGAAGATTTTATAATATACATAAACGTGATTGTACCCTATGTATCCATTTGCAAATTGCTTTTCTCACTCAACATCATGTTCTCCAGATGTATCCATGTTGACACATAAAGATACCTCATTGCTTTTAACTGCTGTGCAGTAACCTTTTGTGTGAATACACATTCACAGTTTATCCACTCTCATGCCTGGTTTTTCCTGTCTTGAGTTTTCATTATGCTGTGGGCCTGGGTAGGCTCTGTAGCCGGACAGTTGGCAGGACAGCTAATCGAGAGTTAGTCACTCGCTTCCCTACCTTCTGGTCTTTTCTCCTCTCCCCACACCACCCATCTCCCTTCTCCCTCTCCTCCCACTAAATGCCATACTCTTCCTGGGGCTCCTCTTCTTTTCTGAAATCTGTCTCTGCAGTTTTTCATGCCAGCTCTTTATTTATACCTTGGGAAGCTTTCTCTACCCGTGTTGAATTTTCCTCACCCCAAGGAATATGATTTTTTTCACCTCTGTGCCCCATCTCCATCCAGATCTACTCAACTCCCAGCATTGTTCTAGAATCTGCTGGGCATTCAATCAACATTTTTTTAAATCAGCACATCAATGAACAAAGCCTGTAGCCTTTAAACAACTTCTAGAGACCACTCCCACTCGGCTAGGCATGGACTCATCTGAGTGTGGAATAAAATCCCACAGGGCACACTGTCTATATGCCTGGAGAAGCTGTTCGGGAGCCAGGCTCAGGAATCCTCCAGTCCTGTCCTGGCCATGGCCCCCACTGCTTTCAGGGATGCTCGGGTGAGGGCCTGATGGGTGAAGGCCCCTGCCCCAAAAACCCGAAGGGATCAGACCCCTAATTGGGACAGATTTTCAGGGGTGGCAAGCGAGAGGTACAGGGCTCTTGCCCCTCTAGCTGGGGAGTCACCAGAGACCGCCTGTAAAGTTATGGAATTCCCAAATAATAATTACAATTAATTGAACACTTAGGGTAAGTTACCCAGGGACATTCCTTGGCACTTGACAAACACCTGGGTGTACTTGCAGCTGCTAATATTTTAGGGTTTATTAGGTCCAAGGCTCTGGGCTAAGTGCTCCTCACAGTTCTTTTTTCTTAATTTCACCTTTTCAAGAACCCTATGTAGTAGGAACTAGTAGTAGTTACAGCAGTAGTAGTAGCAGTAGTAGCAGTACCAGTAGTAGCAATAGTAGTAGTAGCAGTAGTAGTAGCAGTGGTAGTAGTAGCAGCAGTAGTAGTAGCAGTAGTAATAGTAGCAGTAGTAGTAGCAGCAGCAGTAGTAGCAGTAGCAGTAGTAGTAGTAGCAGCAGCAGTAGTAACAGTAGCAGTAGTAGTAGCAGTACCAGTAGTAGCAGTAGCAGTAGTAATAGTAGCAGCAGTAGTAGTAGCAGCAGTGGTAGTAGCAGTAGTAGTAGCAGCAGCCGTAGTATTAGCAGTAGTAATAGTAGCAGTAGTAGTAGCAGTACCAGTAGTAGCAGTAGCAGTAGTAATAGTAGCAGCAGTAGTAGTAGCAGTAGTAATAGTAGCAGCAGCAGTAGTAGCAGCAGCAGTAGTAGTAGCAGTAGTAATAGTAGCAGTAGTAGTAGCAGTACCAGTAGTAGCAGTAGTAATAGTAGCAGCAGCGGTAGTAGTAGCAGTAGCGGTAGCAGTATCCCCACTTTACTGATAAAGAAACTGAGGCTCAGATGAGGCAAAATATCCCGCTCATGATCACACGGTAAGTGGCAGAGCCAGGATACAAACCCAGGTGGTTATGCTGTCTCCAAATGCCCTTTTTTCTTCCCTCTGTCCCTCCCTCCCTTCTTTTCTTCCTGCCTTTCCGTTAAACATGATTTTTTATTATACAAAGAAAACCTGAATATACTTTTCTAAAATTCCAGACTATATACCTAGAGTACGAATCTTTATTATCCTCCCTCTTCTCCCATCCTAATCTGTGCATAGAAATACAGGGCTTTATTTCATTTTGAAGCTTCTGACTGGTTTTGTTTTTGTTTTTTGGCTGTGTTGGATCTTCGTTGCTGCACTCCGGCTTTCTCTAGTTGCGGCAAGTAGGGGCTACTCTTTGTTGTGATGCATGGGGTTCTCACTGTGGTGGCTTCTCCTGTGGCGGTGCATGGGCTCTAGGCGCACAGGCTTCAGTAGTTGCAGCACGTGGGCTCAGTAGTTGCGGCATGCGGGTCCTAGTGCGCACAGGCTTCAGTAGTTGTGGCGCACGGGCTTTGTTGCTCCACAGCATGTGGGATCTTTCTGGACCAGGGATGGAACCCGTGTCCCCTGCATTGGCAGGCGGATTCTTAACCACTGCACCACCAGGGAAGTCCCCTCTGACTGGTTTTTAAATGATTTTTTTTCTTTTTTGGGGGTAAGCGATAGATTCCCACGGCTCAGAAATCAAACTCTCTAACTATCTAGCACTGTCTCCATCTCTGCCCTGCATCATCCCCTCCTCCCCTCCTCACCCACAGGGG
Organism: Balaenoptera musculus; assembly: GCF_009873245.2. Lineage (NCBI taxonomy): Eukaryota > Metazoa > Chordata > Mammalia > Artiodactyla > Balaenopteridae > Balaenoptera > Balaenoptera musculus. The sequence goes on from NC_045786.1 coordinate 41,692,159, forward strand.
ACCACTGGACTCATTTTCCCAACGTTCTCCCAGGGCATCTTCATTTACATCCACGCATGGACAAGTGTCTTTTCTGATTTCTCCCAATTCGGGCCCCAAAGGTAGCACACTCTCCACACTGTTTTGCATCTTCAACAGTTGTTTATGAACCATTGTTCCATACTGTGTTTTGCCTCTGGTTTGTGAGAAGGAAGGGAGTGGGGCAGGCCCCGGGCAACATTTCTCAAAGGAGGCATTTGTTCTGTGATGTTCTCTTAGCTTCCTTCCTGCAGCTCATTCCCACCCCTCTTGGTCCAGCTCCGCCACTGCTGGGCCCTGGATGTCTGAACCTCCTTCCTGACGGCTCTGCACATGCCCGCTGCCCCAAGACCAAAGCCATTACCCTCTTTGCCCTTCCCACACCGCCAGGATGTACTGCTTGGTACGGAAGCATGAGTGTCCCCCTGTGTCGAGCAAAGAGCTAATGGTGGCATTTCTGGCAGTGCGGGGAGAGTGCCTTTGGGGAAGGGGCTTCATGGATACCGCTGAATGGAGCTCGGCAAGTGGCTGCAGCATCTTGGGGTAGAAGGAGCAGCAAATCCGGAAAGCTTCTTCCTCATGCAGTGCCCACACTGCCACCAGGCGAGGGCAGGACACCGTCCCGCCTCCCACAGCTTCTGTCCCTGCCAGCCCCAGCCCTGCCCTGCTCCTTTGTGCACCCAGAGCTGAAGTGATGACTCACCAGTGACCTTGATCCCAGCTGCTCCCTCAGAAGGGCAGTTGTCGCCTCCCAGCCTCTCCCTTGGGAACCAAAGCTGACAAAGCCATCTCCTGCCACAGCCTTGCCCTGGGCGGGCCCCACCTGACCAGGGCTTCCATTTTGGGGGAGCTTGACCAAAAATGGAAGATTTGATTGAATTTATCCAACACTGAGATCAGAAACTACTGACTTAATGGTGGCTAATACTGCCCCTAAAACTACCTGCAATTCATTCTGAATTCATTGAATACATATGTATGGAGAGCCTCCTATGAGCCAGGCACTGTTCTAGGTCTGGAAATGGAGCAGTGAATACAAAGCCTTGTTCTCGTGGAACTTACATCCTGGGAGAGCAGGCAGCCAATCAGATCCTCCCACACCAAATAAAGTGTGTGTGTGTGTGTGTGTGTGTGTGTGTTTGTACTGCCAATATTTGTGTATTTGTACTGTCAACCAGGAATACCTATAGATAAACAAGTTGGGTTTATTACTTGTTGCAACAAGGGAGCCCACACACCATAGGGGAACCGAGGGCACCTCAGCACAAGGGTGTTAGGAAGAACTTAGAACAGGATTTGGGCTTTGGCTGGGTGGTGTGGAAGAGGGCCTAAGAAAGTGGGGCTTTGACCTGGATTGGGTGCTGCCAGAAAGCAGTAATGAGTCTATGGTAGGGTATCTTAGTAAATCTCATCTAAAAGGAGGGGGACCAGATGGAGGTCAAAGCTGTAATTAATAAAGAAAAAGCAGTCACTCCTATTACCCAGGAGACACAGATTTGGGTATTTTGTGGCTTGGACGATGCTCATGTTCTGCTGCGTTCAGACGTGATAACGGAGTGATCTTGTTTTTGTCTTGCCACATCGTGGTCACAGAGGGACCTTGTCTGATGGTGACGTTCTACTAAATTGTTTCCATTCAACGGGAGAACAGCAAAGCCTAGCTGTGCGTGCAGGGCCAGCTTCCAGATGTCAAGGCTGCTTCTCTGTCAAGCTCTCTCTCACTCTGTATATAATATATACATAACTTCAGGTGGAAGTAAGTGCTTTGGAGATAGAGAGGGCTAGGAGTTGCCAGCGTGGGGAATGTGGTTACTTTGAAGCAGGTGGTCAGCGAGGCCTTAGCGAAGGTACCATCTGAGCAGAAACTTGAGGAAGCCAGGAGAGAACCACGTGGGCATCCGGGGAAGAGCTTCCTGGCTAGAGTCAGCAAAGGCCCCAGCAGTGGGAGTGGGCTTGGCTTGTTTGAAGGGGGCTTCTCTTGTTGCGGAGCACGGGCTCTAGGTGCGCAGGCTCAGTGGTTGTGGCGCACGAGCTTAGTTGCTCTGTGGTACGTGGGATCTTCCTGGGCCAGGGCTCGAACCTGTGTCTCCTGCATTGGCAGGCAGATTCTTAACCACTGTGCCACCAGGGAAGCCCGCATGCAGCAACAAAGACCCAACACAGCCAAAAGTAAATAAATAAAATAAATAAATTTATAAAGAAAAAAAGGGGGTCAGTGGGCCTGGAGCAGAGTGAGTGAGGGGCAGGGTGGTGGAAGATGAAGTGTGAGGGGTGGTCCAGGCCAGATGGGGTCAAGCCTGTTGGCCAATGTGAAGAATTTGGCCTTCGTTCTGAGTGAGATGGGAGCCACTGGAGGATTTTGCAGGGACAATGGACACAGTCAGATTATATTATAAAAAGCTCCCTCTGGCTGCTTTTGAGACTGGACTCTAGGCAGCAGAGATGGGAAATGCTTCAGGAGGCTGCTGGGATGGCCCAGGGGAGGAGAGATGATGGTGGTTTGGACCAGCTTGGTGGTGGCAGATAAAGTGGTATGAAGTGCTCGGACTGGACACGGATTGGAGGTAGGGTAAAACAGAATGGTGCCAAGATTTTTTATTTGAGCAAAAGATTGACTTGTACTTTCCTGAGATAGGGAAGCCCACTGAAGGAGCAGGATGTCTTTTGCAAAGTAGTGCATCGGGAGCTCAATGGAAGCACGCTAAGGTGAGGAGGTGCCCCTAGACATCCAAGCCAAGGTGTCGAGTAAGCAGATGCACCTGCGGGCCTGAAGTTCCTGGAGAAGTTCGGTGGGAGCACAGATATGGGAGCTGTCTTATGTTTATCTGAACATAAGGCATGGGCCTGGATGAAATCACCTAGATCTGAGTGTACAGAGGGAAGAGGTTTTGTTTATCTGTAGTCACTTCCCAGGCACTCCAATATTTGGAAATCTGGGAAGTGAGGAGAAATCAACAGAGGCGACTGGAAAGGAACATCCAGAGAGGTAGAAGAACCAAGAATTCAATCATCTATTAACAAATATGTATTGAATTCTGTACATCATCTCAGAACTTCTAAGACCTTAGATTCTGAACTACTGAAATACTGGACAGATGGCAATGCCAGGAGGGGAACAAAAGGTGTGGGCCAAGACTGTTCGTTGACACCAGGAATTTCTTCCCTCTTTCTTGATAAAAGAAACCTGACTCTGTTTGGAGAGGCAATGTACTCATATAAACGTCTACATAAGATACAAATGGAAGTATCATATGGGACTTCTGCAGCTTGCTTCAATGGAGCTAACACAGTTGGGAGGCACACATCTGCTCTTCTACTCTTATTCCTTCCTGCTGTATGAAAGATAGATGTTATAGCTGGAGCTCCAGCAGCCATCTTGAATCATGAGGCATCAGCAAAAGGAAACCAAGCATTAAGGATGGCAGAATGGAAGTACAGGAGCCCATGCTCTTTAAAACTGTGGAGATGCCAACTAGTCATAGATTACTTAACTTTAGATTTATTTTTCATGAGCAAGAAACAAACTTCTGTCTTTTTAAAATTCACAGTTATTTTAGGTTCTCTGTCATAATGTTGCAAAATCTGATTCTAACTGAGATGAGATTTATTCATAGTTTTGCAAAACTGTGTGCACAACTTGTGTGAGGAACCGAGTTGCCTACACAGCTTGTCATGGTCTGTGCCCTCCCAGGACTCCCTGTGTGGTGGGGAGGACTAACAGGTACATGGGTCATTACAGCATTGGCTGGTAGGGGCTATGATGGTGGTTGTGCTCCAGGGTCTACAGCGAGAACTGAGACAGATGGCAACGCAAGCTCCATCCTCTCCATTCCCTTCAAATCATATCTAAATTCAATGACTCAACAAGTGTTCTTGGTCTGATTTTGTTCCATTGCCTACATTTAATTTTAATTTATTCCAGTACCTAATTTAAGCCTGGAGTTGAGGAGGGGAAAAAATGATAATGTGGACCAGATTTTAGATGGTTGGCACTTATAATTTCACAGAGAGTCTCAATGGAGTAATAAGCAATGGTTATGAACTTGCTAAGAATCAATTTGGTATGTGGAGCTTCATCCAACTCACAATTATATAAATACTCAAGCTCTAGAAAATTGGCAGGAGGCTAAAATTACAAATGTGATCTGTGTCATTTCTTTAATGGACCAATTATTTTGATGCCTCCTTTTCCCCTTGGAAGGCACCTTAGCAGCACACGTGGCTAGCTTCTTACCTCTGGCCAAGACTGCTCTTGACTAACAGAACCTTCGTGTTTTACCCATCTCCAGATCTAGGCCAAATGGAGACACAAATCTATATTGAGCACTTATTAGGCACCAGGCCCATTACATGCGTGCTCTTATCTAATCTTTACAATAACCCTGCAAAATAGGTTCCAGAATCCACCTTTCGCCAGTAAGAATCCAACACCCAGAGAGCCTGAGCACTCTGCCTCCAGTCCTAAACAGCTCTTGAGGGTAGAGCTGGGATTCAAACCCTTTCCTCTACACCATGCTGTTTCTCCCCAAAATGCCTAGTGTCTTCCCTGTCATCTTACAGCTTTTTAAGCCTGGAATCTCTTCTGTCCAATCTAAACAGCTTCCTACCCATGGGCTCTCCTTCCCAGTTTCCACCAGTCGAAATCCTACACCTCATCCAAATCTTTTGTGCAATAGCATCACCTCCCCAATAAACTTCCTTGCACCTCCCATCAGTGTGAACTGTGCTTCCTGGGAATTCTCCCCGCCCCATGCTTGGCTCTTACAACGCTTATCATTTTCTGTACTTTACCAGGGCTTTTTGCATCCTTTTTGTATCCTACCTGAATTATCCATTTTCAGCGGCAGGGAGGAAAGAAAGGACATTTGTTGCACACTTACTTTGTCATAGGAGTTTGTCTCCTTTAATCCCTCAGATAATCCAATGAGGACTTTTTACCTGCCACGTTACTGATGAAGTTGGATACACAGCAACCTGAAGTGGTGGAATGAGATGCAAATCCAGAAAGCAAGAACTAGAAATTATAGATAATTTTCCCCACTCTGAGCCTAGCCCATCGCTCAGGCATCCAGCAAATGTTTGTGGAGTGAATTAATGAATGGATGAATGAATGAATGAATGAATGAATATTTGAAGGTCGGGTTACAAAGGAACTTAGTGAGAAATGACACCGGTAGGAGAGCTGAAGTACCCTGAAAAATACATATTCCAAGCACAGATGGGGTTCAGTGGCTGAAGAAAATCCCGAACACTGAAACGAGCTCAGAATAAAAAGAAACGGTTTCCTTAACGCTTTCACAACTAAAGGTGTGTCTCCGCAGACCAGGTACAGAAGACGCATTTGCAATCTACAGAGCTCCCTCCTTCGGAAAGCTCTGGAACACAGTCGGGTTTTGTTCGCAAACTTCGGCCGCGGGGGCGGGCAGGGGCCTGCCCCTTTAAGAATCTGGTCGAAGTCCTTTTCCTCTCCCTGCCCCCCCTCGCTGTGCCGGGGAAGCCCAGCGCCCACCCCTTTCTCCTCTTGCGGGCTTACCTACGGGTTCGGCTGCCCATCCGTCACAGAGGCGCCGCCTCTGATTGGCTTCGGGCCGGGAGGCGGGGCGGGAAGGCCGGAGAAACTAGTTTGTTGGCGGCGTCCCTGCTGTACCGCAGTAGCAGCGCGCTCAGCGGCTTTTGCGAGCCGGGGGAGGGGAGCGGCGGTGGCGAGGGCTGCGGAGCCTCGCGCGGGCGGCTAGAGGCCTCTGAACGCGGCGGGTGGCGACGCCCCGAGCGGTGAGTACCCGGGCTGGGCTGGGGGCGCCGTCCTCGGGCCGGTCTAGCCGCGCGCCTGGCCGCCGGCTTTGGCACTTGTCACCACCCCCCACCCCGGGCCGGGACCGGGAGCGCCGGGTCCTGCGCGCCCCGCCGTGGGAGCCCCCGGCAGAGTGAGACTCGCGGGACCGCGTGCCCCGCGAGCAGCACAGCGGTGCTCGAGTCCCTGGAACCGCCTCGGCCACCTCGGGGTCTCGGGGGGCTGGAGTCGGGGACAATGGTGGGGAGTGGAGGTCTGTAGAGAGCCGTCCCCTCCCCAACCCCGCTCCTCCCTCCTCGTGAGTGCCTGGGGACCCGGCGAGGGTATTTGCTGAAAGCTCTGAGCGAGAGAATGAATTGTTTTGCAAATGGATGTAGCGCGCGGGAGCTGCAACTCTTTCCCCTGGGAGTGCTTGATTCATTGAGTCCGCAGACTCTCTTTTTAAAAAATTACTATCGATCCTGGAAAGAGGAGGCTGTCTGTCTTTGAGGATGTGAGCAGCCCGGCTTTGCGCCGCGGGCCGGGCGAAGTCCCCGCGCACTTGACGCCGAGGGCCAGATGGCTGCCTGCTTCGAGCAGAGCGAGGGCAGAGGGGTTTAATCAAGGGAAAGGTCGTACACGCGAGCCCGGCCCGGAGTCTCCTGTGCCCCGGCCGTTTACGTCCCACCTGACAGGGCCCCTCGTTTCTGTTTAGAGAGCTGTGGAGCAGCAGAGGAATGGTCACCCGTCCTAAGCCCCGCCCACCTGCCCCCCAGGGTGGCCGCCACCCTAGCAGGTCCAGATCAAGCCTTCTCTGGCCCCGGCTGTCCTGTTCACCCCATCTTGCCCTGGCTCCGGGACCCCGCAGCACTTGGGCACGCCCCCCACTCCTTTTCCCCCTCGTGGTTGCTTGAGAAGCTTTCTGGTTGGGACTCTGTGCCCCCAGGGGCACCATACAGTTTTGTGCTGGTGCTTCAAAGGACCCAAAGTTCATTTCCACTATCTTTGAGCAGAGAAATCTTTATAGAGATCTTAACAAAGGGGGTGGGGTGGGGTGGGGCTCGACCCAGGTCCCCCGCAGGTTTAACGCAGCCACTCTTGGTCCTGCTTGGTTGGCTTTGGGCAGGGGGAAGGCTCCCTGAGCTTTGGCCCTCCCTGGTGAGTCAGGGCAGAGAAGGCCAGGTGTCTGGGCCTTTTAGTTTCGATCTGGTTCTGGCGGCGTGACTGAGGGAGGGAAGTTGCCAGGGGGAGAGTAGGCAGGAACCCCACAGTCTGATCACAGGCCAGACTCTGGTGACTCTGACTTGGGTCAGGCCCTTTGGGACCCTGGGCCTCAGTCTACCCCTTCACAGGTGGGACCGATGCTCTTTGAGGCAAGGTGTGCTGTTAGGATTGCTAAGGGGGTGTTGGTGAAGGCTTGCATTTGGGGACTGGGGAGGAGTAGAACCCAAGGTCCACCCCACCGGGGGCAGGTTTGGTGTCCTTCTAACACCGGGTCCTTGAGTCCCCAAGCCGTGCCTTTGGAGGATGAGGGAATCAGTCTTCCGTGCCCGGCAGCTATCTCCGTCTTGAGCCATTCCCTTTGTCAGGAAGTGACTCCATGCAGGTTACTCAAAGGAAGGTAGAGAGAAATTGTAGAGACCTTCGTCCCGGGGCTCAGGCTGCAGCCGGATTTATGTATGCGGGGCAGAGAGAGGAGCCGCGGGCGAGTGGCACGCTCCACCTCAGAGGCGGCTTCTGCAGCCTGATGCCCCTTAATAGCATCTTAAACCTGCGGGCGCTCAGTGTGGGAGAGGAGAGCAGGAAGAAAGAGGACTATTACCCGGGCCTTGGACTTCCTGGTCTGCAGCGAAAGCAGGAGTGGTTCTTCCCATCTATTACCGTGATGCACGATGGCGGCGGGGGGAGGTGGGGGGCGGTCAAAAGGAGTGGTGGTTTGTTCATTCATTCGTGAATCGATTAATTGATTCATGGTTTGAAGGGGCTTGATTGGGACCCTGCCTTCGGGGAGCTCCTGGACCAGGTGTGCTGGCATGTATGTGGGTTAGAGGCCCTGACACATCGAGGTGTGCACAGTACCCCAGTGACAAAGGCAGCAAGGGGAGCTGAGGGGACACAGGAGGTGCGCGGGTGGTGAAGGCTTCCTGGAGAGAGGATGCCTTGATTAAGTAAAGATGAGAAAGGCATGTTGTGGGCTACCACCTCCCCCCACCCACTCACACTTCTCCCAGAGGCCACTTCATTGCCAGCCTCCAGGCAGGTGCAGGTTGAGGGCAGAGAGCATGCAGGTGGGAGGTGATGGAAAGGTTCACCTGGGACTATGGTGGTCTGGCCCAGGAGTCCCCCAGGAAGATGGGTGGCTTCTGGATACAGCCGATCTGCTCAGGGGATCATGGGAGAACCCACCCCACCAGCCCCAAAGACCAGCCCATCGCCTGAGCCGTTAGTCCCACGGTACCAGCCCTCAGTGTGGGTGTGGCCTGAAAAAGGAGGGGGCTAGCAGAGCTGGCACAAGAAAACAGAGTGGCCAGACACAATGAATTGGCTGATTGAGATGCTCCTTTTCATCTAATGTGGTAAATTTCATAATTGAATTGCCTTAGGCAACCAGGGCTGGTGAAGCGATTTCCCAGCCAGAAAACACTTAGTTGGGACAGCTGGGGGTGGGGGGGTGGGGAGAGTGTATGCATCCACGGCTTTTACTCACAGCATCCCAGCTGGCCTTTTCCCTTAGGAATCTGGGTCTGTCCCCAGGTGATGGAAGTCAGCCCAGCCTCCCCTGTAGGTTCCACTCCCTTTCCTAGACCACCTGGCCCCTGAGCAGCACTGCTCCCACCCCAATCTAATATATAGCTAAAGCTGATACCTGTCACCTTCAGGCACTCACCTTGCCAGACTTACTCCAGGTCCCTTAGCTGTTAGGAGCATGGAAGGGGGATTGTGGGATGGAGGGCAGAGAGAGGGCTCAGGGATGGGAGGGTTCCCTGTTATTAAGTCTCTTCAGCACCAGGTTGGGGGTTGGGGGGAAGAGCATGGGCTCTTTGAACTGGACTCGGGTTCAGATGTTGCTTATGTGTCTGTGGTCAGCCCTCTCCTGGGGTCCCAGCCACCTGCACCCACCCTGCCCCCTCCCTCTAGTGCCAGTAGACGCTGTTCTTTCTTACTGCTAAACCTTTCCTTCCCAGCCCTGTCAGTGACCTTTTGGATGAAAAATGGTAGGCATGTGTGGCTCACTAACCTGTTTTTAAAAGTGCCAGCTCTGTGGTCTCAGAAATCCAGCTTAGCTGGGAAATTTCACTGTATTTTCTGCAAATACATAAAAATCTCCCAAGCCATTCTTTCCCCCAACGATGGTCTCCTGCACCTCTGGGACAGAGTTTAGATGAGGCTCTCTGGGCCCCACCCTGTTTCAGCGTGACTGAGGCCCAAGGCCAGCTCCACCTCTTCACCAGCTATCCCGCAGATGGAACCCTCACACCTGGACCGTGTCAGCAGAAAGAGCACTTAAGTGGGGGTCTGGGAGTCCTGCTCTGCCCCTACCTGGCTGTGCAACTTCCTGTATGTCCCCTTACCTCTATGGGCCTCGATTTGCTCTTCTGTAAAATGGGTGGATATTCTTCGGTACAATGCTACTATTAAATGTCTTGCTGTAAAATCTCAAAAGGTCTTGTGTCCTCTGGTATTAAGTAGTTTTATAAAGCTTGAGTTACTTGCATAGTTCTCTTGGGCAGGAAGAGGGAGAGGTGGCCGGTAGAGTGCAGAGGGGCTGAATTAGAAGGCAGGAATCTGGCGTCCTAGCTCCAGCTCCGCCTCTGATGGGTGCTGTGGGCCTTTGGGCAGCTCGCCTTCCTTCTCTGGGCCCTCATTTTTCCACCTGTAGAATGAAAGTGTTGTAGTAGGCAGGCGCCCCATTTCCTTTCCTTTCTTGGTGAGTGGAAACTGAGTCAGACTTTCCCAGTAACTCCAGAGGGACCGGGCTCTCTCCTCCCTCGGTCCCCTGCCTCTGTCCACTGCCTTGGAGTTTGGGGCCCAGGTGTGAAGGGCAGCAGGTGTGGGAGCACTTAAGTTGACACCCCCCACCCAGCCCGGAACAGATGGGGTGAGACCTAGCCTGCGGAGTGTCCCCTGGGCATAGAGCCTAGGGCCACCTCTGAAAGGAGAGGTGGTCAAAGACCTCCTAGGGGGCAAGAGGGATCTTGAGGGAGCCCAGGGGGACAGAGGAGGACGCCAGGCTCCCTGCCTTCTGCACGCAGCACTTTGCCAAGGAGGAGCCTGCAAGACCAGTCTGATGGCTCCTCCTGCGAGGAGGCGGTAGGCGGGGGCTGAGCAGGGCCGTGGGAGAACTGTGTCAGCGACTGCCAAAGGGAGGACCCCTTTGTCGCTCCCCACCCACCTCTGTCTGCCAGGAAGTCACCTTGGACTGTCAGCCGCCCGCCCCTCAGAGTAGGATTCGGGATAGGATGGAAACTCAAACTCAGACTTGCTTATTTTCTGCCTGCTCCTGTTGGGCCCCCAGGGAGAGGCTGACCACAGATCAATCTAGGCTGAAAGGAATTAATTTCCTAATTAAGATAAGAAAGGCTTGGCTCATTCAAACCCCAGGACGAGCTGCCTGCCCGAATTGCAGTTGGCCAGGTCAGATCTGTCTGGGCAGGAGTGAGGGCCAAGAGACGGAGGAGCTCTTTTTCTAGAAAGCCATGGCGATTGCATCCTGCATCCAGAGTTCAAGTTCTGCTGTATCCCAGCTGGGCTTGCGAGACCTTGGGCAGCAAGTCCTTTAACCCGTGAGCACCTGTATTGTTTGCGGCTTTGGAATGCCGAGGGAGTGAGATGTACAGCTCCATTCAGGCAACAGACGTTTATTCAGCACCTTCTGAATGGCTCACCCTGGACAAGAAAGTGGGAAGGGAAGTCAGGTTCAAAGAGGGTCTGTACTTGCAAGCTCGGCCTCTGGCCTGGGAGACAGACAAGTAGTCAGGTGGTTATGGGTCAGCGCTAGGCTGTGAGTGGCGTGGCCAGAGCCATTGGACACGTGAGGAAATGGACTGTCGTTTGTATCTCGATTCCTAATGTGGCCAACGAATGTTTTTTGCCGTCTGTTTTCTGCCAGGCTCTGCGATGCAGCAGAGAACAAGGCAAGGTCCCCACCATCCTGAGGCCCCCATTCAACTGGGGGAGGCAGACCACAGATGGATAAAATAAATAGAGCTGCGGTTGGGCTGCAGAAGGTGGACGGGGAGGTGTGAGGAAAAGAATCAAGTTGGGGCATCTGCTTAGACGAGGGGGCTCTGGGCTGGTGACATTTGAGCTGCAAGATGGCAAGAGGCAGCCGTGGGAAGATCTGAGGAAGGGGGTGCCCAGCAAGTACACAGGCTGGGAACATCGTGGGCTGGGGAGGGGGTTGAGACGAGACCCAGAGATAGGCTGCAGCCATTCCATTCTGGAATCTTCTGATGCATAGGGAGCCTAAGGAAAACATGTTCCTTTTAAGTTGTTTTATTGTCTTTAATTTCAATCATACATCAGTAGGTTCCCTTTATAAACAAACAATGTAAGAAGAAATGGAGCATGGTATGAAAGTGGCCCCATCCTTGGTATCTGTCAGCAGTTTGGGGCATACTGTTCTCGTCCCCCTTTTCATATACAGATTTTGTGCTTATATAATTTGGATCACACTCAGTACTCCACAGTGTCTATCACTTACTGTGTGGTGGATCTCTTTCTCTTTTCACAGCAGTGTAATATTCCACAGTGTGGCCAGACCACCATCTTTCAGCTCACAGTCTCCTAACAGGAGACGTTTCGGTTGTGTCTGATTTTTCTTCCCCCCTATACAATCCATGAAGTCATGTACATCCTTGATCATACGTCTTTCTGGTTTTTAAATTTTCATTGTCAAAACCAAGTGCCGTTTGCGAAGACTAATAAGCCAGTTTTCTCTCCCATTGATGGTGTCTGGGAGCCCACTTCCCCACGTCCTCACCACACTTGATATTATCCACATTTTCGCTTTTAGCTAATGTGACGGGGGGAAAGGATCTCATTATTCCTTAAAAAAAAAAATGTGATCCGGTTTATTCAGGCTTTCTCTTTTTATTGTAATCCATCGTTGTTTTTTCCAGAGGATCAAGGTTTAGCGAGCGCTGCCTCTCGCTGGTCTGACCGAGACTGGGGACTCAGTGAAGCCTTTGCCCTGGGTACTCATCTGTGAGATGAGGTCCTTTTAATCCCCGCCCTGCCCCCTGCCAGGCTGCTGCGTTTTGGGCATGGGAAAACATTCCTGAAAGTTCATTTTATGCTGAAAAGCTCTGCAGACATCATGGGTTTTACTAGTGAAAGGCAGATATCTGGAGCCTGGAACATTTGAATGGATGTGAGCGTTTCTAAACAGCCAGTGTGTCCAGGGGAGGGGCTGGGCTGGCTTTAGGTGGGACGTCTGCCTTGCATCCCTGAGATGGGGAGGGCCTCACCCAGCCGAGTCAAAGAAATGAGCCAGGAGGGCAGAGAAGGTTCTCTAGCTGGTCCTCTAGCTGGTCTAGGGACAGGCTCAGAAAGGGGCATTGGTCACCACAGACTTGATCCCCCATTTATCTGTTGGTAGAGACCAAAGGCTGGGGCTCCTAGAACTTTGTGTATTTCCATGTTTGTTACTTTGGGGGTCCTTGTCTGTTTTCCTGTAACAGGAGGCTTTAAAATAAGCAAAAGATTGACAAAAGGGCCCTTGTACTTGATTCGGAGACAGAAGGAGGGGAAGCTGTGGGGATTGATAAAGGAAGGGTGGGATCAGGGCCAAGGAAAACCAGGCCCTTGTGGTCCCTGGGCAGCCTCAGGCCCCATGATGCAGGAGCCAGGGAGCTGGCTGGGCCCCTGGAGCAATTCATCACTGCTGGGATTCAGGTGCCTGGGGATACATAGCTAGGCTCTCCTGTCCTTCCCCAAGTGGGCTCTAACACAGCGGGCCGACACCTTGGGGAGCAGCGTCCAGGCTTGGCTGTGATTGCCCTGCTGCCGCCTGGGACCTAAGCCCTGGTGGAGGCTTCTGTTATCCCCACCAGCCCGACCTGGTTGGGACAGCTGTGGGGAGCTGGGGGGGACTAGGCCACAGACAGGAAGGTGGACAGACATGGGGTGGGTGATAGCAGCGGACGAACAAGCAGATGGACAGAGGGCTTTGGTCGGGAGGCATCCTGCCTTTGTACCTCTGCAGCCAGTGGGCAGGAGGAGAGAAGGCTGAGACCTCGGCTGCAGGCACATCTTTGCATTTGTTAGGCATCCCATGGTTCTGAGGGTTGCGTTTTTCATGAAGGGAGTGAGGGGAGCCTCTCACTCAGGAGCTGGCTCGAGGGCAGTTGGTGAGGGCAGGGGCAGAGTGGGCTGCCCTTTCTGGGTCCCACCCCACTGCCACCCCCAGCTCAGCCTGCAGGGGTTTGTGGAGTCAGAGTGAGGTCGAGTCGCCAGGTTTTGTTTCAGGCACCAGGATCGACTGGTCTGTCCATGTTGCAGGAAGTAAAAAAGTAAAAAAGCTATTTTTACCGCTCCAACTAGGACTTTTTACAGGAAGGTACAATTACAAGCAAAATGTCAGGGTTTGGCTGGCCAGCTGATCCCTGGGAGGCTGCCACAGGCCAAGGCAGGGACGACGGCAGTGTCGGTGGGTGTGTAAAGCGAGACTCATTTGCACGTGGACACATCCCTACCCTGGGTGCTGGGTGGCTTCCTCTGAACCGCTTGCAGTGTCTGTATAGTTTTCCTCTAGGCAGAAGAGAGGCCTTTGCCGGGATTTGTCCAGGTTAGTGCACCTGAACACGTTATGATTGGCTGGTCACGCGATTATGAAGCCAATCTGGGGAGCTGTAAGCCATTCTGTTCCGGACTGCTCAGGAAGTTGAAATTTTGTTAAATGAAATTATTGAGAACCTACGGTGTGATAGCCACACTGCTAAGTGCTAGAGGTAGAGATGGATCAGACAGACCCCGCCCTAGGGCGTCACCCATGCAGCATTAAGGATGCAGAAAGTGCCATCCCCGAACCCTTTGGACAAGCACCTGGTATGTTTTTAATTTATATGCATTATGGCCAGAGGCCAAGCAGGGCTTATGTTAGCTTCTGTTGTGGCCTAACGGATCACCACTAACTTAGTGGCTTAAACAATACCTATTTATTAGCTCACAGTTCTGTAGGTCAGAAACCTGGGCTGGCTCAACTGGGTTCTCTGCTTAGGCTGTCACAAGTCCAAGGTCAAGTACCGGCTGGACTGGGCTCTTATCCTGAGGGTCTGGGGGAGAATCTGCTTCCAGACTCATTCAGGTTGTTGGGAGAATCAAGTTCTTGGTGGTTGCAGGACTGAGGTCCCTCTCTCCTCCCTGGCTGTCAGCTAGGTGCTGATCTTGGCTCCTACAGGCTGCTGCATTCCATGCCAGATACCCCCTACCCCACCCCATCTCTAAGCAGCAGTGGAGCGTCAGATCCTTTCCCGCTTCAGATCTCTGACATCAACTTCTGCAATCAGCTGAAGAAAACTCTGCTTTAAAGAGCTCATGTGATTAAGTCAGGCCCACTCAGAGCATCTCCCTATTTTAAGGCCACCTGATTAGTTAGTAACATCATTAATTATATCTGCAAATCCCTTTGCTATGTAGGTAACATGGTCACAGGAGTAAAACCAGGGATGGAGATCAGGGTTCCATTCTTGAATTTTCCTGCCAAGGGCTTGTGCCAACAGGGGCTACAACAGCAACAGTATTGATAACAGCAGGTCTCATGAATAGAGTGAATTTTGTGTGTCCCACCGTGCTGGGCTCTTTACATGGACCTTCTCATTTAATTCTCAGGATAGCACATTGACACTTATTCCACCCGCCCCGTTTTCCAGATGAGAAAAACTGAGGCTCAGAGAATATAAGTACCTTGGACCAGTCATACAGGTAGAAACAGCAGTGCTGGGATTTGAGACCAGGACCTTAGCGCCTAACCACCTCCTCAGGGTGCTCGAGGCCAGCATCTCCAGTTTGATTACTGTGATTTGCAGAACACTCTGTAGGACAGGCATGAGGGTTGCTCTTTCCCATCCAGCATTTAAAATACTTAAATATGAAACATACCAATCATATTGCAGGTTAACACAGCAGACCCTGAGGGCCTCTCACGTGGATCTTTTTGATTCTTATTCCAGTGGGTATTTGTGGTTAATCTACTTCCCATTCAGCAATATTATTGATCTAATGTATTCCAGGCAGCAAAGATGACACAGAATAGTGTCCTCGATGAGTTGAAAATAAAAATAAAGGCAGAGTACCCAATGCCCTGAAGGAATAAATAATGCTGGACTAGAGAAGAACCCTCACAGCACCGCAGCAAAGAGCCAACGGGTATTAGAATGTTAATTGCAGGAGACAAGACAGAAATGTTCTCTTTACTCTCTGCCATGTTCCTGGTGCATAGCACAGGGCCCAGCACATGGTAGGTGCTCAGAAATTCCTTGTCAGGTTAATTTTTTCAGTATCTACTATGTACGAGGCCCTGTACACGCCAGACAGATGTCAAGTCCAGGGGAGGGTGTGAGCGTGAAAAGAGAGGGCTTATGGAGAGAGGGAGTGGGGATGGGAGAGCTAGAAAGTCCAGCATGTGCCCCAGCGAGTGGTGGGGGAGAGGGGCTGGGGACCAGATTGCACAAGGCTTGGATGTCCAAGCCTCCTTGAAGCTTTTGAGCAGGAGGGAATGGTGGTCAAAAGTGAAGACCGGATTGCCTGGAGGGGGAGAGACTGGGGACAGGGCCTGTTCATAGCCCATTCCGCAGCTGTGAAGTCCTCACCTTGTTTCCGACGCAGGACTAGCCACACAAGGGACCCGGGAAGGAGGATTTAATGGAACTTGGTGGCCGAATGATACGCTAAAAATGTATGTACGAATGAGTTGCAGTTTCTGGGCACCCATGTATTTGGCTATAAATACACGTTACATATGTAATTTCAAGAGACCAAGAATCATCAACTGCGAAGCCCAAGGGCAGCAGCCTGTGCATGGCCCCTGTAGTTTGCCGTCTCAGGCGCTGCCCTCTGCAAACCACCGAGGTCTGTTATTTGGGGGAAAATGAGGGGTCCTGTGGTGAGAAGAAAGCATCTGGTGATGGAGGGAGGGGCAGAGCAGGCTGGGTTCTTCGAGGGGAGGCCGGCCAGCGGGGATCAGAGGACGCCAGCTCCTGTGCCCACACATCCATGCAGGCTGGGGAGGGGCCGAGACCCTCCGGGCAGGCGATTCCACTCTCACTGCCCTTCACTTTCCATGGCAGTTTCTTTTTCGAGTCCTTTTAAAAAAACATGGTTAATGTGTGGAAGATGAGGAAGTTTTGCTAACCCACTGTTCTCACAGTGTGGTCCCGGAGGGTCCCTGGGATTTTTTCGGGGTCCACGGGGTCAAAACTGTATTCATAGTAACACCCAGATATTATTTGCTTTTTTCACCCATTCCCTCCAAGTGCATAACCCTGTGACCCAATGTTTTCCAGATGACCATTGCATGAAGTTACTAAATCATGCATGGGTAAGTGAGCCAGAGAGCAAGACAAACCAGGAGACAGGAAGGTCATGGAGTACACAAGTGCACCACACGGGCTCAGGTCCCACACTGCAGCTTACCTTTAAAGAACTAGTGCTTGACAAGTCTTAGTGTTTTGTCAAAGAGGAATATCCAAAATGATCTGAAAAGGCTCTTAAAATCTGTTCCCTTTTCCAACTCCCTGTCTGTATGAGGCTGGATTTTCTTCTAGTCTTCAATGAAAACATTTTACAATGTTTAGGAGTATGGGATTAACACTTACACACTACTATATATAAAATAGGTAAGCAATAAGGATTTACTGTATAGCACTGGGAACTATATTCAGGATCTTGTAATAACCTATGATGGAAAGTAATCTAAAAATATATATATAACAATCACTTTGCTGTACACCTGAAACTAACACAATATTGTAAATCAGCTATACTTCAATTTAAAAAAAAAACACGACATTTTACAACAAATTGAATGCAGAAGCAGTTAGAGAGTCTGGCCACTATTCTCAATAAAATAAATTTTTTTTTGGAAACTAGATTTATGAAAAACAACTGTTATTTATGCTAACATATAATGAGTTTATTACTGTTCTTCAGGTAACTAGTATACATTTCAATTTTGTCTCAGTTTTAATTTTGTCTGTGATAAATATCAATAGGTTAAACCACGTAACAGAAGCCCCTTAGGGTCCTCAATCGTTTTCAAATTGTAAAAAGATCCTGAGACCAAACCATTTGAGAACAGGTGTGCTAGGCAAAGCCCTTGCAAGCTGGGGCCTGGGTGTGGGCCCTGAACCCAGCTCTGTTCATCTGTTTTCCCCTTTTAGTCCCTTGGCAATCCTGCGAGGTTGGTGTGATTATTTTCACGTCCATTTTACAAATGTGGAAACCGAGGCACTGAGTATCTAAATACCCAGCACAAGCCTTGCAGTATAGAGGTGGCAGTGCCAGCAAGCAGGGAGGTGCCAGACCAACGTCCCTGTTCCCCAGGCAGGGAGGAAGGCAGGCGCCCGAGAGAGAGCTTGTAATGCAGGCCTGGTCTGCGTCCTCAAGTTACGTGCTGTTGGATGTAGTGCGAGTTCTTCAGGGTGGCCGGGGCCTGGCAGGCGGGGAGGCACACTTCCACACCCTTCCTCCTTTCCTGAGGCCCAGGAAGGCAGACTCAGGTTTGCTAAGTGGCAGCGAGGCACTTGGGAAATCAAGTGTTTTTCATTAAAAACAGCATCTCCTGTTCAGGCACACACGGCGTTTGCAGCCAGGAAGGCAGTTCTTCTTTCTAAACAGCCCATGTTGTGCCTTTCGAGCAGGGACTTTGGAGCAAAACAGCTTTGAATACTGAGGACGTGTGTGCGTTTCTTACCTTCTCTGAGCCTCAGTTTGCCCACCTGTACAATAGGGACTGTGACGCCTCAAAGAGGTGCCGTAAGGATGAAATGAAAGAAGGCATGTACAGGGCCTGGGGCAAAACATCGCTCACAGCCAGGTTCGAAAAAAGTGACCCCGGGACTTCCCTGGCGGTCCAGTGGTTAGGACTCAGCACTGCACGGGGCACAGGTTCGACCGCTGGCCGGGGAACTAAGATCCCACATGCTGCGTGGCACGACCCAAAAAAAAAAAAAAAAGTGACCCTGCATCTGGCACAGTGTCCGGCAGGTTCAGGGGTGTGTGCGGTGGGGACAGCCTCCCCGCCCTCCTCCCCAGTGGTAGCTATCAACCCGTTTCTCACCCAGCCTACCAGAGACAGTCTGCAACCTCAGCAGGTGTGTGTGTGTGTGTATTACGTGTCTATGTGTATGACTAGGTAGTCGGTTTTTAACAGATGTAAGAGATGGCATCCTATTCATAGCACTTCTCGTTTTAGCAGAGAAAGCCAGTTGCTTATTTTTTTATATATATAGTTCTGTAGTACTCCATTGTATGAATGAACCACCATTTCTTTAACTGGGCCTCTTGCCTGTGAACACTGAGCCTGTTTCCAGCCTTTAGCTTGCAGCCAAGAGGGAACTTGCAAGTGTGATGGAGGGCAGGATTCCTGGGCGTGGAGAGGCTGGGGCAGAGGGCTTTTGTCATTTTGAAAGATCTTACCAAAGTGCTCTCCAGCTACACCCCCCTGCCCTCCTCCCTCTCCATGGGAGGGGAGAAACAGAGCTGTGTCTTGGGCTTTAGCAATTGAGGCACATTCCCATTCTGGTTCGACAGCAGCCCTGGCAGCCTGGAGTAGAACGAAGCTTTTGGAGCACAGGGAGAAAGAAATCCACGAACAAGTAGCCGGTGCTTGACTTTTTTTTTTTTTTTTTTTTTCCTTCTGTCCTGTTCTGCGTGTGCATTTTCCTCCCAGGCTGTCACTCCAGGTGGCTCACTGAAAGTGATATCTAGGCCACAGTGCTTTTACTGACTCCATCTGTGGGCCTCCGCGACTCTTTCAGGGGACCAGACAGGAAGAGAGACAGCCTCCCTCCAGGCCCCCAGCCTCCCTCTGTTTGCCAAGGGCCCGGCCAGTCCTGCTGAAGAGGGAGGAACCCGGGACCAGGAGGTGATGTTTGCTTTGTACGGGGGCTGTTCTCTGCCCCTGCTTGTTTCTCTCTGTCTCGCTCTGGATACGTGAAAGGAAACAAGCGATGTCAACAGATGGGCGAACCTGAGCACCAAGTTCTTTGTCCCCTCTGTGGTTAGACCAGGGACGTCCATTTCATTGGCCCCGCTCCCGTCTGCAGCAATAGCTGGGCTTGCAGACCCCCAGCCTCGGGGGCCAGAGACAGTCCAGGCGGCCCCACTGAGCTGAGGGGCAGCAGGATGCGGCAGTGGAAGCCAGGTGGCAGGTTCTCTCGGCCCTGCCCTGCCGAATTTGGAGGCGTCTGAGCCACTCCTCACTTAGCTGAAAGAAGCCTCTTTGTTGCAGGGGTGGTTTCATTAAGCATGGTAACCAGAGCTTCTATGACAGTATGACGTCAAACATCTGTAATTCTTCTCCAAAGATTTTTATCTCAAGAGAATACGGTGATTCATAATACACCGCAGCAAAGACGTTATTTGTTCGTTGGATACAAATGCAAAACTATGGATGGATGAATTAGTAAGTCATGGTGGTTATATACTTCACAGACATTAAAAATTACAGCTGACAACCCCAGAGACACTGGGATAAACCAACCGGTTCATCCCAGTGTCTGCACGCAGGAGACCCCGATCAATCTGTGTTCAGTGGTGAATGAAGGATAGGAGCGCGCAAACTCTGTGAATGGTAAAAACAATGTGAAATTGTATTCTATAATTGCAACAATGTAAAATGGTTGTTTTGGGATGAAAGCTGAAAATAATGAGCCAAGTGAAAATAGTCATTGTGTTTTCAGTGTGTCTCAACCTTATCACTTCCCCCCACAAACCTTTTTGGACCTTTTATTCCTAATTGCACTCAACCCCCCTCCCCCACCATAAATTTTAATACCAGATACGCTATAAGTCTGTCTGTGTTCTGTATGTATGTCTGTGCTTTGTACCTAAAACAAGTAAGATTTTTTTCTGTCTTCCCAGAACCAGTTTCTGCCTCCTTAGGACAGCGTTCCTGCCCACCACCTCCTGACCCCCTCACCCCCCACGAGAACGTCTGTGTCGGGGCTGTGATTCCTGGGGATTGTCGTCTTTTGTGTCTTGCCTTCGCTTTTGTGTTGTCTTCTCAGTAAAAATGACTGAGCTCCTGGGTGTGCCTGCTGGCCTATCTCACTTGGTTCGTGGAGCTCGCACTCAGAAGAGGGGGTCCTGGGCAGAACAGGGGGCGCCAACCATCTGTGGCTGGGCGTGTGGCTGGGCAGTCATTACAGGGAGTCATTCCCACATCTCCCTGCCCGGTGCCCCAGCCTTCAGACCAGTGCCTAGTACATAGTAAGTGCTCAGTCACTATGACTTACTGGTAGTAGTACTGTTGTCATTACCATTCATCTCTGAGCTGCTGTTTTCTTATCTGTAAATTACAAAACTAAGAGGGCACATGGCAGGATCGCACCTCTGGTGCTGTCCCGGTGAACGAAGCCACGTGACTCGCTTTAGCTAATGAGATGGGGACAGAAGTGATGTGCGTCTTTCTAAGGCCAAGCACCGAATTGGCAGTGCCACTTTCCAGAGCGTTCTCTATTTTCCCATTAGCATGGTGACTGGTGACATGGCGACTGCTCTGTTATCTGGGTCCCTGGGAGTGACAGTGATGAGAAGAGTACTCTCTCCTCCCCTCCCGCCCCAACCACCAACTAACCCACAGCGCATGTAGCGTAAGCACGAAGTGTCTCTGTCCCCAAAGCCACCGAGATTCGGGGGTGTTTGTTGCTGCAGCACAACCTAGCCCATCTTTTTTATTTTTAATATCTACCTTGTTTCTTCATTGATTAATACATTCAATACAATCTTTTTCTTTTTTTTTAAACTTTGGATTTATTTATTTATTTATTTATTTATTTATGGCTGTGCTGGGTCTTCGTTTCTGCGCGAGGGCTTTCTCTAGTTGTGGCAAGCGGGGGCCACTCTTCATCGCGGTGCGCGGGCCTCTCATTATCGCGGCCTCTCTTGTTGCGGAGCACAGGCTCTGGACGCGCAGGCTCAGTAATTGTGGCTCATGGGCTTAGCTGCTCCGCGGCATGTGGGATCTTCCCAGACCAGGGCTCGAACCCGTGTCCCCTGCATTGGCAGGCAGATTCTCAACCACTGCGCCACCAGGGAAGCCCAACCTAGCCCATCTTGATTAAAACAGAGTCGTAACCTTGTCAGGCTTGGTTGTGAGGACGAAATCTTCCATGTAAGATGCCCAGCACAGTGTGGATACATGGTAGTCATGTGCTCCATGTGGCTCGCTTCCCGACCAGAATTCCCTGTTGATTCTTTGCAACAGGTGTTGCTTCTTCCTACAGCAGAGTTTCACAGGCCTTGAGCCCTTACCCCTGTCCTCTGCCTTTTCTGGGAAGGCAGAGCCTGTTGCCTGGGAAAGGCCAGGGCAGTGCACCACCCAGACCCTTCCTCCAGAAGTGGCCCGCCCACCCCGGCAGAGCTGGCGTCCATCCCCATAGCATCTATCAACTCGGAATAACAGCTCTGGCTCCCCGATGACCAGAGGCTGCCGTCAGCCTGAGACCTGGCTATCAATCACAGGAGCTAAAGTGGCTGCCCTTCCTCAAGTGTGCCTAACATTCGTGTGCATTAAGGAAGAAGACTGGAGCCCGTGGAGAAGGCACCGAGGCATTTGCCTGCCCCTCTGGGTCTGCTGGGACCACGTTCCCCTTCCCGGCTTTGGGTGCAGGAAGTTGGGCCATGTGTAGGATTCAGTGCCCACCTGGGACTGTGGATGTGAGCGTGTGTGACCCTTTCGAGAGGGTACAGTTGCAGCATTGCTCACGCCCTCAGGACAGCAGGTGGGAACCAGTGTGCCTTGTCAGAGGGTGTGGAAGGCTTGGGGTTCTGTCCAGAGAGGGGCGAGCTCAGGGGCGGGCTCCACCCTTCGTGGGACATTCTGGTACTGCCTTGAAGAGAACCCCGTTTATTACCAAGCAGGGTATGAAGCAGACACCCTCACCCCTTCCCTGAGCCTCACTCCATTCTAGAACCACCACCCCCATGGCCAGCCCCTTCGCCTGCAGGAGGGCCGGGGCTTGCAGTGAGGCAAGGATGGGGTGAGGCTGGGGGCTGGGGCAGGGCGTAGTAGCATCCAGCAGGCTAACCACGGGAGAGCAGGAGGCGTGCGTTACACAATTCCCGTCACTTCACTGCAGATTTGAAGTCTTTCAAAATCAAAAGCTGAAAAACAAGATCAAAATAAATAAATACACAGCAAAAAATATAAACAGTTTTAACCTGTTGCATTTTCAATAAAAATTCAGGTAATACGACTTTTGAATAAATATATATCTATATAAAGTTGTTTTTTGGCTTCTTTTTAAAAGAAAGGGCCATTGGAAGGTAGAATCATCTAGGGAAAGGGCCCATTGTCTGATAATTCACTTGTATCTAGAATGATCTGTGGCTCTGATTCAGTTACAGTGGTCATACTAATTTTACTTTCACTTAACAATTAGATTTGTCTGCTTCATGCGGTGCTTAGTTTGTTTTCCACTTGAAAATTGGACGGATGGCTGCCCCTGCACCCCGTGGGCTCCCCGGGGGGTGTGTGTCCCCCAGACTTGGGCAGGGTGGGGATTTGAGCTGCAGTATCGTGGGGCGTCCTCTCGGAACCCCGCTCCTGTGAACCTTGTTGCAGCACGCCGCCCTGCATAGCCCTGATATCTGATAGTGTTGGAATCCTTCATTATCACAGTTCTGGAGTATCCCAGATCCAGCAGGCTTGAAGAAAACCTTTAGTGTTTTTCCTGACTATAAAAATATTACATACTCATTTAAAAAAAAAAATCAAACAACTTAAAAATGAATAGAGTAGGGCTTCCCTGGTGGCGCAGTGGTTGAGAATCTGCCTGCCAATGCAGGGGACACGGGTTCGAGCCCTGGTCTGGGAAGATCCCACATGCCACGGAGCAACTGGGCCCGTGAGCCACAATTACTGAGCCTGCGCGTCTGGAGCCTGTGCTCCGCAACAAGAGAGGCCGCGATGGTGAGAGGCCCGCGCACCGCGATGAAGAGTGGTCCCCACTTGCCGCAACTAGAGAAAGCCCTCACACAGAAACGAAGACTCAACACAGTCATAAATAAGTAAATAAAAGAACGTGAATTTCTTTAAAAAAAAAAAAGCAAACTGGGCTATTCATTTCAGTAACAGTCAAGTGGTCTTAGTTTGCATTCAATTTCCAATCAGTTTCTCAATCTATTTCATCTGAAGTCTTCACATTACCCACTATAAAACATACCTATTTATAAAAAAAAAAAAAAAATGAATAGAGTAGACAGTGAAAATCCCCTTATTCAAAGTGGAGGTTGGGGTAATGTCTGCTGTGTTCTTTATTCAGTGACGGTGGTAATGACGACAGCAACAATAATAAAACAGCTGACTGAGTAAGCAGGAGAGGGCCAGGCCGTCCCAAATGCTTGTCATCGACGGTCTCATTTAAGTCTCAAACAAACCTATAAAGTAGCAGCTGTCTTCGTCATCACTTTATGATTGAGAAAAATAGGCCCAGAGAGGTGAATTAACTTTGGCAGGGTCACCGGTAAGGGCTGGGATCTCTTCAGGGGCCCTGTTTCTGTGCACTGGCGTTGAGGAGCTGTGAGTTTCCTTGGGGCTGCTTTGTCACAGGCGTGTCAGTGCAGCTGGGGCAGAACCCCCTGGGAGATACAGCTTCAAAATACTTGCTGCCCCTCCCCTCTGCGGGCTGGGGTCCACCTGCTGCAGCTGGAATGTCCAAGGCGAATTCTTCACTTACACGACTGGCCCCAGGGTTCACGTGCCACTGGCCCTGTGTGATAGCGCCCCTGCCTGTCCCTGGCCTTTCTCTTCCCTGAAGGGCCGATGGTTTCCACCCAGCCTTTGCACCTGCTGCTTCTCCGCCTGAACCCTCCTTTCCCCGCCATCACATCCGGGCTCCGCTCATCACTTAAGTTTCATCCCACGTGTCCCCTCTTCACAGGGGCCTAAATGAGCCCACCGTCGTCTTGTCCCTCTGTGGCCCGTTGCCATTTTATTTTCTTCATAGAACTCCCAGGAAGTGAAAGTGTCCTCTTCACTGGTTTGGTTCCTTATCGCTGGTCTGTCTGCCCCCTTCCATACCGCCAACCGCAGAGTGCAGCCCCATGGGGGCAGGAACGCTGTCTCTGTGCATCACTGTCTCCCTGCCTGACACGTGGGAATTGTTCGGGAAGCTTCTGGTGGATGAGCGAGTCAGAACCACATTACCTGCAACCCCTCAGCTGGGCCCTGGGATTTTCTGGCTCCCTCTGGCCACCAGCGAAGAGTGATGGAGTTGACACCCTCATTTAGAAAATTGCTAACTCCTGGCTGGGGGTGGAAGGCGGGGAGGGCGTTAGCGCTGCAGGAAGAGCTGGGCCTCCCAGAGAGTGACCCCCGAAATGCAGCTGTGATTGCCTCTGGTGCCTTTTTCTCTGAGAGTGGAGGTCTTTAGCTCTTAGTCACTGGAATCTTCAGAGAGCTTGGCAAGTTTTCTTCTGAGGGTCTTGCCTCTTGGCTAGTTTGTTTATGTATGTATTTGGCTAACTTTCCAAGGAGGATGAAAGGTGAGCTGGGCACCTTGCTATTTGGTGCTTTTTTTTGGCAATTTTATTTTATTTATTTATTTTTTAATAAATTATTTATTTATTTTTGGCTGCGTTGGGTCTTCGTTGCAGTGCGCGGGCTTCTCATTGCGGTGGCTTCTCTTGTGGAACACGGGCTCTAGGAGCGTGGGCTTCAGTACTTGTGGCGCATGGGCTTAGTTGCTCCGTGGCATGTGGGATCTTCCTGGATCAGGGCTTGAACCTGTGTCCCCTGCATTGGCAGGCAGATTCATAACCACTGTGCCACCAGGGAAGTCCCTTTTTGCAATTTTAAAACTATATATGTATTACATTGGAGTATAGTTGATTTACAATGTTGTGTTAGTTTCAGGTGTACAGCAAAGTGATTCAATTAGACACATATATTCATTCTTTTTCAGATTCTTTTCTCATATAGGTTATCACAGAATATTGAGTAGACTTCCCTGTGCTGTACAGTAGGTCCTCGTTGGTTATCTGTCTTATATACAGTGGTGTGTATGTTCATCCCAAGCTCCTAATTTACCATTACCCCCCCACGTTTCCCCTTTGATAACCATGAGTTTGTCTTCGATATCTGTAAGTCTGTTTCTGTTTTGTAAATAAGTTCATTTGTATCATTTTTCTTAGATTCCACATATAAGTGATATCATATATTTGTCTTTGTCTGACTTACTTCATTTAGTATGATAATCACTAGGTCCATCCATGTTGCTGCAAATGGCATTATTTCCTTCTTTTTAATGGCTGAGTAATATTCCATTGTAGGTATGTACCACATCTTCTTTATCTGTTCTTCTGTCGATGGACATTTAGTTTGCTTCTGTGTCTTGGCTGTTGTAAATAGTGCTGCAGTGAACATTCGGGTGCATGTATCTTTTCGAATTATGGTTTTCTCCTTATATATGCCCAGTAGTGGGATTGCAGGATCACTTGGTAGTTCTATTTTTAGTTTTTTAAGGACCCTCCATACTGTTCTTCATAGTGGCTGTATCAGTTTACATTCCCACTAACAGTGTAGGAGGGTTCCCTTTTCTCCACACCCTCTCCAGCATTTATTGTTTGTAGACTTTTTGAGGATGGCCATCCTGACTGGTGTGAGGTAATACATCATTGCAGTTTTGATTTGCAGTTCTCTAATAATTAGCGATGTTGGGCATCTTTCCATGTGCTTTTTGGCCATCCATGTGTCTTCTTTGGAGAAACGTCTATTTAGATCTTCTGCCCATCTTTTTTATTGGGTTGTTTGTTTTTTGGATACAGAGCAGCATATGCTGTTTGTATATTTTGGAGATTAATCCCTGTCGGTTGCATTGTTTGCAAGTATTTTCTCCCATTCTGTGGGTTGTCTTTTCATTTTGTTTATGGTTTCCTTTGCTGTGCAGAAGCTTTTAAGTTTAATTAGATCCTATTTGTTTATTTTTGTTTTTATTTTCATTAGGAGGTGGATCCAAAAAGGTATTGCTGCAATTTATGTCAAAGAGTGTTCTGCCTATGTTTTCCTCTAAGAGTTTTATAGTGTCCAGCCTTACATTTAGGTCTTTGATCCATTTTGAGTTTATTTTTGTGTATGGTATTAGAGAATGTTCTAATTTCATTCTTTTACATACAGCTGTCCAGTGTTTCCAGCATCACTTATTGAAGAGGCTGTCTTCTCTCCATTGTATATTCTTGCCTCCTTGGTCATAGATTAGTTGACCATAGGTGCATGGGTTTATTTCTGGGCTTTGTATCCCGTTCCATTGAGCTATATTTCTGTTTTTGTGCCAGTACCATACTGTTTTGATGACTGTAGCTTTGTAGTATAGTCTGAAGTCAGGGAGCCTGATTCCTCCAGCTCCATTTTTCTTTCTCAGGATTGCTTTGGCTATTGGGGGTCTTTTGTGTCTCCATACAAATTAAAAAAATTTTTGTTCTAGTTCTGTGAAAAATGCCATTGGTAATTTGATAGGGATTGCATTGAATCTATAGATTGCCTTGGGTAGTATAGTCATTATGACAGTATTGATTCTTCCAGTGCAAGAACGTGGTGTATCTCTCCATGTGTTTGTGTCATCTTCGATTTCTTTCATTAGTGTCTTATTGTTTTCAGAGTACAGGCAGGTCTCTTGTCTCCTTAGGTAGGTTTATTCTTAGGTGTTTTATTCTTTTTGATGTGTTGGTAAATGGGATTGTTTCCTTAATTTCTCTTTCTGGATTTTTTGTCGTTAGCATATAGAAATGCAACAGATTTCTGTGTATTAATTTTCTTTTTTTTATAATTTATTTATTTAATTTATTTATTATTGGGTCTTTGTTGCTGCGCGTGGGCTTTCTCTAGTTGCGGCAAGTGGGGGCTACTCTTCGTTGCAGTGCACATGCTTCTCATTGCGATGGCTTCTCTTGTTGTGGAGCATGGGCTCTAGGCACGTGGGCTTCAGTAATTGTGGCACGAGGGCTCAGTAGTTGTAGCTCGCAGGCTCTAGAGTGCAGGCTCAGTAGTTGTGGCCCACGGGCTTAGTTGCTCCGCGGCATGTGGGATTTTCCCGGACCAGGGATCGAACTCGTGTTCCCTGCATTGGCAGGTGGATTCTCAACCACTGCGCCACCAGGGAAACCCTGTATTAATTTTCTATCCTGCAACTTTACCGAATTCATTGATGAGCTCTAGTAGTTTTCTGGTAGCATCTTTAGGATTTTCTATGTGTAGTATCATGTCATCTGCAAACAGTGACAGTTTTACTTCTTCTTTTCCAATTTGGATTCCTTTTCTTTTTCTTCTCTGATTGCTGTGGTTAGGACTTCCAAAACTACATTGAATAAAAGTGGCAAGAGTGGACATCCTTGTCTAGTTCCTGATCTTAGAGGGAATGCTTTCAGCTTTTCACCATTGAGAATGATGTTAGCTGTGGGTTTGCCATATATGGCCTTTATTATGTTGAGGTAAGTTCCTTCTATGCCCACTTTCTGGAGACTTTTTATCATAAATGGGTGTTGAATTTTGTCAGAAGCTTTTTCTGCATCTATTGAGATGATCACATGGTTTTTATTCAGTTTGTTAATGTGGTGTATCACATTGATTGATTTGTGGGTATCGAAGAATCCTTGCATCCCAGGGATAAATCCCATTTGATCATGGTGTATGATCCTTTTAATGTATTGTTGGATTCTGTTTGCTAGTATTTTGTTGAGGATTTTTGCATCTATATTCATCAGTGATATTGGTCTGTAATTTTCTTTTTTTGTAGTATCTCTGTCTGGTTTTGATATCAGGGTGATGGGTGGCCTTGTAGAATGAGTTTGGGAGTGTTCCTTCCTCTGCAATTTTTTGGAAGAGTTTGGGAAGGATGGGTGTTAGCTCCTCTCTAAATGTTTGATAGAATTCACCTGTGAAGCCATCTGGTCCTGGACTTTTGTTTGTTGGAAGTTTTAAAATCACTGTTTCAATTTCATTACTTGTGGTCTGTTCATATTTTCTATTTCTTCCTGGTTCAGTCTTAGAAGATTGTACCTTTCTAAGAATTTGTCCATTTCTTCTAGGTTGTCCATTTTAGTAGCATGTAGTTGTTTGTAGTAGTCTCATGATCTTCTGTATTTCTGTGGTGTCCATTGTAAGTTCTCCTTTTTCATTACTAATTTTATTTATTTGAGCCCTCTGCCTTTTTTTCTCAAAGAGTCTGGCCAAAGGTTTATCAATTTTGTTTATCTTTTGAAGGAACCAGCTTTTTGTTTCATTGATCTTTTCTATTGTTTTTTTCTCTATTTCATTTATTTCTGGTCTCTATTGCTTCTTGGCCTTTTGGCTAAGATCAGGTGTATTTTTGCTCTGATCTTTATCATTTCTTTTTTTCCAACTTTGGGTTTTGTTTCTTCTTTCTCTAGTTGCTTTGGGTGTAAGTTTAGGTTGTTTATTTGAGATTTTTTTTTGTTTCCTGAGGTAAGATTGTATTGCTATAAACTTCCCTCTTAGAACTGTTAGCTGCATCCCATAGGTTTTGGATCATCATGCTTTCATTTTCATTTGTCTCTAGGTATTTTTTGATTTCATCTTTGATTTCTTCAGTGATCCATTGGTTGATTAGTAAGATATTGTTTAGCCTCCACGTGTTTGTGTTTTTTACAGGTTTTTTTTCCTGTAATTGACTTCTAATCTCATAGTGTTGTGGTCGGAAAAGATGCTTGATATGATTTCGATTTTCTTAAATTTACCAAGGCTTGATTTGTGACCCAAGATGTGATCTCTTCTGGAGAAAGTACCATGTGCATTTGAGAAGAAAGTGTATTCTGTTGCTTTTGGATGCAATGTTCTATAAATATCAGTTAAGTCCATCTGGTCTAATGTGTCATTTAAGGCCTGTGTTTCCTTATTGATTTTTTGTCTGGATGATCTGTCCAATGATGAAAGTGGGGTGTTAAAGTCTCCCACTATTATTGTGTTACTGTCAATTTCTCCTTTTATGGCTGTTAGTATTTGCCTTATATATTAAGGTGCTCCTATGTTGTGTGCATATATATTTACAATTGTTATATCTTCTTCTTGGATTGATCTCTTGATCATTATGTAGTGACCTTCTTTGTCTCTTGTAACAGTCTTTATTTTAAAGTCTATTTTGTCTGATATGAGTATTGCTACTCCAGCTTTCTTTTGATTTCCACTTTCATGGAATACCTTTTTCCATCCCCTCACTTTGTTTGTACGTGTCCCTAGATCTGAAGTGCGTCTCTTGTAGACAGCATAAATATGGGTATTGTTTTTGTATCCATTCAGCCAGTCTGTGTCTTTTGGTTGGAGCATTTAATCCATTTACATTTAAGGTAATTATCAATATGTATGTTCTTATTGCCATTTTGTTAATTTTTTGGATTTGTTTTTGAAGGTCTTTTTTCTTCCCTTCCTCTTTTGTTCTCTTATAATTTGATGTCTGTCTTTAGTGTTGTATTTGGATTGCTTTTTCTTTTTTGTGTGTGTTTCTATTGTAGATTTTTGGTTTGTGGTTCCCATGAGGTTTTGTTATAGCAGTCTATATGTATACCAGATTGTTTTAAATTGCTGGTCTCTTAATTTCCAATGCATTTCCAGTATCCTGCATTTGTATTCTTATCTTCTCACGATTGCTGGCTTTGATATTATATTTGTGTGTAGATGTTTACTTTATGTTTGCCTTTACTGGTGAGCTTTCCCATTCATAATTTTCTTGATTCTATTGTAGTTGTGGCCATTTCTTTTCCACTTAGAGAAGTTTCTTTAGGATTTGTTTTAAAGCTGGTTTGGTGGTGCTGAACTCTCTTAGCTTTTGGTTGTCTGTAAAGCTTTTGATTTCTCCATCAAATATGAATGAGAGCCTTGCTGGGTAGAGTATTCTTGGTTGTAGATTTTTCCCTTTCATCAGTTTAAATATATAGTGCCCCTCCCTTCAGGCTTGCAGAATTTCTGCTGAAAAATCAGCTGATAACCTTATGGGGATTCCCTTGTATGTTACTTGTTTCTTTTGCCTTGTGGCTTTTAATATTCTTTCTTTGTCTTTAATTTTTGTCTGTTTGATTAATATGTGTCTCATCATGTTCCTCATTGGTTTTATCTAGTATGGGACTCTGTGCTTCCTGGATTTGAGTGAGTGTTTCCCTTCTCATGTTAGGGAAGTTTTCAGCTATTGTGTCTTCAAATATTTTCTCACATCCTTTCTCTCTTTTCCTTCTGGGACTCCTACAATGCAAATGTTTGTGTGTTTAATAGTTTTCCAGAGGTCTCTGAGACTGACCTTATTTCTTTTCATTTTTTTTTCTTTATTCTGTTCCATGGCCGTGATTTCCACCACTCTGTCTTTCAGTCAGTTATTCGTTCTTCTGCCTCAGTTAGTCTGCTATTGACTCCTTCTAGTGTATTTTTCATTCCAGTTATTGTATTGTTCATCTCTGTTTGTTTGTTCTTTAAATCTTCTAGCTTTTTGTTAATCATCTCTTGTATCGTCTCAATCTGTGCCTCCATTCTTTTTCCAAGACCTTGGATCATCTTTACTATATCATTACTCTAAATTCTCTTTCAGGTAGGTTGCCTATCTCCATTTCATTTAGTTGTTCTTGTGGGTTTTTGTCTTGTTCCTTCGTCTGGAACATATTTATCTGCCATCTCACTTTGTCTAACTTTCTGTGTTTGTGGTTTCCTTTCTGCTGGCTGCAGGATCATAGCTCCTCTTGCTTCTGGTGTCTGCCCCTTGGTGGGTGAAGTTGGTCCTGGTGTTTGTGCAGGCTTCGGAGGGACTGGTGCCTGCCCACTGGTGGGTTCAGCTGGGTCTTGTCCCTGTAGTGGGCAGGGCCGTGTCAAGTAGTGTGTTTAGAGGTGGCTGTGAGCTCTGTAAGGCTTTAGGCAGCCTGTCTGCTGATGGGTGGGGCTGTTCCTATCCTGCTGTTTGTTTGGCCTGAGGCATTCCAGCACTGGAGTCTGCAGGCTGTTCGGTAGGGCCAGGTCTTGATGCCAAAATAGTGACCTCCAGGAGAGGTAATGCTGATCAATATTCTCTGGGGCCTCTGCCACCAGTGTCCTTGCTCCCTCCCCAGTCAGCCACAGCCTACCCCTGCCTCCCCAGGACACCCTCCATGACTCATAGGTAGGTCCAGCCTTGGCTCCTATGGAGTTACTGCTTTGGGCTGGGTTCCAGTGTACATGAAATCTTGTGAGCGTCCTCTAAGAGTGGAGTCCCTGTTTGCCCCAGTCCTGTGGAGTTCCTGCACTCAAGCCCCACTGGCCTTCAAAGCCAAATGCTCTGGGGGGTTCCTCCTCCTGATATCAGACCCTCAGGCTGGGGAACCTGACATGGGGCTCAGGACTCTCACTCCTGTGGGAGAGCCTCTATGATATAATTATTTTCCAATTTGTGGGTCTCCCACCTGGTGGGTATGCGATTTGATTATGTCGTGAAAGCCTCCCTCCTGCCATCTTGTTGTGGCGCCTTCTTTGTCTTTGAATCTAAAATATCTTTTTTTTTTGTAGGTTCAAGTCTTTTGTGTCGATGGCTGTTCAGCAGTCAGTTGTGATTTTGGTGTTTTCATGAGAGGAGGTGAGCTCAAGTCCTTCTACTCCACCATGTTTTCCAGAAGAGAGGGGCTTCCTTTAGCTTGGATGCTTGCTGTCTCTTTCTTCAGCGTGTGCTGGCGGTTATCCCCTTGATATGGGGTGTGCAGGTGCAGTGGCCCTTGTGCACTCCCGGGATGGCGGGGGCAGTGCTTGGTGCCTGTTCGCAGGTCTCGTAGCAGTAGCTGCTCTCCGTGTATTCCTGGGAGACTGGGGGCAGCGCTTGGCACCCGCTTGCGTGTCTCATGGCAGCGACTCACGCCCACCCCTGGAACTCTGGTAGGCGGTGTCCTGTTGCCTGGGAACGCTCACAGGGAAAGAAGCTCTTTTGGTGGTCCAACTCCTCTCCTCATGCCCCCTCCCCGGAATGGCGCCTTGCCTCTCTGACAGGCCCAGGCTTCTTCCAAGTACCCCCTCAGTGGCCACACTCCAGCCTCTTCAGGCTGTCTCCATGCAGCCATCCCCGGTCCTCTCCCTGGGTCTGACCTCTGAAGCCTGAGCTTTAGCTTCACCCAGCCCCCACCCGCACCGAAAGAAGAGAGTCTCAGGCTGGGGAGAGCAGGGTGGCGGTGCCGACCTCCTCTGCAGGTTACTCTCCGTTTTGCCTTCCGCAGACCAGTTGCTGCACTCTCCTCCGAGGCTCTGAAGCTCCCCCTCCGTCCAGGCTCATCTCCCTGCCGGTGAGGAGACTTCCCAAGGTGCGGAAATCTTTCCTCCTTCACAGCTCCCTCCCTGGGGCGCAAGCCCCATCCCGATTTCTTTCTTTCTCTTTTTCCTTTTGTCCTAGCCAGTTACATGGCGGTTTCCTTGCCCTTTCAGAAGTCTGAGGCCGTCTGCCGGCATTCAGTGGGTGTTCTGTGCGCATCGTTCCACTTGTAGGTGTATTTTTAATGTTTTTGTGGGAGCAGGTGAGCTCCCCATCCTGTTCCTCCGCCATCTTGATCCCATCCCTTCTATTTGGTGCATTTTAACCTCTTTCCTGTAGGTAAGGACTGCAGTCGGGGAAGCGGAGCTATTGTCGGAGGTGGATCAGTACCTCTTAGCAGGATGATAAATTGCTCGTCAGGAGCATGGCAGTGTCATGCAGTTAATTTATGTGCCTTAAATCCATCAAAACCCGGGATGACGCTTAGGTCATCAAAATAGTCCTGAGATACGTACAGGTTGAGAGTGTCTGATTTTTGGGGGCCCCCAAAGGCAGGGGGCCATGGAGACAGGCTTCCAAGAGTCTGGACAGACCTGACTCTGCACACACGCTTTTGGTGCTCACCCTTCCTGCCACTGGGAACCTTTTGTCTTATACTCTCTTTGGATCCCCCAGCCCCTGCATAGGGCTGGGTGTGTAACTGGGACTGAACACTGGAAATCACCTCATGAAGCCCGTTCTTGGTGTCTAGGGTGGCCTCCCCTGGAGGTGGAAGGTGGCAGGACTCGCATAGCAAAGACCCCTTACTAAGGCCAGCAATCCTGATCCCTGATTCAGGAACTGACGTCCCAGTGATCCTTTCACTAGTTGGGACTCCTGGTGGCAAGTGACAGAAAGGAAGGGGGCGGACTGGCTCAAGTCAGCAGGCATGAGGGCCCCGCTCTCCTCCTCTGTGCAGCTCCCACCTCGGGCAGCACTCCCGCTCCCAGCCTCGGTTCAATCTGTCAGCAGCCCCAGGAACAGAGCCTGCCTCACCCCCTGCAGCTGAGTAAACATCGTAGACTAGAGTCTCCTGGGCCCATCCTGGGCGTGGGGCCCGTCAGAGTGTCCTGGGCTCATCCTGGGTATGGGCCCATCACGGTGGCTGGGAGGATGCTGGAGCCCAGGGATGCACCACTTCGGCCAGCCCGGTGCCCCGCCTTGGATCCCGTGTCTAAACAGCCTGGAGTGGAGGAGGGTGGTTCCTGAGAACAGCTGGATGTTGGGGCAAGCAGGAGGGGGGCCGTGCTGGCTTGCGTGTCCACCATGCACGCCCGTCGTCACAGCTACCTCGGCAGCATGCACAGCCGTCTCAGCCTGCATCTTCTCTGGGCCTGGAGGGCAGCTGGGCGAGCACCGCAGTGGATGTCAGTGAGGTGAGCTTTATGCACCATATGCGTCTCAGCTTGGTCATTTAGTCCAGTCAAGTGGTCACTCTGTGCCGGGTCCCATCAGCACCACACACGGTCCCCGCCTTCAGGGGCCAGAGATGCAGGAGGCAGATAAGCGCATGATGCTAAGTTGTGACGGGTGCTGCGAAGGCAGAAGTAGGGGAGGTGTGGGAGGGGGTGACCTCAACAAGGTGGCCACTCTCAGGAGGGCGAGAGTGAGCCACTCAGGAAAAATGGGGTGGGCAGGGGAGCGTTCCAGGCAGAAGAACAGCACGTGAAAAGGTCCTGAGGCCAGTGACAAGTCCAGCGCAGCCTGAGGGGCAGCTCTTTGGGACGTAGCAGGATGTGAGGACACAGGGGTAGCCAGTGGAGACCTGGAGACCACAGTAGGGACCTGGGATTTTACTGAGGGTGCTGGGATGGCCCTGGAGAGTTTTGAGCTGGGTGTGCTGTGATCCAGGTGATGCTGTTTAAAAGGTAACTCTGGTCTCTGGATGAATTCAGACCCTGGGGGGCACGAGCAGAAGCAGAGGCTGGCGAGGGGCGTTTCTGTTAGTCCAGGGGAGAGACGGGTTGGGGGGAGGGTCAGGTCCAGGACTCGTGTAGGAGGCGCGGCCACAGGACATGTGGTGGGCTGGTTGAGGGAATGGTGGGATCTGAGCACCAAGGAGCGTGTTGGTGGCATTTCCCAGACAGGGGGGAGGAACAGATGTGGGGGAAATGCTGGACACGTTGCGGTGGAGGTAACGATTCGGCTTCCAGGTATTCTCTGGTGGAGGTGGGGCGCACAGCATCCAGGGCCCCCGGCTTTCAGGCCTGTCCTCCCACACCGCTGGCCTGGAGCTGAAGGGCAGCCCCGGGCACCCGCGGGCCTGGGTGGAGACTCGATTCGCAGTCTCTGCGGCCCCCTCCCTGTGTCTGGGCCTCAGCCTCCTTGTCTGTAAACTGGGGCCAGTGAGACTCTCCACTCCCCCCCAGAATCCTGGTGCTTCGGGGCTGTCCCTGGGAGACTGGCTCAGGTCCGGGCGCCTCCTGGGAGGAGGCGGGACAGACAGGGGAGCCGGCCTGCCTGGCAGGTGCTGCTGCCCTCGGCTCTGCGCAGAGGAGCCTGGGCTGGCAGCCGTCTGGGGGGGAACCCGCTTGGGTGTGTCCGTGCGTCGCGGGCTCTCGGCCGGGGCGGGAGTTGGCGCAGCGGGCAGGCATCCTGGTGCTGAGCGAGACAGAGCCAGCTCAGGGGCCCCGGGCTGCCCACTCAGCGTTGCCCTTGCAGAGGTCACCACTTGACCTCATTCTCAGGGCAAACGTGGCTGCTCTGTTGGGGTTTGCCCTGCTTTTTGGCACCTTCTCAGTCTTTGAGTCCTGCTTCGCCCTGCCCTTAACGCCCTCCTAAGGCAGTCTCCGCCTGGATCCCTCCCAGGGCGGCCCTGTTCACAGCCCCCCAGAGTGGAGGGGGGCCCAGTCCATTCCCGCAGCCTCAGTGCCGCTGCCTCAGCGTGGACCTGGGCCCGGGAGGGAGGGAAGCGTGCCCCACGGGGCCAGAAAACCCAAGAGGGCCTTCGCCTGACGGGCTGAGGGTGTGTGTCCACATGTGACTGTGGGAGGAAAGCAGGGCCGTCCACTCTCTGGCTAGCCCCACGGCCAGGCCCCGTGGGCAGCCTCCGAGCCCACTGCCCCCCAGGAGCAGCTACTAGTGACGTCCTGTTTGCACGGCAGAGAGCTGGCAGTCCAACCCGGTGCTGTCTGTAAAGTGAGTCCAGGAGGAGTTGGGCACCACGCATGGGTGTCCAAGCCCCAGCATTCAAGGCTACGTTCACGCGGAGCTCAGAAGCAGCCTGGTTTCCTGGCTGGGGTGGGGCACAGGGCGAGGGCAGTGAGGTGCTCAGGGACCCAGAGCAGGTGGGGCCTGTGGAACAGCAGGAACCGAGGTCAGGCCTCAGCATCAGGGCCCTGAATTGGAGTCCTCGGAGCCAGTCCCCCAGGTGGCACACAGATCAAAGGCCACGTCCCTCCAACAGCCCAGACACGCGGGAGCTGGATAGACAGTCACCGGGTGGATGGCCACATTTGGGAAAGTGCCCGGTGATCAAGGAGGCAGAAGCCGGAACGAGGATTTAGCAGTCACGTGAGATTTGGGGAGCCGTGCGGCAAGGCTGGAATTCAGGTTGGGCAGTTCAGACCTGGGGGGGGCAGGGGGGCTTCCCAGGAAGCCTCTGCGGCCAGGTCAGCGCAGTCTCTCATCTCTGCGACGCCTGGCCCCAGGGCCAGGCTCGGGGGTCAAGCTCTGTAAATAATTGCCAACAAGTGAGGGACTCTCAGAGGCCCGAGCAGAGCAGGGGCTTTGTCTTACAATAGAGAAAACTAAGTTGCAGAGGCGGGGAGAGGTGCCCTAGGGCAGGTGGTAGACTGGGGACCACTGTGTCCAGCCTGGACGTCGGGTCCAGCACTCTCCCGCCCCTGTGGGCTGCACACGGACACACACACCCCCCCCTCAGGCGAACCTCTAACCTGGAGCTCGGTGCTCCGCGGTGGCAGGTTTGCACTGCAGGGACCCTGACGGGTCATCGGCCCGCAGTGTGCCTGGAGCTCGGGGGCCAGAGCAGCAAGGCCAGGCCCAGCCCCTGTGTCTTCCCTGCCCCAGCCCGGGAGCAGGGGCCTTGCCCGGGCAGCTCTGTTCACGTCACTCGGTGGCTTCCCTGGCTCTTTGCCAGGAGACGAGTGAGCAAGGGAGAGAGCAGCGCACTTGGACGGGAATTTACAATCCAGTGAAGCGTGAGATGGCAGCCTTCCTTTACCAGGTTATTACTTAAGTACAAGATTGACTTGGAGCGGGGAGTGGGGGGAGTTTACACTTCTGAAAATAGAAATGAAAAAGAAGGGGTTTTTCTGGCCTCCTTACCAGCGGGAAGGAGGAAGCCCAGGCTTTTGGGGTCAGGGCGCTGAATGCAGTTTGCCTTTTGGCCACTTTCTCTTGAGGCCTAGGGTCTTTGCCTGCCGTCTGGCTGAGCCTCATTCCCATAGTACCACAGCGGGGTCTTGGGTCATGCCATCGGCCAGACTTTAATTCAAGTGCTTTGGAATCCCCACGTTCCAGCGGGTGACGAGCCTGTGTCTGTCTGCTCTGGGGACCCCCACTCGGAGCCCCAAGTCCCGGGCCTGGCAGAGGACGCCAGACGAGGGGGCAGGTGGAGCGTTTGCTGTGGCCCGGGAGCCTGGAGTCGCCTGCCGGGACCAGGGAGGCTCCGATGGCTGCAGGTTTTCCTGCTGCTTTGGTTGAGGCAAATCTGGATTGCTTTAGCGTCCCACTGTCACCCAGGACTTTGTCTTGGCTTCCCCTGGGGACCTCGGAATCGAGCAGGTGTCCAGAGGGTGAGCCGCAGGCTAGCTGGCCTCATCTCCACACCGTGCTTATCGCGGCTGGGTCCGGAGGCCTCTGGAGAGCCCTGGATTTGCAGAACGTGTCCATGCTGAGCGCTTGGGCTGTGACAGCAGTTCTTGGGGAACTTTCCAAGGGCAAGGGGTGTGAGGGGCGTGGCCAGGGCTGCTTGGAGCCCAGCTCAGGACAGGGCGCGCTGAGAGCAGAGGGGGGCGTAAGGCTCTGCTTGGGGTCTGTGGCTCCTTGGGAACGGCTTTCAAAAGTCCCCCTGCAGGAATCCCAGTCTCCTTGGGCGAATGGGGGGTAGAGATTGGGCTGGAACCAGACAGCCCACGAGGGAGTTCCAGCTGCAGCGTGTGAGGCAGCCACTTTGCATCTCTGAGCCTTGGCTTCCCCGGCTGCAGAATGGGGCCACACAGTAGCAGCCCCGGGCGGTGGAATGCGTCCAGAGCACACGCTCCTTAGCACTGCCCTGCTGTCTTCTTAACCAGGCTGGGGACACTATTGCACGTTCTAGCAACCACGGGAGGCAGCTGCAGCTCGAGGTCACCCAAGGAGGCTCATGTCCAGAGCTGGTGCAAAAGCGGTTGGTCTGAACCCCAGCCTCTACCATCCGAGTCGTCCTTGGCTGGCAGATTGAGGGGTGGGGCTTGGGCTGGGTTTGGCAGAGCCGAGCAGAGAGCAGGGGTGGAGGGGGCGGGCCGGCCAGGCTTGGGGGCTGAGCGGGGAGCTGCGGGGGCGCCAGGCCCTGGCCCCTCTCACCTGTGGCCTTGTCCCCCACCCCCTGGCAGGTTGGCTCAGCATGTCGGTCAGCGTCCATGAGACCCGCAAGTCGCGGAGCAGCACGGGCTCCATGAATATCACGCTGTTCCACAAGGCCTCGCACCCCGACTGCGTGCTGGCGCACCTCAACACGCTGCGCAAGCACCGCATGTTCACGGACGTCACGCTCTGGGCCGGCGACCGCGCCTTCCCCTGCCACCGCGCCGTGCTCGCCGCCTCCAGCCGCTACTTCGAGGCCATGTTCAGCCACGGCCTGCGGGAGAGCCGCGACGACACGGTCAACTTCCAGGAGAACCTGCACCCTGAGGTGCTGGAGCTGCTGCTGGACTTCGCCTACTCGTCCCGCATCGTCATCAACGAGGAGAACGCCGAGTCGCTGCTCGAGGCGGGCGACATGCTGCAGTTCCACGACGTGCGCGACGCGGCCGCCGAGTTCCTGGAGAAGAACCTGTTCCCGTCCAACTGCCTGGGCATGATGCTGCTGTCGGACGCCCACCAGTGCCGGCGGCTCTACGAGTTCTCGTGGCGCATGTGCCTGGTGCACTTCGAGGCCGTGCGGCAGAGCGAGGACTTCAACAGCCTGTCCAAGGACACCCTGCTGGACCTCATCTCCAGTGATGAGCTGGAGGCCGAGGACGAGCGCGTGGTCTTCGAGGCCGTCCTGCAGTGGGTCAGGCACGACCTGGAGCGGCGCAAGGCCCACCTGCCTGAGCTGCTGCGCAGCGTGCGGCTGGCCCTGCTGCCGTCCGACTGCCTGAAGGAGGCCGTGTCGGGCGAGGCCCTGCTCATGGCCGACGAGCGCACGCGGCTCATCGTGGACGAGGCGCTGCGCTGCAAGGCCCGCATCCTAGAGAACGACGGCGTGGTCACCAGCCCCTGCGCCCGGCCGCGCAGGGCCGGGCACACGCTGCTCATCCTCGGGGGCCAGACCTTCATGTGTGACAAGATCTACCAGGTGGACCACAAGGCCAAGGAGATCATCCCCAAGGCGGACCTGCCCAGCCCCCGCAAGGAGTTCAGTGCCTCGGCCATCGGCTGCAAGGTCTACGTGACCGGGGGCCGGGGCTCCGAGAACGGGGTCTCCAAGGACGTGTGGGTGTACAACACCGTCCACGAGGAGTGGTCCAAGGCGGCGCCCATGCTCATCGCCCGTTTCGGCCACGGCTCGGCCGAGCTGGAGAACTGCCTCTACGTGGTCGGGGGGCACACGTCCCTGGCTGGCGTCTTCCCAGCCTCGCCGTCTGTCTCCCTGAAGCAGGTGGAGAAGTACGACCCCGAGGCTAACAAGTGGACGATGGTGGCCCCACTGAGGGATGGCGTCAGCAATGCCGCGGTCGTGAGCGCCAAGCTGAAGCTCTTTGTCTTCGGGGGGACCAGCATCCACCGGGACATGGTGTCCAAAGTCCAGTGCTACGACCCCGCAGAGAACCGGTGGACGATCAAGGCCGAGTGTCCCCAGCCTTGGCGGTACACCGCTGCCGCCGTCCTGGGCAGCCAGATCTTCATCATGGGAGGCGACACGGAGTTCACAGCCGCCTCGGCCTACCGCTTCGACTGCGAGACCAACCAGTGGACGCGGATCGGGGACATGACTGCCAAGCGCATGTCCTGCCACGCCCTGGCCTCGGGCAACAAGCTCTACGTGGTGGGGGGCTACTTCGGGACCCAGCGGTGTAAGACCCTGGACTGCTATGACCCCACCTCGGACACGTGGAACTGCATCACCACCGTGCCGTACTCGCTCATCCCCACGGCCTTCGTCAGCACCTGGAAGCACCTGCCCGCATGAGGCGCACCTGTAGAGCCCAACCAGGTGAGCCCCCGCACCCCAGGCCTGATCCCACTCCGGGTAAAGGCTGCATCTTCCGCGGAAGGCCGGGCGAGGCAGGCCAGCAGGTGACTGGGGGGCTCTGGGACCCTTTTTCAACTCTGGAGCCGGAGCCTGGCTCTTCCCCTTACTTGCAGTTGATCTTGAGCAAAACACGTAACTCCTCTGCCAAATGGGGGTGACCATCTTAGACTGGGGCGGTGGTTCCCAGGCATGGCCGCAGGTCAGAGTCCCCGGGGGGTCTTTTGACAGTCCTGTGTGGAGTCTAGGCCAACCTGTGAAGTCTGAGGGCACAGTCTCCACGCAGGGGCACCCTCCCTCTGACACCAGCTGCGAGGTCGGGGTTGCCCAGAACTGTCTCAGATCCAGCACTCACTGGAAGGACTCATGAATGCGCTGAAGGCATGTGTGCACGGTTATGGTTATGGGCAAAGGATACAGATTAAGATCAGAGGGCAGAGACGCATGGGTCAGAGTCCTGGGGGTCCAAATGGTCCAAATTTGGACTGGGGTGCAAATGCAAAGCATCCCTTGTCCACTCCCCATGGAGTTGGGACACCGTTACTCTCGCAGCATCAGCGAGTGATGGCACGCACGGAATGCTGCCCGCCAGGGGAGCTCACAAAAGCTGCGATGTCCAGAATTTTTAGCAGGGCCCCATCACGTGGGCATGACCGATTGATCATGTTACTCTCAAGTCAGCTGGTCCAGCGTGACCCAAAGCCCCCACCCTAAACAAAGACACTCCTATCAGGTGTGACCCAGATCACCTCCCAGAAGCCAAGGACAAAGGCCAGATCTCTGTTGGGGCAAGGCCACAAATTCCGTCCTGCTCAAATGCTTAGCCCAGGCCTTGCGCTAGGCCATTCGGGGCCTCTGGGGCCCAGGCCTCAGTAGCCGTTATAGCTCCAGGTGAGTCCAGTGTGCAGCCAAGGTGCGAGCCCTACCCTGGGGGGCCCATGAGAAGCAACAGGAGGGGAGTGGATGGAGGGCTCAAAGGGAGGCGGGAGCTGGCGCCCTGGGGCCGGGTGCCACTGTGGACATCTGGTGGTTCCAGGGCTCTGGGACCAGATGGCCCTGGGATTGGGTCCTGCCTCTCCTGGGGGCAGCTGTGTGCTCACTGGTGCGCGAGGGAACCTCTTGTCTCCCATTCCTCCGCAAGATGGAGAGAAGGCCGTCCTCAGAGCGGGCGTCACGATTACGTGAGGGAACAGCCCCCCAGCAGGGCTTGCTACAGTGCTGCCCCAGTTACCCCGAGTTATCTTGCTCTCTGTTCTTAGCGCCAGCATTATATGAAATCATTGCCTGAAAAGGGAAGGTGACAGTGGATGCCAGGGGCAAAGGGACACATTCAGGCGCTCTTTCCTCTGGGTGACAGAGGAACAGGGAGACAGGAGGAGGGACTTGCCCAGGTCCCAGGACGGGTGCAGAGTCAGGGGAAGGGAGAGGGCGGAAGGAAGGGCCAGCATGTCCTGGAGGGCCTCTTCTGAGGGGTGGGTGGGATCTTTCCTGCAGCCCCGCTGGGGCAGGATCCACAGCAGGCACTGAGGTTCGATTAGGGTGTCCTGAGCCAGCCTGGCAGG
Source organism: Balaenoptera musculus (assembly GCF_009873245.2). Lineage (NCBI taxonomy): Eukaryota > Metazoa > Chordata > Mammalia > Artiodactyla > Balaenopteridae > Balaenoptera > Balaenoptera musculus. The sequence goes on from NC_045786.1 coordinate 41,733,367, forward strand.
GGTGCAGGGGCAGGGGCTGGAATGGAGTGGTGGACTCGTGGGCACTGGAGAAGGTCGTCCACGGTCAGGTCCCAACTCTTAGCCCTCCTCGGGTCCTTGGCCCTTGGGGCGGTGAGGTCCGGGGACCCCCGGTGGATGGGAGTCAGGAGGCGTAGGTCCTGGGGGCTCTAAGAAGCGGGGTCGGTGGGAGATCCCAGGGTCACGCAGGGGGAGCCTTCCCACCTGGCGCCGGACTGTCCTGTACACCGAGGTGCTTCTCTGCCCGGCTGGCCCCCCCCACCGCCCGCACCTGCCTTGTGCTCCTGCCGCCCTGAGGAGCCAGCCCCGTGCCGTTCAGGTCACAGGAACCCCGTCAGGAGCTGGCCAGAGCTGAAAAATTGATTTCCTCAATGACCTGGCGGCTGCTGACAAGAACGCTGAAAGCTCTACACGGCGGAAGCAATCATACTTAGCTGGGATTGCTTCTGAATGGAATCTGATGTTTCAGCTATTAAATCAAATCCAGCCGTGCCTTCGAGGCCCTTAAAGAGATATGTCTGCTGGCAGGCAAGGCAGGACCCAGCGAAGGCATCAGATGTGCCATACAGTGTGTTTGGCCTCATAAAGGCCAGCCTGGATGAGAATAGGCTTTGTTCTCTTTTAAGGTTTCTCTGTTTTGTTTTAATGTGCTCTCTTCCTCTTTGGGAGAAAAATCTGACCAGCAAAATATCTTGGTCCTGAGAAATAGACTTCAAAGAGAACACTGGCGTTTCCTTGTTGAGTCCCTGTTCCCACGCTCTGGGAACTTAGGCTGGTCACCTGTGGGGCCCAAAGGCTCCTCCCATCTCAGGCCACCCAGCCCAGGCCAGGTGGCTCTGACCCTGTCTGGTGTTTGCCCATCCCCGGGACCCGGGAGGGCAGTTCTTCCCCAAGGGGGAGAGGGTGGGTGGTAGGTCAGCCGGACCCAGTGAGCCCTTTACTTTTCCAGGACTTCCCCCCATTTCAGGGACCGTGGAAGGGTCGGCCCTGACTCTTGCTGCCTGCTTGACCCTGGTTGCTTAACTTCTCTGAGCTTCAGCTTTCTCATCTGGAAAACGGGAATAAAAACTGTATTACTCACAGTAGTTGAGGAGGAGAGACCAAGTGAGGGGCTGGGTTCAGAGTCCACCTTTATATGAGGTTGCGAGGAGGAGGGGATGGTGGTGATAATGGTTTCGGGATGCTTTGGGCGCAGGGACCTCTGCATGTCCCTGGGCCAGCCCTTCCTTCTGGAAGGGTCCATCCCTCACGGTCGGGATCGCACTTGCCATTGCCTGGCTGAGTGCCACACGGGCCTTGTTCCTTCCGTGCTCCCCAGCCCACGGCGTGGGTGCTGTGGTCTCAGGAATGAGGATGTGGCGGGCACTGGGGTAGGAAGCTGATGCCTGGGCCCGTCCGGCCCTCCCTCAGCTCCTGGGAAGTGGGGCTTTGTGGCAGGAAGTCTCCCTCGTTCTGCTGCTGCTGGGGCAGTCGCCACAGTGCTGCCAGGACCCGCTGGAGGAGCAGCCCTCACTCGGAAGGCCGCAGACCAGGTCCTGAGGGTGGTCCTGAGCCGGGGGGCTGCGGCAGGTGGGGGGATGGGAGGGGCCTGTGACAGCAGGGGTGGGTAAGGGGCTGGGCCCACGCACCCTCGACAAGGCTGCAGGTCATGACGAGCAGAGATTAGCACGCCTGCTGCCCCTCCGGCATGGGCCCCCCACTCTCCACCCAGCCTGGCTGCCGGCCGGAAGTCCCGTGCTGGGACCAGAGAATGGGGTCTGTACCCAGTGCGTCCCCCGAGTGCCCCTCCCTGCTCTACTGTCCCAGTCCCTGCTGCAGGCATAGGACCGGCCTGGGGTCCTGTCTGCAGTGCCTCTCTGGTCCCCGAACCCCACGTCCATCTCTTAAGACTCCACTTAACTTCAGGAACCACCAGCCAGAGCCCTGCGCTCTGCACCCCCTCCCCATCACCCTGAGTGACTTCCCCCGTTCGTCCCCAAGTGCTTTGTTTCCCCATCTCGGACACCACTCGTGAGCTCTGGGTGGTGCCTGCATCCACGCCAGGTGCCCCAGTTGTGAGCTCATTTAACCCTCTCAGAAGCATTTGTCACCGGTGCTGCTGTTACGGAGCTGGCACCCGAGACTCAGCATAGGTGGTTGGCATCACGCTAACAGCTGGTGAGGGTTGGAGTGGGATCTGAGCCCTGGAGCTGCCTCAGGCCTGCAGGTGTCTCTGGAGACCCGGGCACTGGGCACCCCACATCTGCACCCTGGTGCCGAGTGCGGGCCACACGGGTGCTGCCCAGCAGTGGGGGTGGAGTGCTGTGCTGGAAACTGAACGCCGGCAGGACCTCCAGGGCCAGCCCTTAGCTCCCGTGTCACATCCGATCCTTGTCCCTAGGTGACAGTGGCCAGCGGTGGCAGGAGGCCCCTGGAGCCGGGGTGGGCGCCCATCTCCCCGGGCTACCCGCCAAGTGTAGACTAGCTGTGAACGTTCTTTTCTCTTGTTCTCTCCCGCTGAGCTCCCACCTCCCCCAGCCTGCCCCTGGCCTGAGGGCTTCAGAACATCGGGGCAGGGGTCCAGGTTGCCGGGAGCCGTCTTCTCCTTACGGGCATTGTTGGAACCCAGACACTTGGGGTGCCGGGGCACGGGCTCCAGCCCCTCTCTGGGAAGGGCTGAGCCCGTCAGTCCCCTGGGGGGCCCTGCAGGGGACTCAGTTGCCACCAGAGGAGGGCTGATTCAGCACATCCTGTCCTGCCTTAAGAGAGATTGCGGCCGAGAGGCAACCCCGGAGCACAGGATTCAGGGCTGGGCTGGTGTGGCCGGGGGGGTGCTCGGGGCAGGAGGGCAGGCCTTTTGCAACACCCCGCGTCCACCCATCCGCCCGCGCACCCACGGCCTCCCGTTCTGCCCATGTTCACCAGGGCCGCCCTGTGCCAGGCCCGCGATGGGGATGGCGTTAGTGGCTGTGGTCCGCACAGCAGGCCCCCACCAGCACGCCACGGGACAGCGAGGGCATTCACGGGGCTGGCCAGGGCCACTGTGCACGGGCGGTGGGCTAGACAAGTGTCCTGTTGACTGGAAAAAAAATGCACAACCTAAAGGTTGAGAATTATGTTTTATTTGGCGGACAAAACTGAGGACTTAAGCCTGGGACGCAGCCTCTCAGATAGCTCTGAGGGGCCGCTCCCAAGAGGCAGGGGGGAGCCAGCACATATAGGAGTTCTTGCAACGAAGATCAGGTAGTCAGAACATCAAAAGAATATTGTTAAAGAAACCAGACATCTCAAGTTAAGGAATTTGGCGCTTCTCTGTGTATGGGAAGATGCAAGAGTCTGGGCTCACTGAATTCATTCCTTTAAGATGCACTTCAGCTGTCAGGGGTCCAGTATCCTGTGCTTTCGAAACATCCTGAGTCTCCTCAGGGTGCACCGTCGGGGGCAGCTGCAACATCCTTTGTTTACTGACGTGGCGGGCACCATTTTTTCATTGATACATGGTCCCATTTCACAGATGAGGAAACCAGGCCTCAGAGAAGCAACTGCCAGAAATCAGGGTGGCGCAGACCAGGATGGCCATGGGACGCACCTGAGTGATCCGGGCAGTGTGGCTCCCCAGCTCCTCTGCCTTCAGGGTGCCACCTCTTCCTCAGCAACTCGGGACAGCCCAGAAGGGCCACCCCCCAGGTCAGGATCCCACAGCCCCTCACCCCTGGCACAGGGGGCTCTGAGGCTTGGCTTGGGGCCTGCCCCGAGGGGAACCCCATGTCTGCTTGGTGTTCTGGTGGGGGGGGGGTGCGGGGGCAGGCCCCCAAGCTTTGGGTTCACCACCTTAGAGCTTCTCAGGATGTTTAGGGGCCTGTGAGGAGCTTGGAGGGATTTGGGGGCCCTTCACCAGCCCCACTGAGAACACAGTGGTCGCCTTGCCCAGCCCACATGCATCTGGGAGCTTGCTGACCCCCTGGGCTCGACCAGCTTCCAGCAGAGCTTGAGTCCGCCTTCCAGACGCCTTGGGAATGAGGGGCGCATCCCACTTGAAGGAAACAGGTCCACAGGTCCCAGTGCTTGCTTGAATTTTTTTCATTATAATGTTACTTAAATACGTACAGACTTACAACTAGATGTAAGCTCCCTGTGTTTGTAGCTCTTTCACAGCTGCAAAGCTAACAATTGTACAGGTGAAATACACCCAAAGACGTGAGACCGAGAATGCGGTCTCCGCTAACTGACGCTTTGTGGAAGTTGTGTTGCCTCCCTCTGCCTCTTGGATGGCTGGATATGCAGGTTTGTGGGGAGCTCAGCCCGCCTGTGCAGGGGACTCCTTCTCTTTTCCCTTTTGGAGCCGCCGTGAGACCCCTTTGGGCAGCTCGGTGTGGGTGGAGGCAGGGGGACATATCTGTGTCCCCTGGCACAAACCTGCCTCCTTGGTCTAGGGCTGCCTCTGAGCCCGTGGCACTCAGAGAGCTGGCCAGAGTAAGTGTGCCGTCTGGCATTGTGGATGGGTGGGGAGTGGGGAACACCCTTGGCAAGAACCCCCAGCTCCCTCCCCCGGTCCTCCAGAGAACCTGTTTTTAAAATAGAGTCCCACAGGGGTGTGTCTGCCTGTGGAGGCTGAGTGGGCAGTCCGCCCATCGCTGTCCTGAGTGTTCCCCGCTCCCCACCCCTCTAGGTCCTTCCTGGGCCTGCTGTATCCTTTCTCCACTAGGTGATCAACTCAGGAGCTGCTACCCCAGCCAAGGGCACCACCTCCTGGACACAGGTCCACGGCCACATCTCTGCTTGGAGTCGGGCTAGGTTATGCCGAGCTGTCTCTGTGGGTTAGGCTTTAGAAATGATCACACTGGCCAGCTGCGTTTTCTTCGTTGCTTCCAGGACATTCTACACTAAGCCTTTCACGTGCATTAGATGGCTCTATCCTTCTCTGGGAGAAGGCAGGTATCTGTCCTCATTTTCCACAGGAAAATGCGAAGCTCAGAGCAGATGCCACACTGATTGAGAACCCAGCACTGGAGTGTGAGCTTCATGACCGTGGGGACCGTCTGACCTCATTCACCACTGCATCTGTCCTGCAGGGTCTGGGTTGATAGGCTGTGCAGTAAATATTTGTCGAGTGCAGGAATGAATGCGTTGGCTGCTGCCCACAGCTGTACTGTTCTTCCTGGGACCTGACTGGCCGTGACCATGTCTGTTCCCCCTGCTCTCTGACCATGTCTGCCCTCCCTCTCTCACCATTTCCACCTCACTGGCCTGCATTCAGATTCTCAAAAATATCAATACCAGATTCCTACCCCCAGGCCTTTGCACATGCCATTCCTTATGCCTGGAGTGCTTTTTGCCTTTCTGGCAAACTCCTGTCTGTCCTGCAGGTCTCAGGTTAAATATTACCTCCTTCCCATACCCTCCACCAAAGTAAAAGAAAGTCCTCTTTCTAATCTCTAATTTTTTTTCTTTTTTTATTATATATTCTATTTTATTATTTTTTAAAATTTTATTTTATATTGGAGTATAGTTGATTAACAATGTTGTATTAGTTTCAGGTGTACAGCAAAGTGATTCAGTTATACACATACTTGTATCTATTCTTTTTCAAATTCATTTCCCATTTGGATTATTACAGAATATTGAGCAGAGTTCCCTGTGCTGTACAGTAAGTCCTTGTTGGTTATCTATTTCAAATATAGTAGTGTGTACATGTCAACCCCAAACTCCCAGTCTATCCCTCCCCCAGCCCTTCCCCCACTCCCAGTAACCATAAGTTTGTTCTCTAAGTCTGTGGCTCTGTTTTGTAAATAAGTTCATTTGTATCACTTTTTTAGATTCTGCATATTAGCGATATCATATGTTTGTCTTTCTCTATCTGACTTACTTCACTTAGTATGATAATCTCCAGGTCCATCCATGTTGCTGGAAAAGGCATTATTTTATTCTTCTTAATGGCTGAGTAATATTCCATTATATTTACGTACCACATCTTTACCCATTCATTTGTTGATGGATATTTAGGTTGCTTCCGTATTCTGGCTATTGTAAACAGCGTTGCAATGAACATTGGGGTGCATGTATCCTTTCGAACCATGTTTTTCTCCAACTGTATGCCCAAGAGTGGGATTACTGGATCATACGGTAGTTCTATTTTTAGTTTCTTAAGGAACCTTCATACTGTTCTTCATAGTGGCTGTACCAATTTACATTCCCACCAACAGTGTAGGAGGGTTCCCTTTTCTCCACACCCTCTCCAGCATTTATTGTTTGTAGACTTCAATGATGGCCATTTTGACTGGTGTGAGGTGATATTGTAGTTTTGATTTGCATTTCTATAATAATTAGTGATGTTGACCATCTTTCCATGTGCTTTTTGACCATATGTATGCCTTCTTTGGAGAAATGTCTATTTAGGTCTTCTGCCTATTTTTTGATTGGCTTGTTATTTTGATATTGAGCTGCATGAGCTGTTTGTAAATTTTGGAGATTAATTCCTTGTCGGTTGCATCCTTTGCAAGTATTTTCTCCCATTCTGTGGGTTGTCTTTACGTTTATGGTTTCCTTTGCTGTGCGAAAGCTTTTAAATTTGATTAGGTCCCATTTGTTTATTTTTGTTTTTATTTCCATTACTCTGAGAGACGGATTGAAAAAGATACTGCTGTGATTTATGTCAAAGAGTGCTCTGCCTATGTTTTCCTCTAAGAGTTTTATAGTATCCGGACTTACATTTAGGTCTTTAATCCATTTTGAGTTTCTTTTTGTGTATGGTGTTAGGGAGTGTTCTAACTTCATTCATTTACATGTAGCTGTCCAGTTTTCTCAGCACCACTTATGGAAGAGGCTGTCTTTTCTCCATTGTATGTTCTTGCCTCCTTGATCATAGATTAATTGACCATAGGTGCATGGGTTTATTTCTGGGCTTTCTATCCCATTCCATTGAGCTGTATTTCTGTTTTTGTGTCAGTACCATACTGTTTTGATGACTGTAACTTTGTAGTATAGTCTGAAGTCAGGGAGCCTGATTCCTCCAGCTCCATTTTTCTTTCTCAGGATTGCTTTGGCTATTTGGGGTCTTTTGTGTCTCCATACAAATTTTAAAAAAATTTTGTGCTAGTTCTGTGAAAAATGCCATTGGTAATTTGATAGGGATTGCATTGAATCTGTAGATTGCCTTGGGTAGTATACTCATTTTGACAGTATTGATTCTTCCAATGCAAGAACATGGTGTATCTCTCCATGTGTTTGTGTCAGCTTTGATTTCTTTCATCAGCATCTTATAGTTTTCAGAGTACAGGTCTTTTGTCTCCTTAGGTAGGTATATTCCTAGGTGTTTTATTCTTTTTTTTTTTTTTTTTTTTTGGCTGTTCTAGGCATGCCAAAGTGTGCATTTGACTTAAAGTCATAAAATGTTGTACACGTGTACATTATTATGGTCATTACAATAAATATATAGTTAGGATGATAAGAATTTATATATAATAATTTTGTGACTAATAATATTCTGCTTTTCTATTGCTTATCCTGACTTTACAATTTTATTTATTTTTATCATCACTAGTTCATCAAAGGAATGATTTCTTTTTTTTTTTTTTTTTCGGTGTCTATAAAGTTTTATTGCAACAGATCCAAGCTCATTCATTTACATTGTTTTGTCCACGGCTGTTTTCACACCACAGTGGCACAGCTGAGTACTGTGACAGAGACCCTATGATTCTCAAAGCCTAACATATTCACTCTATAATCTTTGCAGAAAAAGGTTTCCAACTTCTACCTAAATGATTCTCAATCATTTAAAAGAATCGGTCAAATCATCTTGTTTTGATTGAACAGTAATGTTCTTTTTTTTTTTTTTTCACACACACACACTGTATTTTATTTTTACAAGAGATAAATAGACTGACACCAAGCATTGTACATGGATGACCACAACAAAAGCAACAATGATTGCAATTACCAAACATGAAACACACTCATACTATGTCATAATATTGACATTCAGTCCAGTAATCCTCCACTGTAACAGCTCCTTTACTTTGCAGTGAAAATTGATTTGTATATTCTTTGCCTCTGAGTCCTTGTGGGATTTTTTTTTTTTTAATTCAGACAGAAAGTCACAAAAATTATACTCATCCTCATCAGTTCACTCAGTCCCATGTAATTAATTTTTTTTTTCATCTTGATCTTTTGTTAGCTAGGTGTTTTATTCTTTTTGATGTGATGGTAAATGGGATTGCTTCCTTAATTTCTCTTTCTGGATCTTTTCTTGTTAGTGTATAGAAATGCAACAGTTTTCTGTGTATCGATTTTCTATCCTGCAACTTTACCAGATTCATTGATGAGCTCTAGTAGTATTCTGGTAGCATCTTTAGGATTTTCTCTGTATAGTATCATGTCATCTGCAAACAGTGACAGTTCTTTTCCAACTTGGATTCCTTTTATTTCTTTTTCTTCTCTGATTGCCATGGCTAGGACTTCCAAAACTGTGTTGAATAATAGTGGCGAGGGTGGACATCCTTGTCTTGTTCCTGATCTTAGAGGAAATGCTTTCAGTTTTTCACCGTTGAGAATGATGTTAGCTGTGGGTTTGTTGTATATGGCCTTTATTATGTTGAGGTATGTTCCCTCTATGCCCACTTTCTGGAGAGTTTTTTTTTTTTTTAATCATAAATGGGTGTTGAACTTTGTCAAAAGCTTTTTCTGACTCTATTGTAATGATCATATGGTTTTTATTCTTCAGTTTTTTAATGTGGTGTATCACACTGATTGATTAGCGGATATTGAAGAATCTGGGCATCCCTGGGATAAATCCCACTTGATCATGGTGTATGATCCTTTTAATGTATTGTTGGATTTGGTTTGCTTGTATTTTGTTGAGTATTTCTGCATCTATGTTCATCAGTGATATTGGCCTGTAATTTTCTTTTTTGTGGTATCTTTGGTTTTGGTATCAGGGTGATGGTGGCCTCATAGAATGAGTTTGGGAGTGTTCCTTTTTCTGCAGTTTTTTAGATTAGTTTCAGAAGGATAGGTGTTAACTCTTCTCTAAATGTTTGATAGAATTTGCTTATGAAGCCATCTGGTCCTGAACTTTTGTTTGTTAGGAGTTTTTTAATCACAGTTTCAATTTAAGTACTTGTGATCGGTCTGTTCATATTTTCTATTTCTTCCTGGTTCCATCTGGAAGCTTGTACCTTTCTAAGAATTTGTCCATTTCTTCTAGGTCACCCATTTTATTGGTATATAGTTGCTTGTAGTAGTCTCTTATGATCCTTTGTATTTCTGTGGTGTTGTTTGTAACTTCTCCTTTTGCATTTCTAATTTTATTGATTTGAGCCCTATTCCTTTTTTTCTTGATGAGTCTGGCTAAAGGTTTATCAATTTTGTTTATCTTTTCAAAGAACCAGCTTTTAGTTTCATCGATCTTTTCTATTGTTTTCTTCATCTCTATTTCATTTATTTCTGCTCTGATCTTTATGATTTCTTTCCTTATACTAACTTTAGGTTTTGTTTGTTCTTCTTTCTCTAGTTGCTTTAGGTGTAAGGTTAGGTTGTTTGTTTGAGATTTTTCTTGTTTCCTGAGGTAAGATTGTATTGCTATAAACTTCCCTCTTAGTACTGCTTTTACTGCATCCCATTGGTTTTGGATCATCGTATTTTCGTTGTCATTTGTCTCTAGGTATGTTTTGATTTCCTCTTGGATTTCTTCCGTGATTCATTGGTTGTTTAGTGGCATATTGTTTAAGTCTCCACATGTTTATGTTTTTTACAGTTTTTTTTTCCTGTAATTGATTTCTAATCTCATAGCATTGTGGTTGGAAAAGATGCTTGATATGATTTCAGTTATCTTAAATTTACCAAGGCTCACTTTGTGGCATAGCATGTGATCAATCCTGGAGAATGTTCCATGTGCACTTGAGAAGACTGTGTATTCTGTTGCTTTTGAACAGAATACTCTATAAATTAAGTCCATCTGGTCTAATGTGTCATTTAAGGCCTGTGTTTCCTTATTGATTTTCTGTCTGGATGATCTCTCCAATGATGAAAGTGGGGTGTTAAAGTCCCACACTATTACTGTTACTGTTGATTTCTTCTTTTATGGCTGTTAGTATTTGCCTTTTCTCCTCCCTTCACTTTCAGTTTGTATGTGTCCCTAGATCTGAAGTGGGTCTCTGGTAACTCTGGTCTTGTTTTTGTATCCAGCCAGTATTTGTCTTTTGGTTGGAGCATTTAATCCATTTACGTTTAAGGTAATTATCAATATGTCCTTATTGCCATTTTGTTGATTGTTTTGGATTTGTTTTCCTAGTTCTTTTATCTTCCTCTGTTTTTTTCTTGTGATGTGATGACTAACGTTAGTGTTGTGTTGGATTGCTTTTTCTTGTTTGTGTATTGTAGATTTTTGGTTTGCAGTTATCGTGAGGTTTTGAAATAGCAGTCTGTATATAAACAAGATTGTTTTAAGTTCTCTTCTTTTAATTTCAAATGCATTTCCAATATTCTGCATTTGTGCTCTCCCCTTCTCACAGTTGCTGGCTTTGATATCATATTTGTGTGTAGATGACTTCCTGCCTTTACTGTATGTTTGCCTTTATCGGTGAGCTTTTCCATTTGTAATTTTCTTATTTCTAGTTGTAGCCTTTTCTTTTCCACCTAGAGAAGTTCCTTTAGCATTTGTTGCACAGCTGGTCTGGTGGTGCTGAATTCTCTTAGCTTCTGCTTGTCTGTAAAGCTTTTGATTTCTCTGTCGAATCTGAATGAGAGCCTTGCTGGGTAGAGTATTCTTGGTTGTAGGTTCTTCCCTTTCATCACTTTAAATATATGGTGCAACTCCCTTCTGGCCTACAGAGTTTCTGCCAAACAATCAGCTGGTAACCTTATGGGAGGTACATTGTATGTTATGTGTCGTTTTTCCCTTGTTGTTTTTAATACTTTTTCTTTGTCTTTAATTTTTATCAATTTGATTACTATGTCTCTCGGCGTGTTCCTCCTTGGATTTATCCTGCCTGGGACTCTCTGTGCTTCCTGGACTTGGGTGACTGTTTCCTTTCCCATGTTAGGGAAGTTTTCAGCTATTATCTCTTCAAATATTTTCTCAGGTCCTTTCTCTCCCTCTTCTCCCTCTGCGACCGCTATAATGCAAATGTTGGTGCGTTTCATGTTGTCCCATAGGTCTCTTAGACTGTCCTCATTTCTTTTCATTCTTTTTTCTTTATTCTCTTCTGTGGCAGTGATTTCCACCATTCTGTCTTCCAGCTCACTTCTCTGTTCCTCTGTCTCAGTTATTCTGCTATTGATTCCTTCTGGTGTATTTTTCATTTCAGTTATTATATTGGTCATCTCTGTTCTTTAGTTCTTCTAGGTTTTTGTTAAACATTTCTTGTATCGTCTCCATCTGTACCTCCTTTTTCTGAGATCTTGGATCATCTTTACTATCATTACTCTGAATTCTTTTTTGGGTAGACTGCCTGTCTCCACTTCACTTACTTTTTCTTCTCGGGTTTAATCTTATTCCTTCATCTGGGACATATTCCTCTGCCATCTCATTTTGTCTAGCTTTCTGTGATTGCAGTTTCTGTTTCACAGGTTGTAGTTCTTCTTGCTTCTGCTCTCTGCCCCCCAGTAGATGAGGCTGTCTAAGAGGCCTGTGAAGGCTTCCTGGTGAGAGGGACTGGATCCTGCCCACTGGTGGGTGGAGCTGCGTCTTGTCCCTCTGGTGGACAGGGCCATGTCAAGGGGTGTGTTTAGCAGACAACTGTGTGCTCAGGAAGACTCTAAGCAGCCCACCTGCTTATGGGTGAGGCTGTGTTCCCACCTTGTTGGCCATTTGGTGTGAGGCGTCCCAGCACTGGAGCCCACAGGCTGTTGGGTGGGGCCAGGTCCTAGTGAGGAAATGGTGGCCTCTGGGAGGGCTCATGCCAATGAGCACTCCTCAGAACTATTGCTGCCAGTGTCTTTGTCCCCACAGTGAGCCACAGCCCCCTGCCTCCACAGAAGACCCTCCAGTACCAGCAGGTAGGTCTGGCCCAGGCTCTTATGAGGTTACTGCTTTTTTTCTGTATCCTGCTTTGCATGAGACCTTGTCTGCACCCTCAAGAGTATAGGTTCTGTTTCCCCCAGTCTTGTGGAATTCCTGTGATCAAACCCTGCTAACCTTCAAAGCCAGATTCTCTGGGGGCTTTTCCTGTTGCCAGACCCCCAGGCCGGGGAGCCCGACATGGGACTCAGAACTTTCACTCCTGTGGGAGAACTTCTGTGGTATAATTATTTTCCAGTTTGTGGGTTGCCCACTGGCGGGCGTGGTATTTGAATTTATCGCAATTGCGCCTCTCCTACCATCTCCTTGTGGCTTCTTCTTTGTCTTTGGATGTAGGATATGTTTTTTGGTAGGTTCCAGAATTTTTTGTCAATGGTTGTTAAGCAGTTGTGATTTTGGTGATTTTGTAAGAAGAGGTGAGCTCACATCCTGCTCCGCCATCCTGTCTCCGTCTCCTCTAATCACTGTTTTATACGCTACCTTCTTCCATGTTTTATTGGCTCCTTTTTTTCCTTTGCACTTAGTTCAGTTTCACTTGTTCATAGGTTGCCGGTACAGAGGCCTCTCACCCAGGACTTCAGACAAGCATTCCTAGTGTGAAATGGCTCTCTAATCTCTAACTTTTTATTTTTCACGTATAGCTCTTTTGTTAGTGTGTGATGGCTGTATACATTTATTCGAACAAGCTTGCAGTTTCTCCCACTGAAGGATGATCCATGGAGACAGCAGTAGCTGTGTCTGCCCTTCCTGTTTCCCCAGGCCTGGCACGGTGCCTGCCGGTTTGAGGGTGCTCAGGTGCACATGGCTGGAGAGGCTGAATGGACCCATGAATAGTTCCCATATGCTAGGTGAGGAAAGCATGCCTCAGGAAGGTTACGGAACCATTCGGGGCTGCACTGCTGGTAAACAAGAGAGCTCCGTTCTCACACCCAGGCCTTCCACTCAGGGCCTGAGCTCCAGCCCTTCCCTGTGGCCTCTTGATCATCATCTGGTTCCAGGTTAGGACAGAACATTGTCGGCATGATTCACATTCTCTCTCTTTCGCTCCTCCACAGACGCTGTGTGTTTCTCCCCACCCCACGGCTGCAGCCCTCACTGTTGCACGGTGGCCCTGACCCTGTCTGCCATGGCGGGAAGCTCAGCCCAGCCCCAGGCCAGTACTCCGAGCAGCCGGAAGCCGGCCCCACCAGCTCTGGGCGGCTTCAGGGGCTGCTCTGAGCTTCAGAGAAGAAAATCCGTCTCCAGCGCCCTGTGTGTCTGGCCAAGGCCTTTCCTGCTTTGCAGTGGTTTGCGGGGGAGAGGACCTTTCAAGGGGGGCGTGGACGGACGCCAGGACTCCCTCAGCCTCGGGGAGAAGGACACGTTTGCAGAGCTTTGAGGTCACCTATTTCAGCAAGTTCTGGACTGGGATGGGGGGGCTGGGTGGGTGTGGGGGGGTGTCCCTGAAGGGGTGGGTGTGGCAGCACTGACAGCATGGTCTTTGGCTCAGGGCTTCCCTGTTGGTGTTGTAATGTCTCCCCACAGATGATGTCCCAGGCCTCTGGGAAACAGGTGCATCGGGGCTGAGAGCAGATTGTGCCGCGGAGAAATTCAGCACATTAAGGGAGGGAACCCTTCAGTGGCGCCCACCAGTCTCCGTTAGCAAATGACACCCAGACCCCCAGGGTTAATAGGCCCCTCCCCAGAGTCGGGCCTTGCCCCCAGTGACCTCACCACCTCCTGGTCAGGCCAGCTACACCCTAGGATACTGTGCCTAGGTGCAGATGCACGTGGAGACCAGGGGATGCCCCATCACCTCCCCTCAGAGCCCAGCCCAAGAGGCAGCAATGACCCCATCTCCTGACAGGAGCACGGTCACCCTAGAATATGGCGCTACCCTCCAAGACCAGCAACAGATATGAGCTGGGGACCACAGAGGGACTCCAGGGTGCCCACTATAGATCCCACCAGGGCCGGACACATCTCAACTTGGAGGATGACAAGGCCCATGATGCCGGCCCCCCATCCAGTGCCCGCTGTCCTCTGACATCTTGCCCTTCCAGCTGGTAATGGGATCTGGCCCCTTTGCCCCCTGAGCTCAAAAACAATGGTCCCAAGAAAACTGCCAACCATTTGTTCATTTCTTCCACCTCCCAAGTCATTGGGTACCTCACAGGTACAACCTCAGCATCTGGGGTTCTGGAGAGGTTGGCTCCTGCCAGCAGCCCTCCTCACACCTAGTGTTAGAGTTTCTGGGCTGGTCCTTCGCTTGCCCCAGTGCAAGGCCATGAGCTGCCACTTGGGAAAAAGTCAAAAGCGGACGGCACATCTCCAGGTTCTTTGGACCCCACAGACCCCACCTGTATGAGAGGCCAACCTCTTGCTCTCGGTGCTTCATCTCAGCCACCTAGAAGCCAGGTGGCTAGTCCCAGGAGATGGCTCAGCCTGAGATTTGGGGAGGCCCTGGGGCTGGTGGGGAAGCAGCAGCCCCAGGTCCAGAGCCCACACTGCCTGGAGGGGCCCCTGTGGCCTGTTGCATTGCTGAGCCGAGTTAAGCACAGATCTCACAGCACAGAGGACCTCATAGTGGTGCTTTTCCCAAAAGTTGTGTTGCTTTTATCCATTTTTAACTTAATAAAAGAGTTGAGAAAAATCTTGCTTTCTTTGGGTGCTGGGGCCAGTCTCGTGGGACATGAAGGCACAAGCAGACTGATTTCCATCCCACCAGCCAGGGCTCACAGTCTGCCCCTCTGGGGGGTTGAGAGAGATTCACCTTCCTCAAGCACCCGCAGGCACGCAGAGGAGAGGGCTGCCTGTCCTCAGATTGATTGTTTCAGCAGCAGAAGCCTTTACACTGATTCTCATGTATAGAATCCTGAGCACTTTTTTCCTGAAAAATCCGTGCATGGGTGAACTCTAACTTGAAGATGTAATTCCATTGATTTCCATGTGTTCTTTTGTGTGCTGTGAACCCCCAGTTGACACTCAATTGTGTGAAAATAACACAAGCAGCGTTAAGGCAGGCATCAATACTCCAGTGGCTAGCATCAGTTATCACGACACAAATGCTAATGCTCATGTTCACCTGCTCTCTTTTCACACATTTTCACAGCTATTATGAACCATAAACTCAAGAATGTGGACAGGGCTGTGACGGCCACAGATTAAAGAGGAGGCCCTTCCCAACATCCCACTGCAGGCCCTGAACACCACAACATCAAACACACCACCTATCAAGGGGACAATGGCCAACACACCTTGGAGAAAGACGAGGCTGGCATCCATTCCAAAAACAGCCCTTGCACCAAAAATATTGGATTCACACAGTTTACACAGGGATGCGCCACATAAAAACACCCCTTCAAGACTACAGTAGGTAATTGTTTCTTCTAAATTTGTAGAGACAAACATAAAATGAAAAAGCAGAGGAGCTAATCCCAATTAAAAGAACAAGAGAAATCCTGTGAAAGAACAAATAATGAAGCAGACCTCACCAGTCTACTAGACCGAGTTCAAAGAGGAGGTAATTAAAAAAAGTAATTAAGAAAGGTTATTGATAGAAATGCGGATGACTGTAACAAAAATTAGACACTATAAAGAGGAACCAATCAAAATTAAACAATTGCTGAGATAAAAACCAATCTAGAAGCAGTGAATAGCAGACTAAAAATGCAAAACAGTGAATAAGTGATCTGGAAGATAGAATAATGGAAATCACCCAGTCAAAACAACAGACAAAGACACAAATGAAAAAAAAGAGAAGAAAACATGTATGGGACAATATAAAACCTGCCAACCTACACATAATAGGGGTTTCAGAAGAAGAATAAGAGAAGGGCATCGAAAATGTATTTGAAGAAATTATGGATGAAAACTTCCCAAACCGAAAGAATGAAACATATCCAGGTACAGGAAGCACAGAAAGTCCCAAACAGACCCACACCAGGATATATCATAGCTAAAATGGCAAAAGTTAAAGAGGACTCTAAAGGCAGCAAGAGAAAAACAGAGTCAGTTACAAGGGAACCCACATAAGACTATCAGCTGATTTCTCTGCAGAAAATTTGCAGGCCAGAAGTGGGTGGCAGGATATATTCAAAATCTGAAAGAAAAAAAGCCTGCAACCTAGGATACTCTACCCAGAAAGATTATCATTTAGCTAGAAGGAGAGAGAAAGAGTTAGTCAGACAAGCAAACACTAAAAGAATACAGCAATACTAAACCTAACCAAAAAGAAATATTGAAAGGTCTTCTCTAAATAGAAAAGAAGCAAGAATCTATAGGAAAGGGAAAATCACAATAGGAAAGGCAAATACATAAGAGGATTAAAATCATTTATATAAACCAGTACATACATTAAAATACAATCAAAAAATTTTTGTAGAAGTGATTATAACTTTTAGAATGTGTTTGAACTTAAATGACTGTAAGTCTAAAGCAAGTAGATATAGCTATGAGTTAACATACTTGAAAACCATGGTAACTGCAAAGCAAAAGCATACAATAGACTCACAAAAGCCAAAAAGAAAGGAACTCGAGCATAACAAAAAAAACAACCCATCAAACCACAAAAGGAAAAATGAGAAGAAATGAACAAAGAACTCCAAAATCAGCTAGAAAACAAGGTTTAAAATGGCAGTAGCTGCATACCTATCAGTAATTACTATCAGTCAATAGACTAAATGTTCCAATCAGAAGACATCAAGTGGCAGACTGGATAAAAAAGCAAGAACCTACAATATGCTGCCTACAAGAGATTCACTTTAGAGTGAAAGACTCACACAGATGGAAAGTGAGCGGATGGAAAAAGCTTTCATGCAAATGGAAATGATGAGAAAGTGGGGGTCGCAATACTCATATCAGACAACATAGATTAAAAGTCCGTTTAAAAAAAAGACAAAGAAGGACATTATATAATGATAAAGGGATCAACACAAGAAGAGGATATTGCACTTGTTAACATATATGCACCCAGTACAGGAGCACCTAAATATATAAAACAAATACTGTCATAAAGCAAGAAATTGATGGGAATACAATAATAGTAGGAGACTTTAACACCCCACTGGCATCAGTGAACAGATCTTCCAGACAGAAGATCAACAAGGCAACAGAGAACCTAAATGATACAATGGAACAGTTAGACTTGATATCTACAGGACACTACATCCAAAAAAACCAGAATACACATTCTTTTCAAGCGCACATGGAACATTCTCTAGGATAGACCACATACTAGGTCACAAAACAAGTCTCAACAGATTTAAGAGGATAGAAATTATTTCAAGCATCTTTTCTGAACACAACAGTATGAAACTAGAGATCAATCACAGGAAAAAACCAAATACATGGAGAGTAAACAACATGCTAGTAAAAAAAATAATGGCTTAATGATCAAATCAAAGAGGAAATCAGAAAATACCTTGAGACAAATGACAATGAGAACACAACCTTATAAAATCTATGGGATGCAGCAAAACAGTTCTAAGGGCTTCCCTGGTGGTGCAGTGGTTGAGAATCTACCTGCCAATGCAGGCGACATGGGTTCGAGCCCTGGTCTGGGAAGATCCCACATGCCACGGAGCAACTAGGCCCGTGAGCCACAACTACTGAGCCTGCGCGTCTGGAGCCTGTGCTCCGCAACAAGAGAGGCCGCGATAGTGCGAGGCCCGTGCACCGCGATGAAGAGTGGCCCCCGCTTGCTGCAACTAGAGAAAGTCCTGGCACAGAAACTTAGACCCACCACAGCCATGAATAAATATAAAAATAAATAAATAAAATAAATAAATAAAAGACAACTCAAATACTACCTCCTCAGTGAAGACTTCTGAGATCTTTAAAAAAAAAAAAAACAGTTCTAAGAGGGAAGTTCATAGCGATATGGGCCTTCCTCAAGAAATAAGAAAAATCTCAAACAACCTAACCTACCACCTAAAAGAATTAGAAAAAGAACAAAGCCCAAAGTCAGCAGAAGGAAGGAAATAAAAAAATCAGAGAGAAAATAGAGATTAAAAAAACAAAACAACAATGAAATTAAGATGGTTTTTAAAGAAGATAAATCAACAAACCTCTAGTCAGCCTCACCAAGAAGAAAAAAGAGGACCCAAACAAACAAAATAGGAAATGAAAGAGGAGAAATAACTACCGATACCACAGAAATACAAAAACAAACAAACAAAAAAACATACTACAATACTATGAACAGTTACATGACAACAAATTGGATAACCTAGTGGAAATGGACAAGTTTCTAGAAATATACAGCCTGCCAAAATTGAGTCAAGAAGAAACATAATTTGAACAGACCAGTCACTAGAAGTGAAATAGAATCTGTAAAAAAAAAAAAAAAAAACTCCCTGCAAACAAAAGTCCAGTACTGGACGGCTTCACTGGGGAATTCTACCAAACATACAAAGAAGAACTTATACCAATCTTTCTCAAACTCTTCCAAAAGACTGAAGAGGAGGGAACAAGCCCAAAGTCATTCTATGAAGCCATTATCACCCTGATACCAAAACCAGAAAAAGACACTACAGAAACAAATCACAGGCCAATATCTTTGATGAATATTGATGCGAAAATCCTCAACAAAATATTAGCAAACCTTGGCAACTGGCAGCCTAGTGAGCAGGACACATCAGGATCACCGGGTGGCAGGGACTCGTGGTATCCCCAGGCACATGGCATGGTCCCAATCCTTCTGGTAAACATTTCTTGGCCTGGGATTGGGGCTGGGGATCAGGAACGGGGGACTTGGCAACTTTTTTTCAAACGTTCCTGAGCCAGGTACAACTGCTGGGTAGGGGCGGGGAGGGCTGATTCCTCTCCAACATGCCTCCTGGTCCATGCTGGGCTGGTTCCAGGCACCAGAATTCACTTCAAAGTTACACTGCAGCATCCTGCTGGGGCTGCCTTCAGCCAGCACAAGCACACTGAGAAATATTCAGCAATGGAAAGACGTCCTTCGTATATAAACTTCTGTCAATTGGACACCCTTTGTGTGTGGAGAAAGTTTACTTTTATCCCCCACTGCTGCTGCAATGAAAAAAAAATCAATAAATAAGACTAATAAAAGTATAGGAATATTTAAAATAAAAAAAATTAGCTAACTGAATTCAGCAATACATAAGAAGGATCATACACCCTGGTCAAGTTGAATTCATTCCAGGTTTCAAGGATGGCTCAACATGTGCAAATCAATCAGTGTGATATACCACATTAACAAAAGAAAAGACAAAACCCACATGATCATCTTGACAGAGAAAAAGCATTTGATAAAATTCAACATCCATTCATGATAAAAACTCTCACCAAGTGGGTATAGAGGGAACAAAGCAATTTATGACAACCCCACAGCTAATACGACATTCAGTGGTGAAAAGCTAAAAGCCTTCCTGCTAACTAAATTCAGGAACAAGACAAGGATGCCCACTCTCATCACTTCTATTCAACATAGTATTAGAAGTCGTAGCCACAGCAATAAGACAATAAAAAGAAATAATAGGTGTCCAAACTGGAAGAGGTAAAACTCACTATTTGCAGATGACATGATACTCCATACAGAGAACCCCAAAACTCCACACAAAAACTATTAGAGGGGAAGCGTAAGCTGGGTGAAGTGAGAGAGTAGCATTGACATATATACACTACCAAATGTAAAATAGCTAGTGGGAAGCAGCTGCATAGCACAGGGAGATCAGCTCAGTGCTTTGTGACCACCTAGAGGGGTGGGATAGGGAGGGTGGGAGGGAGACTCAAGAGGGAGGAGACATGGGGATATATGTACACATATAGCTGATTCACTTTGTTATACAGCAGAAACTAACACACCATTGTAAAGCAATTATACTCCAATAAAGATGTTTTAAAAAACTATTAAAACTAATAAATGAATTCAGGAGGGTAGCAGGATACAAGATTAATCTGTATACAAGATTATCTGGATAAGAAATCTGTTGAATTTCTTTACACTAACAATGAAATATCAGAAAGTAAAAAAAAATCCTGTTTAAAGTCACATTAAAAAAAATACCTAGGAATAAACTTAATCAAGGAAGTGAAAGAACTATATGTTGAAAACTATAAAACATTGATAAAGGAAATTGAAGATGATTCAAAGAAATGGAAAGATAGCCCATGCTCTTGCATTGGGAAGAATTAATATAGTTAAAATGGCCATACTACCCAAAGCAATCTACAGATTTAATGAAATCCCTATCAAATTATCCATATTTTTCACAGAACCAGAACAAATAATCGTAAAGTTTACATGGACCCACTAAAGACCCAGAATTGCAAAAGCAATCCTGAGGAAAAAGAACAAAGCTGGAGGCATAACCCTTCCAGATTTCAAACAATACAACAAAGATACAGTAATCAAAACAGTGTAGTATTGGCACAAAAACAGACATAAAGTTCAATGAAACAGAATAGAGAGCCCAGAAATAAACCCACACACCTACAGTCAATTAATCTACAGCAAAGGAGGCAAGAATATACAGTGGAGAAAAGATAGTCTCTTCAGCAATGGTGTTGGGAAAGCTGGACAGCTACATATAAATCAAATTAGAACACTTCATATACAAAATTAAACAAAATGGTTTAAAGACCTAAATATGACATGACACCATAAGACTCTTAGAAGAGAACATAGGCAAAATATTCTCCGTCATAAATTGTAGCAATATTTTCTTAGATCAGTCTCCCAAGGCAAAAGACATAAAAGATAAACAAATGGGACCTAGTCAAACTTAAAAGCTTTTGCACAACAAAGGAAACCACCAACAAAACAAAAAGACAACCTACGGAATGGGAGAAAATATTGTAAACAGTGCAAATGACAAGGGGTTAATATCCAAAATATACAAACAGCTCATACAACTTGATATGAAAAGAACAAACAACCCAATCAAAAAAGGGCAGAAGACCTAAATAGACATTTCTCCAAAGAAGACATACAAATGGCCAACAGGTACATAAAAAGATGCTCAAAATCACTAATTATTAGAGAAATGCAAATCAAAACCACAGTGAGGTATCACTTCACACAGGTCAGAATGGCCATCATCAAAAAGTCTACAAATAGTAAATGCTGGAGAGGGTGTGGAGAAAAGGGAACCCTCCTACACTGTTGGTGTGAATATAAATTGGTGCAGCCACTATGGAAAACAGTATGGAGGTTCCTTAAAAAACTAAAAATAGAGCTACCATATGATCCAGCAATCCCACTCTTGGCATATATCCAGAAAAGATGAAAACTCTAATACAAAAAGATACATGCACCCCAGTGTTCATAGCAGCACTATTTACAATAGTCAAGACATGGAAACAACCCAAGTGCCCATCAATGGATGATTGGTTTAAGAAGATGTGGTATATGTACACAATGAAATATTATTCAGCCATTAAAAATAATGAAATATTGCCATTTTCAGCAACATGGATGGACCTAGAAATTATCATACTAAGTGAAGTAAGACAAAGACGAATATGATATGATACCATTTTAGCATGGAATCTAAAAAAATAATACAAATGAATCTATATACAAAACAGAAACAGACTCACAGATGTAGAAACTTATGGTCACCAAAGGGGAAAGGGAGAGGTGGGGGAGGGATAAATTAGAAGTATGGGATTAACAGATACAAACTACTATGCATAAAATAGATGAGCAACAGTGATTTACTGTATAGCACTGGGAACTATATTCAATATCTTGTAGTAACCTATAATGGAAAATAATCTGAAATATATATATATATACATACATAGCTGAATCACTTTGCTGTATACCTGAAACTAACAACACATTGTAAATAAACTATACTTCAGTTAAAAAAAAAAAAAGAGTCTAGGTACAGGCAAGACACACTGCTGGGCAGTGTCTGTGATCTGATCTCAAGGGGCCCCTCAGTGGGCAGCCCAGTGGTTGGGTGAGGGCACCTTTGCTGTATACCTCAGCAGTGTGCAGGCCCCCAGAGCCGAAACTGGGCTTTAACACTGTGAAGAAATGCTTCAGGTGCTGAAGTAGGGGTATTACAGCACATTTCTCATAAAACTGATCATCACCTGAATGAATGAGTGGATCTCAAAAGTATGATGCTGGTAGAAGAGCCAAGAGCAGAGATGCCCTTCACAGCCCCCAGGCCCAGCCCTGGGAGGGACACCCTGGCTAGATCACACTGTCCACTCCTGCTGCAGTGGTGAGAACAGCCAAGGCAAGCACTACCTCCTCCCAGGCCTGAGATCTGGTCACTTGAGTTCAGCCTCTGGTTAGGCTGCTATAGAAACAGCCCAGACAGGAAGTAAGGGTGTATTTCTTGTTTATGCAGCCGTGACGTGAGTGTAAACAAGCCAAGGCTGGAGTGGCTGCATAGGGTTGGCTGCAGCCTCCTTCTATCTTGTGGCTCTTCCAGCTTCCATGCAGGCTTCCACCTCCTAGCCCAACAGGGCCACCTAGCCCCTGCCATCTCATCTGCATTCCAACCAGAGGGAAGGGAAGAAGATGACATGACTAGCAAGCCTCTTTAAGGACACATAACTTCTGCACACTACCAAAGGAGGCTGGGAAGTGTCAGTAAACCTCTATTACTGAGCAAAGGGGAGGGAGGCTATTGAGAGACAATAGCAGCCTCTCCATATTTCCACCTGGTGTGGAGTGGAACCTGCCTACACTGACCTGCTCCCCCCTTCTCTGAGCTGGGGAAGCGGGACAAGTGTGCCCAGCTATCAGGCCACTTCAAGAGCCTGGCCCTTGCGTGCATACTAGCATTTGTCAGCTGCAACTCTGCTGCCCCCTGACCAGTGCTTTGCATAACTGCCTCCTTTAATCCTCACAGTGACCCCCTGGGAGGTGGGCATCTTTGTCCTCTTCCTGCTGGTGAGGAAACAGGCCAAGAGGTTAAAGCTGCTCACCACGGGCTCACACTGGTAGGAGGCACCAGGCTGCAGTGGGCAGAACGTGGTCGCGGGGGCTAGGCCCGCTGGGTTTGGGTCCCAGCTCTCTCATCTGTGTGCAGGCTTGGATAAACCATTTGATTCTCTAATAGAGGTTTAACAATGAACAAGTTCTGTAAAGCACTAAACACCTGGAGAACCCTGGATACAGTGGAAGTGGCCACCACCATTGCAGCGAGTGGGATTCGCACCCAGGCACTGACCCAGCGGCTCCTTGGCTTCCCAGGGGCCAGACCGACTCTGGGGTGAGAGAGGGAGCTTTCCCATCAGTGATGGGGCAAGGGATCCTGGGGACCTCGGTCCCAAGAGGACCAGCAGAGCTTTCATGGGTTGTGGCTCCCGATGCAGGAAAGAGGACAGGCCACCTGGAGGGTCAGCGTCCCTGGAGACGCTGCGTTTCCCAGGGCGAAGGGGGGCACTGACTTCCTCCCCTAACTGCTCTTCAGCCAGCCCTCCCTGGTCCAAAGGGCCTTCCCGGCGGTTCTGGGCACTTTCTCCGTAAGAACCTTTGCCATCGACATCTTTGTCCCAAGCATTTTCACTGCCTAACTAATCGGCCATAAGGCAATTTTGCTGTAAAAGATAAAATAACTGGTTGACAGTTTGGTTTCATTTCTCCAGTGACACAATACTCCCATTTACATATTACATAAATCTTAGGAATTTTCAGGAACCTCTGGCATTTAGCATTTTCATAATAGCCTATACAGTGACGGGTAGATGCAGGGGTCTTAAAATAGTGGATGATAACCATTATGTATGTGGATGTGATAGGAAATACAGTGATGAAACTTACCGGAAGTGTGAAATAAAGTGTAAAGCCACACTGCCTGCTATACTAGGAAATGATAACATAACAGTTCATAAATCCTTCAGTGACTTGAAGGCCCAGAGTTGAACCCACATTTCCCGTAGAACTTTGGAACGTCTATCAGCAGACATATGACAAAATGCCAAAAGCAAAAGAGCAGTGAAAGAGGCTTTCACAACACAATACAGAGCTCAGCTATGAATATGCTCTTAGTACTTGGAAAACATACTTTCTTAATGAAGGAAGAAATTTTAATGAAAAAGAAGTGTGATGTCAATGAAACAGATGAACAAGCAAAAAAAAATATGTATAAAATACTATGACTTGGAAGACAGGGGCTTAGATACAACTCACAAAATAGAATCAGTTTTTTGTGCAGTATTGCCATGAATCTACACACATTTTAAATGTATTCAAATATTTTGTATTTCACAACGTTTTTAATTTTGTTATTCATTTCTCATATTTTATTATGTTCTTTTTAACATTCCTCTCTTATTTTTCATTATTTTACCTTTTACAGCAAAATTGCCTTATGGCCAATTAGTTATGTGGTAAAAATTCTTACAGCAAAGATGTTTAGGGTGAAAGTACTGGACATGCTTCCTGGTACACCCGAGCCTGTAAATCATAGTGGGGAAAGAAGGAGCTTTTTTTTTTTTTAAATTGAAGTATAGTTAACTTCTAATATTGTGTTAGTTTCAGGTGTACCGCAAAGTGATTCAGTTATACATGTATATATGTATATGTCTCTCTCTATATTTTTTCCATTCTTTTCCATTATAGAAGGAGCCTTTCGGGACTTCCCTGGCGGTCCAGTGGTTGAGACTTCGCCTTCCAATGCAGGGAGTGTGGGTTCGATCCCTGGTCGGGGAGATAGGATCCCACATGCCTCGGGGCCAAAGAAACCAAAAACAGAAACAATATTGTAACAAATTCAATAAAGACTTTAAAGAAAAAAAAAGGAGCCTTTTAAGCAGCTATTGTCTTTAATAAGCGCAGCTTGGAAAGAGCTTTGGTTCTTCTCCGTGGGTATTTCGCACAGCAAGAAACTTGCAAACTCCATCCTGCCCCAGCCCCCCAGCCCCGATGGCTCCACCCACCGGCCTCTCTCCTTCAGGAGGGGGAACGTTCTTTTTTTTCTTTGGCTGTGTCAGGTCTTAGTTGCGGCACGCAGGCTCTCTAGTTGTGGCGCATGGGCTTAGTTGCCCCGCGGCACGTGGGATCTTAGTTCCCCAACCAGGGATCGAACCCACATCCCCTGCATTGGAAGGTGGATTCTTAACCACTGCACCACCAGGGAAGTCCCTGGAGGGGGAACATTCTTGAAACACACAGGTGGACTTCTTGATGGGGGCCAGTCTCCTGCTGCCTTCCTGCCCCTCCAGCAGCCAGGCCAGAGCCAGCCCACCTGACCTCTAGTCCCAGGCCCACAGCACCTGCTGGAGTGGCCCTGCCCAAGCCAGGCAGGTTGGGGAGACTTTCCAGCATGTATTCTCACTTGCCTTGTTGGTGCCTAGGGCTTGGGCTCTGCCTTATTAGCCATCAAGATGAAGCCTGGAGAGACCCCAGGCCTTCTTAAACTGGGGTTCGGGATCAAATTCAGGGGCCTATGCACTTGGATGGGAAAGAATTACACCCTTATTTTCAGGAAACTCTAACTGACATTTAGCATTTTCTTCAACTAGGAAGTAGGCAACCACTCCACTGGTATCAGCAGTCCCCAGGTTAGTGTCTCTGGATGTTTTCATATGACACTACAGTCATAGATATCTTGAAATACTACATACACTCATTACCATCTTCAAATTACAGTGATTCTTAGACCAGCCACTAGATTGCCTTACTTAATGTGTTAATAAAGGAGCATGGATATTACTATTAATATATTTTTTTAGTATTTTTTAGGTGTTATGGGTTGAATTGTGTCCCCCAGTTCATATGTTGATGACTTAACCCCCAGTTCCTCAGAATGTGACCTTCTTTGGAGACAGGGTCCTTGCCGATGTAATTAGCTAAGACGAGCTCACACTGGCCCCTAATCTGTTATAACTGGCGTCCTTAGGTGGAGGGGAAATTTGGACACAGACATGCACACGGCAACGCATGTGAAGACTAGAGTTATGCCACCACAAGCCAAGAAACTGTAAGCAGACAGGAGAGGCCTGGACAGACCCTGCCCTGGTGTGAAGATAGCGGGTCCTGCTGACACCTTGATCTTGGGCTTGCAGGCTCCAGAGCTGTGAGATGCTAGGTTCCTGTTGTGTAAGCTACCCCATCTGTGGTACTTTGTTATGGCAGCCCCAGCAAACTCATACTACAAGCTTCCTTTGCTGGCCTGGGTGTCATATTTTATGTATTTAAAAACATTCCCCCCGAGCAGTCCACAGAGGGGTCAGAGCACGGAAAATGTTAGAAAGCCCTGACCCAGGGTGAGCCGAGGGGCACAGAGTCCCGCACAGAGCTAGAGGGTCCCATCTGGACAAGAGCCCGCGACCCCGGCTCACTGTGGGATGTCCAGCAGCTACGGCCTCTGCAGGGCCCTCAGCCCAGGCCCCAGCAACCCTCCTGCACCCCTGGCATCCCGGTCCAGGAGGGGCAGGGTCTGCCCAGCCTCAGGTCCATTCCAGGACCCTAATGGGCAGGACTGGGCAGGCACTGGGGTGGGCCACCCTCACTGGCAGCGGGGTCACTCTCTTCCCCGCCGGGTCGTGTGGCACTGCTCCAGAGGCCCCAGCCAGACTTCAGGTTATGTGCCCGAGCGCCGGCCACTCCACCCCAGGGTCCCAGAGCTGTGCTCACACACTGAGCCTTCCCCTCCTGACCCTCTGCGTTCCCAGGCCATGGCTGCAGGAGCCGCCCCTGGGTTCACGTCCAGCCTTATCCTCCCTGACCACGGGAGGCCAGTCCTGGATCCTGGGTCAGAGAAGTGCCAGCTGGGACTGTTGGGAGCCCTGAATACCATGTACGCATTTGTAATGGGTGCACGGAGGCCAGGATCCCCTTTCCCAGATCGAGGACATGAGGACCGGCCAGAGCCACAAGCTCCTCCCCCAGACGGCCAGGGCACAGCCTGCAGGTGGGATCGTGCTGCATCCCTGTGGCCCCTCATCCTTCTGTATCCACTCACCTGGCCTCCAGGTGCTCACCCAAGCCAGGGACCCCCCGCCACCTTTGTAAGAAATGACTGTAAAAGATCTAAACAGAGGAGGGGAACTAGTTCCCACCACACGCTCTTCACCTCCTCTAGATACATGTCCATCTGATGCCAGGCTCTGGGATAACCCTCCGCAGGACCAGCTCTCGTCCTGCTTGGCTTTTGTGTGTCTCCACGTCCTGCTGCTCCATACAGACAGGACCCCGTGGCTCTCACACACTCTGGCCTTGGACCAGACACTTAAGGTCCCTGTGCTTCAACTGCCACGTGTGTAAAAATAGAAAACGTCATGAGTGGCCATGTCACTGGGTCCTTAGGAGAACTGAACACAAATGAGTCTTAGACACTCAAAGTCCTAAGACAGTGCCGGGCACTCAGCAAAGGTGGGCCATCATTATCCTTTCCTTGTGGTTCCTGTTGGCCGAGCGCGGTGGCCTTTCCTTGTGCCGAGACCCCACCACAGCTCAGCCTGTCCCCCTGCACGAACCCATGGGGCCGATTCTTATCTGTGGTTTCTAGGTTAGCGGTTATCAGTTGAATCACCATGAACATTTTTGCACACATCACTTTTTCCTTCTCCTGTCAATGCTTTGGGCCATATTATACCCCAGAGTGGTTTTGGAGGTCAGAGTGCCGTGTAGTTTTAATGGAGAAGACACAGGCTTTGAGGTGAAAGGGCAGGGTCTGCACCAGAAGAGACTCCAGCTTCAAAGCCAAGCGGATCCAGATCGAAATCTGGCATCGCTCCCCTCAACAGCCTCGCCTTGGGCAAGATATTGTCTGAGACTTTACATCATCTGTAGAATAAAGGATCCTTTCACCTACCTGGAAGGATAATTAAAGGGCTTTAAATAAGAACATGTGTATTTTCTTCCTTAAAAAATGAGTTGGGTTGGGAGTGATCTGGGGGTGAGGAGGGCCCTCTCAGTCTCAGGCTCTGAGGGGAACTTAGGATGCCCTTGGGACACAGACCTCAGGCCTTCCAGCCATCCAAGGGAGATTGCTTGTCACCTGGAGCCCCAGGTGTCTCTGCCCTGTCTAGTTTAGGGCATTTTTTTTCAGGTGGGCTACAGAGGCCAGGGGTTGCCTTCAGAAGAAAGCTGAGCAGAGCAAAGCAACAGTGGCCAGTACCTGGGTGGGAATGGGGAGCCTCGGCACCGAGTGTGTGGGCCTGGATGGAATTTCCTCAGGGAGGATTTGGGATTTGGTTAAGAGAGCCTGGGGAGTTTGCGCCCATGTCCAGGGCGACCAGCTGTCCTGGTTTGCCTGGAACTGAGGGTTCCCAGGATGTGGGAAAGTCCCATAGAGACCAGGACAGTTGGCCACTCTTCCCGTGGCCCCTCTGGTGTCCCCTGGCCCTCCCGGCCCCCTGAGCTGCGGGAGACTTGCTCTGGGCCTGGGGCTGAACTGGGCGCTGCAGCTGACGTCAGGGCCCTGGGTTCAGAGCAGAGAAGGGGAGCAGCGGCTCTTTCAGACTCTACACATCAGCCGTGCGCCGCCGTCCGGCAACCTCACTGCCTTTCAGATCCTGCATCTGTAAAGAGGGCTGGTTAGCCTTTCACGGGGTTAATTACACCCACTCTAGTCTGAACGCGCCCAGGGGGCAGTCCCCGCAGGCAGGCGCTCAGTAACTGGTTTGTTGAGTTGAATTGGGTAAGACTGGACCATTTTCCTGGCCTTTCTGCAGCTAAGGGAGAGGAGGAGCCTTGCTGTGGGATCCCAGAAGAAGCTTCCAGACACCCCTGCACTGTACAACCAGCTAATTCATCTGATGTATGGGGCACCAACCCCAAGCCAGGCACTGGCTCCAGTGGGTTCCCATCCCCCCAGGGTCCAGCCCTCCCTGTGGGTGACAGGCCCACCCACACACTCCGCACCCAGCCAGGCCCCCCCGCGGCTCTAAAGTAGTTTGCAGGTAGACTTGTCACTGCTTCACCGGTAACACCCAGGGTGGTCCCGCCCAAGCAGCCCCGCCCGTGGTGAGGAACCAGGAGAGGAGGGACCAAGAGGCACTCCTCCTGTCCCCACCTCCAAGACTCATCCAGACACCAGCACTGAGGGCAAGGCAGGCTCTGAGACTGGACAGCTTCTTTCCCACATGCTAGCTCATTTCAGCTTGGTAATAACTTTGAGACAGCCCTACCTGTGTCCGCTTCACAGAGGGGACGCTGGTGCTCTGGGTCACATCTCCACGCTCCTATGAGGGTCTTGTCTCTTCCACTCTCCAGCTCCCTGCTTCTCAGGGAGAGACACGAGATTTTAACACAAGAGAAGAAACGACACCCCAAAGCCCGGGCTGCTGAGTTCTGCTGGGAAGTCACGACTCGAAGACGGGCCGGCTGAGGCTCCAGCTCCCCCTCTGCTCTCCAGGCTGCGCACTGATGCTTGGGTGAGGCTCCCGGTGGGCCACGCCGTCCCGGCCGCCTCTGGCCCCTCCCAGGGGGAGTCTGAGCT
The DNA here is from genome assembly GCF_009873245.2 of Balaenoptera musculus. Taxonomy (NCBI): domain Eukaryota; kingdom Metazoa; phylum Chordata; class Mammalia; order Artiodactyla; family Balaenopteridae; genus Balaenoptera; species Balaenoptera musculus. The sequence goes on from NC_045786.1 coordinate 41,762,740, forward strand.
GTGCTCTGGGGTCAGGCCTCGCAGACAGTGTGCATTGAGCCCTCAGGGTGCACAGCACAGGGTAGGGGGGACACACTGGGAGTCAGGCCAGCTGGGGCCCAGGTCACAGCCCCCCTTGTATGTGGTGACCCTCCTCCAGAAGGTCCCTTTACTCCTCAGGAAAATAAAGAGGTTACAGGTTTCCTTCAACAATGTCCACGTCCTCTGCCCCATGTAAGGTTCCAACTGAGTAATTTTTGTGTATGGATTAGGAAAACCATTATTAGAAAGGAGAAAGCATTCCAGAATTTTGGGGGTGGTGGGTCAAAGGAAACTCCATTAGAAATACATGTTTCCCTTTGAGCCCTGGCTGCCAGGAAGCCCCGAGCCAACTGGGAGGCTGGGCACAGAGGCCATGATCTCCCTCTTCTTGGCACACCTGCTTCCCCCTCTTGCCACGGCCCGGATTTTCATTTCATGAGCCAACAGTTACTGCAATCACAGGACCTCAGCTCCTGCTTGGAAAGTGTGCAGAGTCTTAAGAAACTTGCTATGTCTCCTGATTCTGAAACTTTTCTCCGTGGGAGACTGACTGCCTCCAGGAAGAGGGATGCCCTGTGTTGCCGGCGGCCCCATCCCCTTCGGGCCCAGGCCTCCGTCTGGCGCTGAGATAGGAGCGTTTGGGTCCATACTGTGCACAGCGCACACCCAGCATCGAGGGGCCCGGCCGCCGCTCGGGGGTCTTCTCCCAGGAGACCTCGCGGGTCACGGAGTGTGAGCAGGTGTCAGGGCGAGCAATTCGGGAGGCCTCTCTCTCCAGGTAAAAGCCGGGGCTCCCGACGCTGGTGGTGATGGGGAAACAGCCGGAAGCCCCGTCAGGAGAAGTGGCTGGTCCCCAACCCCAGGGAAGCTTTGGGACAGACGCTTTTCCCCTGCTCCTCCTTTCACACCTCCCTGCCTCCATCGTCCTTTCATTCCACAAAAGAAAGACACAACTCTCCCCCCACCTGAAACTCATTATGCTGCATGGCCCAGAGTACAAAAACTGCCAGAGCCTCCAAGGGATGCATTAAAAACAGCCAGCAATGAGGACGAGGTTGACAGCAAAGCACAAGTTTATGAAAGAGGCCCGTGCCTTTGGAATTCAACTGACAAAAGCATGGCTGGGTTCCCCATCTTTGTGTGTCTGTCTGTCCACACGTCCATCCATCCATCCACCTGTCCTAGTTACCTCCCTATCTATCTACCTCTCTATACAATTCTTGGCTTGAATCATAATTCAAAAATGAGAGTGTTGTCACTGGGATGTAGGTTAACAATTTTTATTTAACTTTAAAGAACAAAAATCAAACTTTTTCCGGTGGAAACAAATTCCGAATTGGCCAGTTTGCCAGTAAGGATTGGCTTTGCTAATTAGGTTACGTGGTGGACATTTTCTATGAAGCAAACAGCTTAAATCTTCAGCCTTAAATCTATTTAAAGCACGTAAATACTGTGTCCCAAATTTTATATTTTGTAACTATTAAACTTGTGATATCATTTTAGAGATCAACTTAAAAACGCAAGATTGTTTTGCAATTATTTTCGGGAGGACACGTGACCCCAAAGGCCTGCTGGTCACTGTCTGGGCCTGCCCTGTGCTGGGCCGGGGCTCAGATGAATTCCTCTCTGCCTCTGGGCCCATGTGGGGCTGAGGCCTGGATGTGGAGGAAGAGGCACTGGCATTGAGCCCATTCCCAAAGCTGGCCCGAGACCTTCTCAGCACCTGGGGCCACCAGGGCAGTGAGAGGCAGGAATGTGAGGAATGAAGGGCTTCCCACAGGTTCCCCACCCAGGCAGGGCGCTGGTTCTGAAGGTCCCTTCCAGAGAGGCCAGGCCAGGCCCAGTGGAGGATGGGGGCTTGGAAGCCTGTCCCAGCTGGGGCAGAAGAGGGGCCGCTGCAGCCAGAAAGGCTCAGAAGGATCATCTGGGATTCCGCTGTTTGGAATAAATTTACTGCATCATTGAACATAAAAGGCTATGTGGCCATTAAATATTTAATAAGTATTTAATGACTTGGAAAGATGTTCAGGATATATTATCAAGTGGAAAAAAAAAGCAGGGTTGCCCCATTTTGTAAAATAAAGTGTGTGTTCATAGAAAAGAGATTGGAAGGATATATCATAATGTGAATTGTGCTTATTTCTAGATGCTCACTGTAGGCGATTTTTAGAAACAGCTTTATCGGGTATAATAGATATACAATAAATTTCATGTATTTAAATTGTACAATTTTATAAATTTTGAGATATGGATACATTTGTGAAATCATCACAATCACTGTCGTGATATATCCATCACCGACGAAAGTTTCCTCCTGCCTCCTTGTTAATATATATATTTTATTGAGATAGAATTCACATACTGTACAATTCACCCACACCAAGGGTACAATTCAATGGCTGTTAGTATATTCACAGAGTTATGCAACCATCATCAGAGTCTATTTTAGAACATTTTCATTCCCCCCAAAAGAAACCCCATCCCCATGAGTAGTCCACCCCCCTTCCCCACCAACAGTCCTAGGCAATCATTGATCTACTCTGTCTCCATGCATTTGCCTATTCTGGACATTTTGTATAAATGGAATAATACAAAATAATAAGTGGAGTCCTTTGTGACTGGCTCCTCTGACTTTGCATGATGTTTTCAAGGTTCATCCTTGTAGCAAGGATCAGTATACAATGATTAACCACTTGAGAAATTGTCAGAACATTTTCCAAAGCAGCTGCATCATTTTATATTCCCAGGAGCAGTGTATGAGGGTTCTAATTTCTCCACATCCTCCTCAACACTTATCTGTTTTCTTTTTTTATTATAGCCTTCCTAGTGAGTGTGAATTGATATCTCATTTTTTTGTGTATGGTTTTGATGTGCATTTCTCTGATAACTAATGATGTTGAGCATCTTTTCATATGCTTATTGGCTATTTATATATCTTCTTTGGAGAAATGCCTATTCAGATGCTTTGACCATTTTAAAATTTGGTTGTCTTTTTATTATTGAGTTATAACTGTTCTTTATATAGTCTAAATAAAATTTCCGTGTCAGATTAATGATTTGCAAATATTGTCACCCATTCTGTGTGTTGTCTTTTCACTTTCTTGATGGTATCTTTTGAGGCACAAAAGTTTTTAAATCTGATGAAGCCCAGCTTATGTATTTTTTCTTTTGTCATTTGTGCTTTTGGTTTCACATTTAAGAAGGCTTTGCCTAACCCAAAGTCACGAAGATTTGATCCCATGTTTTTTTCTTAGCTCTTACAGTAGGTCTAGCATTAATTCTGAGTTAGTTGTTATGCGTGGTGTGAGGAAGGGGGGGGGGTCTAAATTCATTCTCTTCATGTAGGTAACCAGTTGTCCCAGTATGATTTATTGAAAAGACTGTTATTTCCACATTGAATAGTCCTGGCACCCTTGTCAAACATCAATTGGCCATAAATGTGAGAGTCTATTTTTGGACTCTCAATTCTATTCTACTGGCATAAGGATAGATCGCCATGTCTATCCTTAAGCCAGTAATACCCTGTCTTGATTACCATAGCTTTGTAGTGAGTTTTGAAATTGGGAAGTGTGAGTCTTCAAACTTTGCTCTTCTTTTTCAAGATTGTTTTAGCTATTCTGGGTCTTCTGAATTCCCATATGAAGTTTAAAATCAGCTTGTCAATTTCTGCAAGGAACCATCTGGGCAACCACCAACCACCTCTGCCACTTTCCCCCCTTGGTGTCCACATATTTGTTCTCTACATCTGTTTCTCTATTTCTGCCTTGCAAACCAGTTTATCTGTACCATTTTTCTAGACTCTACATATATGCATTAATGTATGATATTTGTTTTTCTCTGACTTACTTCATTCTGTATGACAGTCTCTAGATCCATCCACGTCTCTACAAATGACCCATTTTCGTTCCTTCTTAAGGTTGAGTAATATTCCATTGTATATATGTACCAAATTTTCTTTATCCATTCATCTGTCAATGGGCATTTAGGTTGCTTCCATGACCTGGCTATTGTAAATAGCGCTGCAATGAACATTGGGGTGCATGTGTCTTTTTGAATTATGGTTTTCCCTGGGTATATGCCCAGTAGTGGTATTGCTGGGTCATAGGTAGTTCTATTTTTAGTTTTTTAAGTAACCTCCATACTGTACTCCATAGTGGCTGTATCAATTTACATTCCCACCAACAGTGCAAGAGGGTTCCCTTTCTCCACACCCTCTCCAGCATTTGTTCTTTGTAGATTTTCTGATGATGCCCATTCTAACTGCTGTGAGGTGATACCTCACTGGAGTTTTGATTTGAATTTCTCTGATAATTAGTGATGTTGAGCAGCTTACATGTGCTTCTTGGCCATCTGTATGTCTTCTTTGGAGAAATGTCTATTTAGGTCTTCTGCCCATTTTTGATTGGTTGTTTGCTTTTTTAATATTGAGCTGAATGAGCTGTTTATGTATTTTGGAGATTAATCCTTTGTCTGTTGATTCATTTGCCAATATTTTCTCCCATTCTGAGGGTTGCCTTTTCGTCTTGTTTATAGTTTCCTTTGCTGTGCAAAAGCTTTTAAGTTTCATTAGGTCCCATTTGTTTATTTTTGTTTTTGTTTTCATTACTCTAGGAGGTGGATCAAAAAAGATCTTGCTGTGATTTATGTCAAAGTGTGTTCTTCTTACGTTTTCCTTAAAGAGTTTTACAGTGTCCAGTCTTACACTTAGGTCTTGAATCCATTTTGAGTTTATTTTTGTGTATGGTGTTAGGGAGTGTTCTAATTTCATTCTTTTACATGTAGCTGTCCAGTTTTCCCAGCACCACTTATTGAAGAGACTGTCTTTTCTCCATTGTATATCCTTGCCTCCTTTGTCATAGATTAGTTGACCATAGGTGCGTGGATTTATCTGTGGGTTTTCTATCCTGTTCCATTGATCTATATTTCTGTTTTTGTGCCAGTACCATATTGTCTTGATTACTGTAGCTTTGTAGTATAGTCTGAAGTCAGGGAGTCTGATTCCTCCAGCTCCATTTTTTTCCTTCAAGACTGCTTTGGCTATTTGGCATCTTTTATGTCTCCATACATATTTTGAGATTTTTTGTTCTATTTCTGTAAAAAATGCCACTGGTAATTTGATAGGGATTGCACTGAATCTGTAGATTGCTTTGGGTAGTATAGTCATTTTCACAATACTGATTTTTCCAATCCAAGAACATGGTATATCTCTCCATCTGTTTGTGTCATGTTTGATTTCTTTCATCAGTGTCTTATAGTTTTCTGAGCACAGGTCTTTTACCTCCGTAGGTAGGTTTATTCCTAGATATTTTATTCTTTTTGTTGCAATGGTGAATGGGATTATTTCCTTAATTTCTCTTTCTGATCTTTCATTGTTAGTGTATAGGAATGCAAGAGATTTCTGTGCATTAATTTTGTATCCTGCAACTTTACCAAATTCATTGATTAGCTCTAGTAGTTTTCTGGTGGCATCTTTAGGTTTCTCTATGTATAGTATCGTGTCATCTGCAAACAGTGACAGTTTTACTTCTTTTCCAATTTGTATTCCTTTTATTTCTTTTTCTTCCCTGACTGCCATGGCTAGGACTTCCAAAACTATGTTGAATAATAGTGGTGAGAGTGGACATCCTTGTCTTGTTCCTGATCTTAGAGGAAATGCTTTCAGTTTTTCACCATTGAGAATGATGTTTGCTGTGGGTTTGTCGTATATGGCCTTTATTATGTTGAGGTAGGTTTCCTTAATGCCCACTTTCTGGAGAGTTTTTAACATAAATGGGTGTTGAATTTTGTCAAAAGCTTTTCTTGCATCTATTGAGATGATCATATGGTTTTTATTCTTCAATTTGTTAATATGGTGTGTCACATTGATTGATTTGCATATATTGAAGAATCCTTGCACCCCTGGAATAAATCCCACTTGATCATGGTGTATGATCCTTTTAAAGTGTTGTTGGATTCTGTTTGCTAGTATTTTGTTGAGGATTTTTGCATCTATATTCATCAGTGATATTGGTCTGTAATTTTCTTTTTTTGTAGTATCTCTGTATGGTTTTGATACCAGGGTGATGGGTGTCCTTGTAGAATGAGTTGGGGAGTGTTCCTTCCTCTGCAATTTTTTGGGAGAGTTTGGGAAGGACGGGTGTTAGCTCTTCTCTAAATGTTTGATAGAATTCACCTGTGAAGCCATCTGGTCCTGGACTTTTGTTTGTTGGAGGATTTTTAATTACAGTTTCAATTTCATTACTTGTGATTGGTCTGTTCATATTTTCTATTTCTTCCTGGTTCAGTCTTGGAAGGTTATATCTTTCTAAGAATTTGTCCATTTCCTCCAGGTTGTCCATTTTATTGGCATAGAGTTGCTTGTAGTAGTCTATTATGATGCTTTGTATTTCTGCGGTGCCTGTTGTTACTTCTCCTTTTGCATTTCTAATTCTGTTGATTTGAGTCTTCTCTCTTTTTTTCTTGATGAGTCTGGTTAATGGTTTATCAATTTTGTTTATCTTCTCAAAGAACCAGCTTTTAGTTTTATTGATCTTTGCTATTGTTTTCTTTGTTTCTATTTCATGTATTTCTGCTCTGATCTTTATGATTTCTTTCCTTGTACTAACTTTGGGTTTTGTTTGTTCTTCTTTCTCTAGTTCCTTTAGGTGTAAGGTTTATTTGAGATTTTTCTTGTTTCTTGAGGTAGGATTGTATTGCTATAAACTGCCCTCTTAGAACTGCTTTTGCTGTATCCCATAGGTTTCGGATCATCGCGTTTTCATTGTTATTTGTTTTTAGGTATTTTTTGATTTCTTCAGTGATCTCTTGGTTATTTAGTAACATATTGTTTAGCCTCCATTGTTTGTGTTTTTTACGTTTTTTTCCCTGTAATTGATTTCTAATCTCATAGGGTTGTGGTCAGAAAAGATGCTTGATATGATTTCAATTTTCTTAAATTTACCGAGGCTTGATTTGTGACCCAAGATGTGATCTATCCTGGAGAATGTGCTGTGTGCACTTGAGAAGAAAGTGTAATCTGCTGCTTTGGGATGGAATGTCCTATAAATATCAATTAAATCTATCTGGTCTATTGTGTTATTTAAAGCTTGTGTTTCCTTATTAATTTTCTGTCTGTATGATCTGTCCATTGGTGTAAGTGAGGTGTTGAAGTCCCCCACTATTTTTGTGTTACTGTCGATTTTCTCATTTATAGCTGTTAGCAGTTGCCTTGTGTATTGAGGTGCTCCTGTGTTGGGTGCATATATATTTATAATTGTTATATCTTCTTCTTGGATTGATCCCTTGATTATTATGTAGTGTCCTTCCTTGTCTCTTGTAATATCCTTTATTTTAAAGTCTATTTTATCTGATATGAGTATTGCTACTCCAGCTTTTTTGATTTCCATTTGCATGGACTACCTTTTTTCATCCCCTCACTTTCAGTCTGTATGTGTCCCTAGGTCTGAAGTGGGTCTCTTGTAGACAGCACATATATGGGTCTTGTTTTTGTATCCATTCAGCGAGCCTGTGTCTTTTGGTTGGGGCATTTAATCCATTCACGTTTAAGGTAATTATCGATATGTATGTTCCTATTACCATTTTCTTAATTGTTATGGGTTTGTTTTTGTAGGTCCTTTTCTTCTCTTGTGTTTCCCACTTAGAGAAGTTCCTTTAGCATTTGTTGTAGAGCTGGTTTGGTGGTGCTGAATTCTCTTAGCTTTTGCTTCTCTGTAAAGCTTTTGATTTCTCCATTGAATCTGAATGAGATCCTTGCCGGGTAGAGTAATCTTGTGTGTAGGTTCTTCCCTTTCATCACTTTAAATATATCATGCCACTCCCTTCTTGCTTGTAGAGTTTCTGCTGAGAAATCAGCTGTTAACCTTATGGGAGTTCCCTTGTATGTTATTTGTTGTTTTTCCCCTGTTGCTTTCAATAATTATTCTTTGTCTTTAATTTTTGTCGATTTGATTACTATGTGTCTCAGTGTGTTTCTCCTTGGGTTTATCCGGCCTAGGACTCTCTTTTCTTCCTGGACTTGGGTGGCTATTTCCTTTCCCATGTTAGGGAAGTTTTCACCTATAATCTCTTCAAATATTTTCTCGGGTCCTTTCTCTCTCTCTTCTCCTTCTGGGACCCCTATAATGTGAATGTTGTTGCATTTAATGTTGTCCCAGAGGTCTCTTAGGGTGTCTTCATTACTTTTCATTCTTTTTTCTTTATTCTGTTCTGCGGCAGTGAATTCCACCATTCTGTCTTCCAGGTCACTTATCTGTTCTTCTGCCTCAGTTATTCTGCTATTGATTACTTCTAGTGTATTTTTCATTTCAGTTATTGTATTGTTCATCTCTGTTTATTTGTTTGTTCTTTAATTCTTCTAGGTCTTTGTTAAACATTTCTTGCATCTTCTCGATCTTTGCCTCCATTCTTTTTCCAAGGTCCTGGATCATCTCTACTATCGTTATTCTGAATTCTTTTTCTGGAAGATTGCCTATCTCCACTTCATTTAGTTGTTGTTCTGGGGTTTTATCTTGTTCCTTCATCTGGTACACAGTCCTCTGTCTTTTCATTTTGTCTATCTTTCTGTGAATGTGGTTTTCACTCCATAGGCTGCAGAACTATAGTTCTTCTTGCTTCTGCAATCTGCCCTCTGGTGGATGAGGCTATCTAAGAGGCTTATGCAAGCTTCCTGATGGGAAGGACTGGTGGTGGGTCTTCTCTCAACATTCTTATTCAGCATCACATTGGAAGACCTGTTAGTATTGGAGGGTCTCCTGCAGCGGTGGGGGGCAGCTGTTGCTCACTGTGGGGACAAGGACACTGGAAGCCAATATTGGCATCTTAACAATGTTAAATCTTCTGATCCATGAGCACGGATGTGTTTCCATTTACTTAGGTCTTCTTTCATTCCTTTCAACAATATGTTGTCTTCAGAGTATCCGTTTTTCACTTCTTCTTGTTAAATTTATTCCTGGTTTTAAGTTTTTGAAGATGTTAAAATGTTTTTTCTTAATTTTTATTTTCAGTTTTTTTGTTGCTAGTGCATAGAAAGATAATTAATCATTTTATATTGAGTTTGTACCTTGCAACTTTTTTGATTTCGTTTATTAGTTCTAATTGTTTTTTAGTGGATTCCTTGGGATTTTCAACATCAAAGATCATGTCATCGCAGATGGAAAGAGTTTCATTTCTTCCTTTCCAATCTGAATGCACCCCCCCACACACATTTTTTTTTGCTCAGTTTTCCTGGACCTTCAGCGCAATGTTGAGTAGAAGTGTTTGTGTCCCTTTTAAAATCCATCCCTCCTGCCCCTCCCCAATTCCCCACTGTACATCTCCAGCAACTACTGCTCTATTTTTGTTATAATAGTTGGCTTGCATTTTACCATTTGATAAATGGTATCATACAGTGTGGTCTTTGTGTGTGTGTATACTTTTACTTAGCATAATAGTTTTGAGATTCATTGGTTTTGTTGTGTATACCAAAAGTTTTTCCTTTTTGTCCATTTACCTGTCCATTGATATGTGGGTTGTTTCCATTTGGGGCTATTACAAATAAAGCTGTTATGAATATTCATGTGAAAGCCCTGTATGGGTATATGCTTTAATTTCTCTTGGGTAAACACCTAGAAGTTGAATGGCAGGATCATATGGTAGATGTATGTTTACATTTTTAAGAAGATAGTAAACTGTTTTCCAAAGTGGCTGTACCATTTCACATCCCCACCAGCAGAGTATGAGAGTTCCAGTTCCTTCACATCCTTGCAATGTTGGCATGATTCATCTTTCTAATTTTAGTCACTGCAGTTGGCATATAGTGGTATCTTGTCATGATTTTAATTAGCGTTTTTCTGTTATGTAATGATGTTGAGCATATTTTCATGTGTCTATCTGCCATCTTTATATCTTCTTGGATGAAATGTCTGTTCAAATCTTTTGCCAAGACATTGCTTGCCTTGTCTGCTTTCTTATTGAGTGTTGAGAGTTCTTTATATATTCTAGATAGAAGTCCTTTCATAGATATATAATTTGCAAGTATTTTCTCCTAGTCTGCACTTCGTTTTTCCATTCTCTTACCAGCGTCTTTTGAGGAACATAAGCATTTAATTTTGATAAAGTCCATTTATCAATTTCCTTTGTGGATTGTGCTTTTTTAGTGTAATATTTAAGAACTCTTTGCACAATCCAAGGTCAAAAAGATTTCTCCTGTGTGTTCTTTTGTACCTTTATAATTTTAGCTTTCACATTTAAGTCTGTGATTCATTTGGGGTTAACTTTTGTATATGGTGTGAGGTGTGGATTAAAATTCATTTCTCCTCTCAGTTGCTCTAGGGCTCATGGTACATATCTTCAACTTCTCACAGTCTACCTTCAAGTGATATTATACAACAACTTCCTATATAGTACAAGAATCTTACGATAGTTTACTTCCATTTCTCTCCAACTGGCCTTGGTGCTATTGTTGTCATTATACTCTTACGGACGTTAAAAACCCTATACTACATTGTTATTATTTTTGCTTAAACAGTCATCCATCTTTTAAAGAGTTTTAAATAATAAGAAAAAAACATATGTTTTCCCAAGTAATTACTTTTACTAGTGCCCTTTATTCCTTTATATATATCATATTTCCATCTGGTATCATTTTCCTTCAGTTTAAAATATCTTGTAGTGAGGGTCTGTTGATGATGAATTCTTTTAGCTTTTGTACATCTGAAAAAGTACTTGTTTTGCTTTCACTTTTGAAAAATGTTTTCAATGAGTATAGAATTCTAGTTTGACAAATTGCCTCCCAATATTTTAAAGATGTTGTTCCACTGTTTTCTCTGTTACATTGTTTCTTACAAGAAATTTGCTGTCATCCTTATCTTTGGTCCTCCGTACATAACGTGCCTTTTTCTCTGGATGTTTTTAAGATTTTCTTTTAATCACTGGTTTAGAGAAACTTGATTATGATGTGTATTGATGTCATTTTTCTCATATTTCTTGTCCTTGGGGTTTGCTGTAACTCAACCATGGGTTTATATTTTTCATCAAATTTGGGAAAACTTGGCTATTATTTCTTCAGATAATTTCTTTCTGTCTCTTACCCCCTTTCTAGGACTCCAATTACAAATTTATTAGGCTGCTTGAAGTTGTCTCACAGTTCACTGATGCTATGTTAATTTTTTTCAGTCATTTTTTTGTTAGACATATATATGGTTTTTATCTATAGGAATTTAACTTGCATCTTTAATTATATCTTTGATGCTTCTAAAACTTTTTGAACATATAGAACATAGTTATAATAAGTTTTAACTTCCTTGTCTGATAATTCTAACATCTGTGTCAGTTTACATGATTTTTATCCTATAAGTTTTTTTTTTTTAACATGTGTAGTAATTTTTATTGGATGTCAGACACTGTGAATGTTACTCTGTTGTGTGCTGGATGTTTTTGTAAGTATTCCTGAACTTTGTTCTGGGATGTGGTTAAGTTACTTGGAAACTGTTTGATCCTTTTAGGTCTTGCTTTTAAAGACTTGTTAGGTAGAACTGCAGCAGTGCTTCATCTAGGGCTAATTATTCCCTATTACTAAGGAAAGACCCTTCTGTGTCCTCTACCCTGTGCCTTGTGAATGATTTTTCCAGGCTGGCTGGTGGGAATAGGCACTATACCTGGTCCTGTGTGAGCACTGGGTATTATCACCTCTAATCCTTTGGGATGATTCTTTTCTAGACTTGAACACTTTTCTCACATATGTGCACTGATCAGTCCTCTAATGAATACTTGAGGGGGACCCACTGAAGATCCCTAGAATTCTGTGTGCATCTCTCTCTTCTGTATTCTGTCCTGACAATTCTATCTGCCTTCATCTCCCCTGATTCTCAGCTCCATCCCCTCAACTTGCGGAGTCTGCCAGATTCCATCTGAGTCTTCATCCTTTGCTGCAGCCTGGAAACTCGGGGCAGTTGCAAGGCCTAAGGCAGTCATAAGGTTCCCTTGGTCTCTCAGGGATACCTGTACTTTGTTGTTTGATTTCCAGTGTCCTTAAAACCATCATTCCATATATTTCATCTGGAGTTTTGGTTGTTTTGGGTAGGTAGGTAAGGTAAATCTGGTCCCTATTACTCTATCTTGGGTGGAAGCAGAAGTTCCTGCTATGGTTGATTTTCACTTATTTATTCTACTTATCAATAATTTCCACATTTTCTCTAATAAACATGTTTTTACTTTGAAACAGGGGGAAAAAAGATTCTATAAATTAGTGCTGTATGTTATTCATAAGAATGAAAAATTGGAAATACCTAAATTCCCAACAGTGATATATCTAGAAAGTGGAACAATAATAATATCTATAAAGTGGACTATTAAGTACCCAATGTTTGTATGAAAATGTGGACTGAAGTAAAAAGGATATAAATGTCTATATAGAACATGACTTTAATTTTGCTAAATAAAAATGTCTACAAAGACTGTTGGTGGGAATGTAAATTGGTGCTGCCACTATGGAAAACAGTATGGAGGTTCCATAAAAAACTAAAAATAGAGCTACCATATGATCCAGCAATCCCACTCCTGGGTATATATCCAGAAAAGATGAAAACTCTAATTCAAAAAGATATATGCACCCCAGTGTTCATAGCAGCACTATTTACAATAGTCAAGACATGGAAACAGCCCAAGGGCCCATCAATAGGTGATTGATTTAAGAAGATGTGGTGGGTCTTCCCTAGTGGTGCAGTGGTTAGGAGTCCACCTGCCAATGCAGGGGACACGGGTTTGAGCCCTGGTCCAGGAAGATCCCATATGCCAGGAGCAGCTAAGCCCGCGTGCCACAACTACTGAGCCTGCACGCCACAACTACTGAAGCCCGAGTGCCTAGAGCCCATGCTCCACAGCAAGAGAAGCCACCGCAATGAGAAGCCCACTCACCGCAACTGGAGAAAGCCTGCTCACAGCAACGAAGACCCAACACAGACAAAAATAAAATAAATTTATAAAAAAAAAAAAGATGTGGGGTGTGTGCGTATATATATATACATATATATATATATAAATATTACTCAGCCATAAAAAAGAATGAAATATTGCCATTTGCAGCAACATGGATGGACCAAAAGAATATTATGCTGAGTGAAATGAGTCAGACAAAGACAAATACTATATGATATCACTTATATGTGAAATCTAAAAAAGAATACAAACGAATCTATATACAAAACAGAAACAGACTCACAGATGTAGAAAACAAACTTACGGTTACCAAAAGGGACAGGGTTGTGGGGGAGGGAAGAATGAAGAGTATGGGATTAGCAGATACAAACTGCTACACATAAAGTAGATGAGCAACAAGGATTTACTGCACAGTACAAGGAATTATGCCCAATGTCTTGTAATAACCTATAATGGAATATCATTTGCCAAAAAAAAAATACCCTGAATCACTATGATGTACACCTGATTTACAGTATTATAAATCAGCTATACTTCAGTTTTTTAAAAATGTGTATGAAGAAAACATAATAAAATATTAGTGGATCGTTTCTTCTGGGTGATGGGACTATAGGTGTTTAAAAATGTTTTAAAAACAAATCAGTATTTCCCATTTTTTTTTAGGGAATATGAGTTACAATTATATCAAACAATAAATCCCCCCTAAATGTTAAGACAGCAGCCTTGCAGAGGAGTGGCTCCTATCAGGCTGGGAGAGGGCAGATGGAGAGGATGTGGGTGTGAAAGGGCAGGTGGGGCTGGGGCAGGGATCACGATGGTCTAGAATCCTTGGGGGGAAAGTCAGCTGGAGGTTGGCACCAGAATCTGGGACTTGCAGGCAGTGCTCGAGCCAACTGAGCTTGGCTCAGACCTCCAGAGTGGGCTGGGGTGGGCCTGTCTTCTCTGCTCACCATTTTCATTACTTCTGGAGGCCCCTGGAGTGTTCCCTCAAGCCCAGGCCCAGTTCCCCTTGGGCTGTGCTCCTCCCACGGGCAACACTTCTGCCTTGTTCTCCCTCATGTTTACTCTGCTGCTTGGCAGACTCTAGTGGGATTCAAGGCCCCAAGGAGAGAGCTGTCATCCTTCAGGCCCAGAGCCCCAGCTACTCAAAGCCCAAGCTTCCATCAGACACAGAGACGGCTCCATCTCAGGGGCTGTTTGGAGACCCTGGGGGAGGGAGCCTCACCTGCAGAACAGAGCTGATCTCTGAGATCAAGCTTGGGGATCATCCAGCCTCTCAACCTCAGCTGCACGTAGGAGCCACATGTAACTGTTCAAATGTACTAATGCCTGGGCCCCATCCTAAAGGTTCTGGTGGGGATCCGCCACACGTGTGGCCTGGGCCGCTGAGGCGCAAAGCCCCCCCAGATGATTCTAACGTGTGCAAGGCTGAGAGCCGCGCTCTAGTCCAACCACCTATTTTGTGGATGTGACACATTCAAGGCCACCCAGCCCTTCAGTGACAAAGTCGGCACACACAACAATGGCAGGAGAAATCTACGGAGCACTGATTCTGTGCTGTCCTGTCATCTCATCATCACAGCAGCCCTTGGGGTCGTAGGGTTCCTACCTTGCAGATGAAGAGACTGAAGCCTGTACCTTGCCCAGAATCATGCAACTGCTCCCAGACTTTGTCAACAGGTTTGTAAACAGCCAGAATGTTCGTGGAGCATTATCTGCAGAACAAGAGCGGGATTCCATGGAGGGAACTTCCGTTTGCAGAGTGGAAAGGACCTCACTGCTCTGAGGGGTGGGACACTGGAGCTCTCTCCTTCTTCATCTTCCTTTCCACCACCCCCCCCACCAACTCGCTGGGGTGGGAGTATTGGGTGCACCCAGGGTCTCTTGAACTGTGGTATGCGTAAAACTCCCCAGGGAGTTGGTGAAAGCTGCGAATTTCCTAGCCTCCTCCCAGGAGATTCTGACTCATTAAATCTGGGGTTGGGCCCAGGGAGATGCATTTCTAACAAGCAGCCCAGATAGTTCAAATGCAGGGATCTAAAGTGTCCTTTGAGGAACACTGGTCTAAGGTCAAATCTTGGGTCTGCATGTGGGCAGGTATGGGCCTGCTGCTGGCTCTGGCTGGGCCGATCACCTAACTCCATGAGCCTTGGTGTGATCACCCACAAATGGGGGACTCGGACCCCCTTTACGTGGTCAGGTTCAATGGCATCATGGATATGAGACCTATGGGTTTCCAGCCAGTGAGAGCCCCTCGCTCTTGGGCCTTCCATGGGAAGGTCATTCCAAGAAGAAGACAAGACACTGGCAAACTTTCTTTGACCCAGAAGAATCTGAAAGCTTGGGGGAGCCCTGAAGTCACAGTAAATGCTCACACCTGCAGGCCCACATGTCTGCACAGTCCCAAGATCCAGGCTTTTATCTTGTCTCTTCCTGCCAAGCAAAAAGAAAGGGCACATAATTTTTTTTTTTTACAGTAACAGTATGGGGGTAGGTGCCATCATTCCCATTTTACAGAGGAGGAAACTGTACTCAGAGATGTTAAGCATGTTGGCCCAGGGCACACAGGAGTGGGGCACCAGGGTATGAACTTGAGTGGCTCTATTTCCAGACCCGGCTGCTTTGGCTCTCCCAGCCCGCCTTTCTCGGAGACGCTCTCATCTCCGGTGGGAGAGGGTGAGAGAGCCCCCCTGGGCTTCCTGGTCCCAGATTGGGCAGAGTGGCCTGGCCCACTTTGGGCTGCAAGACCTGATGGGGGTGAGGCTCAGCTGCTTTGTAGGGAAGGGGGCTGGCGGCCATCCCAGCCCTGGCAGCAGGACTCTGTACGTTTCAACCAGAGGCCACCCATGGGGAGAGCCTTCTTGGAGTTAGCTGGAGCTGAGGGCCACCTGCCACCTTGGCCCTGCTGGCAGAGCAGCGGCCCCTGCCTCTTCCAGGCCCTGGGACAGTCCTGTCTGTCCGCTCCCAGCACTGCCGTCTTGGAATGAGGGTGTGTGGGGCGTGGGCTTCGGGCTCAGCCTTGCTTTCTGGTCTGGAAGCTAGGGGGAGGGGACACTAGCCGAAGGCTGGTGGTTCCAGGTGTCATGTATTCTGTGTAGGCCGGAGGGTTCCAGACATTAAGGGCAGACAGGAGGGAGGGGTTGGGCTTGCCCTGGCTGTCAGGGAAGGCTTCCTCTGGGAAGTGACAGTTCACCTGAGCCAAGTGAGGGAAGGGGGACAGGTATCCCAAACCAGAAGCCCAGAGACAAGGAGCTCCGAGCCACGCCCTGGGCTGGGCACCACTGCCAGGCGATGGGGAAGGTCGTTCTTTCCTCCGGGCGCTCACCTCCAGGTACAGAGACGGAGGTCAGGTATGGGATTCCGGCACTGCTGCTGGGACAAGCTCCTGCAGCTGTGGGTAACAGGCTCGGGAATGAAGAATCATGTGCTGGGGACCAACATTCAGCATCTCACCGAATTGTCACAGCAAATCTGCAAGCTAGATACCCTGGTTCCCGAACTTAAGAGGAAAACAGGGATAGACAGGGTCAATAACTTGTCCAAGGTCACTTGGCCATTAGATGGCTGGACCGGACGTTGAGCCCAGACTCTGATTCGAAGTCTGCGCCTGTTCTTTCACTCACCCCATGGCCCCCCAGCCTTTGTCCACTGCCCCCTCAACGGAGCAGGACCCCAGCCGGGCCCCGTCCCCAGCTCCTCCCCCCAGCTCCTCCCCCCAGCTCCTCCTGCGGGTGGAGGGAGCATTGTTTCAGGTGACCAGCATCCAGCTCCTTTGTCCTTTGGATGCAGAGACCAGGCAAGGCTGGGAACCGGGGTTGTCCAGGCAACGGCCCAGCTTCAACCCCAAAGCTGCTGGGGGTGGGGTGGGAAGTTCAGGGCCCTCAAAGGATGTGCTGACGAGGGAGGGGGAGAAAAGCAGGCCCGGTTCTCAGCTGGTCTAAGGAGCTCACTCCCCTCACGCCCCCTGAGCCCTGCCAGCCAATCCCCCCAGAGGCCCTCCTGGGTCCCCCTCCCCTCCCACCTCCATCCCAAGGGTCCAGATACCGTTTCCCAGGAAGAAAGTCTCACCAAGGCGCCTGGAGGAGCAGCCCAAACTTCAGTGGGACTATTTACAGCTGTGTGAGTGATTACCATATGAAAGAAAGAGGCCAGAGGGACCTGGGGACGCCCTGGCTGTAACTTGGACACCAAAGGACTTGGGAGAGGATGTATGGGGGAGGCCGGTGGGGCCCTGCGGCCCACATCCCCCAAGTCTGGGGTGCACCAAGCTCTGCCTCCTTTTCCACGTCGGACTCCTCTTGGGACCCTGATGGGGGTGGCATCACGTCCACCTGGATTGCTCCACCACCTCCGGGCAACCTTCTGGCGGTGACCTGAGGTCCTGAAGGAATGGGGGTAAAGTTAAGGGAAAAGGAATCTCCCAAGAATCCCAGAGCAGGAGCTGTGGTGGGCGAGGCCCTTGGGGGCTGAACCAGGGAGGCGGTGATGGAAGGAGGTTCTTGATCTTATTCCTGATGCTCTGCAGCACAGCTCACCATGGATCGACTTTTGTTCCCGCTTCCTAGGAAGTGACAAAACCTGGGCGCTGTATTTCCTCCCCGCCCTGCAAGCTCTTTTCTGGACTTTGCAGCATCCCAACCTCTTCCCAGCATTTGGGACTCAGGTTTCTGTCCTGCTGCACTGGTTAGCACACTCCCTTCCTGGGCACATGGCTGCTACAACCTGGTTTCCCTTCCGGTGGGAGGCCCTCAGACACGAGTGGCCCCTTTTCCCTCAGGAGCAGGCAGAGCCCCCATGCCCCATTGGATGGATGGCCGGTCCTCGTGGAGCCCTGCGCGCTTTGCGCCTCTGCTCTTCTCCTGGAACAAAGGATGGCACCTCCTCCCTCTTCTGGTCTGCCTCCCACGTGGAGCCTGTCCCTGGCTCAGACCCAAGCACGATGGCGGGAGCAGAGCGGCGGAGGAGGGAGGCCGTGGGAACCACTCTCCCAGCCCCGCTGGGGGCGTCGGGACGCTGCAGCTGCCGTGACAGCCAAGTGCAGGCAGCAGAGAGAAGGGACCAGTGTTTGCTGGCTTCTGGGGAGGCATCTATTGCCAAGGCTGCAAGACTCCTTAGAAATCTGGGCACTTCCAAGTTCACTGAGCAAGGGAAAGCGCTTGGCAACCCAGCAGGACTTTTTTTTTTTTTTAACATCTTTACTGGAGTATAATTGCTTTACAATGGTGTGTTAGTTTCTGCTTTATAACAAAGAGAATCAGTTATACATATACATATGTCCCCATATCTCTTCCCTCTTGCGTCTCCCTCCCTCCCACCCTCCCTATCCCACCCCTCTAGGTGGTCACAAAGCACCAAGCTGATCTCCCTGTGCTATGCGGCTGCTTCCCACTAGCTAGCTATTTTACGTTTGGTAGTGTATATATGTCCATGCCACTCTCTCACTTCGTCCCAGCTTACCCTTCCCCCTCCCCGTGTCCTCAAGTCCATTCTCTAGTAGGTCTGTGTCTTTATTCCCATCTTGCCCCTAGGTTCTTCATGACCTTTTTTTCCCCCTTAGATTCCATATATATGTGTTAGTATACGGTATTTTTCTCTTTCTGACTTACTTCACTCTGTATGACAGACTCTAGATCCATCCATCTCACTACAAATAACTCAGTTTCGTTTCTTTTTATGGCTGAGTAATATTCCATTCTATATATGTGCCACATCTTCTTTATCCATTCATCTGTCGATGGACATTTAGGTTGTTTCCATGTCCTGGCGATTGTAAATAGAGCTGCGATGAACACTGTGGTACATGACTCTTTTTGAATTATGGTTTTCTCAGGGTATATGCCCAGTAGTGGGCTTGCTGGGTCACATGGTAGTTCTATTTTTAGTTTTTTAAGGAACCTCCATACTGTTCTCCATAGTGGCTGTAATCAATTTACATTCCTACCAACAGTGCAAAAGGGTTCCCTTTTCTCCACACCGTCTCCAGCATTTGTTTCTAGATTTTTTGATGATGGCCATTCTGACCGGTGTGAGATGATATCTCATTGTAGTTTTGATTTGTATTTCTCTAATGATTAATGATGTTGAGCATTCTTTCATGTGTTTGTTGGCAATCTGTTTATCTTTTTGGAGAAATGTCTATTTAGGTCTTCTGCCCATTTTTGGGCTGGGCTGTTTTTTTGATATTGAGCTGCATGAGCTGCTTGTAAATTTTGGAGATTAATCCTTTGTCAGTTGCTTCATTTGCAAATATTTTCTCCCATTCTGAGGGTTGTCTTTTGGTCTTGTTTATGGTTTCCTTTGCTTCCTCTTTTTGGTTGTCGCTTGGGGAGGGACAGGGAGCTTGGGAGCGCAGAGCTGGGAACTGAGGCAGCTCTGCCCACGTTCTTCGCATTACACCACGCGGCCAGCTGGACTGAGGGGCCTCTCACAGGGACAGCAGGCCTGGACTCCGGGGAGGCAGCCAGCGATTCAGGAAGAGCGGCACAGGTGCCCGCAGGCAGCAGCGGCAACAGCTCCTACCGTGCATTCCAGCAGTTTTTCAGAGGATCAGACCCAGTAAATCCCTGTGGAGCTACATGCAAATGAGATTCTTCTTCCTGAATTAGTTTTTGGCAGCTCCCTTGTTTGGGGGTGGGATGAGGTGAAAAAAGTTGGCAAAGAAAGGCAAACTGACATTCATCTTTTTTACGTAGTAGAATCTATAGCAAGGACGTTTCTTACTGCGCTGATTTGACCGGAAATGGTTCTGACTCTTGGTGCCCCCGGGGTTAGGGTCCAGCTCCAGGGGACTTGAGTTCCCCGGGAGCTGCTTTGTGCTCCGGGGCTGTCCTCCTGAGTCCTGTTCCCGAAGGTACAGAAATCGGGTTTCACTGGGGAGAAGGGTCCCTCAGAGCTGGGCAGGGAGTGCCCCTTCACCAGGAACCCAGAGTATCCTGGAAGCCTTCACTTCAGGAAGCCCACAGGGACAGGAATACAACACAGTCACCACCGAGACTTAAAGGACATTTATTATTTTTTTTGAAAGGGTGGAGGGGGACTTTACAAGGGTCGGAAGCCGCTAACCAGAAAGGAAGATAAATAAAATACAAAGCCAGTACGTTGTGGCAAAATTCCAGAAAACACACTGAAAAAATCTTTACAGTTTAAAACTGCTTCACTTTATACATAATTACAAATTAATATACAGCATCTGGGTTTTAACCCCTTTTTATCTAATAGGATTCAGCACAGAAACGTTCATTTAGCATTTGAGAACAACAAACGAGAGCAGAGGTATAAGGTGCATGGTAATCACCCTCCTGCATGTCATGGTGTCCCCTGCGCGCCTGGCGGGGCGACACGCCAGAAACCTCAGGCTAAACCGTGACCGTGGGCCAGCCGACCGGGCGGGCCCCTGTCAGTGCTCTGGAGCTGCCCATCCTGGCAGGTGGTCACAAAAGGCAGACGCGTTCAAGGGGGTGACGACTGGGGTGAGCAGAGACCGGGCTCAGCCTGGGCGTCTGGAGCAGGCTGTCACCACCGTCTGCGGCACGAGAGACGTTAGCCAGCTGGGTCTGCCTGTCTTTAAACCTTAGCAAGATGGAGAACTCACTCAAGGCCTGTCGAACTTTTGACAAATTAAATTCGATTGGTACATGGAAAGAAGCCTTTGTTTTTTTCCCTCTTGTGGCAGCACTAAAAGACTTTTCACTTTAAAACCTGGCCAGCAGGCAGTAGATCCCAAAGCTCCGGTTAACTAGGAATGTTACGCTACATGGAAGGAAAATGACGAACCAAACCAAAACAATCTCTTTGCCCCTTTCCTTGTCTCCGAGGGTCAATCGGAGCAACAGCACCAGGTGGGGCCGTGACCCCAGGACCACAGGTGTGTGTGTGCCACACTGCCCCGCTGCAGGAAAGCAAGGCACACATTCCTCAACCACTGCCACCGTGGAATTGGCAGGGTTCTTTCTGGGCTTCCACATTCCAAGTGTGTCCACACCCCTTGGCAGTGTCTGGGGTCCCCTCCAAGCCACCCACTTCATGGCTGCTGAAGCCCACTCACCAGGACCGTCTCTCTCAACGCGCCCCGACCCCGGTCCCTGGGCTTAGCTGTCCTCTGGGCACAACTGGCCCCCCATCAACGCTGTATCAACAACTGCAGCTCCAAGGCCGATACCAAATCCTTGGGGAGAAAGAACTGGCTGTGGAAAAAGAACCTTTGTGACCAATGGATGAAATAGAAAGTACTTCTGTGAACGGGACCTTCGGGATGGAGTTCTGGCCCCTAAGGTTATGGTGCTACCTTTTATTTAAGACGGGGCCTATTTATAAACCCTACACACAATACCCACTTTCCAAATAAAGGTACGACAAACCCCAAGGATCTTAAAAATGTGTGCTCACTACTGCTAATACTAGGGGCTTGGGAAGATAACAAATAAGGGAGAATATCAGCAAAGTAACAACTTTTAGTGGTATTACCCTGAGACATGAGAGGAAAAAAAGGTAAGATTCGTACCTTTCCAAAAAAAAAGTCTTGATAAGGATTTCTTCCCCATAGACAGCTCTCACGGGGGGTAGAGGATGGAATGTTGGCAAAGGTTGAATTATGGCAATCTGCATGTTTTTAACCCTCTCCATTTTCAAAGAAAACAGTTAGCATAGTTGATTGTCTCGAAAGTGAAGCTGACTGTAGAGAGCGTTTAAAGTGCACATGCCACCCGACTGGGATGACGGCCACTGAGATGATGTAAGTTTTGAGAGGAGATGCAGCCTCCTTCCAGGCAGCTCACGAGATTCTGGAACTCTGGATGGTGTTTCCATCTGTCCCCCAAAACCTAAACACAAGGAAGGCCAGGCATCTGATTTCCGGAGCTAGAGAAGCACGGCCCCTAGCGTGGGGACACTGTGGAGAACTGAGTCTGAGCTGTCGCGGGAGACAGCCCCTTCTCACATGAAAGACACCTCAGTAACCAGGTCAGGCCTCAAGGTCAGAGGCGACCTCAAGGCCATCAGCAAAAGCAGGAGCAGCAACAATCCCAGGTGGTTCCCCAAGCGCAACAACAAAATCCCCGAGTTCCTTATCAAAGGGAGAGAGAGAGAGGATGAAGGCATGGAAAAGCACGGGTCCGGGTAAGTGGTTCTCTCTCTGCACCGCACACTGTTCTGGGGGAGATACCTTCTGATTCTGATTCTAAACTTGTCCAACCACAAGCTGACCAAAGTATTTTAAGTTAGTGGGGTGCAGGTGAAGGGGAAATCATCATTTTAAAAAAACTACCACCGAATAACCAAGGCAACCGAAACTTCACAACTAGTTGGGAGTAAAAGACCCTTTAAAGTTGAAAGCCAGCTGTGCAGCTATATACAGAAACTCAGCGTCCAGGGTGCTCTTTGTGAAGATCCTGCGTTAGGGCAAATGCCGTCAGCACTGAGCCCTGGTTTCAAGCCCGGAGACAGGGAGGCCCGGCCTACACGGACAGAGGAAGGAGGACGCAGGTCCTCACTCACCAGCCCCACCCCTTTACAGCAGAGCTTCTCTCTGTGGGACGGGGACCCACAGAGGTGAACCTGAGCCAGTGACAGGGACAGACGGCTGGGCTCCCTGTGGATCTGAGAAAGGCTGGCCGTACTCAAGCTGAGCTGTACGGACTGGTGGCAGGAGGCAACCTAACCTTTTGCTGTTTAGGGTCTTTGTGGGCGGGGGAGGGGGGTACATCAAGGTTCAATAGAAAATCAGCTGCTTCTGCTCAAAGTGTGTTTCTGAAGGGTAAGAAATCTCCATGACAAAACTAGGCAAATGTAGCCCATGGGTGGCAAGTTTCTTAACTCTCAAGCAAGGAAGAAGACATCCCTTGATCAAAGTATGAGGTGAGGGTGGGAGGAAGGAAGGAAATGGACCCCTCCCCCAACGCTTAATTTTCCTTTGGGCCTTCGAGGCACTTTGACAGACACGGGGGAGTAAGGAAGCAGCACCCGCTGCTTGACTGGACAGTTGAAACCGTTGGGCTGGTGTGTTCACCCTTAAAACACACACACACACACATACAAACATGCACACAACACACAAATAAATAAAACAAATCTAAGCTAAAAATTTTAAACCAGACCTCTTTCAAATAAACTGAAAGATAAATATCTCCATCTGCAAGGCCAGCTTGCAATTCATCAACAAGCACCAAGTTACAGATTTTTTTGTTTGTTTTTAAAAAATATGTTCAAAGACCCATGCTCCTGAGGGGCAAAAGGCAGGAATCAAAGACCACATTTAAAGCACAGAATTTTCCAGGGTCTCCCCTCCTGGGGGGTTAAACAAGTGTGGCAGGTGCAGGGGCCTCAGGGAGAAACATCCTGCACCTCCCGGCTGGTGACAAGCCTCAAGGAATACAGATCAAAACACAGTGGGACAAGAAAAAGAGAGAGAAGGAAAAGAACAAACAGGCAGCATCTGTGGGTTCCTCAAGGGGTAGAGTACAAAAACCAACAGGCCTTTCGTTTTTAAAACTTTTTAAAGAAATCAAATTTTGCCAGGCCTCCTGATAGGAGAACTTTCCAAGCCATACCTTCTGGCCAGCTCTTCTCTCGGTCTGTACTGGTGGGAACCGCTTCATATGGGCCTAACACACCCACCTGAACCTGCTTTTCGGCCAGCTGTCTAGTACAGGGTGGGCACGCCCTGGCAGCAGGAGAAGCAGGCGGTCCCTGTGCGGGTGGAGCGCGGATGGGGCCACCCTCTCCCACGGCGACTGCCAGGCAGGAGCAGCTTCCCTGGGGAGGCACCTCGAGGTCTCAGGAACACTGCCAGGAGGCCGTGGCCACTGCTGAATGGCCAGTGACAACCAAAAAGTGTCACGCCACAGGGGTGATGCTGAGGAGGCCTCTCTACTTCGTCTGTGCCCAGAACATGTGGGCAAACATCTTGGAAAGCCAATATATGATTTCTTTTAGACTTGATAAAATTAGGTATTTTTTCTTTTTAAAGTGACTGAAACACCAAAATCAAGGTGTTTCAAGATCGTCTGCTTTTTAAAGACATCAAGCCTTCTCTCACTGGTTCTCACAAATGTTTGTCGTCCCTTCTGAAGTGAAATGAGAAATACACGCGAAAAGGGGTGAGGCGTGCATGGGGTGAGTTTACAGGGAGACAGCCTGGGAGGGCTAGTGGGTGAGGCTCTGAGTGCGCGCTCCCTGAGCGGTGGCGGGCAGCGCCCCCTCGTGCGGGGCTTGAGCCAAGCCCAGCAGGCATCTGGTATAGACCGTGCACAGTTCTGGCGCACTCCACGTGTATGTGCAGACGGGCTACTGTACGTGTTCAGATGAAGTCCAAACTATCTGCTGTTTGATTTTTGGTTCTGTTCCCTAAAATAAAAGGCAGTAAGAGTTTCAGACCGCATTTGGAAACACTCTTTCAGCCTCTAGGAATTCCTGACATGTCCAAAACCATCACCTGGACTTCTGGGGCCACTACTCTCGGTGTAACATCCACCATCCAGCAGGGCTGGCCCCAACCCGAGAGGCATTGGGTTGCCAATCCTGGGCCTCCTTCCCCACCCTGACCCCCAAGACCATTTGCTCTTCTGGTCCAGGACCTGGGCAGTGCAGGAGGGCTGGGCGCCGCAGGGCACGGGTGTCAGTGTAGGAGTGCGCGCGCACAGGACAGCAGGGGGTGGGGCTGTAACCGCGGCGGGACAGGAGCGGCTGCCTCGGAGAGGAACGGGGTCAGCAGAAGATCTCCTCCCCCTCTGCAGGTACTTCGGATGCAGGGCCATCTGGAAAAAAGGAAACCAAGGCGGAAAAAGAAATTCAGAACTGCTCTTTTCACCGGTAAATTCTGTTCTTTCCTCCCCAAACACAAGTCTTCTGGGATGCAAACAGATGCCGGGCTGGTGGGCAATGACATCTGCCAGCCGGGCCTCCAGGTGACGTAGTGCACGAGGTCGTCAGTGATGTCCTCCGTGTCTACAGCTCCTTAAACTTTACAGAAACACTAGGCTTGCTGTTTATAAACAGGCCCGGAAGTAGGGATTTCTCTTCAACCTCCCACACAGAAGGGAGAGAGCAATCCTAATGAGAAGGACTCAGACCTTGTGCAGTGTGATTTGATAGCACGCCCTGTGGCGGCAGGCAGGTCAGTTAATCCCGAGCTTCAGCTTCCCAGTGTGTCTGGGGGTCAGCAACACCTCTCTCACAGTCACCTGCAGGATTAAAGCAGCCCTCAGAAAATGCTCACCAAGCCCCTGTTATTAATATTACTGGACCAGGCCTAGAAAGGCAGGGAGGACTGTAGGTGCTTCACTGAGGTGAGTTTCAGCTCCTCAGCTGGACAGTAAGTGTGAGAACTGGGCCCGCACTCTCTACTTCGTGCATGTGCCACACAGAGTGGGTTGTTAAATGTTCTCTGAATCTGTGTTCTTAGTGTAAGTTCCAACAGTCCTTTGCGGGCAGAGCAAGTGGGTTTGGTGAGATGTATGTGGCTCAGCTTTTACACACCGGAATGGCAGCCACCTCTTTTTAACCACTCCCACGCCGCCAAAGCCACCCACTCTTCAGGATCCAGGGACTACGCGGCCAGAGGGAGACCTGGTGTGTGTAACTCACCACCGGGCTGCGAGCGGCTTCCTTTGTTCTTCTTCTTTTTCTCCTTCTTTTCCTTTGGCTTAGCTAACCCAAACAGGCGGGTGGACGTGGACACTGGGGTCTGGCTCTGACCCTCTGGTACTCTGTTTGTCTGGCTGGTGGAACCCAGTATGTGAAAAGGCCCCTTTTCTTTGTGTGTCCGAGAGATGCTGTTCCTTTTTGGGGACACTGAGAGTTCTGAGTCCAATGACCCTGATTTGGCTATGGAAGGTGCCGGTGGCAAGAGGGTCTCCTCAGGATTCGGAAGGAAGGATGGGATCCTCATCAGCCTGGTGTGTTGATGTGAAACCTGCACATGGTCAAGAGAAGGGGTCTGACTTGGAGGCCGGCAGCATCCCCAGTGCCTACTCAGTGAACACTACCTGAGGTCACCGGCTGTGTCAGTGGGTCAGCCCCGTGTGCACCCACTGCCTTGGACTCCAGGGAAATGGTAAAAAGATTCTGATCTTCTCAGTTCCATTTCCTCCCTCCCTCAGGTAGTATCTATGAAAGTGCTAAAAATATCATCTGATACCATTACTATTTTTATTAACAGCAACATAAAGAATTAACAGTAGCTTGGAAGAGGCAGCTTAGAACTCCCATTCCCTGAAGAAGCAGGAAGAGCTGCTTATCCAACGACTGATTTACACGGGGGTGTAGATAATTATTTCAGGGCTAAGAGATTATAGAGGTCTGTTCAGGTTAAAGGGCAGGTGGAGACGTGCTTATACCAAGATCCTAGCCAAAGGTTAAACCAAAGATGAAGAGAGATAATCAGTCTAATCTGTGCTCCCGCTGGGCCTTGCAGCCTTCCCTGTGGAAGCCATCCTTGTGTCACGAGAAGCACACAGAGCCACTGGCTACTCCCCCACAGATGTGAAAAACTCCGCAGGAAGCTAAACTGCTCCCTCTGGAAGATGTCAGTTTCCTTTTCTTTCATGATCCAAGGTCAATCGATCAAACAAATGGCAACCTGAGCATCAGCAGACAGGAGGATCTGTGCGCTCCCAAGCTTCCCACCTGCCACAGGGGCCCGTTCCAGAATAACCGTAAAACACCACTGAAATAAACTCGGGGGGTCAGCGTGCTTCCCACATATTTAATTCCTTCCCATATTAGTAGCAGCTGCAGGAGAAGAAAGGCTTCATCCACAGTAGCGAGACAAATCAGGAATTAAGCAGAGCCCAGATGCCTGAGCACCCCTGAGCAGGAATATCCTCTCTCCGTAAGAGGGGCTGCCTTCCACCATTTGCTAGGATGGGCTCCTCCCTGTAGTTGATGCCCACTGACCCCACCATGTGGGTTCTTTCAGGAACTCAGGCGTTACTGCTCTCTGTGAGCCCAGGCACTGTACTCTGGGGGGACCTGTGTCCTCGGTGTGTTGTCCCCATCCAGCTACAAGTTCCTTTAGCTGGGGACCATTCTGATTTCTTATGTGCCACAGGGCAGAGGGGTTGCTCCCAAAATCCTGGACGGCTGACTTCCATCATCAGAGATGCTGAGGCTACTCCAGCCTAAGCCACTGAGGGCTGAGGGAAGTGCCAGGCATCCATTAACTCCCCTGGCCAAACCCCAACCCATCATGCTGAGAGATGCCAGAAAAAGGCTCACTTCCTCACCTGCCCCCTGGTGGTGCATAAAGAGATCTGTAGAAGCAGCCTTTATATTATCTGCCTACTTTCCTCCGCTGCTCAGAGGGTTCTTGGTTATGTGGGTCGTGACCCAGCCCTACAGTACCGGCCCGACAGCGACCCGGCCCCCCAGCGCCCCGTACCTGGCCGACGTCACAGTCGGCGGGCCTCTGGCTGAGCCGGTCGGCCTCCCGCTTCAGCTGCTCCTGCTCGCGCTCGAGCTGCCTCTGGGCGGCGCGCAGGCGCTCCAGGTCGCTCTGGTAGGCGACCTTCCTGTGCTGCAGCTCGTCGTGCTCGCGCTCCAGGTCCTGGCGGCCGCGCCGCAGCTCGTCCTCGCGCTGCGCCAGCCGCGCCTCGCGCTCCTGCAGCGCCCTCTCGCGGGCCTCCCACTCGCGCTCGCGCCGCCGCTTCTCCTCCAGGTGCTGCGCCTGCTGCCGCTGCAGGTTGGCCAGGTCCTGGCGCTGCTTCTCCAGGCTGCGCTGCTTCTCCTGCTCGATGAGGGAGCTGGGCCGCGACGCCGTCCGCGTGAGCGCCCGCTCGGTCAGCAGCAGCTTCTGGTCCTCGATGTAGCTGTCCTGCTGCAGCACCACCCCCTGCAGGGGAGACGCACGAGGGGGAACGATGCGCCTCCGCCCGGAGGACGAGGACGCCACCCCAGACTACGGCCCTCCCCTGGTTTCTAAGCTGCTCTGGGAAAATGCTCCAGCGTAACCCTGGGCGGCAACCAAGTCGCAATGTCAATGGTGCGGGGACTCGGATTTTTGCAGTCAGCAGCTTTGTCTGGGGTGGGGAGTGTGTGTTCTGGAGGTGGGAGGAGGTATGAACTGGACTGGTTAGAAATTGAGGATATTCCCAGAAAGCTGTGTGGGGAGGGTCACCCTATCCAAATACCACACAGAGACATGGAATATGGAAACTTACAATCCTACCAAAGGCCTTCCAGACTGAAACCACCTCCTCTGTGCATGTCAGCACCCCATGTGCTCTGGGGCATGGCTGTCAAGGGTACCTGCAGTCCACCACGTGCTCGTCAAGTCTAGTCTTAGCAGGTCGATGATACTCTAACCACTGCATTCTGGAACCTTTCTCATCATGAGAGCCAGTCTTCTCTAGTCTGAGGGCCCCATTTACCCATAAGAAACCTGTCAACCTCAAAGATCCAGGCCAACAATACCCTGGTCACTGATTCTCTCGAAACAAGTAAGTGAAGGGATAAAGGAGAAGGGCACACACCTGCAAAGTGCTGAGGAGCTCGTGGAGATGGACGACGCTCTGCACGACCTGCTGCAAAAGGAATCAAAGGACCATCACCTCAGACTCTGAGGCTCAGACCCCAGCACACTGCGTGTCATCTGACAAGAACCCACCCTACCACACAGCAAGGGGCTTGCATTTGAACCAAGTACTTTCAGACTGAAAGCACCACAGAGAATAAGCCAGTACAAGTAGCCAAGAAAAACAAGATCAAACGAAGTAACTGTGTATGTAGGAGGGAAGTCAGCACACAGTGAAAGGTATTACAAAGCTCCAATTATTTAAAATGACTGGCACAAAAATGGCACACACACCAATGTAACAAAACAGAAAGCCCAGAAGCAAACCGCAGCATTAGTATACGATACAAAGAGCATTTCTAGTCAATGGAGAAGGAAAGAATATTCAGTGAACTGTTCTGAAAAAACTGGCTAAATCTTTGGAAGAAATTAAGTTGGGATCCACAGAAAAAACATTCAAATGGATTGAAATGTTAAGTGTAGAAAAGAAATGTAAAAGAGCTGTAAGAAAATGTGAGAATGTTTTCTGATCTTGAAACAGGGAAGGCTTTCCAGAGACGGAAACAATGGAAGAAACCACACACACACACACACACACACACACACACACACACACTTTCAACTTTTACTATGTAAAAATGTATAATAAAAAGGCAAAGGAAACAGTGAACAGAACAAAGCAAAAAAAACCACTTTAATTTAAAAAAGGATCTCGTAGATCAATAAAATAATGAATATTCTAGTAGAAAAACAGGCACAGAACATAAACCAGCAATTTACAAAAGAAGAAATACAAATGGCCAATTATATAACATATTAAAGAGGATTCAACCTTATTTGAAATCAGAAAAATGCAAAAATAAAGAAATAACCACTTGAACTTATCAACAAAATGTCAATTAAAAAATAATTCCCAGTGTTGGTGAAAGTATGATGAGAATGGATACTCTTGTACTGACAGGGATAAACGCTGTATAATCTTTCTAGAGAGCGGATGACATGCTGAGGAAATAATCAGAGCCGTGCAGAAAAAAGTATGAAGATGCTCTTGGCTGCATCATTTAAAAAGAAAAAAAGTAGAGAAAGAACCACTGGAAAGATTAAATAAATTATGGCACATAACATAATAATATGCAGCTGTTAATTAGCATGTTTTGTATGAATATGCCCTGGGGAAAATGCTTCTGGTGTGTTAAGAGGAAAAAAAGGAGGATATGAAGCTCCAGGGAGTAGTGAAACAAATTGCATAAAACTATGTTTATGCAATTCACACTCACACATAAAATACACGTCCTGTATAAGAAAAGGCTGGAAATATGAACACCAAACATTTAATAGTAGCTATTTCTCAGTGGTACTATGTTTACTTATTTTTTTCCTCTTTTACATTATTGGATGTTTTCCAAATCTTCTACCACAAACATGTATTCTTTTTATAATATTTAAAACACAAAAACTTAATTATCAGGCTTAGCTCTTCTGAGAATACGATTTACCCCTCATTTAAGTTTATTCTTAATTAACAGAGAGAGGGAAAAGTCACAGCAGACCAGCTGACTCTGGCTGAGCATCCGCAGTGTATAATCCATGCTGGAATGCCTGAAAACCACTGGGTCTTGTACTGTCTCTTATCTGACTCTTCTCACTAAATATGAGGGGAAAGTTGCCAGGTGAAAAAATCAACCAAGGGCTACTTTTTAAGCAGCACCAGAGCACAACAGCCTGTGTGGGAGCAGGTTTACTTCATTCAAGGATGGACACCCTGAAGGGGGTTACGATGTCAGCGTGTAGACTAACATGCCAACAAACAGAAGACAACACCCTTTTGTGTTTTAGGGAAAAAAGGAAAGATTTCCTTAATCTGAAATTTCAAAAGAAAGCTCCTCAGGGACTTAAGGTATATTCTATTAAAAGCAGGAAGAAATACAGAGAACACCCTGAGAGGTACACCCTAGCACCCCACTGTCCTGGGTCCAATTCCAGCCTGCTGACACAGTCACACGCTTGGAGTCAACTAGGTTTGGAGACGGTAGTAACCCTGGGGAGGATTTCCTAAGAGGGACCCAAGGAGACGGGGAAACAGTGAAAGACGTGGGTTATCCTGCAGGGTCAGCAGAACTCAGCGGAAGGCAGGTGAAAGACTTGCATGGGGACCTGATCTCTAGCTAGGAGACGACAAGGCTACTTTTAGAGTGACACACACAGAGCGAAAAGCAGTGCTCGAAGAAGAAAACTCAAGCTGAGTTGCAGGATAAGACATTATTATGCAAAATTACCCACAAGTTAATTTGCCACGTTCCAGACTGTGGCTTCTGGTGCCAGGCTTGTGTTACAGCAAAGGTGGCTACAAATTCTACTCAGTGTGCGTGGATGGAAAGAAATCACCATGGGAGCTTCATGGCCCAAGTTTAGAGAAAGCAAGGGGCTTCTCAAGGACAGAGAAGCAGAGGCACTACTCTGGCAAAAGGGCAAGACGAGGCCCCGGGGCCAGGGAAAGGAAACACAACCGCACAGATCAGCCCGGAGCCAAGCTTGTTCATCATGGCAAAACAGAAATGAGTATTCCTAACCTAGCAATTATAACAAAATCATATTCTTTTAAATAGCTCATAATGTTCTCACCTCACTGTTTCTTTTAAGCATAAATACCAGGTTAGCATTTCCACCCTATAAAACAAACAAAAAAAGTGCATTTAAAAACAACGAAGACTCTGAGGCAAAAATGATATTCAGCGTGTGTCTGAGTTATGCTGTGACTTCCCGTTTTTGTTCTTTTCTACAGTAGCTTCTCACTGCAGGGCAGTGAAGATCTGAGGCCGAACTGTTACTGAAGCCTTGCAAAGAGTTCAGGTGGGTGTGTGCATATAAACGAGCCTCTTAATGAAACTGGTCCAGCCACGGCCGCGGCAGAGCTGTGCACGTAGACGCGGTGTCTGGAGACAGACCCAACGGCCAAGAACGTGGGGCTCTGAATTGTACTCTTTGCTTAAAAACGTGCTTTCCTCTTAAGATAAAACAGGAAATAAAAACGGCAAATTGGGCATCCAAAACAAAATCAAAGTAGGCTAATTTCAAAGACTATGAATTTAGAGGAAGTGCCAGGGAGGACTTAGGGAGTGTATTTTAGAAAGAAATACCTTTTTCAGACCACTATCCGATTCTGTCCTCCTAAGATCTTGACCATCATCTCCCTCTTCCTTCTCACCTCCTAAACAAACAAACAAGGTTTTTTTTTTTTTTTGCAGTTGTAAAACAGATTAGCCTAGGAAACACTATATACATAGCTTAGGGACAGAATATTTCTGAATCCTATTAATGCCAATGGCAGCTAAGTGATTGATTATTAATAATTTTACTGATGCAGAAGAACTAGAAGCGGAAAGGAAAAACAAGTGTTATTACCCCCCTTTGGCTATAGCTTAGCTGAGATCTCAGGAAAACCTCTTATATTACTCAAAATGAACATGACATTCATAGAGGTTCCTGAGTGTTTTAGCAGCTAGATACTCATTAGGGTCTGACTAAAACATTTACTGACTGATTGGGACAGAGGAGATAGAGCTACCAGAGTACAGATCACTTTTAGTTGTGATAGTAAAGGATTGCCCATAAGAACGCATGAGTTCAAAACCACTGACCTTTTGAAGCATTCATCTGATGGCTGTCAAATCCTCCAAAGGTCTCTGCTCTCCGGGGCAAGGAAACGGGGCCTACCATGCCTTCTTGTTCAACAGGGCTGCTGACAGCCTGCCCAAGTGTGCCTCCCAGGCTTCCACTCACCAAACCCTGAAGGATCTCCACTGCAAGAAAGGAAACATGCAAAACTGACATCTCCTCTTTCAATGGGAAAAAGAAAATCTCATGGTAATACACTATATGTACAGGGAAGATGAACAGAAAATTCCAAAGTGACTACGTGACTTCCTTTGCTCAGAGAAAGCTCTCAGCTCAGGATACATGCGTTAGTTGGATTCTACTGGAAATGCAGAGATTAACTCTTCAGCCTTATTCACATGAGACCTAGGAGATTTAAAAGGGTACAGGGAAGGCAGAGTAATTTACTGGAAGGAGCACGGCTCTTGGAGTCAGATCCAAAGCAGCCAAAAGGAATTCCCTAGGAAGTAAGGTGAGCCAATTTGAGAACTGCAGTTCAAACTGGCAGGCTTTTTGCCCCTCCCATAGGGTGGTCAAGGGGCTAGCTAGAGCAGTCTATGCATCTGAATTCTCAAATCCAACCAGCTAGGGTTCTCTTCTAGAGCAGCAGTGTCCCACAGAAAGGAGAAAGTGCTGAAAGTGGAATGAAAATTGAGCAGGAGAGAAGCAACAGAGATAAAGGAAAAAGAAGGTCCAGATGGAATAAGGGAGGAAACAGAGGCAGGGAATCTCCTAAGACAAGCCATTGTTATTTTCTAAAAACACTACATGAAAACAATACAAGAGTCCGAGGAAGTGAAACAAGCTATCTGAGCCTAAAAATTTAGGAAATGTATTTCACGCAAAAATGAGCAACAGAAAAACATCAAAGTCAAATCCCACACAAAGTTAAGAAAAGGCAGAGAGAGAGAAAGAACAAGGGGCATAACTTCCCTACATATAATAAAAGCACATCAGAGGGACATGTCCATAAAATAAGTGAGCTAATAAAATAAAGAAAATGACACAAGACATGAAAGAACCTAAGTCAGAATCAGAAAACACAGAAAGGAGGTGGCAAAACTCAAGTGGAAATGAAAGGAAAAAAGGTATCCCTTTAAGATATGAAAACTGAACTAGAATATGAGAGCAAATAAACCCAAAAGAAAATGACTTAAGATAATAGATGGTGAAAGGATATTTAAACATTAAAAAGATGAAGCTGTTAAAAAGTACTATGGGAAAGCAAGTAGTATTGAAGACAGGCAAAGATGATCCAACATATGGATAGCGGGAGTTCCTGAAGAAGAAAATCAAAGCAAGGGTGCAGGAAAAATACTAACAACTATAATACAAGAATACATCTCTGAAATCTGAAAAATCTGAAACTATATATCAAAATAGAACACTGTGAACCCCAGAACATCATTCCAGAATAACCAACACCAAGGTATATTCTAGTAAAACTACTCCGATTTAGGGGAAAAAAATCCTTTGGGCGTCTAGGCAAAGAGCATGCGACTTACGTGGGGAAAATCAAATTACGATCAGACTCTGCCAGCAATGCTTTACGTCAGAAAAAAATAAATAACATATTCGAGAATTAAGATACTCAGAGGAAGAAAACGTGAACCAAGGATTTTATATCCAGCAGAACAGATTTTCAAGTATAAAGGGCACAAATTATTACCAATATGCAAGGACTCGGTATATTATCCTCGTGAACCTTTCCTGAGACATCTACTAAAGAATAAGCTTTAGACATCCAAAATGACTGGAGAGACACTGATAAAAACTGGTGGTGGTTCTTGCAGAATGAAGACTACAGGTCGGGTCTGAAAAGGGGAGAGTGCCGTATACAGTGGTTGTAAGCTGACAGTATAGACAGAGTACAGCTGGTAAATAAAAAAGGGGGGAGGGAATGGGGATAGCATAAAAGAGTCATATTCAGTGACAGAAGTTTTAGTATTGTTATTCTGATGTGTATGTTAGGGTAAACATAGGATATTTTATTTCTACGATGTATCCTTGAGAATGAGGATTCACAATGTGGAAGAAAAGAGATACAGATGTAATATAGACGAGATTAAGCCCTGTAGTCCACAATTTGAATTAAATATGTATCAGTGTGAATTCATCACCCCATCCCCTCACGCACACACACAAGTATATTTCCCCCAAAGCGGCCCACTGAAAAGGCCCAACCTAGTAACAATGAAAACCCCAGCAGCAATAACCACCCCTAGCGCCTAGACAGTGGTCTTGAAACGTCATTTCCCACTAAAAGAAACCAGAGCTTCTCAGAAAGATGGCTAATTCCAGGTATGGGCAGAAAACAAGATGAGCCTGGAACATCTTAACATAGCAAATAGCAAAGCAGCTCTCAAAGACTGCTGGGGTCACGCCAAAAGGACTCAGAGGCCCCACAAAGAGGTGCCCCTTGGCAAAGAGAGGACCTTTTTAACTTTTAATAAGGATAAGAACTGCAATGACTTGAAGCGCATCAGACATATTTAATTCATGGGTCTATAATAGTATATTAAAAGTACTGGTCACTTTCAGAGAATGACCATAAATCAATTCACTACTTTGAAAACTGGTAAATAATGGGGGGGGGGGGCGGAAATCAAGCATTTATCCTTTTATCTTGTTTTTCCTATATGTTACAAAATAAAGAAGACAACTGGACATTTTGTGTCCCCAGATGAAAGAGCACAACACTACGGTAACACAGCTTGCCAAAGGGATTATGTCTGAGCAACTGAGCCTCCGAGTCCAGCAGAGGATCTGAAGGAAACGGAGGGCAGAAGAACAGAACCCCTGTGTGAATAAAACCCAAAAAGAGAAACCCATAGGTCAAAGCTCAAGGATAAATTGTGTGGAAAAGAAAGGGATGGTGGGGTGGGTGGGGGACTGTAAATAAAGAATCCTAAAAGGCATATCAAAAACCATGAATACAGCTGAACCACAGGGTCTATGAACAGGCACTTGGCCATAAAACCATAAAGAAACCTAAGTGATTACTATAAAAGTCACAATATACCTGTTCCTTTCAGGAGGGAGGGAGAGAGCTCTGATGGGGACAGGACATGTGGAAGGGCTTTTAGGGGTTTCTTGACCTGGGCAGTAGTTACAAGGATGCCCACCTGATAATAATTTACTAAAGCGAAATATGTATTGCGTTGTTTTCTGTATTTGTGATTTATTTTACAATAAAAAAGTACGAACTGGTAGATAATATTAGTGTGTAAACCACTGTGGGAGGAGACAAAGAGGGGGGCAATGCTGAATGTAAATTACCCTCATTTATTGCACTTTTCATTAAAGGCCCTCCTTTGAGAGCCTCTTCTGTGTTGGATCGGAAGAGGATTCTAGAGCTTTGAGTTGGGGAGCAATCCTCTGGCAAGGGAGTGCTGCACTCAGTCATGTCCCGGAAAATCATCTCCTTCTCTTCCAGTAAGAGTAGGATCTGCTGGTCCTTTTGTTGAAGTTGTTCTGCAGGTGCACAGAGAAGAGATCTGGTGACTTGACTGTTCACTATGATGAGATGACTAAGACATGAGCACCACCTTGTGGTAACGCATGGAACCACAAGGAACACAGCTTCCCCACTTTCTTTTTCATCATGAAGGCAGTATCAAGCTTTTGACCTGTAATGTCCACCTGGAAAACTATCCCGGGTCTTTCTAGGCAAATACTAGAATTTCTGACATAACGAACTTGCACTCTGTTCCATTCTCCTGCCTCCTGTTTATTTCTCAACCCACACACTCTTCTCTGGCTTCTGCCCATCACTCTGCATCTGCTCTTTCCAAGGTTACCCTTCACTACTGAATCCAGTGAAGTCTTTCATTTCATCTTTTCCAGCATGGATGACTTCCCCCATTTAAAACTGTTTCCCGGACTTCCCTGGTGGCGCAGTGGTTAAGAATCCGCCTGCCGATGCAGGGGACACGGCTTCGAGCCCTGGTCCGGGAAGATCCCACATGCCGCGGAGCAACTAAGCCCGTGTGCCACAAACTACTGAGCCTGCGCTCTACAGCCTGCGAGCCACAACTACTGAAGCCTGCGCACGCCTAGAGCCCGTACTCCGCAACAAGAGAAGCCACTGCAATGAGAAGGCCCCACTAGCTGCAACTAGAGAAAGCCTGCGTACAGCAACGAAGACCCAAGGCAGCCCAAAACGAATGAATGAATGAATAAAATAATAAAATAAAATAAAACTGTTTCCCTCCCCATCCGCTTTTGAGGACACTGCTGGTTCTCTTCCTACCACTCTTACTCCAGCACTTTACAGACCAGACCTGCCACCTGCCATGAATGAATATCTGGGCTCCCCCCACCCCCCAGCCCCGGGCTCCATCCTAGACTCCTTTCTATACTTTACATGCTTTCCTCTCGGGGACCTCAGTCACTCCCATGGCTTCAATTACCTCTTATGTGCTGATAACTCACAAAAGGCACCCCAAATCCTACCCACGTTTTGAGCACCAGACTGCTGAGTCCCACTGTCAGGCGGCCCTCTCCACCTAGACGCCTTGTTCTCCGCGGGTCAGAAACCTCTGTTCTCCCTTCCTGCCACCCCGCCTCCTCCCTGTAGCCTGTGGCCTCTTCCTCAGGCAACAACATTGTCATCCCCCAGTTACCCAGCTGGAAATCTGGGAGCGGTTTTGTCCCCTCACTCTGTCCCACCACCCACAGTGGTTCCTTATTTCTTACTCACGTCCATCCCCACTCCAGCCCATTTCTCACCAAACTTATCCCAAGAGTCCCCCAACTGGCTTTTCCACTCCCAGTGGGCTCCCCCAGCCCCCCAAGCAATTCTCCCAACTGGTGTCAATACCAATTAAAAAAAATTTAAGTTTAAATTTTACTAAAGAAATTGTATCTTTCCCCTTGTTGCCTTTCAAGATGTGGTGGCTTCCTGGCTTAATCTCCCATCACTCAGCCCTGACTCTCCAGATATACCAAACCTTCATTCCTTGGCAGACATGTCAAGTCCTTTTTCACTTTTCACCTAACTATTTTTCATCTGGTGAGGTAATTTTTTTCAGATGTAGCTCATGTGTCATCTTCTCTGGGAGACTCACCACAGGCAGGATTCGTGGATCCTACACACTTTATATGTGCCTGTGGTCTAGGTGGCCTGTCATTTATGTAGATCTCCCTTGCCAGAGTGTGGGTTTCCCGATGGCAGGGACAGTGTTTTAGGAATTGTTGCATCCCTAGCACCTAGCGTTATGCCTGGCCAGGTGCTTCATACATGTGAAAAGAAGGCAGTTCTTATCTCTGCCACCCTAATCACAGGCAGAGATTAAAAAATGTGATACTGGCTCCAGTCTAAATCTGTCCATCTCTTCTTTTCTTTTTCTCCCCATTGAAACAGAATGAAGTAATAAGTAAACTCCTTGGGTGCCTATATTTACTTGACTCTGGGCCTTACTTCTACCCAAAGCACAACACGTATTGACTTCAGAACACTCAGCAAGCACCGGCAAAGGGGCACGAGCACTGCGCACTGCAGGTGAGCAGACAGGGAGCACAGCCCTGGCTCTGCCATGAACTGTGCGTATGTGTGACCCTGGGTTGCTTGGCCTTCATGGGCCTCAGCTTTCTCACCTACACAGTGGGGATTACAATACAGGTCTTGCAGGGATGCCAAGAAGACCACATGAAACAGTAGGGCCTCGACAGAGAGTGGCCAAACATAACCCACAGTACACTTCTCCCCAGACCACCTCGTGACGGATCTGGAACGCAGGGCACAGTGGCGGGGGTAACCGATAAATGGAGTAACTGGAAAATTCTTTCCCGCAAGTACCTTTCTCTCCTTGTTTTAATCTTAGATGTGACCATGAATTCTGGCAGATTCTTCTGTGACAAGGTACAAAGACTGTCACCAGGGTCCAAGGACACTGATACCGAGACGAGAGACCCAACATCCCCTCGATCTAGTATCAGACACATTCCTACAGCCATTGTTCACCAGGACCTGTGCCAGCTCAGATTTGGTTTCTCTTTTGTTAGGAGCTATGCCCGTCCCCGGTTCACATGCCTGCCGGGACGGCTCTGGGATGGAGGAGCAGCGGGGACCCTACGGGACTGCAGACACCCCCAGACAGGGCCTCAGACCGCTTCCACCCAGCTTTACCTTTTAACTCCCGAGCTTTGGTGTCCAACATCTTCTTTTCTTCCTCATTCTCACTAGGAATTCCTTCATCTTCATCTCTGTTCCTAACACAACCACAACAAAACAGCACATTGTGAAGATGTCAATTAGTCTGATGGCGGCCCAACCATTATGAAACCACAGAGGTGCCAGGAGGCAGGGGTGGGCCAGGGTGTGTGACTCACAGGGTGCCGATCGTGTCCTGGATGATCTGAATCCAGCTGTTCCGCTCCTCTTTGGAGCTGGCGTGGACTTCCACCATCTCTGGATCTTTCATCCCCATACTGATCAGGAATAAACCTTTCTCCTCGTGTGCTACCTCTCTTACAATCAGCTTCTTTAGAGAGATCACCGTTGACTTCTGGTCCTGGAAAATGGGGAGAGCGCAGATATAAGACATGGATACAACATTCTAGCTCTTAAGACAACCTCCATCTAAGGTAAGACTAGATGCCTTTTAAAAGCATACGGCTCACTCACATTTTATCCAACAGAAAAAGATTTCCAAAAAGGAAACTAAAATTTAAGGTTATCAAGGTGCGAGTCCTCTTTTCTGCACGATGGGTCCTTTCCGGTTCGTCGCAGACTCTGGTTGGCAATGTTATAAATTGGCAAGATTTGTAATACGTGATGTGTGAGACATACTCCAGTGACAGATTTCTTTTTAGATCAAATGCCAAAGGCTCTCAAGAGGATTAGGAGGGAACAGAAACATAATTGGCGGGGAGGGAGGTGGGCAGAAAATTGCAAGGGTATGTAAGAAACGACGCGGAGGCATTTGTCCCGAGCCAGTTTTAAGAAGGTGGGAGAGCAGTAATACAGTGTTAACACTCACCACCTACTGTCATGGGTTTGAATACTATTAATTACAAACAGCAGAGACAAACAGTTCAGCTTACCAATGACGCAAAGACGTATTTCTGGTCTTTCTCTTGAAGGAAAACTAAAATGTCAGTAAGCAGGACCGCTTGAACCTCTGTAGAGGGGGGAAGGGAAGAGAGAACAATGACCACTGAACGGTGAAGCACCTTCAGGGCACTTCATTAAAGGAAAACTCAGCAACACACCCGCACAGCACATTATTACACTCCTCCAAGGCAAGGGCTTGACATTTCTGCAGGGTCCAGATCTGATCATTAGATTTTTAGAGGCATTTTAAAATGGGATTTCTCACCAAAGCCTTGTCTCGGGAAGGTTTCAGCACTCAGTGCTGGAAAGATATATCCCAAAGGCAAGATTTTTAAGAATAAATACTTTAAGAGTAAAGCTGGAAAGCAGGACTTTAACAGATGCTAAATAGCAACACATTCTACAGGTCATAATACTCAGATCATAGTATTTCTCAACTTCTGATCATAGTACTGGGAAGAAGGCGTGGGACAGCAGACAGGAAGGCTGCCAGAAGGTGATGTACAAGAATATCTCAGTCTAATGAAAGGCAGGCTTCATCCACACGTCCTAGAGGACACGGATGGCTAGACGACACCCGCTGCCGTCACAGGTACACGGAGTACAGTGGCTCCGCTCCCAGCTCCAACACAGCACAGTCAACCTCAACCCTTCTGCACCGTGGAAACAGCCTTCTCTTCTTCTCAATTAAGAAAAAACAGAAGCCAAATTAACATCTCTAGTTGGATCCAGGAATCAAAAGAATGCCACAAACTCTTGCTCTAATCCTCTAGGAGTATGAAGTGACATTTCCCATTATTCCCTTAAGGACAAAGTGGGACCTCCCTGGAGGTGAGCCGTCTACTGAGACCTAACAGGTCCCTCTGTACCACCTTTACTCTGGAAAGGGGAGCCTACAAATCTTTGGGAAAACAACGGGCTGACTTATGCAGCCGCCTCCTGGGTGGTCAGGACCCTCTTGGCCTTTTCTACCACTACTGCCAAAACTGGGGTGCCCTGTGTAATTCATTGCAAAGCTATGAGGAAAACAGAAGCAAGGATGTCTGATTCCTAGGGTGGTCTAGTTTTTCAGCTTAGACCACAGTAATTTTCCATGCACTACCATTAGTTTTGACAAGTTTTTTTTTTTTAAACTTTACTTTTAAATCGTTCAGGTGTCTGCCAAAAAAAAAAAAAAAAAAAAAAAAGCTCTAAAACATAAGTTTCAACTTTATGGAATCCTGAAGTTTACGTGATCACAGCGTCAGTAGATCAGAGAAAAACAATCCCATCCCTTTCAAGGGTTACCCAACACAGGACTGGCTGTTCTTGGCACAAGTCATTTTCACTTGGGGGTGAAAATGACTAAACACCAAACTCTTATCTCCACTGGAGACATTTTAGGCCAGAAAACCTATCGTTCTGCCATTGCTTTGACCGCAACATTATTCCAACAGCTGGAATCTATCAGTTTTTATTTCGGGAATGAATAAATAAACTGCTGTGTAAAGAAAATACAGCACTGGCAGCAACTCTAGGAAATCCATCCTTACAAGAGCGGGCAGGTGCTTCTCTACCACCAGGCTGCCTCCGACACGGCCTCACAGTGGCGGTGAGGCCAGAGCCCTCAACTGTGGTCTCAGGACATCACAGAGCACCAGGGCTGGAAGGAAGGAGCTGCAGGGATCGCACAGTTCAAGTTCATCATGGAGCAGTGAGAGGCACAGCTGGCTGGTGGCAGGAAGGGGTATTTCTTCTCTCTGAGATGACCCTGCCCGGGGGAGCCCTTCCCGGATCCCTGCAACAATGACCGCCCTCGTCTCGGTCACTGGTACCTCCGCATCCCTGCTGTCCTCTACCCTGCCCCCAGCAGCTGAACTACACACACTCTAACTCACCCCTTTCCTGCTCAAACCCTCCATTCTGAGCCCATCCTTCGCTCACTCCCATCACCAGCATCCCTGCCAGCCCCCTGGTCCGGAGCACGCACCCACCCCAACCTGGCCCCCGGCCGATTCTTCAGCCGTATTTCCTGCCTCACTCTGCTGCCAGAGACCCCGCCTGCCCACCCCTCCCGACGGGCCAGACCCTTCAGCTCCACGCTTCCACGCTTCCTCCTCCCTTCTGCCTGGCTCCCTCCGCTTGTCCTCAGTTCACGCCTCTCTATTCTAGCAGCCATCACACTGCAGAGCGAGAGCCTCTTCACAAGTCTCTTCATTCCGAGCCCAACTTCTATGCAGGGTGTCCTGCGACATTCACCTTTGAGAGCAGCTGAATGCCTGGGATTTCCTTACTCTGTGGTCTGAGCATGGTGAGACCCTAGCTAAGGACTCCTGGGAATTCTCCGAGAGCAGCTACCTATAGCATTACTTATACCTCGGCGACGAGAGAAGCACACATTTCACTCACCTGAGTTTTATGCCAGCGGGGCTGACGGCACTGGGCTGCTTTGTGTGCTCAGCTCACCGAGGCCAGGGAGGTGGGCTGGGTATACTCAAGGCTACTGGTGAGGTGAGAGTTACCATATAGGCCCAGAGGATACAGGTTTGATGAAAACAATTATTAAAAACAAACCAACCAACCAGATGTACAGATGAATGAACAAACCTCCTAACTTCCTTCACTTGATGGGGCTGATCATTTAAAAGGTAAAAACTAAAATCAAACAGAAAATGAGTACCTTTTATGATCTCTTTTGCTTAGAGAAAGATAAAAGATGAAAAACAAAGTCTAATCATAAATCTAGTTGCTGTGAGTTAAACTTTCGTTTCTCTAAGGTCTCAGGAGCTGAAAATTCCTCTGCCGTCTCTTAGGAACGAGTGATGTATTTTTAATCTCAGAGAATCTATGAATTGTGCAACTGATGGTATTTCCCTCCTAGCAATTGTTTTGCCAGAGACCCTGACCCCAAATTTGTTGCCCCTCTTTCATAGGGAAAATATGTCTTCCTTAACACCTTGCTTTTTTGTATGAATCTTACCCTTTGCTTTGTTCTTTAAAAAAAATTTTTTTGTTTTTCATTTCCCCTGACTGCATCATTTCCTCGTTCTCTTACTGTATTCTATATGGTTTTGTAAGCCATCTCAAACCAGTCTTTTCTGACACAAGATTAAGATCAATTAAATGACTGCTGCTCCTGTGTGATGTCTGGACATGGGTCCCTGGGAACAACCTGGTGACATCTGGATTCTGCCCTCTGCCCTCTGGCACACACTTAGACTCTGACGAGAGCGAGCCTCACCTTTCAACCTCCCTGTTGTGCTCTTCAGAAACACGCTCCCATCCCGCACGAGCTTCTTCCGCTTCAGATCCTCCTTGGCAAACATCTGACCACTCTTCATTCTCATGATCGACTTGCTATCTGTCTTTGTATAAATCTCATTGAGACGGACCTTCTTTTCATAACTTGCCACTTTGCTGTCCACAGCTCCAATCACATCCTTCACCAGGCCCAGGGACTGAGCTAGATCTTCCTGCTCCACTTCACTGTCTGAGAAGGAAAGAATAACTTTGTCTCTACTGGGCAGAAGGAGGGGGACCTTGCCTTCTTGCTCCACATCACCGTCTTCCCTCTGTGGGCACGCCGGCAGAGCGAAGCCAACACGTCGAAGGGCACGTGCCTACCCCTGGCTCTGTCAGAGTTTAAATCAAGTTAGATGTTTCAATGATACAGATGACATGCAATTATGTGCCGCGTTCTAAAGTGGAAGGAACCCAACATTCTTAGGGAGGGAGAGGAGCAACGAGTTTTTAATTTATGTCTTTGTTTTACCTAATCCTTAACGTACCTGCCTAGGAGCAGGATTAGCTGAGAGAGAAACTACTAAGTAGTGATTAAACGAGAAACAGCGGTGATTCTAGCACTTGCAGGTGGGAATCATCTCCCAGTCTAGGGACAAGTGACAAGTTGCTCAGGTCACTGAACTCTCGTTGGGATCACTAAGTGGTTCCTTCCCTTCTTGCTCTCATTCACCCTAAGTCTGCTGATATAACACTTTATGTTTTCACTCAAGAAAACTGTTTTTAAGATAAAACACAGGCTCTCTTTTAGACCATCTCGACGTAAAAGAGTTCTTCTACGGGGTCTCCAGTGCTGTTGGACAGACCGCAACAGTCCACTGGCAAACAAGACTGAGTCCAGAGAGAGACGCACCTTTGGTACATTGCAATATTCTTTGGAACAAAACCGGGTATTTGGTGATCCGCTGGGTTACAAGCAATACACACTCTGGGATTCCAAGCCTCCGTACGACCGAACTGCTCATCTTCTTCTGCAAGGAAGTAAACCAAGTGTCAGGAACTACCCAAGGGAGAAGGCTCGAGCTAAAACTGACAGTGACACAATGCTCTGGACAACATGGAAATCCCCAGCGTTTCACATCAATACCTTCACAAAGGCCTGAAAACGCTTATCCTTGGTATAGAGGTCTTTGAAGTAGTTTACAGACTGGTTGTGCTGCCCACAAAACTTGCCGTATGTCTTCTTTAAGCGTTTTGCGTTCTCTCCTGAAAACTGCAGAGGAAAGAGAACAGAAATTATGCCATAACTCAGGGTGCTAAACTCCTATTATCATTTTGTCCAAAGTTTCCAGTCTACTTGTGAAACCCAAGAGAGCGTCCTCATAACTTCCCCCCAAAGATTAAAAGATTAAAATGGTACAGGAGCTTTGGAAAACAGTTTAGCAGTTCCTCAAAAAGTTAAATATAGAGTTACTATATGAGCCAGCAATTC
The DNA here is from genome assembly GCF_009873245.2 of Balaenoptera musculus. Lineage (NCBI taxonomy): Eukaryota > Metazoa > Chordata > Mammalia > Artiodactyla > Balaenopteridae > Balaenoptera > Balaenoptera musculus. The sequence continues at coordinate 41,806,600 of NC_045786.1, forward strand.
CACTCCTAGACATAAAAACATATGTCCACACAAAAACCTGTATACGAATGTTCATAGCAGCATTATTCACAACAGCCCCAGAGTGGAAATAACCCAAGTGTTCATCAGAGGATAAATGGATAATGTAAGAATGAAAAAAGCCAATCACAAAGGACAACGCTTTATTCCATTTATATAAAATGTGCAGAATAGGCAAACCCACAGAGAAAGCAGATTAGTGGTTGCCTAGGGCTGGGGAAGTTGGTGGGGGTGATGATGATAAAAATGTTCTACAACTGACCGTGGTGATGGCTGCACAACTCCACGGATATACTGAAAACCACTGAACTGTGTGCTTCAAACGGGTGGATCACATGGCATATGAATTATATTTCAATAAAGCTGTTACATATATTTAAAAAACAATAAACACAGAAATATCTATGTACTGTGCACATAAGAAATGCAAGATGTGTTTTAACTCCCATTTGTCATAACCCAGTAATAAAACAGAGAGACTCACTAGAAGTCTTTCATGAGGTAGCAGTCTCAAAAAAGTCATCCTGATAAGTTAGAAAGACATCAGAAACGGCCGTCATTACCTAGGGAATCTGTTTATCCTACTTACCTCAGGCCAGCAGGCCTAACAATTCTGCATGGCCCTTACATCATTCCCAAGCATGTGCAATCTCAACGGTTCATCTGAAGCTACGTTCACTGTGGGGTACCCGCTGAGTTTCTGTATGTGGTCCACAAGACACGTGCTAAGCATCAATTCCCGCTGGACTAACAATCTCTGGAGGCAACACAACTTGATCCTTACCCCAAAACTTGAAAAAACGTTCAGGGTAGCCTTTCCTTTTCCCCTTTACCAACAGAGAAGCTGAGGCAGAGAGATTTTTAAGTGATCGGCTCCCATCACAAAGCAAGTGCTCTAAAAGGGTGATTCTAGCACTGGCGCTCAGAACGAACAAATGGACACCACGGGGCTAACATCTTACTAGAGGACATGCACAAATACAAAGAGCTACAAGGTCAGAGGAAGTACCAGTGCAGGTCTGAGGGTGGGGAGGAGGGGCAGAGGGAGAAACATGGAAAATGACAGGAGGGGGATGTTTGGGGAGGAAGGGTCCTCACTTGCAGAGCTGACCGTGCCCACTTTGAGGCCCTGACCACCAGTGTGAACGCATTCACTACACTGCATCTGCATCTGCATCTGCATTTACTTCACGACATGCCTATCCTTCACTCCTAGAACATGAATTCCATGAAGCAGAGGTCTACACTATATTTACCTTTGTGGTTCCACACGGTATTGAGTAAACCCCCAGTAAATACTTGAAAAATGAATGAATGAAGGCACCAATGAATTAATAGGGCGAGGGGTACAGACTCAAGAATACAACGAAAGGACAATATTTCCAATTCTCAGGCAAATGTTCCAGCAAGTAAGCCTCTGCTTCCACAATGAGGCAGAGACTTGCCGGTGAGAAAGAGCTAGTCAGATGTGATGCAATGCCCCTCTGCCTATAAAGGTTATACTAGCATTATTCTTCTTTCAGAAAGAATGTTTTAAAAAAGAAACATTTAGAAACTGCTTATGACACATACATCTGAAAGTATCAAAACAATTTTTAGCTAAATTGCTTTTGACATAGGATTGAAACCATACCACACCTTGACGAAAATATTAGCAAGAAATATTTTATGAATTATTTTACAGATGGTTTCTTAGTCAAGTTTTTAGTCTCAGGTGGTTTTTAGATAAATGAGCCTTTTGATTTGAGTCACAGGTTGAAGTTGAGACTTCCAACAAATATTTTTTGATCTCTTAAACTATAGTATCTCTGATGTTGGTACAGACTCTGAGGAAGAAAAACTGGCTTTTACTGCATGTCTACCATGTATGCTGGGTACTTTATATATACATTATCTTTTAAATTTTAAAATAGCATTACAAGAGAAAATCTACTGTCCTCAATTACAGAAAAAGAAACTGAGGGTCGGAGCGATGCAATCACTTGCCTAAGCTCACAGAGATCGTGAGCAGGACAGCCAGGATGTGAACGCACGGCTACGGGGCCCCCAGTGCGTATGAGAGGCGCCAGGGGCCCTCCCGCTGCTCACCTGGTGCACAAGCACATCCCCAATCCTCTTGATGAGAAAGTTCTTTTCACTTTTATCCACCAGAGAGTCCTTCTTCCGCTCCAGGATCCTCTGTAAGAACTGGCTGTGGATACTGATCAGCTCATCCAAACAGGGGAAGAGCTTCTCTACCATCTGCTGCTCGAAGAGCAGGTCGGCCGTCATGCCCCGGCTGTACACGTCGCTCATGATCTTGAGTGTGCGGAGGTGGTGGAACTCCGTCTGCATCAGCTCTGGGGGAGGGACAAGGCTCAGTGGTCAGGAGTGCTCTCCTCGAGGACTCTCTTGCAAAGTGTGTCTGCTGCTACTAAGAGCCCAATTTTGTCTTAAGGCTATTTACGGCCCAATTTAAACTTTAAAACTGAGTCAACAGCTGTCCTTTCCCTAAAGTGTTTTCATCCTATTCCCCGATTTTTTCACGGGACCTCACACTATTTTCTGACAGGTGTACTGGATTCCATCACTCTTAAGTGGTGGTTTCCAAAGTGGTCTTCATTGGGATTCAAGACCTTTCATAATTTACTACGTTCCTATTTCCCAGAAATGACTTGTGTTTAGTCTAGTTTCTACTGTAGCTGAGGAATTAAACTGTACTGTCACAAGAGATCTCTTTTTAGGACTATCGCATAAATAAGCACTCATATTAAATAAAATGTCCAATAAAAGTAAAGAATATAATCTTACAGAGAGAGAAAAGGATAGAAATAAGATGTCTTTATACCTCGAAGTTTTCAAAAGAAAATCTTTGAGATGCTACATACTTGAAAATTGACTTGACATAGCCCAATAAATCCCCTAATAAACAATGCCAGACAATGCAAATCAAATATTAGCACAGCACATGAAGAGTCTCACCATAAATCACTTCTTGCCGTTTGACCACATCTTTCTTTTGCTGTTTCAGAAACTTGCTGTCCACTATCTGACTCCAGGACTCTGCTTCCAGCTGTTTGGACTCAAGCTCAAAGTCTCCCATTAGCTGCCCTTCATTCATGTCTGTACCTACTCCTCAAAATACAAAAAAAATCAGTATCAGAATCCTGCGTCTGTGACCTCTAAAAAAAAACCTCTGCTGGACGTTCCTCAGGGTGATAATCTCATGAGACATAAACACTCTACACTAACTCAGGGACGTTCATAGAGTATATATTCTATTAGAAAAGATCATTTTCTGTTCCGGAGTGACATACTCTATATATTCAAGACTTCGGTTAAGGGTGATAAACGTCACATAAATCAAAGATGATTAAGACATGATCAGGGTCCTGGTGACTTTACTTGTTTAAGAGGGTAGGCTTACAACTGTGCCAAAAGAGCTAGAACTGAATGTGTACGAAAGTCTAGGGGAAGAAGAAGCGTTTGTACCAGAGTCTGACCACATTAAAATCAATGACATCCTTCAGTGGACAACCATCTAACAACAGGAGAAGTGGGTTTACCACTCATTTTAAAGCATGTGATGCTTTACAGACAGTTTAGAGAAGTTTCACAGGAGTAAGGAAGAGGCAGGAGATGCGTTAGTGCTTGCATTCTAGGAGATGGCACAAAGTCTCTGCAGACGCACACAATACACGCCGTGGCTTCTGCTTACCCTCATCAGTAAGGGACTCTGTTGACTCATTGACCTTGCTGATTTTATTTAGTGAGTCTGTTGAATGAGACAGGAATTTCCAGGTGTTTGATATGTTCTCATCATTGCCAACTCTGGGGGCAAAAGGAAACACATACTGTCAGATACATTCTGAGAAGCCATAGTTTCCGGTCTTAAGTGAAGATCTGAAAAATTATAAAATGACAGCTGGCTGCAAGCACTACAATGATGGAAGACAAATTACTTATGCCAGGTACCCAGCAATATGCAACACAAACTATTAAGGAAGGTTGGAGGCATTTAACATCACTGCAAGCATGAACTTTTTGAGCCTTGGGTTTTTTTAAACGATAGGTAGCAAGGAGAATGCTCCTCCTTCAAACTGCATACACATTATATAAGAAATTTTTGTTTGAAACTCATGTCTAACCACTACACTTTTTCCCTGTGTTCCCTAAATAACTATAGGCCAAGCACTTATATTAAACCATATTCTTTGAACTTTTCTTGACCCCCAACTCACCAGCTAGCACATTAGGCACCCAGTAGATGTTTGTGGTACAACGCAAAAGTAAGCCAGAGTCATTTAAAACTAAATTTTATTTAAAGGCCAACTTTTAAAAGTCATAATATAAACTCATTTGGATAACATAAGAACTTTGAAAAGAAAGCCTTTGGTTAATTACAACAGAAAGACAAAACAATATAAAAATACCTGAAACTTTTTTTTTTTTAAGGAGGAGGTAACAGTAGCCAGCACAGAGGTTAGGAAACACAGACAAAAGGAGATTTGCATCCTTCAGTTGGGAATTTTCCTCCAGCCTAGGTTAAGAGAGCTGCAAGAGATGTTTTGAGTCCTACATTTGAGATGACTTCTTTACTGGATGGGAAGGCAGGCATCTTACCCCAAACAGCCAGCAACATCATAATCGGCCCTGTGCTAACCACAGACAGCCGAGGCCTGAACAATCGGGGGCCACAGCAACTTCTGGAGGGACCACAAAAGGAACTCAGTGCAGATGAGGGACGGGGAACCTACTGTAGTACCCAGCCCATTATTCACTCCCATGACTTAAGAGTCAAGAGGCGAGTTTAAAAAAAAAAAAAAAAAAAAAGCTACCCCCTCCCCCCAGGTTCATCTGACCAACAGAAAAGTGTGACATATGAAAATACAAGTGATTGAAACCAAACATTCAGAATTAAATCTTTTTTCCTATTCCCACTTCTTATTTTGATCTGAAAATCATCCTTTTAGAAGGCAGGTTCTTTAAAAGCAGGGCTGATCATGTATAAAAGCAGAGGACAACTGCCCTAAAAATGGTGTTTAAAGGGGATCCTTGCTACAAAATGGCGATCGTGACGGTGCATCAAAGTGTAATCCTCACCCCACTCATCTGTAGCACTAACCCATTACGTTATACATTTCTTTCTAAAACAATCTTTTTGTCAAATGGTATACATTATTATGCTCTGTCACCTAGATGTCAACTGTGCTAGCTTTACATCCCCACTCACCCAGCAATGTTCTGAATGGAGACACTTTTGGAGAGCGACACACTCTGCTGGGACCGTCTGTTAACAAACATGGGGGCAGCAGTGGTTTCATCGGCCAGGAGGACTGCGGACCGAGGGCGCTCCTTGGGCTGGGAGGCTGTAAAGAATGAAAGGACACCAAATGAAGTATCACCGACACATGCCCACCAGCACTGACTCACCGGATGAATGCCAAATTGAAGCAAACTGCTTTAAAAGAGATTTACCCTGGGAGTGTAAATAGGCACAAACACTCTATGCAAGACAACTTGGCATTACCTGTTGAAATTGTAAATGCCTATATCTTTGATCCAGTAATTCCATTTAGGATATGTTTATTCTACAAGATTTACTTGTTTATATTTGAAATGACATATGTCCAAAGTTATTCAATGCAAAGTTTGGTAAAAGCAAAATGAGTATCAAAAGAAGATCAGTTAATAAATCATGGTACAGCCTACATGTGAATACTATGAAGCTTTAAAAAAAAATGAGGACTCTCTCCATGAACTGACACAGATCTGCAGATAACATATTAAGGGGGAAAAAAATCAAGGTGCAGAATAAAGTGCGCAACAGACCACCTTTTATGTCTTAAAAACATAATTAATAATCCAAATTGGTATTTGCTTTATTTTAATAAAGAAACTTAAGGAAGATAAATATAAAACTAAGAAAAGTGGTTTACCCGTGGGGTGTGATGGAAATGAGGCGACGAGGATAAAGAATCGTGTGAAAGTATCATATATTTAAAAATTTAAACTAATTCAAAGTAAGAGAAAAGGAGACCGAAAGAGTTTTAAGGATAAAAGGAGCCTCAGAGGTAACTGAGGCTGGTGTTCTTTGGGAGGACCTACCAAGAAACGTGTGAGGGGCTGGTTAGATATGCAAATTCCCAGCCCTCCTTGTTCTGTGCGGGTGGGACCTGGGAGTCTACACGTTTACCAGCTCCCCAAGCGATCCTTCTGTACAATGTCTGAGAACACAGGTTTTGACCAATTCCTTTAATTTACAGATGAGGAAAATGCAACATGTGTTTGATGTCACATAGCTAATTTGTCCTCATACTGCATATTTCTCTTGAACTTGACCAAAGAGGAAACTGGAGCTCTAATTTCATGCTAAAGTCGTCACACTGCCATCTGGGTAACAAATTATTTTTCTTTGGTAGCTAACTAAACTGCTGCATTATCTGTCCATCCCCAGGAGCATGAGGAGCTGAAGGAAGTTAAGACTGGGGCAGCTGTTACGGCTTCACAGTATTACAGGATGTTTCTGACTTAATACAATTAATAAAACCATTAATTTCCAATTCAAATTCGATTTAGAAGGTGGTGATATAATAAACACCAGAAACATGCTACCCTATAACATGACCAGACCCTTCCTGCAGGAAGCACACAGGAAACTAGAAGATGTGGGTCCCACACCAACAGGGAAGAAGGGCAACTGGCAGGGAAGAGAACATGCTCAAGTGTTCAAGAGCCTGGAGCACATCCTCAGTGTCTCAGAAGGGAAGCTGCTGAGCAGATAAAATCTGATGGAGGAAGAAACACCGGTTCTTGAAGAACAGTAGGATGTGGGTAAGTCAACAGAAAAAGAGGACATTCTGAAGAGGAGAACCGTATGAAGGAAGGCAGAAACACTCTATTAATGTGAAAGGGAGGTAACAAGCAGAAGAGGAAGTAAGTAGATGGGTGTATATAAGGGATCAGTGAAACGGCCGGAGAAGCAGAACGAAGTCATGTCATGCAGAGCCCTGAAAATTTGAAAGAACAACCTGCATCTAAAAGGCAGCATAGCGGGGTGAAAACAGCTTTCCCTTGTTGAAGCCAATCCACTGCACTCAGGGAAGTTGCTAACTACTCTCTGAGCCTCAGCATCCGTATTTGTGATGGTGATGGTAGCAGTGAAAGCAAACACTGAAGGAGGCCTACCACCAAGTACTTCATTGGTGTGATCTCACTTAAACCCGATGACCACCTGCTGATACTATTACCATCCTTTCACAGAGGAGGAAAACGAGGTACAGGGGATTTAGTAAACGTCCGAGGTTACGCGGCTGTTAAGTGGGATGCTGGGACTCAAACCCATACAACTTGAATCCACAATCTGTACTCTTACCGCTACGTTACCTCAGGAATAAAACAGGTAAAACAGGAATAAGAATACATGTGGGGGTCAGACATAATAGGTATTTTTTGGAAAAATGCTATTTTATCTGATTTGAAAGAAAAAAATGGTTTCTGAAATAAGGGATAATGTCACAGAACAAAAGTTTAAGGAAGATTAGACTTGTAAAAGGTGTTGGAATGGGTTGGATCATTGGTTAAAGTGGGTGACAGTCTGGCACAACTTTTCTTCTAGGAATCTACATGCAAAGATGGGCAATAACTGGACTTCTCTCTAAAGGGACTCCACACCCTCCTGGTGGCACAGTCTCTACAGCCATTCCGGAGCCATCTGGAAGCACGCAGAGCAGTGGGGCACAGAGCAGTGGTCCTCAAGCTCGAGTGTGTGCATCACCATCACCTGGAGCATCTACTAAGACACAGATCACTGAGCTCCGCCTCTGGAATCTCTGATGTAGTAGGTCTGGGTAGGGCCCAAGAATTGGCACTTCTAATTGATCCAGGATCTACATTTTGAAAAACACGGCCTGAACGTAAGTTTCACATGGGTTCCCATAGAACAAATTTAGGTGATATTCACGACTGCATCTTTATGGCAGGAGTTGGAAACAACTCAGACAACCATCTTTGGGGGAACTGATAATTAAAATGTGGTATATATTTATGAAAGAACACCATACAGCGATCTGAAACAATAGCTTACATATAGTAACACGCATAGATCTCAAAACCATATTGAGTGGAAAAAACCCCGGCAGAATGGATAAGCAAGTCATATCATCTAATTTAAATTTAATGCACAAAATCATAAGAGACATTTCCAGAGGTACACATATGTCTAAAGATACGGCAGATTAGAGAGGTTTACATTAAATATACTGCAGTGCGTGCTGAGGAGGGGAAAGGAATGAGATAGGGAATGAAGAATGAAAAGGGGAAAATATTAAGTAAAACCAAAGTGAAGCTTTGCACAGACTGGAGAAGACAGGTTGATGTGAATGGGAGAGGTGTGATTTACCCAATTTGTGTACCACTGAAGTCCTTGGGAAAAAAAGAACTATTTTCATAACTTCATAGTTTGTCAAGAAGTTTAATAAGCAAGATCTCATCTGACGCAACTGTAACGCTGCTAAAAGCAAGTTTCACTGTCGACTCACGCAAGAGAAATTTCAAGACACACAGGGCTAAGGTGCTGCCTTTTAAGCTAAGACACACACTATTCTAGAACCTTCCAGAGAGTTTGATGGTAGAATGTTAAGCTTTTGGTCAACGAAACTGCAACCTTCTCTAAGTATTCAAAATAGGTATTCAAATCTTGCTTAAAAATAACAAATAAATACTACAGAAGTATGGGTAAGTCCTGAACCAGAGAGGCGAAAAGGAATCATGAGAGGTGGGCTGAGCTACTTACACTTGTTTCTCATAATGACTGTGGGCAGCGAAGATGTGTCGTGCGCTTGAAGGCTCCCTTTGGGCTGCTGAAAGGAAAAGAAAGTCTGAGTGAGCACTGCATTTACAATTTATCTTCTGTCAAGTTTCAAGAGGCCTAGAGCAGGAAGCCAGCTGCTCCTACCTCCCCGCTCCGTTCCTGCCAATGGTCCTCAGCATCCCAGCCCTAGCGACAGCCACCCACTCCGGCTCTCCTCTGGACCCGCCAAGCACTCTGATCCTGCAAATGCTGTCTCTTCTGCCTGGAAGGCTCTTTCCACCTTCACAGGCACGGCATTCTTCTACTTCAAGATAATCCCTCCTTGGTAGAGCCATCTGTTAGCTTCTTTCTTCTCCTCACCCGAGGCAGCGACTGGCACCCCTTAGAATCCTGCACGCGCCCCCGCCTAGTTTTTTCCTTATTTATGGTCATCGCCTGCTTGTCCATCTTCCCCACCAGAATGCTGGTTCCTTAAGAGCGGCATCTGTGTCCTTTTTGTTTCTATTTCTCCAGTGACTCGCATTTATAAGGTGTTAAATAATTCTTAGGCAAAGTGCTAATTTTAAGACTTTTGTTGTAGCATGGAACAGAGACACTGTGTGACAAATTACAGACTGAAGCAATTAGTCTGAGATAAATCATTAGTGAAAAAGGGTCCATTTAAAATGGAACTCCCCCTTTCAGGTTACATTCTTTTCTATGGGATATGCTGTATCCCTATCATTCTCCTTCTCTGTAGCACATTCACAGTAACGGCAGTCTTACCAGAGATCACAAACTCAAATGCCTGTGGGGTCAGGCAGGTAACAAAGGACAGAGGCGAGTTGGAGGAGGGGGTAGTGGCAGTCTGGGGCTTGTACATCTTGTCTAGAGGGGGCAGCAGCCACTCAGCCCCAGTAGATTATCACCCACCACCCACCTCTCCAACATTGAAGGAACTACAGGCCAGATGCTGTTCTACGTGCTTAGGAGCTATTAATGGATCAAACACTCCTGACTTCAGGCTGCGTGGCAAGTTTGGTGCTTACAGTCTAGTGGGGGGAAGGTACAGATCATAAAAAGTAAATGTAATATAATAAATACAGTGTGTTAAATAGACCCTAAGAAGGTGATAAGTACTATGGAAAAAAAGAAAAAGAGCAAGGTGGGAATTGGGAATGCTGGGTAAGGGGAAATACCAGGGCTGTGAGATCTTCCATTTATTTCCTCAGGAGAAATCAGAAATCCAAATTGGTGTGAAATACGATTTTTCAATAAATACACTAACTCAAATAAAAAAAAAATTACTCCATGAGCCAAACAAGATTTATGCCCATGGACTGAATAAGACCTGGGGTACAGAAGTCTGTCATCTTTACACTAGTTCAGTGCTTCTCAAAGTGTGGTCCTCGGACTAGCAGCATTAGCATCACCTGGGAACTTATTAGAAAGGCAAGTTCCTGGCCCCTCCCCACCCGCCAAATCGGAAACTCTGGGAGTGGGGCCCAGTGTCATCTTATAACAAGCCCCCGAGGTGATTCTAATGCACACTCCAGTTTGAGGCCACTGCGCTAGATAAATGCGTTTGGTTACTGGAAGCACACAGCATGCTGAGCATTTGTGTAGACGGAGCTGGAGAGCACTCTTCTGACAAGGAACAAAGACATTTATGAGTGACTACAACACTGAAAACCACACAGGCCACCTAAACGCCCATCTGCCCCCAGCCCCGTACCCTTTCTTTAAGGGCTCTGATATGCAGTGCCTGTTATCACACAGCTGCATACTCAGAGCATGTACCATCATACACTTCCTGCTCCTGTCATGTGATCCACACGAGCCTGTGGAGAAAAGTGCTGCCAGACAGGCCCGTGTAACCCTGACACTCCCCAGCCCATCAGCGTGTCAGAGCCCCTGATTTCCACCTGCTGCCCTCATGGTCCTGAAGAAGGAAGCCAGGCGTGTGAAAGGCAGAGTAGGTCTGCAGACACAGTTAAGCAGAAAACCACTTCAACGGCGACACAGATTAAAATCACAGAGAAATGTGCATTTAACATGGAGAAGTTCTGAAAGCATTTTACCTTCCAAAAGCCACAAATTCCCGAGTGTGTTAAGAAGAGAAAAATCATTTTTGGTTATTTTAGTCTCAAAGTAGGTACCAAATGATGAAAATAAACAAAAACTACAACCCCAAATCTCCCAACTCTGAAGATTTTATTGGTTTAGCCAAAAATGTCTTACCTTCATTTTGACCTTTGCACAGGAGGCCAGACTTTCTCTACAGCCTTTGTGGACAAAAGCACTACAATCTGAAAAGAGAGCAAAACCCCAGGTGACATTAATACACAGCAAACAGATCCCCCAGACTGATTTTCCACTGCCACAGCAACCGACAGACTGCCAGGTGAAGTCACTCACACGTCAGAATGTGACTAGCCGAAATTACAGATTGCAGCCCTCTTCTAGAAGCAGGCATGCGATGCCATTTGGAGGAGGAGAAACAAGAGCAGATGTGATTTCCGATTAATAAAAACTAGAAATCTGAAACTTCTCGGGCAGGAAGCTGAGAGGCTACAAAACTAAAACTGAAAGCATCTGCCGTCAATATGTTAAGTCTAAGTCACAAATAATACATAAATGATATACATTTACATATACATATAGACATTTACATATACATTTAATAACACCCACAAATAACACATAAATACAGCCCCTTAACAGGGGCTGTGAAACCTGTATGGCTGTGTCAAAGGTGGAATGTGAATCTGAAAATCTACCTGTTGATGTCCTTTGACTTGGAAACCTAACTACCCTGAACTTTTTGCAACACCCCGAGTGAGTCAAGAGCCGCAGGAGAAAGGTCATCAGAACCACCCTAAAGCACCTCTGGGAGCCCTGACTCAAGAGAAAGTGGGAGACTTCCTGAATGATGAACAGAGATTTCCCACAAGATGAAGCACAGCCCATAATCCTCCAAGGACACGATTTTATTTCAACTCTTTATTTCTCACTCCTTGGCCCACAAGGGCCACTGATGTAAAAACCCCTCCCTCTGTGCCTCACAAGGGTCATCATCAGCTTGTACTGCTGCCATAAAGTCATAAAACAGAACTGTGCCAGGAGGCCAGAGGTGAAGTAAAACAAATAAGAGAGCTGTCTGTGGGGACACCCCATGACGAGCATCTCTCCAGGGAAGGACTGCCTGAGAAAATCAACAGATACCACCCAGCAGGCAACGCTCCACACGCTGAGTCAGGAAGCACCACGGGTCCTGCCTATGCTAACCCACGAATCATGGGCCAGGATGCTCTCCTGGTTCCCACGTACGGATTACGAGGATACTAGAATGGAGACTGCCAGAACCCCAGACCCCAGAGGCTTTTCCCCATTCCTTCCTCAATGCCTACTCGGTTCACAGGTCTCTTCCCTAACACCACCAGTCACAATGCGTTGGATAATCTTATGGTTTTCTCCTCCACTGAGTGCTCCTCTAGGGCAGGGTCCCTTCATCTACTGCCGAATCCTTAACTAGGTCTCCCTAGCATAATACCTGGCTCATGCCACCTACTCAAACGTCTGTTTGAGATCTTATGTCTATTTTATCCAAACACCAAGTGCCCTGACACAACCTAGATTACAGTATGTCAAATATCTTATCAACACTAAAAGGAGTACTAGAAGAACAACCATCACACTAAATGTGATTTAGGTCCTGGCTCTCCTGATTAGTTAATGTTACCCTATGCAAGTTCCTTCTCTATAGGTCTCAGTTTCCTCAGACCTATAAAATGAAAGGAAGTACCACATTTTCCTCCAAGTTCCTTTTCTCTGTGATCCTATAAGACTCCTTATGCAACATCTCTTGAAGAAAGAGATAATTTTCCAAGTAAATCCACTAGATTGTTCTATAAGGTTCATGTTGCAGAAGAGTTTTCAACTTAGTCATCTGAATTATCACTAGGACAGACCCATCCTTCAGGGCATGGTTAGGGAAAGTTCCAACTGGAGGAATCTCGGCTGAAGCTATTTCCATAAAAGAGGCGATAGGGAGCAACTCTACTTTTGTTGACAGGATGGCCCAGAGCGGGAACTTGTCTGGAAGTGGGGTGGGGTGAAGTATTCTGGGCCTTTTACTCTCAGGCCTACCAAGCCTTCTATCTAGCTAAGCTCTTCTAGCTCCACCCCAAGTGAAATTCACTGTCTGGTCATTTTTCTGATGTTAAACAATCAGAAGAGACATCCATTTACCAACGGCAGCATGAGGAGAGACTCTCCTGGGAAAGGCTCACTCAGGGAATCAACAAGAGGAAAAAACCTGGAAGGTTTTAGCTCAGTCACAGCTCTATTCTTATTTCCATTGTTTTCTTTTCCAGGAGGAGACTGCAAGGGAGCTGCACGGATGCTATGCTCCCTGCAATTTCTACTGTTTGTGATCATGACCATTTCCACATAAGTCATGAAACTGTTCCAGAAGTCAGCAGTTATAAAAGGGTTATGTATTATTGAATATTAATGCCAGGGTTTCTCAGCAACATCCCTTTCTGGGCACAAGGAAGGCTCTGCCAGAAAGAGACCCCTGGGGAGTGACTCATTCTAATCAGCAAAAGGAAACATTTTGAGGATATTTTTCTCAGGAACCGGAAACCACTGGCCCTCATTAAATTGTCTAGTTCTCTGCTACTTGAAAATAAGGATACATTTTGATAAAGAAATCATCTTACTACTCAGAGAAAAAAGCAGAATCACAAATAGAAATCCACATAACTCTGAGACGCCAATGCTGTTATGCCCTTCTATACATCAGGCAATGTAATTCATATTCCAGGATCTAGACTTGGTGAACTTTGGCTAAAGACTTTAAGCCTCACAAGCCAATGGTCTTCCAGAAAGGGTCAAAGAGGCAACAGGTGGGCTGGACCGTTCGTCTTTATTGATTTGTATTCAAAACTTTTTGCCTCTCACTTCTCAGAAACTTTTTTAATGGCTACCCATCATCTTTAGGATAAAGCCCAAACTTCTTACTTAGCTTGACATAGCCCATCATGTGCTGTGTACATTTCTAGCCCCTTGCCATGTTGTCACACCTCTGAGCTCTGAACAAACTGTTTCCTGTACTTGTGTCCCTTTCCCTCTCTTCCTTCCCTGACTAGGTTGGCAGGAGTCAGCTCTCTGAAGTCTTCTCTGACTCTCTCAGGGAAGATAAGACTCCCCGCCTCTGTGCTTCTGGTATTCCATGCTTGCCTCTGTCAAGGTACTGTACTGTGATGGCCACACTCTTCCACTGGAGAGAAAACTCCTGGAGGGAGTCTAACTCTGTCTTTCTAAATTTTATATCCCTACCCCCAGCCTCCGGCCCACAGTAAGCACTAGATGTCTGAAGGAGGGAGACAGGTGGGCAGGTGAGCTCCAAGCTGCTAGACCCACAGCACGAAGTATAACAAAGTAGTTGAGGCAAACATGTATATTCATCTTCTAGTGAGACAGAACATGTTTCCCCTCCATCGGCCCCACTATCCTTACTCAGGGTACATGTCTCCCCTCCCCTGCTACACAGATGCCTGGGACCACGGAGTGGTCTTGTCGATCCATCATCTCTTTCTCACGCACAGGCTTTCCAGCTCCCCTCCCCATCTTTTCCCTCTGTCTTTCACATACATCTTCTTTAATCCCATTCTTCCTTACCCTCTCCTGAGTCTTGCCTAGGTACCCTAGGAGAACCTCTTCTTCACTCCATTTTACTTAAACAAAATATACTTTAAAACATGGGTGATAAGAATATGAGGAAAACTAATGAATTCATATCATGGACAAAGAAAAGCACACATTTCAAAATGGAATTAAAGGTAGTGCCACATCCAACAACACCATCTTAAAAATGTTTAAAACTCCTCATAAAACAGTAAGACAAAGAACCAAACAGAAAAACAATACAAAGACTATGAACAGGCAATTCACAAAAAAACACAAAATGGTGCTCAAGCTCTCTAGAAATTAGAGAAATGCCAGCTCAAACAACATAGAAATATCATTTCACGTCCAACCAGACTGGCCAAAATAAAAGTCTGCCAGTTCTAGGTACTGGTGAGGATATGGTGATGCAGGAGCTGGCATCATCTGCCGATGGACGGTACATACATTTTGGAAAGTAATTTGGCAACATCTAGTAAAGGTAAAAACGTGCTCACTTTATGAATTAGCAATTCCCTTCTTGGTATATAGCCTGCTGATACACACAAGTACAATTAAGGATGTTCCCTGCGGCACTGTTTGTAACAGACAGAAACTGGAAATAACCCAAATGACTTAGCAGTGGAACAGATTTGATATATTCAAAAATGAAATACCATATAAGAGTTAGAAGTCAATAATCTAGATCCAAGTGTTTCAATATCCTGTCTGGATCCCCCAAATATGATGCTGAGGAGAATAAAGCAAGTTACAGAATGAGATATACTGTATGGTACCACTTATATAAACTAAAAACAACAACAAAAATTTTTTAATATTGTTTATATATAAGATAGTTATAAAACATTGGCTACATACACACTGAATTCATGATAGTGTTTGTCTTGGGGAGGAAGGAAGAGGAATGGGATTAGGCAGGGCAACAGGGGAATTCAACCTTAACTATAATGATTTCTTCAAAACTGAAAAATAATCTGAAGTAATATGACAAAACGTTACTTTTTTTTTCATCTTGAGTAATGGGCACATAGGTGTTGGTTATGTTATCCATGTACTATTTTATATTAGTGTGTTCTTTTTTAAAACCCAAATTCTAATTCCTTCAAAGTTCCCTGCATTTGCTTATCTTTTTTTTTTTTTTTTAAATTTATTTATTTTTATTTATTTATGGCTGTGTTGGGTCTTCGTTTCTGTGCGAGGGCTTTCTCCAGTTGCGGCAAGCGGGGGCCACTCTTCATCGCGGTGCGCGGGCCTCTCACTATCGCGGCCTCTCTTGTTGCGGAGCACAGGCTCCAGACGCACAGACTCAGTAACTGTGGCTCACGGGCCCAGTTGCTCCGCGGCATGTGGGATCTTCCCAGACCAGGGCTCGAACCCATGTCCCCTGCATTGGCAGGCAGATTCTCAACCACTGCGCCACCAGGGAAGCCCTGCTTATCTTTTAAAACAAATATAAAACAATTTTCAACTAGATTTTATTATCTTATATTCCAGTTAAAAAACAGCATTTTCTCCTTTGCTGTAATGAAAATCGATATTTTAGGCATGAATGGGCAACACAGGGTGGTGGATTTGCTTGAGAACTTGCCACTAATTCTGATCTACAAAAATGACCAACTAGTACACCGTGGACAGAACTTGCTCTCAAGTTGCATTCTTCCTGTTCCTTTCCTCCCCATCAGTTCCATCACCCTATACAGAATTAAACAATGGGAAAGGTACAATCACTTTTAAACAGATTTTAGCAATATTCAAGTTCTCAGGCCAGTGTTTGAGATTTAAAAGACAACTGCAATTGATGAATCATAAAAGCAGAAGTAATAGTTAAAATGCACTTCTGGTAAACAACTTTTCACACAGATTCACTTTAGTTAACTGAGACATGTCCCCAAACCCACAACCCAGCTGAAAATTTTAATATGCTTTCTTAACATGGTCACAAGTCTTAGAGATAAACAGTTTGCATGGATGTCTGCTTAACTTACTCAAGTACCTACTTGCAAACCACTCTACTTGTTACCAGGCTGTCCTGGACTCAGTTCACGGCAATGGTTTTAGAGGTATACGTGGGTGATTTAGAAACTCCGGCCCCACTGACATCAGCCAAAGTCGGTGTGGTTAAAAACCTCTGTTTTGGAAAACAGACAATTACTGAGAACTTAAGAATCAAAGACAAATCTAATACACTTTCAAGCTCTCTGCCACAAACTATACCATGTTGTTAGGGGGATCAAAGAATTATTTGGCCTTTTATTTATTTTTCAAAAAGATTTCCTGATAGCAGTAAGCAATATACTTTCATTCTTTAAAGTTCTTCATAAAGGTCTTGGCACAGTGGTTTATGGCAACAGAGCTGACCCTTAATTAGACTCCTCTGAACTTAAAAGCAAACAGCCCAGCCTTCAACTTCTTGCTACAAGGAGGCATCAAACAAAAGGATATGAAGGAAAACCCACATGACTGGGAGCTATCATCTATCTGTTGCTGCATTTTTTTTAACCTCTGCCACCAGATCTTTGGTGAACTGTAATACACTATACACTCTCTTTCAGCAGAAAAATCAAACAACCCGTTAGAGAGACTGGCTTAAGAAAATCAGCATTAGGAAGGGTAAGAGGAGTGGCCATGCCAAATTGAAATTACAGCATGGCATATTCCAGGCCTCCCTGTTAAGGGAAGGATTCACCTTGAGTTGTGTTGGGGACCTGAAGGAAGGGCTCTTCTGCCACTTCAGTCCAGTGGGCGATGTGCTGAAGAGTTCCTCCTAGAGACAGGTCTGAGCAGCAAAACCCATCTGGGGAAAATTCTCTGACCCTTCTTAAGGATAAAGGTTGGCAAATTTTTTAACTTTAAGGAGAGAAAGGTGCAACTTCTTCCTACTGTGTGTCAACCCTAACCAAGAAAACTCAAACAAAACAACGAAAACAAAAAAAACATTTAAATACCAACAATTTAGAAATACACGCTCCAAAATTATTTCCACAACTTCTTGTTTAAATTCTTTGGGGAGTGTGAGACACTGCCTGGTCTGGACTGATAGAGTGTAGATACAAAAGCCTTGTAAGATATTCTTGGTAGTTGGTGTAATAACCACAATGCTGATGTACAGGACAAGAGGAAAGCCACAAATGAGCCAAATCATCTTAGCTGAAGTGCTCACCTAGCAGCAGTTTTCAGAAGAACACTGGTGAACAAACAAACAAAACCCAAAATGAAAGTGCTCTGTTTGGATAAGAATTGACTTTATTGCTTCGGCTCTTTCACCTTCCTTTTCCATAAACGAACTTCTTTTCCTTAATCAGTTATATGTATTTTACTATCTAAGCAATGAATTCTAAATACGAGAAAACTGCCTACCTAGAGAGCTGTCTTCCTGGATAAAATCTAAAGCTGAATCCAACCAACACACACATTCTAAACTCTTATGTTTCCTACTTAGATTGCAGCTGGTCTACTTGTTTATTTTTTTAATCAAGAGAACCAACCTACCACAAAAGTACTCAGAAGCTGCTAACACAACAGAAAATAAATCCACAATAATCTCAATGTCATTTTACATCTGTTTAAAGCAAACAAAACAGAACCACTGGCAAGATCCAAAAAACCCCGAACAGAACGGATTCCATACTCTGAAAGACTCCACACCAAGCATTCCAAAGACCAAATTATCTGTGGCAGCTGGAAAGAACAGCTGATTATTCAAGGAAAGCTTTACATAACTACAAGAAGTAAGAACTGGAAAGACGCTCTTCTCCTTTCTCCACTCAAGTCACTGAAATCCTAAAATAAGAGTAGAGTTTTGGCTGAGTTAAAAAAAAAAAAAAAACAAACAACACACACAACCCTGTCAAGTTTCTCATAAATTAAATTACTTTGAAGTAGTCCCGACACGGGGCTTCAGTCCCTGCGCTCACCATTTGTTTGTTTTCCAGGAGCAGACTGCAGAGGAACCACAGGGAGGCTTCGCTCCTGCTCCTTGCTATTTCTAACATCTGTGATCTCGACCATTTCCACCTAAGGGACTCAGCTTTCACCACGACTATGACTTCAGACCGGTCCAGGTGTGTTCTACTGGGGTCAAGAGATGCTGATTTGTTTTAAAAATTCTATCCTGCTGAATCTCTTAATATTTGAATGCAAAAAGATATATTAAAGTGAATAGAAACATCTGAAAGACAGGCGAAGATCAACATCAACCATCGTCACACTTAACCATGACGAACCATGCGGCTGATCTCTCTAAACCACGAGTCAAAACTGACTGAGCAGCCACTTGGGGTCTGAGGCTCCAGGGTCAGCAAACAGGGTTAATGTTAAACCAAAAAAGGGAAGCTAAGAGCACAAGGGTTTCCTGGGAGTTAAGTGAACTGGAGGGATGCTATGTTTCCAGAGACCCCTGGGAAGATCCTGGACATGAGAGGGGATGGAGGGAGGGGGGAAAAGAGATTCTGAGTCCCCAAATTACTCATATTTTCCACTTCCTGCCAAGGTTACAGATGGTGCTTCACACACACAAACATGCACTGCAGGCACTGTTCTTCAGGAAGCTGGAGAGAACCAGCCCATTACTTTTGTTCCTTTGGGAAGATGACTACATGTTGTTCCTTTGCTTTCAAGCCTTGATTTTTTTCCCTCTTTTTATAAGTGGCAGGCAGCAGCACCCTGTCAACATACAGACCTTAATGCCACCACTAAATGTCGAGCTTATTTCAACATTACCTCTGGAGCGGACTGCAAAGGTATAGTTGAGATAGGTAGCCCCTAAGATTCTGAGGTGGGGTGGTATTTAAACTAAAAATGTATTTTTGCACCTTAGGTGCATAGTAGGGTAATAATCAGGCCCTATCAAACAGTTCCTTTTTGCCGTCTGATTCTTTCAGTTTATTTATTTATTTTAAATTTTATTTAAAAAAATTTTTTTGGCCACACCACACGGCATGTGGGATCTTAGTTCCCCGACCAGGGATTGAACCCACGTCCCCTGCACTGGAAGCACAGAGTCTTGACCACTGGACCACCAGGGAAGTCCCTTGATTCTTTCAGTTTAAACTGAAAAACATTAACTTTTCTTCCTTGTTTTGCTAAGCGGGTAGAACTAAGATAATCTGTGACATTTTCAGTTTGATCAAGTGATTTCCATAAATCAAAGAACCGCTGGCAGAGGACATGATGACGATACTTCCTCCCCCAGACTGATTCTCCAAACAGAAAAGACTCTTGTGATGACACACTGGACTCCACGAAATAATCTGCTTCTAAAAGAAATAGACACCTGAGGTGACTTTAACATTAAAAATGACAAATTAAACCAAAAAACCCCCATCCTACTTATTATAAACACTGTTAGCATAAAACTAGTAGTCGACCTATTTTACTGATTTTCTACTTTTAAAAAGTCTTAAATAAAATATTGTTATATTGTGTGCTATCAAATATGTAAAATATTTAGTATAGATATTTGAACTATAATTTTAACATTTACTTTTGAAGTCAATAAAAGAGACAATGAAGTTGTTTTGATGGATCCCAAAATGAGAAATCAGGTGCATATTATACTTGGAGTTCACTTAACTACCTCAGCATCTAATTTATGTCTGTATTTAGTTTTGCATACATAACATAGAGAATATCTTCATTTTCATAGATAAGCTGGTACAAATATTAGCAGTTAAAAAAAATGGCTTGCCTTGCAATTATATTACATTCTTCAATTAATTCGAGATGGAAGGAAAAATCCAAACAAGTAGGTAGACTGACAGCTAAAGTTAATATGCTGATGTTAAAATTTGGTTACACTTTTGAGCATGTATATTTTTAAGTGAGTTTTAAATTAGTTTAAATCCAAAAATCTGGAACTTCCAAAACACCTGTTCCACAAAAGACATTCTGAAAACCACTGTCTTATCTACCAAACTATTTAATTACTACACAGATGTGTGGCTCAGAACTTTAGTCTACAAGTCTCAAACCTCTTTTTTTGTTTTAAATTTATTTAATATATTTTATTTTTTGCTGTGTTGGTTCTTTGTTGCTGCGTGTGGGCTTTTCTCTACTTGCGGCGAGGGGGGGCTACTCTTCGTTGCGGTGTGCGGGCTTCTCATTGCGGTGCCTCCTCTTGTTGCGGAGCACGGGCTCTAGGCGCGCGGGCTCAGCAGCTGTGGCGCACGGGCTTAGTTGTTCCGCGGCATGTGGGATCTTCCTGGACCAGGGCTTGAACCCGTGTCCCTTGCATTGGCAGGCGGATTCTTAACCACTGTGCCACCAGGGAACCTCTTAAGTCTGTTTTTTCCTCATCAGTACCAGACCCCACACGAGTGATTCTCCATGGGTTGCTCTGGTATCCTTGGGCCATAGAAGTTTCCAAAAGGTATCCCAGGTGTCCTCTCCAGGGCGAGTTCTGCCACAAGCTATACTGACAGCATAAAGCAGTTCAACAGTCTGAGGTGCCCTAGCTGTATTTCATCATGAAGTGAGTCCAATAAGAGACTTTCTATTTATGTTTCACAGGAAAAGGTATGAAGAAAACAAGACTGGGTTTAGGATGCCTGGTTAAAAGAGGTGTGTTCTCCTACATCATAGTGGGTATTTTTGCTACCTGACAAATCAATCATATGTCAGTTGCAGGTCCAGTAGTCACTGTAGTCTAACACAGACTAACGATACAGTCAAGGAGAGTATAATTCAACTCTTTTGACCTGGAAATAATGTATACTCAAAAATCAATGACAATGATAAGATGTTTCATACACTGACATGCATTAGACAACTTTTTCCAGCCTGCATTTAAATTGAAAAGTTATCTGGAGCTAGTCATGGAAAGAGTCATCCACTCACTATAACCACAAACCTACGGTCCTCTATAGCACAAAGAAAAGGATTCTTTGGGTCCTCAAACAAGATTTTCTCTCTCTTTTGTCCCTAAAGCTTCTGATAATATTTCACTTCACAACTCAGAACTGAGAGTTGGTGGAATCAACGATACTGCTTCTTATTCATGCTGGTGCTATACAGAGCAACTCTCCGTAGGTCTTCTGTCAGGCTGACTGCTTTCCAGAGATCATTTTGCTCTTTGTCATTAAGTTCTTCATTCAACATCAACATATTTTGCTCTTTCATCAGAGACCAGCTGACAACCAGAAAAACCTTTGAAACTACCAGTGATCTGATGTTTACATTTTTTTTTACTCAGAGAAACAATATTTAAGTACAGTCTTAAAAAATTCAAACAACACAAAAGTATAAAATAAAAACTTAGTCCCCTTCAATCTCTCCTCTCCTATCCTCTTTTTCAAATTGTTAACAGTTTGGTGTATATCCTTTTAGATATTCTCATACATCTACGTAAACAATTACTGTTTACTTCTTGGCTTTCTATAAATTGGGATCATACATACAGTTCTATTTATTGCCTCTCAAGTTATCAAAATGTCTTGGAAATCTGTCTGTACCTGCAGAGCTATCCCAGTGGCTGGCAAACCGTGGCCTGGGGGTCGAAGTCAGCCCACGTCTGTTTTGTAAATACGGTCTTATTGGAACATAGTCACATTCACATTTATGCCTTGTCTATGGCTGCTTTTGTGCTGCAAGAGCTGGGTAGGGTAGTCACCACAGACACCCAATAGTCTGCAGAGCCTAATGTACTTACTATCAGTTCCTTCACAGAAAAAGCCTGCCGACCTCTGATCTATTCTATTTTTACTATTGGCCTAATATTCCACCTGATGAATATATTTTACTGTTGGATATTTAGTTCCTTTAAAATTTTCCACAATATGAATAATGCTGCAACGAGTAAGTACCAAGGATTATACCTTGAGAACCCTTCTTTCTTTCTTTAATTTATTTATTTTTGGCTGCATTGGGTCTTTGCTGCGCGTGGGCTTTCTCTAGTTGCGGCGAACGGGCTACTCTTCATTGTGGTGCGCAGGCTTCTCACTGCAGTGGCTTCTCTTGTTGCAGAGCACGGGCCCTAGGTGCGCGGGCTTCAGTAGTTGTTGCTCACGGGCTCTAGAGCACAGGCTCAGTAGTTGTGGCGCACGGGCTCAGTTGCTCTGCGGCATGTGGGATCTTCCCGGACCAGGGCTTGAACCCGTGTCCCCTGCATTGGCAGGCAGATTCTTAACCACTGCACCACCAGGGAAGTCCCGAGAACTCTTCTTATAAGCCACTGTGTAATAAGCAACTTGAGAAAGGTGCCTCTAATTATATATTCCAACCACTAAAAAGAAAGGATCATCATGTGATGTGATAGAGGTGCTAAATATGGCTACAATGGCAATCAGATTACAATATATAAATGCATCAAATTAACGCTTTGCATTCTTTAAGTTTACACAGTGTTACATGTCAAATATATTCAGTTTTGAGAAAAAAGAGTAAGAGAAAGGTGCCTGGCACATTCAGCTGCTCAATGAATATTTGTTGATGAACTGCTTTTGAATGAACCACAGTGTCTTGCAGAGTTCAGGCAACTGATCTTTGCTGAATACCTTAAGAAACTCAAATGCATACTTACTGGTAGTTAAATGTAAAAAATAAATCCAGTTTGAAGTCATCAAGATCTCCTAGAATATTCACCCAGCTCTCCCCCACTGAAGCAGAGGACAGAGTGGAAGCCATTTTCTCTTTTATATACATAATAAATATAAATCAGAACAATCCACTGAGGACACAGAACACTGAAGTATGTGAAAATCTCCATGAAGATTCTTCAAGAACTACTTTCATTCTTGAAGTTTTATTCAGTTATTTTTCAAACCTACCCCTTGGTTGCGTAGTACTCTGAGCAGTAGAGAGCATCCCCTCAACTGGGGACAGGATACGCGGTCTCAGGGCACACGGTGGGAGCTGGAACTGAGACCCCTAAATAAAGCCAACAGCTTTAAACTAAAGACTGTAACAGCCATGCTGAAGGGCCTGGAGAAAGTTCACCTACTACTGGCCCTGCAGAAGCAGCAAGGAAACCTGCCCTCCCCAGGACGCTGAGTGAGAATTCTGTATCACATATGAATCCAGGGTCCAAATTTACACCATCCATATCTCCTGGAACCCTGAGTTAAGAAATCTTCTCTAGAGGTTTAATGGAATCCCAATCTAGGAATGATGAAACCCTGAGGGATCCAGCTGAAACAAATGCAGAACTGCTGCCTCACAGGGTCACTGTGACAAAACAGGGAATCTAGAGGTTCCCACGGGAGGGAAAAATCTCTTATAAAGCTGAAGCTGAACTTACGAAAAAAAAAAAAAATACCCAGATACCATGTAAGGAAGCAAACTGCTATGAAGAAGCATTAGCAAATGCACAGGCAAGAGAAGATGTTGAGTTATTAAAAGTCCCTAATGGAAAGAACAGGATCTATACTGTTTGGGGATTTTCTTTTCTGCATGCTCAGTTATACATTAGTTTTCTAAAAAATATATTTTATTGAAAATACATATTTAAAGATTACGTTTTATAGCAGAAAGCAGGTGTTCAGTCTGCTGTACTGATGAAGTTCCCTGAATATTAATTTCATGCTGCCAGTCAAGAAATACGATCTTTCCCTATTCTTCTCTGAGACCAGTACTCCCAAAATGGAGATCAGGCACTTTGCAGGAGGGATGCAACAAAATGATTCTTTGAAATAGAGGAGGAAAGTTTTACAGCTCTCACTTATATTGACTTAAAAGAGAAATGGAGTTAATATACAGACTGATAAATGGGTGGCTCACTCAGCCTTAATGTTAGGCGGCTTCCTGTTATGTTTGATCCTAGAGGATTCTGGAAGGAAGAAGAGACCCTCGGAAGGTAGGTCAGGGATGTGTAACAGTGGCACCCTTCCTCGTTTGTTTACTTTCAGCATCTTGTGATGAATGGAAATTTACAGGTGCTCAATAAAGTAAACTTATAAATTATATTTAGTTTCAACTAAAATAAAATGAAAAAGAGACAAATTCCTGCAAAGAAACTGTGCATCTAAGACAATATAAAGAAGACTAATAACTAACCAGCAAACAAGAAAATGGCAAACCTGACTTCTCATTCCTAGAATGAGCTCCTTGTAATTACAGTATAGGACATGTATGTAATTTTTTACACACACACTACACACACACACATACCCCGTGTGAGTAGACTAAGTATGTTTTAATGATAGATAAACATACTAAAAAGTGCTTGGTGATACTGCCCTAGACAACCAAGTTATTCTAGCATTGAGAAGCTGCCTGTGTCCAGTGGCTAAGAAACCAAACTGGTGACTGGTATCCTAAGAATGACTCCTATTAGAACCTGGGCTCCAGAGTAACATGCTGGGGGGATACTGAACAGTGACAGTCTCGAGGTCACATAAAGTGTATTACTACGTTGGAGTCGTTATCATCGTCCTGGTAAGTCACACATGAAGGAGGACATAAATGTGTGTGACATCTGTACACGAGGATGAAAAAAGAGATGAGAGCTCCCTGGAAGTTTTCTTAAAAAAAAAAAAAAAAAAAAAAGGACAGTAAAACAAATATGGCTGTAGACAATATTGGGGTATAATATATCCATAAGAGGCATTTTACAAGCACGTGAGCGTTAACGCCAGTCGTTTAAAAAGTCACAACAGCTGCAGCATGGATAAGATAGGCTGTGTGCCAGCTGTCACTCCACTCTTTCTCTAAATATCAAGGAAGTAAGTGAGTGGAAATTATTATTGCAGTAACTTTGACTCTGCTCAAAGTTTTAAAAATTTCAAATTTCAGTAACTTAACTATTTTTAGTAACAGATCACTTGGGATACTTCACATAAGTGACTGAAATCAAGACAGTGTCATGACATCATGGTCTGAGAAGTGCTTCTTGGAGTCTGAGTTAGTCACTATGTGGTCTGAATTGGTTACAGGTATGACAAGATGCGAATCACCTCAGCCTCTGGAAGAGTGGACCTTCACACTGGCCACTTCTGACCACAAGCAGCCTCCTTGATTTTCCTTGGTGTGTACAACGAATATTATTACTTTCTATCTGTGTGCA
Source organism: Balaenoptera musculus (assembly GCF_009873245.2). Taxonomy (NCBI): domain Eukaryota; kingdom Metazoa; phylum Chordata; class Mammalia; order Artiodactyla; family Balaenopteridae; genus Balaenoptera; species Balaenoptera musculus. The sequence goes on from NC_045786.1 coordinate 41,832,075, forward strand.
ACCACAAAATTTTGAGATGTAGTGCCTCAGAGCAAGGATCTGCAAATTAACAGCCTGTGGGCCAAATCTGGCCTGTAACCTATTTTTGTATGGCCCGTGAACTACAAAGGGTTTTTACATTTTTAAATGGTTGAAAAAATAGAAAAGATTAATATTCCATGACACATGAAAATTACATGAAATTCAAATTTCACTGCCCATAAATGAAGTTTTACTGGAACACAGCCATACTCATTGGTTTATGTATTATCTATGGCTGCTTTTGCACTACAGCAGCAGAGTTCAGTAGTGTGGCAGAGACTGTATTGCCCATGAAGTCTAAGAAGTCTGCTATCTGCTCCTAGACAGAAAAAGTTGGCCATCCTCTGTCTCAGAGCATCTTGTCAAAACCAGGAAGCACGTTCAGTTAACAGACTTGGCTTTAAGGTGGTAGTAAGCAGGTCAGCAAGAGGTCGATACGGAACGTCTCTGCACACGAAGGTACTCTCCCTCTCCCTTGGCAGTTTCCATGACTTGACGTTGGTCAATGGCTGAAGCATATACCAAAGTACTAGAGTATTTTAAAAAAATGAGCATATATGACCTGACAAGGGACTGCTGGGTAGCTTGAGGGTTTGAGGTTATGAGACTGCTTTCATGCTGACATGGACTTCTGGAATAAGGTAGTGGCTTAGGGACAACGGGACAGAATATTTAAAATTCGGCTGTCTGAAAAAATTATAGGCTGTATGTTATATATCTAGAATTAATTTCTTCAATGCTATTCAAAGAAAGATAGAAAAAAGGCTACTTCTCCACATAAACGAGGAACAGATTAGGGGTGGGAAGGACAGGAAACTAGAAATGAGTTTTTCTGAGGAAAGAGCGTTCCATCACACAGGAAGAAGCACGTCTCTTACTTGCACAAGTATAGGCGTCTTTGTTGGTGAAAGGCTTCGTGCACTGGCTACAGCTGATGGGACCCACAACAGGGATGGAACTGAAAGTGTGCCCGTTCACAGTCTTCTTGTCCTTCTCCTTCTCTTTGGAATCTTTCTCCTTCTCCTTAATTTTATCTTTCTCCTTTTCCTTTTCCTGCCAAAGAAAACAATCGACAGTTAACCGAAGGCCTGCAGTTAACACTAGAAGGCCTTCCCTTCTGGAAGGGTACCCAGCTGGCATGTGGTCAACAGTGGCTGGTGAATGTTTTGGATGAAAATTCGGAACACTGTCCTGGACAAAATTTTTTTTTATTAAGCTGTGGACATTTGAGCTACATTAGAAAAACCTTAAGAGGACTGGGAAGGCTAAACAGTTCTGTCAGTGGCTTATTCACTGGTTATTTATGCCAGCAGACACATTCATTGCCCAATGACCAGCACCAGAGAGAAAGAGGCTTCTGGTGCTGGAGGAGGAGGAGTCTGCAGTGGCCGTGAATCGGCCCACAGGGGAAGCCAGCAATGAGTTCAGGGCCAGCTGCAGGCAGGAAGCAGAAGAAAGGATGGTGACAGTTCTGGGACCAGCCTGAGGGAGAGGAAAGATGATTGGGCAGCATCAAAAATGACTCGAGGGTCCCCCCTCTGACTGCCTCCCAGCCGTCACATATCCCCACGTGAGGGCATGTCTCTGATGTTTCCTCCCTTACTCTAGCCAGAAATATTAACTATCCCCCCACATATACATTTTCTGTCCTTACTAATTAGAATTTCAAGGTTCATAGATACTAACTTTGGCCCAATTTTCAAAGTGGGGGAGGAGGGATTTAAACCCTAAAAATTTAAAGAAATACTAATGAGTGCTAGATCCTTAATGAAATACCCAAAGCAGCCAGGGACATTTCAGGTACACACTACTGTCAGGAGACGAGGGCTGTGGGTCTAACTACATGCTCTCCACAAGAGGTCCTTCACAAACATGGTTAGGCTCACGCTCGGCTGGTTAACCAATACCAAATGAATAATTCTCTTTCAAACTAACTGGACCATGAACTACAATTCACAGAGGTAGGTAGAATGCATTTAACAGTTGTCATCACCACTAGCTTTGGGGTACCCATTTTCCAGGGCATACAATACTACTGTTGTAATCTAAAAAAATTCCTGGAAAATAGGTACCCCAAAGTCAGTGATCCTGACAACTACCAAATGCCTTACATTTTGAGTCAATGCCTTCTACATACATTATTTCATCCGATTCAATAATTCTGAGGTGAGTAGGGTGGGCTTATGCTCCCCATGTTCTAACTGAAAAGAGCAAGATAATACATAGCAGCTAAAAGTTTGAACAGTTACTGTGTGCCAAGCACTGTAGTATACAACTGACATGAATTTTCTCATACATTGGGTACAAACCCAATGAACTAAGTACCAGCTATGATCTCCGTTTCACATTTGAGGAGACTGAGGCTTAGAGATGTCTCATACTGTACTGGAGGCCACACACCAGTAACTGCCCAAGCTGGAATTGAGTTCCAGATCTGCCAACTCTAAAGCTCAGTTCTCATTCACTACGCTCTACTGCCAAGGGCTGGAGAGGTTTGTTGACTCACAGAAGGTCACACAGCAAATGATCTGCAGTTAAAATCAGAACAGGTCCTCTGACTTCCTATTCAGAACCCATCTGCTATACTGAAATGGTGAATATTTGCTAAGTCTATGATTCATGTAAACTCCTTTGTTAACAGAATGAATATCATAAAACTCTAAGAGCCAAATTGCTACACTTTAGAACCATAAAACCCAGGAGGCCATCCAGAGGCTTCGGGACACGGAGGAGATGCTAAGTAAGAAGCAGGAATTCCTGGAGAAGAAGATCGAGCAGGAGCTGACAGCCGCCAAGAAGCACGGCACCAAAAACAAGCGCGCTGCCCTCCAGGCACTGAAGCGCAAGAAGAGGTATGAAAAGCAGCTGGCACAGATCGATGGCACACTGTCAACCATCAAGTTCCAGCGAGAGGCCCTGGAGAATGCTAACACCAACACCGAGGTGCTCAAGAACATGGGCTATGCCGCCAAAGCCATGAAGGCTGCCCACGACAACATGGACATCGATAAAGTTGATGAGTTAATGCAGGACATTGCTGACCAGCAGGAACTTGCAGAAGAGATTTCAACAGCTATTTCAAAACCTGTAGGGTTTGGAGAAGAGTTTGACGAGGATGAGCTCATGGCAGAATTAGAAGAACTAGAACAGGAGGAACTAGACAAGAATTTGCTGGAAATCAGTGGACCGGAAACAGTCCCTCTACCAAATGTTCCCTCTATATCCCTACCATCAAAACCCACCAAGAAGAAGGAAGAGGAAGACGACGACATGAAGGAATTGGAGAGCTGGGCTGGATCCATTTAACTGGTCCAGCGCGGGCTGGGCCCAGACAGACTCTGGTGGCCTGCGAGGCGGGCAGGCACGTGCGTGTGTGGGGCAGGCAGGTCGTGGTGCAGGCAGGTTCCATCGCTCTCGAATCTCCCTGCAAAGCAGTAGGGCTGCATCACTGCTCACTCTGCATAGCATGGTCTGCACCCAGCGGCACGGGTTGGGGGGAGGGGGGTGGGGGGCTGGGAGGTGCCTGCTGTTTATAATGTTGAATTTCTGTAAAATAAACTGTATTTGCAAATCCAACATTGAGCTTCTGGACTACGCTAACTCCACTGCTGAGCCTCAATGGAAAGGGTCGACCGTTTGCAGTTGAAATGATCTGAAAATGCAGCCTCTGTCCTTTTATGTCAGCTGACTTGTCGATAATGCAGAGGAAGGGAGAAAAACAAACTACTTCACTTTACAAAACAGGAAACTGTTCTGAGTGAAAATTCGTAACTGCTAAAGTATGTAAACTAATAAAAATAATAAAAATTGAGTTTTTCTAATAATTTCTTTCTTTTAACTAAATTTTGCTAAAGGCTTCTTCATACATAAAATGTTAAACTGAAAAGCACCTGACATTTTGCTCAAGAAAGCTAAAAAAAAGCATGCTAAAAAAAGCAAGAGTTAAGAAAATCTTCTATGGGGACTTCCCTGGTGGCGCAGTGGTTAAGAATCTGCCTGCCAATGCAGGGGACACGGGTTCGAGCCCTGGTCCGGGAAGATCCCACATGCCATGGAGCAACAAAGCCCGTGCGCCACAACTACTGAGCCTGCGTGCCACAACTACTGAGCCCACGTGCCGCAACTACTGAAGCCCACGCACCTAGAGCCCGTGCTCCGCAACAAGAGAAGCCACCGCAATGAGAAGCCCGCGCACCACCATGAAGAGTAGCCCCCATTCGCCGCAACCAGAGAAAGCCTGCGTGCAGCAACAAAGACCCAACGCAGCCAAAAAATAAATAAGTAAATAAATTTAAAGAAAAAAAGAAAAAAAACTCATTTCTACCTTTAAAAAAAAAAAAGAAAAAGAAAATCTTCTATGGCAACTCTCTCAAGCCTTGCAATGCTCTTCGAATCTGAAGAGATAATAAATAATTTCCTCATCCTTTGCAACAATCCAAACTAGCTCCTCCAGGGATAAAAACAACACAAAACAATAAACTCCACTGTCTCTTTCTGTATTTACTAGGTTAGTGCTTTAAAGAAGTCAGGTGCTTACCTCCCCATGTTTTGGTCCTATGAATCTCACTGTTATAAGGGGTGCTTCATGAAACCGACCCCATTTTACTGACATGATTCGATCCCCATGCCAGGAAATGTGTTCTCACAGAAGGAGGGGCTCATGCCGGCGGGGCACAGCCCAGGAGCTCCAAGCTGCCATCAGAGCAACCATTAGAGAAAACGGTAAGAGGAAGCCACGGACTGGTTGAGAAAGGGAAGGAGGGAGGGCTGAGGCTGCTTGTTTCCTTAAGACAAGCTTAACTATTTGCATGCCGCCGGTACAGCCAACCACCCTAGTTACAAAGAACACAGGACACGAAAGAGAACAAATGCCCCCTAACACAGTGTGTGTGGACACTACTTAAGTTGCAAGATGGGAACTCTGGCAAGATTGAGGCCGATTTTTTAACACTAGAAGTTAAGGAACACATCTATTTAATTAGATGTGCTCATTTTATAAAAAGCAATACATTTATGAAGAAAACTTTTTTTAGTGAAGTCACGCCTGTGGGTAAGGAGGCGATTGGTAGTTTTCTGAAGTTTGACTTTTCCTAGTTTAACACCTGCCAAAATGCTTTTTAAACCTGTGTGCTGGGGAAATAGAAACTAACAATATTTAAAGAGAAAACTGCAGGTAACAACTATACTAGGATACTATGAGGGAAAGTGATTTTTTTCATTTTTCTAAACCTACCATTTGAGACAAGTAATTACAATACAAAAAAAGTCAGAGAACTTTCTGGAAAACTGTGAAGCATGCTGTGATTAAGCAACTGTCACACTGCAGGTCTTTAATCAAAGAAGGAACGAGAGAGATAATGCTATTTAATGCTGATTTAAGCCTTTGCAAACACTACTCTACCCTAGTCGGCACCTTTGAAAGGCGGAGGGGTTTAGTTCTTTTTCAGACACACCACAGGAACTGGGAGTTGAAGCTGAATGTCTTGTTACGAAGTCATGGAGTATATTAACAGCTGTGCAGGAGTCTGATCCCTACATCCGAAAATGCCTGCTTCAAGTCAGATTACGAATTTGTCTCAAACATCCCTAACTGTCTCCCTGTTGTTTGCAAAGAGGAAAGCTTAGAAAAAAGAAAATCGGTGTGACAGGATGGTTTAAAGAGGGTCACCCCACTCCCTCTGTGAATGCGGACATTATGCATATTAGTGTTTAAATACTCTGCAGCAAGTAAACTTACTTAAGCAGGAAACAGTACTACCTCTTAAAGATACTAAAAGACAAAAGCAGAAACTGCCAGTCTTCCTGTTATACTTCCTGTTTAGGTTCTCCCTCTTTCAAAAAAAGATTCAAATATTTATCTAATAACTCATGCCAGTTAATGAGAATTCTTAAAAGGACATATAAAGGATGAGTACTCAATTTCCCCCAAATTTCTCATATACCGGCTACAGGTATGAGAATAGATGTATTATATATATAGTGTATACTATGTTATACACATGGTATATTATATATACTATAGAGTGCTTACACTAAATAATATGAAAAACCAGTGCTAGCATTTATAGCAGCATTTTCAATTTTTTAAGCACTATGGAGAACTAACATTATTCGACAGTTAAGGAAAAGAGTAGAGCTAGCATCATCACACCAAGAAATTATTCACTTATTTTTGTGTTATCCTTTAGAGAATAAAATACTTCTGAATGGTAAAGCTCTCCTGTGGGTACAATGGCAAATAGAGACAAGGTATTTAATTTTAACATAAAATATATTACTTCACCATTTCCCCTATTTCTTACTATCTTTTGGTACATTGACAAAAGCTGAGCTGTCCTGTGGGGGCATAAAACAACCTTATTTAAAGTGAGCTAGTAACAATGATCAAAGGTGACTCTTAAGCTTCTTAATATATTTGGCTACTGGGGCATCTAAACCCCTGATAATGTGAAAAGGATTGCAATCCAGGGTTACAGATTTGTAACTTTTTGCGAATTTCCATCACTAGAGATAGCACAAGCCCCCAGAGATCAAACCTTGAAGCCAAGAGCCTGAAAGAGGAAGCAACCTCATTGCAAAAGAGTGCTGTCACTTTGACAAAGGAGAAGATGGGAGGTGACAGGTCAGCTGATGCCGTCTTGCCACTGATGACAGGCCGCACTTGTACACAAACTGCCTTCTCTTCTCCTGCCCCTTCTCTTCATCACCCTACTAGCAAACTCCAGTCCTTCGAGGTTATGAAAAAAGTTAAAGGAAAAAGATACTGTGCAGTAACAGTTCACTCTTGTTGAAGAGTGAACATGAAATGAAGAGTTCTACTTGCTAGAAGTCAGATCACAAGATATGATCAAGTCTGTTACCTGAAGCATACTTCTCTGTGCTTCAGTCTGTAAAATAAGGAGGCTGGTGCGAGACTTTTTTAAAGGTCAGGTTCCAGTTTCTAAATTCAGTCTTACATCGTTTCTTTCTTGTCTGTTTGCATTACCTTGTCAATGCGATCAGTGGTGTATTCACTGCTCTGCCCTTAAGTCGGTGGTACTAGGGGGTGCATGGAAAGGGGGACCTCCACTTTATACTGGTCTTCCAATTAAAAGTTTGTTTGAAGAAAAGATTCCACAGTTTAAAAACAAGATAAAAAACAACAGAAACATTTGAAATCATCCAAACAGATCATAAACATTTTCAAGGTAAAGACTATGTGGCTTTGGTTCTTCTGGGTGCTTGTTATTACCTAGCAGAATGCTGATTACAGAAGCCACTCGATAACATTTGGCCAAATTATACTGAACTTTCAAGGAGATTTTCTTTTGTTGATGCCAACCAGCGTCTAAGCCAGCAGTGATAAGTAAGATAGATATGGCTCTATTTTAAGCCTTGCTGCCATATGTAGAATAATGATAAGCATTCTGCCCTCTTTAACCTTAATTTTTTTGAATTATAAAACAAGGCTAAACATGAAGTTAACGCTTAAATATGTGACTATTCTAGAAACGATTTGCTAGACTCTTTTTTTTTCCTACAAAATTCTGAATTTATTATTCCAAGATTAAGTATCATTTCTATATTTTATACTATTTATTTGTAAAATAATAGTTCACGATTTGCTAGACTTTGCATCTTTTCCAGTTTGTCCATTTTCTGTCCATTCTGCCTTTGGGCAGGAGAAATGAAGAGAAAACACAATTCTGGTGGCAGGTTTTATGGAAAAATTTATCTGAGCGATGACCAAATCTAGTATTTGCTAAAAGAAAGAGATCTTATTTACAAAACTCAGTAAAGTACATTGGCTCTATTTCTACCAGCCCACTTACCTAAGGACCTAAGAAGCTTGTCTGCGTTTGCGCTGGCGGCGGGGGTGTGGGTGGGGTGGTGTGTGCACTTCTACAACGATACCCTTGAGTCCAATGCTTGTTTATTCCCATACTTCTAAGTATGTATGTACCTGTGTATATGTGTATAACACACACATACATATAGTGATTCCTGTGCAAGAACTCCGTAACTGATTTCCTTTTTTTTTTTCTTCTTACTTTCTTGGAGTTTGGGTGGGTGAATAGAGTGTAGGGGAGTGCGAGGCAGAAAGTTTTTCCCCACTAATATGAAATGGAATCTTCTGGTTTAGCACCAGGAATTGGTATAAGAAAGTTAATGCCTTTTTTATCCCTTTCTTTCTAAAAATACATGAAAAAAATATTAGAAGAGTAGTTATCTCTATGTGGGATTATTACAGGTAATTTTTATTTCCTTATTTTTCCCAGATAAGGTACCTTACTCCTAGAAAAGGGAGATAATATCTACCATACATGGTTGTAGAAAGGATTAAATGAGATTCTCTATGGAAAGTTCTTAGCCTATAGTAAACACTCAATTGGTGGAATCACCTCTTATTGTTATTTTTCTTGCTGTTAGTTTTCTTCAAATATTAGGCTATTTGAGCCAGCATCTCTGAACTTATATCCACCTGTCCCCATCATTTAATTAGTTTCCTGGTGTGTGCAGGTTGTGCCTGGAGCCTACGGAGGGCCGGCTGAGGTTGTCACACAGAAACGCCCACGAGTACTTACCCTGCTCTTCTTACTGCTGGACATTTTATTCTTGATGTAGCTGAACGTACGACTGACTTTTGTTCCACTCTTCCCTTCAAAATCTTTCTTGGAGGGGCTTTGTGGCAGGAAATTAAAGTTCTCTTCTGTTATACTAAATAGAAAAAAGAAGAGTTTTTGAAAAGATTACAGAAGTTGATTTTTAAAAATTACAACACTCTACATATAATTCTTTGTAACCATCGTTGTCATGTATTATTTTAGCTACAAGTCACAGCCAACTTATATACTCACATGAAAATGGGAAAAGGAATAAGAGGTGGACAGAGGCTGCTGAATGGTCTTATATAATAATATCTATCCGAGAACAGAGCATGCCAGAATGCCCATGTTCTAATGTCAAAGCTTGGCTAAGTTTTCTTACATCACTTATTAGTGTTTTACTAATGGGTTTTTGTGATCTGATGATAGAGTCTAAAGATCAATTATTCATTAATTATTTTATCCGTAATTTTTTAATCTAAGCACCCATTTATAAACTTCTTTGCATTAAATACGTGTTTGAAAAGAAACCCGTATATGTGATGCAAACCAAGGAATTTTTATGACTGAATGAATATCCAAGTTCCCTAACAGGAGAGATCACACCTCTTTTTCAGTCCTCTGGCACACTGGACAATCAATACGTGAATTCAGCTATGCACAATTTTAGGCAGGCAAAACAGTAGGCAAAACTGACACCTAGTGTAGAAAGGTCCATTCTAGGAGTTTCACAGAGATCCAGATGTACTGACCTACTTGTTTAGGACACCTGTATTCTAAGTTCATCCATTATGGGCATGTCTGGACCCTAGGAAATTCACAAAGGTTGATTTCCTCAAAGAATGCTGGGCCCTTGTACACATAATGATTTGTATACATATACAATTATGTACAGTTGTATACATAATCTATTATATAGAAATCTATTCAAACTACTTTTCCTAGGTGTTCTCGAACAGTTATGTTAGAAGTTTTCCATAGAAAGTAGTGTTTGCCTCAAGGGCCTCTGTGAGAGGGCAGACAGGCAGAACCACAAGGGTCCTATTCAGTAGCTAAAGTCTATTTATATATAAAATATTGTTTACAATATAAGGCAGTCTGTTACAAAGATAAAGGGGAAATGGTGTGAAAATCACCACTGTAGAAAGAACAAAGAATAGGTAAAATATGACAGAAGTGCAAAGAAGAGCACTCATATTGAGAGAGTTCTGGATCACTGAGTCACAACTGATGCCTTTGTGAAAAGGAAGGCAACTTAAGAAACACCGTGGGGCAACAGTCAGAACCCCATTTATGCTTAAATTAGAATATTTAATCTCATAAGCTTGAAAAGAGGAATACAAAAATAAACAATGAGTCAAAATAGCAGTCTTTTGCCTGCTGTCAAGTAAAGAACCAATTCACTTACTTGGACAGAGGTGTGTACCATATCAATGTATACAGAAGAAAATAGCTTTAAAGCTTAAAATGGCTAAGAAGGCAGCAATACTGCATGAACACGAACACACACACACACAAATTATGAAACAAAATGTTCTTAAGACTTAGGAATTATAAATTCCCATAAGCAAAGAGTGCAAAGTTCATAAAGTTAAATATAAGTGTATCCTTATGTGAATAAATGCAAACAATAATCTTTATTACTCAGATGGTGTGAAGAATAAAGGTGGGAAACTATTCAAGACGTTAATTAAAAAGGATATAGCCTTCATTAAAAAAACATTTCTAACCATTATTCCAAATTTATCCGTCAAGGAAGTAAGATTCCAATGAGCTCAATTAACTTAGTTTGCCTAAATGCCGTAAGACATTTCGGATTTCCTTTATTTCATCTTGGGAAAAGGAGTAACAAAATAAATATATAGTACCTCTCAGTCAGATTAGCATTGGTGTTGTGGAAGGGCCGTGAATCTAGAAAACAAGAACGGCAGAATAAAAGTTAGAACAAAAGGATTTTACCTGGATAACAGATAAAATGTTTAGCGTTTTTACGACTGACACAGATAAAGCAAAAATAGCCTTTGAAAGCCAGTGTGGGATGTCTTCTCCTCATGAGGGTTTGGAAGAAGGAAAAATTAAAAATGAAACCCTCAAATCAGAACTAGAAAATTGGCAGCAATGGGGAGTGAATTTCCCATGTGGAAAAAAATTTTAATCCAGGATTCAAGTAACCAAACAAACCCCAAATCAACTTAAAAAAAAACAAACAAGCTCAAATGCACGTTTAATTCCTGTTCTTGTGAAGGTACAGAGTCCATAGGCCATCTTTCTGAGATGATGTCAGAGGAGGAATATACAAAAGGAAATTAAATGTCATCCTGTATGCTGTTAATTTTGCTTTCATATATTTCTATGCTAAAAGTCTAGCTAATATAGGTCTGATATTTTCTTAAGCATTCCTAGAAATGGATTAGTGAACAGGAAAGAGCATCAGAGCTAGCCTATAAGGTCTAGGCCCTGCCACTAATTTGGGGTGAGATCTCTGGATTTCATTTCTTCATCTATGAAATAAAGAAGATAAAACAGATGCTAAGGTTCTTTCCAGGCTGATACTGATCGAATGAGTAGGGCAGATACATTTTTCCTCCTCCCACAACTATCAGACCGTAAACTAAAATGGGTCATTAAATCTAAGGCTAAGTCAGATAGGACAATAAGTAGAACAAATATAGAAGGAACAGTACCATCATTTTACCTACGACATGTTAATCAAGGTTGAGCTACTTTAGGACTTAGATGAGAGAAAGGCTGCAATCACACAATGATAAATGGTTTCCAAGGTTTTAGGAGATCAAGTATAGAAACACTTCCGGTGTATGATTCCAGGTAGACAAAGGTTGCTCTGTATAACTATTTTTATAATGTGGACAAAACACACCCTTTCTCCTTGAGGCTACTTTGAGTAAAACTTTAATTTGATAGAGATTTGAAAATGTTCCACTACCAGATTACCAGCATTTGGAACTCTTAAAAACTCCAAATTGTTCCAGATTCTGAACAGAAATGCTAAGTTGAAGTTATTACTAACATACAGCCAACAGGTGGAAATAATGCATGAGAAACTTAAAAATGAATTCTAAGTCTTCAAAAGATTGCTTTCTATAGTTTTTCCTTTTACTTATTTGGGGTTCTTCTTCTATTTCAGTTATAATGCATGGTAACAATAGCCAGAAGAAAGAGAAAGATGAAGAGTAAGAATAAGATCTGGGATCTATCTTCCAGTTCTGCATGATCTAGGTGTGAAACCATCAGCATTTTAACCTCAGAATGCCTTAATTTACTTAAACAAAAATCAAGAGTATGGTTTAGATTTGGGGGCTTTAAAATTTTTTCCACTCAAGGAGCCCTGAATGATATAAGCAGCATTAAATTCTCTCAGGCTGCCAGGATTCTGTTGTACACTTTATCAATTACCTAGTAAGTTACCACCCTAGTGATATGAACAAAGTAAAAATAAAACCCATAAAGAAAAACACCAACCAGCAGAAAGCATGGCCAAGAATAAGCTCCCAGAAGGTCTCTCTCAAATAAACTAAAAACAAATACGTGATTTGAATACTGGGAGAATCTATGACTCCTATAAGGATTTCCAACTTTTTTGCTGCTGAAAGGTATTTTAATTCATTTACTATGACCTCTGAGATGTGGTTCTGAAAACAGTGATTAACCCACCAATGTTTCTAAAATCAATGCCCCTGAAATTCCTAAAGTGCCATCAACTTTTCAGGGCATCTAAGAATATGATATAACCAATGTTACTTCCATGATATAATTGTAGACAGAAGCAAAGAAATCTGTCACTGAAGTTAGCCTATGAAGTACTGTTGCACGTAAATAGAAAATTTCAACTAGACCTTTTTTTAAAAGGCATGAAATAACCTGCAGACCTAATATAACAACATTCCAGGACTGGAACTACTGGATGGACACAGTCAATATTTTTTAAAGTATGTTCCTTGGAACACCCGTCTCATGAGATGTTACACATCATCATGAACATACTGTAGTTACCTAGTTAGTAAGTTTGGGAAACACGGCATACTGAACGTTGTCTTGGAAATTCACAAAGTACACATTAGCCTTTGAAACTGGCTTAAAACAGAGTTTCCTAAATTTATATGGCCAAGAACCAACCCTTTCTTTTTCTTCCTTTTCCCCCTTCCCCATAATTCTCACTGTATTTTTGAGTTTAAGGAACACATTCTGAGGAATGCTGGATATTTGATTCAAAGGTTTCGTCAAGCTTCTATATTTTTATGATTACATCAGGTTGGATTAACTGAGTAACCAGTGCTGATTAACTGAATAACCAGTCATAATTTTACTAGTGGTAGAAGAAATACTACTGGGACCTTAGTTTTTTTTTTTTTTTTTTTTTTGCTGTGCTGACCTGTTTCCCAGCATATTACAAATACTTTGAGATGAAACAACTTTGAGAAGTTCTGAACACTCAAAGTTGCAGATGGATTTTCACAACTTCCCTCCTATGACAACTGGTATAGACTGAATATCTTGTGTGCCTAAACCAAATGCCTTTTAATTGTGAGAAAATATTGAGCATATAAGACCTTCATTTGTGCATAAGCCACTTTCCTTTAAGAACGATGCAAAAATGTCTCCCTGAGCTTGATATTGCTTAAATATTAAATTTTAATATTAAATAATTATTTAAATATTGCTAAAACTTAGGATCAGCAAATGGTAGGGAATTAGGATGCTTAATCATATGGATATTGTAATTGCCTGAGACTCATATGAGTTATATGAAATGAAAACAATTCATTATTTAACTTTATACTAGAAGTAGTTTTTCCATTAAAAATAGTAATCCTGGAATCATCTAGAAATCCTGCACAATTGAAAACAGTGATTTTCATGGGGGTGGGGGGGGTTTCATTTCCTCTCCAAACTTACTAAAACTGATACCTTATAAAGTTTTTAAACTAGGTTATTATCAAGTAACAATATAATAATCTGAAACCTACAGTGTAGTAAAAGGATTGAAAAATAAAAGTTCAAAAGGAGAAAAAGTAGGGAAACAAATATCTAACTTCCACCCAATAATCCATGTGGTTTAATCTCAAAGAAAAGGTATTCTTAAATAAATGGTCTGGGGGAGTTCCCTGGTGGCCCAGTGGTTAGGATTCCAGGCTTTCACTGCCATGGCCCGGGTTCAATCCTTGGTTGGGGAACTGAGATGCCACAAGCCGTGCAGCACGGCCAAAAAAACTCCAAAAACAAACAAAAAACTGACAAAGATAAAAAAAAAAAAGAAATGGTCTGAAAGGTGAGAAGAAAAAAGTTTAACATTAGTTTTTAAGTATCACAAGTGGACATCTAGGCATCTGTCCCACGAGACAAAAAAAGCAAAATAATGAAAATGAAATTTACATGATCAAATGGAAAGTTTTGTGAAATTACTACTCAGCATTACAAAAGGTACAAGGTGGGATGGGAAGCCCTTATGCCTTTGAAGGTATCTCTGTTCTGAGAGGGTGTCTCAGGCCCTGGAATCAGGTCACTGGATCAGTCAAGCACTGGTAGTGCAGAGACGACAAAAACGTTGTTGTTTTATCCAAATTAATTTTCAAAGCAAAGCATGAAGATGAATGATTTAGAAATGATGACATGCAAGGGGAGAAAAGTCCCCAAATTTCTCAGTACCAAGCCTATAGCATTTTCAGCACTGGTCAGACACTGGAGCACAGCCACTGGACCCCAAAGTTGCTTACTTACTATGCAACTCCTCCTCCTCATCACTGGAATAAGAAGAGCCAAGAGAAAAGAGAGTTTTAGACTTAAGGAGGAGCGGAGAGATGCTGACGGAGAAGGAGATCCGCCTTGTTGGCTGCATCTGCTGCTGGGCTGAGGAGTGGGTGGACAGAAGACGTTAGAGCATGCAGATCATACCAGAACAGAGTGAAAGGCACCTCAGACCCACAGTGCCGAGAATGATGTCACTGGCCTGGATGATTCCAGGAGAGGCTGTCTAGGTGGACAACGTAATGTTTTCACATTTTCATCTTTATTTCTGAATATGCAGAATTCTAATGCAGCTTAAGAAAATTCATCCAACAAATAGATACTTGTTACATTATGAAAACAAGAAGTATATTACTTTTCACAGTCATCATTTACAGCTGGAGTTTTTTTCCTTCAAAGTAAGGAAATGCCTGTAGTGGTGGTGTTCCTCAGGATCCCGTACTTGGCTCTCTTCCCCCTCACCCCAAACCCCCTCATTCACTGTCTCCCCTTCGAGTACAATCTGCATGTGATACAGTGGTGACTCCACAACTTTCTATTTTCAAGCCAGGTCTCTCCTTTGAATTCACGCCTCATTCATCTCACTGCCCACCTGTGGGTGGATATCCCACAGCAGCTCAAACTGAACAAGTACATATATCAACTTACCCCCTTCCTCCTGACCTGTTCCTCCTCCTTTATTCCTTCCTTTGGTGAGTGGTACCTAACATCTAACTAATTATCCAGAACACAAACCTGGGTACCATCCTTGAATCCTTTTATCACATCACTCAGTCCTTTTGATTTTGCCTTCTAGAATTCTCTGAACATCAACTTTTCCCCTACTGCCAGTGCTCTACGGCCTGGTTCAGGCCACCATCTACTCTCACCAGAATCCTGCAATAGCCTTCTACTGATCTACCAGTCTCTCCTCCCCAACACTTTCTTCAGTGTGGTCTCTCTGAAGTGCGTGAATCAATTAATTAATCGATTTAATCAACTTAAATCACTCCATTGCCCTCAGACAAGAAGCCCAAATTCCTCAGTCTAGCTTTCCACATACTAGTTCACCCAGCGAATTCCTAGACTCCTCTTGGTCTCAACTCTGGTATCACTTCTCCCCAGTAAGCCTTCTCTGGTCCCTCAAGTCGGAGGCTCCTAAACACCCAACGTTTCTTTCAATTGCTGCATTTGTCATCTTCTGTTACACTCAACTGTTCTCATGTCCATCAGCTTAAGTGTGGTGAGAAAAGGAACCGTGTCTGGAAGTTCATCCCTCTCCTTCTACTGTCTAGCCTGGTGCCTAGCAAAGAGTAGGTACTCAAATATTTATTGAATAAATAAACAAATTAATAAATGAATTTCCTTTTGTCAGGCTTTCTGGAAGCTCAATAACCTAAATAAAATGAAGGAAAAAGCCCTGTATCTACCCAACACAAAAGCCACTCCACACCCCAGATAAACGCTAAGCGATGACCGACTGCAGGGTGCAGCCACTGCTCGTAACAGAGATCATCTGGCACAAATTCACGCACACTGGCTTTTTAGGCAGTGATGGTCTAGTACAAGAGTAAGATACCATTTTAATGTGTGTTCTAAAGTATTTCCAAATGTAAAGCAAATTTAGGAAATGAAAAAGAGCTCTCTTATTACCCAAAATCTAAAAGTATCCCCTTCTTTTGTCACACGATCATGGATCATAAAGAGAAACCTACTTGTATGAATAAGGAGTATCTTCAACATATATGGAAAGAATATGTTCTGTTAACACAGGGATTCAATTTTATAACATACTCAACTTTAATGACTATGGAAATATTCCAGCCTTGCAATATAATCAAAAAGACCAATATAAAAAGTCTATTTTCCTGACTGAATTTTTGTTCTGACAAATTTGTCAAATGTTATCTTCTCCAAACAGAACTACCCTAAGAAAATAAATGTATTCCAATAAAGTCTCATCCCACTGTCCAGTTAGAGAGAGAAACTAAGCACAGAAAGTAAAGATAAAATATCCTCATTAGCACCGATGCCTAACTTTCTATACACCCACCCTGATCTTTGGTCGCATGGATCATTTCGCTTTGAAGATCTGGTGCATTTTATATATGTAAATGCCACACTTCAAGTTCTTAAGACCCACTTAGCTTTCGTAGTCTAATGCAAGCTATACAATTACAAGCTAGTGTTGCCATCAAAACATGCATAAGGAACTTGGTCAATTCACACACCATGAGTGAAGGTCTGAGAATGATTCCAAGGACAAGTGCCATTTGTGAACACCATTCTTTGTGATAAGAAACCCTGAAAAATGAAGGGCAAAATGAAATTTCATTAAGAAGCCCAGGAGGTTAAACTGTCTAATGGGTATCATTCTCTTTTTAATATTACCACCACTAATATGCTTAGCAGGGATACAACCAAACAGTTTACTGTTTCTCAGCATCTTCTGGGTGCAAGCAGTGAAAAGTTAAAAAATATAGTCTTGTTAAGGGATTGTCTGTGATAACTGAATTATTCCATATCTGCAAAAATAAAGCTTGTTTTTAAGCTCTACCGAGAAACCATCTGAGTCTCCTGGCAAGCTGGAAGTCTCCACTCGACCCTATGTTGGGAACACATTTCCTGGAGCGGTTCCTCTGAGGGCAGTCCTCCCTGGCATTTTCCCACATGATACAGGCAGCATCAGTGCTATTCTGATTCCCTAAAAAGATGAGCCGGCAAGATGCCTCTGTCATGTTCCCCCCCACCACCAAGACAGCAAATGGAAGACATGGGCTAGGACAGCCTTCCTGCCCATTACGGTTCCTAAATCAGCTGTTGCCCATCTACTTTCCACCCCAGAAAATGACACAGAAATATTTTAGTCATCGCCTTTATTTGGTATTGTCCTCTGCATCAATGAATTTTTGAAACAGATTGCAGTTTGGGAATAATGCTGAGTTTGTCTGTTTTTCTAATCTGGCCAGTGACCCAATGATGGGATATTCCAGACAACAGCTCGGTGGACACACGTTTTCAGAAATGCTCAAACGGTAACAGCTATGAAAGGCTGTGGGAGAAGCAGCTAATTTCCTTCAAGGTAGAAGCTAGAACACAAGTAATAGCTGGGAAGTAGTGAGATAAGGCTGAGTTTAGGAAGTATTTTGTCCCTAGACAAGCACACTCGTAAGACACAGCCACTTAAAGAAAATGAGGGACCACGTTCTAGTTTCTTCATCATTGCTTAGACTCTGGTCAGAGAAAAACGGACCCCGGCACTGCCTGGACACTGTGAACTCATCCCATAAAGATAACAAATGCTTATCATAAGCCGGGAAACACGCTAATGTGAATTTTAAATAAATTCAACTTAAGCCCTATCATATTATTAGCCCTGTTCAATAGTTCAAGGACCCAAGGTCACAAAGCCATTAAGTGTGCTTACAATAAGACATTAGTTAAAATATCTTAAGCGTACCACACACTTTGGGTTTTAAAACCACCGGGTAGGTTTTAATTATGATAGTTTCAGCAAGGAAGACCATGGCCAAAGATGACTCATGCAGAGTATTTAAGAGATCTGGAATGAAGATTTGCGTCTGTGCAAGTCGAGAACCGCCCAGTTACCCTGAGACTTAAAGGCATAGCATGCAAGATACAAGTTTTAGCCTTCTGTTTAACAGCCAGAATTTTTACATCTGCAAAAAATTTATGTTTCTAGAGCAGAATAAAAAAATACAGTTGGGAAAATTAATTGTATGTGGGGAGGGACTAAGGAGAAATACTGTCATTAGAGTTGATGAGCCCTCCAATTATAGTACATGCTAACTTAGGGAAGTAAGTGGGGCTGGCTAATCATTCCAATCTGCATGAAATGTACATGACAAATCAGAATGAGGGTACTCTACTTTGATGAAAGGGTTGGACTCTTGCTCCAAGCTCTACTCATGACAGCAGTCAGCTTCTGATCTCAGTACCCCTCAGTGAGCTGAGCCACAAGTCCCCAGCAACGAGATGTGCCAGAGCTCCTGGCGTTAGAGGACAGTGTTTCCTGGGGGTGACCCGCATCATTTAGAGTGCTGGTTAGCAACTGAAAGCACAGTCAAAAACCATCTTGCTTTTTGGAGGAAAAATAATGAAGTGTTTCATGCACGAGGCAAGAGAGTGTGTCACAGAACAATGGAAAAAGCTCTCTCTCCGGGCCACGTTCTGTTGGTACTGGGCAGCTGTTGCTGCAGGAGCAGGCCCTTCACCAGGCCACGGGAGGAGGGGGTGCAGAGCTGAAACGCCTCACTGACTGTCTTTGGTTATCAAGTTCTAGTTCTCTGGGTTCAAAGCCACTATAAACTATTTTGTTATAATAATTTTCGTTCTACACCAGCAAAACCACTAACCCAAAGCCAAATGAAAACCAAACCAAACCAAGACCCAAACAAAAACAGGAACAGCTATTTCAGTCAAGTTCTGTGAGGTTGTACCTGTTATCTTGGGGAATAGGTCATTATTAGGCACCTTTAGTCCAACAGGCCAGACTGGTATCTGAAGTACTAATCATATGAAAATGAGGACGAAGTTAACAGAATTATCCATTATGCCTTAACTCCACCGTGGAAATTAAGAAAATGAGGCCTCTAGTAAGTCATGAATAGAGACAGAACATCCCATTAATGCAGGGCAGCTACTCCTGTCCTCAACTCTTTTAAGATGAGTTATATATCAGGGGACGCTGAAGAAACACCAGAAATACCAGGAGGGGTTATACCCTTTGCTTCAGCCTCCTGAATACATGATCTTTCAGCAAAGAATGTAATGTACCATACTCTCTTTGATGAGAATTTAAATCTTTATATCAAGATCCCACACTGCAACTACTCATGAAAAAGAAATCTATTTTAAAAATAAAACAAAAAGAGTGGGGTTTCCCAAAGAAACCTTTCTGTGGCAAATATCTGGATCCAATTCAAATATGTTTTCGAGCATCTTTAATTTGCAAACGCTCTGTGCCTCTGGATGCCCGACGTCTCTACATAACTTTCACAGTCGTGGCTCCTGAATCTGCATACGGCTCCAGTAATCATTTTTGGCTGTAATCCTTTTGGCATTTACTTAACTGACTAAAAATGTATCTCAGTCTCTCTTTGTCCTTCAAGAGCCTGACATTTTTGAAGAGCTCAGGAAACTAGTACTGGATAAAATGTGGATAATTGTACTGTGGTAATATAAGAAAATATCTTTGAGACATAAGAGCATTATATGTGTAACTTACTTTCGAATGTTTCAGAAAAGTCTTTCAGGACAGAGATAAAGACAGGGAGCAAGATGGATGAAACAAGTGTTAAGGTAACATTTGGAGGCTCCAGGTGAAGAATGTGTGACTAAGTCTTTGTACTGTTTTTGCAACTATTTTAAAAAACAGTTATTTTTAACTAGAAAATAGTTATAAATATTTTTATTTATAAATAAAAAAGTTATTTTTAACCAGAAATTATCTCAAAATAGAAAGTTTTTAAAAATGTTTGTCAGGTTTAGGCCTAAGAATACAATGAATTTAATGTGTAAAGGAGATTTTTATGTAGTAAAAGGAGGAAGATCCCCAAACTGAACTCTGTGTCACCTTTTTTGTAAATGATGAGCCATTCATTCAGAGGAACAGGCAGGCAAATGCCGTAAGGTAACGGCATAGGGTCTTAAAGTGGAAAAAAAAAGAAAGAGAGAGAGAGAGGAAAAATGTTTAAAATATAATATATTTAATTAAAAAGAGTAGTATACTCACTGTCCAACCCAGGATTGCTGATTGTCATTAATGAGATGGATTTCGTCAATGGAGAAGAAATGGCTGATGTACAGTAATTAAATCCCTGTTGTTTAGATCTGTGACATGTCTGTGAAGGAAAAAAAGTAAACAGGTTGTGAGTACCTGCTCTCATATTTCTACATAAGCACCAAATTTTACATTCCGACTCAGCCTAGGGAAATAAGGCAGTACACAAGAGGGATAAGAGCACAGGCTTTGTAGTCAGAAGTCTCCCCTGCCACGAAACAGCTGCTCAACTTCAGAGAAGCTACCTAGCTTTTCTGAGCCTTAGTGTTCTTATCGGTAAAATGGGGATAGTTAGAGTATCCATCCTTTACAGTTGTCTCGTATCCCTCATAATACCTAATGATGTTTCAAACTTCATAAGTGCTTAATAAAACATCTACTGAATGCATAATCAGATAAAAATAATTTCACTGGAAATACCAAAACTACATATAGTTCTTGCTCTTTGAAAATCTAAATATCACTTACAGATATAGTAGGATACCAGTAATATCATTCTTATTTTAAAGAGTTGGAAACAGAGGTACAAACAGAAAGTGTTTTAAGATCACAAGCAAAGTTGCCTGTGCATCTGGACAGAAGCCTAAATCATTTTCACTTCCTCTTCTAAGATTAGACTGCTTCTACATGAACATGAGGGTGACTGAAATTTGACAACTGAACTCCCTCAGTAAATTCACAGCCACTTCAAGGCCATGTAATCCAACCCACTGCAGAAGTTTCTGCAACAAAACCCACGACAGTCAACTAGTGTTTACTAGTATGCTTCCGGTGATGATGGGATCCCTCTCCTTTTGCTTTGAGAGAGGCCATTCTAATTGGCAACTAACTTTAATGACCATAAATCCCTTCCCTTCATAGTAAGCTGAAATCTGTACATGCTGAAAGGGAAGCAATGAAAATCCGTTACCAGGGTGAACTCAATTGCGCCAACGACTTCTGATTATTTAGAGCTTGTTCCATGGGTAACCATGGAGTCTGAGGCAAACAGTTGCTATGTTTTGAATACAACTGTGAGGTCTGAAAAATGACATCAGTGAAAGGCAGAGACCTTCAACAGAAGTTGGCTGCAGGCAACTTGTGCACATCAGTGATACCAGCAGCTCAAATATCCACTCTGAGGTTACACACAAGATGGAAAACTATGGGTGGGCAGAGCCCCCGGAAGGCTAAGCACACAAGGTGCTACACTGTCAACAACTTCAGCTAGGCAGACTCAATCAGAAAGGCCATTAGAAAGACATCACTTACTATAAAACAGGGTCATAGCTAAAATTCCTAGGAATGTCAGTTCAGGAAATGTTATTACATAAACAATATTAAGAAAATTAAAATGTTCTCATTTCCTCATTAAAAGTCATCTACTTCAAAGACATGGAAAAAAACAGTGAGACTAACAGTCTGGAATTCTGAGTTTAATACTGTTCAGCTAATAGCCAGTTACGAGGCTTAGGCAAGTCATTTAAATGGGCTTGAAGTTCTCACACACCAAAGCTTAAGTGGAATAGGAAGGGATATATTGGCTCTAAGTCTATGATTCTGTTCACAAACACACAATTTTTGGTATTTTACGCGGTCCTACAAATGGCTTCCAAAGGATTCTATACACGTAAAATGCAACTTTTTCACTTGTCAGACTTTCCACTTGTCAGAGAGGCTCTCGGTAGTCACCAAATTACTGTTTCTTATTTTTTCCCTCCCTTTTCCTGTTACCATTAGGCTAAATAAATCTAAACCATTTACTTCAATGAATATATTCTCTGTATTCTTGTTATTTTTCTTAACTTTTTCTAAAAAGTATCAGGCCAAGAAGCCATGGGTGGGGGGCCAAGAAGCCACGGGTGGTGGCCAAAAGGAGGTAAAATTCCTTTAGGCCTTCAACTGCATTTTCCTTAGGCCTAAATTCTCTTAGGCCTTCACATGACCATAAGCGATACATTCATTACTAAGGTAATCCTCTAGTGCCAAATTTATATTTGGTCATATCATTGCTATGTAGCAGGATGTAATAAAAAATTAAATTTCTACACAAAACCTTAGTCACCGATTCAAAGAACAGGTTAAGGTTTTTGTTTGTTTAATTTGAAATGTTTCCTTACATTTCTATCTAAAATGCCAGTCACCTATTCAGAGACAGGTGTTTAACTTTTTTGTTTGTTGAATTAGACATGTTTCATTTGAATGTGTATCCTGGAATCCTCTCAGAAGTTAATCCAAAGTCTCCTTGGCCGAAGAGGAGGAAAAAGGACTCGGAGTGGGGTAGGATGCTAGAAAAGCATATGATTCAAATTCTCAACTCAAAAACTCCCTGAGGGTAAGTGATAAAGAGAAGATGAGAACTAAGAAAAAGTCACTTGGTCTGGTTGAAAAGGAAGCCCAGGACCTTCAAGACAGGAATTTCAAGAGCGTGATAGTGGTGGACGTTAGGTGGGGAGAAAGAGAAGGCAGGGAGTGTAGACGCTGTCTCAAATAGCTTGGCAGTGATAGGAAGCAGAGAGAATACTTAGTTGTTGCCTAGACAATGCAATGAGACAAAGAATTTTTTTTCCCCAGGAAGGAGAAACTTAGGACATGTTTTTGAGAATTGGGAAATTTAACAATGGTAAGTAATACACTTCAAGACTCATTTTACTACTGGCGTGGTAAAAGAAGTCCTCAGACAAGAAGAAAAACTCAATTTAATATCCTGGATACTCTCCTAATTTCAAAATGTTTGCTTTGCTGGAATATTTAAATCTATGCAGATTAATGGCACTCTTTAATTAGTATTAAGTGCTAAAAAACTGCTGTGTGCTACACGGAGATTATTACATAGTGGGTAAGTAATCATAGCTCCTAGCCTTATATTAACATAAATCTTGCCTTCTTTGTTCCTAATATGAGGACATATTTAGGGAAATAAAACTAATTTTTTCCAAATTAGCAACATATACCCATTTCAGCCTTACCTGCTGATCAAACATCCTATGTTCTCTCTGGCCTGATTCCAGATCCTCTTCTGAAAGTGACACCAACGAGTCACCCCTTTCCTCGCCACTAAAAGGGTGTCTGAGCTCTTTGGTGTTTGAAGAGTTTACTTCCAGAGATGAGGATGGCTTGTTTCCAATACCAGCTCCTCCTGTCAAGCCTTCTAGACTGAAACTGAACACAGAACCAAGAGTTAATTCATTCTATTTCTGAGTTTCAGAAAGGAAGGAGGATACAAAATCCCTTTAGCTGTATCTCCCTTGCTCATAAGTATTTCTATGTCACCCAGCAAAACCATCTGCAAGGGCATAGCCATGAGCGCCACCTACCCTTCCCCGCAAATATCCTGGTATGCTGAGAAACATACTGCACTTAGATTTTTTTTTTTTTTTAACCTCATTCAACTTATTCAAATGTTGAACCACTTAAGGTCATTTTCTCAGACATTTTTCAATATACCATAGGGACAGGCCACATTAGCTTACTGATCTTTTATTCATGTGTGTTTTTTCCCTTGGTCTGATGTGATCAATCTTTGCCAGAATCTGAACTCTGCAAATGCCAAAGAATTAAATGGCATAAGTAACTTTCAGAAGGCAAAGAGGGAGACCTAGACTTGAGAGAGAGAGAGAATATGAGCATAAGTAACTTTCAGAAGGCAAAGAGGGAGACGTAGACTTGCCCTTGCATCCATCAAGTGGACCTTTATAACTTTACATTCAACTATAGTCTAGGTGACCTTTATAACTTCACAGGTATGCATCCACCCCCAGAAATCCCACATTACGTAGGAACATGACCATCTGTGCACACCTGCCCGGACAACAACTGCTTTGACAGGTTTCCTGAGAATTGTTATTTGCAGACAGGCACATGTGACACCTTAAAGGGCAAAAGCTGAAAAGCTACTGCATCTAAAAGAGGTTTAATTTTTTTTTTTTCCCCTTAATACTGACAAAGGGGAAAAAAGCAAACTTAAGGTTTGGTATCTAAAATGGGATCCCTGGAATAAAGACTATGTGGTTTGCGGAGCGAAAAGCATTTTTTTGTAAGCAGGAGGCTACAGAGAGAGGTTGGCCATCTATCATCCTTGGGGTTGCTAGCCAGAATAATTTACATGCAGTTACAACTGGATCTCAGAATACAGCTGTAGCGGACCATGTCCTCAGTTACAAGCATCTGGAATTGTATTTGAAGGTATACTGAAGCTATTTAGTTATCTCTGCTCAAAGTTAATTGCTACAGGGCTTCCCTGGTGGCGCAGTGGTTGAGAATCTGCCTGCTAAGGCAGGGGACACGGGTTCGAGCCCTGGTCCGGGAGGATCCCACATGCCGCGGAGCAACTGGGCCCGTGAGCCACAACTACTGAGCCTGCGCGTCTGGAGCCTGTGCTCCGCAACAAGAGAGGCCTGTGCAGCGCGATGAAGAGTGGCCCCCACTCGCCGCAACTAGAGAAAGCCCTCGCACAGAAACGAAGATCCAACACAGCCAAAAATAAAAATAAATAAATTAAAAAAAAAAAAGTGTACCTTATTAAAAAAAAAAAAAAAGTCAATTGCTACAAAAAATTTATGTATGCCAGTCTAGAAGGGTTTCTATTTGCTCTTTTTCCCCATGAATTACTTATTATGAACTGAAACCGTATGCCTCTATTTTCTTGAGTAAATTAAGCAATGGATTTTGTTTTTCTTATTTCAATATGACAATAGAAATCATGACTAACTACACGTAAATGTCTCTGTAAAACTCATTTTCAATAGCAGGGATAAGAAGACAGACTAAGTGGAGAAATTTAGTTTTCTATTATGAATTACTTGTAAAGCCTGGGAAAGCCAGATCTATGCTTACCACAAAATTTAAACCTGAAAATGTTTTAGTAATTAAATCTGGCTGCTTAGTTGAGAGAAGAATATGCAATGATGAGGAATCTGTGAGCTTGGAATCTAAACAGATTGGTGGTCTTTGGTCACTTTGTTATACAGCAGCAACTAACACAACACTGTAAAGCAATTAAGCTCCAATAAAAATGTTAAAAAAATAAATAAAGAGATTGGTGGATTTGGAAGTGTAAAAAGATGAGTGCATCTTATTAGCTGCCTTGTTTGTGTTATTGTTTTCCGCAGGATGTAGGAATTCCTAGGATCTGGGAATTAGGACAGATCAAAACAAACAGAAAACTGATTTATCATGCCACGGAGACAAGTCTGTGCAGGAAACACCAAATCTATAGCCACCTGAGCCAAAAAGGATGCATCAGGGTACACCATCCAACTCCTAGGCTGGACCGCTTCAACTGGATCAGTGGTGCCCACAGCAAAGGCGGCACAACACTGTGCTCACAGACAAAGCAGGCTGCCATATGCGTTCCAGCCACACAGAAGCCAGCTCCAAGCCAAAAGCTCAAGTGCCATATTTTATGATTCCCCCTTTGGTGGCTGGACACATAACAATACCATACCTTCTGTAATTAAAGTCAGCGCTCAGGGCAGCAGAGTATTGCACACCAGAGGGACACCAGCTCATACTGGGGATGACATCAAGGGAAGAAACAGAAACGGAAGAAGAGGAAACAGGGATGGGATTATTGGGTTTAAAAAGAAAGGGCATGGTTAGAGACAGACGGATTTATCTGATTATCGAAAAATTAGGAATGTAACATTGATTTAGAACTTAGAAAACGGCTGGAACAAAAAACACGGAAACTTACAATTGTTCTACTGATGTCCATCTACATGATGTGCTGGCAATGACTACGTGAATTCTTTACAGGATAACAAGCCCAATCTTGGAAAACCAAGAATTCCTCCTAGCGAACCCTGAACAGAGAATCCACCCTACCTGTGGCTTCTTCTTTGTTCCAACCTCCACTACTGGGGACAATCTCTCTATACATCCCACCACTCCTCCAACTCCCTTACCCCAGTATCTCTAATCCTTAACTAAAAGGAACGACGACAAACTGCACTAGGGTAGACTCACTGAGTCATCAGTTTTTTTCATGTTCCCATTAAGGATCCATCTAAACCAGACAATTCATATATCTTTCATAATGATACCCAATCAACACTTAGATTCACCTTCAAACCCTAGTCACCAGGCTCCTATGCTAAAGATAAAGCATATAACAATGATCCTGTTTCCTTGTATTTTAATGGTAACGAAGGGATTTCTTTCCTTAAAAAGAAAAGGAATTTTATAGTACTGAGTGAGCAATGTGTCTCTTAATTTTAGGTTTGTATCCACTTTCCCACAAGATTTAAAAAAATCCACTTGATCATCTATTTCCTTGACTATCTCAGCACTGATATTTATTCTCAAGCAGCAAGAACAGAAAATCTGGGGTTGGAAATGCTAAGTAAACATAACCAGCCAAAAAACAACCAATTCAAAATATCAGATACTCTGTGAAAGGAGCTGCACCCATAGGAGAGGATTTCTGATTAACAAAAAAGCTATCATTTAAAAAATAACACTGCTACTATTTTGGCCTTAAGGTCCTCAGTGACATTGTTTTAAGAAGGGGGATAACAGTAAAACCAATCAGCTTCCTGAACCTTCAAATGGGAAGACCTACAGACACCAAAAAAACTCACTTTCATCTTGAATACAGCTGATAACTCTGTTTTGTTGACAAGTGGGAGGTTTTTGACAGACGAAAAAAGACAAGGAAAATGGTGGGAGAATAAATATGAGCTACCTCTATGGATCCTCTAAAAGTAAATCTTAAAAATAATATCATTAAAAAATAATTTAAATGGTAAAACATTTTAAATCAGATTAAATTAATAGTACAAAGCTCACAAGTGCAAAAGCAGATAGTGGAAATACACACCTGAGACATGTCTCTACTAGTCTGCTAAGCAAGACCAGACTGACTTATAATTTACTTGTGGGAGGGAAGCAAGACTTGATATAGTCTGCAGACACACATGAGATTCAGAAGTCCATTCTTTGAAAATTAACTTAATTTGATATCTCTAAACTGTTAATAAAAAGGCACAGTATGCCTAAATAGCCAATTTATTAAAAACAGAACGTAGAAAAAATTAGTGACTGAATATATTTTGCCGATTTATCATTCATTAAAACTAAAATAATGTCTTTCTTTCTACAGATTTAAACTTCCCTTTACTCTCAGAAAATGACAATGATGTGACAGACTGGGATGAAATTTAGGATGAAGAGAACGAAGAACTACAGGGAGACAGAAACCGCATCTGAAAAGCTTTTCTAAGGATTCAGGAAGGAAGCTGCAGATGGTCCTACAGTAGCAGAAAATTTCTTTCACAACTAAGAGTATTTTTGAGAGCATCCTAATTTCCTCAATTCCTCAACTGGGGGGAGGTAACAATTCATGGTCCTTTAGCTTTATTTTGAGATTTAGTAGTTCCAGATTTAAAAAAAACAAAAACAAGTATCCCGCTCCCCCCACCTTTTAATACTTGTTGGAATGTTTCAATTTTAGTAGCTAAGGCTTAACACAAAATTTAAAATTATAACCCATGTTCTTCGTACAGAAATGTGACTAGGGATGAAACCGTCACTGGAGCTGCTGTGATGGCTGTTTCTACATGCTAACCTGGACTGTATCCAGCAACTTGTCATCTTCCAGTGTCATCCAGTGCATGATTTTAATAAGTCCATACTGAAGAGTTTAAAAGAAAGTCAGACAAATATATCTCTAAAGGTTTTAGATACTTCTACTGAAAAAGGCATTTAACAACCTGTTCCCCTGGAGAAAAACTTAACCAGGTTCATGATTATCTAAGATTCATGAGAACATCTGTATTTGAGCTCAACTCTCTGCCTAAAATCTGGAATTAAAGGAAACACCTACTTGAAAAAGATGAAGTGGGAAAGAAAGACTGTTATTTGCCTGCTTCCCAACAAACAGCTTCAGCTAATAGTTAAAAATACCTCTTTACAAGTGTCTCCTAATATGAGACACTAACAGTAATCAAACCATCGTTTTTAGATTTCTAAATTTTTTTCCAAACAAGGGAAGAAAAAGTCACAAATGACTTCTGTACGGTAAATATAAAACAAAACTCAGCATTCGAACAATTTAAAGCAAATCAGCACTTTCTGGCTAGAAATGACTTTTCAGCTTATAAATCACTATAATTTTTAGCTTCAAAATTTTACATGACAAAAAATAATTAAGGAATTGAAAGACTGAGAGGGCCCCTGAGAAATCAGCTGATGCCTCTTACTTGCTTTAAGGAATGACCACATCAGCAGTGGAATGGAAAGTGCCAGGTGGCCTAGGAAGACAGGCTTTCATCACATTATTAAAGAACATGTTGAAAATATTTTAGGGCCTGTACATGAGCACACTCATGTTTCTGGTTCTTCCCCTTTTTTTGGAAAGAAAGAAAAAGTACTCCCCAGGGTCCATTACACAGGCACAACAGACACTTCTTTGAATTCTCCTGGATAAAGCTGGGGAGACCCTATTATCAAAATTATCTGAACACCAAAAAGCACAAGATGGAAAAAATATTTTTTAAACTGTTTTTCAAAAAATAAAAGTAGAATACGAAAAAACTTCAAATTCGAGAAACCATTTCATATGGAATGGACATTAGCAATTAATAAGTACCTGTATTTTATTTGTCTGAAGCAGACATGACATTATTTAAAAGTAGACTATTTAATCACAGATGAAGCAGAATGAGATGCTTGTTAGTATAAGCTCAAAGGCAAACAGTTAGTCCATCAAGTTAGTGAGCTCTGTACCTTCTCCTATGAATGGGAGGTCTCCTGACAACATCCCCAAGAACTCGCATTGAACTGAAAATGAATGGTGGAAGAGGTCAGTGTCTAGTTGAAATAAAATGGATACAAATGCATGAAACATACAGACATCACACTGGGAAGAGACACAATCGCCAAAGAGAAATAGTTCAGGGAGTAAGGGAATGAAAGAATGTGGAATCAGGAAAATATTATGACCAAAAAGGCCTGATAATTTCTGAGAAGGGCTACTTTGCTCCCTCCTTGCTCCAAGGAGTTAATCAGGTGACCAAGAATGAGGTTTCTTAAATTATAAAAGTAAAAGGATTTTTAAAAAAGGCCATTCAAAACTTTAAAAGGGTTTTCTTAAGACTCTACAATTCAGGTTACACTAGATGCAGATAATACTACAAGAATTAGTCAAACTAATTAATGTGAACCCTAACTCTCATTCCATTATCTCCAGAGGTATTGGGACAGGAGTGCTAAGCAATCCTTAATGATAAACTCAAACAGGAGGTTCCATGGTATCACATAGGTTGAAAATATAAACAATTTAGGTGATACGGTTCTAATCTTAGCTCAGTCCTAAAATCACCATGTAATCTTGGGCAAAATCATTTAATCTGAGCTTCAATTTCCTCATTGGAGCTACATGACCCATGAAGGCACATCTAGCTCGGAAATCAAAGTCATGGCAAAGGGATCCATAGTGGTTTATAAAGGAAAACAGATTATATATAAAATAAATCCTCATTTCTCAATGTTGTCATCATCTAAGACAAGTATATCCTGTCAAGAAGCTTCTCTTGCTTCAGGAAGGGAATTGTGGCTGTAGGGATCATTCCCCCAACCTTATTTTTTCTTGTGGTGTGAATGCTTAAAAAAAAAAAAAAAAAAAAGTACAGCTTGAATACAGCTGGGAAAGCTGGGAAGGAAAGTTTTAGAAACTGCTTTTTACATAATCTAGGATTTCAAATATATATAAAAACTGCCCATCAGATAAAGCAACCGCTTATTTTTAAGCTTAGCATCCTGAACTCCACCCCAGAATAATACGGAGTCGTAGAAAGAGCGCCTGACCAGGAAACTGGAAACCTGGATCCCACTGACCTTGGGTAAATGATATAAACTACCTGCAGAGTCTCATCTGCAAAAATGGGGTTAATCCCACCTGACTCATGAAGAGGTTGCAAAATTACATGAGACAATGTGTTACTAAAAGAATCTGAAAAGGGTAGCAAGTCAGGAAGGTATAAGGTATGATGAAGGCAGGGACTTTGTTCACCTCTGGGTCTCCAGAACGTAGAAATGCCTGACATGCAGGCGGTGCTTAATATATGTTGGCCGAATAAAAGAATAAATGAGTGAGTGAATGTGATCAGATTACATGTACTTATAGCTATGAGCCAAAATATTAGGAGGTCAAGGAATTTTTAAAAAGCAAACAAACCAATAACTGCTGCCGGTGAACCGTTTATATCGATTGTTTTACAACTGTCAGCCTCCTCCCCTGGCTGCTTGTCCTCATTAAGCAAGCAGCTTTGGAGCAGGCACACCTTTGTACATACAGTAGGCATCATGGCACTTGTTCTTTACACTTAAAGCCATCTGCTTAAATTCATCTAGGCAGCCAATGGTCAGAAGCCAATCCAACTTTTCTTACAGCCTGCTTCCAAACTGAAGGTATGAGACTGGGTGGCACTTACAAGAGAGCCCCAAGACTGAGTGATACATGGAAAAACAGCAACAATTGAATGATTATTATGATCTCTTAAGGATTAAACACTGGTAATTTAGACTTCATCAAAACTCTCTGCACTAGAAACAGATGGCAATTTCTATGAAGCACTGTGAAGACTTAGATGTGTTGAGACTGTAAGAGTTCATGTTTATTTCTTAATTCAAAATTGACATGAAACTATTCCCCCCCAAATTTTCTAATCTCTGAATTTCATGAACAAATCTGGTCTGAAAAAATGCTACCATTTATTAAACACCCACGTGACTGACATACTTCACTTGTAATCTTTATTATTACAAATATTCTGAAAGGCAAGTGTTTTACGGATGAGAAAGTTAAAGCTCAGAAGGGTCAAGTAACTTGCCAAGGTTATCCACATAGTAAGTTATAGAGCTAGAGTTTGAACACAGATTTTCCTGATTCCAAAGCCTATATTCTTTCTTCTATACCATGGGGTCCCCTAAAATCTTTTACTAATAACACCAAATCAAAAGCAAGCAGACACTGAGAGACCAGACAAACAGCCTGCCGTCTCACCTCCGCTGGTTCATTTCTGCGTCACTGGCTGCGTTCTTCCCAGGACCCCAGCTGTGCCTCCGGAAAGGGGACAGAGAGCGCATAGAGCTCCTCAGGACAGAGCAGCTCGCAGGCACTTCGGTGATGCTGTCCATCTCCTCCTCTTCCATCTCACCGGAGCCAGCAGGCTCACTCTCACTCTCTCGACCCTCAGCTCCCACCCCATGGTTGTAGAAACCATCAAGACATTGTTGGTCTCTGGACCTGTTCAAATTTGAAATCTGGGGGAGGGACACATCACTGCCATGAGAAGAATGTCGATCCAAGGACGCTGTGTCATCGGTGGAGGAACTGGATCCAGTGATATCACAGGCCAACTGTTCTTCCTCAGGCTGTAATGGAGAGAAAGCACGTATGGTTGGAAATGGCAGGACCAAGCAGACAGCTCTCTGTTATTCCCCATCGAGCCAGTGCCTTTACAGTGGGTAGGACAGGCAAGATCACAGTTGGCTTCAAACAGCTTTCTTTCTTAAAAAGCATGATCACAGATGGATTCAAACAGCCTCCAGTAAAGGTAGGGCCGAGGTCTATGTTCTTTTTACCCTTTTACCAGAGGTGCTAGATGGGAAGTACATCATTTTCCCTTTCTTACAGAGGAACAGATCTAATTCAAGTCAGTTTTTTTCAGTCAATACCATCAACTGAAATGAAGGGAAACTATGTCTCTGAGGTTTCTGCTTATGAAAACTCTAAATTCATACCATATAAAGTTTAGGGTTTTTTTGTTTTGTTTTGTTTACAAGCCTTAACTGAAAACAAGGTAGTGTGCTTGTCTACAACAGTGATATACTGAAGTTTATATTCCAAAAGTAAGTCTAATTGTTTTCAGTAGCATTTTGAAAAATGCAGAAGAGCTTATTATCCCACCTAAAGTCTGCCACAAATGCCCAAATTCTGGCCACGAACACCTAAGTGCAAGAAATCTATCCCCTTTTTTCCTTTAACTGAGTACTGGCTGAGTTTTATCGAGCCAAACTGTACATAAAATCATCAGTCCTGGCAATGCAGCCTTTGATAAAGTGATGATACGCTTTCCCTGGCCAACTTCTAGAGCCTAACAGGAATTGTGCCATTTGGATCCCAGTAGCCTGACATTCTCTAAGTGCTGAAAGACACCAGAACACATAATTTGATGGGTGAGGGAAAGGTAAGCGTCATGGCATTCAAAAAATAAATTTACCCAAAAGATAAGTAAAGTGTCTAAAAAGACACATGCTCACATTCTGAGTTACAGATGTGGGCACTGTACTATCTTAATACCTTTATTTTGCGTTCTTATGGGATAGGGAGCAGGGAATAGAGAAAGGTATTCTCTGATTTTTTTTTTCCCCCTTCACGGTATTTCCCTAATTAGTCAGTCTACTCAGTTTTAATTAGGAGTAACGAAACTTACAGTTCTTCAAGAAAGATTTTAAAAATTATGGAAACTAATGAGCCCTGTTAGCTTTGAAACAGAAAACAACTCCCATACTAAAGGGAGTGCCACTTTAAAGGCTTAACATAACACTGCAAAAGCACTCTACCTTCTGAAAGCATTCTTTATACCGCTGGGGCTGGATCTCACAAGCTCATATGAGCTTTTTTCCCCACCCTGTAGAATCCAGTTTCCTACGTTAATTGCTCTTTAAACGATGAGTTAGGGAAAGATACGAGGGGACCATTGGACAGTCAGAAATCTGAGGCCCAGACTGTCTCCTGGGCTCCCCCACACCCCCCCAAGTACAGGAGAAGCAAGATTTGAACGGAGGTTGATTTCAACTTTTAAACTGCCCTGTTCTGTTATCTTAAAAAAAAGAAAACCAACCCTGTAAGGATAAGATCACCTTAAAAAAAACAAAAACAAAAACAAAAAAGAAACCACTCTGTAAGGATAAGATCTCAAAGTCAATATCAGAAAAGTCCTCAGTGTTCCCTTCACTGGGCCACACTGTAAAATAAAACTATATGCTTTACCAAGTAGATTCTAAAACAGGGTAGGTCTTGTTTTAAAATAAAATTATCGATGACTTCTTTTAAGTTAGTGAGGATTGACCTGGACATCCTAAAGTTTCTATTCCTGGGGCCACTCTCCACAGAAAGGGAGACTATAAATGGTCATGAATACCAACTTTAGAATACACTTTTAGGATGTCTTAGCTTTTTCACTGTACTGTGTTGAATAGTAGTGTCCTCCTCAAATTCACATCCTTTTCGGAATGTGACCTTATTTGGTTGAGTCTTCGCAAATGTTATTAGTTAAGATGAGGTCATATTACACTAGGGTGGTTCGTGAATCCAAAAGGAGTAGTGTCCTTATAAGCAGAGACGGCAGCCCCTCTGATACATTGCTTTCAGGACCTCCTGCCTCCAGAACTACGAAAGAATAAATTTATATTGCTTCAAGCCACCAAACTTGTGGTAATTGGTTACAGCGGCCCTGGGAAACTAAAGCTGCCTAAAGCTGCCTAAATGTCTAATTCTCCAAACAATACCAAGGGACAAGCAGAATGGGCATCAAAAAAGCAAAATGTGTGACAAGCCTGTTTTAAAACACACAGGCAAGGCTTCAAAAGACATGAAAGCTTTTGAGCTGAAGTTTCCATTTATCACACATTCTTCGTACAAGTTAGCTCTTCCCAGTGTGAAAATGACTTGCAGATGGTAGAACAGGTATTTCTCTGTAAAAAGGAGAAATCTGCCTAGCATACAGCCTCAACATAGCCTTGTTCCCTGTGTGTGCTATGGCATTTCTTAGTGTGTACTTTTAACTCTGATTTTTAAAAAAAAACAAAAAAAAACACAAAGTAAAAGATCTGGGAGTTTTTTCATAGTAACACGTGATTTCTTTAGCTTTGCATTCCTGATCCTGATTTAAGAATTAGGTTCACACAGTATAATATTCTTACACTCAAGTATTTTTGTGAGCTAGCATTTATTATCTGAAAAGGGAAAAATAGGACAAATTCAGAAATTAAGACTGAGCTCATTTATTAAGTACTGAGGCAAATGGTTTTAACTTTAGATTGAACCTAAAGAAGGCTCTAAATTACTTTTTTCCAAGTTTTTTTTAGCGTTCTCAAAAGAATTTCCCAACTTCATCACATCTTTACACTACCTTTGCAGACTAGAAAGTAGTCAGTGGTGTAATGAGAACTCAAACCCGGAGTATGGTCGCAGCCTTTCTATAGCTAGGTATGTGTCTATGGATAAGTCACATGATGATCTTTGGATCTAAAGGTTAGAAATTAATATAACGTCTGTTGAAAAGTATTGTCCATTTAAATCATGGATAACAGAGGAAAGAAGGAAAGGAGGTTTTTAAAACTTCTGAACTGTTTTTGCAATGTTCCCTTTCCAGTCCCTGAATTTGTTAGTGCTAAAGTTCTTAGAGATATCTGCCAAATAACAGATGTGAGAACTACTACTTCCACCATTTTCCTCCCTTCTCAAAAAAGTACCAGATCTTGGGGGATACTGCTTTTTCATTTATATATATTAGAAAGGGAAAAAAATGATGGCTTCTGACATAGACAGAATGTTCCATGCCTAATATTTGAAGCTCCTCTTAAGAGTTTTTGAGTTATGTGTCAGTCTTTCTTCAGAGAGGTCTTTTCTCTTAAAATGTCTGCTAATTAAACGACTTTCAAGACTTAGGAAATTATTCCTGATTGTCTGGAGGAATGGTGCCATGGGATCAGTTAAACTAACACATTTTTTAAAACTTAGTTTTGAATCCATGTAAATCAAATGTAGTAGTTAAACTGATCCCATGGCGCCATTCCTCCAGACAATCAGGAATAATATCCCAAGTCCCATATATATATATATATATATATATATATATATATATATATGTAATATAAATATATATTTATATGAATACTTATGCATTTATATATAAATACATATAAGAATGAAAATATATGTGTATATATTTTTTCATTCTTATAAACAAATGGCCAAAACACAATTGTGATGAGTATTAAGACTGGGTTAGGGCAGAGAAGTAGAAGAGATGTTAAAAGGTGGAAACAGGAGAGAAGGGGTGGTTGGGAGTCACGTATGTATGCGAGACAGCAAGCATACTAGGGAAACTAAGACCAAGTCTGTACCTGAGACTGACACACAAATCCTTCCTCTCTTGAGTTTTCATAATTGGTTTCCCTCCTGCATACAGGAGGATGGGAACACACACAAAAAACTATCATCTCTACCATCAGCTTCTCTCTCCTTGGGGTTTATAAAATTTTGAAAATCTGCAAATGGTTATCAGGCTAGAAAAACCCAATAGGCGTCAGAGAGAATGCCCTCTGAGCACTACAAAGGTGTGAGAGTGGCTGGTCTTTCCAACACTAGCCTTACACAGACAGTTCTGGCTTCAGGGGCAGGGGCTGAGTCCAACAGAGTGACCCAAGGATTCTTGGGTTTGCTTAATTTAAGCCCAAATAAACTAGGGAGAATGAAATTACAAAATAATTACATAAGTAAAAGTTAATGTAAAAGTCCAAAACAAATGATGATGTTTATATAAAGCTTGAGAGAATCTATTACTTAAATATATGTGCAGTATAGCTATTATATAAATTTGAATAATAATTATTTACTGGATACTCACCATGTGTGGGCCTCTATACTAAGTGATTTCGATGTATGATTTCTTTTAATCCTCACAACTATTTGATTTAGTAGCTATTCTTATTCCCATTTTATAGATGAGAAAACTGAAGCTCAGTGAGGTTACATAATAAACTCAAGTTTCTAATTTAACTGATGTGGAGTAAGGGCCAGACTTTTTGTCTTTGTCTTTTTCCCTTCTTCTTCTTCTTGTTCTTCTTCTTCAAGCTCTCCAGGTGATACTAGGTACAGCTAGGATTCAATCCTATTGCTAAAAACTACAGAGCTGTTACTGCAGCTGGGGGCAGACAAATCAATAACAAGCTAGGACACAGGTAGCAATAACTATAAAAATGTGATAAGTTACACTTCATCAAAATTTTAAAAATTCAGTGCATCAAGACATAATTATCAAAGTGAACAGGCAGCCATAGAGTGGAAGAAAATATTTTCAAAACGTAAATCTAACAAAGGACTGGTAACCAGGATACATATATAGAATTTCTACTTCTCAACAACAAAAAGACAAATGATCTAATTTTTTTAATGGGCAAAAGAGATGAAGAGACATTCCATAAAGGAAGATACACACAAGTGGCCAATAAACACATGAAAATGTGTTTAACATAATCATTAGGTGTCAAGGAAAAGCAAGTCAGAAACACAGTGAGATACCACTACACGCACACCAGAAATGCTAAAGTCAAAGCAAAACAAAACAATTATACATGTTGGTAAGGACGGGGTGCCACGATAATTCTCATTCTTGCTGTTGAGAATAAAAAATGGTACAACCACTTTGGAAAAAGGTCTGGCCATTTCTTATAAAACTAAACCTACACTTAACGATATGATCCAGAAATTCCACTCCTGGGTATTTATTTAAGAGGAATGATAATATTTATATTTCATTTATATGAAGTTCTGAAATAGGAAAAATTAACCTGTGGTAGAAAAAAATTAGAACAGTTGCTGCCTCTAGTGGGCTAGAGAGGAGACAGACTTGGGAAGGGGCATGAGAAAACTTTCCAAAGTGATATATCCTTATGGGGGTTTAGGTTACGAAGATGGGTGAATGCATTAATCAAAGGTCACTGAGGTACAGCTGTTATGGAAAACAGTATGGAGGTTCCTCAAAAAATTAAAGGCAGGACTAACTGCCATATATGATCCAGCAATCCCACATCTGGGTATATATCCAAAGGAAATAAAGTCACTGTCTTGAAGAGATATGTGCACTCCCATGTTCAAAGCAGCATTATTGACAGTAGCCAACACATGGAAATATCCTAAGTGTCCACTGACAGATGAATGGATATAGAATTATTCAGCCTTGAAAAAGAAGGAAATCCTGCCGTTTGCGATAACATGGATGCATCTTGAGGGCATCGTGCTAAGTGAAATAAGCCAGACACAGAAAGACAAATACTGCGCGATCTCACTTAAATGTGAAATCTAAAAATGTCAAACTCATAGTAACAGGGAGTATACTGGTGGTTACCGGGGCCTGGAGGGGTGGGGGAAATGGGAAGGTATTAGTCAAAGGGAACATACTTTCAGTTACGAGATGAGTAAGTTCTGGAGACCTAATATACACCATGGTCACTATAGTTAATAATAAGGCACTGTATCCTTGAAATCTGCCAAGAAAGTAAATCTCAAGTGTTTTCACCACACACGTAAAAAGTAACTATGTGAGGTGACAGATATGTTAGTTACCCTGATTGTGGTAATCACTTCACAAGTATGTATGTATATATGTAAATGTATATAAGTATTATGTATATGTGCATTTATATATATATATAAAAACAACATGTCATACACCTCAAATATATATGATTTTTATTTGTCAATTATAACTCAATAAAGTTGGGGGGGGAGTCATTGAATGGTACTCTTGAGACTGCATACTTCATTGTATGTAAATTTTATTAAAAAAAACCCAACAACCCTATAAACAAATACTGAATTCTAAGTATTTAGGGGTGAAGTGTATTGATATCTGTAAGTTATTCTGAAGTGCATCAAAGAAATTAGATGAACTGGTGGGTGGAAGAATGAGAGACAGATGCATAACTATGTAACAAAGCAAATATAATAAAAAGTTAATTGCAGAATTTAGGTGGTGGATGTTCACTGCACAATTCTTCTAACTTTTCTGTTTCAGAATTTTTAAAATAAAATGTTGGGGAAAAAAATGCCTGATTGGCTTTCTTAACCAGCGTTACACCATATAGGTATGATATAGATATGTATATAGAGAGGTGTAAACATTATATACACTTACATACATAGAAATATAGAAATAGCTATGCAGTTTATACCTTATTACTACACCTGAAGGAATCATGCTTAATACTGCCAAAATACTAGTCCTTTCATTTTCATTCATTTGCTCGTCAAATACTTATAAATTATTATCTATTATATTATACACAGGGCACTCTGCCATGTGCCTTGAAAATAAAAGCTCATATTTTAAAATCCTAATGTATGCCAATCACTTAATCCATTTATGTGCAATACTTTATTTAAGTATCTGATAGCAAGCATCAGCCCTGATTCACAGTTCTGAAATTACAATAATTTCAATACTTACGCATAAGTGATTATAGTTTTTCTAATTTGGATTCTGTAAACATATTTACTTTTATCTCTAAAAGTTTAAAATAAAAGGTAAATTTTTGGCTTGATGTTTCACAGTACATGTTGTGTGGATGACCACAGAGGAAGGCTTTTAAGTACCTGAGAGCAAACTACAGCATATGAAATAAAGGATTTTCCTTTAAGGGTTAGCATCTTAGGGGAGTTACTTTGATTTTCTTAATCAATTGTGGATATGTCTTATAACTTGGAGGAAAAAACAAGGTGTAAGGGCTTTACTTTATCTCTGGGAAAAGAGGCAGCAACTATTAGTATTTTCTGTGGCCTTCAATTATCCTTCTTAGCTAGTGCCAGAAAGCGTCCTAGGATTTCTTCTCACGTTAAAAACAAAATTTAAATTTTATGCTGTTGACCTATGGAAAAGAAAGAACTTAGAAATGAGCAAATATCCATAAGAATAAACATGAAGCTCACAACACTCACCAAAGAGTCATACTTGCCAGGAGGCAGGCATACTGAGTGGAAACATAAGATTAAGTGGAAAGTTCTGACAAACGCCGCAGGCTAATGTTAAAGAGACCTCTGTTAAGGCCAGAGTCACACAAGTGGCTGCAGGAAGTGACCTAACGCACGACTCATGGTTCACAGAAAAGGATGTTGCAATGCCTTGCCTACAGATTATTTTTTAGAGAAGGGAGAGTGGGAGGGCTGGAGCCTGAGAAGAAACTCTGGGACAGTCTGATGTTTCACAGTACATGTTGTGTGGATGACCACAGAGGAAGGCTTTTAAGGAAGTAGATGATGGCCTGTCTGCCACTGCCATGCTTCTATATAAAGCACTGGTTATTAATGCAGGTGTCTGGAGGTTGAGAGCAAAATAACAGAAAATGAACAGATTTCAGAGTTAGGGCTAGGTACAAATCTCAATTTTGTTACTTACCAGCTGAGTAATTTTGAGTAAACTTCTTTACCAATCAGAGCCTCTATATTTCCTCAGCAGTATAATGAAGATAAGACCACCCACCTTGCAGGGTTGCTGGGAGCATGAAATGTGATCACATACGTAAAAAATTCTGTTCAGTGCCTAGTATAAAGTAAGCATCTTGTACACATGAGTCTGTCTGTCTCCTTTTCCTTTCACATGTAAACCCTTGGTTTTATGAATGCTAGAGAAAACATTATTGCAAAACCTCTCTGTCACTAACAACCGTGGTAGAGCGGAGACACTAAGAGGAAGGACCCTCCAAATCTCGCCCCCAGGCCATCAGACATTCTTCTGTCAGCATGAAGAGGTAAAAGTGCATCGCCATTTCTAGACTTCCTGAGGCACCCCAGTATGAAATGTTGGTAAAAGTTTATTCAGAGATATGCTGCAACCTTTAAAAATTGTATCTGTCCAGTCATCCTGAAAAAACTGCCAAATCTAGCACTGGCCATTTGTATGAACAATCTCCTAAGTGCTTTTGGCAGTTTGAATAATTAGGTAAAATGCAGTAAATTCTAATTCTCCCTAGCTAGGAAAATCATTCAATTTAGTAACCAGAAATAACTATCATTCTGCAGAGATGGTAACACCCAGGGCAAGCTGTCACGCACCTAGGAGGTTCAAGCAATTATTTCTTAACAGAGACTTTGCAATTTGTTAAAAATTTCTAACTAAGAAAAATTTTCACACATATATAAATGTTTAACAAATCCTCATGCATCCATGACCCAGCTTCAGTGATTACTGATGACTGTTTTAAAGCTGGAACTTAGAGATATTATCTAATCTATTTATCTCAGACAAAAGCAATACATTTTTAAAGACATGCACCTTTGGAATGGTATTCCCCTTGGGGGGAGGCAGACACTTTAGGAGTCCTTACAATGAAAACCTCAAAATCACAGTGGAAATTACCTAAATTCTGTTGGCTAAAAAAAAAGATCATATTGGTGTCCCTCTCCCTAAATAACTTCAGAGAAGGACAGATCCTCCAAGTTGTGTGGACTTTTTGCTTTACAGAATCCCTTCTATGAGTAACAATTCCATGAGTCTTTCCAAGGCCCTCTGGAAGACAATGACCACAAGGAAAAGGAAGGAGGAAAAGGGCGAGGGGAGGCCAAGCGGCCATATGAGAGCCGCTGAGCAAAAATGAAGGGAAAGTGAAAGTAAATGCACAGAGGCTTAAATACATTCCAGACCAGAGTCCCAGAACGGTAAGCCCAGAACGGTAAGCCTTCTTCTAGCGTAACTTTTAAACCCAGCATCATCACGCTGCCTTGGAGAACCTCATCAGCCACTAACCCAACCGCTCTCATCACTTCTCCAAAGTCATCGTGAACCCTCACAAAGGCGTCTGCACAGCTGCCTTGTTTCTGCCCCCTCAGCCACTCTCTATTATAAAGACAAGCACTTGTGGCATATAACTGAGTACCATTTGCTGATCCTGCTGTGGGAAAGGCCTCTATTCTTCTTAGGAGACAAAACCAACCTTGCTGCAACTAGATACAAACATAAGCAAAAGAAAGCAACCCCCCCACCCCCACCACTCTCTTAGAGCCTCAAATTATATGAAAACACGAGGTGATTCATGTGGATGGGCTTGGCTTTTCACTAGTGAGAAAGCTTGGATTCCTGAGCAGAGCTCTAGAAACTTCCAATGAAGCAGGCTCGATGAGGACGGGTGACATCACCAAGCTCAGCAGCGAGCTTCAGGCCTAAACACATTAATCAGAAGGCTCTGTGGTTAGTTTATACACATGATGTCATACAGTCTGAGCTGTGGTTCCTTCCTGCCCCCTGAGAAGTATTCACTGTCATCTGATTTAATTCACATTAAAGGAACTTCCATTTCTTTAGGCTTCAATGTGAGCTTCAAAACCTGCACGTAACCAGCCATGATTCTACAGAAAATAAAGTGGCCAAGGCCTCTTTCTAAGGCCTGGCAACCTGGAGCTTCATTCTCTGAAAGGGAGCATTCACACTTCTCTAAGACCTGAAGAGAAGCCCTATAAGGCTAGTAGGAGTCACACACTGAGGCCAACAGTACCTTGGAGAAGATAATGCTGTCCACTTCTTCACTGGGTGAGTGGAAGAGGTCAGAATCACTCCCAGATTCTCTTTTAAGGACACCTTGTTTTGAGGCACACTCTCTGCCCAATCCAACATCCAGGAAGTTATCACATTCTGAAAAAGAAAATTTATTCAACCACTGCTTTAAAAAAAAAATCAGTTTCTTTTCATTCCAGCCTTTTAAATCAACCAACTGATCAATCCCCCTCCCTCCTCATACTAAGAAGCTGTAAAGGACACAGTCGAATTACTAGCTTTCAATTCTCAGTTGATACAGTTACTACAGGACAACCATGAGTTTGTCATGTAAACCACAGGTACAGAAAGATAAAACAATGATTTAGAACCATAATTCCACCTATGTATTTAAATAATGATCTTTTCCTCCCGGTAGTTACAGAATTTATTTCTTTTGCTACCAAAATCAGAAGTTCCTTATTAGGAAACTATGTGATAGGGTTTGTGGGCAATTTCTGTTTTGAGACTTAAGTTCCTTCTGGAAACTTGTTACTTTATCAAAATACCGAGATAAAAGACAAAGGGGGAGCATAACTAATAAAACGTATCAGTGTATTAAACTCACGGGTTCTATTAAGCAATACCAGAAATATAACTATTTAAATTCTCCTACCTTAAATAGATCTGACATTGGATGAATAATGTGATGAAGAAAAATATATAATCTAGAATCTGTTTTCAGTTCAACAACTAGGATATGGACTCTGGTGAACCAGACAGAGGGGGCCTTGATAGAAATATTACATTGGTACATCTAGGGATTCTAAAGATCTGTATGC
Source organism: Balaenoptera musculus (assembly GCF_009873245.2). Lineage (NCBI taxonomy): Eukaryota > Metazoa > Chordata > Mammalia > Artiodactyla > Balaenopteridae > Balaenoptera > Balaenoptera musculus. The sequence continues at coordinate 41,874,301 of NC_045786.1, forward strand.
TTAAATTAGCAAAGTATTTAACCCATTCTCTTCTTTAACTCTGTAAACAAAAAGGACATGTGACCTGATGACAGCAGATAAAAATATCTCTATGTACATAGTGAAACCAAGAAAGATATCAACCTCCTTCAAGAAGTTTTGAAGAATGAAGCGTTTCCATTCTAGTTAGCATTATGCATGATTTGGAAAAACATACGTACGTTTATCAAACCTGCAGGTGATACTAAGTGATGAGGGACAGAGTAGATAACCTGGCTACCTAGCAGTTCATGAGAACTTTACCTGGAGGTTTTGCTTGAAAGCAAATTCAAGAGGAGTTGACAATACAAGGTTATGGCAAAACAAACAGAAATACTAATAGTTTTAGGCTCTATTAATAGACAATGCACCCAAATCCAAAATGGGGACTGTCTGGCCAGTATGTGCCACCAACACTGCACCTATACGGTTGTGTTTGTTCCTAAATATTGATAAATTAAATTAAAACACTGATAAACAAAAATGCATGCATGGTAATGAGGTCACCATGAGTGGAAACACCTGAGATGCATTCAGGTTGCAGAGGAGCTTGAAGAAAACGTGTCTGAGGATGGCTTCAGATTTGCCCTGTGCCATTCAGGGGGGAGAACAAAGTCCGCCAAGTGGAAGCCAGAGCTTCACTATAACGGGGCTTCGGGCCGTAGGCTGGCAGCCTTATAAAGTCATGAGGCTTGTTCACCAGAAGGGCTGGAGCAAAGGTTGAGTGACCGTGGCAAGACATTTCGAAAAAGCTGTCTGCGCAGAAGTGGAAGTGGAGACTGAACTAGACGACCCCTAATGTCTCTTTTAATTCTTACAGTCTATGCTTAGACAATAAATGTGTGTGTGTGTGTGTGTGTGTGTGTGCGTGTGTGTGTGTGTGTGTACAGGTCTGTGTTCAGAGATAATGAGAAGAGGAAGTTTTTCTTACCTAAATTAACTAATAATTGATCATCAATAAATAAATAATTTGCCCTGCATTAGCCAGGAATCTTAGAGGAAGGGTCAAAGAGGCACTGCACTGATACAGGTCATGAATCACTTGTCAATAAAATTACCTTTTCTATTAGTTAGGCATTTGACTAGGTACTGGGAATTATCCAAATAAAAAGAGATGTCTAATGTTTGTGTGTATGTGGTGGGGGGGAGTAGTTTACAATTTTGTAGTAGAAATGAATATATTAAGAGGTAATTTCAACACAGAAGTACAGAAAGGATGCCATAGGAATAGAGGCACGGCCCGCAGATTAATCTGAAAATGTTTCAGTTAAAGAAAAAATTACCTTGGTCCATTTCAGTCTTGGTCCAAACTATCTCTGAGTGTGTTAGTTAATGGGAATAGCCTTGCCTTTCAAAGGCCTTTCAAAGACTGGAAATCATGGGGAGTCTGGAGTTCTGGTCCCTTTTTTCCCACATCCCAGAGTATGTACTAACTTAGGTGGAGCTGGTGGCTGTGATTTTTCTACTTGTTCCCCCCACACCTTTTCCCCACTTGGAAAAATCAGAAACTCCACTCCATGGTTGAGGGGAAAATAGGGGGACTGGCCAAGGAAAGAAAGGGCTGCCGCAGCAACTATGCTAAGGTGCTAGCTGTCCAGCTGGCAGTCAAACAGACCACGTCCCAGTTCCAGACCTGGGAAACAGAGCAGCTCAAGACATTCTAATGGAAAATCCACGGGGGAGATCCAGACTCAGCCCTGGCAGGAATACCTCACCCAGAAAATAAATCCAAGCCAGCACTACAAGGGACCACAAACCAAGTCTGGGATGAGAATCTGCTGCTGTGATACAATGTTGGTTGGTGAGCTGGGGCGGAGGGAAGACTATGAAAACAAGGAACAAGGGAGAGAAAAGGACCTTAAGACATTATGAAACCCCGCAAATGGAAGTGGGGGGGGACCCTAAGGCAGAGCTAATCTATACCCCATTTCACATGTGTTGACAAGTTTTCAAAATGGATGAAATCTTTCCTTTCTTCTTACATGCTCCCTTCCTAAGGAATAAAGAGGAGCAGCAAACAAAGGTATAAACAGGAACGAGTGATCACTGGTTTCAGAGTGAGGCTGATGTGGCTCAAATCTGGATCTGAATACTTATAGCAAAAAAGATCCCAGGCAAGAAGGAATTTGACCCTCTACGTCTCCATTTCCATACCAATGAAATGGGATGATTTGTACCTCCCTAAAATAGTTGTAGGGATGGTTAGAAATAATTTATACATATAGTAACCAGAACTCCGCCCCTGAGGACACAGCAGGCATGTGATAAACATGCCTAATGGAGTTAAGGCTTCATTAACCTGTAACGTGTGATTTGACAAGTATCCAGTAAGGACATTACACCTTGAGGTGGGCCAGCCCCATTTTATGACCCATATATAAATCTGTCTATAACTTTTGTGTCCTGAGCCACTAGCTTTTTAAAAGCTAACAAAATGTGCACTTTTAAAGTGCTATCTAGTCTTTTAGGTTTCAATTATACATATTTAAACAAATTATAGTTGGGGAAGGGTAGGAAAACTTACCAGCAGCCCACTCACTGGGCTTTGCTGAACCATGTTAATCATAATGCATCTGTATTTATTTCTGTTTAAATAGGTTTGCATTTATCCTGGATTGAAGAGTATACAAAGTGATTTTAAATGTTACTATCTTATTTAGTCTAATACTATTGCTCTCTTGAGCTGTGTTTAAAAGTAAAAGAAAGAAACCTACATGACTGAAATTACCTAGAATTCACAAAAAACTATGCCTAAAATAAAAATCTCAGGTCTGAAGTTCAGAAGCATAATCCAGATCTTGGGTTTTGATAAACTGAAGTTTAAAAAGAATCACTCTAAAAAGATCAAAGTCTTTTGGGGGCTGGGGTATGGAAAAGGTCAACAAAATTCAAGATTATGCCCTGGGGAAAATGCTCAGGGGTTCAAAATTCATTTCCTTAAACGAGTAAAATAAACTGCAGCATGTGAAGAAACTTCCTGTGAATATTCAAATTATGAGGCAACCTCTACATAGCAGACAGTTTCACTGCTTGAGTGGTTGAGAGTAATTACACTTTTAGAAAAGGCCCCAAACAGCTTAAAGAACCAAAACATAGTAAGTACTATACTTTTAAGTAGAAGATTCTAGGGGGAGAGATGGGGAAAATGTAAGTTATATCTGTGAACAAGGTCAGTCTTATAATATTCGGAGACCCGAAACACAACTACAGCATAATAATATCCTTTAACCTCTTTCTCCACGTGAGAGAAAAATAGAAAAGAACTTTTCATAATTGTTCTGACACTTCCTTTGGAGCAAAGTCAGAGGATTGAGAACCAGTAGGAAACTTCTCTGGAGATAGAGAATTTGAACCATTTGTCTTTAAATTTAATACTACTGCAGGACATCCACAGCTAATCTGTCTCTAAAAGGACCAGTAAATGAAAACTCGGTAATTTTTAAAGGTCAGTGAAAATCGGGAAGGTTAACAGAGGTTTTGTTGGGTAAAGTCGACTCAAGAGCCCAAAATGCAAATTACCAGCTGCAAGAACAGTCACAGAGACTTCAGTTACTCACCAGGTCATTCGGACTCTTCCCTTAAGAAAGGCCAGTAAGGCTTTAGGGATGGAAGACAATAGAGCACATAGACATTAGGGAACGTACCTTACGTCACAGTGAATTAGTGGCTAAACTTGGATAAAAAGTTGGGATTCCTAACTAACCACAGATCATGTGCTGTGTCATTAACCAGCAAGGTCTTAAGAGCATTTTACCCTCATCCAATGTTACTAATACCTCATGGGTGCTTAAGGAAACACTCAACTGCTGACAATACTTCCAAAGATTATGGCTCTCAATCTTGGCTACAAAGCAGAGGAACCAACAGAGCTTTTAAAGATTCTGATGCCCAGACCACACCCTAGCCCAATTAAATCAGAATCCCTAGGGGCAGGACCCAGAGATCACTGCATTTTTAAAGCTCCCTAGATAATTTCAATGCATAGCCAAAATCGAGAGCCCCAGGATTAGTCCTTAATAATACATATTTATAGTTTTATCATATTAAGAAACCTTTATCACATGTACATACATGCACAGCACATACGCCTTCACAGATGAATTAATAAATCATAAAGCCACATGTGAAAACTTAATACTGAAGTGAAATTTAGGTAATTACATGTTTATTTTCAACTCTGAAACAAAATGCCTACAAACCCAAATCACGTACACCCCTTCTTCTGATTTATCCCATAATGCTCATGAAGGACAGACCTTGAAATCAAACAATCTGTTATTAGAGTGGGACTGTGGCTCTAGAAAATGGACATTTTGGATGCAGTCATTCAAGCAAATTGGAAGTTGGAGAATCCCTGCGTACCTGGGCTCTGCGTGGGAGCCAAAAGAGATGCTGCATCTGGGCATGGCTCAATGGTACACCAGCTTTCTCGGTTTATCTGAAGAAAAAGAAAAAGAGATTGAGTTTCAGACAGTGAAGTAGTGTGGGATGTTTATACAGCTGTTTCAAGTATATCTACCACACCAACACTCCTATCTTTTTCTTTAATATTTTACTGCAAAGTGGGTAAAATTATGTCAAGAAAAAACCTTTTTCACAACACAACAAGGCAATCTATATTCAATTAAGACTCTAAAGAAACTGTCAGTAAAAGTTAGGCATATAAAAGCAAGAGGAAAAAAGATATACAAAGAGGAAGATCATGGTGCAGGCCAATGGTGAAATAAAAAAGAAAAATAAGTTAACAGGTGAAAAGGATCAAATATTGAAATATGCATTTCACATCCTAGGTTGCAACTTAGAAAATGCAAAAATAATTCCTATTTATTCAAGAATTACTGTATGTTGGGCATCAGGTTAAGAATTCTACATATATTATTGCATTTAATCCCCACACTAGCTCCAAGAAGTTTGTAATATCTCTATCCAAAGAATAGCTTGGCTTGGAGGAGTTGCTAAGGTAATAAATGGCAGGACTGGGAATGGAATACAAACCTATGTGATTCTAAAGCATATTAAGAAGCACATACACCCGCCCTAAAACATTTTTTTTCAATTTAGCCTTTACAACTCCAAACCATCTTAACATTATAACTTTCTACTTTCATTAGATTAAAAATAATGTAATTTTTAAAACTACCATTAGAGATTTCAACAGCCTTCTCTCAGTAATTGATAAAACAGGTAGACACAAAATCAGCAAGAATATACATAAAGAACTTGGAAAACATCATCAACCAATTTGATTTAATCAACATAACTGAGCCTTTTACCCAACAATAGAATACACATTCTTTTCAAATGCACATGGTATGTTCACCAAGATAGAATATATTCTGTCGTATAACACAAGTCTCAAATTTGAGGATTAAAATCATATTAAACATGCTCTTTGACCACAACAATATCAAATTAGAAACCAAAATCAAAAAGATGTCTGGAAAAACCCAATATTTAAAAACATTTTTTAAAAAACTTCTAAAAAGAAATCTTAAGGAATCATTAAATATCAGAAAATATTTCAAGCTGAATAAAAATAGAAATACCACATATGAAAATTTGTGACATACAGCCAAAATAATGCATAGAGCAAAATTTATAATATTAAATCCCTGTACTAGAAAAGAAATGTCTCAAATCAGTGATCTATGCTTCCGCCTTAAGAACTCAGAAAGAGAACAAAATTAACACAAAGCAAACATGATAAGTAAAACAAAGAGCAGAAATCAGTGAAAGAGAAAACAGAAAAATAAAATCAATAAGATCAAAAGCTGGATCCTTAGAAGATCAGTTTACTGATATCAGTAAAACTTTAACTAGGTTGACCAAGAAAAGAATTCTAAGTTAAAAATTACCAGTATCAAGAATTTAAAGGGGGACATCACTACAGATCCTACAGACACTGAAAGGATAATAAGGAAATATCAATATTACGAACAAGAAATACAACAAGTTAGATGAAATGGAAGCATTTCATGAAAGACACAAACTACCAAAATTCTTTCAAGAACATACAGATAATCTGAACACCCTTATTCTATTAAAGACGTTGAATACATAGTTTAAAACCTTCCTGTAAGGAAAACTCCAGGCCCAGATGACTTCAGAGGTGAATGGCACCAGACATTTAAGGAAGAAATAATAGCAATTCTACACCAACTCCTAAGGAAAACAAAAGAGGAGGGAACAATATACAGCTCATTTTATAAGCCCAGCATTACCCTGACACCAAAACTAGACAAAGACATAAGAAAATTATAAATCAATATCCTCAGGAACATAGACGAAAAAATCCTGAACAAAAGTTAGGAAAATGAATCCAGCAATATAGAAAAAAGATAAACATCGTGACCAAATTCATCCCAGTAAAGCAAGGTTGGTTTAACATTTGAAAATCAATTTATTAACAGACCAAAACCTCCCACAAACTAACGATTATCAAGAGATGCAGAAAAGAATTTGGCAAAATTCAACATCTAAAACTCATAGAACACTGAAAACAGTAAGGAAATTCCTCAACCTGATAAAGTGCATCTATTTAAAAAATCCTGATACTTCACTCTGAGATCAAAAACAAGGCAAGAATGTCCACTCTCGGCACTGTTATTCAATATGTACAGGAGGTTCTAGCCAATGCAGTAAAGCAGAAAAAGAAATAAAATGCATAGGTGTAGAAAAGAAGTAATTTTACTACTTTATTCATAGATGGCATGATTATCTATGGAGAAAATCTCAAGGAATCTACAAAAATGCTACTAGAATAAATGAGTTTAGCAAAGCTGAAGGTTATAAAGTCAATGTACAAAAAAAAAAATCAATACTAGTCCTATATATTAGGAGTGAACAATTAAAAGTTGAAGTTAAAAACAAAAGTAATATAATTTACAATAGCATCAAGAAATATAAAATAATTAGGCATAAATTTAATAAAATATGAGCAAGACTTGTACTCTAAACACTGCAAAACACTACTAAGAAAAATTAAAGCAGGCTTAAATAGAGACACCATGTTCATAGATCAGAAAACTCAATTCTGTTAAATTGTTAATTCTCCCCAATTCATCACTACTTGATCTCAAGACTTACTATAAAAGCTTTTTTGGGAGATTGGTTCAGGATGGCGGAGTAAAAGGACGTGCGCTCATTCCCTCTTGCGAGAGCACTGGAATCACAACTAACTGCTGAACAATCATCGTCAGGAAGACACTGGAACTCACCAAAAAACATACCCCACATCCAAAGACAAAGGAGAAGCCACAATGAGACGGTAGGAGGGGCGCAATCAATAAAATCAAATCCCATAACTGCCGGGTGACTCACAAACTGGAGAACACTTATACCACAGAATTCCACCCACTGGAGTAAAGGTTCTGAGCCCCACGTCAGGCTTCCCAACCTGGGGGTCCGGCAATGGGAGGAGGAATTCCTAGAGAATCAGACTTTGAAGGGTAGCGGGACTTGACTGCAGGACTTGGACAGGACTGGGGGAATCAGAGACTCCACTCATGGAGGGCACACACAAAGTGGTGTGTGCATCAGGACCCAGGGGAAGGAGCAGTGATCCCATAGGAGACTGAACCAGACTTATCTGCTAGTGTTGGAGGGTCTCCTGCAGAGGCGGGCGGCGGCTGTGGCTCACCGTGAGGACAAGGACACTGGTAGCAGAAGTTCTGGGAAGTACTCCTTGGCATGAGCCCTCCCAGAGTCCGCCATTAGCCCCACTAAAGAGCCTGGGTAGGCTCCAGTGTTGGGTTGCCTCAGGCCAAACAACCAACAGGGAGGGAATCCAGCTCCACCCACCAGCAGACAAGCAGACTGAAGTTTTACTGAGCTCTGCCCAACAGAGTAACACCCAGTGCTACCCACAACCAGTCCCTCCTATCAGGACACTTGCACAAGCCTCACAGATAGTCTCATCCATCAGCAGACAAGCAGACTGAAGTTTTACTGAGCTCTTCCCAACAGAGCAACACCCAGCACTACTCACCACCAGTCGCTCCTATCAGGAAACTTGCACAACCCTCATAGATAGCCTCATCCACCAGCAGAAGCAAGAAGAACTACAACCCTGCAGCCTGTGGAACAAAAACCACAATCACAGAAGAAGAGACAAGATGAAAGGGCAGAGGGCTATGAATCACATGAAGGAACAAGATAAAACCCCAGAAAAACAACTAAATGAAGTGGAGATAGGCAAACCTTCCAGAAAAAGAATTCAGAATAATGATAGCGAAGATGATCAGGACCTCGGAAAAAGAATGGAGGCAAAGATCAAGAAGATGCAAGAAATGTTTATCAAAGACCTAGAAGAATTAAAGAACAAACACCTAGAAGAATTAAAAAACAAACAAACAGAGATGAACAATACAATAACCGAAATGAAAAATACACTAGAAGGAATCAATAGCAGAATAACTGAGGCAGAAGAACGGATAAGTGACCTGGAAAACAGGATGCTGGAATGCACTGCCACGGAACAGAATAAAGAAAAAAGAATGAAAAAAAAGAAGACAGCCTAAGAGACTTCTGTGACAACATTAAACACAACAACATTTGCATTATAGGAGTCCCAGAAGGAGAAGAGAGAGAGAAAGGACCCGAGAAAATATCTGAAGAGATTATAGTCGAACACTTCCCTAACATGGGAAAGGAAAGAGCCACCCATGTCCAGGAAGCGCAGAGAGTCACAGGCAGGATAAACCCAAGGAGAAACACACTGAGACACATAGTAATCAAACTGGCAAAAGTTAAAGACAAACAAAAATTACTGAAAGCAAACAAGGGAAAAACGACAAATAACATACAAGGAAATTCCCATAAGGTTAACAGCTGACTTCTCAGCAGAAACTCTACAAGCCAGAAGGGAGTGGCATGATATATTTAAAGTGATGAAAGGGAAGAACCTACAACCAAGATTACTCTGCCTGGCAAGGGTCTCATTCAGACTTGACGGAGAAATCAAAAGCTTTACAGACAAGCAAAAGCTAAGAGAATTCAGCACCACCAAACCAGCACCACGAAACAACAAATGCTAAAGGAACTTCTCTAAGTGGAAAACACAAGAGAAGAAAAGGACCTACAAAAACAAACCCATAACAATTAAGAAAATGGTAATAGGAACATACATATCTGTAATTACCTTAAACGTGAATGGATTTAAATGCTCCAACCAAAAGACACAGGCTTGCTGAATGGATACAAAAACAAGACTCATATATATGCTGTCTACAAGAGACCCACTTCAGACCTAGTGACACATTCAGACTGAAAGTGGGGGGAAGGAAAAAGATATTCCATGCAAATGGAAATCAAAAGAAAGCTGGAGTAGTTATACTCATATCAGATAAAATAGACTTTAAAATAAAGAATGTTACAAGAGACAAGGAAGGACACTACGTAATGATGAAGGGATCAATCCAAGAAGAAGATATAACAATTATAAATATATATGCACCCAACATAGGAGCATCTCAATACATAAGGCAACTGCTAACTGCTATAAAAGAGGAAATCGACAGTAACACAATGACAGTGGGGGACTTCAACACCTCACTTACACCAATGGACAGATCATCCAAACAGAAAATTAATAAGGAAACACAAGCTTTAAATGATACAATAGACCAGATAGATTTAATTGATATTTATAGGACATTCCATCCAAAAACAGCAGATTACACTTTCTTCTCAAGTGCGCATGGAACATTCTCCAGGATAGGTCACATTTTGGGTCACAAATCAAGCCTCAGTAAATTTAAGAAAATTGAAATCATATCAAGCATCTTTTCTGAACACAACACTATGAGATTAGAAATGAATTACGGGGAAAAAAACGTAAAAATCACAAACACACGGAGGCTAAACAATACGTTACTAAATAACCAAGAGATCACTGAAGAAATCAAAGAGGAAATCAAAAAATACCTAGAGACAAATGACAACAAAAACATGATGGTCCAAAACCTACGGGATGCAGCAAAAGCAGTTCTAAGAGGGAAGTTTATAGCTATACAAGCCTACCTCAAGAAACAAGAAAAATCTCAAATAAACAATCTAACCTTACACCTACAGGAACTAGAGAAAGAAGAACAAACAAAACCCAAAGTTAGCAGAAGGAAAGAAATCATAAAGATCAGAGCAGAAATAAATGAAATAGAAACCAAGAAAACAATAGCAAAGATCAATACAACTAAAAGCTGGTTCTTTGAGAAGATAAACAAAATGGATAAACCATTAACCAGACTCATCAAGAAAAAGAGGGAGAGGACTCAAATCCATAAAATTAGAAATGAAAAAGGAGAAGTTACAACAGACACCTCAGAAATACAAAGCACCCTAAGAGACTACTACAAGCAACTCTATGCCAATAAAATGGACAACCTGGAAGAAATGGACAAATTCTTAGAAAGGTATAACCTTCCAAGACTGAACCAGGAAGAAATAGAAAATATGAACAGACCAATCACACATAAGGAAATTGAAACTGTGATTAAAAATCCTCCAACAAACAGAAGTCCAGGACCAGATGGCTTCACAGGTGAATTCTATCAAACATTCAGAGAAGAGCTAACACCCATCCCTCTCAAACTCTTCCAAAAAAGTGCAGAGGAAGGAACACTCCCAAACTCATTCTATGAGGCCACCATCACCCTGATACCAAAAGCAGACAAAGATACTAAAAAAAAGAAAATTACAGACCAATATCTCTGATGAATATAGATGCAAAAATCCTCAACAAAATACTAGCAAACAGAATCCAACAACACGTTAAAAGGATCATACACCATGATCAAGTGGGATTTATCCCAGGGATGCAAGGATTCGTCAATATATGCAAATCAATCAACGTGATACACCATACTAACAAATTGAAGAATAAAAACCATATGATCATCTCAATAGTTGCAGAAAAAGCTTTTGACAAAATTCAACACTGATTTATGATAAAAACTCTCCAGAGAGTGGGCATAGAGGGAACTTACTTCAACATAATAAAGGCCATACACGACAAACCCAAAACAAACCTCATTCTCAATGGTGAAAAACTGAAAGCATTTCTTCTAAGATCAGGAACAAGACAAGGATGTCCACTCTCACCACTATTATTCAACATAGTTTTGGAAGTCCTAGCCACAGCAATCAGAGAAGAAAAAGAAATAAAAGGAATACAAATTGTAAATGAAGAAGTAAAACTGTCACTGTTTGCAGATGACGCGATACTAAAGATAGAGAATCCTAAAGATGCCACCAGAAAACTACTAGAGCTAATCAGTGAATTTGTAAAGTTGCAGGATACAAAGTTAATGCACAGAAATCTCTTGCATTCCTATAAACTAATGATGAAAAATCTGAAAGAGAAATTAAGGAAACACTCCCATTTACCACTGCAACAAAAAGAATAAAATACCTGGGAATAAACCTACCCAGGGAGACAAAAGACTCTTATATGTAGAAAACTGTAAGACACTGATGAAAGAAATTAAAGATGATATAAACAGATGGAGAGATATACCATGTTCTTGGATTGGAAGAATCAACATCGTGAAAATGATTATACTACCCAAAGCAACCTACAGATTCAACGCAATCCCTATCAAATCACCAATGGCATTTTTTACGGAACTAGAACAAAAAATCTTGAAATTTGTATGGAGACACAAAAGACCCTGAATAGCCAAAGCAGTCTTGAGGGGAAAAAACAGAGCTGGAGGAATCAGACTCCCTGACTTCAGACTATACTACAAAGCTACAGTAATCAAGACAATATGGTACTGGCACAAAAGCAGAAATATAGATCAATGGAACAGGATAGAAATCACAGAGATACACCCACACACCTATGGTCAACTAATCTATGACAAAGGAGGCAAGGATATACAATGGAGAAAAGACAGTCTCTTCAATAACTGGTGTTGGGAATACTGGACAGCTATATGTAAAAGAATGAAATTAGAACACTCCCTAATACCATACACAAAAATAAACTGAAAATGGATTAGAAACGTAAATGTAAGACCAGACACTATAAAACTCTTAGAGGAAAACATGGAAGAACACTCTTTGACATAAATCACAGCAAGATCTTTTTTGATCCACCTCCTAGAGTAATGGAAATAAAAACAAAAATAAACAAATGCGACCTAATGAAACTTAAAAGCTTTTGCAAAGCAAAGGAAACTACAAACAAAACGAAAAGACAACCCTCAGAAATGGCAGAAAATATCTGCAAACGAATCAACAGACAAAGGATTAATCTCCGAAATATATAAACAGCTCACGCAGCTCAATATTAAAAAAACAAACAACCCAATCCAAAAATGGGCAGAAGACCTAAATAGATATTTCTCCAAAGAAGACATACAGATGGCCAAGAAGCACATGAAAAGCTGCTCAACATCACTAATTATTAGAGAAATGCAAATGAAAACTACAATGAGGTATCACCTCACACCAGTCAGAATGGGCATCATCAGAAAATCTACAAACAACAAATGCTGGAGAGGGTGTGGAGAAAAGGGAACCCTCTTGCACTGTTGGTGGGAATGTAAATTGATACAGCCACTATGGAGAACAATATGGAGGTTCCTTAAAAAACTGAAAATAGAATTACCATATGACCCAGCAATCCCACTACTGGGCATATACCCAGAGAAAACCGTAACTCAAAAAGACACATGCACCCCAATGTTAATTGCAGCACTATTTACAATAGCCAGGTCATGGAAGCAACCTAAATGCCCACCGACAGACGAATGCATAAAGAAGATGTGGTACACATATACAATGGAATTACTCAGCCATGAAAAGGAACGAAATTGGGTCATTTGTAGAGACGTGGATGGATCTAGAAACTGTCATACAGGAAGTAAGTCAGAAAGAGAAAAACAGATATCGTATCTTAATGCGTATATGGGGAACCTAGAAAAATAGTACAGATGAACCGGTTTGCAGGGCAGAAATTGAGACACAGATGTAGAGAACAAACGTATGGACACCAAGGGGGGAAAGCGGCGGGGGTGGTGGTGGGATGAATTGGGAGATTGGGAATGACATGTATACACTGATGTGTATAAAATGGATAACTAATAAGAACCTGCTGTATAAAAAAATTAAAAAAAAAAAAAAAGTACTTTTAGAAGTTCGGATAATTTCCCAAAATGTAGAGATAGTGAAGGTTTTAGTTCAGTGAAGTATTTGTTTTTGTATTGTTAATAGCTTTAGCTTTTGGAATGCTAAAATTAAAAAATTTTAAACTCAAAACAAAACAAAACAAAACAAAAACAAAAACAAAAACAAACAGATGAAATAAAATCCATACACCCCCCCCCAAAAAAAAGAAGAAAAAAGAAAAGCTATATTGTGGCTTCCCTGGTGGTGAGGTGGTTAAGAATCCGCCTGCCAATGCAGGGGACACGGGTTCAAGCCCTGGTCCGGCATGATCCCACTAAGCTCATGCGCCACCACTACTGAGCCTGCGCTCTAGAGCCTGCGAGCCACAACTACTGAGCCTGCATGCCACAACTACTGAAGCCCGCATGCCTAGAGCCCGTGTTCCGCAACAAAGAGAAGCCACCACAAGGAGAAGCCCGTGTACCACAACAAAGAGTAGCCCCTGCTCGCTGCAACTAGAGAAAGCCCACGCACAGCAACGAAGACCCAACGCAGCCAAAAATCAATCAATCAATTTATTTTTAAAAAAGGCTATATTAATAAAGCCAGTTTGGTACTGGTATAAAGACAGGCATACAGATCGAAAGAACAAGAGAGAATCCACAAATAGACCTTCACAGATATGACCTATTCATGTTTGACAAAGATGTCTAGGTATTCCAATGAGGAAAGAATAGGTTTTTAACAAATGATGTTGCAAAAATTGGGTGTTCATGTGAAAACAAACAAATAAATCTCCCTCAAATCTCAAACTTTATATTGTCTATAAAAATGAGCTCAAAATATATCTAAATGTTAAACTTAAAACAACAAAACTTCTAGAAGAAAACAGGGGAATGTTTTTTGTGACACTGGGTTAGGCAAAGATTTCCTAGCATGCATTAAAAAAGCATGAAAAAAAACTTGTAAATTTGACTACATCAAAATTCTTCTAAAGTCTTGCTCCTCAAAAGGCACTGTTAGGAAAATGAAAAGGCAAGCCACAGACTGGGAGAAAATATTTACAAAACATCTATCTTCTAAAGGACTGGTAATTAGAATATTAAAATACACATAACAACAACAACAACAAAACCTCTTACAATGCCATAAGACAAACAACATGCTTTTTCAAATAGGCAAAAGATTTGACTAAACATTTCATCAAAGAAGATGTATGAATGGCAAATAAACACAGGAGAAGATGCTGAACACCGTTAATCATCAGGGAAAAGAAAATTAAAACCACAAGGAAATAACAGTCTACAGCCATTCAAATGGTTAAAATTAAAAACTGGTAATTCCAAGTGTTGCCAAAGATGGAGCAACTGAAACACTGGTAACATTGCTGGGAGAATGTAAAATAGTAAGTCACTTCAGAAAGCAGTTTAGCAGTTTCTTATAAAGTCAAACATATATTTATAGACAACATAGCAATCAATCCCACTGTGGTATTTACTCCCCCAAAAATCAAAATATACCTTTACACAAAGACTTTTACTGGAATTTCATAGCAGCTGAATTCATGATAACCCCAAACTGAAAACAGCCCAGACTGTCATCAATGGGTAAATGGATAAACAAATTGTGATACAGCATTCAATGCAATAGACTCAGAAACAGAAGGAATGAACTACTGATACAAACAACATGGACAAATCTCAGGATCACTATGTTAAATTAAAAGAAAAAAGCCAGACAAAAAGACTACCTACTGTACGGTTCCATTTATATAATACCTTAGAAAAGGCGAAATTAATACAAGAAAGCGTATTAGTGATCAACAGGGACTGCAGGAAGAGGCTGACTGCAAGGGGACGGGAGGGAACTGCAGGGGTGATGGAAACGTTCCTATCGCGACTGTGGCAGTGATGACACAATTCAAACAGTTGTCAAAACTCATCAAACTGTGAACTTAAATTGGTGAGTTTTATTGTATATAAATTATATCACAATAAAGGTGAAAAAATGTATCCCCAAAAGAGAAGTATAATATTATATTTTAGTTTTTACCACTCCCAAACACCTCAACATTATAATCCTCTAGTTTCATTAACACTGAAACAGTCAGTGGATTCTAAACAATATAAGTAGGAGTATCTAAACAAATTACTAAGTAGTTGAATACTTATAATGCTCAAAGATGATTTTACTTAACGGTTTCTACAATATCATGTGTACCTACTGGTAAATTTCGGATCTTTGGTGAGAAGATACTAAACTATATTGGTGAGAGGGACCAACAGTTTTACTAAGTATGCTACGTGGGATAAGGTAGAAAGCTATGGGACATTCTGTCAAATTACAACTGTTTGACAAAGAAGAAATGCAAGGAATTAAGCTGCTTGCAAATAACCATGAAACAAAACAAATCATTCGCTCCTTTCAGCTCTTTCACCATTAGAGAGGAGAGGAGGTGGGGACCAGGGGCCATCAATGTTTCAATTCCTGGTGTGCTACAAAATGATGCCAAAAATTTGAAAGTGATGTTGAATGGAAAAGAATCTCCAGCAGGTTCCCTGGGATTATGCAAAATATCCCCTTTCAAAATGCAATTTGAATGTGCCTAAGGAAGAAACCTCAAATTCAGTAATGTTAACAAACCCTATCCACATCTTTCAAAGAATCGAAGCAGCAAATTTTCTTTAAAAAAATCTTCCATTTAGAGAAGGATTTTCTTACTGTGAACTGCATCTCATTTGAAATGAGCCGAAGTTCACTTCCAGTGAAGTTTCTCTGTTAACAGGAAAAGCAAGAATCCAGAATTGCTGTACTTTTGCTCCATGAATACAGCAACAAATTTAAGTAGGTAACAGAAATAAAAAAGCAGGTCCTTTAAACAGCGAAGAATGCCAAGCCGCTCTGAATTATCACGACATTGCTCTCTCCCCTTCCATGACCTTCAACACCTCTTCAGTCAACATTTTAGGAAACTTTGTTAAAATTCTTTATCTGAGAATGTTTTTCATCACCTTTTCACACATCATTCCATAGCCAATAAGTAAACCGAACGTTCTTGCCTTCAATATTTGAGGGACTAATACTTTACACTTTTCATGTAATTTTAGGCATTTGCGTGTTACAGAAAGTGAGTTATACATTTTGCAAAATAACATATAATGTAAATAATCCGTAAATATTTATTTAAAATAATGTATTATTTAACAAAAATAAAAATATTTAAGAGTATTACTTAAAATAATATATAATAAATACTGAAAGAAATTAAAATTAAATCAAACCTCTAACTAAATACACTAATTTCTGAATAACAATGATGAGAACATATTAGTGATGGGAGGCAATTCCCCATGGGTCTCCCCTTTTTCTGCATGTCTTGTAAGCAAAGGACACTGACTGTCCTTTTGTTCTAGACTATCTTTTCAAGAATGTCTATGTATCAAACAGCCTTGGAAGATAGAGATATTGTTTCTTTCTGAAGCAAAGAGCAGATGTGTTGAATCAGAGCAAAGGTCAGGTAGGCTTACCGCCCAATGTAAAAATTCACGTTTCCTAAGGCTGGGGTTCCTCAGCTGCGACAGAGCATCTACCTGGGCCCCTCCGTATTGCCCCCGTGAGACTAGGGAAGCAAGAAGAACCAACGAGAAGCTGATGCTCATGGTGCTTTTTGAACGATGAGTAATAAATTCATCTGTCTCTGACCCAGGAGTTCCGTGACTTCAGCCAGCAGCCATGAAATTGTCAGGCTAACTTGGTACCTTACAAGCAGGGTAAAATCTCAGACCCATCACATTTTGACAAATTAGTCTATATTAAACAGTATTAAAACATTTAAACACAGTGGCAGCCAAAAATCTCTCGATATGATCACACCTATGTGGTGAAAAACTCTAATCTGATTCAATTTTTCACTGAGTGGTTATTCTTGAATTATCATAAAGAGACAACTAATATCCATTTTAATTTTTCCATAGCTTCCTGAATTTTCTTTAATGGCTGTGTTACTTTAAAAATTTTATTTTTATAAACTTGGATAGTACAGAGTTCTCATACACAGGGTCTCACCAGTTTCTTCAATGTTACATAATCACAGTACATTTGTCAATACTAAGAAACCAACACTGGTACACTACTATTAATTAAATTACAGACTTTGGATTTCATTCATTTTTCCAATAATCTTCTTTACTGTTCCAGGATCCAATCCAGGATACCACATTGCATTTTGTGTGTGTAATTTTGCATTTTAAGACCTTTATTGAAATATAATTCATATACTCTAAAACTCACCCATTTAACAGAGTTGTGTAACCATCACCACTAACTAATTTTAGAATATTTTCATGGCACCAAAAAGAAACTCTGAGTAGTAGTCACACACCCCCACCCACCCCCAAACCCAGTTCTAGGCAATCGGTAATCTACTTTCTGTCTCTATGGATTTGCCTACTCTGGACATTTCATATAAATGGAAATGTACATTATGAGGTCTTCGGTGACTGGCTTCTTTCACTTAGCAAGAGGCTTTCAAGGTTCATCTGTGTCTTAGCATGTATTAGTACTTAATCTTACTGCCAAATAATGTTCCACTGTATAGATATGCCCACATTTTATTTATTTATTCTTCAGCTGATGGACATTTGGGCTGTTTTCACTTGCTGGCTGTTATGAATAATCCTGTTATGAATATCCATATACAAGTTTTTGGTGGACGTGTTTCATTTTTCTTGGGTATACATCTAGGAGTAGAACTGCTGTGTCATATGATAACTTTATGTTTAAAATTTTGAGGAACTGCCAGACTTTTCCAGAGTGGCTGCACCATTTGACATTCCCACTAGCAACGTATGAGTGTTCTAATTTCTCCACACCCTTGCCAACACTTGTTACTGTTCTTGTCTGTGTTTTGGTTGTAGCCAAACTAGCAGGTATGAAGGGTACCTCATATGAGTATATGAGATATACTTCCAACCTTCCATTCTTTTAAAATGGAAAATATTTTTTAATCTATTGGTTACTTTCTAGGAAAGGAAGATTCTATAAAGACACAATGCTAAGCACCCTCAGATTTGTTTCCTTCCTTCTTTTATTAAAAAAAAAAAAAATACTAAATAGGGACCTTCCCTGGTGGTCCAGTGGTTAAGACTTCGCCTTCCAATGCAGGGGATGCGGGTTAGATCCCTGGTCCAGGAGTTAAGATCCCACATGCCTTGTGGCCAAAAAAAAACAAAACATAAAACAGAAGCAATATTGTAACAAATTCAACAAAGACTTAAAAAAAAAAAAGTACTAACACCTTCTGTGTATCAAAACATTGTGTCAAGCCTTAAAAGCAGAAGTAGTAAAGGAACTGAGTCCTCAAAGAACTCAATAGTTTATGTGTGAGACACATGGAAATGTTAAGTAAATAAGCGTTCCACAGCGTTTTGCACACATCAGGCACTGAAATGTGTGCTGACTTGGACAAGGTGTGCTGTGACCAACAGAAATGGGAATTAGAGTGAATGGGATACTCTAACGACAAACCGTACTTGAAATGGTTTATACATTTCTGCCCAGGTCACAAATGTGACATACAGAGACACTGGGCCAGAATAACAACTCTTCTCTTTCACTTCATACAAGGCATTGCACAATACATAGAGGGGGGAGGTCAGAGTTTGCCACGCCCTTGTAGAAGCAGAAGAATTCAGAGAGATAAGAGTTTCACAGAAGTTAAGGAAGCAGAGGGCTTGAAAAGAGAAGGTAGGTCCACAGTGCCAACTGCTGCTGAGAAGTCAAAACTGATAAATTTTTGAAAGGAAGTTACTGAATTGGGCAACTGTGAGGTTTGTGGTGAGTTTGGAAAGAACAGTTTTAACAAGACAGGTGATACCAGAATTAAAACTGTAAAACATCTCATTATATTTCTAAATTCATGGTACTTTAAAGTTTGCAAAGTATTGTCACCTAGATTTGACCTTTTTCCTGTCCCACAAGGAGGCACACTACCATTTTCGAGAAGAGGCCACACACTCAGTGCGGCTAGATTTGGGGATGGTATAGCTTTGTGTGTGAACTATACTGTACTGGTAACTTTATCTGCTCCAAAGACTGTAAGCTTCTTGAGAACTGAATCCCATCTTTTATTCCCCGGATCTCCCAATGAGTAGATGGTAGATGCTTAGCGAATCATCTTTGAATTCCTTATCGCCAACGATTTTACAGAGAGCTAAAAGTTGGGAGAACCTTTAGGATTATCACTCTGCCTCCCTTTACTAGCTCCATTAAAGGGGGATGGGGGCACATCCCCCTTTAATAAGAGACTCGAAGGAGGTAACACAGCACTTAGAGACAGAGTGAGGACCCAGTTTTCCTCACTTCCAGTCCAGCGCTCTTTCCCCACCCCTGCAAATGTCTCTTCTTATTCTTAACTTTGTCTCAGAATTCAAATTTTGTTTAAACAATTTTTAATAGCAATATGAAATTGGGTAAGTCTGGCAAAGTGCATTTAACATCTCTGGAGAAGATTTGTTGGAAAACAGAGTCAATGTTTAATTTAGACCAAAATATTTAGAAAATAAAGTATTATCATAATGCAACAACTAAAATGTGGAACTGTGGGTGCCGATATTCTGAACATTGAAATGCTGTAATTGAAAGAAATGTTTTTTGTTTGTTTGGGCTTTGTCTATTTCAAGGAGCCTGCATTTTCAATCACTAACAGTTAATTACCAATGATGTGCTGAGAATGATGTGTCTCTAAGTACAGAAAAAACTTCAGGAAATCTGGCAATGATGCCGTTCCAGTCGGTTCCTTCTTTGGAATTAGGACTCATTCACAAACACTGAAAGTAAAACCTATACGGAAAATTAGTAAATTTCAGGTAAATCAAAGACTTCCTCACCAGGAAAGGATGGGGAAATCTAGCATAACAAGTCTTCCTAGAACTACCTTGCTGATTCATTCACACATTGGCCAGTCAGCTTTTGGGGAGTACTGTAGCCACTTTAGGCAAGGAACAGTGTCAAGGTAGAGCAAAAGAAAGACAAATCATGATCCTGATGACAACTGGCAATAATAGGTCCCACAGTTTTAAAGTATGAGGGACCTCTGTTCATTTAAAATGTCAAGGGTTACGTCTGCCTCCACATCCCAGGATGACACACGTATAACCATACGGGTCTAAGGATTATCAGACCCCATGAAATAACTCCACAAACTGGGGACTACAGGTTGGGAAACAGACTAGTTTGTGAAATACAATAGGTACACTAGTACCTGAAACCCAGAGAGGTAAGGAAGTCTCTACTATGAAAAAAGATAATTTCTGGCTCAGAGATTTGGGAAAAGCTTATTAACAAAGCTGGTGGTATATGAGGTAAGCCCTACAGGGGGGGAGGTGTGCTTAAAAGAGAGAGATGGTAAGGCAGGGCACTCCAGCCACGTGACAAAGAGGATGAGCAAACAGGCAGGACGCTTCAGAGCTGGAGTGCACAGCCTGTGGTGGCACAGACTCCTTTACGAATCTGAGGGAAGCCATGGACCCCTTCCCAGAAACACACATGCATGTGTCCAGTCAGTGGTTCTGGAGCACAGCTTTACAACTCAGAGCAGAGACTTTTCCTTAGATGTCTCTGAGGAGCACAAAAAGCCCAAGAGTGTCCAGAAGTATAAACTGAGGAAAGAAGAATGGGAGATATGGCTTTGTTCTCTACCAGGGTGGACCCCTCTCCCCAATTATATAAGCAAGGGAGTGAAAAAAAAAATCAGTATTATACTAGGAAAACAACTGTAGAAATGTACAGATAAAATGGGACAGTGGGGAGGAAAGAAGCAGCACGGGACATCCAGGACACACAAGACCAGTCAGGAGGGGCCCAGACTGCTCTGGTCTGGAGACAGCGTGTGCCTGGACTGGGGACATGGCCTTTGGAGCACAGAAGAAGCAGCAGGTCAGCAAGCTGGTACAAAGGGCAGAACCTACAGAAATGAGAGAGAAAGAGGAACCAAAAATCCACAATTTAACAGACTTAGGAAATCCAGAGGAGATGATGATGGTGCCTTCTATTTGACTGTGTTGAGTTTTAAGTGTTAAGATGTCTTCCAAACGGTTAAACAAAGTTATGGTTATTGAGAGAAAGGTTGGAACTGGCTTCATCTGTTCTTGAGCAAAAGGTGAAAAGAATGTGTAAGAGAGTAGAGGCAGAACACACCAAGAGAAAAGACACACTGAAGGCAGCACGCATGTTAGATAACACACATCTACAGATGAAGTAGCTTGGAGAGCTGGCTTCTTACAAACATAAACAGCATAAAATTGAGTGTGGATTAACAAAATGCAAATAAATCAAAACCACAGTGAGATACCACATCACACCCGCCTTAGGATGGCTGTCATTAAACACACACAAACACACATACACACACCACCGCCAACAACAACCACCTCCAGAAAATAACCAGTGTTGGTGAGAATGCAGAGAAAAATGAAACCTTTGTGCATGTAAACTCTTGAGAATGTAAAATGGCAGTCACCGTATAAAACAGTAAGGGGGTTCCTCCAAAACTTAAACAGAACTACCTTATGATCCAGCCATTCCATTTCTGGGTACACACCCAAAAGAATTGAAAGCAGGGACTCAAACAGATATTTGTATACCAACGTTCACAGCAGCAATATTCACAATAGACAAAAGGGGAAAACAACTCAAATGGCCATCAACAGATGAATGGATAAACGAAAGGTAGTATATACATGCAATGGAATGTTATTCAGCCTTAAAATAAGGAGAGAATTCTGACACATGCTACAACATGGATAAACCCTGAAGACCTTATGCTAAGTGAAATAAGCCAGTCACAAAAAGGACAAATACTGTATGATTCCACTTATATAAGATACCTAGAGTTGTCAAATTCACAGAGCCAAAAAACAGAATAGTGGTTGCCAGGGACTGGGGGAAGGGGGAAATGAAGAGTTATTGTTTAACAGGTACAGAGTTTCAGTTCGCAAAGATGAAAAAGTTCTGAAGATGGACCGTGGTAATATAATAGCTGCACAACAATGTGAATGTACTTAATGCCACTGAACTGTACACTTAAATGTGGTAAATTTTATGTTATGTATATTTTCCTGACCAAAAAAAAAAGGGAGTGTGCAGCAGTTAGAGAGAAGCGAGCTTGTTTAGAGAAAAGAAGCCGGGCAGCCCACAGTCAGAAGGAGCATTGGTAATCTGGGCCAGATGCTACCAATCATGGTCAATGCCATTAACCAGAAGACAAACTCCTTATGCACGGAGTGTGGAAAGAATGTCAAAACATGTATCAGCGTTTTCAACCACATCCTGTATACAGTAATAGCAACACCAAGCAGATCATATTCATGTGTGAAAAATACTGTGCTTACTATATATATATAAGTAAGCTGTTTAAGATATAAACTGGATTACAAAACATCTCTCCCTCTTTCTGCCCGGTTTCAGAATCACTGATGTGACAGATAAATTTACCCTGGTCTTGGGTCTGTTTTTCAACAACTCCCCTGTTTGTCACTCACACAATGAGACAACTTAAAGGTCACACACACTACGTGGCTCCACTTGAAACATTTTCAGAGTGCCTGCTATGGGCCAGGGAAAATGCCAGGCCCTGATCATATACATGATAACACACCTCTTCTCATGTTAGTCTCTTTTCCAAAAGGTGACTTCTAAGACTCAGGTTCCTACATTACTGGATGACAAACTGGTTCTCTGTACTACCGACACTCTTCTTAGCCAGCTCTGAGACTAGGCTTGGAAGAAGATTCTGATCGCTAGCACAATTAGGAGACAGACTAGAAAGAAACAGCAGTGTTGAGATTGCTAATAATTTGAGCTTAAGAGAAAAACAAAGATAATGATTAATAATAAGTCCCTTTAATCCAGGTTTTGCCCTATGGAATCTTTGAATTATTAGCAAAATACAGGATTGGCAACTGACTGAATGGGTAGGAGAGGAAACAGTTCAAAATGATTCTGAAATTTTGTTTAGCAAGTAGTTGGAAATGAGGAAAACAGAGATTTTGCCATTAAATATCCACATCTTTTGGAAGAATAAGTTACCAAAAACCACTTTCTGGCTCTGACTCCATTTATGATTCTTTAGCTAAAACACGAACTTGGTTCCTTTGTCCATGTTACATCTCCATGACCACCAGACCATGGACACTACAAGTATTGAACACCCAAAGTCCTGGTGAGTTATAGTGCACATGGAACACGGGATAAGAGAAGTTAATTCAAAAGAAATGTCGACCCATCCTGGTAATTTTTCATTCCTGTCACGAAGCCTGGGATCCCTTGTGATTGTCTAAACCACACCTAAGTTGCGTTCCCATCAGTCTGAAAATAGAGTTGTACATATTTTCAGTGGAGAGAGAACTCTTTTGTTTTTTGGCAATGTTTCTGCTACTGTTTATATCTGAACATCCTAATAATACAGCTCATGGTTACACCCAGCCTTCCCAGCCATTGCCTGTATTTACTTCCTCTGCAACTGTCTCAGGAGATCTAGCCAGAGTTACAAGGCTGAACAAAAGGAAGCAAAAACCCCTCCATCCGGACATGGAAGCCAACACTTGAGTCAAAGTCTTTTCAGGGAATCTGAGTGTAACTGAGCAGACAGGCATAGTTGTCTTCAATCCTTAGCCTCCTTATGTCTTTTGTCTGAAGCAGTATGGAAGTGTCTTAAAACAAGTAAACTTTTTAAAGGATGTGTATTTCTCTGGAAAATGACACTGGAGTTAAAGACAAACTACTCCTTCTGCGCTTTCACTAATGAGCTCAGGTGGCCTGCCCAAAACCAAACATCAAGGATGGGGAGGGGGTCATCCTCCTCTGTGAACATTTTTATTCAACGCACGCAAAACATGGTTGCAAATCTTTTAACCATTCATCTGATACTCTGAATTACTAGTGACAAAGTAAGTTCTCAATAAATCATCCCTAACATGAAAAATCATGTTATTATTAGTAGGCAATGTTTTTCCAGGTACCCAAAGTAATAAAACTAGTAAAACAGAAACGGTCCCTGGACTAAAATCAGTTTAAGTCAGCAGTTAATCCTAGATTCCGACTCCCCTCTTTCTGCTATGCTAGTTTTGCAGTAAGTTCCTGACACTTGGTAACCTCTTGTGTTAGGAGTGGTCTCTTACTCAATGCGCTCATGAGTTAGCTACTGAACCGCGTCAGACAAAGGGTCCTATCATTCACCAACTTGTGAGGTCAACACTAGCTTTTTGAAGGATGCTGAGGAAAATGGGCATGTTGATACCAAAGGGCCTCTGCCAACAATTAAAATTCTTCCTTATCCCATTCTGTGCACATGATTCATAGTTACCAACCACTTATCAATCATAAGAGCCAGAAGGCATATATGCACTGGGGGAGACGGGTAACCAATATGGTGAGGAAGAGAAGTGTGTATGCATGTACTGGGCTGGGGGATGGCAGCATGGGTGACCAAAGGATACTATCAACCTACACCTTATTATTTAGAAAAAAATTCAGAAAGGAGGCAAGATTTCAGAGGATGCTGGGGGCTGATGATGGGAAGCAAGAGCTGATTTGAGGATAAAGACCAGTGTGCCCAGCCTTAGGGAAATCCTAAGAGATGGCTTTGATGCAGAAAAGCTACCATGAAACTAACTGTACAGAACTGACAAAGGGAACAGATCAGAATGCGGAATAAGCCCAAGAAAGTATGGGTATATAAAAGAGGATCAGAATCTTCAAGTTAATCTACAGTGAATTATTCAGATGCCAATGGGAGGGACTGGAGTTGTAAATGTGTGATACCAAAGGGATAGGCTCACAATCTAAATTTTGTGATGACTATCATAATTCATCTCTCTGTTCTTACCCCAATCTCATCAGTATATTAAGTATAGTTTGCATAACATGAACAGATATTAAAAGATTAACTCATTCAATTAACAAAACTTACTGAGCATTTAGTACGAATGAGGGACACTGTTTAGATATAGTGAGTAGATGAAAAAATTACAAACTCCTTAGTATAAAATAAAGCAATCTTCCACAGAAAAGGAGTGAGAAGATATACATGATCACTTGAGAACTGAAGTGGCATATACACCCAATATAATTATTTTTTTAAAAAAAACACTGATTAAAGACACAAATTCAAAATGGAAGATAATTGGAGACCACTTCTGAATGATTAAAAATCATTCCAAAAATTGTGTGGCCAAATGAATTTAGATGAGATCATGCACCTGTCCAAAGTGTTGTAGAACGAATTCCCGCACCGGGAAAAAAAGTGCTTGTGGTAACTTCTAAGACTTCTTCCGATAGAAAAAGTTTAAGATTTTTAAAAATACATATATATATATAAATAAAAATTGATATACATATTCATGTAATAAGAGGAATTGGCCGACTCAAAGAGGAGACCTAGGGTAGCAAGAAAAAACATGAACTTTGAAAACAATCAGATCTGGGGTTGCATCCTATTACCTACTATGTGTGAGCTGTGAGAACTTTGGAAAATTACTGACTATCCGAATCTGTTTTTCCATATGTAAAATGAGACAAATACTAGGAATGATGTAAAAATTAAATGCCTGTATCTCATACCCATTTCATCATGCCTGGACCACCATAATGGCAGCCTAAGTGACTCCCACATGCCGGAAGGATCTTCTAAAAAAATAGAGAAGTAACATATCTAAGGAAAGCAAACTCTTCACCATGGCTGTCAAGGCCCAGCCCTTCCAGGGCCCGCTTATGACTCCACCCCGCTTGCTCAGTATTTTCTCATCACAATGGCCCTGCCCATTCTTCCCTACCTCAGGGCCTCTGTATCTGCCGTTCCTTCTTTCTGGAACGCCTTCCCTTGGTATAGCTCCAGCATCTCTTTATCCTCTGGAGAACAGTTTTTTAAATGTCAGCACCTCAGAAAGATCTTCTCTCTGAAATACGATTCCCATTATTCCCACAGAGCACACTGGTTATTTCTATCAAATCACTAACAGTAATTTGTACTTTTCGTTTCTCTATTTACTGCCTGTCTTTAAGCAATACGAGGACTTTAAAGATCCGTGTGCCCCTTGGACCTAGCGCGTCTGACATCGAACAGGTCATTAATACAGTTTTCATGTAGAGCTCTCAGTGATGTCACCTTCTCTGTCTCCAAAGCAAAGAATCAGCACCAAACTCACCCATCTCATTTCAAACTGGAAATAGCGTATTTTCAGGACTCTTGGTGCTTACTTATTTGTAATAAATGCCTACTTTCTGAGAAGTGAAGTTTCCTCTACTGAAAATCTTTCATTACGTAAGGGCCGTATGGTGCAAAAAAATAATACAAACGCAGGTACATCTAAAAAAAACCTAATTATGTCCTTTATTAGCTGTGGCCTTGTGGAAAAAAATCACACCACTCAAGTCCTTTACGTTCCTCACCCCGGCTCAGGAGAATCCTCAATCTCTTCATATGAAGGGGCGGGGGAACCGTTGCTGCCCGACCAGTCAGTCTCAAACGAAATAACATACATAAAAGTGTTTTGTTAAAACTGCAAAACAGCATCTACGAGGCCAATAAGCCTGTGCTAATTCAGACCCATTCCTGAGGGCTTTCATGCCCCATGAGAGTGAAGAGTACTGAACATTTTGGCACTATTTTAAATGTACCATACTCCTTGTGATACTCAGATTGAGATTTTCTATCCTCCCTCCCCTCTCTTCCTTCTTTCTTTTTTCCCCCAGACAGGTAAAATCATAAAGAGTCAAGCATATAAAGGTTCTAAAAACTAGGCTCTCCTAAACATGAGGACAAAAATTTTAAAACATGACTGTGATTTCACAGCGGAAATCACATTTCAGAGAAACTAAAATGAATAATATCTCGGATCAAGTTCAAAATGCCAAGTTGCCCACTGCTCTCAGCCTCGGCCTGGCATATCAAACCACCACCTGACAGCGATCATGGAGGGACAGACAGCACTCCCTCCACAGTCACAACTCCTCCACCTAGCCCCTCGTCCGGCGTGGTAGTGTCATTTCACTGACTTCTGTGTCTAGCCTTCTGAGCCGTTTCTTGGCCTCAACGGACCAATGAAAAGAATTAAGGAGTCTCAAGTAATACGCTGAATTGATAAATCAGTACAAGAGCTCCACTCTTTCCCTGACCAGGGCGATACATTACTACTTTGCCTGGACTCCCCTGGCTCCACACCTTCACAAGTTCAGGTACTGAGGTTCTCTTGGCAACTGTGAAGCACTTGCTTGGCTTCCAACTTCCCCTGCCTTTGCGAGAAAACTGCTAAACTTCCAAAAAGTGCTCCGTGAGTCGTCCAACATTCCCAGACTCCCGTCTTATGGCTGGAGGAGTCCTTACTAATTTTAGACTCAAGGATGCCTTCTGTGAGCAATCAGCCACCCAGAGTCTCCGCCCCCATCCTGCTTAGACACCCAGCATCACTAACAGGAGAAAACAAAGAGATACAGCTATTAACATTCAAAGGCTAGACCTGAACAGCGGTCAAACCAAGCCAAAGGGGCCACTTTGCCACTTTAATAAATAGATGGACTGGAGATCCTTCCAAAGGAAATAAGTACTGTCTATCTTTCCCCTCCGAGCTGTGAGGAGAGACAGCAGAAACAACAGACAGAAAAGACTCAGGCAAAAGACAAAGAGACAGAGGCAGAAGGAGAGAGACTGACAGAGAAAGATACCCCTCCAGATGGGGGCCTGGGGTGGGGATGACAGGGAGAGAGGGACACAGACATCTGAGGAAAGGGCAACTCTGAAGGTGAATTTCTCCATCTGTGATTTTCAAGAGTATGAGGTTCTCCTGAGCATAAGAATCCATTTTAAAGCAAGTCAAATGACACTGAAACAGTAAGTGGCTCAATGCTGATTCTGAAGTCCCCACTGTTTCTGTTCAGATATTCTGCTAAGAACCTTAAAATCACCAACCCAACCCAGCACTCCCCACTGTTCACAAACACACACTTCTCAGCCGTTCTCCCAATACAGGGGGGCCAGGGAATCCAGCTACTGGATTCAGAGACAGAAGAGCCTGAGAGCTTTGGAGTGGATGGAGTGTGGCCCCTTACCTTCAGCAACACCACGTCCACAGTCCTGTCCACCTTGGAGATGTCACATAGGCTGTAGCGCCTCTTGTGCCGTTCATACATTTTGTCCAAATGCAGAAGAGAGGAAGTAAGATGCAGGAGACGTACCCACTGTCAACCTGGGGGACCACCGTGCTCCCGCCAAGTCCAGAGCTCCAAATTTCTTACCGTGAGCTGGAGGGGATTTACGACTTCCAGACTCCTCTGTGTAGAAAACCCTCAAAGGGTCAAAAAATGAATTAAAGAAAACCAAGCAGGATCCCAATTCCTTGAACAGACTGAGAACTTCCTGGCAACTTCAGAGCACTGGGATGATGAATTTACAATTTACAATTCACAATATGAACAATAAATGCTTCCAGATGCTATACTTTAGGCAGATCTTGACCGAAAGAGAAGCACACACCATTTCCATCACTGGCGATAATTCCAGTGGAAAAATTAAGAATTAACCGGCTACACATAACGGCTGACGCACGTGGTGGAATAGCCCAAAGCAGGCAATAAAAATCCAGTATGTACTTTGTCAGGAAAAGAGAAAGAGAGAAGGGAAGACAACTCTAATTTGAAGGGATGATAGGAAAAAATTCTCTCATTAAATCCTCTTCTTGCTTATAAAACAAAAACAAAGACAAGGAAAATCAATTTTTCCTTTACAGGAAAAAAAAAAAAAAAGTTGAAGCTCTGAGATTCTGTTCAAAGTAAAGAGTCTGTAGTCAGCCTCTTGCTCGCCAGGCGGTAGGGCTTGGTTCTGATTTCAGTTGAAAATATCTAATGACAGCAGAGCGAAAGGAGGGGGAAAAAAAAAAAAAGACCACTCCTCCCTTCTTGCTCCCTCCCTTCTTGGGCGCTGGCCCTTCCCTACCCCAGACCCCTCACCCCTTTTCCCTCCCTCTCAGGAACGTCACTACTTGCCCTTTCAGCTCTGCACCAGCAGCCTCGGAGGCTTGAAAACCTAATGGCAGTGGTGGGAACATGATTCATCCACAGACGAAGAAGAGAAAAACAAGGCTTCCTTTTCCAACCCGTTTCCTCCTCCTCCCCTTTCTCCTCCTCACACTGTTCCCTATGAAAAAGGCTCTGTCAGGCATTTCCAGATGCATCCCAAGCGCTTTGATGTCGGGGGAGGTACGGTAATAAAGGGAGGGGGTGTCATCCTAAACACCACAGGCAAGTTCAACACAATTATCTGTTCCACGAAATCGGGGAAATTGAAACTACACAAGGCAGACACTGCATCTCCCTGCCAAACGCAAGTCAGTGATTTAATATGAGAAAAATGCTAGCCAATATTTCAGGGCTATATTTCCAGGATCCAGAAGGAGTTACAGAAGTGACTGACAAGGCTTAGAAATCATCAAGAGGTCAGCTTTTTTTTGTTGGCGGAGAGGAAGGGATGGATGGGGAGGTGGTAGGGGGAGCACTTGAAAGAAAATTTTAGAGTAAAGGAGTAGAGTGATAGGTACGTGTGTCAGTACGTTGTGTGACTAAGAAGAGTGACCTGGCTGGGACTTCTTCCCCGCTGAAAGCCACCACTCACATTAACTGAGCCCGGAGTGTGGCTCCACCACTCCATGCACCCGCTCTCTTACTATTCAAGAGCCCTCCAGCCCCACCCTAGCCAAGATTCTCAGGGGCAGACCTGTTCCAGAATTCATTTTCTTACCTGGGTCATAAATGATCTGGGAGGGAAAGGAGAAGGAACTGAGGGGGACAAAAAGGGAAGAGTGGAGAAAGGAAAACTCCAAAGATGTTCTCCTTCTAGGAGCATTAGGCAGCTGGCATTTTCCTCAAGTGGTCAGAGGAGTCCTTGGCTAGAGTGTGAATGAGGGGACTCAAACATCACAAGTAGAAGGAAAAAAGAGATTTAATACTTAAATTCCTGTCAATATCACAAACAGAGCTGGTGATGAGGCTTTCCAGGAGCTATGAAAGGGGTAGAGAAGGTCTGATGAGTCACCATTTCCTCTGGTCAGGCATTCAAGTAGCTAACCAGCTCAAGGAGAGCAAGGCAGCGAGTCCTGCTAGTACGCACCTCCCCCTCTACCTAACACACCGCACCTCCCCCTCTACCTAACACACCGCACCTCCCCCTCTACCTAACACACCGCACCTCCCCTCTACCTAACACACCGCACCTCCCCCTCTACCTAACACACCGCACCTCCCCCTCTACCTAACACACCGCACCTCCCCCTCTACC
This sequence comes from Balaenoptera musculus, assembly GCF_009873245.2. Lineage (NCBI taxonomy): Eukaryota > Metazoa > Chordata > Mammalia > Artiodactyla > Balaenopteridae > Balaenoptera > Balaenoptera musculus. The sequence goes on from NC_045786.1 coordinate 41,904,752, forward strand.
TAACACACCGCACCTCCCCTCTACCTAACACACCGCACCTCCCCCTCTACCTAACACACCGCACCTCCCCCTCTACCTAACACACCGCACCTCCCCCTCTACCTAACACACCGCACCTCCCCCCTCTACCTAACACACCGCACCTCCCCCTCTACCTAACACACCGCACCTCCCCCTCTACCTAACACACCGCATCTCCCCCTCTACCTAACACACCGCACCCCCCCCCCTCTACCTAACCCCCCGCACCTCCCCCCTCTACCTAACACACCGCACCTCCCCCTCTACCTAACACACCGCACCTCCCCCTCTACCTAACACACCGCACCTCCCCCTCTACCTAACACACCGCACCTCCCCCCTCTACCTAACACACCGCACCTCCCCCTCTACCTAACACACGCACCTCCCCCTCTACCTAACACACCGCACCTCCCCCTCTACCTAACACACCGCACCTCCCCCTCTACCTAACACACCGCACCTCCCCCTCTACCTAACACACCGCACCTCCCCCTCTACCTAACACACCGCACCTCCCCCTCTACCTAACACACCGCACCTCCCCCTCTACCCTAACACACCGCACCTCCCCCTCTACCTAACACACCGCACCTCCCCCTCTACCTAACACACCGCACCTCCCCCTCTACCTAACACACCGCACCTCCCCCTCTACCTAACACACCGCACCTCCCCCTCTACCTAACACACCGCACCTCCCCCTCTACCTAACACACCGCATCTCCCCTCTACCTAACACACCGCATCTCCCCTCTACCTAACACACCGCACCTCCCCCTCTACCTAACACACCGCACCTCCCCCTCTACCTAACACACCGCACCTCCCCCTCTACCTAACACACCGCACCTCCCCCTCTACCTAACACACCGCATCTCCCCCTCTACCTAACACACCGCATCTCCCCCTCTACCTAACACACCGCATCTCCCCCTCTACCTAACACACCGCACCTCCCCCTCTACCTAACACACCGCAGCCGCTGAGCCCAATCCCACACTGTTGCATCCACCGCAGGGAGGTAGACAGCCCCTCTCCTTCCCCACACGTCCCCAGTGAGCCTAGTTCTGTGATGCTACCAACGTGGACAGTGAACCAGATGTTGCTTTTCATTAGAGTGAGGATGGGAAACAGTAGAAACAGATGATTAGAGAGAGATTAGAAAGCTGTAAATAAAATTCTAGCTCAGGCTTACCAAAAGGGTGGGAACCTGCACGGGGATTTACAACTACTCTGAAACTATGTGGTCTAGGGCACAAATCGAAAGGCCCTTTAGGCTTTAGTGTAGGGGAAAATGGATAGTTTATTATCTTTTCTGTATGAACTTTCACCAAGCAATAATTTAGAACTCTCCTTCCTCCCCATATAAACACAAAGCTGCCACCCCTCTGTCCTCAATATGGTTTATTCCTCACTGCCCCTCCCTTCTGTTTTAATTAGAATCAAATGTTTCCTGCCTCCAAGGTTCCCAGGCATCTCCCTAAGGATCATAGATGCTTTAATCACCACAGAGCCTTTCTATTCTCAACCTCATGTAACTCCTGACTTAAATAATCTATACTGATTTAACAGATATTTTGTGCCTTGCAGCAAAGGCAAACAAAAGAAACAAAGAACAAGGTCTCTGTCCTCAAGAAGTTTATATAATTAGAAACCTCTTTCAAAGTTATACAATTGTCTGAAATGGCTGAGATTACTGTTTCGAGACAAATAGATTAATTTTTGTATTTCTGATGATCTGCTGGCTGTGTGCTACAGGCTGGAAATCGAGACTTCCTACTTTTTCTGTACACATAAACATATTAAAAGGATTTGGAATTGTCCTTGAGTATTTTGTTCCTTCTTGGAGAACAAATTCTCTGGGTAGGGAACACATACTCGGGTGTGGGGGGCGGGCAGAGGGTGGGGGTGGAGGAGAGTCTGTTTTGCTTTCCCCTCTGGATTTGTTCAAGCACTCTCCACAGAAGACTTGAGTCTGTAGTCCTGTGCTTTTGCTGCTGATGTGACAATTCCAAGTTTTTATCAAAAACATCTGGAACCACTGAACAGTTACTCTGTTAGGATTTTGAAACACAGAAACCAATCATTTTACATCCAAACCACAGAGCTGATACCTATGAATTTTCATTTTGAGAATATTCTCCTTTTCTTTAATTTTGGGAACTTGTAGTAAAACATGCTTATTATTTACAACCTCTTACAATAGTAATTATTCACAAGATTAATTATATCTCCCTTCTTTCTGTGTCCTCCATCCCACTCTCCAGCCACAACAAGGAGCCCTACGTTCTTCAATAGAAGCTTCAAGTGCATAAAGTCTGTTCATACCACAGGCCCAACATATATTCTTAAAGATTCCAGAAAATGAAGTAGAAAAATATTTTATGCATTTGAAGTTAACTAGAGCATTTCAAGTTCATGAATTAAATTTTCCCTTGATATTTAATTCTGAAGGTCTAACCCTTACCCAGATTATTTCAGCATTCTTATGGGTCAACTCTACTTGGCTCCTTTTGTTTCAGTTAAGGCAGAACCCTATTTAAAGTCTCACAGCAAAGTTTCTGAATTAGGACACCACTTAGTGGGTATATGAAAGATCCAAACAGAACACAAAGGCCAGCAAGCACTGGGGCGGAGAGGGGGGTGTCTACTGCTACTAAAACATTTGTCCTGTACCCCAAAGTGAACATAAAGTAGTAGCATGTCACTGGCTAAAAGACCCACCAATGATCAGTTTCATCTCCGCAAGGAGCACAAGGTGAAAATCAAAGGTTCTTTCCATTCCTAGGTGTGCCACTATCTCACTGAGCATCCTGGGATAATTAGTTTGACTCTTGGACCTGGGTTTCCAGAACTGGAAAATGAGAAGGGCTGGACACTAGATCGTATCTGAAGTTCCTTCTTGATCAGATACGGTCAGTCTGAGACTAACAAATCTTTATCACTTGCCATATAGCTCATAGGATGTGGGTAGATGCAGAGGAAAAAGAAAGAGGGATTGAGAAATTCTCTCAAAACCTGTTGTAGAAAACATGTAGTATACTCTTGCTTAATTATATTTTCCACCTCCACTTTTCATGTGAAAAGGAAGGAAACGTCTACCACAGTCAACAATTTTCATTAACCTATGATTTCATTAACTTAAAAAATAGTGAGTCATCCAGAGCTACACATTTGTTAGTGGCAAAGTTTACTAAAATACAGATAAAACACTGTATTATTTTTATTATTATAGCCTCCGCGTGAGCAACTGCAGTCTGCTTAAAATAACAGTCTGCTCCAAATAAGATGTTTGAGTAATTGAGAGAGGATGGGAATTATTTACAACAGCTGCATCGTTTCCAGCGAGCATTTCCTTTTTCATTTCAATTTAGGTGTTTAAGCACTACTGGTCCAGGAGAGGGAGGCCTAAGGCCCCCACTCCCCTGGCTTTTCTTCCACTCCCAGATTTGGAGGTTTCAAGAAGGCTAAAAGAATAAAGGAGAAGGGGAAGGCCTAAAGGGCAAGCAACCAGTCAACCAGCAATTCTCCTCAAACTACCATCCGGTGGCAGGAGGCAGCTCCTCTGCCTTAACCCTTTCTTGACTTCTTCAAGAAGAAACCTTAACACAATTTAGCTGGTAGCAGCAGGTTGTTTGACAACAATAACAATAGCAAAAAGTAATTAAGATGGAAGTAAGACAAGACAAAGCTTTAAAAATGTCTCTTCACCAACCTGTGCTCCTCACAGGAAATAGGTCTCGTGGAACAAGCACACAAATGTTAAATTTTACTAAAATTACCAACAACTTGGTGAAATAAAAGGCAGGAGGAGGGGAGAAAGGGAGACAGCCGAATCAGAATTCATCTGGAAAAGTGGTGATAGGATAGTTTAAACTCTAGGACAAGTCTTCTGGGGCAAGATTTATTAATAACAACAACATTCACTGAGTGCTTCCTGTATGCCATGTGCTTCCACATGTACAATTTCAGTTATTCCTCATAAAAAGCTATAGGGTGAAACATCACTGTCTACAGATGCAGAAAAGTCGCACTCAGAGTTTAAGTCAGTTGTATCAGGTCACACAGCTAATAAAACGAGTCTGCATTAAACTCGGTTCTGTAAATCTTTCTTTCCATATGCATCTTATTTTGCGGTGAGTAATCCCCTAAACTGAAAGAAATGAAACTATCATGGAGAAAATGTTAAGTTAAAATTTGAGGAAAGAAAACTTAGAATTTGTTATTCATATCACTGGCATTCTTACATTTGATTTTATACAAATGCCAAAGGATAGAAAAAGATTTTATTTTTGCAATAAAAATGACAAATGGTTCCTAATTTTAGAAAGTACAGGTAGAAAGTGTGTCATTACATTAAACGGACTCAACTTCTTTGCCAACATTTTAATACTTGATATTTAATTTTTTTAATAGCTTCTCACTATTGGTAATATGTTATAATAATCAGAATGAACACAGCCAGCATAGAGACTAAAAGATTTCTGGATACTGACAACTGTTCTCTGGGTCTCCTTTAGAATGAATGGGTGTAGTGTTCCTAGTTCTCCTCTTGGGAACAAACATTAGTTACCTCTTATGGCAGCATTTCAAATATCTGAAGATACTTATTACGACTCGCTACCCTCCTCAAAGCTTCTCTTCTGGATCATGGTTCCCACAACTGTTCCTCATGCCACAGGGTACCCGACTGAGGGCTCTCTAGTTAGTCGGTGTCCTTCTTGTGATGCGAACACCAAAACAAAACCCTCTGGTGTTGAGTACACTGGGATGTTTAAGATCCAACTGGCTTTCTTAACACGAATACCACACCATTAGAAGTATATAAGCTTGTGGTGAAGTAAGTCACTTCTCATATCTTTTCTTAGTTGGATGTGTCAAAACAGGTCTCCTCCATACTATAATCTTGTGATTTTATTGTAAAACTCACTTTACATCTTTCCTTGTTTAAAGTGTACTAGATAATTTGTAAACATTTAATTTTTTTAGGTTGAATTTTCAGTTTCCCAAGGAATGTGGCTTTAAAATACATTAGTATTTTAAAAACCTAGACTGCTAAGGATGCTAAAAAGGGCAAATTTACTATCAGTAACAATTTAAACAACCAAGAAGTTTTACATGGAAAATCCATAATACTGTTGTGATTGTAAACTACAACTTCTCATGTGTCACTGTCCTGAATCTTCAACAAGCTTTTCAGTAAATGAAATTCGTTCAATCATTAGACAAATATTCACTGAACACCTATTTTTGGCACTGAGAATATAACAGAGAACCAGACAGACATTAAATAGTTACAATAATGTGTGTGAGAAGTGCCAGAATAGAGGAATCACAGGGTACCACAAGAACATCTCCCTTTAGATGTAACATAAACGTCTGTGTCTGGAGCTCGGGAGAACAGCTGGGGCTGGGCACACCAATTTGGAAACCAACACACAGATGTGACATCGAGGAAACAGAAAGAAAGAATGGTAAACAGTGCCAAATGTTGTGAAAAAGTCAAGCCAATGAGAGATCTGGGTTTTGCTATGTAAATGTTTCCTGGACCTTGCTTGGTGAGGGCAAGTTCTGGTGTAGTAGTAGAGTGATGAAAGCTGAATTTCAATATTCTACCATTTCACAGGGGAAAATTTAAGTTCTGCCTGTACACTTCATTCGCTTTTTCCAGTTTTCTCTTAAGACATTTTACCCTTCAGACAAAGTGCCTTAGTGAATCATAAAAAAATGGTTGCTACAGGATGGCTAACCTGGAAATAAACACTTTAGTGTGTAAAAAACTTTCTGAGAAGTAAATGAAGCATTAACAGAGAAAACGGACCATTAACACAAAGTGAGTTCTATGCCCGTTCTTTCAATTCTTTCCAAGAGATCCTGCCACAGAGACCAAAAGAGAACACTTGAGTGCACACACTGCACCTTGGCCAGGAATATGAACAGAGGTTTCATAATAGCTAGAGCAGGGAAGCAGGGCGGACAGTGTTTTGGCAAGGAAATGGAAACAGAAGGAACGGCCAACAAGTAAGAAACTCCCTTTCCATATGATCATCTATGGAAATAAGAACAAACCTCATTCTATAAACAAAGGCAATGAGGTCAGGGAAACAACACTGACAATTATGGACGAGAATTTCCTCATGGGAGTCTGTCATCACCAGCATGTCATGCCAACTAGTAGCCAACTAGCTAATATTAGCCAAATTTATTTATCTGTTCAACAATATTTAAATCTCTGCCGAAGTTATGGTGCTCTGTGAGGTGTTATGAGAGATATGAAGGTGGATGAGACATTTCTGGGACCTCAAGGAAACACAGCAGGGGCAATGGTATGAAATATAAGACGGCATGGGTAGTACAAATGAAATGTAGGGTTTCAGCAAGGAATAAAGATCTCTGACTAAACTGATTAGGCAGAAAAGTTTCATGAAGGTGGTGGTTTAACATAAAGGAGCAGAAAGAGAGAAAATGGGAGGGAGGAGGCAGGCATCCCCAATGAAGACTGTGAGAGACGGTGCAGACGTTGATGCGCAACAGGTAGGACAGAGGACGAGCGAGCCGTCTGCTACCTGCATCAGATTCCTGTGAGAGCAGTGCTATGGCCCTGGCCTGCAAAAGCATTCACAGGCTAGTTTATGGGAGCAGAGGATGCCGTGCTAAAAAGTTCAGGCTCTATTCAGAGGCAACAGGGAGCCATCGAAGATGTGCCAGCACAGAAGCGGGATGATTTGTGCTGTAATTCAGAAAGGCTGTACAAGTCTCTAGCCTCATCAAGTCTGATCTCCCTTGTCTGGATATCATACTATGCCATGATCCTTATCCAATCTCATTTGCTGTCATTCCTCAAGAAAAGTAAATGGGTGATCTCTCAAGGTTCCACAATTAGGATATGGGGTTCTTCCTACCTCAGTGACCCTGGCGCTCTTAGGACAATCATGGTTTCTGGAATTCCCTACCGTGTCTCTTCCACCTTAACCACAATCTACCCTTCAAATCCCACTTTTCTAGTTAGGCTCTCTGCCTGCTCTAACTCTCCTTCTAACGCTGTACTGTGAATTAAGATGGTCCTTAGACTCTGCCGCACTGGCTTTACGGTGATCTGTCCTGTGTTCTTCCTTGCTGCTGCTGCATGTTAGTCTTACTCTAAGTAGAATGGTGACTTCCTTAAAGGCAACAGGTACTTTTTAAATCTCTCCCAGAGTGCCAAAAACGGTACTAGACATCCAAAGGCTGGCTGAGTAACCGATTATGCATTCGTTTCTTACCACAATCATAATCCTAAGACTTTTCAAAAGGCTGACCAGATTCAGTTATTAAAGGAGAGAAAAAGTGTTTGTCAGTGTTAACCGTACACAAAAGGTGAGTAGTCTAAAAGAGGTTCTGGATTTAAAGGATAAAAGTCCTGGCCAGACATGAAAACCTGTGTTTAAAATAACCATATCCTTAGGAAAAATTTGAATCTCACATAAAATGAGAATGTGCTACTTTAGTCACCCGACTTATTCTTATTTTTCACTTCACAGCAAAAAGAACAGCTCTAGCACAGTCAGTCAGTCAGACAAGCCAAAAAATGACTCAGCTTCCCATGGAAGACATCCCTCATCCCTCCCAGGCAAACACACGCCAGTACAGTCAAGCCTTCCCAAAAAATGAAGAGGTATAACTTGCTCTTTATATCAACTGTCCAAAAGACAAAACAAAGGGAAAAGAGAAAAATCCTTCAAGAAGAAAACCTACTTTTTAACACTACTGTCAAGAGATAAAAATAATAAAGACATATGGTTTTTTTTTTTTTTTTAATTTTTGACCGCACCATGAGGCATGTGGGATCTTAGCTCCCCAACCAGGGACTGAACCCTCGTCCCGTGCATTGGAAGGCGGAGTCTTAACCACTGGACCTCCAGGGAAGTCCCAAGACATACAGTATTGATAAAAGAAAAATGTTGCTATGAGGAATAAAGGAATGAATACACATAAAGTATTTTGTATAATGCCTGTGGCATGAGTACTATATAAGTATTAGTTGCTATAATATTTTTTATTTTATTATCATCGCTACATCTTTGCCTTATTTTTTAAAGAGGTATTTAAGTCAGTCTACAAGGGAGCATATAAGAAAAAAACAAGTAACTGAAAATTCTGACTTAAGATACAGCTGAAAGAAGAAAACACCTCTGCTTTGATTCAGACCACCATGTTCTCTCTGAAAATATTTTGTATCATGAGACAGGAAAGCAGACAGAGGGAAAAGTTAGGTTCTCTTTCCTCTGATAAGTGGAGAAGGTAGGTAGCTGCCCCAGAAGCTAAGACTAAAGGAGCTACTATGCATCTGAATGCCGAGCTGTTTCATACAGAAACAGTTCTTTACAAGTTAAGGTCAAGATAGGACTGGGAACTCAGATGGAAGAGTTAGACTTGGGAAAAAAAAGAAAAAAAGCCTCTTTATCTGAAGCAAAGGGAAAGAAGTAAAAGACAGATATTTATAGATATTTTTCCTGGCCAATCCCCAAGTGCCTAATTTGGACGGAACTCAAAGTGTCCCTGAACAGTCCCCACCCAGACGGCCGAAATACCAGTGTCACCATCGGGACAGAAAGCATGTGGCTCTTGGAGGTGACTCTGGGAGGAAAGCCTAGCACCATGCCAGCCTCTCGGGTCTCTCCTCTCACCTCTCCTTGGAAAACTCTTCCACTGCAGTCACACGAGTCAACTTACTGTGCTCAGATTAGCTGTGACATCTGGCTGCCTCCACGTCCTGGACCTTGCCCTCCTGTTCTTCACCACAGAAGCAAAACCAGTCAAGTCTTTAAGACCCCTTCAAATGCCATCACATCCTGATACCTCCACTGAACACCTCAGTCAAAAAACTGGCCTGTCAGGACTTCCCTGGAGGTCCAGTAGGTAAGACTCCATGCTCCCAATGCAGGGGGCCTGGGTTCAATCCCTGGGTCAGGGAACTAGATCCCACATGCACGCCGCAACTAAGAGTCTGCATGCTGCAACTAAAAGATCACGCATGCCACAACGAAGACCCGGTGCAGCCAAAATAAATAAATAATATATTTTTAAAAATGTGATTCTGTATTAAAAAAACAAAAAACAAAAAACTGGCCCTGTCCTTCCTCCAACTCTATTAGAACTGCGTTAGCACTCCTATCACACTTAAATCACAGATTATCACAGTTATCTGGGTACCTGTTGAACAAGTCTCTTGGACCGAGACATCTGTTTCTTTGGCTTTCCTATAGGTTCTGGGGCTTATTTAGCATTCAACAAACGGTTCCTATGTGAATGAGTAAATATCCATCTCTTTGTCTGAAGAGGAACTTTCAGGCAAGGTAACCCATTCTCAGGAGTAGATCAAACTGGTGCAGGCAACCTAGATTCAGAAGCTCCTTTATTCATAAATGTATACAACCCCTGGATTTTTGATACAGAGACACGCACTAGAGAAAAGGGATCTACTCTGCTCACCACAAACAAATGGCATTAGTTAGACCTTATCAATAAATGGGACATGTCAGAACTTAATCAGCAAGTAAAAGAACAGAATTCTCTGCCTACCCTGAATTTTTTTTTTTTTTAAATAAAAATTGCAGTTTGGGTGGGCTCTATAAGATTATCCATGCTGGAGATCTGTCTGACTAAATACATACTAATTTTTGGGTTACTATTTTATTTGTTCATAATTTTTAACCAACTGATATCCCAGTACCTTCCTAAATGTGCCTGTCTCTTTTCAAAATTAATGTGAATGTTTTTAATATAAACCCTGAAGAGAGAAAAAAAACTCCCCCTCGAAACTTAAAAATATACATACTCTGCACACAACAGTCAATTCAGGACCAAGTTTCATGGAAGCATTTTGATAGTTTCTCCAAAAATATGTGTGTGCATATGTATGTATGTTTAATGGCTCAGAAGATTGCACAGCACTGACTGGCTGTGCACTATGTCAAGGACAGTACATCTAACAAACCAGGGAACCCATGGAGATAGTGTAAGTAACTGGTAAGAGCATGAAGCATTATGAGGGTCAACGCCTGAGTCCCCAGCACTGAGCAGGAAGGACACAGAGAAGGCCTTGCTCTGTCCCTGCAACTTGCCATCTATAAGATTATTATTAATACTTCTCTTTTGCTTCCCTGTGAGGATGTGATAATAATAAGTATTAGTAGTCTTCAAAAGAGCACAGTATTACAGTATTATTTAATATAGCTTACTGTTGCTATCTTTCTTTCATACAAGTAGAGTTTTCCTGGGTCTGAATTCTAATGGCTCTATGCCTCTAAACCTTTTACCGATAAACCCAAAGAAGCTTTGACCTATTCTGTGTCACTACAAAGGCAACTCTCCAAATTCTACATAGAGGTTCAATCCCAAATACTCATATTAATGGGTTATCAATGAGGAACTTCCTTTTCTCCACCTAGTTTTTAGTTGCAACTCCTGCCATATTGATTAAACCATTTTTAAGCTGAACTAACAAAACGTAAAAGCCTCAAATATATTTGCTATGAGAACAGGACATAGAATTTTAAAAGAAAGGGAACTACTAAAGGTTATCAGTGCCCTAAGGAGAGAAATTGATAAATGAAGTATACTTAGGTAAAGTCCACTGAAGTTGTACCTACAAAAAAACTGTCAATTAACTAGAAATCTGCCTTGCCAAAGTTCTTCCTGTGTTTCTTTTTCTTTCAAGATACCCACCAGGCATCCTACATTGTAAACGCCCATCGTGTGTGAGACACCGTGGCAGGTCCCTGCCCACGAAACATAGCTAAGGCAGCGTCCCTATCAGGAGGTGTGGCACTGCGCAGGTCTCACGGTTCCCAGCACGGTTCCACCACCCAATGCTCCAGAGAGGGTAAAGATGGTGAGAGAAGGGTACGTGGGAGGCCTGAGAGAGTGCGGAGTGCAGCACAGGACAGCGCTTCTGAGAAGGGTCTTAAAGAATCGAAGAGTAAGTATCCAGGTAGCCTCCAAGGATACATTTCAGGCAGAGAATTCCTCGTGGATAAAGAGGGGTCTGGCGTGGCTGGCAGCTGGACTGTGGAACAGAACAGCAGAGCTGACGGTACCGTCTGAGTAATCTCAGGAGCCAGACTGTGAAGTCCATGCCACACCACAAAGTTTAGCAAGAATCTCTAACATGAGCCAGAGCAGCGGGTCTCAACACGTGGTCTGAAAAACCTTCAGGGGCCCAGAGACCTCTTCAGGGCATCTGTGGGGTCAAAACTATTTTCACAGTAATCCTAAGATGTCATTTGCCCTTTTACTGTGTCGACATTTGCACTGACAGGCCTTAGCACAAACCAAGGCAGCGGTATCAAAGTGAACCAGCAGTCACCATATTCTTCGTAGTATAAAAAACAAAAACAGGGGCTTCCCTGGTGGCGCAGTGGTTGAGAGTCTGCCTGCCAATCCAGGGGACACGGGTTCGAGCCCTGGTCTGGGAAGATACCACATGCCGTGGAGCAACTGGGACCGTGAGCCACAACTGCTGAGCCTGCGCGTCTAGAGCCTGTGCTCTGCAACAAGAGAGGCCGCGATAATGAGAGGCCCGCGCACCGCGATGAAGAGTGGCCCCCACTTGCTGCAACTAGAGAAAGCCCTCGCACAGAAACGAAGACCCAACACAGCCATAAATAAATAAATAAATAAATAAATAAGAGAAATGCTTCTCTCCCCGTCAATGGGCAAAAAAAAAAAAAAAAAAAAAAGAAGCTAGGGATGTCACTGATTGATGAGCAGCTTCAAAAAAAAAACAAAAAGAAACATTTTCACACAGAATGTCCTTGATGAAGCTGTAAACATTATTAATATCATTCAATTTCAAGCTTTAGATACTCATCTTTTTAATACTCTGTGTGACAAATGGGAAGTAGACATAAAATACTTCTGTCGTGGAGGTATTACAGCTGTCTTGAGGAAAATCACCTGTGCAATTGTTTTAAGTTGTGAGCCGATGCAGACACTTCTGTCATGGAACAACATTTTTATTTGAAAGGAAGACTGGCAAATGAAGCATGGCTCTTCAGCACTTGCGTATTTTCCTGAAAATGAACAAAGTGAACCTGTTTCTCAAAAGAAGCAACTGGCAGTATTTATTGCTGATGATAAAATTCAGACTTTCAAGGGAAAATGAGATTTTTGAAAACCTGTATCTGCCACTGTGAACTTGCCAATTTACTAATACTTAAAGACATTTCGGATGAGATTGGTGGTGATGCTACCAAACGTGATTTTCTGATTTGTAGAATGAAATGTTCAACATTTGGAAGAGTTGTATTATTCAGTGAATCAGCATTTCCTAAGTGACCAATACATGATGTTAGAAAATCATGCATGGATAAAAAATCCATTCAAAGTACAAGATAGACCAAATGGCTTTTAATGGGCTACAGTACAGAAAGTTCAGTGATATGATTTCAGATTCCACACTACAGATAACTTTTAAGAACTTATCATTTGTCAATTCTCATCAAAGTATCAAAGAAGAATATCACAATTATCTGAGAAAACTATTAAAATATTCCTCCCTTTTCAAGCATATATCTGTGTTAGGCTGGACTTTCCCTATTGCAACAGTCTGAATGAATAAGGGATATGAGAATCTGTTTTCTACTGAGCCAGAAGTTTGAGTAAAACAATGTCACTCTTCTAATTTTGTTTTTGTTTTGGAAAAGTTATTTTTCATGAAAATATGCTCTTTATGTTAACAAGTAGTGGGGTTTACTATTGTTACTGTGAATGAATTACATATTTTTAATGTATCAGTTTTAATTTCTAATATGGTAAATAATTGAAGATATAACTCATATAAACAAAATTTCTTCGGAATGCTCAATAATTTTTAAAGTATAAAGGAATCTTGAGACCAAAAAGTTCAAGAACTGCTGAGTTGTAAGGCAGAAAGAGATTAGTGGTAAGGAAACCAAAGAGTCCAGGTGAGAGATGATGAATATCTAATCCAGAAGTTTGAAGTGATAAGTTAAATTTGACTGAAAAAAATTTTTTTGATTTGTGCTAAGAAGAAGGAATCTGGGATGAAAGCTTTCTAGCTTAAGAGACTGTATGCAGTCTCTTTAGCAAGTGGTGCTGGGAAAGGTGGACAGCCACATGTAAATCAATCAAGTTAGAACACATCTTCACACTACACACAGAAATACACTCAAAATGGCTTACCGACTTAAATATAAGACATGACTCCATAAAACTCCTATAAGAGAACACAGGCAAAACATTCTCTGACATAAATCGTATCGATGGTTTCTCAGGTCAGTCTCCCAAGGCAATAGAAATGAAAGCAAAAATAAACAAACTTAGAAGCTTTTGTACAGCAAAGGAAACCATAAACAAAATGAAAAGACAACCTACGGACTGAGAGAAAATATTTGCAAATGATGCGACTGACAAGGGCTTGATTTCCAAAATATACAAACAGCTCATACAACTCAACAACAAAAAAACAAACAACCCAATCAAAAGATGGGCAGAAGACCTAAACAGACATTTCTCCAAAGAAGACATACAGATGACCAACAGGCACACGAAAAGATGCTCAACATCACTAATTACTAGAGAAATGCAAATCAAAACTATAATGAGGTACCATCTTACACTGGTCAGAATGGCTATCATTAATCTACAAATAACAAATGCTGGAGAGGGTGTGGAGAAAAGGGAATCCTCCTACACTGATGGTGGGAATATAAACTGGTGCAGCCACTATGGAAAACAGTATGGAGGCTCCTCAAAAAACTAAAAATAGAGTTGCCACATGATCCAGCAACCCCACTCCTGGGCATGTATACGGACAAAAATGTACTTCGAAAAGATATATGCACCTCTATGTGCATAGCAGCACTATTCACAATAGTCAAGACATAGAAACAACCTAAATGTTCATCAAAAGATGAATAAAAAAGATCACACACACACACAATGGAATGTTAACTATTCGGCCATAAAAAAGAATGAAATAAATGCCATTCACAGCAACATGGAAGGACCTAGGGATTATTATACTAAGTGATGTAACTCAGAAAGGGAACAACAAACTTCACATGATATCACTTATATGTGGAATCTAAAATATGACAAATGAACTCATCTGTGAAACAGAAATAGACTCACAGACACAGAGAACAGACTTCTGGTTGCTGGGGTGGTGGGGAGGGGTGGTCTGGGAGGTTGGGGTTACATAGCAGATACGAGCTATTACACATAGAAGAGATAAACAACAAGGTCCCACTGTACAGCACAGGGAACTGTATTCAATACCCTGGGATAAACCACAATGGAAAAGAAAACGGAAAAGAATTGTATATATACGTATAACTGAATCACTTTGCTGTACAGCAGAAATTATCACAACATTGTAAATCAACTACACTTCAATAAAATAAATTTTTTAAAAAAGAAAGAAAAATAGAGAGAGACCGCATGAAAGCCAATGCCTTCAGTTTTATATATGTGAAGCGAGGCCCAAACAATTTCCTAATATTCCGAATGAAGCTGATGAATTAAGAGTAACTACAGCAGGAATGAAAAGCAGAGATGGTTTTCTGAAGAGCAAATAAAATTCTTTAGGAAAAGACTGTTTTCATGGTCTATGTGTGAATGAATTTAGCTGAAAGGCACTTTCTCATAGACCACATGGCCGACTGTGTCTCATTCCATTTTTGAAAGACTGAGGCAAATGACCAAGAGGTAAACTGACGTGAGTAACTCTTTCATCCAAGTTTCTGGACCGCTAGTAGGATTAGTGCCCACTGATGTACATCTTTATTACACAACAGTCAAATGATAGCCATAATGATACTCTTGAGCCATCAAGAAGAGGATAAATTTTGTTCAGTATTTAAGAAGCCAGTCAAATACATAGGTATTTTAGAAATATACTACAGCAAAGACTTCCAAAGGGAAGCACCAGCACTTAAGGCTTTACCTCCAGCTATCTGAAAACTCTGCAATTTCAAAAAGATTCACTTGTCAAAGCCTCCACAGAGTGGAAATGTTTCAATCTAATTATACAGTGGCTCTTCACTCCTGGGGCAGGTAATATGAGGAACCACAAGGCACAATTCTAAGGAATGGAAGTTAAAGACACGGTCGAAGACTTCATATATTTTTCTCTCCCTGCCAGAGCTGAGTTCTCTCTGCTGCTCCCTGTGGTCATTAGAGCATATATGCATTTGGGGGATGCGGGGCGGGGGGCGGGGGGGAGTTATATCCCTTTAAAAGGCCACCCTGTTAAAATGTTTAAAAATGTAAAATCAATGACAAGCATTTGTCAAGCGTCTTACTACTATTTCTTTATTAAAAAGAAGTTCCTAAAGAAACACTTGTTTTGTGAAAACAAGTGCCAATATTTAAAGTCCTGTCTATTACATTAAAGCTGGCCCAGCGGTGCCTCTGCTTAGCAACAGCTGTTGAAATTTCCTGAGTAACTGTGTACATCTAAAAGTTAGAACCTTGCTTTTAAAAATATTTTGACAATTCCCACTTTCTACTTATTTAGATTTGTGCAATTATCTCCCTCCATTAGACTAAGTTAATTGGTTACGTGATAAAATCCTTTTCAGAAGAGAAATCGGCCAGCTCTACTTCTTTTTTTAATATCTCATTTTATAATCTCATCTTCCCCAGTCTATGCTGGGGTGATAAATTATAAGACCTTATACGAACAACTGCTAGAAGAATTAGACAACCTAGGTCTTTTCACAGCTGTTGCCGTTCCAGGCCTTTAGAGCTTGGTCAGTTGCGGATGCTGTAAAGAGGCTTATGATTTGTTACCCTTCTGCTTTCTCAACCCCCACATTAAAGCTCTCCTTCATCCTCCCCTTCCTTTCTGCTACCTCCCTCCTTCCTGCTCCATGTTCCCACTAACCAGCCTTACGGAGGAAGGATCAAGGCAACTTTTCACATCAGTCGCTTTCAGGGCAACTTCATGTTTGTCCACTAATAAATGGCTGGGGGCGTCCCTGGTGGCGCAGTGGTTGAAAATCTGCCTGCCAATGAAGGGGACACGGGTTCGAGCCCTGGTCTGGGAAGATCCCACATGCCACGGAGCAGCTGGGCCCGTGAGCCACAACTACTGAGCCTGCGCGTCTGGAGCCTGTGCCCCGCAACGGGAGGGGCCGCGATAGTGAGAGGCCCGTGCACCGCGATGAAGAGTGGCCCCCACTTGCCGCAACTAGAGAAAGCCCTCGCACAGAAGCGAAGACCCAACACAGACATAAATAAATAAATAAAATAAAAATTAAAAAAATAAAATAAAATAAAATAAATGGCTGGAATTAGGTAACCCATGGGGACTCTAAGTCTAAAAAAAAAAAAAATAACAAGATTGAGTCAAAACAATCACAACACAAGCATCACTTTCTGGAACTGGAATGAAAAGACTGGCTCCCAATTTTAAGGCCAGCAAGCCTGTCAACAGGGGAAAATCCCCTGGGTGAGACATTTCAGAACTCCACTTAATGCCTGATGTTATAATGCCACCAAAAGTAAACAGAAGGGACACTGGTATATATATAAGCCTAAACAAGAGATGATTCTTGAAAGGGCATGCATTATCTTGTTTTTACTTAAACGAAGAGCCATGCCAAGAGAGAGACATGTGGCAATAAAGGTCCCCACGGGGAATAAAACAAAGATGAGAAAACTAAGCATTATTAGGCACTGATGAGCCTTCCACCCCCAGTCCTCACCGGCTCCAGGGACAGCTGAAACAGTAGCTCCCAGTATGACACCAAAACCAAAGTGAGTAGGTAGAGATACATGGTCACTATGACACTGAGCAGCAGATGTCAATCATCTGTATTCAGCATTGCCAGCATTTCTTAAGAACCTCCACTGGCTTTATCGAGCCTGGGGGGCTATGCAGGTGGAGTGCGCCAATGACAAACTCTCTCTCAAAGCCTACAGGACACAGTCTTTCGACTTATAAAGCAAACCTCAGAGTACTGTCCACATTATGTGCCAGTCTTGAAACAGCATTTCTGCTCACAGCTTGCAAGGCAGGTTCAGCTGCAATAGCAAATGTACTAAAGTCCCACGTCAAGAAAGCCAGGATTTAAATCCTCTTCCTGAGTCAAGGAGGAAAGAACAGTCTCAGGTAAGGAGAAAAACAATTCAATGAGCTTGATGTGAAGCAGACACAGCATTAATGAGGGAGGAGGGCCAGAGCTCTATTTTCTTCCTCTAGATCATCCCATTAGGGAAACCTAATGACTCCTAGGAAGGAACACAGCCTATTGTGTTGTGTACAATGGTGATAGAGACAGGAACTGTTCCGTGGCAAAACAATCACAACACAAACATCACTTTCTGGAACTGGAATGAAAAGACTGGCTCCCTATTTTAAGGCCAGCAAGGCTGTCAACAGGGGAAAATCCCCTGGGTGAGACATTTCAGAACTCCACTTAATGCCTGATGTTATAATGCCACCAAAAGTGAACAGAAGGGACACTGGTATATATAGGCCTAAACAAGAGATGATTCCTTCCCTAAGTTCCCATGACTCAGATGCCAACTAGTGGTTCATTCCTTTATCTCTCCTAACAGAGCTTCTTGAGGGATGGGATGTTTCTTACTCATTTAGCCCGTCAGGCACCCTCAGTTTCTATTATAATGTTCAACACACAAAACAGTAGGTGTCTGCAAATTAAAGGCTTGATTTAGTTTTGGAAATGTACAACAGTAAGTCAGTCCTGTAGGAAGGGAATACATTCTAACAGTATCATTTACCACTGGAATCTTTTGTTATAAACGTTTAAAAGTAAGGAACTCATGCATGGATATATATGTGCTCTCTCCACGCTTCCCCTGCTGACAAGTCAGTCTGTGGCTTCCCATAATCCCTGGCCTCACAGGGGTGGAATGAGAGAAAAATCTCCTGAGTCTCTCAGAATGGATGTCCTGTCGCCCACAAAGTGGAGGTCACACACTGCACGGGTTCTGGGGCTTCTTGTCATGCATCCCCCTCCAGACTCGTCCAGGCCCTGGTCCAATCTCAAGAGGCCTGTAGCTGAGGCAAGCTAATCGATGATGTCAGAAACACAAGAGCCCACAAGCACAATTCCGTAAGTTATTATTTTCATAGAAACAGAAAGATGAAGGGCACTGGAAAGGAGATCCTCCCTTTCTGCTTTTCCCAGGGATGCTGGGTTATCTTCCCTCGTGGAGGACACGGCAAGCACAAGGCTCTTCCCCATCTCACGCCATTCGTCTACCGTGGCACGGGCAGAAAGCATCATTAAACCCACCTGTAGTCCTGACCGACTCACACGGGCTCGTTTGGAACCAAAGACCTCCCTGCCTTGGTAAGTAACAATTTGCATTAAATTACAGGGAAGGCAACCCAGGACAAGCACACATCAAAATCAAGCTGCAGTGCTCTGGAAAGCAAAAAGCAACAAGAGGTTAGACTGTTACATCTGTCCAGATTGCCCTGCACTGTGACCGGCACGAGGCCCCACCACAGGCCTCCAAGAATCCACGTGAGACGGCAATCTGCTGTAGGCAGCACTGCAGAGCTGACCAGGCAGCAGATGCCCGCAGCACAGGACTCAGTGTGCAGATTCAGCTGTGCCCTTCCCATGACTTCTCTCCGTGTATGGGGATGGCACGAGGATTCCATAAAACAGAAGAGGGTCACTGATCAGGAGAGGTGGTCCTATTTAAGTATTTCCCCAGCAGAGAAAGCACAGGCCTGGAGAGATTCGCAGGGTGCCTCAGCTTACAGTGGGACACTACGGAGCTGACTTCAGTGAGATGAGGTGATCTTTCAAGTAGAGGTGGGCAGGCAGGGAGAGGCTGGCCCACAGCAAGGCTCCAGGGTTTGGGGTCCTGGGCCTGGCTCTGTGCTAACCAGCTGGGCAAACAAGGGCAGGCCCTTTGAGCACTGGAGCACTCTGGGTATAGACTGCAAACTACAGGGTATAAACTGCATGACAGAGACTACAGTTGCCGCCCTACAATAAGATTTTATAACAAGAACAACATGTTCTGGAAGATTTTGACTTCCTGTAGTTGCAGAATCTGGAATACAAACAGAAAAGACCTTTATTTTTTTAGTTTTTATTTTTTATTTTTTTTAACATCTTTATTGGAGTATAATTGCTTTACAATGGTGTGTTAGTTTCTGCTTTCTAAAAAAGTGAATCAGCTATACATATACATATATGCCCATATCTCTTCCCTCTTGCATCTCCCTCCCTCCCACCCTCCCTATCCCACCCCTCTAGGTGGTCACAAGGCACAGAGCTGATCTCCCTGTGCTATGTGGTTGCTTCCCACTAGCTATCTATTTTACGTTTGGTAGTATATATATGTCCATGCCACTCTCTCACTTTGTCACATCTTACCCTTCCCCCTCCCCATATCCTCAAGTCCATTCTCTAGTAGGTCTGTGTCTTTATTCCCGTCTTGCCACTAGGTTCTTCATGACCTTTTTTTTTTTTCTTAGATTCCATATATATGTGTTAGCATACGGTATTTGTTTTTTCTCTTTCTGACTTACTTCACTCTGTATGACAGTCTCTAGGTCCATCCACCTCACTACAAATAACTCAGTTTCGTTCCTTTTTATGGCTGAGTAATATTACATTGTATATATGTGCCACATCTTCTTTATCCATCATCTGTTGATAGACACTTAGGTTGCTTCCATGTCCTGGCTATTGTAAATAGAGCTGCAATGAACATTTTGGTACATGACTCTTTTTGAATTATGGTTTTCTCAGGGTATATGCCCAGTAGTGGGATTGCTGGGTCATATGGTAGTTCTAATTTTAGTTTTTGAAGGACCCTCCATACTGTTCTCCATAGTGGCTGTATCAATTTACATTCCCACCAACAGTGCAAGAGGGTTCCCTTTTCTCCACACCCTCTCCAGCATTTATTGTTTGTAGATTTTTTGATGATGGCCATTCTGACCGGTGTGAGATGATATCTCATTGTAGTTTTGATTTGCATTTCTCTAATGATTAATGATGTTGAGCATTCTTTCATGTGTCTGTTGGCAATCTGTATATCTTCTTTGGAGAAATGTCTATTTAGGTCTTCTGCCCATTTTTGGATTGTTGTTTGTTTTTTTGATATTGAGCTGCTTGTAAATCTTGGAGATTAATCCTTTGTCAGTTGCTTCATTTGCAAATATTTTCTCCCATTCTGAGGGTTGTCTTTTCATCTTGTTTATGGTTTCCTTTGTTGTGCAAAAGCTTTTAAGTTTCATTAGGTCCCATTTGTTTATTTTTGTTTTTATTTCCATTTCTCTAGGAGGTGGGGCAAAAAAGATCTTGCTGTGATTTATGTCATAGAGTGTTCTGCCTATGTTTTCCTCTAAGAGTTTGAAGGCGTCTGGTCTTACACTTAGGTCTTTAATCCATTTTGAGTTTATTTTTGTGTATGGTGTCAGGGAGTGTTCTAATTTCATTCTTTTACATGTAGCTGTCCAGTTTTCCAAGCACCACTTATTGAAGAGGCTGTCTTTTCTCCACTGTATATTCTTGCCACCTTTATCAAAGATAAGGTGACCATATGTGCATGGGTTTATCTCTGGCCTTTCTATCCTGTTCCATTGATCTATATTTCTGTTTCTGTGCCAGTATCATACTGTATTGATTACTGCAGCTTTGTAGTATAGTCTGAAGTCATGGAGCCTGATTCCTCCAGCTCCGTTTTTCGTTCTCAAGATGGCTTTGGCTATTCGGGGTCTTTTGTGTCTCCATACAAATTGTGAAATTTTTTGTTCTAGTTCTGTGAAGAATGCCAGTGGTAGTTTGATAGGGATTGCATTGAATCTGTAGATTGCTTTGGGTAGTAGAGTCATTTTCACAATGTTGATTCTTCCAATCCAAGAACATGGTATATCTCTCCATCTATTTGTATCATCTTGAATTTCTTTCATCAGTGTCTTATAATTTTCTGCATACAGGTCTTTTGTCTCCTTAGGTAGGCTTATTCCTAGATATTTTACTCTTTTTGTTGCAATGGTAAATGGGAGTGTTTTCTTAATTTCACTTTCAGATTTTTCATCATTAGTGTAGAGGAATGCAAGAGATTTCTGTGCATTAATTTTGTATCCTGCTACTTTACCAAATTCATTGATTAGCTCTAGTAGTTTTCTGGTAGCATCTTTAGGATTCTCTATGTATAGTATCATGTCATCTGCAAACAGTGACAGCTTTACTTCTTCTTTTCCGATTTGGATTCCTTTTATTTCTTTTTCTTCTCTGATTGCTCTGGCTAAGACTTCCAAAACTATGTTGAATAACAGTGGTGAGAGTGGGCAATCTTGTCTTGTTCCTGATCTTAGTGGAAATGGTTTCAGTTTTTCACCACTGAGGACGATGTTGGCTGTGGGTTTGTCATATATGGTCTTTATCATGTTGAGGAAAGTTCCCTCTATGCCTACTTTCTGGAGGGTTTTTTATCATAAATGGGTGTTGAATTTTGTCAAAAGCTTTCTCTGCATCTATTGAGATGATCATATGGTTTTTCTCCTTCAGTTTGTTAATATGGTGTATCACGTTGATTGATTTGCGTATACTGAAGAATCCTTGCAGTCCTGGGATAAACCCCACTTGATCATAGTGTATGATCCTTTTAATGTGCTGTTGGATTCTGTTTGCTACTATTTTGTTGAGGATTTTTGCATCTATGTTCTTCAGTGATATTAGTCTGTAGTTTTCTTTCTTTGTGACATCTTTTTCTGGTTTTGGTATCAGAGTGATGGTGACCTTGTAGAATGAGTTTGCGAGTGTTCCTCCCTCTGCTATATTCTAGAAGAGTTTCAGAAGGATAGGTATTAGCTCTTCTCTAAATGTCTGACAGAATTTGCCTGTGAAGCCATCTGGTCCTGGGCTTTTGTTGTTGGAAGATTTTTAATCACAGTTTCAATTTCAGTGCTTGTGATTGGTCTGTTCATATTTTCTATTTCTTCCTGGTTCAGTCTTGGAAGAGTGTGCATTTCTAAGAATTTGTGCCTTTCTTCCAGGTTGTACATTTTATTGGCATATAGCTGCTTGTAGTAATCTCTCATGATCCTTTGTATTTCTGCAGTATCAGTTGTTACTTCTCCTTTTTCATTTCTAATTCTATTGATTTGGGTCTTCTCCCTTTTTTTCTTGATGAGTCTGGCTAATGGTTTATCAATTTTGTTTATCTTCTCAAAGAACCAGCTTTTAGTTTTATTGATCTTTGCTATCGTTTCCTTCATTTCTTTTTCATTTATTTCTGATCTGATCTTTATGATTTCTTTCCTTCTGCTACCTTTGGGGTATTTTTGTTCTTCTTTCTCTAATTGCTTTAGGTATAAGGTTAGGTTGTTTATTTGAGATGTTTCTTGTTTCTTAAGGTAGGATTGTATTGCTATAAACTTCCCTCTTAGAACTGCTTTTGCTGCATCCCATAGGTTTTGGGTCATCGTGTGTTCATTGTCATTTGTTTCTAGGTATTTTTTTGATTTCCTCTTTGATTTCTTCAGCGATCTCTTGGTTATTAAGGAGTGTGTTGTTTAGCCTCCATGTGTTTGTATTTCTTTCAGATTTTTTCCTGTAATTGATATCTAGCCTCATAGCGTTGTGGTCGGAAAAGATACTTGACATGATTTCAATTTTCTTAAATTTACCAAGGTTTGATTTGTGACCCAAGATATGATCTATCCTGGAGAATGTTCTATGAGCACTTGAGAAAAATGTGTATTCTGTTGTTTTTGGATGGAATGTCCTATAAATATCAATTAAGTCCATCTTGTTTAATGTATCATTTAAAGCTTGTGTTTCCTTATTTATTTTCATTTTGGATGATCTGTCCATTGGTGAAAGTGGGGTGTTAAAGTTCCCTACTATGATTGTATTACTGTCGATTTCCCCTTTTATGGCTGTTAGCATTCGCCTTATGTATTGAGGTGCTCCTATGTTGGGTGCATAAATACTTACAATTGTTATGTCTTCTTCTTGGATTGATCCCTTGATCATTATGTAGTGTCCTTCTTTGTCTCTTGTAATAGTCTTTGTTTTAAAGTCTATTTTGTCTGATATGAGAATTGCTACTCCAGCTTTCTTTTGATTTCCATTTGCATGGAATATCTTTTTCCATCCTCTCCCTTTCAGTCTTCTGTGTCCCTATGTCTGAAGTGGGTCTCTTGTAGACAGCATATATATGGGTCTTGTTTTTGTATCCATTCAACCAATCTATGTCTTTTGGTTGGAGCATTTAATCCATTTACATTTGAGGGAATTATCGATTTGTACGTTCCTATTACCATTTTCTTAATTGTTTTGGGTTTATAATTGTAGGTCTTTTCCTTCTCTTGTGTCTCCTGCCTAGAGAGGTTCCTTTAGCATTTGTTGTAAAGCTGGTTTGGAGGTGCTGAATTCTCTTAGCTTTTGCTTGTCTGTAAAGGTTTTAATTTCTCCATCAAATTTGAATGAGATCCTTGCTGCGTAGAGTAATCTTGGTTGTTGGTTTTTCTCCTTCATCATTTTAAATATGTCCTGCCACTCCCTTCTGGCTTGCAGAGTTTCTGCTGAAAGATCAGCTGTTAACCTTATGGGGATTCCCTTATGCGTTATGTGTTGTTTTTCCCTTGCTGCTTTTAATATTTGTTCTTTGTATTTAATTTTTGACAGTTTGATTAATATGTGTCTTGGCATGTTTCTCCTTGGATTTATCCTGTACGGGACTCTCTGTGCTTCCTGGACTTGATTAACTATTTCCTTTCCCATATTAGGGAAGTTTTCAACTATAATCTCTTCAAATATTTTCTCAGTTCCTTTCTTTATCTCTTCTTCTTCTGGGACCCCTATAATTCAAACGTTGGTGCATTTAATGTTGTCCCAGAGGTCTCTGAGACTGTCCTCAATTCTTTTCATTCTTTTTTCTTTTTTCTCCTCTGCAGTAGTTATTTCCACTATTTTATCTCCCAGGTCACTTATCTGTTCTTCTGCCTCAGTTATTCTGCTATTGATCCCTTCTAGAGAATTTTTAATTTCATTTATTGTGTTGTTCATCACTGTTTGTTTGCTCTTTAGTTCTTCTAGGTCCTTGTAAAACGTTTCTTGTATTTTCTCCATTCTATTTCCAAGATTTTGGATCATCTTTACTATCATTATTCTGAATTCTTTTTCAGGTAGACCGCTTATTTCCTCTTCGTTTGTTAGGTCTGGTGGGTTTTTGCCTTGCTCCTTCATCTGCTGTGTGCTTCTCTGTCTTCTCATTTTGCTTAACTTACTGTGTTTGGGGTCTCCTTTTCGCAGGCTGCAGGTTTGTAGTTCCTGTTGTTTTTGGTGTCTGTCCCCAGTGGCTAAGATTGGTTCAGTGGGTTGTGTACGTTTCCTGGTGGAGGGGACTAGTGCCTGTGTTCTGGTGGATGAGGCTGGATCTTGTCTTTCTGGTGGGCAGGTCCACGTCTGGTGGTGTGTTTTGGGGTGTCTGTGCCCTTATTATGATTTTAGGCAGCCTCTGTGCTTATGGATGGGGTTGTGTTCCTGTCTTGCTAGTTGTTTGGCATGGGGTGTCCAGCACTGTAGCTTGCTGGTCGTTGAGTGAAGCTGGGTCTTGGCATTGAGATGGAGATCTCTGGGAGATTTTTGCCGTTTGATATTATGTGGAGCTGGAAGGTCTCCTGTGGACCAGTGTCCTGAACTTGGCTCTCCCACTCAGTGGCACAGCCCTGACGCCTGGCTGGAGCACCAAGAGCCTGTCCACCACATGGCTTTCATGTCGCCCTAGTCTCGAAGTTCCCGCCCTTGCTCCTCAGGCCAGGACCCCATGGGAGCAGAAAAGACCTTTAAATGGTCCCAATACAAATCTTACGATCCCATTCTATTTCTGCAAACAAACCAACAGGGTGGCGAGGTATCTCCAACTTAAGTACATTTTTCTACTGGTCTATCTTTCTTCAAGGAGACTATGAGCAAGAAAGTCAGTCATACTTTTTCACTATTTATCCCCCTCTCCTTTTTTTTTTTTTTTACTACTGCTTCAGGAAAGGGGTAGAGCAAAATTTCCCAGATGCTGTGATGCTCGAAAAGTATCTCACGTTCTATGTAGTAGAAGAAATACACACATGTTTATGTATACAGTAGTCCCCCCTCATCTGAGGTTTTAATTTCCATGATTTCAGTTACCTGTACTCAACCGTAGTCAGAAAATATTAAACGGAAAATTCCAGAAGTAAACAATTCATATGTTTTTAGTTGTGCACCATTCTGAGTAGCCTGATGTAATCTCGCATCATCCCGCTCTGTCCCACCTGGGATGTGAGTCGTTCCTTTGTCTGGCGTATCCTGCCCATTAGTCACTTAGTAGCTGTTCTGGTTATCAGATTGACTATCTCAGTACACACTGTGGTGTTCAACTAACGCTTATTTTATTTAATAATGGTCCCAAAGCACAAGAGTAGTGATGCTGGCATTTTGGATCTACCACAGATGTAAAGTGCATCTTTTAAGTGGAAGATGAAAGTTCTAGACTTAATAGGGAAGGGGGGAAAAATCTTCTGCTGAGGTTGCTAAGATCTATGGTAAGGATGAATTTTCTGTGAAATTGTGAAGAAGGAAAAAGAAAATAGTGCTATTTTTACCATAGCACCTCAAACTGCAAAAATTATGGGCACCGTGCGTGCTTAGTTAAGATGGAAAAGACATTACAGATTTAAGGTATTCTGAGAGAGAGATCACATTCACATAACTTTTATTACAGTATAGTTATAACTGTTTCATTTTATTATTGTTGTTGTTAATCCCTTACTGTGCCTAATACATAAATTAAACTTTTTCACAGGTATGTATGTGTATGAAAAAGAACAGTCTATATAGGATTTGGCACTATCCAAGGTTTCAGGCATCTACAGGGGTCTGGGAACACACGCCCCACGGATAAGGGGGGACTACTGTATATCTCACATGAATGAAAGTTCCAAGTCAAATTTAGACATTCAAATAAACACTTTCTACAGTGTCCGCTTTGGGGAGCTATACACTTAATCTAATTATTCCTGTTATAAGTAGTTCAAACTGTTCCAGAAATCATCTTCTGCAGCTATCTTCAATAGAAATCCAGGAACCAAACACAAAAAATCTATTTCATTCTTATACTTGGGTTCGACCCCAAATTCCAACCGCATAATGACTAGGCTTTCAAAACTCTTAAATACATATCAATTCTGATGACTCAGGACAGAATGCCAACTGCTGCACAGATAAGGAAGATCAATATAATAAATATTTGGCTTACTGTGACTTCTGAGTAAGACTTAAACTCAAGATATTTTAATTGTGCTCCTAAGAGTATTTCCTGTTCTGAACTTTATAGAAAGTATCTTCATCATCAACTACCTTTCTACTGAAGACTACACACGTGGCAATGACTTAAGACCACGTCACAATTCTTTGGTTCCACAAGGAGGGATGGGGCTTTGGGGGTTCTCAGAATGGAAGCAAAATGGCTATATCACTGTATGAAAGAGGCAAGGAGGGAATGTAGATTTATACTGGCTGAATGGAAATATTTAAACAGAGGTACTACTCTTTTTAATTCCTACATGGTTCACATATTACCAAATACTTCCATTCTTCATGCTTCTTTTGGTAAATGTTACTTTTCAGTTTCCTAAACTGAAATTGGGGCGTTTCTGGCAATTCTTAGATCTTGGAAGGGCCAAGTACATTGTGAAAGCAATAAAGAACTATAAAGCTGGAGAGCACATCAAAGGTTCCCTGAACCTATCCCTACTTTCTAATGAATATTTATACCACGTGTGTTACAACAAGGTTATCACCAAGGAAGCATCACTGCATTTCAGACAAGCACTTCTCAGGAAGAATTCATCTCTCTGTGAACTTCTAGAGCACCTTAAAGGCACCTATGGCACGTCTCACACACTGCAGCCACAGATTGTGATTATGCCTGTACGTGCTTTCTTTATTTAACTAAACTGCGGACAAAGACAATATCTAACCTCTTTCCACTTCCCTACATATTCAATGCAATACCTTGAGAGGGAAAGGCATTCATCTAAAGTTTACTAAATGAATGAATAAAGGAAATCAAAGCCACAGACTACATCACAAAGTTGAGCAGCCTAATAGGCCCAAAATATCAGAAATCAGTACCTCTGAAACCTTTTCTGGATAAACAATTCCATACACAGCGTGCACCTTTTCTCTTATGGTGGCCAACCAGCAAGGCATCTTCTTAAAATACACAATCAAAATCTCAGAAATCTATAACTGTCCCAATTATGTGCGTCACTGAGAAGGACCTAAGCCTTTCTCCACAGATCAAATGATGTTTTTCTTTTAGTTTTTCTACTATGGAAGCTTCTTCTCTTAAGAGGAGAAAACAAGCAGCCATAAAGTCATGTTTATGTCAGTAAGATGAACATAGAACTTGGGGTCAGAAGCAGTACACTAGTTTTCCTGAGAGGTCGCCTACTGGGGGCCCTTCCAAGTCCACTGGCAGAAATAACGGTTACACCCAAGCCTGAGTTTCTGACACGGAATGCACATATCTTCACCCCCACAAAAGACAATCCTCCTTTAAAATGAAACTTGGGAAGCCACTTGAGGTAAACAGTGTAAAAATAATACACCATTCCTTAGAAACATCCCTCCTCCCAGGGGCTATATAGGAACTTAGAGAGAAGAATTTACCATTTATCTAGCTGAAATATATCTATTCATAAGCCACCCTAAGTTTGTCTATATATTTTAACACTTACCAGACTGTGTCTTATTGGTTTAGTAATTGTCTCTTCCCACTGGAATATGAATTTGAATGTGCAGACAGGCCTATTTTCATTTTAGCATTTCTAAGGTCTAGCACAGAGTTCAAGAACATTTGTTGAATGAAGTACTGAATAAATCAGTGCACCCTCACAGTAAACACAAACTGA
Organism: Balaenoptera musculus; assembly: GCF_009873245.2. NCBI lineage: Eukaryota > Metazoa > Chordata > Mammalia > Artiodactyla > Balaenopteridae > Balaenoptera > Balaenoptera musculus. The sequence continues at coordinate 41,932,686 of NC_045786.1, forward strand.
CATGGTAATTTAAATAAGTAACACTATGGCCTGATACAGTTGGTAACTTCTTCCAAGATCATTTTAACCATCACCTATTTAAAATCATTCATCCATCGAGTCTTAACAGTGGGTCTGATAATTCTGAGTTAGTTTAAAATGAGATAGAGTTACACCCTACTGCTTATAAAACGTCTAGTACATGCTGGACACTATACTAACTCTAGTTAGTACAAATAACTCTTGAAGTTGGCATCATTATCCCAAATTTATAGATGAGGAAACTGAGCCTCTAAACAAATGGATCAAAGTGGCAGATCAAGGGCCATAACTGGGATTAAAACCGTGGTTTACTGGGCTCCATAATCTTTCCACTGTGCTTGGCTACTAACCTTGGCTGTCAATATAATGAGATAAGAATGAACAAAAGTGAGATAAGGAGTGTAACAAATGGGCCAAAAGAGTGATAAGAATCACATTTGGTTCTTTTGTCCCAACAGGAGGAAAAAAGAAAAGGCACACACACGCCTCCTCCAAAATGCACATATGACCTATGATTAAGCAGTTCTTTGAGAGAAAGAAGTGGATTGTTAATCAAAGTTAAGACTGCAGAGCAAAACACCCTGGAAAATGTTCAAAGAAAAAGTGATCAGTAAGAACTGGCCATTAAAGAAAGTGTGATTTTAAAAAGTCCTGCGCGGTTGCCCTTTTACTCCAATACAGTAAGATATACACCCCAACATTCATGAACTTATTCCTATCATTTTAGAATCACACGCTGGTTAAAAATTAAGAACCTGAAGAAACATTAGAGATTACCTAACCATTATACAAGTGGGAAAATGGAGATCAGAGAAATTAAATAATTTCCTCAAGGTCACTGAAAAATGTATAGCTATATACAATGGTATACTACTACTCAGCCATGAAAAAGAACGGATTTTTGCCATTTGCAATAATATGGATGAACTTGGAAGGTATTACGCTAAGTGAAGCAAGTCCAACAGAGAAAGACAAATACTGTATGATATCGCTTATACGTGGAATCTAAGAAAGTAAAACAAACTAGTGAATATAACAAAACAGAAAGAGACTCACAGATAAAAAGAACAAACTAGTGGTCACCATGGGGGAGAAAGAAGGAGGGAAGGGCAAGATAGGGTCTGGGGATTAAGAGGGACAAACTACTATGTATAAAATAAATAAGTTACAAGGATATATACAACAGAGGGAATATAGCCAATATTTTTTAGTAACTATATATGGAACATAACCTTGAAAAATTGTGAATCACTGCTAAACAGCTGAAACATATAATACTGTACATCATCTATACCTCAGTTTTTTAAAAAAAGGAAAAAATGTATAGTTAGATCATTAAATTATACTCTTACAGATATTTTTACATTAAGGTTGTAGTTTTTCCACTTACGGCTTTATGATCTGGGCTTCTTTAAGGCACTTCTTTTTTGCAACTATCTTCTCTAGAAGAACACTTGGAGAATTTCTTGTTGACCCCATTTCAGAAGAGACATCCAGAGTGTCTCCAAAGATTCTGTATGAAACAGCTGAGGAGTATGTTTCCCCGTGACTGAAGCTAGCTCTAGATTTGGACCCAAAAAGGAAAATTGGCAGCGGGGGGTGGGCGCGGTGCTAGTTCTCTTACATGCCAAATATACGCAGAGGAGACTTACTGGCGACATGAAGAGGTCACTCTGCTTTTTCCTAGATGACACGTATACCACAAAACTATATATATGTAAATATGATAGCAGAGACATTTTTAAAAAGACCTTTTTTAAAATTGAAAACTTAAGAGGGTAGGATGTGTGAGTCATTTTGAATATCAGTGCTACGACCTGTCCAGTTAGTTACCAGATAGCCTGAGAGCTGCCATATTTTCCTATGGCAGGTGTGCATGAAGGGTGTGAAGAGCCACACAAAACGAAAACTTTTTTGAAGAGATTCCTGGACTAGGGATGGAAATGCAAGCTCGCCCCCTTGAGACAAGAGGAAGGAAACACAGAAAATAATCAAACTACAGGGAGAATTCAAGATTTTAACCAGAAATAGTCCAACACTGCCCTTACCACAACCTTGAAGAAACAAATATTAATACTGTTGTAAAAATAACTAAGAATGGAAATTCAGTTAATTTAATGTTTGGCTGTGTCGTTTTTTTTTTTTTTTTAATAAATTTATTTATTTATTTGTTTATTTTTGGCGGCCTTGGGTCCTCGTTGCTGCATGCGGGCTTTCTCTAGTTGCGGCGAGCGGGGACTACTCTTCATTGGGGTGCGCAGGCTTCTCATTGCAGTGGCTTCTCTTGTTGCGGAGCACGGGCTCTAGGTACTCGGGATTCAGTAGTTGTGGCTCGCGGGCTCTAGAGCACAGGCTCAGTAGTTGTGGCGCACAGGCTTAGCTGCTCCGCGGCACGTGGGATCTTCCCGGACCAGGGCTCGAACCCGTGTCCCCTGCATTGGCAGGTGGATTCTTAACCACTGTGCCACCAGGGAAGCCCCGTGTAGGTATTTTTTTAAAAAGGGAGCATGGTTCTGATTGGGGAGTGTGTGTTAAATGAAGAGTAGACTTTCCCAGTAACCTAATACTCAACATATGGGATTTTATAGTTGTGCTTGAACATATCTGTTCTTGAGTGTTTGGCTGCCAGGACCATTGGCATCCTGACAAGATATACCTGGCTTGCTGAATTAACTCTTCCATATGGCTAATGAGCTTTTGCAATGATCATTTGGAAAAGGAATTATTACAGAAATACCTTAAGGAACAGATACCCCAGGGAAGCAAGCTCCTTCCTAATGAACTTGGCCACATGTTGAAAAGATTCATAGAGGACATGGAGTATGCTGGTTTGCAGCACTGGGGCAGGGAAGTAGGAGTCAGAATTCCTTCCTGGCCACCATGGAGCATTTTCTCAAGGTGAATGGTCCCTGAAGGCTTTCTGTTCTGGACTCAAGTATCGAATGTCACGTCTACACCCAGTCATATCATTCTTTAGGAAATAAATGGCAGGTTTGGAAAATCTTAGTAATTTGTGCATCAAATGCAAACTCTCTGGACAAATACCATCTTGATGGTACTTAGCTACAGCTAAACAAATTATAATAAGAACATGAGACTTATTTTAAAGTGAATCAGCTTAGATCCTAAAACAGCCAAAGGAATTTCTCCAACTATCACCGAAAGCACAAGAGTATAATGCAATGGTTTTAGAATCTTAGGGTGTGTAGGCATCACTCAGGGGTACTTGTTTAAAATGCAAAAACCCATCCAAGTGAACTGAATTCCCCAGAAGTATACCCTCAGGATGACTTTTCTGGAAACCACAGTATAGCAGAAACATCACGGACACAGAAATGAGGTTCTAGTCTAGTGTACAGAATTAACTAGTTGTAAAATGAGGCAAGTTGCTTAACTTTCCAGAAACCATTTTTTTCCTCCTATAAAGCAAAGGTATTAGACTTCAGATAATCTTTAAGCTTCACTCAAATTCTAAAGGTCTCAGAAGTAAAACAAGCACCATGTTTCCCAGCTTAAATTAACATTTGATGCTATTCCTGACGCTTTTTTAACAACGTTCAAGAAGCAGAACCTGAGGCGTGACTGTTTTAGGAACCACCATATGCCACTGGTTACACAAATGAGTAAAAAGGATACTGGAATCTAAAGTTATAAAACTAATTAATAATAATAATGCTAAGTGCTACTTATTGCATGTCAGGCTCTAAGTACTTGATATATATTAACTCACTGAGGGGAAAAAAAAAGGACTACAGGAGGTAATCTGAGAACCTTGAAACCAGGAATGTATATAAGAAGGGATAATGTTGAATATTAAATTGTAACTAGTATTAAGACTTTGGCAATACTTAATAACAACCATGACTATAAAATGCTGATAAAATGACTAATGCGAATGGACCATATTGTGTATAAAACCTGGCCTTTGGAATTGTGAACAATTTTCGATTCAGTGAAGAAGTATCTGTTAGGACCACGTATCATGTATCAAGACACCTGTAGCATTTAACACATACATGTGTTTTCTCTGAGGATATAAGCAAGCACTATTCTTGATACTGCCTAATTCCTTTATGAACCTATGCTCTAGGTTTTCAAGACAGTAGCAAAGCGTAAGACACACAGTTTTTTCCCGTTTTACATTTGGAAAAGGATGATTCAGTGAAACAATGAGTCAATGAAGCAATGACTGGCTTATTCCCAAGGCCAACAAAGAGACTGGGCATGTGTCTGAAAGATCAAATTAAATAATGCTAAACAAATGCCACTCCACCCTCGACTACAATCACTAGCTCAAGTAACCCTTTTCAGACTTCAAACCCAGACTCCAGAAGGTTAAGGCTAGAAGACGAATAGAGTAAGGAAGCTGAGCCCTGGAGAGACTAAGTCAAAAAGCAAATTCAGGAGAAACACAGAATCGGAACTCTCCACCTTCCTACGTGCAGTTTAATAACCAGAGCTTTCACGGCAAGCTGAAACAATTTAGAAAAGAAAAAAATTCTACTTGCTTTCTCTTTCTTTTCATCCACTGAAGCACAAGTATTCTCTAGGCCAGGAGCCCACAAACTACCACCACTAGGCCACCGCTTGTTTTTGTACAGCCCGTAAAAAAAAACCTAAGAGTAGATTTTACATTTTTTAATGATTGAAAAAAATTCAGAAAAGAATATTTCAAAATATTAAATTACTTCATGATATGAAATTCAAATTTCTATAAAGTTTTATTGGAACACAGTCACACTCTTGTTTACATGCAGCCTGTGGCTGCTTTCACACTATAACATCAAAGTTGATTAGTTGTTACAGAAACTGTATGTTCCACATACCCTAAAATATTTACTCTCTGTCCTTTACCAAAATCGTTTGGGAACTTCTCAATGAATATAGCATGTGAAAAGTTAAATGGGAAAAAAGAGAAAATGGGGCATTGGAAAGATCAAATTGTGTGTCCATGCTTTCTCCTTTCAATCCATAGCAAGTAAGGCAAGGCTGGCAGAGCAACAGGGAGGGGAGGTCAGTGGTCAGATTTCACGTCACTTTAAGAATGCCGTGAACACAAAACGCTCCACTGTGTAGACCTGAAAATCTTCATGAACTAAAAATTCCATTCACGTATGCTTTCTCTAACTACGCTAAGTGAAGGCAGACACAAAGCACAGATAACCCCTAGCAACAGACAACCCCTAGCAACAGACAAATTACATGGTTCTCACATATTGATGCTCCTTACAATATACCCCACAGTCACAGAGCCTGGGGTTAAGAGTCAGGGAGGAAAGCACCCCACTGGGCAAGTCCTAGGTTAGAACCAAACTACAAGCTCCCATTCTAGCAGGCTCTGACCTTGAGGTAGCCATGTGACTCTCTGAGGGTGTAATTCTTTTATCTGTAAAATGAGGCTTGATGACCAACCAGAGGAATATTACCTCTCTCAACTCCTACAACTGGAGGAAAAATGAGAAGAGGAAAGAGACAAGGAGAGGAGGAACTTTCTTTTAAAAAAACAGTGTTTTGTTTTCTTTTTTATAATAGTCAAGATACAGTCAGGACAGAGATATCCTCATGGGAAAGCAAAAGGTCTACGGCCAAGCATCAGGCTGCACTCAAGGACACGAATTAGCAAGACTTCAGAGGGAAGACTAAGAAGCAGAGGCATTTGAATTCAAGGATGTGAGTTTGTTCCTTTCCTTTTTTAGGGGCTCCTGGAAACAAAGACACATGTACCCATGCAGGGTGTGTTCTCTTTTCTTTCCCCAGGGGCAAAAGCAACATTTGTCTGTATAATGCCTGCTGTACTAGCAGCCAGCCACCCAGGCATGAGTCATGAATGCTATCTGTAATAAGGGGTGGGTGAAAACAGTCAGCACCTCCCGACCACTGTACTCCAATAAAATGAAGCTTGTTTATCACAGTCTATACACTTGAAACAGTTTGGGAGGGTATAGTTCTGTTTCTGTACTGGGGTAACTTTATGAAAAAATACTTAGCCCTCTGAACAGCAAACACAGTGCACCCTCAAGTCTAGACAAGGAAGGCTCATTTTCCCACGGGCAATACGATTTAGGCCAGTAACTCGATTTTTCAGCTTCCAAAAGGTGTTCTTTTTTTTAAAACAAGTGTGGAATCTAAAGCTTAGAACCCTGTTTCTCTCAACAAGTTTAAGTTCTCTTGTTTTACAAGTTAATAGCTTTAAACAAGAAGAACAATAATCTCAAGACCCTGAAGAAAACCATTTTTGAAAACTTAGTATTAAATATAAAATTACCATATGGGTCAGCACACCCATTACTAAGTATATGAAAACATATGTCCACACAAACTTATACACAAATGTTCACAGAAGTTATTATTCACAATAGCGAAAAAGTAGAAACAATCCAAATGCACGTGTGGTATATCCATACAACAGGATATTACTTGGCAATACAAAGAAATGAAATACTGATCAATGTTACAACATGAATGAACCTTGAAACGTTACACTAAGTGAAAGAAACCAGTCACCGAAGGCCACATATTCTATAACTGCATTTATGTGAAGTTCCGGAATGGGCAAACCCATAGAGACAGAAAGGAGATTAGTGACTGTTAGCTGAGGGGGGTGGGAGTGAACTGCTAATGAACATGGGGTTTCTTTTCAGCATGATGACAACGTTACAAAATTAGATGGTGGTGACAGTCTTAAGACTTTGTAAATATATTAAAAACTACTAAACTGCGCACTTTACTTGAATGAGTGAATTTTACGGTTATGTGAACTATGTCTCAAAAGAGCTATTGTGAAAACCTAGTGAACTTTTTTTTCCATCATTAAAAATGACATACTTCATATTTTAGTCAGTATTGAGCTTTAAGTTAAAATCTCATTTTTGCTATCAGTTTCTATATAAAGAAAGAAGAGTCAGGTTTAAGAAGGGTTAATAGATCCCCTTTTCCGGTAATTCCCATTTTGTGACATGTTAAACCTCATGACAAATTGCAAAGTCTTGTGCTCACAGGAAAAGCGTTTTGCATTATAATCTCCAAGGGATCCCTGCAGGAGGGTCCATTCTAAAACTATGCTATGCAAAAGCTTCACTGCAACATGTCCACATTTGTATATGAGGGAACAAGGGAGAAAGGGAAAAAAATCCTACTGTGAATCAAAAAAATCCCCCAAACAAGGCCATAAATCAGACACAGCAGAGCAGGCTAAACACACTTTGTGCTCATACAGACTTACCGCCTGGGTCTTCGGGCCTTGTTTCACCTCCGGCGTAGAAGCTATGTTTCCTACAGCCACCTCTTCAGAAACTGAACTCTCCTTGGTATTACTCAGAAAATCCACTTCATCTTCAGCTTTCGTGTCTGGCATTTCTGAAGAGAACAAGGTGGTTACAAAGTGCATTTGAAAAATTGATTCCTGGGCCTTACTATTTACACAACATGCTCCAGGTTTCATGTGTTTTGTTTGCCTTTCCCTTTGTGTTAAATAGAAAGTATTACTTTGGAGCGGGTGTCATTTCTGACCTTGTGCTGAGCTAGTCCCTCATCACCTGGTTGTATGGTTTTCTCCAGCTTCTGTGTGGGTTTGTAGCTAAGGTAAGACCCAGTTCAATGTCCACTGAACTTCCATTTTCACTACTGACTTTTTCAATGACAATTTGATGAGTGTGGTGCTGACTTGCACATGGAAAAGAAAACTGACAAGCTTTAAGGGAACAGATTAATAGCTAAAGCTAGTAGCCCATCCTGACCATTATCAAAGAGGCAAGAGATGTATTTGTACAGGACAAAAAGGAAAGAGCTGCTGAGAATGAGATAAAGCCTTTGGGAAGAGTCTTCCTTTAAAAACATACTACATACACTCACCTACCCATCACAGCAATTGATAAGACTGAACTATTCTTAATAAATTAGTTTTTGTTTTAACTTTTATTTCTTCCCAAACCAAAACATAATTACACACTATCAACAGCAATTCCTTTTCTGAAGAAAAAGTTTTTTCATGTTTTCTTTAGAATTATGCTCAACAGACCAAACAGTAGTGGTTTTGTTACACGACTACCATATGGTCAAGCTAATACAGCAAGGAAGTGATAAAATGATGCCTGAGGCAACTTTAGGCTTCGACACTTCACTAAAGGGGACTGATGGTTGAACAGTCCAAATTCACCTTGATAATCCAAATACAAATGGAACTATCATCTCGATTTCATTTGGAAAATTTTCTGTGGTTGTTATTAATCTAGTCACACTACTACTCTGGCAGAGAAAAATGTTCCCTACACCAGAGGGCACAGAAGCTTCCTTCACCAAAGAATAAATTATATTATATTGTATTATGTATTTTATAATTATACAAATAAAATATATTAAGATTTTATTCTAATAGCACACTGTGAGAGTGTATACCTTTATACACTGTGACATATATAAAGGTCTACTTTAGATTTAGAAAGTGACATTCCCATAAATGAACAGTTGTAAGTCTCCTTTCTTTGCCCTAATTTTTTAATTACCTAATCTTACTAGTAATTAAAAAAATGGGCAAACACGTTTCCTTGCCCAAAGAACCAAAATCTTTCTTACATTTCATAAAATGTGATTAAAGTTAAAAAAAAAAAAAAAAACTGACTAAGCAACCCCCTTAGAAGTATTCCTTGATCAAAACATTTCTGAGTAAGATAGGGTTGTTTTTTGTTTTTTGGTTTTTTTGGAGGGGGGCTGTTGATGATTTTTATTTTATTTATTTGGGGATGTGATTTCTGACACATCCTTACTATCCTACATCCATCAACTGAAAATATGTATCTTGGCAAGTAGCAACCAGTCACAGCGGTAAACAGAGATGAGTGAGACCTGTGGGGTGTTGGCAGCCCCCTCGGGACTGGCCTGGCTCAGTTATGCAAAACTAACTTCCCAAAGCACTGCGGCCAATGCTCCTGATGGGTAAAGGGCCACGTCTCCGCACTCTAACTGGAAGTTTTGTGTTTTCCTCATCTCAATTTCTATTTGGCTTTGTCAACAGCAGTATATAAAAGCAAAAGCCAATGCCATGTGGCTCCTTCCAAATCAGCAGTTAAACCGATGTCTCCTCACTTATAAAACAGTATGGTTAAATTCATAAATGGCATGTAAACTTCCTAGGAAATACCCTTTGGTCTGAGATCACACTCAGGTGCTTTTTCTCTAGGGCAATGTGACCAGGGACTTTCTCCAATCCTGGCTATTTTCTGAAAAAAGCACCAATTTCTTCATCACTGGTTACTTCTCTCTGTCCTTTGAGGCCATGAGCCTGGAGCACATATGACTCCTCTGGATAGCAGAATAAGTAACTCACCCCCCCCCCCCCCCACACACACACCAAAATCCTAAGCCCAGAGACACTGCTGAAACTTGATTTTCGTCTCATTTTCCTTCCTAAAGCCTTAAAATCTTAAACATAATTTCTTAGCACCTTTACTATCTTTGTGTGCTATTAAAAATCAAAGTCTGAAAAAAAAAATCAAAGTCAGCTTGGTTTCTACCTTTTCTCATAAGGTACTATAGACACAAACCTTACATAGTTTGTACTTGCTTGGGTTAAATTCTGACTACTGAGCCAGAAAGAGAAATAATTCCAGCCCATGTGGCTAAGGACGCAGCACCCAAATGAAAACAACATAGCCAGGCATCAGCTTACAGCCACTCCCGTTCTTCTGAAATGTCAACCTGCCAGGGCCCCCAAAATAGACTTGCTGTTGTGCCTTCTTTTAAAAATTAGAGACCTTCTCACTGAAATTCTGAGATTGTTAGTGATAGAAATTTGTTGGTTGCTAACAATCCAAGACACTTTAATAAAACAAAAAGTGTGAAATCACCAAAAATACTACCTCAGGTTTCTTAAATCCCTCAACTGGAAAAATAGATTATAAATGGTTAAACACCCTCTATCAGGGAAAATGACCACTGTGTTTAAATTGCTCTTTTTCTAAAGCCACTTCTCTCCTTATTCTATTTGTTCATTTCTATTCATGCCCCACCCCCAAATTCTTAACACCTACTACAGTAAAGGGGTTTTCAAAAATTAGAAAGAACGGCAAGAACAATCAAACAATAAAAACAAAACAGGCTTCTTACCTACGAGAGCCTGGGGGCAAGCATGGAGATAGGTCCTCTGTCTATACCTGGTAACAGGTGGTGGTCGCAAAGTGTGAATCAAACTGACCTCGAACGACTTCCGGAGTCAAAACCGAGTCCGACTCCAGTTTGAACTTCAGCCTCAACCCCCAACAAGGAGTTTTATTCAGATCGTTTCTTTCCACAGAACACCAGTGGTTTCTCTTTGCTCTCTCTGGACATGGTTAGCCACAGACGGAACGGGCTGGTGCTGTGTGAGCAATCTGCTTGCTGCAGCTGCTTCACCAAGATAAGGAGACACAACGTCTGCCCTGTGACAGCAGCTCAGCAGACTAGGCTCTGGCGGAAATCCTGTATCCTATCCCCTGCACTTCGCAGGGTCCTCAATTCCCAGACTGCTGCCCAAGAGCAACAGGCAATGGAACTGGAGGTCTGCTCCTCAGGCAGGAAAAGGAGGGAGTTCCCTTCCCACAGCCTCCACCAATGACCTAATACCACCATTTGGGATGCTGGGCCATCAGCTTACAACGATACTTAGAGCTGTTTGTGAAACCACTCTGACCAAATTTGCTCAGGACACAGACTAGGATGATAGGGAAAGAAAGGAGTTTCAGGTTTGTAAATAAAACACACTTTTTCAGCACTGTTTGTTATGGTTCTCGAGAAAAAGGACTAAGCCATGTGAACAAAAACATCTGCTAAATTCCTTTATCATTTTAGAGCACCTGGGATCTAGGCACTGTTTTCCAGGTTAGGAAAGTCGTGACTGCTCCAGTGCGACAGATAGAGCATTTATAGGCTTTAAGCAATCAAGCCAGAAGTCTGGAATGCAGGGAGCAAAAACTGTCCAACCCTAAGATGACGTGCCTCTCCGGATGGTGTTGACTGGTAACCTGGCAACCTACCCGATGAACGCCAGCCCTCTAAACAACAACATGACACCTATGTTTTTACCACAGCACATCACAGAGACTCTTAAGGGAACTTGTTTCTCGAACTGTTGATTTTGTACTCTGCTTTGCTTACCTGTTGCCGGAGTTGGTCCCTGGAGAGGCAGAATAATCTTCTCTGGCTCCTCCCTTCCAGCAAAGCATCCTGCAAGGTTCCCAGAGGCTTCTCCACGACTACTGCCCATTGGCGGGGTCTCCGCAGGCTGCAAAGCACTCGCCTTCCCTGCAGAAGCACTCTCCAGCTGTTCAGGCCCTGGGCCCGACTCGGAAGGACAGGGCAGTGACATGTGACTGACTTCCCCCTCTGTCGTCAGTTCTCCCGAGGCCTTGACTCGTTCTATGACAGCATCCACTATGCGACTCGCAGCCTCCTCAATCAAGTCTGCTGTCTCAGGCAGAAGCACGGCTTTGGCAGCGACGGTGCAGGGCAGAGGGGCACCATCCCTTCCCCTGCCTGGGGCCTTGTCACCACGGCTTGAGAGCCCCGTCTCTGTGGGGTGCTCTTTGGCAGCAGGCTGCGGCGGGACGTGATGCGCTTCCTCATCCACCTGTGTCTCCTTGGAGTCGCCTGTGCTACGGCTGCCATCTGCTCCCCCCACCTTCCCCTTCTCCCAACCCAGGGACACAACCTCTGGGGGTGCGGCTCCCTGAGGGTCAGTCACACCTTTGTCCGGTAAAGGTCCCGGCAAACCCAGGATCATATTCTTCTCCTGGCTCGAAGAGACTTGCGGAATCTGGGTGTCTGGAGCGTTGTGTGGTATGTCCTTTCTCCTGGCCCCAGTGGTGCCTTGCAGAGCACTGACCACGGCACCACCCAACGCCGCATTTCCACTTACCTCACAAGCAGTGGTCTCCCCCTGGGACTGAGTGTTTTTCACCTCAACATCCAGAGCAGAAGATCGCTCACAAGTAAGAACCTCGAACCCACCTGGTAACAGATTTGGCAATGGACGCGAGCTGCTCTGCTCTGTACCTGAGGCCTCCTGGCTTGAGTCTGCAGCCAGACTTGCTCCTGGTGGCACCAGGCTCTGTGCAGCCCCACCTTCCACCAGCGGTGCGACTGGTGGGGCCACTTCCTTGTTATGTTTAGTTTCTGCGTGAAGACAGGCCAAGGGTGTGCCCAGTGAATTACCGTTCCGAGGAGCCCTGTCCTCATCACAGGCGGCTGGGCCAGGTTCTTCACAGAATCCCGGGGCCTCCTGTCCAGGAGGTGGTGTTCTCGGCTCTTCCTGCAACGTTCCTGAACGAAGAGTGCTGTCCTTAATGGAGGAACAGGTCACTGCTTTATCCTTGTCTTCTGGTCCCTGCGCTGCAGGGCTCTCTGGAACCACCTGATCTTTCCCTTCTTCAGTCAAAGCGGAATCAGAGGCCAAAGTGGCCTGAGCCACGTGGAGCAGGGAAGAGTCAGTGGCCCCCTCGACGATATTCAGGACTTCAGGGGCTGCTGAGAGGCAGGGACGCTCACACTCCCCACCAGGTCCTACGGGACTGGTATTCCCCATGCCAGGCTGAAGATCTAGAGCAGAGGAGGGTGGGCACAGGCCCCCTGCACTGTCTTCTGGTGGCTGCTTCTCCAGATCATTCAAATCTCCATCTGGGCCATCTCTACAATCTGTACGTGGTTCAAGCGTCGCTGTTCCTTTTTCATTCTGGGAGGAGGGGACAGGAGAAAGTGCGTCATCTTTGCTTACTGATTCACTGCCGGGACTGCCTGTCAGAGAGGAAGTCCTGCCTGATGTCACTGCCTGGTCTGACACCCGTTCTTTCTCAGCTTTGGGGACAAGAGCATGTGGATGTGGAACTACCTCAAGCATATGTGCTAAAGATGTTTCTAGTTTCGAATCTTTCCCTCGGCTTTCTTCATCCAAAACTTGGAGAGGACAAAACTCCACATGTTCCTGGGTGTCTCTAACAGGGTCAGGGGTGAGCGTGTTAGCCTGTGGGCCTTCCGAGCAGCTGGCAGTGGGCAGCGGCTGTGTGTTGAGCAGCCCTGCGGGGGTGCCTTCAGGCTGGGTAACTATGCCATCACAGTGTCCTACAGCCAACACACCACTAGAAGTCCCCGTGTTCTGTCGACGTGCAGAGGCAGCACAAAGGTTATCACCTCCAGTTGTAGAACAGACGGGTGATTTGCTGTTTTGGCTTTGAACACGAGATGAATCCGTTTCTGATTTCTGGTTTGGCATAACATCTTTTTGCGGCCTGGGAAAGGTTAAATCAGGGGGTGACACCGCCACACACATGCTGGCCCAGGGAGTGTCAAGTTCGAGCCCTTCTGAAATCTCATCTTTTGCAGCAGCTAGAATTAACTGAGAGTTCTGAGCCCCTGGAGCATCAGCACTCTCTTCACAACTTCCAGAAGTTTCCGTTTCTGCAGTGTTTTCATCAATGGCAGTTTCTTCATCACTAACGACAAGTAAAGACTCAGCAGGCTTGTCAGCAACCAGGGAGCCAGCGGCAGAGACACCGTTGGGAACGCTGGCTTTGTCCACAGGCTCGTCGGTGACTTTTACGTCAGAGGCTCCAGCTGTGCTGATATTAGAGTCCTCAAATCTTTCCTTCATACTCTCCCCCGCTGCAAGCACATTCCTCTGGATGGTGGCCTCTGGGTTCACGAGACTGTGTTCCGTTTCCCCTGCGGTGTCTGGGACGCTGGCACCTGCTGGTGAAGGGACCACCAGTTCACCTCCAGAGAAAGACTGGGCCGTGCCGGGCTCCAGGGCTACGCCTCCCTGCAGGACGCGGCCTCCACTGCCTGGAGACTCCTGGCCTGTGGCCATTGCCGAAGATTTTGTTCCAGTTTCTTCACTTCTGACTCCACAGGATGGAAGGCCTTCTGTGTCCTTTCCTTTGCAATCAGGTGTGCTCTGACGGCAGCTGTCGGGATCAGACGCAGTCCCGGAGTCCACGATAGGTGCTGGCTCCTCCTCGTCTCCTTTTCTCTCCACGCCTGTATTTTTCTTCCTATGGGAAGAGTCTGTATTCTCTTCCTTAACCACACTTGACAAATCATAGGAACTTTCAATCTGCCCCACAGTGCTCCCATGGCAGCACTGAGAGCTCTCAGCACCTTCAGGAGAAGCAAGCTGCTGGCTGGCTGTGGGCGCTGATGCACAGGGAAGAAACTGACCATCTGTATCTTGGTCACTGGGCAGACTTGAAGGTTCTTGTGCTGTCACCACTGAGGGCATAAGACTGTCCATCTGTTTGAGGTTTGTTTTCTAGGAGGAAATGGAAGATACTTTTAAAACATTGTCCGGGGGAAAAGATGTCACTGACACCTATAAGCAAAAATTCTGTTGGAGAGAACTCAGTAGCATTCCAGCCTCTCTAAGGTCACAGGATAAGCCAACCTAAATAAATACAAATAAATTCTCTCTTGTTCCTGACATTAATTTCCTCTTACAGTTGCATATCCACTAGAATGATAAAAATGGCAAGAATACAGTATGACTATTTTCTATATTATGAACTTATTTTAGAAAACAGATAAAAACTGAGCCTCAAAAAAGCACAGTGGCTATCTTCAAATGAGCAGCTGAGAAAGATACTTTTTATAGGGGCTTTAGAGGGCCAGAGGCTGCTTCCATCCCACCTCAGACATACAAGTAAAAACAAATCCTGGCCAGCCTGGTAAACTCTCTTCAATCACAAGGCACAGACATATGCTCCCATTCCCTAAATTCTCACTGAGGAGTTACACAGCATCCTTTCATCTCCAAAATATGCTCCATTCAATCTAGTTTAACAATTTTAGCTATGGGGTTATAATTTCAAAAAGAGTGGCATGGTCGATTCTTTTTACTTCTTGATAAAAGCAGTTCCTCTGTTCCTCTAATACTGAATATTAAATAAATAAGAATACATTGAACTAGTAATACCTAATTCTTGATTAGTCTCAGATGATACTGTGCTTTGAGGATATTATAGGTCATCTCAAAAATAGTTTTTGCAACTTGAAAAACAGATGTAACCAACTATACAGGAATGGTTAAAACAAGCATGGTTAATCAACCTGACGGAAAATGCTACACTGTTATATAAGTGTTAACTATGAAGACCACAGTGAAATAAGGAAAAGATATTTATAACATAATGTTTAAGAAAATAAATAAAACTTATAGTTAATCTAAGGTTATAATTATGGAAAAACTACAAGTACATGTAGATAAGGCTTAGGAAAGAATGGAGAAAAACAAACACGCTGATCTTTAGAGTGGGTTTACCTTTATATCAAAATTTCAGGAATCCTTAAAATGATACAATTTTTTTTCAACACATAAAAACTATTTTTCTCTCTTTTTTTTTTTTTTTTTTGGCTGCACTGCGCCGCTTGCGAGATCTCAGTTCCCTGACCAGGGATTGAACCCGCGCCACGGCAATGAAAGCCCAGAATCCTAAACACTAGGCCTCCAGGGAAGTCCCAAAACTATTTTTCTAACGCCTGGTTTGCTCTTCACTCATTATCTGATCTACTACAATAATCTCACGCAAATCCACCGTGCACTGTCATCTCATTCACCTACCCATTCAGTTCCTGTGTCGAGCACTTACAGTACTCCATCATCAGCCGATTCCTGTCTACTCACTGGGTCTGATGTAAAAGTTCACACATGTAAGTGTAAAACGAGTTACGCTCACTAAAGTCCTTCTAATAATAGAGTACACGAAAAATGAATTTTCACTGAAAGCGTCTGTGCTATGCTCCTTAGGGTATTCAGAATGGCTTGCCTCCCTTCCCGCTGAGAGTGTAACTGACTCCAAAAAAATTATGAAAGCAGGTCATTAAATTTAATAAAGGGTGAACATTACAGAACAGAGATTTGCAGAAAAAAGTTATATTGTTTGAAAAATTTTAGATGCTCCTAACACAAGCATCTTCTCACAGTTTTAATTTCTCATGGTTTCCTGTAAAATATTCCCACACCTTGCAGGTAGCTTTGGCATCTGCAAACTGCTGTTTTCAAATGGACTGTCATTCACCCAGTAAGAAGAGCCCTAAAGGAAAACCTGACCTTCCGGCAGTCTCTTCAGAGGAAAATAAAATGACACCTATTCTGGAACAAATATGACTCGGAGAGGCAGAGGCAGGTACATCTACAACCCGCTATGAAGTGTCCTGGCCTGCTGTTCTCTGAAACAAGCAAGGCCTGCTCCCAAAGAAGGCTCTGGCATTGAGCTGACCCCAGATGACCTTAAATGAAATTACTGCCAAGCTTTTTCCAAATCAAATCAACTCTGAAATAAAATGGGTGGAAAAATTATCTAAACTTAGCCTTTCAGATGTTGCGGCCAAGAGAGATGTACCCATGTGACGTTTATATTACCCATAATAAATGCTACCAGGGAGTATGTAATGTCTTTATGTCTGGCAACAACTTCATCTTGAAGGCTTGAGTGGATTATAAAATCTTTATTGTTTTAGTGATCTTTTTACCACACAACTACCAATTTAAATACAGTATCACAGTCATCACTCACTGAAATAGCTGTGAAAAGGCTCCATTTCTTATTTCTTCAAATAAGAATTTGGTTCTTATTCTTCAGCAACAATCTCAGAAACTGTTTAGCTCATTTCGTTTTATAAAGTTAAACCAACAAACTTATAGAGTTAAATAAATGTCCTTTTACGCCAGGAAAATTTAGTTCTAGTTGTTGCATATTTCTGTATCTGCAATGTGTACGTGTGTCTTTCGTTATTTTAAAAGCCTGGCAAAAAACAATGAAAAATTCTCACAGTCTCCTATTGCTACTACCCCAAGGCTGAGCTCTGTCTCTATAAGTGTTAACATCTAATATAGCTAAAACTGCTTTACATGTTTCACAGTCTTTGAGGGAAGCACTGTTATGTTCTAATTATAGCAAGGCTAATTGGGGGAAGGGGCGAGGGCACAAAAGCCTGAAAATGGAAATTTTCTGTCTTACCATTAGCTGCTGTTGGATGTTCATAAGCTTAAAAATATGTCCAGTGCAACTGTCTCCAGGAAGTGGGGGTTCCTGGTGTGGTTCAGACTCAGAGGTTAACGTATAGACGTCCAGCTCTCGGTGATGCCTCACAGAACAGTCTCCGTAAGGGACCTCATAGGATAAACTGCTCCAGGAGTCTGGTTCTCCAGCATCCTCCCTGGAAGCAAGCAAACTCTGGTTAATATATATGTATATTTTATGCATAATATACACGAATATATTATAATAATATATTAATATATATATATATATATATATATATATATATATGGATACATATACATATATATGTATTCTGCCTCCCAGGCATAGGTTTAACTTCTAAGTCTTATGTAAAATTTCAAACCTCATTGCTCTTTGAGGCCCTGCAGCAGAAATTTGGTTTGCACAGTTCCCCAGTAATTCAGGCATATAACTAACTGTTTCATTCTCTTCATAAGAGGTCATAAATGGGCTAAATGAAAACTGCAGGATTTCTCCCTAAGGATGTTCTTTTGATCAAGATAAAGAGAAGACTGGGATCCTAAAACAGTTAATATTATGCTCACAATCAAATAACGAGGAAATGTAAGGAGGATGGTTTTGTCCTGGTTTTCAAAAAAAGCAAGGCTTATTAAGCGTTTCTCTTAAAACGGGTTATACCATATGCTAAATGCAATTGATCATATTGGGAAGGGAAGAACTAATCAATCCAATCCGTGCAAGGGCACTCCAATTTTTGTTAAAAATAGGTGGAGGAAGCACTCTCAAAATTCTCGAAGTCAACTATATAGAGGAAAACTATCAATATTATAATGCCTTATCATACTATACTTGTCAATTTAATTATCAAATCCTATTTTGAATGAAGCACTTGGTTCCAAGAACTTTAAGCTATAACTTTAAATTTAAAAGACAAACAACTTTGCTCAACTCACATCATTATAGATACACCTCATATTCAAATAAAGCCGACAAATGCCCAGGTATGTAAAAAAGCATTTCTGGGATAGGCCTCAAAACATGAAATCTCTTTACGTGGTTCTAATGAACCAGTACGCTGATAAGGTATCCCAGAGATTCTGGAAGAAGGCGGAAGGTAGTGTTTGAGATCATTATCATGTTTTAAAATAAAAAATAAAACTAAAGAATTAAGAACTAATAGACATGCCATCCACTGACAAATATGAGAGGGAAACATTACTTGAACTCTCTCTCCAGTGTTCTGTCTACTAAATCATACCTGTCAGTTCTTAACAATTCACCAGAGAATAATTGGAATTTGAAGGCTAAAAATATGCTATAGTGAAAAACCTATAACAAACTGGAGAGTCATGCACTGGCTAAAGGTAACAATTAAGGCTGCTCCAAAAGAAAACTATTATAATTTCCATACTCAAGAGTGACTCCCGAACAGTTGCTTAAAATGAACTTAGCATATGCTATGCTAAATGTTTCATGCATTTACCAAGCTGCTCTACACTGAGCAAAGTGACCTCAAATAGAAAAGTACCTAAAAGATAGTCACTTAAAAGCTCAACTGAATGACTCAAGAAGTCAATCAGCTCCACCAAATGAGGGGGAGGCAACGACTCTGTAAATTCAACTTTGGAGCTTGGGTTGACATTGTCACTAACTCTGCTTAACTGTCTGACAGGCATTACTGGCATATCTGCTTACTCAGATTACCACTTATAGCCATGCTCCAATTTAAAAAAAAAAGGTCTTTGAAAACAAAACTTGATTTATACACCACCATTGAGTGTGAACCAAATACAACAAGCTAGGAGGGAACTGTTTGCCAAGGCAGGGGCAATTTAATAGTGATACAGTCCATTCCCAGCAAGATGGAGTTTTCTACCAACCTTGCCACTATTAATTCTCAAACTGCTTCTTTTCTAATATCTAAACCCTGGGAAATTCCCTTCTGTAACCACAACCTATTTATCTCCTACCTCTCCCATGCTCTCACCTTCCAGAAGAATGTGCTTTCGTTGCCACAAGTGCTAACCCTTCAATCTCCCAATTCATCGTACCTGTGGATTTTTGTTGCTTCCTAGCCCACCTAGAAACCAAAGACTAGTTAATGCAATTATTCTCCCAATGGCTTCCATGAATATCTGCTGCTATTGACACTCTTCAAACCCATCGTGCCTGTAGGTCTGGGTAAACCCCACCATTCAGCAAGTATTTGTGCCAGTATTCTTGGTGCTGGTGATACAAACCAAAATCCTTGTCCTGTTGGAGCTTATATACTTAGCAAGGGAGACAAGAGCAATCAAGATAAATAAAACACCTAGAATTCTGAAAGACAGCAAGTGTGGTGGAGAAAATAAACCAGAGATATGGGCTGCAATTTGAAATGTGGTGGGTCAGGGAAGGGGCCTCACCGAGGTGACATTTAAGCCAATGCATTGTCTGCTCCGTATTCAGCGCTGTATAAAACCTTGGCTGCATCCACTGATAAAACTTGGCAAAGTTCTACGACTAATAATGTTTACTGCAACATTAGGTGTAATAGTACTAAAGACTGGAAACACCCTAACCGAGTCAGTAACTAGAGGGATGTTTGGTAAATTAAAGAACAGATCTACAGACTATTATGGAGCCATTAAATATAACTGAAAAAACAGTTCAATAACACTGAAATCTATATTCAGTGAAATAAGCAAAATAAAAAGAGCAAAAAAATATAAGTATAGACAGTAAACTGCACAATAAAAATAGTGTCAGGGTGGTTGGGTTATAGGTTTTCTTCTTCTCCAGGATTTTAATTAATGTCTTAAATAATTTTTTAAAGTTCCTATTCAGCCAGGCCTCCCTGCTGCTCTGTAATGCTTTTTACTCATGTGTGTTAATCCATCCTCACGGGGGTTACCAAAATGTTCTATAATTTCCTCAAAGGACTAACATTAACCTCGTCTACTTCATTCTCAGGTGACCTTTTCTCCCATCTTAGTGAAAAGCTTGAGGCCATCTAACATGAACTAAACCCATCTTCAATCCACCAAAAAATGCCTGTGCCCGTCTCCTCTAACTTCAGGGCACCTCTCCATACAGTGGGTTTGCTCTGTTCCACACCCCCGTCCTTAGGTAACTGGCTCGGTAATTGCCCCCCGGATGCCTGTAGTTTTCCACCTGCTTCTGGACTAGCTCCCTCCCCATCCACCTGCAAGTACCATGAAAACCTCACCAGTAGACAGAGCAGAGGCAGGAAAAAGGATTACTGCACAGGTGCCGGCAGCAGCAGCAGAAACCTTGATTCAGCCCTGCAGACCAGCGGTTCTCTCTGGGGAATCCAGCCCCCAGGGGACATCTGACAATGTCTGGAGACATTTTTCGTTGTCACAACCTGGGGGTGGGGAGGGGTCCTACAATGCACAGGACAGCTCCCTACAAGAAAGAATCATCAGGCCCAAACTGCCAGTAGCGCTGGTGTTGAGAAATCCTGCTGTAAACCCCCGAACCCCTTTCTGTCTGCCCTCCTCTTCCTTCCCTTCTACCTCCTTACCAGCCATTTGAACAATTAAAGGCTTTGCGCCTACTCCCTCCCACTGCTACTAAAAACTTCTGTCTCGGGTTCCATTGACAAAATAAATCTCCAAATCCAATGGCTTTTCTTTGTCCCCACTGTCCTTGAGTTTTGTAGAATCCTAAAATGGTGACCTGATTCTTCTTTTGACATTTATTCTCACTTGACATCCATAAAGAATCATCCTATTCACCCACTGTTTTCTCTGGCTTTTTCTTCTTCTTCTCACATCTTAGATGTGAACATATGTCAACTTCCTGAACTTGGTCTTCTATTAAATGGTAGGCACTGTGCTAGATGCCAGGGCTACAAGGATAAATATGATACCTTTCTCAAGAATAATGTAAACACACAGCCTAAGGTCAAACACGAATTACTATTAGATAGCCATAGTTTGGCTTACTGGTGTTACTGTCACCTCCATGGAAACGAAAAGCAGAAACAATCTCATGGGAGTTTTACCCTTATGAGTGTGGCATTTTATGCACTAAATATACCATATTTCATCAAAATTACCATGCTATTACTTGTAAAAGCAACATCATTTTATGTATTACTAAGAAGGAAAAGAACTGTTGTGAGTTAAATTATGACACAAGTTAGAAAAATTTACATCTTAAAAGAGATAATACAGGGAATTCCTTGGCAGTCCAGGGGTTAGGACTCCTCGCTTTCACTGTTGAGGGCGCGGGTTCGATCCCTGGTTGGGGAACTGAGATACTGCAAGCTGCGTGGTGCGGCCAAAAAAAAAAAAAAGGAGAGATAACAGAGTATAAATACAGTCAACTGTCCCTCTGAATACTGGTATGGGTGGTGCAAACAGTTCAAATGAACAAACAGTTCCAACATCAACTGCTTAACTTCATGTGCCCATTCACCTGTGAGTCCCAAGCCTGCAACAAACGGACAGCAGATACAAGTGAAAAGGGCAGCTCAGAGGCTTTAGACAGACTTCAACACCTAAGACACTAGTTTTCAAACTTTTAAGTAGCTGAACAGTTTCAAATAAAACCACATGCAGAAACAGTTGCTCCGGTGATAGGGGCAATAGAGGGAATGAAAGGCAAAGCCCGGCCCTCCCTCCAGCCACCATCCCTCCTAGGTGGGCTGTGAGACTCATACCTAAACCCAAGGAGTAGCTAAATGTTCTTAATTCCCAAAGTACAGGCTTTCTTTATGTACAACTACCACATTTCCCATTTTAAGGTCATTCTCCTTGTTTAGTCTCCTTTGCACTTGTAGAATAACTACTCCACATTCTCCTGATTGAAGCCCTTTGTATGCCTACAGTTAGTAATTAAGTTGACCCCTCGGCCTTGTATTTCTGCCATGGAGAAGAATATGCCTGGGTATCTAAAATTTACCTTAGAAATACACACAAAGATTTTATGTAATCAAATCAAGTCTGGCAGGACAGAAAAGCACATCCATGAATGCACTAGAAATTCTGGTTATTTCAGTTGGTGAATTAAGAGGCACCATAGCCTCAGCTGAGGCTTTTTTAAAAAAATGAGTGAAAGGGAGATCTGTAGATGAAGGAGTATAAATGCTGCGGGAAGGTTTACAGAGCTCTCCACGACCTTTCATTTTTCACCCCTATGAGGACACCACCACTCTGAACAAAGAAAAGGGTATTTTTACTACCAATTGTGGCAACTGTGCAGTATAGGCGTTATTTCATTACTACGACATCAGATGGTATTGGGGTAGAATTTCTTAGATTCTTACGTTCAACCACATCCCAGAACAGACTTCAAGATATAAAGGACTGATAGTATGATTACTGGAAACTTTCAATCATCCTGTCAGTAAGGCAATTAATACTGTTTTCAACCATTCTCGGGCGCCTTGAATTTCATCTGGAGTATCCAGCACAACTCCAAGCGCAGTCTCCCGCCTGTGAGCCCTGAAAGACTTGTTCTGCACTGTAACCTTTTCTTCATTCGTCTGTAACCCCCAAGGAGGAGCAGGACCAAACACCTTCTGACTTGCTGGGTCTCACTACTCTGCTTCATCTCCTGACACACTGTAGGTACTCAAATATTTGTTGGGATTTCACTCCAGGGCAAAAGAGTAGGGATATTCTTTATAAACGAATGGTTTGAGATCACTCTCTGTGAAAGGACAGATAACCTAAAGAAGTAATTCTAGTAAGACCCAATGTAGTGGCAGTAATGGCTTAAAAGGTCTAGTTAGTAAAGGAGACTAAAAAGTCATGACAACTGAATTCAGTATATGATAAAGATCAGGAGGAAAAATCATTGCTTGAAAGGATATTTTTGGCAGCTGGTGAAAAGTGAATATAAACTATATATTAGATAATCATAATATATTAATGTTATATTACTGATTTTGATAACTGCCCTGTTATAAGAACATGCTGAAATAATTAGGAATAAAGGGGCATGATATCGGCAACAACTCTCAAAAGAGTTCAGTAAAATTCTATCCATCTATCTACACACACAGATAAAGCAAATAAAACATTAACAATTGGTGGACTTAGGTGAAGGATACACAGTGGTCCACTGTACTATTCTTCAATTTTTTAAAATTAATTAATTAATTTATCTTTGGCTGCATTGCATCTTCATTGCTGCACACCGGCTTTCTCTAGTTGCGGCGAGCGGGGGCTACTCTTCGTTGCGGTGCACAGGCTTCTCATCGTGGTGGCTTCTCTTGCTGTGGACCACGGGCTCTAGGTGCACAGGTTCAGTAGCTGTGGCGCACGGGCTTAGTTGCTCCGCGGCATGTGGGACCTTCCCGGACCAGGGCTGGAATCCGTGTCCCCTGCATTGGCAGGGAGATTCTTAACCACTGTGCCACCAGGGAAGTCCCATTGTACTATTCTCACACCTTTTCAATGACTTCAAAATTTTTCACAACAAAAAGTTAAATATAAAACATCAATTTAAAAAAAGGCAGAAGGTAGTAATTCTTTCACTATTCTATGATTACTATTTACTTAAGGCAGGGAAGAAACTAATATTTGGGTATCTACTAAGAGACAGGCACCTTGGTACCCCATATATTTAATCCTCATATGAGTCTTTCAAAGAAGTGTTATTTCTAGTTCAGAGGAGGGGAAACTGAGACTCAGAAATACTAATTCATTTGCTTAAGATATAACACATACATCAGACTTTGATAAACCTGGCCTCAAATGACAAATTTTACCACTTAACGAGAAGTAAGCATTTGGGCTAGATATGTAGTCTCTTTGAGTATGTATCATAATCTGTAAAAAGACAGTAAGAGTCCCTTTAAAAGTTGCAGTGGTAATTAAAGGAGACAGGAAACAAAGTATCTAATAATGCCTGGCACACAGGAGGCAGTCAGTAAACATTAGTACTCAAATATGTAATGGAGTAGCAGATCTGGATCCATGCTGGACTGACCCCAAAGCCTGTATTCCCCCCCACCTAATGCTGCACTGCTTCCAGTGGAAAGGGCTGGTCTTTATAGGAACTCATCAGGTGCCACAGCAGGAAGCACTGAGGCTCATCTGAAGGCAGCATGGAGCAAAGAGGCCTTTAGGGGAAACATTTCTTCACGAATTAAAAGAATGTCCACTCCAGGCAGAACATTTTTCAACACACAAGCTTCTCCAATGAAAAGTTCTAAAGTCTGCCCTCTTCTGAGTTTCTCACAGAATGAGCAAATCAACCAGTCATTCTCTGGTGTCTGGTGAGACTCTGACAAAGCGTAGGACAAATTGCAGAGCCCACATTCTCATTACCTAGCTATTTTCAAAATGAGCACATTCTACTCATTTGAAGGACAATATCAACTTCAGCATTTATCCCTTCAATCTTTTTCACAAATGACACAACCAAACTGTTCACCACATTTTCCATAAAACTGACACCAATCGGTACCTACCTTTTCCTAATGGGAAAAAAAATATTCTACTCACCATAAGAAATCACCACAAATTCATCTAATTATGTTTAATTTAGATTTCCCTAGAGGCTAAATCACCGGGCAATACGAGGGGAAAAGCATAGGTATTGAGGTCTGCGTAGAATCACATTTATGCCATGATCTGATCTAAGAAAAATTATTTAGCTTCTATGAGCCAGAGTTTTTTCATCTGCTTTTTAAAAAGTGGGATATTAGCTTTCTTACAGAGTTGTTTTAAGGATTAAAAGATACATGGATAGAGATAGCCTTACTATATGTATATCTAGTTAAGTACTCATTAAATATTGGGTTCTAATTCCTTCCATAAGCAAGGGGTACAAACATAACCACTCTCTTTTACAGCTAAATTTAATTATTTAACAATGTGTCAAATACTGAGCTGTGTGTTTTACATATCAACTAATTTATTCTTTTAACTATCCTGTGAGGGAAGATACTATTACCTCAATTTGCAGATGAGGAAACTGAAACTGTGAGAAATTCAATAACTTGCCTAACAGTCTGTTAAGCCAGAATTTGGGCTGACATTCTAAACCACCACACAAAACTACCTCTGCTGCCTTTTTTTTTTTTAATTTAATTTGTTTTTTTATACTGCAGGTTTTTATTAGTCATCAGTTTTATACACATCAGTGTATACATGTCAATCCCAATTGCCCAATTCATCACACCACCATCCCCACACCCCCGCAGCTTTCCCCCCTTGGTGTCCATACGTTTGTTCTCTACATCTGTGTCTCAACTTCTGCCCTGCAAACCAGTTCATCTGTACCATTTTTCTAGGTTCCACATACATGCACCTCTGCTGCCTATTTTGCACTAGAAAATGCAGACCAGTGAAACAAACTAAATATTTTTAACATACGGACTTCAGAGGATTAAGTTTTGGAGATGCAAGTTCTAGATTATTGTGCATTGTGGACATGGGTATAGTTTGTGGTCCACGGCTTTTGTGTCATTCTTCTCTGTTCCTTTTCACTCCGAGGGGCTACTTGGGCTCTCTTACTCCATGGTTCCATGACTTTTGGAATACCTTGCTCCTCTAACAGCCGAAGTTCTCTATTTTCTAGCTTCACCTTATTGCACTGCTTTCAAATCCTGAAAAATAATTTTTAATATCCGACCATGATACTAGTTATATTTACATCAATATCTAATATACCAACATTCACAGGGTAAGTAAAAATTAAAGTCAAGTTTATACTAGATTAA
This sequence comes from Balaenoptera musculus, assembly GCF_009873245.2. Lineage (NCBI taxonomy): Eukaryota > Metazoa > Chordata > Mammalia > Artiodactyla > Balaenopteridae > Balaenoptera > Balaenoptera musculus. The sequence goes on from NC_045786.1 coordinate 41,958,372, forward strand.
CATCTAAATATTTATTGATGTGATCAAGCTACTTAGTTGTTGACTGTTCTTACTTAATCAGATTTAAGCCACCAACCTAATTCAACAAACTCTCAGGAATTAATTTTCAGATGCAATGTTAAGTCTAATTTTCCCACTAAAGCAAAGTTCTTAATCTTAACTGCATTTTAGAATTACCTGGAGAGCTTTTAAAAATCCTCATGTCCAGATCACAGCTCACACGAACTAAATAAAAATCTCTAGAGGCGGCCCTGAGGCATCAATATTTTTTAAAGGTTCCCAGGAGATTCTACTGTATAATTAGAATCCCCATGTGATTCTAATGTGCAGCTAAGGTTGTAAAACACCACATTAAAGTAACCTACAGGTCCCAATTCATTTACATAAGAATAGCTAAGGCTAGCAAGACTGCAATGAATACTAGAGTTGTTAATATATCCTTTGACCTAATTATACAGTTCCCTGGAATTTATCCTACACAAATAATTTAACAGAAATAAAAATAAGTAAGTAAAAAATGAGGCTCACTGCAGCATTCATTAGTTAATTTCTGGGTTTTTTAAGATTAAAATTAACATTCAACGTTAAATGGTTTAAATACTCATGATAAACAAAATGTTTTAGATGCCCTAAAAGATAATTATAAAGACCAGAGAAACAGATTAAGAGTATGAAAAAGTGAAAATATATCAGAATACAAATATTCATATGAATACAAATATTCATATTCAAATATGCAGAATAATTGATCTTCACTGGTGGATCTAACGCCGTTCTCACCCAGAACTGATTTGTATTGGGATCTCTAGACCAGCTCTGTTATTTCTATTTGAAGAAATGTTTCAGGCTCTGCTTATGAATTCATGGTAAATACATAGCTGTTTGACTAACAACAAAAAAAAAAAAAAATGCAGAATATCAGCTGCAACTATTTAAGCAATTCCATGCAATGTGGGAGGTAATATCTGATAATAAAATAAACCTGTCTTCTGGTGGCAGCATTATGAATAATTTTGTTACGTAAACTTAATTGTTTAAAAAAATGCTAATTCTTCCCTCCCTGTTATCTTTCTTGCTTCTGGCCTAAGTCAGAAGACAGAGGCAGCTTAGCGCAGGCATCGTCAAGAGTTGCATCAAGGGAACATGGAGATATAAACCACAACACAGGGACTTCCCTGGTGGTCCAGTGGTTAAGAATCCACCTTCCGATGCAGGGGACACAGGTTCGATCCCTGGTTGGGGAACTAAGTTCCCACATGCTGTGGGGCAACTAAGCCCCCGCACCACAACTACACAGCCCATGCACTCTGGAGCCTGCATCCCACAACTAGAGAGCCTGCGAGCTGCAACTACTGAGTCCGCGCACTGTGGAGCCCGTGTGCCACAACTAGAGAGACCATGTGCTGCAACTACTGAGCCCAAGTGCCGTAACTATGAGCCCACATGCCGCAACTACTGAGCCTGCATGCCACAACTGGAAAGAAGCCAACGCGCCACAACTAGAGAGAAGCCTGCGCACTGCAATGAAAGATCCTGCATGCTGCAACTAAGACCTGACACAGCCAAGAATAAATAAATATTTAAAAACAAAAAACAAAAAACACGGGACTTCCCTGCTGGCGCAGTGGTTAGGAATCTGCCTGCCAATGCAGGGGACACGGGTTCGAGCCCTGGTCTGGGAAGATCCCACATGCCGTGGAGCAACTAGGCCCGTGAGCCACAATTACTGAGCCTGCGCATCTGGAGCCTGTGCTCCACAACGAGAGGCCGCGATAGTGAGAGGCCCGCGCACCGCGATGAAGAGTGGCCCCCACTTGCCACAACTAGAGAATGCCCTCGCGCAGAAACGAAGACCCAACACAGCCATAAATAAATAAATAAATAAATAAATAAATAAATAAATAAATAAATAAAAAACAAAAAACAAAAAACACAACACAGAAGTCTCAGCTTGGACTCTGATACAGTTACATTTAATTCATCCCCAGAACAACACCAGGCACTTCAAATAGATCTTCAGGTAAGAAGCAACCCAGATGGATCAATCTCTACTCACTCAATAATGCATCCTCTCTTTCTCAGCCCCCTCACTTCCCAGATGACTTTAGGTCAGCTAAGTGATAGAGACTTCTATTTAAATATTACTGGGTTTATCCTTATATAAAGCTAGATTTATCTCTCACAGAACTTATGATTCTCTGCCTATTCCATGACAGTTATTGGCTTAATACCTACTTATGTCCTTTGCCTACAAAGTGCCTGATGTTACTTAATAAGAGTGAGAAACACAGGCACGTGGGAATTATTTTGAAAGGGAGAACATTATCACTGTTGACTAAAATTAAATTCTAGGTTGGAAAAAGATAGAAATGCTTACAAAATAGTCTGAAACTTGGGAAGAAAAATAGAACTGTATGAAGTAACTTCAGACTGATGACAGAAAACAGATCAGGAAGAAAAGTCCAATATCCAACTATTAGAAGAGAGGTAATATGTCTTTAAAATGTTAGTTTCTTCTTCTTTATCTTTCTCATGGAGCAAACACACAAACAAAATCAAACAGCAACCCTATATGTTTACCGATTTAAATAACCTATTCATGATAGAGGAAAAGGAACGCACATCCATTTTTTCCAATCTTATTTCTGACAAGCACTTGAAACTCAATATGATAGAAAGATTAAATGCTAAATATGAATCCCAAACTCCAATGTAATGGTGACCATTAAAATCAGTTGATTAACAGGCTTCCAACAGTGAAGAGTCTATGATTCTATAGATAAGCTATTTGTTCTACTTATAGAAACTGGTAACTTTAATACAACTCATCACTCTGTAAACTAGCTTTTCCAGTTCAGGAAAAAGAAAAAGAATATTTGTTCATTAATCTGGGCAGGACTCTCATCCTCAGGCATGAAGTTCATTTGACTCTATAGCAGGTTACTGTCATTAAAATTTAAGAAAAGAACCCATACTTAAGTCCAATAAGCTTCTAATGATCTTGTGTATTTTTATAAACCCCACTGCCCTTATTCAACACTTTTCATAATTCAATTGATGAAATGGATTAATCTTACTTAAAAGCAGTTAGATAAGTAAAATAAGTCAAAATAAAGACTAGTCACAGACCAGATGTGACTTTTTTTCAGGTCTCCTCTAAGTTGCTACTTTTGCAGAAACCATAAAACATTGATCTACTCTCCCTGATTACAGCACTATACAGTAAGTAGATTAAATGTGTCAGACGAGAACTTCTCACACTATTTATGAATTTCCAATTCATCACAGAAGTAAAAATTCTAAAAATTACTAGAAAAACAAAATTTACAAGATAACAAAAAACTTATACTCAAAGTTTTAATAGATTCAATAGACATATAATTACTCTGTCAAATTACTATTACAAGTTTCTAAACACATACAGTACTCTCATTATACATTATACTGATCTCATCACGGACCAGTGACAAAGAGTTGGCAGATCAGCCCTGATCCAGGGCCTCCCTCATTTTGAACAGCAGTGTGTTATACAACAGAGATCCCTCCAGACTGCGAGGAACCACATTTTACATTCTTAACATCTAGAGACCCTGGAGAGAAGGTAAGTGGCAACAGAAAGAAAAGTCATGGCATAGACTGGAATATGGAATGTGGTACCAGCTACAGACCCACTGGACAAATTTCCTTTTCTCCCAAGGTATACTTTACATCGGCCTGGAAAAGCTGAAAACTAACTCAATAATATTCAAGAGTATTTTAAAAGTTCAATCCCAGTGTTTATAATTATTATTTTTAGAAAATCAAAAGCACCTAAAAAAATCCACTTTAACAGACACGTCACAAAGAGCTTCTGTAATTTACTGACATGATTTCCTTTAATCAAACATGAAATACAGGAAACTAATCACTGTACATAATAAAAATGATACAGTTGACCCTTGAACAACACAAGTTTGAACTGCACAGGTCCCACATATACATGGATATTTTTCAATAAAGACATATAGTACTACACAATCTGCAGGTGCTTGAATTTGAGGCTGCGCAACTGCAGATATGGATGGTCAACTATGGGACTTGAGCATCCATGGATTTTGGTATCAGTGGCAGGTCCTGGAACCAACCCCCCGTGGATACTGAGGGACTACTGTACACTGTAAAGCAGTACCCAGCTTTTCAGAGCTCTTTCATTATAAATATCATTTGTAATATTCCAAGTGATAAGGCTGATGTTCTGCGTGTAGACGGAGAACAAAGTTCGGGTAAACCAACCAAAGTTTCACAGAGCTAAGGGCTGAATGAAGGTTAAAATACAATTTTTTTAATTCATTCCAAGCAATCTATTCCTAAGCAATTTAGTATAGTAACTTATGTGGATTAATGAGCTAAAAGAAAAGCTACAAGCTAAATGTTTCTTTAGATTACCCTTAAAAAAGGTACTAAGAAGTATCCTACTGAACACCTGTATCTTAACAAACTCATTTTCATATTAGCACATATTCTCTAAAATGGTATATGTATAAAAAGATCCCAGAAGATATTTACAGCATAAACATATAGAGAATTTTAACTTACTCTGTACAAGTTTAAAATGAAAATCTAAATCCTATTAAATAGGAGGCAACTGGGTTACACATGTGGCAATTACAAAAATACTATTTCTCAATATATGAAAAGCTCTGTATGAATACTTGTTTTCAAATGTTCATATACATATTTTTCTATTGCTAAATAAAATGTTACCAAAAGTTCATTGAAAAGATAACACCACAGATGGTATGCCACTGTATTACAAATGCATTCTACCTGGAATTTGGTCTTCTCTATGTTGTTCTTAAGTTCATATTTCAAGATATTTTAAAAAACCATATTTTCAGAAAATGAATCATCTAGGTTATATATTTTTTCATTTATTCATTCAAACATTCAACAAACATTCATGCAGTATCTTTTATGTTCCTAGGTACAAGAAATATATTGATGAATAAATAAGACAGCCAAGGTTCCTACCATAATGGAACTTACAGTATAGAGGGGTATGATTACAGTTAGGGGTAAGTGCTTTAAAGAAAATAAAACAAGATGTTTAGCGCAGAAAATTCCCTGGAGTGGAGACAGTGGCTTCTGAAGATAAGTGTCAGGAAAATCTTTCAGGAGATAAGGCAACTGATCTGAATCATACAAAAGAGCCAGCATGTGGAGTTTACTGGGACAGAACGTATCAGGCAAAGGGTACAGCAAGTACAAAGAGCCTGAGGTAGCAACCAGCTGGCCAGTGCAGCTGGGGCCAGTGTAGCTGTGCAGAGAAAGCAATGGAAATAAAGTGAATGTTATGAAATGAGGTCTGAGAGTTGTACAGAGTTCAGATCTCATGGAGCTTTGCAGATCATGTAGGAACCAGAATTTTATTTTGAGTGGGGTGAGAACATATTAGAAGGAGGAAGCCAAAGGGGAAAAAAACAAAAGAATGAAACCAACAATACTAGTACAATTAGTATGGTACCAGGTGTATATTATTGACTTTTAATCCTTACAACCACTTTGAGGCAGGGGTCAGTGTATTTCCATTTTTCATGTGAGGACACTTAGGCTTAAGGAATAACTTGCCCCAGTTCACAGTAAGTGAAAAGGCCAGAACTTGTACCCAGATCTAATTCTAAAACTTCTGTACTTCTTTACACTATCCACAGTAATACTTACCCTCTAACAGTTTCAAACTATGAGCACATATTCAAATTATGCAAATTCTAAGTCTGATATAATATTTATCAGAAGCTAATCAGGTATATTGGATTTTCTGTTATAAATTGTATAATATCCACAGCAAGTTTTCAACTGTCGAAAGACACAAATTAAGACGCCATTCCTCAGAGAGAGGATTACATCATCCAAACTGAGTATCCATAGCTGGCCCAAAACCTCAAGGTTTATGTATGTGGTACAACAAAATTCAATAAGCTCAGAATGAATTTCAACTTATTTCCCAGCATTCCAGTTGTTATGCAACAGTCAACACAACCAATCAACCTCTGCCCTCTTACCTTGTCTAGCACATTGCAACTCAAGAAGAAAGTTCAGTTTGATGCTAACGTACGTGTAAAACCCTGTCAAATCAACTGCAGAGAAAAGCATTTTTCCGGTACTAGTCATTCAGGCGGAAGCTCAAAGATACTTGCTAAGATACAGCAAAGAGCCAGATCAAATGGCAGAGAATAAACAATGAAGGTCAACAATGCAACAGTTTGGAAGCTGATACTCACTTACGGCTGCCCAAGCACCACGAGTATCGCAAGCCCATCCTATTTGGGTCCTGGCTTTAACAGCAGAGGAAAACCAGCCAGGTCAGCCCTCCCAAGAGGCATGTTTTGCTGAGTCTACTTCTGACAGGAACTGCAGCACCTAGTTCCTGATTTGAGGGTTACAGCAATATCTTCCATGAAACCACATCACCCTAACAGTGCCAAACCTCAAGGAGTCCTACAGAATCAACCACAGCTCCACTGAGATGGAGTGGGAGAGGCTAAATGCCAGAAAAGGGGGAGGGAGGGGGAAGGAGGGAGAGGGAGGGGGAGGGGAATCGCTGATCCACCTCAAAATGAATAGGAGGCTACTACCTTAGGTGTCAGTAGGGAACTCACTGCTAGACTAGTTATGCATTCACAAACATGCAGGTTCACTAGAAATTTTGGCACTGATACTCTCAGTTTTTGTCCTCCCTCCTTCCACTTTGACATAGTACTGCCACTCTGCCCTTAACAGCTAGAATGGGAAGAGCGCAAAGGAAAAAGAACACATAATTTGAACAACTACTGTGCATCAGCAATTTGGTACAAATTTTATGCTGTTAAATAATTTAAAACAAAAGTTTTATAAGGCAATGGTTAGAACACGAGCTGGAAAGTCGGACAGACTTGGTTTGACTCCTTACTCTGACGTTAACACCTGTGGGATCTTGGGCTACTTACCCAAATTTCTCTGCAGCTCAATTTCCTCATCTGTAAAGTGGGAGTGACTAGGTTTGCTGTGAGGTCAAATGACCTCGAATGTAAAGTGTTACCAGCATAGCGTTTGGCTCTCCCAAAGTGCTCAATAAATTGTGACTATATGGGACACCAGGGCTGGTGTAACTCTAATGAGCAAAACAGAAGGCCATTTCTGAGTATTAGACGTTAAAAAAGGAAAAAAAAAAAATTTAAAAAAGGCACAGAGACCTTGTTTTTGGGGTAACTGTCAGGCAGCCAACCCTAAATCTCCCTACCACTAGAAGAAAACAGGACTCTAATTCCCTGCTGTTTCACAGGATAGCGTTACAGTTGCAGGGTGAGTTTGACCAGGAAAAAATACGTCAGAAACTGGATGGTGGTGCAAAGAGATGTCATATTCATGTAAAGCTGAGTGACCATCTCATTTCCAATGAATCTTCATTCCTAGTTCTCCGAATAAAGGGACATGCTAAAGTTCCTAACAACTTTATAAGCATGTTCTCATTTAATCCTAACAGACCTATGAGGTACATGCTATCATTTCCCATTTTACAGATGAGGAAACTAAGGCTCACAGGTGACAAGCAATAGGGATGCACTCAAGTTCAGCTTTGCCATTTTTTTAAATATTTATTTTTATTTTTGGCTGTGTGGACTCTCTAGTTGTGGTGCGTGGGCTTAGATGCCCGGCATGCGGGATCTTAGTTCCCCGACCAGGGATTGAACCCGCGTCCCCTGCATTGGAAGGCGGATTCTTAACCACTGGACCACCAGGGAAGTCCAGCTTTACCATTTTTAAGGCCAAACAGTTGAATGCCTACCAAACATGTATGTGATCAACGATCAAGTACATAATTTAATGTGCACATCTCCTTATCTGCTTTTGATGCAAAAATTCTAATGACCACTTAAAGCATAAATGTGTATTTACTATAAGAATAAAACACTACAATAATTAGTGTTTGTGAAAATTGTTAATGCTATGCACAATACAAGAGTGTTTCAAGTGATTAAATTAATAGAGAAATAGCTTGACAGTTAATATAAATATTAAGAGAGTGCAATGGCTAGATAACTTTACGAAGATCATTTTACCTTTTCTGAGCCACAACTGTTTATAAAAATTTAAATGATATAAGAAAGAATTACAGAATTATAGATATTACATTATATTAAAAAAACTCTAATTCTGATTAACTTTTTGTTAACTCATTCATAACATTAAATAAACATTCACTAGAATAAATGTTTTAAGTTGTACTATCTCTTTCCATTTAAGCCAAGTGTCCTTCAAGGGAAAATTCTATTTGTAAATTATTCATATCTTAAAAGAAAAAAAATTAAAAGCAGAATGTCAACACTGCCACCTCCAAATTTACAAGGAGAAATGGCCAAAACCATGTATAACAACTAAGACAAATCATCCTCAATCCGGATATAAATGTATGAAGAAATGTATTAGAAAAAAAAAGAGGTAACTCAAATATGTTTTGGTTTTGCTAACCAAATGTCAAAACAACAGACCTTACTAAGAATACTTCAAGGGGGCTTCCCTGGTGGCGCAGTGGTTAAGAATCCATCTGCCAATGCAGGGGACACGGGTTCGAGCCCTGGTCCGGGAAGATCCCACATGCCGCGGAGCAACTAAGCCCGTGCACCACAACTACTGAGCCTGCGCTCTAGAGCCCGCGAGCCACAACTACTGAAGCCCGTGTGCCTAGAGCCCGTGCTCCGCAACAAGAGAAGCCACCGCAATGAGAAGCCTGCGCCCCACAACAAAGAGTAGCCCCCACTCACTGCGACTAGAGAAAGCCCGCGTGCGGCAGCAAAGACCCAGTGCAACCAAAAATGAAATAAATGAATAAATAAATAAATTAAAAAAAAAAAAAAAGAATACTTCAAGGATATAACAATATACAGCCGTGCCTCAGTATCCGCAGGGGATTTGTTCCAAGACCCCCCACGTATACCTAAATCTGTGGATGCTCAAGTTCTTTATATAAAATGGTGTAGTATGTAGTTATAAGTGTATATGGACACTAAACATTTGAACAAAACCTTGTCAAAATGATTGTTTTACAATGCTAAACAAGTTCAGCAGCTCAAGTACCTTTGAGATTCAATAAATCAAGAATCCTAAGTACAAAATTCCTCTTAGAAAACATATTCTGGAAAAACTCCCCTGAATTATAATCTTCTATCACCCACCTGGTTAGAGACACTAATGCTCCAGTAGAAAGTGAGTGTGCTGTTAATGAATCGAGAGCAATCTAGAAGCTGGTAATGCTGAGAAATTATTGTTCTTCCACTATAAAACTTTTAAAATAAAACTATTAAATCTTAATAAACATACAGAGTTAACATTTTATACTATTCCATATTTATTCCTGTACGACACAACTCCATTCTACACTGGTGATATTCAGCTTTGGCCACATATAGATTTTAGCCAAAATGTTTATTCAACAACCCTGATTTTTTTCCTTGCTTAAAAATCATTTTTATTTTTGTTAATAATAAATGCAGGTAAAATTTTCAAGTCATTCTTTCTACTGGTATGCCTTTAAGGAAATTTCAAAATTGATCAAATAAAAATAATGTGTAATATACTAAAGGTTTGTGTTTTTTGGAGGGCAGAAGGTGCCAACTGATCCTTCATTTTCTCACATACACCTATCAAGTCCTGTACTCCAGGTTCACATTTACTTCCACCTGGGTCTGTAGTGAAGTCAGAAATACCTTCAAAAATCACATGCTGTTGCCACAGAGAATTTGTTACCACAGGTTAAGCTGTGTAACTTCGTAACTCTGAAGAAAACCTCTGAGGCCTAAATGTTACACCAAGAACAAACATAGGCTGGGGCCATTTGCGTGCATACAGCAGGGAGAAAAGAGAAGTGTACGGTAGGAACCACAAGACATATGAAATGGCTTTGTTATTCCAACCAACTTCCAATACCCACGCATCTTCTTAGAAAGCCCAAGACAGTGTAAAAGGCCATGGGTTTTGGATTTGCAACCTGGTTCAAATTACTGCTCCATAACTTACCAGCTATGGTGATCACCTTGTGACCTGAGGATAATATGCCCACCCCCAAAGGGTCTGGGAGAGGAGAAAACGTGAGAATTTGCACAAAATGCCTAACACAAATACAATAAATAGTAACTAGCGTAATTGTTAAATAAACACAAACATTATCCTCAGAAAGTACATTTTGCAATTTTCCAGCAGGTTGCCAGATAGGGCAATCTTGAGATTAGTAGTTGAATGCTTTAAAAAAACTATGAAATGTCAAAATTCTTAAAATGCTTCAGTGAGAAATCTACCAAAAAAAGGAAAATAAAAGTCACTGAAAGTCAGATCTATGAATCATTGTAATTAAATTAGTTTGGTTATAAGTCTGACAATGTTACCAAACATGCCTCCTCACAAAATTCTATTAAAAGAGTTTAAAAACAACCAAAGGACAGGCTTGTGAATAATGGCAACTTACTAACTATATGGCCTTGGGCAATCTAGCCTCTCTGGGTCTATTTTCTCATCTGTAGAAAAATATTAACTGTATTAACTATGTCTTAGACGCTTCCTGAGAGGTTTTAAATAAGAACACATGTAAAGCACCAATGCAGCAGGTAATCAACGTTCAGTAACTGTTACTGCCCTTCCTCCTCTTTCTAGTTTCCACTCAGTCCTACCACCTTATCTTTACCAAAACACAAAGATCCAGATCTTACAATGAGAAAGGAGGATGAGTGGATGGATAAATGGATGTGGTAGGACTTAGGCCGGAGAAATGTAAAGGTAAGTTTGTACATTTGTTTCATCCTTTCCCCTCCTAAGTAAAAGCAAAGGCTCCAAGCTTGTTTTGCACCAGGTGGGCTACTGAGGACTCACTTGTCTAGCACCTGAAGAGAACCCTAAAAAGGCAACCACTACGTTAACAGAACATCTTGCTCAACAGGACTCGTTTCCATTGTGAAATATGTACACTTGAGTACTAGCTACTCTACCACCTGACCCTGACCCAGGTTTCAAGTGCAAATGTGTCAAAAGAAGGACTTGGGAACTACAGACACAGACTCTTTGAGAGGGGCCAATACTGCATGCTACAGTAATAAACCACTGACTGAGAGCCTAGTGTTCGCCAGGCTGGGTCTGTGCTCTGCCTATGCACACGGGTCATCTCAACCTAGGCAGATCGTTCACTGGACTCTGAGCCTGAGCCTGGTTCGTAGCCTTGTGATGTTGGGCAACTCACTTTACCTCTCTGGCCTCAGTTTCCCTGATTATAAAACAGGGATAATACCACCGACCCACTCATTAGGCTGTCGGGAGAATCAAAATGTAAAAAGACAGCCTAAGGGTAACCAAAAGTAGTTTTAAAACCATATGATGAGTAATACAAATGTAAAGATTTTAGTGAGGATCTTGTTCTCCTCAGGAAAGTAGAGGCTAGGACTAAATGGAAAGCCTGTTACCCTTTCCTAATTAAGTGCTGGTCATCCAGTATCCCAGGGGCCTTTTCCCAAGTCTCTTTCCTTCTGTCAAATTTTTGTAGAGGGAAGAATATGGGCCTTGGAATTCCACAGATGTGTGTGTACTAGTAGCTCTACCATTCCTATAAAGCCTTGGCTAGTTACTTCAATTCTCTGAGCCTCCATATTGCATCTGTAAAACAGATAATACATATTTCGAAAGGCTGTAATAAGGTTAAAATGAAATATTATGTGTAACGTACCAACCATGACTTCTAGTGCATTGTAGGCATTCAACAAATAAAGATCTGTTGAACTGATACTGAAAATGAGATTAAGTATGAGGACAAATACTTTTAAACTCACTCTTAGGGCAAATAAAATATTTTAGCACTTTTACGTCAACACTAGAGAGTTGAAATTCTTCAAAGATATACTCTTCCTGTAAGGGTGACAGCATGGTAAATGATTCCTTACCAATCTAGAGTTCCTAGTTCCATCAACATCACAGCATGTATCAGAGAGCCAAACTAATTTTTTAAAGTGTTATCTATTACACAAGGGAATAATTTCAAACTCTTATTAAATAGGGATGTCCAAATGCTGCCTGAAAATACTTCAAGACTGTGGCCATACTTTCTTAACGTATGAAAAATTGATACAGGCCTAGAAGGAAAGGAAAATTAAGAGCGATAACAGATAACATTTATGTCAGTCACTGTTTTATGCCCCTCTCTCACTGAAATGTTATGCATTCTTTTGTTCATTTCTCAAAGCAACCCCCTGAAGATAGTCCTCTTATTCTTCCCATGTTACAAACAAGGCACTGAGGAGGTTAAGCGGATCACCCAAGATCACATCGCTCCACCATGGAGTCAAAACTAGCCTGCCTCACTACAATTCCCCCAACCTTTCTACTAACTGTAATTCACAGAGAACTACAATAAACATTACAAAAAAAGATAGTGTAACCAGATCAATCAATGGGAATGTGAGTTTCACTGATCAGTGAACTATCATTTCACTGATTTTATGACTACATAGGAAACTTTCACATAGAGCCCCTTAGAATTTAACAAAGTATCTGCACAAATCTCACTTGGTTCTAACGACCTGATGATGTCAACGGACTAGATATACTATTCATAAGGAATGAGAAACGTGAGACTCAGAGTGGGTAGGTGACTTTTTGTGAGTCATACATTCTACTAAGTGAGGAAACTTAGATTTTAATTAAGTTTTTCGTCCCTAAGCAATTCCACCATACTACACCGTCTCTCTTCAGGCTGAAATATTTATAACCCCTACATTTGCTCCAGGAAATAACCATAATCTGTGTGACAAATAAACCCTGATTTTTTACATTGTACACACCCAGACCTTAGTTATCATTCTAGGAAGTAGACATTATTATCCTTTTTTTAAAAAAATCAGATGAAGACATTGAAGTTTAGACAGGAAAGTTACTCAATGTGACCAAAGTAATACAGCTAAAAATGGCAGAGCTGAAATGCAAGCTTATGCTTGACCTCAAAGTTTGCACACTTTGCCATTACCGGGAACTGCCTCTCAATCTCAGCTCTAATGAGTGACCCAGGTCCTAAGATTTCTTATTTGTCATATGTGAGCGAGGTATCAGGCAGCATCTGGCTCTAACATTCTCTTGTTAGATGGCTCCAATGCAACACTCATCTAATATCATCACTTCTTAGCATCCTAAACTAAGAGCCTGAAGACTCGGGTTCTCTCCCTACTCTGCCCATCGCTGATTAAGGGACCTTGGGCAGGGTGTTCAACCAACTCCTCTTCAAAATGTGGGAGATGACTGTGCATCTACCTAAGAGCAGAAGTAGGTGTAGGTGTTCTGGGTACTCCTCCAGGACTAAGATTTCTTAGGCAAAACTCGTAACATTTGTGTTTAAGGTGAATTTTCAGATCACAAATGCATCCATATTCATAACGTACATCAAAATATAAGCTAAAGCAAAAGAGCTATAAGTCGACAAAATCTCTCTCTTCCCTGTCACTGAACGAAGTGAAAGTTAACAGTTTCGGGCTACAGAAAAGGGGAACTGCCAAAAATGTCCTAAATAGAGTTCCCTAAAGACATGAGTCTTATTTAGAGAAAGCTTCTTCTTCTAAGCACAGGAGAATCAATTTTCACACAGAAATGACTCAGTTTATCAAAATGGACTATCTAAATAAGCCTTAGGCACACAAACACAAAAAGAACTTGGACCCTAATAAGCACAATGCCCTCCCTTTCCCCCCCTCAAAAAAACCAGCGTAAGCAGCAAAGAATTAAAACAACAAATTTATTTTGGGAGAGGTATAAAAGGAGTAAAATAAACTTGATATTTCAGTTAGGGCTGGAATAAATGTAAAGTGTATATACTTCAATTAATAAATGTAAAGTGTATATACTTCAATTTCGTATTAACTGAAAAGAGAGGATAAGAGACAGGCCTATATGAAAATTTTCAATTTGAAAGGGGGAAGGGGTAAGAACACCCAAGTCTAAAGATTTCAGTGAACTACTAGAAAGATATCAGCATATAGTGGAGCGACTCTTAACTTTCCACAAATCTCTTTGTGAATTTCACAAAACAAACTCTTTATTCAGAAACACACGTGCATAAACTTTTACCTGTAATTTCAAAGGATGTAGATCCCATGAAGTCTACTCTTGGGTTCTTTGACTCCTAGGGGTGGAAGGCGCTCTGGACAGCCTCTCAGGAGATGTGGCTTCTGTTTCTGGCCCTGCCACCTTGTCATTCTAATCCACTCAGTTTCCTCATCTGTTAAAGATGATCTTTCCTGACTTCATGGTTGAAATTCTAGCAAAGTCTACTGACATCACAGTAAGAGTGAAGGATTTAGGAAAATCACCACCTGATCTTTTTTAAAATTGTTAATTACGACTCAGCATTTCTTCTAAGTTGCAGAACAATAACAGCCAGAAGAATCTAAGTTCAGAGCTAGATCTGCAGCAAGGTGCTCCTACTCTCCTACTACAGTCCTCCATTCGAGGACTTCTCAAGCTGGCTTTCCCTTACCCATTCCGCTTCAAAAGGAGCTAAGTTGCTCTCCAACATTTAACAGAAGTAGCACTATAAAGCAAGCCAAAAACTATTCTCCAAGAACAAACACACTCTAGTTTCCTTAAAGCTGTGCTGTAAGAACAGTCTTGTGACATCCTCACCCAGCATATAATGAAGCTGTTGTAATCACTATTTCCCCATTTGGATGGCAATCCTTAACCAACTCTGCTGCCCAGCAAAACCTCTGAGCTCTAAGATTGAATTTAGAGAAACTGCACTTGAACTTCACAATAGTTATACTGAGATAATTGCTTCAACTTCTGGGAAGAGGCCTGTCTTCCTAAGGCCATGAGGCAAACAAGCAGAAGGAATCAAATCACTGGCCAGATGGGAAGTACAAAGGAATGGAACATATTACTCTCTGGAACACTGTCCTAGGAGAGCTCGAGTATCCAAAGCTCATCTGAGATGAGGTGTGCCCCTCCTGCCGTCATTGTAGCTACAGCACCCATCAGAAAGCTTTCTGCAAAGAACCTTCTGTCTGGCTTCATTGGGGAAGTTATAAGCATGGCAGATAAAGAAAAACAAACAAACAAAAAACCCCTATTTATATAGCACTAAGTATCATTACATTCTGCAATCTCTTCTTGGCCCTTCCAGATTACCCCTCACACACAGCTTAAAATGACAAAAAAATAAAATGCAACTAAATTAAGTCTAACATGGGCAAAATATCTGAGAATTTGGGAATACTGACTTAATTTACAAGGATCCTTCAAAAAATAACATAGATTCAATGGGATTGATTCTTGTTTAGACTATGTGGTGGAAAAGATAATGATGACCATAAAGCAATAAAAAATCATTAAATAAGAGGAACTATACTTGAAATTTTCTGCCTTTTATAATATTCCAATGAAAAGTGTTGGCTGTCATGATGCATTTATTTTTCTATTTATTCAAGAAAAAAGAAAAAAGAACTCTTCCAATGTTTTGACTAACAACCTTCCTTCAAAGGACTCTCTGAAGAGTCAGAATGTATAACAATTGAACCCACAAACACATAGACAGGATTTCCTACTGCACGTTTCCAGGACAGCTCAGTTGCTTTTTACTGCTACTCATATGAAGAGACCACTGCTCTCGATTCTATTTATAGAAATTACATTCAAACCAAAACTCAGGGTTCAGCATACTTTCCATAAGCAATTATTGAAGTATTTCTAGTTAACGCTTTCAAATCTTGAAGACATACCAGAAAGAAAAGTATATGGTACAGAAAAACCGTTTCCTCTTGTACTAAACCGGGAAAAACTGGATACCTTGGTAATGGAGTGCTACCCCTACAGACCAGACTTATTCTGAGTTTTCAGTAAAATTTAAGAGGCATGAAGCAGTAAGGGCAGGGAAACAGAGGAGAGGAAAAAAATGGGAATATGACTTACGTGTGTTACTCTCAGACAGTGAAGTCGTGAGCGGGAGCAAGCTTATAAACCTCCAGCGAAAGGCAAGGCAGAGAGCTGAGGTTTTAGTTCCTGGCGAAGGCTGGAGATGCCAAGGGGGCAGGGCTACTATGAATCGGGGGTGGGGCTGGCGCTGAGAAGAAGGAAATGGGGAGGAGGAGCACTTACTCAGTTAGAAGCCTGTGCAGCTTGTGATAACCCCGCTCCAAGGCCAAGCTCACAGGGGTCGCTCCTTCTTGGTTGTGGATGCTGAGAGCTCCGCGGCCACCTGGCTTCTGCAACAGGAACCACGTCAACCTCAGCAGCCCCAGCCGTGCAGCAAAATGCATCAGTGTCTCTCGGGGGCCACCATCTGTAGATGGGGGAGAAAATGAAAATCAGTAAGGAGAATGTGAAAACCCAAAGTAAACAAAGAGATGGCTCAGGTAAACACCACTGCCTCCAAGCACCTAAGATCCTCAAGTTAAGCCACAACATACAACATGAACAATTTTCTTGTGGCAGAGTAGAATCAGCTCTCAAAGACAAAATGAAGCTAGAAAAAAATATAAGAAGCAAAATCTCCAATAGGAGACAGTCCTACAGAAGAGAATCCATTTCTATATTCTGATTTAATGCATTTGTTCAACAAATTTATACAGGCAGATTTTAAGGGTGACTGTACTACACATATGTTCTTTTCCTTACAAGAAAAAGAAAAGAAAAAGAAAGAAAGAAGTGAATGCAGCCTCATAACATGGGGATCGGGATCCAAGGGGAATAGTTATTGGGGCTTAGACGGGTATATCAAAAAGGGTATAATTACTTAAAAAAAAAAAAAAACACCCAGAGAGGAGGTGGCTAGTTAAACACTAAAAACAGGTTCTGCTTGTTAAGTACACACAGGTCTTTTTTTCTCCCACATTAAGGGCAAATCAAATTGCTGGCACAGCCAGCTTTTTTGGTTGGTTGTTTAATGAAAGAAAGAAATGCATCTCCAGGCATAAGAAAGACTGACTCCAAGATGATATGCTAACAACTTCAGAAAGAAAAACATGTGCCATTTCACCTGAGGTAAGTCAAGGCCCCTTCTTGGTACAGAGTCACTTTGAAAGTGGCAGAGGGGGCTTCCCTGGTGGCGCAGTGGTTAAGAATCCGCCTGCCAATGCAGGGGACACGGGTTCGAGCCCTGGTCCGGGAAGATCCCGCATGCCACAGAGCAACTAAGCCCATGCGCCACAACTACTGAGCCTGCGTTCTAGAGCCCGCGAGCCACGGGTGCTGAAGCCCGCTTGCCTAGAGCCCATGCTCCACAACAGGAGAAGCCACGGCGGTGAGAGGGCTGCGCACCGTGGTGAAGAGTAGCCCCCGCTCGCCACAACTAGAGAGGTGCCCATGCGCAGCCGCAAAGACCCAACGCAGCCAAAAATAAATAAATAAATAATTAATTAATTAAAAAAAAAAAAAGAAAGTGGCAGAATGAGGAAGGGCTTTGGAGTCAGACAAATCTGGGTTCAAATTTGGCATTTACCATCCATGTGACTGGGCATAATCCATTTCAGTTCTCTGAGCTTCACTCTCTTCATCCCTAGAGTGGGGTACCACCACCTCACTCCCATGGCTGCAGTAACAAATCAGAGGGGTAGGTGACATGCTAGTCAGATGATGGCCTGTAGCAGGCACTCACTGAATAAACGCTGGGTTCCTTCCCTCCCCACCCCCCTTCTCTGTCCCTCCCAACTTCCAATCACATTCTAGGTTCACTGGCAACACTCTCTGTGCCTCGGGCATCCTCCTGTGCCCAACCTGTTAAGGCAGGAGCTACAGCTACCCGAGGGCTTCAGTACACAGCCCACGATGCTGGCTGGCTTACTCAACCACAGGGAGCACCACTCAGAGTCTGGAAACGGGAATGGTGTCCTGCAGTTGCGCTTGCTTTCATCCCCTCAGCTGAGCTAACATCTCTCATTCTCTGTGGCTTCCCGCAGGTCTCAACTTCCTCACTGAGCATTCTCAGAATTCTTGGACCCCAGTGTTTTCTCCTTACACTGAAGTCCCCGATGCTTCCGTACGTGAGCAGCACGGTAAGAATGAAGGCATCTTTGACCCTGTGGTTTTACATGAACTGCACTGTCTTCTAACGTCACATGTGCCTTAGTCTTGTCTCCTTACTGCTGGGGTAAATTTCCTTGGAAGCAAAAACCATCTTTCATACTTTACACTTTCCCTATAGAACTCTGCACACTGACTAATTCAGGATTTATATGATGTTCAGCACAGGCACAGGCTGGAAAGACATCAACACTACAGAAGAAACCACAGCCCGTGTAGGTACAAATTTTAATAATCAACAACTCAGAGCAGGTGGCCAGGCTGGACAAAAGGACAGAAAGAACCTTCAGAAAAGATCAAATATCACCATCTGACTTGTGCCTTACAGTTTCACAGGCACTCTGACATCCTTATCAAATACAAAAAAGCTAATAAGGTACTGCCCAGGAACTAGGTGATTTTTTAGAGACTGGTTAAGTCCGGTCTCACTATCTGACACCTCCTTAAAGTAGTTTCCTCTACACCCCCGCCCTTTCTCATCCCCTACTTGCTCTGAGTCAGCTCAGCCTTCAAGACTAGAGTTCCAACACCAAGAGAGGAAAGTGTGGGTGGCGGGTGGTGGTGGTGGGATGAACTGGGAGATTGGGATGGACATGTATAAAATAGATAATAGGAACCTGCTGTATAAAAAAATAAAATTCAAAAAAAAAAAGAAAGATCTCACGTTCTTGGTGGGGGGAAAAAAAAAAAAAAAAAAAGAGTAGAGTTCCAAAAGCAAGGCCATACACCTGCTCCAAGCTGGCACCCCAATTCCAGCACCTGCAGGCTCCCAAATCTCATCCTAACGTCCTTAGCAGCAGGTGCCACATCTGCTTTTAGGTCACCCCCTCTCTGCAATCAACAGATAATAAGAAAAGTAATATCTGGTGAAGACTAAGTGCCGTGCACTGGGCTAAGCGGTTTGTATTCACTTTTTTCACTCTCACAATAATCCTGTGAGGTCTCGTTATCCTCATTTTGCAGATGAAGACAGGTTAATAACTTACCCACAGCAAAAATCATCAAGATTTGAAAATTCTTGTCTTGGGTCTAGAAACCATACCCTCTCCATTACTCCACTCCGTCTCTTTTTGTAAAAATCAATCATGCAAGCATTCTAATGTTGTAGTTTAAAAAGTACCTTCTTATGTTTTCCTCCAAAAATAATTTCTCTTACCTAACATACCTTGCATCATTGCTTTTGTTCCTTTTGTCTCAGTTTAAAATCCAGAGCACCTACAATTTAGAATCAACCTCTTTTCTCTACTCTCTGTTTTCTTCTCTCTTGTGATCTTTGTGTTTTCCCTCTGTATTGTGAGAGCTACTCAACTTTGTTTTTCAGGTCACTAACTGCATTTCCTATGATGTCAATTGGGTCCTTTATCCCCAGTTTGAATTTAATTATGCTCCGGGATTCTGGATGTCCTTGCATCATTTAAGCCAACTCCCTTCCATCTTTGCCCTCATTGTGATGGCTTTTCTGCAGTAATTAAAGCGCCTAATCAGTTGATTTAATAAGGAAGATTATCCTGGCTAATCTGGGTAGGCCTAACAGAATCAGTTGGAAGGCTTTAAAAGCAGGGCTGAGATTTCCCCTGGAGAGAGAAGAAATCCTGACCGAGGAGGACAGCATCAGGCTGTGCTCGTGGAGTGCCATCCAGCTCCGGATTTCCCCTTCCTGTCTGAGGATGACAGCTTTGGCTCGTGCTGGTGGGTTTGAGCTTGCCCTTGATTTTCTCTTCCACTCCTACCCTACAAATTTTGGACTTGCTTAGCCAGCCGCCACCATTGTGCAAGCCATTCCCTGAAACAAACCTTAATACATATTTTCCTACTGGTTCTGATACTCTGGGTGACCCTGACTGACATAATCATTAAATTTATTTTTCTCCTTGTTGCTTCCTTCTCCTTCCTTCCTTCCTATTTTATAATAGGTCTGACTTCTTCAATCTTTTAAAGGACAAATGGCAAACCTCTTCTAAATTTTTCTTTGGTTTCTTAACGAAAATTAGAGTCTTCCATCTGAATATTCAGGATACTTTTCCATTTCCTTTATGCTGTAGTGTTATTTCATAGGCCATATGTTGGTTGGTTAGTTTTCCTGTTTAACCGTGTTCAACTGGAAAAATCTCTCTGTGGGCCCAGCTTCCCACAGAGAAGGTAGGAGAAAATGTCTGAAGTCCTGCTTACTATCTGCTTGTATGCTGGAAGCACCCCTCCACGCATTCCCTCAGCTCTGCAGAGAAAGGCGCTGGGCCTCGCAGGCATTAGACCATGAGAAGCAGGCGAGATGGCTGCACCTTTTCAAGTCGTCAGATTTTCCGTCTAAGCAAAACATTCTGAGTTCTGTGAACAAAATAGTAATCAAAGGCTACAGGTACTCTTCCTACCCCATCGATCCACACTGCTCACAGGACTCTTTGAATGCGTATCTACGAGACTCCAAAATCACCATTCTTTCTACTATTCTGTACTACTTCTTAAATAAACCTCAAGTCCCACATGATGCAGGAATTCTCACACTCCGTGGGGAAGGGAAACAGCAGGCCCATGTGAGAAACGGGCATTTGGAAAAAGGACACCTGTAACCTTGTGACAGAATCAAGGTTTGAGAGGGAACAAAACCTTTTGGAGTTAAAGTGCTGCCATTACGAGGAACCACTTGTCCTGGAGTCAATCCCTTAGACCATTACAATATTATATATTATTAAAATATCTTTTACTATTTTATTATTTTCTTTTTTTGCAGCTACGATAGCTGAAAACATACAAAATTACTAGTGGGTGTAGCTAAGGAAAAATTTTCATGGAAAGCTATCAATCTGGAAAAGGTGTGGGAACTGAAACACTAAATGATTAAGGTTGTGGTTCTATTAACCAACATCAGATATAAAGAACTGAGAACACACAGACTGCTTTTAGTGCAGCCTGGCTTAAACCTGTCTCACCCTTCTCTCCATCCAAATTTCTCTATGTGGAGAGGGTTCCCACCCCAGAGGTGATTAGATCTTCTTTTCGTTTAGTTATACAACACCATGACTAAATACGAATGCAGATTTCCCCCAGGACCTTTCTCCTCTTTGCTTTCTTCAGAGCAAGTCTTCAAAGGCCCACCCTTTGTTACCTGACAGTTATGCTGATTGCTACTGTACAAGGGTCTTTCAGGGGAAAAAACATCCTAATTCACCATTTCACTAACCACAGAGGCACTGAAGAGCTGAGACAACTAGGTGAAACTTGGTAACTCAGAGGGAAGATATTCCAACCCCACCATTCACCATCCACCCAGACGAATCCATATTATTTGCCTTTAAGGCAGAACTAAGGCGAAAAGTACAGTGCTTTATGTAACTAGGGGTTAAAGAACTCTTGGAAGAATAAAATGGACAAATTCCCTCTTGCTGATGTTTAAAGTAAGGACTGCCTGTAGAAATAAGCTTTAAAAAAAAGCTCTCATTCTGCTTCTAAGAGGTTTTTTTTTAAGTGCTATATACTGTTTTATCCTTTTATAGAACATGTCACTTTCCCTCATCAGAGTCATCAGTGTTTTGTCTCCAAAAGGTTACTGGATATTGGTCATGGTACATTAAAAATGAAGAGCCTGCCAACTAGCACACACTATTGGATATATTTTCCTCCATTTTACAGATGAAGAAATTGAGAAACAGAGAGATTAAGTATTCTGCACAAACTCTTGCAATGAAGCCAGGATATCAACAGACTGACTCTGCAGCCTATGCTCTTTCTACTTTACAATATCAAGCCTAAGCCAAGAGTTCTTACCATCATGTTCACGCCTGCAGTTCAGGGAGACTGAATCCCTGAAACAATATGTAAATTTTTGCAGGTAGCCCCTATGTATATTTTTTCCTGAGGAGAAATCTGAGCTATTTTGAAAGGAGTCACGGACCTGAAAAAAAGTTAAAAAGCACTACATCTTAAACGGTTAGAGTGGGAGGATTAACCATAAATCTTACATGACTCCTCTGTACAAGTATTAGGCTGGAACACCTGTAAACATCCTAGCTTTCAACAGCAAGTAGTCCTGTTATATAACAAGGTGCCCTATTTAGCTGCAAGATTATCCCAGGCAACAAGCTGACTTCGTACCTTCTTCCTTTAAACACCTTTAAAAAAGCATCTGATGCGCAACTCACTGCTGTAAGCAGAGTGTTGCTTTGCATTTGTCCCCCAACAGCAAGCAAGGACCTCTTAACTGATACTATTCAGCCTTAAAATACCCACTGTTTGCAGATTCTAATCCACAATTAACTGAACAATTTCAACTGCAGAATGTGAATCCAGCACTTGAAATCAGACTCCTGATCCCAAGGCTGACAGGTCCATTAAGTCCCTTGCATGCATTTCACCTTGTAAAGTATACAGTTAACTTGTTCAATTTCTTTTGTTCTTTTGTTTTTAGTTTATATACAATAAAATTCACTTTTGGGGGGTGTACAGTCCTATGAGTTTGAGCACACGCATAGATTCTTATAACCACCACCACAAAACCATTTTTTTTTTAAGACACAAAACCATTTCAACACCCAAAGAATTCCCCCATGATACCCCTCTGTGGTCAGA
Source organism: Balaenoptera musculus (assembly GCF_009873245.2). Taxonomy (NCBI): domain Eukaryota; kingdom Metazoa; phylum Chordata; class Mammalia; order Artiodactyla; family Balaenopteridae; genus Balaenoptera; species Balaenoptera musculus. The sequence continues at coordinate 41,980,989 of NC_045786.1, forward strand.
CCTTTCCCCTACTTCTAGCCCCTGGCAACTACTACTAACCTATTTTCTGTTCCTACAATTTTGCCCTTTCTAGAGTATCATATAAATAGAATCACAGAGTAAATAACTTTGGAAACTGACTTCTTTACTTAGTGCAATGCATTTAAAATGCATTCAAGTTGATGCACACGTCAACAGTTTGCTCCTTTTTGATTGCTGAGTAGTATTCCATTGTATGGATGTACCACAGTTTGTATATATAGTCACCCAGTGAGGGAGATCTGGGTTGTTTCTAGTTTGGGATGATTATAAATAATGCTGCTATAGGCACATTTGTGAAAAGATTCTTTTGAGTAAATATAAGTTTTCATTTCTCTAGGACAAAGAGCCAAAAGTGGGATTGCTGGGTCATATAGTAAATGTACATTTCACTTTATAGGAGACTGCCAAACTGTTTCCTGGAGTGGCTGTATTATTTTGCATTCCCACCAGCAATGTCTGAGATGTTGTTCTGCATCCTTGCCAGTGCTTGGTATTTTTAATTTTGGTCTTCCTAAAGGTGTGTAATGGCACGTTATTGTGGTTTTCAGGCATTTCCCTAAGTGTTCAAATTTGATTTAGTCTTCACTAGCACTGCTTGAACAATTTTGTACATCAGAAACTTAAGAAGCACATGGAAAGACTATAAAAATATTACAGCTGGTGAGCTGCCTACTAAAGACAAAGATGCTAAGACCCAGAGAAGGGAAGGATATGCCTAAAGTCTCAGACCTGTGCTTTTCTGACAGTTCTTTCTAATCATGTGGCGTGAACCAGCTATCCAATTCCTGTACCCTCTAAACAAGACAAAGCAAAACCACACAAAATAAACTTTAAGCCCCACAAATAACTAATGAAATCCTTTTTGATACTGATTTATAAAGGGCAACCAGAATAATCATTCTGATCACAACACAGAAACAAAACAGCATGAGCTAGGTTTCCGAACATTAGACTTCTGAAAAGGTGCCCGTGCCCTGTATAATGGCAAATATTTTGATGTCTAGATCCCAGCAACGCAGAGGTTTCTTAGACATTATATTAATAAGAAAAGGACAAGGGACAAGTGCTTTTTCCCTTCATTTTAGAGTCCACGCTTTCTTTTGTATTTTACCTGGCAGGAGGGCCCCCAGTCGTTATCTTGACAGGAAGCCCCTGATAGTGAGGGACACCATTCTTGCAGCTCATCACCACCTTAATGGTTAAATTCAGTGGGTTTAAGAGAACCCAAACTAGCAAACACCTCCTCGCCATTCTTCCACGGGAGGAAGAACACAGTTACTTGGCAGGTCTGCGGGAGCAGGAACTGAGCGCGCCCCTGGCTCAGCCCCTCTCAGCGCTTCTCCTCAGGATCTGCTTGCCTGCGGGGGTGGGGGGGTGACTTCTGGGTGCTCCCCTACATAACACAATAATCAAAGCTGGTGGATGCTGAAGGGCAGTCCTGTGATTGTCCAGCTCTTTCAGAAATAAAGTAGAAAGGATACGCAACCCCTTCCAGCAAGCGGTCTGAAGTCAGCCTTTCAATCTAGCTTTTGTCAGTAAAAAGGCAAACATTTTAAACTCTATGTAACTCCCAAATCTTTCCATGATTTGCACTCAGGAGGGAAAGACGATGTTATTTATTGGACTCCAGATATATGTTGCCTCATTAAATACGTGTGAGTGTGTGTGTGTGTGTGTGTGTATACACATACATACATATTCACAATATCTAGTAGACGTCATTTGCCACAAGAATAATTACACAGGAAATCCCCTGTCTGAATAAGAGGAACATAAATAGATACTTATTACATCAGTGTTTTTTAAAAAGTAGAGTCCTTCCTTCAATGAACTCTCATATGGAGAGCCAGTAGATAAAATAAACAAGGGTGAAAATACTCTGGTTAAAAATGTGCGGGGTTTTCCAGAGCTCAGCCTGCTCTCGTGCTGCCCCCCAATTACTTCCCAGTCTTTTCCTCTCCTCCAACTTCGTGGACTCTCTAGAGAACTTGAGAAGACAATAAGGAAAACCCTGCTTTGATAATTAAACATGAAAGAAGTATCTATCCCAAGTTACTCTCCTACCCTCCTCATGAAGGTCAGGTCTCTTTCTACACACAGGAGATCAAGCCTGAAATCTGGGCCCATGGAAGGGCGACATGCCAACCTCTACTTTATTTTGTTTTTTTTTGAATATTATTTTATTTATTTTTTATACATAAGGTTCTTATTAGTTATCTATTTTATACGTATTAGTGTACACATGTCAATCCCAATCTCCCAATTCATCACACCACCACCACCGCCACTTTCCCCCCTTGGTGTCCATACGTTTGTTCTCTACATCTGTGTCTCTGTTTCTGCCCTGAAAACTGGTTCATCTGTACCATTTTTCCAGGTTCCACATATATGCGTTAATATACGATATTTTTCTCTTTCTGACTTGATTCACTCTGTATGACAGTCTCCAGATCCATCCATGTCTCTACAAATGACCCAATTTTGTTCCTTTTTATGGCTGAGTAACATTCCATTGTATATATGTGCCACATCTGCTTTATACATTCATCTGTCAATGGGCATTTTGGTTGCTTCCATGACCTGGCTATTGTAAATAGTGCTGCAATGAACATTGGGGTGCATGTGTCTTTTTGAGTTACAGTTTTCTCTGGGTAAATGCCCAGTAGTGGGCTTGCTGGGTCGTATGGTAGTTCTATTTTTAGTATTTTAAGGAACCTCCACACTGTTCTCCATAGTGGCTGTATCAATTTACATTCCCACCAACAGTGCAAGAGGATTCCCTTTTCTCCACACCTTCTCCAGCATTTGTTGTTTGTAGATTTTCTGATGATGCCCATTCTGACCGGTGAATGAGGTGATACCTCATTGTAGTTTGATCTGCATTTCTCTAATAATTAGTGATGTTGAGCAGCTTTTCACATGCTTCTTGGCCATTTGTATGTCTTCTTTGAAGAAATGTCTATTTAGGTCTTCTGCCTATTTTTTGATTGGCCACCCTCTACTTTAAATGGGAGCTGCCGACGACAACAGCGAGCTCTCTCTGGGGTCATTTCACTGCAAGAACAGGACTAACAGCTCAGCTGAAGAACCCAGGAGAGAGGCCACCGAGGTCACTCCACTACAGTAACTGCAAGGTCTATTCAGCCACCGTGGCAGATGTGAAGACAATCGCCATATAAAAACAGCCCCATCCAAAAACAGAAGAATTCCAAATTCAGAGACTGTGGGTCACTGAAGTTCTTACCATGCGAAGTTGCATCTGTTCCCAACACATTCCACTCCGCTGGCAGCTTCAGGTGCCTGAACGCCAGGGCAACCTTCTCATCAAGGGAATTCACGTCCCTGGACGGGGGTCCTGACCGATCCAGGAAACGGGTGAAGTTCAGAGCCTGCTGATTTCCAGCACTGGTTGCCAGGAACTGGGCTGCATCGTAGGCCTCATCCTGGATGAACCTGAAGTCTTCTTCCGCCACCACAAACACAGGCAGGCCCTCTCTGGAAGCACAGAGCAGCACCTTCACCGTCTCGCAGCAGTCATGACCTAAGGAAACACACGCAGCAAGGAAAACAGGATTAGAGCCCTCCTCCTGAAAGGAGGACACTGGGGTGGGGGGGGGGGCTTCTCGGCTCTTCCTGCGTGACATACAAGCTCCCCTTCCTAAAACAAACCTCTCCTTCTTCCGAGCTCTAACAGCAATCTTCCAAACTTCTTAAAACTCAATTTCCAACTCATTTTTACAATTGCTATTTGCAAATATGAATTGGTTCCCCTACCAAACAGCAAATAACTTTGTATTCCAGCTGCCACCATGCCGGCAGCATAGTGTTTGGTACTAACAGTCTCTGAAAATCTCAACATACACTGAACTACAGTGGTTCAATTTGAAGAAATTAAAGAATGAAAGCTGAAGGACCTTGCAAGGCCTAGCGTACAATGGGAAGTCTAACCCCTCCCGAACTGTGCTGGATCCGAAAACCCAACAGGGAAAAAGTCACTCATACAGGTTACATGGCAGGAATTGTACAGATGCCCCAGAACCTGCCTCATTTTCACCACGATACAATTGAGCAAATGAGGAAGCACTTCGAAAAGTACAAAACGACTTGATTTTATTTTACTATTATGAAGCAATTCAAGGCCTAGGAAATAACTTCTGCTCTGAGATACACGTTCTTTCCTGTAACGTAAAGAGAACTTCAATCAAATCACCTAGGTCACCCAGGGATGACACAATGCTATGGCTAGAAACCTGGTTCAGGAGAAGCAAGCATGCCAGAGACTGCAGTGCCCACTGTCCAGAGGGGCAGAGACCTCACGAGCTGCGACACTGGCAGCAAGCTGCGTGTCACCTCAAAGAGCTTTGCTCAAGTAAGATCAGGAAGGTTTAACAGCAGTGTTTCCCGTGGGGAGGCCTTCCTGGAGAATCAGACTTTCTCTGGGTTTTCAGCCTCACAGAACTAAGTATTTCCAAGATATAGCATATTCATCAAAACACGTTTTTCCTCAACTTTCAGGCACTGATCTCAACTAGCTGGAACTATGCTCCTAACATCATCATTTCTTTCATAAGTATCTTTCTGATGAGAAAAAAGAAAAGGAAATGAAGTTGATGCTTCTGTTTGAGTTGCTCCCCCTGGTGCTCTGCCTGATAAACTGCAGGCACCTGAGGCCTGGGCTCCCCTGAGCCCACCGGCACGCACTGACCGCTTCCCAGCAGCGGGATGAGGAGGAGGGTCCCTGAATCTGGCTCTCCAGACCACGGGCACAGCCAACCGAGGCTTCACACTTCACAGAACAAAGTAAGCTTTCTGCTGTCTTTGAAAGAGAAAACAATTATTTTTTTCCACGTGACCAGTGAGAGTAATAACAGATTTTCCACATATACTTTTTCCCCAGGGGCCTCCTTAAGCCTTTGTGACAAAAGAAATCTCTCCCTGCTGTGTAATTTGAGGATGGTAACAAGTATCAATACTTACTAACCAAGAAACTACCACATACCAGGCATCTGACATGTCATTTTCTCTACACAACAAATTTATGAGGTGTGTATTGTCCTCACATTACAGATGAGAAAACTGAGACTTCAAGAAGTAATTTGCCCAAGTTTACACACATGTGAAGAAGCAGAATCCATCATTCAAATTCAAGTCTGATGCCAAAGGTCATGGCCTATTATATCATGATGCGAAAGTTTTGTAACACATTGCTTACAGATAAAGAGGGAAGGGTGACAGCTACGTCCCTACCTGCGAGGAGCCCAATACTTGGAATGACAGGCCAGTATGACTATTAAGCAAGAGGAACAGGTTCAGGAACCACCGAGATCAGTCTTCACACAAACGCATAACCCCACCAAGGTGCTCCCACTGCATTCCCAGTTGAATTCCTTCCATGAAGGCTGTGGGAAAGTGAAGCACCCTCTGGCATGCATGCGTGCACACATGTGCATGGCTGTGTGTCTACACGCGTATTTGTATTTCAATTCAATAAATATGTCGAATTTATGCATCTACTATGTGAAATGAAATTAGAAAAAAGAATCTTAATCTTTCTTTGAAGGGCAGCCAGCCTAATTACATAAGACAACAACATCAGGATAAACAAATCAACTGATTCAGGTAATAAAGGTTTGGGTGTTTTTCTGGCAGAAAGCAGTTCTTCTAAACTGTTCTGTAACATTTAACGACTAACATCTGGGGAATTCCCTGGCGGTCTAGTGGTTAGGACTCGGTGCTTTCACTGCTGTGGTCCAGGTTCAATCCTTGGTCGGGGAACTAAGATCCTGTGAGCTGTTCGGGGCAGCCAAAAATAACATCTGGACATCCACCAAGCCTAGCACACTGTAATCAGAAGTTAATCACAGTGAATCTGAGCCCTCCAGAGGTTTAGAGTCTATGAGGTGGCAATCAACCAAGCTGCAGATCACTGCAAAACGGGGTGGGTTCTAAAGAAACACATACCACGCAACTCGCCAGAGAGAACCAGTGAATTTCACAGGTGAGCAAAAGAAAGGTGGCAGTCAAGGAGGACCTTTTTGATAGGCATCCTGCTCCCAACTCTCCAACCGCAGCGGTTCTTCACTGCAACCCTCAGAACTCAGATGCATAGTCCTATCCTATCCCTCCCTCCCTCTCTATCTATCACTTCTTTAATAACATCTACCTACCTATCTAGCTAGCTAGCTAGCTAGCTAGCTAGCTAGCTAGCTATCACTTCTCTAATAATTTCTCTGTGCCAGGCACCATCCTCAGTGATTTCCTAATAACAGTTTATTTAATTCTCATAACAACCCTAGCAGTAGGTACTATTATTATCCCCATTTGCCAGATGAGGAAATCAAGTCACAAAAATGTTAAGTAATTTGCCCAAGGTTATAAAGCTCCGAAGTGGCAGAATTAGAATCTGAACTCAAGTTTCCTTGCTCTCCTGTCTGCCCCTACACCCAAGATTCATGGAGACAAGAAGGCTTAAAGGGGAAATAAAGGTACCAAGGAAAAACTAACAGGAAAGGAAGGAAAACACTATGCTCAAATCCTGACTATAAGACTCCTAAGTTGCATGACCTCAGATCATCTCTGCTTCTCCAGGCCTCAATTTCTTCATATACAGAATAAGGGCAGCCTCTGCAGGCTCTATGGTTTCCCCAGCTGTACAAACCCGTGGGTTTTACCAGGCAGAAGGTGGGGAGAGACAGAAACTTAGGAAGAGATTCCAGGAACAAGAAACAGTTTCAAAAACATAAAAATGGAGGCAGAGAGTAAGTTCAAGGGATGGAATAATCTCTGCAAGAGACAGTTTCAGGAAGATATTAACTAGGCTACACCTAGATGTTTCGTGTGAGGAGAGACCTGGGTTCAAACCTATTTTGTTACTTCCTAAGCTATGTGGCCTGAGGTAAATGACAACTTCTCTAACACTTAAAAGTCTGGAGAGTATCCTAATCTCGTAAGTCAAGAGCTATAATTTAGAAGACTCCTCTCAAATTCTTTAATACTATCACCCAAAACAACATACACAGGCTCATTTCACTTCCAATCAAACTAGATAGACAGACAGACACAGCAATACATATTTCAGTCAGGATAATTACTGTTGACCCTTTAACAAGATGGGTTTGAACTGCCTGGGTCCACTTATATGTGGATTTTTTTCTTCAATACTACATATATGTACTACTATATTTACGATCCATGGTTGGCTGAATCTCCGGATGCAGAACTATGGATACAGAGGGCCAACTAAGGGACTTGAGCATCTGCAGATTTTGGTATCCATGGGGGTGCTGGAACCAATCCCCTTGCAGATACTGACAGATGACTGTACTTTAAGAATGTTGTGGTTCTCATTCATGAATCTCACCAGTAATCATAGCATTTCCCATTTATTCCGGATTAAGCTCATTTTTAACTTCCTGACAGTCCTTTGAGGTAGATACGAATAAATGTCAATAAAAACTAAACTTACAGGTTTCACAATTCAATGATGAGAATGTGAATAATGTGGGATCCAAATTGAATTCTACCTTCAAAACTTAAACACACTCTGTCTTAGAAGAGATATTAAACTAACCTACAATAATGACATCCACTGCCCCATCCATCCAAACAGTTATTCTTTCTTACTCATCTCCTTCCCCAAGCCTGTGCAGAGGTGTCTGAGACACCTGAGAGCTTGAGCCAGAAAGCGAGTCACACTGTCGCTAAAAGTCAACATCATCACTGCTCTGTAAAATCACCTCCTGTATATACACAGGGTCCAGGCCATAGTCCAGATCTTCAACTTCATCTCACACTCTCCTGCACAGGCACGCACGCACGCGCGCACACACACACACACACACACACACACAGAGCCAAAAGCCATGGTGAAGCAATACCACCTTAACTCAAAACTGGAAAGTGCAGACGTAATACATCTGCACAGAAATCTATCTGAAATTGCTAAAATGACTTTACTTGGCTAGGACGGGGTGGGGAAAACAAAGAGGGAGAAATAGAAGGTGGTTTAGGGGTATGTCTGTGCACATGTGTGCACGCCTGTGTGTGCACATGTACTTAGCAGCATAAGCATGCATAATTTTTTCTGCTGTTTCAGCAGAATCTCTTAGAAGGTGGATGGGTGGATGGGCAAACTATCGTCTGCTCTATTTATGCAGAACTAAAACAAAACCGTGTATTAGAGAAGGTAGAATGTCAGCAAAGGCCATGAAATAGATATCTAGGAGAAGCCATCCAATTGTTAGCCCAATATTTTCCCTTTAGACATGAACTCACAATCTGAAGGAGAAACTATGAATCATCCTAAGTAAAATGTGCCATAAATCTGGAATTTGTTTGGTACGATTATAGGCTTCCTTTTCCAAAGAAAAACTGAGAGTTAAAAGAGGAGTGAAGGGGCTTCCCTGGTGGAGCAGTGGTTGAGAATCTGCCTGCCAATGCAGGGGACATGGGTTTGAGCCCTGGTCTGGGAAGATCCCACATGCCACGGAGCAACTGGGCCCGTGAGCCACAATTACTGAGCCTGTGTGTCTGGAGCCTGTGCTCCGCAACAAGAGAGGCCGCGATAGTGAGAGGCCCGCGCACCGCAATGAAGAGTGGCCCCCACTTGCCACAACTAGAGAAAGCCCTCGTACAGAAATGAAGACCCAACACAGCCATAAATAAATAAATTAATTAATTAAAAAAAAAAAAAGAGGAATGAAGAACTGAGGGTTTCCTGGCTCACTCTTTATTAAACTTTCAGTAAATTGGAAGAATTAACTACTGAGCTCGAGCAAAGTGCCTCCCCTACTGTCTGGAAAACCACCTCGCAAGGCTGGCAGGGCTACTGTCTCACATTCACATTTTCTATTAGGCTCAAGTGGTTCACAAGATTAGTTTTTAATCCCTATGACTTTTCAGATAAAGCATCTAGAAAAAAAAAATCAACGTTTTTTAAAAACAAAGGTTATGTAATATGGAGCCATTAATAAAACTGAAGTCACTGCATCTGTTCACATAAAATCTCTTACTACCATAAATTAGCTCTAAAGACACAACTGTTTTCAGGGGCCATTAGTCTCATGACTGCCTTTGTATACACAAAATACAAGGTATTAACGATGTCTACATCTTCAGGGCAAAAACATGGGGATAGGAAACTATATCCAATTCGACATAATAACCACAATTAACTTCTTTTTACATGAAGACAGAAGCTGCAGCATAAAGAAGAGTAACAAGGTTTTCAGCTAGTTCCATGGTGTTTTTCCTTCCACTCAATTTCCTGGTAACAAAAAAAGAAAATAAAAATCACAAGTCCTTTTAAAAGGGGAAGTTGTGAAAATTTTACTGAGCTTCTTCTGAGGGAAATACCCACAGAGAATTGAGACAGGGGAAGAAGAGAGATGAACTGTTAAGGAACATGGCCTGAACCTCAATTCCATTTTTTAAAATTGACTTCTGAATATATGCTACAATCAGGTCCAAGTCGATTACAACAGAAGTATGAAGTAAATTTTGGGGTGGGAGAGATCAAATCCTTACTGAGTGAATTGTAAGAGGTACTGAAGTATGCTGACAACTAGCTGTAGAGTCAGAAGATAGCAGGTTTGAATCTCACCTCCACTGCAAACAGGCTGGGTCAACCTGAAAAAGTCACTTGACCTTGAAGTCTGTTTGCTTGCGCACAAAAATGGAACATCACCAGCCTTCCAGGTTATTAAAAAAACAAAAAACAAAAAAATCAGAGATGGCTGTACACAAAGCAGACACCTGGCATAAACAGGCCTCTAAACCTGGTACTTATTATCAGTACTACCTATTAAAATCCTCCTATTCAGGTGACTCAAGGAAAAGAGATGCCTATTACTTACTCTATCAAGAGCTTCTGCCTAAGCCCAACACAGCAAATGCTGCCCCTGACACTGTAGAACTGAAAAAACAAAGGGAAGGAGGAAGAATGCCGAATAAACAACACACAACCAGGAGCACCTAGGTGGGAAACAAAAATTTAACTGCTGATGGTCCTCTTAAAAGCACCTAATCCAAACCTTTTTTTAAGCTCACACATCAGGAGGTGTGTGCTCCCGAGGTCGGAGAGCTTTTCCGCAGGCTCCTTGTCACTATATGAAGCACCCATACCCATGGAAACGAAATAGTGCTACAGATAAACAAAACTGCTGAAGCATGACCCAAGAATTACTTCACTTCCTATTAGGCTAAAAGTGGCACACATCCCATCCGGGCCTTCTCTTTTGAGAATGAAACAATTGGGACTTTGTTTCACCAGCTATCCAAAAAGGAACCCTGAAAGTGCTTGCTGGGCCAGCCAAGCCCAGACCCACTCAGTCATTTCCTACCAGAAGGCTGCATTTGTGGTCAAAGGTGGAAAATATAAAAATTATATCTTTTACTACTTCATTTTGGCATCAAAAGTATTTTAAAATTTGGTGTCTTTTTCTTCCCTTTGAAGTGGCTATACAGGGTTGAAGGAAATTTTCAGTCTTCAGACCCACACTCTAACAGGAATAGGATTACGTGCAGAAGTATGTACCTACTGCTAGTTTTCGGTGGTCCAATGGTAGATGTGCAAATTTGCAATAGGTATCAAAGATCTCTGTATGTATAGGAGTATTTACACAGAGGGGGAAAAGACGGCAGGCACAGGAATCATGTATTGATACATCTGGGGGGAGAAAGGGGCTAATTAACACTAAAAATTCGACGTGCCATATAATCCAGCTTATTACTCTAAGGCAGTGCTTCTCAACCTTTTATTCATTGTCATCCCCCAAGGAGCCTTTTTAAACATTTCTCTCTATTTGCCACACCCATCCCATGAAACTTTAATACCACAGATATACCATATATTGGTACATGTGTATCTGTGCTCTATATATAAAGAGTTAAGTTTTTTTAACCCCCCTAAGAACCAATTCTCACCCCCTTGGGGGGATATTGGCCCCAGTGCAACGTGTGTGCTCCATTCTAGTGCTGTGTTCATAGTTCCAAGGTGATGAAGTATCCACACAGGCATTACAACAGGACAGCAGACAGCAGATACGCTTCCCTTCAACTAGTCCTCAGTTTGTTTTTCCAGGATACCCACTATATATACTGACTAGCATTGGGACAGTAATTTAAGCCTTTTAAAATATAAAATCATGTCTGTCTAGAGACAGCCTTGTAGTAGGAGTATTTTAGGATAGTATTTTAGGATAACTGATTACTTTGGCAGAGAGAGAGGGCACCAGGATTCTCTGATTGTGCCAGTTAAAAGCCTAGAACTTCTTTTCAAATGTGTTATTCAATTTGGCAACCTCTGGACGTCCGCTGCTAGAAACAGAGTCTTGGTTCACAAGAACTGAGAGACACATGATTTAACTGCAGGACTACTTGTTGAGACCTGGGCTGTAAGCACTGGTTTTTAATTAAGCCACAAAAGACTTCTGATCATGGTAAATGTACTTTTTTCTTTCTTTTTAATAACAAATCTACTTTATATAGTACCTTCCCTTTGATTAAGTGAGAAAGAAAAGAAAGATACGGAAGAGCGGAGTCAAATTCTGGGTCAGTGAATGTTTGCAGTTTTCCTGTCAAACAAGAACCCTTGCTGCGAAGTCTAAAAGTAAGTAACAGACATGCTGAAAAAAAAAAAAAAGATTTCATTTTATGATAGATTCTGCACCAAAGCCTTTCACAAAAATAGTATGAGCATCCACTAAACATCCTGTCTCATTTTCCATTCTGCAAGTATTGTCTGCTTGGTCTAAATTCTCATTTAAGTAATAAAAATGAATCCATGACAGTACCTCATATCCTCCAAGAATTACCTTCCAAGGATACTCAGATTTCTTTATATTACTTACCAGTCCTCTAGTCTTTTAAAGAAAACATCTTGGCTTCATCCCTCAAGGAAAATCACTGTTTTGTTAAAATGGGATTTGGGGTGGGATTTGTTTTATATGAAGAGAAAAGAATGGAGATGTTTTATTTTCATTTATTACAAATGCAACACCTTTTGTCTGTAGAGATATATTTTCATTTCAGGATGTATTTCACAGCAAATTATATTCTTAAACCAGCCAATTCATAGGTATTTTGAATGTGGTATTTTATTATAAAGCTTGTTTGTCTTTGTTTAGTGTTCATTAGCACAAAGATAGTTTATTTTCAAAAGAGAGGACATTGTTTCCAAAGTCTTCAATATGTTTTTATTAAAAATTACTATATTCAATATGTTAAAAATAACATGTGCACTTCTAAAACATTCAAACAATTTAAAGGCTCCAACTAACTGTCCCCTAAGATGCTACTACTCTTAACATAATTTCCTTTTTAAAGAAGGAGGATTGTATCACGTCTACAGCCTTTCTATAGTGTTAAGGCAAGAGAAGATTACTTTAAAAAGACTTTACAATTTCTTTATAACTAAACATACATACACAATTCATTGTAAGCTTCTCATCAGAAAACAAGCAAAAGAGTGAGAAAACATGAAAAAAGGAAAAAAATGGACTGTAATCTCGGTATCTGAAGTCAAAGAGGTTTTTTTCCAGGAGACTATTAAGAAATGTCTCATCTCCCTACCCCCAAATCATAAAAGGTTACAGACTAACATCAAGGAGTAGCTGTCTGTGAAGGTCAATCAATCATCTGGTTTTAGTGAAAACTAAAATAGTACAAAACACTGACAGTGAAACACGCAGAGAACTCAAAGAAAAATCAGAGCCAGCAATCTGGATGAAACATGACATTAAAAGCAAGATCAAGACACAAAGCTCTTTTTCTTCCCATTGTCAGCAAAATGACGAGGACCCGAGGACCTGAGGAGCTAGCCCCACACAGGAGCAGAAAGGGTGCAGGGACATCCCTCCCGGTCGCAGCTGCTGCAAACAGACCGTGCACGTTTACCCAGTAACTGGGATGCACAAAGCAATACAGACTTTCCACGAAGAACCTTGACTAATCGGACACTGCCCTCCACAGACAGCAAATTTGAGGCTATCAGTATGGCTAACTGATGCACAGAAATCATCAGAGGTAGCTCTGGAAAGAGAACACAGACCTCTGACCCAAGCCAAGAAGTCAACTCAAGAAGCCAGACTCCTCTTGCAGTTTTCAAAAGAAAGGATGTGCGTGTGTGTGTGTGTACACACGCACATACGTGTGCACAACCTTTCTAGAAGGGTGCTTCTGAGAACCAGGATGAGTTTCAACACGGTAGAAACTCAGTCCCATCAAGTGGTAGGAATTCACAGAAGCCTTCTTAGCATATACCAGTGAACGTAACAGACACAAATCCTTGCCCTCAGGAAGCTGACACTGCAGTAGAGGCAAGTAGAAAATAAATAACATATATAATGTGTCCGAAGTTGATAAGTGCAGTGGAGAAAAGTAAAGCAGGGAAGGGGAACAGGGAGCGTGGTGAGGAGGCAGTTGTATATTTTTATAAGGTGGACAGGGAAGGCCTCACTGAGAAGGTGATATCTGAGTAAAGACCTCAAGGAAAGTACAGAACAAGTCAAAGAAATCTCCCACAGCAGATTTAAGGCAATTTAATTCTAGATGAAACTATTAACTCCATGATATAAACAAGCAATTCAAAACTAACTTAACCCCCGTAAGTCTCCCTATCTCTACCCATCCCTCCACAACAATTACTGGGCCGATCTGGACAGCAGCTGAAGAAGACAAGTGAACAGAAAAATGACACGTGTGACGACCAGAGCAGCAAGATCCACTCAGGAAGCTCCTTTGTTTCAATAGTTAACAGAGGTTCTACTTCACCAAGGAGGGAGGCTCACTGGGACCCCTGCACATATCAAAGTCTCACATGCTGCCTTACTCTTTGTTCAGCCTGCTTGTACAAGAGGGCCTTTCAGGGACTCTAATCCTTTGTCACCTCTGTTGTGATTAGGGGCCTCAGGCAGCAGGCTGACTGAATTCAGGTGGGTAGCAGAACATTCAGGCCAACTGGGGGCAAAGGGGACAAGTTGTAAGAATATGGTAAATAGGTAAGATCATAATTTGAGGGGAGGAGAGCTGATTAGTGAAAAATTAGGAGAAACCAGGTACTGTGATTCCAGGCCCCAAGCAAATGGGTCAGGAATGATTACTGAGGATTCAGATCAAACTAGAGGGAAAGAGCAGAATACAATGCCCATTCTGGTTGGCTGGAGTCAACAGGTCTAGGGCACTCAGAGTCAGTCAGTACCAAAGGACACCCAGAGACGGGTGGGGCTGGAAAAGAGGGGGGCCTGAAACAGGCTGAAGAATTGTTAGACCAAAGGCAAGAGAAGAAATGGGAACTAAAGTTCCAAAACAGTAGGGTGGGGACAATATTACAAGGATGTGGTACAAACCTAGAGCTCTTGGCTGTCATACAAGTACCGTGGATGCGTGAACCCGAGGAGAGTAACTGCTTGCAGTCCACACTAATTTAAGTACCTCGTCATTGAAGGTATACGAGCCACCAGGCACATCGCTCTCCACCAGGAGGCTGGACTCTGCTGGTACCTGTGACTGAGGACGGCAGTGAGGGCACAGGGCTGTGTCCTTGTAATAGCCGGCCTTCCTCGAACACTCTCCTTATGTCTACTTGCACGCTTTCTCGCTCTCTCTCTATATATAAGAACACACAAACATATACACATACACACACACACACACACACACAAACTTAAACTGCTAAAGCATTTCTAAATCAGGAAAAGAATAAGTCTATATAAATTACCTCCATTCCCTTCCTAATAAGAGCCCAGTCAGGGACTGACTGATTCTACCTAGCTGAGGGTCTGTTTCTCACAGTCACCCACACATAAGAAATGTTTAGCAGTGGTGACACTGGATGGCACCCGCTGGAGCAGACGTCAAGTTCCAGATCAGCCTCTCTGACATGATATACTTCACAGGAAACAAGACTAGAGCTTTAAGTTACAAAGAAGGATACTTAATACTCTTTCGGGAAAAAATCAGTACCTATCCTGAACTCCTTGCTAAATTTCCTATCCCTAAAAGTTTGGGGGGAATATACATAGAAATTGCCAAGAATCTTTAAATCCTGTATTTTCAAAATCACTTTTGTCGAGTAGGAGGATAAATACAGCTTTCAACTGTCATAATCTCAGTTCTTGAATGTGTTTTAACTTCCAGGATCTGGTAGGCGTCAGACGTGAAGATAATGTATGGAAAACAGCACAGCAGCAACCAAAAACTGACCATCTGATCTAATACCAGCAAGACCAGATATTGAAAGTGCTTGATAAACTAATACTTTTTTACACCATCTATTTCAACAAAGTGGAATCAGAGTTACATAAAATCACTGGTTACAGGAAATGTTTCAATAAGAACTAAATCCATTTTATTCTCTAAAGGCAAATGGTTCAACTGTCAACTGTCAACATTTTTAGGGGTTCCCCCTAAATGTGCCCTCTTTTGTATTCTGATGAAAATTAACCAATTATTAACTTTGAAGCAAGGTCAATTAAAGAAAGAAGCAGCTCATTTCCAAACACAAATCAATATACCTTCAGATACCTGGGGTCGGTCAAAAGACAGTCAAAGTTATCAGCTGCTTCTGGTGGAAATAGCAATGACTTAATGACTTTATGAAGAATTTTTAAAAGTAAACATTTTCCTTTTAATTCTGTTAAATGGATAAATGCAATAGCGATTAAGTATTCATTTCACCATGAACTATATAATCTGTTAATCTGGGGAAGCTTTGGCTTTCACGGAAGATTTTTAGTCTTTCCCTCACGGATACTGAGGAATGTGTCACTAACTTCATTTTACCTTTGCTCTTGCCACAGTGATATTCAGAATCAAATATGCAGTCATACCATAGTAACCGCATGAACTTTTATCTTTCAAATGTGTTTTAGTTTTCTTCCACATTCCAATAAATTAATATTTTTGCTGATCTTAATTACTGTCTTTCAATTTATGACACCATTTTATTTCAATTATTTCTAGTTAGGCTCAGATTTTTGTGCAACAAGCAAGAAATAAAATACTTTAAAGTGTATTTAAAACAAAGATCTAACAATAGTTCTATCACCCTGATTACTCTATACTAGAACACAGAATAAATAAAGGCTAGTAAAGATTCCATCCAAATACTTACCAGGAGCAATGGTCTCCAGCGTATCAGAACTGACCTTCCGAGTACTTGTACAGTGATGGAGGGTGGAACCCGAAAATACCAAGTAAAAAACTACATCATCCTCAACTTTGTCCTCTTCAGCGAGCAGTACAGTAACAACACAGTCGCCCTAGGAAAAGGGAAGAGAGAGCAAGTTTGCATTAGTAAGGTTCCTCTTGGGAGCCTATCTTTAGAAAACATCAAATTTAAGGGGAAATCAAATATATCATCTAAACTGTGCCCATTCTAGTGAGTTCATACAGATATAAACACTGATTGAACCCCTATGTGCCAGGAAGTATTCTAGGCATTGAGAATACAAAACAATCTGAAAATAAGATCTCTGTCCTCTTTAAGCTTACATTTTAGTGGAGATGGTTAGACAAATAAGTAAACCAACAAGATAATGGTACATTCACTTGGAAAAAAAATTTTAAAAGAATGTAAAACAGCTCCCTAAAAAAGCTCTGTAAAAATTCCAGGAAAATCTAAAAATAAGGCAGAGAGGATGGAGGAAGTATATTAAACAGTTACATCCTTATACCCAGAATGCCCCTTAACCTCTGTGTTCCATTTGCAGCAATAACTCTCTAAACTCTACATCCCACAGAATCACTGCCAAGTCCACCCATTCTCCATCAAACATGGAGAGCCTCTAACAGAGCTGGCCTGGAAGTGGTAGAGTGCAAAGAGCTTGGGCTCCAGACAAATCCGGGTTTAAATTCCATCTACAAAGACTTTACTTAAATCCTCTAAATCTCAGGTTCCTTGACTATATAAATGGAGATAATACCTTCTCTTCTTACAGCTAATATGTGAGAATTCTTGAAGCATATTCACCACTCAGCCTAGGATAATATTCTTAATCTATGACGATGGGAGGGGCGCTCTTCCAACAAGTTGTGTTTCCTGACCATCTGGAATCGCTACTCTTCTTTATCCACCCCTCCCTTAAGCCCACGGAATCAGACATAAATCTTGTGCCAGTAACTCTGCCCGTGACTCTGCAACTATTTAGAAGTTAAGACATCTTCGTCCTTTATTTGCAAATATTCTTCTAGCAATTTTTATACATTTTTTAAAATTGAGGTCACTGGCTAAATTAAATTTATTCTATGAAATACAGTCCTAATTACCATTCTCCCAATCATAAACATTATATAATTCATGCGGTAACCATAAACAAAAGATTTTAAAGCACTGAGGTTTAGTACTGTGTAAACCTTAATGATGCATTATGGAAAATCCAATTTAGAGAAAGCCAGGCCATTTTAACATTATATAGGGGAGAGAATTCCCATTGCTTAGAACATTTTTTCCTTTCCACTTTAGCAGCAATAAAGCCTATTAGAGAACCATGGCACCCTGTGGCCACAACTTAATGGCCAGCAGCAGAAAAGAGCAGCAGGTAGTGTTTCACTAAATAATAAAAACCAAAAATCATGAAGTCAAACTTGCGATCAAGTCTAGTAACAGAAATGCTCCAGCAGGTTGATTCTGAAGACCAAATTCAAAGTATTTCCTATAGCCCTGAGTGTCTCTTTCTTATTTTTCCCCAGTACTCTGTGCAGCGCCCTGTATACGGTAGGGGTTCCAATCTGTTTTAAGTCAGAATGAACTACAAATAAGCTGTACCTTACTAGGACTGCTGAACTGGAAAGTTCCAAAGCACCCTAACACAGGAATAGCACAGTCGGTACAACAGAATTATCACTGACTTCAGACACTATTTAGAATTATACTTTTGGACTTGTATATAAGTCCCTATCTTGGGGACTCTATTAATAGTACTGAAATCACCTTTATGTACTTATTAATAAGTAAAAATATATATATATTATTTCCACTTATATTTCTAACCTGGAAATCTAAGAATAGATCTTCGCTTTCTAGATCAAAGATTCTCTCTCTACATTAGACCTACCATCTTGCTGAGAGACTCTCCATGCCCCAAGATACTAGTTGTGTCTGGGGCCTTCCTTTAACTGGGGACAGTAACTTGATTTGGGGAAAAAAATGAAATCGGGAAGAGAAGAGCATCTGAGGGATGGGAGAGAGTGACTTACAGTGTGGGGCAAACAAGGCCTTGGAAACAGGGAAGATGTTAGATGGAGATTAGAGGAATGAGATAGGGAGTTACGTGGGAGGAATGTTAAAAGAAGGGATAGCGCTGATCTCTTAGATAGCAAGACAGTGTCAGTCCTAAGGCTCCTGAAGGAGGGCACAGTCAGCAGCAAGGTAACTGCAGCGGTACGCTGGAGCTGGCCTGTACAGGCTTGCGAGAGCGCATCATGTTTTCAGGATTTCTGCAAGCCAGGTGTTAAACAGGCCACTATTAAAAAGTAAATGATATAAGCTTACAATTAAATAAATTAAAAAGAGATGTAATAAATACTCGAAACATCTCATTTTAATTCTTTTGCCACATCTTACTATTATCTACGCTCTTGAGGTTTACATCTGTTGTATCTGTTATGTGTGTGTGCTGGTGTGCTACTGCACATCTTTTCCCAGCACACCTCTTGCCAATTCTGCGTTCAGTGATGTGGCACTGATACCTTGAAGTCAACGATTATGGGTATATTTACACCACTGAAATTGGCAAATGCTACAAATCAGGGTTTGGTTTGGTTTTTTCTTTTTAACCGTCACATCATTGAGAACAGATCAGTAGAAGGGAAGAGGGGGAAAGTAAGAGAATTTCCTTAGGGAGGCCCAATCAAGAGAGGTCACTGCTTAACACGGAGTAAGAGTGGAGGAGTAAGAGAAAACCCTAGGCAAGTACAAAGCATCTCAGGTATAGACAACAATGCTGCCATAGTTCTGTTCCCAAGAGTTCAACAGAATCACCACCTTAATTTGTTTTCTAACTTTCAGACTTGGCTTATAACTTGTTACCATACCGCAGTAGTTCAGAGGATGGTCTCTGCCTGAATCACAGTATGGCACACCACTTTGCAGCTGTTTAACCTGGGGTATACTAAATTCTCTGCCATGAGAGAGCAACAATCACACTTACCTCATAAGGTTGTTTTAAGAATTAAATGATTGATAAAAGCAAAGCACCTACAGCAGTGCATTGCCACATAATAAATGTGCAATAAATGATAGTTATAATGTACTGTACAGCATGATGACTACAGTTAACTAGTTAACAATACTGTATTGTTCATGTGAAAGTTGCTAAGAGAATAAATCTTAAATGTTCTCATCACAAGAAAAAATCTGTAACTATATGTGATGGATGTTAACTAAACTTACTGTGGTAATCATTTTGCAATATATACATATATCAAATCGTTATGTTGTATGCCTCAAACTAATACAATGTTATATGTTAATTATATCTCAATAAATTAAAAAATAAATGATAGCTATTATTATTTACCAGAATGTAAGCCCCATGAGAACATGTTTTACTCACTGAGATATTCCCTTTGTCTAGAATAATAAGTAGCAGGTGCTCAAAACACATATTTGAAAAGAAAGAAAAGGAGACCCCAAAACTTTAATAGTAGTTATTCCTAGGTAGTAATTGAAGCCAATTTTAATTTACTTTGTGCTTTGGTTTTCCAATTTTTAAAAATAAAGATGGATTATTTTAAAAAGAAAAAACTTACTTTTAAAAATAATCTGCTCACTTATAAATTACAAAGGGAAAGACAGAAACCTGGCACATACCACATGAATCAAGTGATCAAAAAAGTTAACAACACAAATAATGAAACGAACTAATATCACATGTCTTCTGATCCCACCCACTGAGAACACAGCATCACTTAGTGTTCCTAACAAAAATGCCATAACCTCAACCTAGCCAGAAGAAAACATCAGACAAACCCAAATTGAGAGGCCTTCTATAAAAATTAAAAAACAAACACACACAAAAAAACTGGCCTGTACTCTTCCAGAATGTCACTAATGAAAAACAAAGGCTGAAGTACTATTCCAGATTAAGGAGACTGAAAAGACTTTCCAACTAAATGCGATACGTGATCCTGGGCTGGATCCTGAACAATAAAAACAAATTGCTATTAAGGACATTAACGGGACAAGTGTCCAGATTTGAATGAGGTTTACACATTTAACACTGTACTAATGTTAAAATTTTCCTGGTTTTGGTAACTGTGCTGTGGTTATGTAAGAGAATATCCTTGTTCTTAAGAAATACACAATGAAGTATTTGGGGTAAAGGAGCATGTCTACAAGTTACTCTCAAACGATTCAGGGTAAAAAATGAGAGATAATGATTAAGCACATGAGGTAGAATGTTAACAGTTGGTGAATCTGGGTTTAGGGTATATGGGATTTCTAACTTTTCTGTAAACTTGAGATTATTTCAAAATAAGAAGTTTCCAAGAAAAAATTTTTCAAATAATTTACATGATCAGATATTCAAAGTTAAAAGGTGCAAAATTAAGTTACATTTCTGAGGCCAATTTTTATATCTTGCAGACATAAATATTTAGTACAGATATTCTGGCAAGATCCCAGAATGATGAAGTTATAACAATAACTAGCTTTTATTCAAGAATCTTAAAGGAGGTTTACAGGTCTTCCCAAATCAATTTCCCAGTTTGCCAAAATGACAAGATTTATACCCAACAATCATAAGGGAAAAGTGAAACAAAGAAAGTAAGTAATACTAAGTAAATACTGAGCATTACTCCAAAGTATTATCTTCCCATGAGGTGGTAAATATTGTAGCACCAAAAGAATAACTCCAAAGTGAGTCCTTGTATAATTCAGATACTATATGCATCCATGCAATTAGCTTCATTCTCGCCCTTAAATATAAGAGTACAGGTAACTGGCATGTCATTTTGCATAATCATTTCCTAAAGCAACCAAAGATTGACAGTCAGCTATAGCTTTTCCACTGTCTGAAATGCAAAGTCTACCCTTTGGAAACGCAGGGCAGCTAGTTTTTAATTTCATTAAAGCCTCACACCACAGAGGGACACCCAGTAGCAATGAGCATACCTAATGCTCAGATCTTGGTCACTGATACCATTCTTCACTAAAAGGAACCAAGACTGCTCAAAGAAATGGCTGTTTCCAGGTCTAGGTCAGGATATGTACAAGATGAGACTCGAACATCTTGTTTTGACAGAAAATAAGGAAACTGACAGAAAATAAGGGAACAAAACATCTTGTTTTGACAGAAAAAAAGGATGGGGACATGCTGCCATGCTGCACATTGACGTAGCTTCCTCTGGCCAAATCTGGGACCAATTTTAGACCAAATTGCCAATTAAGAACAGTAATGAATTATAAACAATAAAGAAATAGGAAGTCATGAATCTATATTAACAATAGACAGAAAGAGGAAAAGCGAGAACTCTTATGTATGGTGGAATGATGAAGCCTGACAGTCAAAGAGGGAAGAGTGCTGAAGTAGTAAAGCTATCATTTTGCAATCATAATGGTAGAAATTGATTCCAGCAAAAATTTTCAATGAATGCTCAACTTAGGGGGAAATTCTGATGAGTAACAAGATATGTACACTGTCTTAAATGTGTCTGCCCCCAGACTTCTAACAAGTTACAAGGAAGAAAAAAAAGCAGTATTTATTCAGGGAATAAATCTACCAAAACCTTGACCAGATAATCAAAATAAACATCCTCAGTAGAGATAAATGAATACTGTGTGCCTCCAGATGTGATACCCTGAGAAGGACATAAAATTACCTATGCATTACTCTGACCAGGAACACAAAACCTCAATCTAACCACAAGGAAGCACGAGACAAATAAAAAATGAGAAACGTTCTATTAA
Organism: Balaenoptera musculus; assembly: GCF_009873245.2. Lineage (NCBI taxonomy): Eukaryota > Metazoa > Chordata > Mammalia > Artiodactyla > Balaenopteridae > Balaenoptera > Balaenoptera musculus. The sequence continues at coordinate 42,002,917 of NC_045786.1, forward strand.
ACAGGAGAGGGGTACTGTGTTCTTCAAAATGGTCAAGGCCATAAAAGATAAAGAGAGGCTGTGGACACGTCCCATATTAAAGAAGGCTAAAAGAGACATGACAACGAAAAACAGTAATTAACCCTACTGTGATTTATAAGAGAGAAGAAGCTCCAGTCTTAGAAAATTCAGACTGAAGCACTTCAGGGATAAAAGGCCAGGATATACACACCTTACTGACAGATAGTAAAGGAAACACTGTGGGTGTATATAGGTTTTTAGCTAGAGAGTGCAAATGATAAATCAAATGGGGTAAAATGTTAACAGGTGTAATCCTGAGTAACTAATATTTGGGTATTCTTTGTACTGTTTTTTTTACCACTTTTTATAAATTTGAAATTATTTCCACACATAAAGTTTTAAGAACATAAAGGAAAAAAATGTTTAATTCAAAAGGCTTTAAAGGGCTTAAGGAATGGGGATATGTTATGCTCTATCAACACAGATGTGGACAAAGCTCTATACCAACAGCAAACTTTGTTTATAAAGTTCCGTTGGCGCTCCACCCCAGGCTGGGAGCATAGAGCCTGTCCTCACCCCTCCTGTACAACTGTCTCTTACCCAACAACAGAGGAAAAATACCTAATACAACGCAGCAACCACTTTAATCACAAATTAGTATTCTATAAACAATAAACACGACAGGAGATTGGTGACGGGAGAAAGGGACACAGGCTCACTACAACCATTTTCTGCAGGTCGGAGGCAGAACCAGCTGCTTTGCAAACACTGCAGGGTGAGTATCTTTACCCCTGCTTTGGAGATGAGAAAACTGTAACCCAGAGGATTTTTAATGTCTTGTCTAAGAACAAAGCTAGAAAGGGCTAAAGCTGGGATTCAAACCCAAGTAGGATTCCAAAGTCTGTATTCTTTCCACAATTCTGACACTAAGGTTAAGTGCAGGAGACAGAGTTAAGTGGCAGAAAGGAGAAATGTGCAAAGAGGCAATTATCAGTAGAAGAAACACATGTTCAATAGCAAGCAAGTGACAGACACCAAAAGGTCTATAGGTAGAACAGGGGTACTGTATTCTTCAAAATGGTCCAGGCCACAAAAGAGAAAGAGAGGCTGTGGACACGTCCCATATTAGGTAGGAAGAAGGAAGAGGGTGCTGAAAACAAGGGAGACAGAAGTATCCAGAGGTGCTGAAGGAGAGATCAGGCAGGAGACACGCTTACATGTGGGGTAAACTCAAACCTAGGCACACCGGCTGCTTGGACCCAAGGATGTGTGACAGAGCCAGAGTGTGTTTAATTCTACACTCAGCCCACTACATCGTACATACTTCTCATCACCATCTGAAGCTTATGGAAAGCAAGAACTGTGTCCTTTCGGGCACTTCACACAATGCCTATGTAGCAACAGGAAGCTTTTCAATAACTATATGAATGAACAAAGGTAGCAGAGATCAGTTTACGTAGCATATTAATGGCAAGCCAAAAGATTCATACTTGAACCTGTGTGTAGGCAAGAAAAAAAAACACAGCCTTGTGTGGTATGTACTGGGAGAAAACTGGAGGTCAAGGAGTGGAAGGTGACATGTTAAAAGCAGCAAATGTTCTAGAAAGGTTTATCTCACAGCAGTATCCTAAGAAGGAAAAAGAGAATAGAGGCAAGGAAATCATTTGGGGAAAATATTACAAAAACATAGTGTGAGGAAGCAAAATGGGCCTAAACTGCTATAGTACCAAGATGATCTAAAAAGAAATGTGAGAAAGGCATGTGGTTGAAAATAATTTGATGAAATATGATAATTGACGATGGTGGCTGAACAAAGATAGGAAGAGAGTAAACATTAAGCAACATTAACAGAAAAGGGAGTATCTCTCTAAGGAAAAAAGGGAGGGGGTATGGGAATGATTTGTGAGAAAGAGAATAATAAGCTCTAAATGTCAAGTTTCATCTACCAACAGGATGGGAAATTGTAGATATTACACACCCAAGAGGTAGTTAGCACGACAGGCTGTCAGAAAAGGTCTGGGCTGGTGAGGCAGATCTGAGAGCCAACCTGCACTAAGTTAAAAAGTCCTGACCATCAATGAGGTCTCCATGGTAACAGAGAGCCAAGGACTAGACCCCGGGTTCCTGCAGGGGAGGGCAGGGAGAAACAAACCAGGCAAGGAAAAGCCAGCCAGATAAGAGGAGAAATCAGGGAACAGAGGATCAGTGATGCTAAAAGAGGCAAGGATTAAAGGACTTGCAGTTTTAAAAGGAATGGTTTTTAAGCAATCCTCAGAACACACAAGGGAGGAGAGATCCAAAGACAGAAAAGCAGCAAACTCAAGAACTGTTTCATTTTTCTCCAGCCTTAAATGGGTCTTCTCACAACATACTATTAATCTACCTATTCCTGTGCCTCAACCCCAGAAATAGGATCCTTTGGACCCAAAAGGAACTCAAACTCAAATGCCATCAAGAAAGATTATGAGACTTACTATATTTCTCTTTCTAAATGGCAGCCACAATTGAGCCCTCTTTAGCCAAAAACTTAAAATACTTAGATTTTCTCACTTTTGAGTATTCCAGAGAGCTCATAACTAAAATAAATATCATTTCCTAGATTCATGATGCAGTTAATTTCCCACCATCTAAAATATCTCAGATTTCTCTTTATTTTAACCATCTTGTTAACAATACCCTCAGTAACTACAAAAAGTCTTTGGGGATGATAAGATCTAGGCAAAATATAACTGTTGATCTGTACTAATCAGGTAGAAAGCTAGACTGAATTAATGAAAGTTAAAGGACTTTCAAATGACTTATTGCTATCACATATAATAGGACTGCTAACCATTAGTATAGGGGCTATTTTGAAAATATGAATATCTGAAAATATGAATATTATACTAAACATTAATGTTATATGTAAATGAGCCTTAAAATATTTGAAAATATTTTATTACTTTAAACACTTCCTTTAGTTTATTTTACTTTGTTATTTCATAATTTTTTACTGCTAGTATAAAATTTTTATTCTAGTCCATCCATCAAGTAGATAAGTTACATAGTTGAAAGATATTTAACAGCCCAATATTAATGTGTTCTTTACCTTCCTTTCTGTTCTGTTCCCATTAGCAAAGCCTTAAGTTATTCATCCATTCATGCTAAACAAGCACGAAGTGCCTCTATTTAATATAGTTTGTCTCTGCTATGAACTGGTACTAGAATTATAAATACTTCCTGTTGCCTGCCCTCCAGAAGCCTAGACAGACGTGCATATAGACGGAATACCACCGGGTAAGTGCTATAATTAGCATAAACACCCAGCGTCTCTAGGTGCAGAGGAGGAGATGGGTGCCCAAAGTTTGCCTTGTGGGGTATACTAGGAAAGCCTCTGTGGAGAAATGGCTGTGCCCAGTGCTGCTCATGGCTCAGGACAGATCGCCCCAGGCAGGAACATGCCTTCTGAAAGCTTAGCCATTTACAGTGAAGTTGGGGAAGAGACTATCTCGTTCACCTTTGACTATCTAGTTGATCTTTGTACACTCAACATCTCTTCAAAGGGCCTGACATACAGCAAGGGCTCAGTGTTTGCTGGGCTGAGCCAAAAACACTTCATCCTTTTAAAAAACAAAATGTAAAATGCTACAAATAAGCCAAACACTAAGTTTGGCTTGCTTATCACTGCCTTCACTTAACTAAAGATCGGTTGAGCATTTGGGTAGGATACTACAGTAGATACTGAGTATATGAAGACAGGACAATTTCTGCTCTCTTGGAGTTCATAGTTTTTCAAGGGAGAAAGAGACACATAAAGCAATAATTCAGCCACAATAATTTTGCTGGAAAAGCAAGGTTCAGGTACTGTAGGAATTAGAGGAAGCACTGGACACAAGACTGAGCAAAAGTCAGGGGAGGGAGGCTTCCCACAGGGTCATCTCAAACACAGGCCACTGGAAGGAGCCAGAGGAACAAGAACTCCCTCTGAAAGAGATGGTGGTTGCAATGAGTGGACAGGGGTGTGGGAGGAGGTGAAAGAGGCTACAAACTAAATGAATCCAAAAATCATTCAGGAAACAGCTGCCAGATCAGAGGGGTTTTAAACACTGGATGTAATGAAGCTTAAAAAAAAGAAAAAAAATATATATATATAATATTAGCAAACCTCAAAGAAATAGCAATCTTGTATTTCTATCTTTGTGAGCACCCCAAAGTGCAGTTCCTTGGACTTCTTTACACTGGGATTCATTCACAAGGAGAATACCACAAACTTTAATTACAGAATGACACAAGAGTTACATTTGTGCTGCCTAATTTACTGGAGTGTTCTAGGTAGGGAAATAAAAGGCAAGTTTATAAGGCACAGTCATGGCAAAGTAGTACCCTGAGTGCCTTTAAGATAAGAACTAACATAAATGCATGATGTTGTTGCCATCAGGCTAAAAACAGAAGACTTACCAGAAAGAAAAAAAAAATCCCAAACCCAAATCACTGGACAGGGCTGTTCGGTTCTGCTGGCTTTTTAATATTTCCCCAAAGTAACCTGTATGGTTCTCAGAGTGGCTTCCATTTTCTGGGCAACTAACACCATCACAAAGCACTAGCACACATACACGGGGTGTGTGTGTGTGTGTGTGTGTGTGTGTGAGAGTGAGAGTGAGAGTGAGAGTGAGAGAGAGAGAGAGAGAGAGAGAGAGAGGGGGAGAGAGAGAGCGCACAAATGTGCCCACACATACACAAATCAATATTATTTAGCATCCACTATTTCTTCAATGTAACATGTTACTCACTAACAGAGTATCTGCCACCACAAAGGGTAGTGAAGTAGGAAAAAACGCTGGCACGGGAGTAAGGTCAGAATCACTTAATAGCTAAGTATAGCTGGTTGTTTTATAGACCTGATAAATAACCACTTGAAACTCATTTTGTTTGTCGGCAAAATGGGTTTATTCATTACAATATTTATTGATCATCAAACATGTGTCAAACGCTGTTAAGAATTAGGGAATAAACATGAAAGAGACAAGGCTTCTGGCCTCATAGAGCTTATGTTTTAGCAGGTAAGACAACCAAATTACAAAAAATAACATCGGGGGAAAGTTCTATTACAAAGAATAAGACAGCGTAAGGGATTAAGGTGTGTCTGAAGTGGGCGTGAGAGACTGCTTCAGGTAGGCTGGTCAGGAAAGGCTACTACAGGCTAAGTCACATTTGAGCAGAAACCTGAATGAAGAAGCAAGTTACAAGTGTTCGAGGCCGAGAGAACAGCAACTGGAAGACAAGTATAAACTTGGCATGTATACAGAACAAAGGTCAGTCTGGAAGAGCAACTGAATAACACTGGATAGGAGATGAGGATGGAGTTTGGATTTTTTCCCCGAGTGTGATGCTAAAGCCACTGGAAGGTTCTAAAAAGAGTGACATAATCTGATTCACATTTTAAAAGAATCACTGTCGTTCCCTCTCCTTGGAAAGACTTCATCCTTTGTCTGCCTAGTCCACGCCTACACGCTTTGAACAACCATGGCCCATTTGAGGAGTAACATGCTATGGCTTGAGCACAGAGAACAATAAGCAGGAGACGAGTTCACAAAGAAATGCCAAGGACTCTGGCCTTTATACTAGTGCAAGGGGAGCCATGGAAGGCTTAACAACATTACTTCCCCCGTGTACTTTCTACACGTTGTTGAAAGATCAAATAAGAAAATCATAAACAACTTTTATGTAACATTAATGATTATTCTTCAAATGTCCCCTTATCAGTGAGGTCTTCCCTGACCATCCTAAATGAAATATGGAACTCCCCCGCCCCAACTCTCCTTAGCTCGCCCTGTGTTTTTTCCCCATAGCAATTTTTACTCTCTGACGCATATATTTACGTTTATGTGTGTACATGAGTTTATATATACACACTCAGTGTATATTTTACATACATATCATATACATAAAATTCTAAGAGTATATGTTTATTTACATATTGCCCTGATTCCGTCTTCTCCTCCCAACTATTATGTAAGCTTCATGAGGTCAGGGAGCACATTTGCTTTACTCAATGCAATAGCATGGCCTAAAAGTATAGCTGGTTGTTTTAAGTGCTCAATAAATGTTGGATGAATGAATGAATGAATGAATTCCTAACTGGACCTTCTTCCTGTGAACAATCTGCGTCTCTCTCCTCAACCCATTTAAACACTTAAGATGACAACATGAGAAATTAAAAGACCGTAAATCTAACGCTCTGGCTATGCCAAATTTTTAGCTCCGTGGTCCTTAAACAGTCACGTAAAATATAGCTAAGGCTCAAAAGGGCCAGTGACGAGAAGAGAACAAAACAGCATCGTCCCTGTTTTTTTACCCTAGGGACTTTACCCATCTCTCTCTCTCTTAAGTGGAAAAATATTCAGATACTCTTCCACTCCCCTCCAGACTGGCCAGCAAAGCCCTTTTCATAACGCTTTCCTTGAAAGATGTCTCAAAGCACCTCAAGTAACATGAACAAAGTCAACTGTGAAATTCATTAATTTGGGGCATAAACTAAATTCATTCCATATAAGCAGATTTTGGTTGATTTCAATGTTAGAAAACAAGTAACCATTTTATTTGACATTTGAAGTTAGTTTTTATTTCAACCAGGCTAATCTTTTGCCAGATATAGATATGGGTCGGTCAGTGAAATCCCTATAACCTGCCTTCATTTTTAATCAAATATGTCTATATTCCAGCCAAAAAGCATTCCCCTTCTCAATGAAAAACTATTATTTTAAATACTACTACTAATTATGATCAAAATTCATATTGTCTTCCAGCTTCATAATTTTGCAACACTAAGATATACACAAATACTTAAAGATTTCCAAGCACCACCTATTTGGTCCATTAAAATAAAACCAGCAGATGGCGCTCAATGAGTCTGTAGAGTGCTCTGCATGGAATGGTTTTAGGAACTATCCTCTGTAACAGGGAAGAATCTTGAAACTTCAGCTGGAAAAGGAATCAAAATTACAAAAAGTTTGGAAATCATTTAATGTATGGTCCCCTTAATGGACAGTGTTCCTTAAAAATAAGAGTTTTTTAGAATTCTAAGAGTATGAGCTTTTTGTTTCAATGTACAACCCTGCCTCTCAGTCTATTCTTGTTAATAAGCAAAGCTAAATTGGTTGAAGGGGGTTAGCTGGTGGCTTTAAAAAGCAGCCTCACCCTCTCACAAATGTTTCACGGCTCTCTGGAACTGCTAGAGTAATTAGGTCAACACTTAAAGAGACAGTCCCCCTCTGCTAACAGGACCAGATATTTGGTTAAAGTGCAGAGACCGTAAGGATTTTTATTAATTCTTGACAGAATATTCCTCTCTTCCTTCTCTGCCCTCCCAGAGAGCAGATGATTCAAGTGGGGGACATTCTATAATTAAAATCTATCAGCTTGACTTCTGTTCCACCCATCTCCCATACTTATCCACCTAGCTTCCTTGGATATTCCCTGGTCACTGTTCTTGGTTTTCCTCTCAAGTCATCTATGAAATTGGGTCTCCAGGCTTCCAGGCTAGCCCTTCACACAGTAGGAGGCTATAGAAGAGTCTCCTAAATACGATCTGATCAAGTTACTCCCCTGAAACTCACAGACGGTCAACAGGATAACATCCTAACTCGGGAGCGCGTCCCTTCCACCGGCGGCAGACAAGGCCCCCACAGCCTGGCCCTTGCTAACCTCCCCAGCCGCGCCTCCCTCCCGGAGCCTCTCCCCACACACTCACCACCATCATACCAAACCAGGAGGACACCAAGAGGCTGAAGCCCCACTCTTACTACATGTCTCACTCACTACCTGGCCATGCTGCTCCCTTTACCTGTCACATCCTCCTCTCACCTGACTGATGACTGGCCCAAGAGAGGACAGCATGAAACAAGCCCTGCCTTGCTTTCCTGAGGAGACACCTGGGCTCCTTCCTCAGGGGAAAGGCCTCCTTACCTGACCTAACACACTATGCCTCACTCACTGCGTGTAGGTCAAGGTCTCTCCAATCCCTCCCCTGTCTGTGCAACGGGCATGTGTCCGGGCAATGCCTCAGGAGGGAAACCCAGCTTGTCAAGTTGAACCACACCTGCTCAGATCTCATTCCTGGCCCAGAATACAACAAACCGTGAGACCATGAAAAGAGATATTCAAAGCTGGCCAGTGGGGACACTGTCAACTACACCAAGATTAGGAGGGAAGATGCAAATACAGAACGGGAGGCATCGCTTTGGGAGGCAAGCTCACTGGCCTTGAAGTCGCGCGACTCAGAACACCAGCTTCAGTTGTCACCATCTGTGTGACTTCTAGGAGCCACCTCGAGTCCTTCTGGGGAACCACTAGGTTGTAAACTCCACAAGGGTAGAAGCTGTGTTAGGATATCCATATATTTGAAGTGCCTGAAATAATTTAATAACGGCTCTTTCATCAAGTGCTCACTATAAACCAGCACCACTTCAACTGCCTTACACAGATTAGGGTTACTATTTAATCCCCTTAAGTACTAGTATTTTAACAAGTATCTAGCATACAGCAGACACAGAATAAATGTCCCCACTCATTCGCAAGTAAATAAAAATATCCCCCATTTCAGAATCTCCATGTTTTTACTTTCCTTTATACTTTCTTCTTGTAAAATATATTATTTCTCAAACAAAGCAAAATAAAGTAATAAATTTTACTATTTTTGGGTTTTATTTAATTATGGGTGAAGGATTTCAACTGGATGGCAAAATTGGCTTTATGACACCTTCTGAAAAGCAGCCATAAAGGAAGGGAGAAAGAGGTAAAAACTTGATTAGTTTTAAAGGTAAATTATAAAGCTTTCTTAAAGCTGGTTAAGCTTTCTAACTGATAACAAACAGTTATATGGGCATTAAACGATCCATAATACTTGAAAACCATAAAGTAGTAAGAAGAAATATTCTGCCATTTCAGATGATAGCAACATTTTTCTTATCCAGCCTTACTGGTAAAACCATTGCACATAAATATCCAGAATTTGTTTGTTTGTTTGTTTTTTTAAGTTTTCCTTTTAAAGTGTCAAAATTTTAGAAGGAAATAAATTAGCTTTATGAAAATCTAACTAAGGTGCATTACACATTTCCTGGCCTTCTTAAATGCGGACAGAGAAGGGCAGGAGTGGTAACTGAGCAACTCCCATGTGCTAGGATCTCTATATGCGGGGACAACAGTATTTAACGGTTGAAGAGTAAACGATGTATGTGAAGCATTTCTCAAAGAACCTCGTACTTAGTAAGTATTCAGTAAGTGCTAGATATTGTTGTCATTTTAAAAATCACATTTAACCCTCACAAAAACCCTGTAATACAGGTATTGCCCTGCTGAATTTTACAAATGAAGACTCTAAGGCTCCTACAGCTGGTTAGTACTACAGCAGGAATTTAAAACCATATCTACTTGACACCTACAAAGGAGTCACTTTTCTCTACACAGGTTCTCCAAGTGTTGTCCCAGAACCAAAAGTATCACCCGGAAGCTTATTAGAAATGCAAATTCTCAGCTCTGCCCCAAGCGGAGTAAATCAGAAGCTCTGGAGCTGTGGCCCAGCAATCTGTGTGTTAACAAGTCCTCCAGGTGATTCCCATGCAGGTTCAAGTTTGAGAACCAGTAGCCCGCACTGCACTGTACCCCACTGCAATGGTTATCACAGAAGGTCTAGTGTCCGTCCCCAAATGGTTTCCCTTCTTTCCAAACAATTCCACTTTTCACTGGCTCCTTCTGCCTTCAATAATCCCATCAATACCTTTACTTTACAAATCCTCAGCAACAGCCCACCTCTTCCCACACCACGCAGGGTAAGAGCCGACACACAGTAGCAGTACACTGACATCGGGAGCCCGGCTCCTGAAGTAAGAAAGGTTAGTGTGCACTCCAACGCTATCCCTTACTAGATGCACGACCTCGGCAACTGGCTGAAGCTCTCTCGCCCTATTTCCTCACCTTTTAACATACAGAAGACAATAGTTATCTCATGAGGTTGTTAGCGTGATTAAATGAGAAAATGAAAGGACATATAGCATAGTGGGCAAGTACCGGAAGGTATTCAATAAATGGAGGCTCCACAGACATGGAAAACAAACTTGTGGTTACCAAAGGGGAAGGGGGTGGGAGGTAGGGGCGGGATAAAACAGGAATTTGGGATTAACAGACACACACTACTATACATAAAATAGATAAACAACAAGGACCTACTGCATAGCCCAGGGAACTATGTTCAATACCTTGTAATAACCTATAATGGAAAAGAATCCGAAAAAGAATATATATAGTATGTACATGTGTGTATATATATGTATGTGTATATGTACGTATGTATGTATACGTATAACTAAATCATTTTGATGTACACCTGAAACACTGTAAATCAACTATACTTCAATTAAAAATTAATATTTTAAAAATGGAGGCTCTTAGGATTACCATTTCAATACAACATGCATTTCTGCTGCCTTCTACTGCATATACATAAATTACAGCAAATGAAAAATCAAGACCACAACCCCATAATCAACAGGAAGACTGGAGTTGGAATCTCAACACATCACTTCTTAAAATGCCCACTTTTGTCTCATAATAAAGAAGACCCACTTCTAATTCTGAGACCTAGTAAGACATGGACAACCTATAATCATACCCATACATGTGGCAAGGATCAAAGAACCAATTGTATGGAGGTCTGGAAAATGAGGATTTGTGGAGAAGAGACACTGGCTGTGAGAAACACCCACAGTAGCAGCTCCTTAATATCATGCTGCCTGGGATCCCTTAACCACACAAGATAGGATGAACCAGACAATGTTGGCAAAACCTAATAAGCTTTAATCAAAGTAGAATTTAAGAATGCAGGAAGTGACCAAGAGGAATTCATAGTCATGAGGGTAAGTTAAGATCACCCCTGGCCTTTTAACTAGTTCAAGAAGATGACAGGAATGGCAGAAAATAAGTCCACAATCAGATTGGTGGATCCCATGGACCAAAAAAGGAATGTACCACTGCCTGAGTAGTAAGATAAAACTCGCATTTCCTTCTGTGGACATAACAAAGAGAGACAGCTGAAAATTCCATCCTAGCTGCCAGATGCTCTGTATATCACACGGGGTCGGCAGTTAATCCAAACACAGAGCTTTGTGAAGGGCTCCAAGGATGCACAAGGGCCAATAGCTCTCTTTTGGTTTAAAAAAGGATAAACAAGCAAACAAATCTCTGAGAGTACAGATGATGCTCTCTATACTTAAAGATAAGGACCCACATAAAAGGAAACAATCAGAATCTCTGGAGGAGAAATGAGTAGCAATGAGAAAAAGTACTAAAGATGCACATCACCAGTTCACTAATCAATCAATAAATTAGTGTACCTCTCAGAAGAATCTGATTTCTACACCCCTGCTGATATAAATATATTCCTAATGTTCTATCTGTATGGAGCTATTTTCAGATTTTTGAATTACAGATTCACTGGGGGGGCTCTGTGAATCTACCTAACAGTTTCATCTCAGATGGCATAGCAAATTCCAAAGAGGGCAATAAAGATCTTTAGTCTTATAATTTACTTACTAAAACTTTATTTTATTTTTTTTACTGAAGTATAGTTGATGTACAATATTATACAAGTGACATGTGTACAATATAGTGATTTACAATTTTTAAAGGTTATACTCCATTTGCAGTTATAATAAAATGTTGGCTATATTCCCTGTGTTGTACAATATATCCTTGTAGCTTATTTTATACTTAATAGCTGTACTAAAACTTCAAAATATAAATCTTACTCAGTTTCCCTATCTGTAAAGTAAGAAAACAATTCCTCCTAATTCACAGGTTTGTCAAACCAATAAAATGAGATCAGTACAGAAAGAAGCAAACACAGAGAGTTCCAAGTAAACAGCCCATACACAACACAGAAGTATTCAACTATTTGGGTTGAAATTCAGTTTTTCATCAAGTATCATTCCCAAGTTTTCCTAGAGGCCCCATCTCAGGGGTCAAAGTGACCCTTTGTCACTGGTTCCAGGTCACAAAGTCCCCTATGTTGTTTGATCTCTTGAGTGGCCTACCCTTCAGGGTCATAAGTTTTACCCCCCCACCCCCCGCCAAAAAAAATCTCATCTTTGACTAATCAGACATTTATAACCATCCATGCATGCAGCAAAGCTCTTTCCCAAACAGCTGTAAGTCTATTATATTTAATCAAAAACACTGAGAACCTATTATGTGCAAGGTACTGTGACAGAAGCTGAAGTTAAAAGTGAGAGCTTGTTTAATAAAAACAACAACTCAAGTATAAAGTCTCTGTACTCAAGATGGACACAGTAAATGAAAAAAGGCATATAAGCAAAAGTGCAATCATTTAAAGTGCTTGAGGTGTTATAGTAAAGCCTGTACAGAGTAGCTGGGACCTGGAGAGAGGAGTGATAGATTCCACAGGAGGCTGAAGGTTCAGGAAGGGCTCCATAGAGACAAATGACAGAACTGCATACTGAAAGATGAGCAGTTTTCTTTGTTGTGTGGTGGGGGTGGTGGAGAGGGTTTACTGTATTTCAGAGAGAGGGAGAGGTGCAAAAACTGTTTTACCTGGCTGAAGGCTAGCACACACAGAGCTGTAACTGGTTTCCCTGCAGTACCACTGACTCAGCATAGGGTCCATAGCTAAACTCCCAAGTGCTGACTTCAAAGTTTTTAAAATTCATTGATGCCGTCCAGAAATCAATTACAGAAGCCTGTTTACAACACCGTTCCAAAACCCAGGTGCTCTTATGAGTTCCATTTGCATCATGAACTGCTCTGCTAACTAACTATAAAGCAGATCTGGCTTTAATTATTCACAACCACACAAAGAAGAAATCATGAGAAATCTTAAATGACATAAAAATACTGTGAAAAATAATGCAAAGTATTAACTCCCTTAATTGAAAATCACTACCACCTCCTGCTAAGAAATAAGCAGCCCTGTGTTCAATATTGCACACCTTGACGTTATTTTGAATCAATCATCTAGTAATAATTTACTCAGGAATCCACCATAGATCCATCCATTTGAAACAATATCCTACTTAATGCATATCATTTCCCACATATCTCCAGTCAACCACTGCTGATGGGTTAACTTAACAGTCAGCCATGTTGGAAGATCTAAATCTACCCAAGATGCTCCAATTTAATTCATACGAAAGGGGCTTTTAAAACTATCCTTTTTGTTCACTTGGTTCATGCTTAAACACTGGGGTGCATCAGAATCATCTGGAGCGTTTATTTAAAAATAGTTTGTAGGGCTCCACCCCAAGCATTCTGATTCAGCAGATCTGGGTTGGGCGTGAAAATCTGCATTTTTAACAAGTTTCTAATGATGTTCACACTGGTGGTTAGGCACCACACTTTGAAAACCAGTGCTCTAGAACAATTCAGTTGAAAGTCAGTCCGGGTAACTCCTCACACCAATGATTGCTGTGAGTGAGCAAACAATGTTTATAGGATCTCTATCTTACAGTTGAAAAAGCATGGCAAGTGGAATTCAGTGCTAAAGCCAACCTCTAAATGTAGAATGTGATATAAGCATCAGGCTTCGAGTTCCCAGGTTAAGAGAGGGTGGTAGCAATTTGAGGGACTGGTAGTGAAACCATCCTTACTTAGAGAGACTAGACAGAAAGGGCAAGAGTTCTGAGTTCAAACCTCTGTTTCACCTCTTACTAGCTATTGTCCTTCATCTATAATATGGGCCTCACAAGGTTGAGGAGAAAATATACATAAGTCACCCTACGTGGAAGGTACTCAGTAAATGTTGTTCCCCTCCTCTTTCTAAGCAAACAAGGGAAAGAGCTGTCAACACAAGTGCATGTGCAGAGATGCAAGAGGAAGCCACACAATATGTTTATACACTTTTGCACTGGCAAAATAAAGGAGATGGGTCTCTTTTAAAAACTACCTATATATTTAAAGTTTCTATCCATCATTTGTGAAATATGCTTACACCATTTAATCCTCACTACCAACACCACCATCACCCCCACCCCCACCCCACTCCCTCCGCCATAGGCTGTTGTAAAGACACAGTTGTTCTCCCTCAGACTGCCAAGGCAGCTCCTCCCTCACCCACTGGGGCTACACCATTCTCCCTCTGCCTCTCACGGTAAAATCCTGGGTGTTCATATCTGTGGCTCTTTGATGCTTTCAGTCATTCTACCAAACAAAATCCATTTGTTCTTCGAACAGCTTATCCATCCTCACATCCATTCAGCGTGCTGTAATGGTGAATAGGCCCACTCACTCGATAGCCCCTCACTGCTCTTCCTCTGCTCCCCACACCTCTCCATCAATGTTCTTTGGGTAGTACTTTCATCATGTTACTATCTGCCTAATCAGAAGACCTCCAGTTGCTCTCTATCCTGCTTGTAAAATGCTATATTCCGTCAGTGCTGGCCAACAAAATTTTCTGCAATGATGGAAATATTCTATATCCGCACTGTCCAAAATGGTAGCCACCAGCCACATGTGGCAACTGAGCACTCTGCAATGGAAGAACTGAATTTTTAATTTTATTTCGTTTAAATTAATTTAAATGGCTACATGGGGCTAGCGACTACTATACTGAACAGAGTAGATCTATACAATCTCATCTCCACGTATTCTCCCATGTGAACTGTCCTCTCCAGTCAAGCCAGATCCCTCACCACCACTGCTAACACCATGTCCATACCTTACTTCACAGACTGTGTTCCCTTCTCTCGCTCTGCTCTTCCCTTTCTCCACAGCCAAATCTGTCCAGGCTAACAGAGCCCCCATCTTTCCTGAAGGCTTCCCTATCATTTCTGCCAACATCTCATTCCTCTCCCTGCTATGAACCGTCACTGTGTAACCATCTGTATAACTCATCCAAGCACCTGAACAAGTACTGCTTGTGCTGTCATTAAACTCTTCAACCATCTGAGCCCCGGTGAAAGAATCTATTCCTCTAAGACCAGGTCCTCCATTCACTAACAAGGTGCTTCACAAATACTTGGTGAATGAGCTAAGGGTACAGAGCACTACATTTTGGTCTTCTTTGGACAGCAAAACTTCTCTTCACTAGAACCAAATGGAAAATTTAACTCCAGCCCCACTGCCCCATATCCAGATGCTTGGGAAACACCAAGTTATCATAAAGGCATCATGTAGACAGACCCTGAAAAGGCTGTGACCTCTATGTATCTTCATCTGCTCTGAAAATGCCAAGGAAAAATAAGAAAATGCTACCTGCAAATGCAAAATCTGTTAACTTCAAAGCACGTTTCTGGAGATGGATTAAAAAGTCCCAACAGAAGGAAACTGAAGCTCTTGCTCTGTAAAACCATCAAAAGCTAAATTGAGGAACACTTGACTTCCTTATTTCTTCTGGCACTAGTGACAAAGTTGTCATTATTTAAACACAGTCCTCAGATCTGGCTGGAAAGAGCCTCCAGGCTACAAAATGTTGGAGCTGACCCATCAGACATGTATTGTTAAGGCTAAGGTAGGTAATTCATTTAAGAGATCAGAAGGCTGATAAAGCTCTCTTTGTAAGAGAAAAATGTGACACAGTAAGAGGCAAGCAAGAGGCATAGCCAGATTGGTACAACTCCTGCTATGGAAACACATTTCCCAGGAAGAGATAAAATGTTGCTATTACCAAATAGGTCCTCTTCCCTGAAAAGAGGCAACTGAGAAGATTAAAGCTGGGGTAATTTAAATTCTGCAGCCTTTCACAGCTTTATTTATGCCAACTATACTTATGCAAGAATAAACTGTTTTAATTGCTCATTTTAAACCTGCTTCTTTCTGAGCACATCTCCACTTGCACTGTCATCTTCTGGTACTGTTTGGGCTCTGAGGCCACTTCTGATTAGCACACACACAGCATATTAATCCACTGCACAAAGTCCTCTTCACTGAGGCTGGACACAGAAGTTCAGAGTCAACAAGAATCCAATGTGATGGCAGGAAATCACTCTAAGTTTTTCTCAAGATCTAAATGTGAGTCAAATGGAAAGGCTCTTCTGATTTCCCTTATTTAAACGGGTTTGGGAATCATTCACAGGATTTGAACCCTAGGTCCACCACAGCTGCAACCTCAGACAAGTCAGTTACCCCTTGGAACCCTCACTTCACTGGCTCTAAAGTGGAAATACGGACCAAATCTTTTGTCTCTTGTGAAGATTAATGAGGGAATGTGTATAAGTGCCCACCAGGGTACCCTGCCAAGAAGAAGTTCTCAACCAATAGCAGCACCCTAAGCCACCTTTCCCTTCCTTGAGAAAACAGAGAGCAACATCACCTTAAGAGACGGACCCTATTCTAATAGAAATAGTTGTAATCACTGGATATTGTATTGCTTTGTTCATTTTAAATGAAGAAAGGAATCCAGTGCCAAAGATCTACCTTCCTATGATGTTCCTCTACTGTCAGGATGTTCCTGCCTCCTCCCAGAAGCAGTTATAGGCAAACACTCAGTGCTCAGGAAAAAGAGAAATGCGAAAGGACAGAATAAACCAGATCTGTTGGGGTTCTGGACATTTGTTTTGTAATTAGAATGGCTCTTCCCCTTGAAAATCTAATAAATGTGGGTTTCATCCCAATCATATGGCAGGTAATAAGTATCCCATACATAACCCTGCAGCATGCTTAGGACAGAATTTATACCTCACATTATCTCTCTGCTTCTAAAAAAGTATTTAGTTTGTAAGGTAAAAAAAAAATGCCTTTTGGTTTTCCTGAAGGAGACCTAGAGATGTGTTCAATAGACCACAAATCTTGGGGACACCAAAAAAAAAACCAAGTTTATAATTGAAGGATCTGAGAAATGAACCCCAAGTTTTTCCTCTTTAAATGTGTCCTTATGGTCATTTTAGTTAGTGAATCATCAGCATCCAATATAAACCTTCTGAGTCAGTGTTAAGAGTCACAACCATCCATTCTGGAGTGTCATTAACCATAAAGTGCCCAATGCCCACTGGAACACTTTGGCAACGAGTAAGGACATTATTCTAATACAGAAAAGCATCAAAGACCTGCAGGAGCTGCACTTTACAAGAGAAATGCCTCACTTACTGTTCAAGGGCCTTGATCTTCCCTTCCTTTCACTGGTCCAGGGCTAAAAAGCCACCCACCCTCCTGAAGATAAGTACCTGACCAAGTAATTCACCAGGATGGCTATTACTGGACTTGCCTACATCCAAAGTTACAACCCATATTTTATTTTTACTCTTTTTCTACTGAAGAGGGATTTCAATTAGTAACTGTAAACTACTCTCCAATGTGTCTACAGCCCAAAAGACATTCTAATCCTTACCTGTTCTACTTTGAAAAAGAGTTCAATGCTATCTTTTCAAATATTCCTCTCTTCTTCAGCGTTCCCACAGCTACCTTTTTTCCTCTTACTTAGCCCACTTACCACCAGACTTACACCACAACTTCTCTGTGTATGTACTCTGAATCTTAAATTCAAACCACTGCCTCCTGCACACTGGCTGGGCTAATTATTTGCAGATCCTGCTACCTGACCAGATCTATCACAACCCCTATGAAACTTAAGGCAAATCCCTCAATCTCTCTGTAGCTCAGTTTCTTCACTCTTCCCGCAGAGTGAGCTCAACCACCCCGAAAATACAATGATCCCTATGACTCATCAAATTGTTCTCCAGTCCTGACCTCTCCTACAAAGTTCATCCCCACACGGAGCGCTGACTGTGGGACAATCACTTGGGTGCATCATCACAACTTTTTCTCCAGAAAAGTAAAGTGATGAGAGGAGAAAGGAAGTGACTTTCTCTGGAATAATCCGGATCTCCTTATTCTTGACCCCTATTGTCTCCTTGTGCCTTATAAACCTTCAGGTTTGGCCTGGCCACATTTCTTCTAGAATTAGCCTGAGGCCTGAGATAAGAGGCACCCAAAGACCCTTTCATCCTCCTCCTTCAGAAGTTTAAAAATCTTTCATCCCCTTCAGCTGTTAGTCTGGGGGAGGATTTATTTACTGTTGCTAGTGTCCAGTTGCTAGGTTGCTAGGTCTCCTAGTGCTTAGTGCGTGGGGGTGGTGGTAGGGCCTATTTTGTTTTATAAATACCAACCTTTGCTTCCTGTGCCTGGCTTTTTCTTTTATCACCTGATAGCATTCCCCAGCCCCTATCCTTTCTGGGAAAAGTCTATGCTTTTTTTTTTCATTGGGGCATGGTTGTTTTACAATGTTGTGTTAGTTTCTACTGTACAGCGAAGTGAAGTAGAGTTCCCTGGAAAAGTCTATGCTTTTATCTTGATAGTGAGAATGGCTCTAGAGCCAGAGGGTACATGTACTATGTTCATAAAAATTATTAGCAGCCACGTGGTTTGCTGCATGTTGTTTACTGTAAACAAGTGGCTCAGACCATAAGTCCCATAATGGCTAGAGATAATAGTTCAGGACTCAAGAGATATAGGCACGATGTCTAGCATGCCTTTCCAATTCGCTAAATGACTAGGTAGGCTAGTTATTTCACAGAATACATCTCTGGAATAAAATCAGATACTCTAGGCTACACTTTGCAGGGTTGCTGTACATATCTCCTTACAATTGTAAGGAAGTTACATATGCACAATAAAGACATCGTTATCACATTTATTTCCTTGTTAGCAATGCTTTTAATCACAAAGATGACATCACTGACTATTCAGGACTCACACAAGGTAAACTTAATCAATAATGAAATTTGGGAAACAAACGAGCATCTTTATATTTTTTAATGAGCAACTTTTAAAAGGCAGTTGTTCTGTCAAAAAGAAGCAAAGTGCTACAAAATAACTGGCTAACTGGCCTATACTCTTCCAAAATGTCGGTATCATGAAAGACAAAGAGAAGCAAAGGAACTGTTCCTGATTAAGAGATTAAAGAGACTGTAAATATATACAGTGTGTAATCCTGGATTAAATCCTGAACTGGGGAGAAGAGGGGAGGAGGATGCTATAAAGGGCATTACTGGGATGATCCGAGAAATTTGGATATGGACTTACATTACCTAAGAGTATTACATCAATGTTACAATTCCTGTTTTTGTTAATTGTACTGTGTTTCTGAAAGAGAATGTCCCAGTTCTTAAGAAATCTATCCTGAAATATTTAAGGAGAATAGGGTATGATGCCTGGGAAAAGCAACTTTCAAACAGTTCAAAACATATATGTAATACAGAAAATGATAAGCAAATCACATTTAGGTCACACCTAAATGTTAATAAAAGATAAGTAAAGGTGAAGTTGCATTCTTCTAACTTTTCTATAAATGTGAACTTATTTCAAATAAAACATTTAAAAAATTGGGTTACTTATTTTAAAAAGGACTTTATATGTGCAAGTCTCTATCACATTAAGTGGGATGAGATTTGCGTGTTTTATGTAACAATTACGGACAGCAACTGTGCATGTCAGCTTGGTATACAAAAGAAAGACAACGGGTTTGAGAGTCACCATTTCTGGGTAAAGCCCTAACTTTTGCATATACTAAATGAACCATCTTGAGCTCTTGTTTCCTCAAGTATTATGAGGGTAAGAATGAAGCTTCCTCCACCCTCACAAGGTTGCTGTGAGAACCAAATGATATAATGTATGCAAATGTACGTTTTAAACCAGGAGGTAGTATATGAACATGAACTCTTGTTTTTAAGGAGTTGTCATCCAGAAAGGTTACAGGTGATGCAAATGAGTGTGACACCAGTAGGTGAAGCATTCACGGAAAACCAGAAAATGAAAGGACTACTATGAAATCCTATCATACACCGTTCATTCAGGTTCACAAATGGACTGAGCAAGTTTTGAAAATACATTTTTTTCTCCCCAGAAGCAATTCAACCATGAAAGAATATAAAAACTAAGCAGAAAGTTTTAATTACACTGTCCTTTAATAAATGAGAGCCAAATCTGCTTTAAAACGTTCCTCCATTCAAGAAAATCCAATTTACGTCTAAAACACGGATCTTAAAGATGACTACAGAGTACTAAAACTATTTTTCCTCAGATGGATAGATAGTCCAAAATACTACACTTAAACTGCCTGAGAATCCAGTCTGCCCAGGGCCCACAGCTCCACATTAGGATTAATCCAATATCCCTAAGAGGCCTGACCTGACCCTGAGCCAGCCACCCAAGGCTCTGAAGTTCAGAGTACACTCAGAGGTGGGTGCCGTGCTGGGCTTCAGAAGTGACGAAAGGCAGGCCCTAGGGAGGTCACCCAATGGTCTGCAAAGTGCTTCAAGATCAGGCTTTTCCCTGTCTCCTCCCTGAATCTCCAACCTCATCCAGGAGAGGACGCACCCCGCCCCCTCTGCACTCTGAATCCCAGCGGCCGTTTTCTCTGTTCCCCACACGTATCAAGCCTAGCCCTCACTTTAGAGCTCTGCACTTGTTCCCTTGGTTCTTAGAACACTGTGCCAGGATCTGCATGTGGCTGGCTCCTTCTGGTCATTCAGGTCTCAGCTTAACTGGCCTGCCCCTCGGAGGCCTTCCCCGACCACCCAGCCTAAAACAGCCTCTACTCAGGCACAATCGCATCACATCCTATTGTTTTATTTACTTTCATTAAACTGTTCTTCCTGATGTCTTCTCGTTTATGATTATCTGTCTTCTCCTCACTATAATACAAGTACCATAAGAGCAGGGACCCTTGCATTCTGTTCATGGCTAAGTTTCCAGCATCCAAAAAGGGGTTTGCACAAAGCAGGCACCTGAATGAAAGAATTCCCCAGCTCCAGCTCAAAATTCACTTCCAGTACTAATGTGTGATTGAAATTTAAGAACTCCAGGAATAAAAAGTCAAAAGACTCACATGCAACCCAGATTTCTCAAACTCCTTCCTCCTCTCTTGATTCAGCTTTGCCTTCTCTGCCATAGTCCATTATCCTAATTCCATCCACTCTTATCCGCTCAAAGAACTCATCTATTCTCAGAGTCAAAAGTACCAATTTCCTAAAGATGACTCAAACTCTCTCTAGTTCAAAAGCAACTTTCTTACTCCACAGCTCCAAGCCCACATCTCCCGCTGTAATCAGGACATCAATATGCCCTTCAACATGTCTAAAGAACAAAGTCATCGTCACCTTCCTTCTTTTCCACATCTGGCAATGGCATCAGCTGTCATTCCCACTCAAGGTCTCAATCAACTATCATTCATTCTTTTTCAGCCCCCACATCTAATAAAGTGTGTAGTCCTACTGCTTCTCTTAAATATTTCTTGCATCTGCCACCGCCTCTCCATTTTTACTGCCACTAGACAACCTAGGCCCTCCCCACCCAGAGGGACACTACGAAAGCTGTCAATGTTTTTACCACTGCCACCCAAAGGTCCTGCAACTGCGATTCTCACACATGCACCTGGCAGTAATCAACATTTTTGTAGAGGCTGAGGGAAACACCTGACCTGGTAATGTGACTAGCCTGCCTAACACAAAGGCTGTACTTGTGGAATCGCAGAGCTGACAGGCGAGGAGACCAAGGCACAGCCAGGTCACACTGCTGGCAGCCGAAGTTCCAGGTTCCGCGTGCTCCACTGTGAACAGTTCACAAAAATAACTCGTTACAATAGCTTCATTTAAACACTCAACAGTACTGCCACCTGTACAGTATGGGACATTTCTTACATTTTAACTATTGCAGCTTATTGTGGACACATTTTTATTCAAAGACTGGTTAAGATGATTATTTGGAATATTTGGAATCCAGCCTATTTTTCTTAACTTTCAGGTAAAAGTTCTTCTCAGGACCCAGTGTTTTTCCTTATTAACTAGCAGTTTTCTCTCTTCTGTTGATGACATGTACCCCTAGCATATCTCAAATATAAACTAAAAGAAAAACTTCAACACGCTCTATTCTTTTGCTTAGTACCTCTTTCTCTAGGTGCAGAGAATTGACCCCCTTACCAATGGACTGTCCTGTACAGTTACAGTAGTCCCCCCGTCCTCAGGGGGTACATTCACCCCCAGTGGACGCCTGAAACCGTGGACAGTACTAACCCCATATATATTTTTTCCTATATACACACACCTGTGATAAAGTTTAATTTGTAAATTAGGCACAGTAAAGAGATGAACAACAATAACTAATAACAAAATAGAACAATAACAATTATACACTGTAAAGTGATGTGAATGTGGTCTCTCCTGCCCTCTCTCTCAGAATATCTTATCGTACAAATTTAATGCCTTTTCCATCTTAACAAAAGAACTTCTCATTGCAGTGGCTTCTCTTGTTGCAGAGCACGGGCTCTAGGCACGCGGGCTTCAGTAGTTGTGGCACACGGGCTCAGTAGTTGTGGCTCATGGGCTCTAGAGCACAGGCTCAGTAGTTGTGGCGCACGGGCTTAGTTGCTCCGTGGCATGTGGGATCTTCCCGGACCAGGGCTCGAATCCGTGTCCCCTGCATTGGCAGGCGGATTCTTAACCACTGCATCACCAGGGAAACTGCCTGTAACTTTTGCAGTTTGAAGTGCGAAAGCAAAACCAGCATGAATCTGTTTTTCCTTCCTCACAATTTCATGGATAGAAGACTCATTCTTACCATAGATCTTAGCAACCTCAGCAAACGAATTTTTTTCTTTCATTATTAAGTCAAGAACCTTCACCTTTTCACTTAAGGAAGCACTTCATGGCTTCTCTTTGGCATATCTGAATTGCCAGCATCACTATTCTTGCGCTTTGGGGCCATTATTAAGTAAAATAAGGGTCACTTGAACACAGCACTGAGATACTGTGACAGTTGATCTGATAACCCAGACGGATACTAAGTGTCTAGCAGGCAGGACACACTGGACAAAGGGATGATTTAAATATGTCCCCTACAGGACGGAGCAGGATGGTGTGAGATTCCACCATGCTACTCGGAACAGTGCACAATTTAAAATTTATGCATTGTGGGACTTCCCTGGCGGTCCAGTGGTTTAAGACTCCACGCTTCCACTGCAGGGGGCACGGGCTCGTCCCTGGTCAGGGAACTAAGATCCTGCATGCTGCATAGCATGGCCAAAAATAAATAAATAAAATAAAATTTATGAATTGTTTATTTCTGCAATTTTCCATGTAATATTATCAGTCCATGGTGACTGCAGGTAACTGAAACCACAGAAAGCGAAACCGTGAATAAGGGAGAAACTGCTACACTTTTCTTCACCCAAACAGTGTAAATCCCTGAGACTTGGCTTAGTTCACTGAAAATGGAGTACACTGTCCCTCTTTAAAAAGGGATAACCGATTGCCTCAATAAGTATTACTGCTGATCGACATACTTGAAATCTGAAATTTAAAAGAGTCTTCCCCAGTACAGCCTGCCCAACTTCATTAAACACATAAATCATATATAAAGCACTACTTTATTAAGTATATTCCCCAGAACTGATGTCTAAGAACCTTGCTTCCCTAACAGAACGAAGCTTTCTTAAGCTTCATAAGCTTTACAGTGGTTTCTATGACTAAGCCCAGAAAATACAGATTTAAATCACAATTTACCATCATCGATGAGCTGTGTGACCTTATCACAGTGTCTTCAGAACTCATTTCCTCATCTCTAAAACAGAGAGGTTGAAGCAGATATCATCTGAAGTCTCTATTAACTCTAAAGTTCTCAAATTCCATGATGGCAAGCTCAGAAAACTTCTAACTTATCTCTCTGCCTCTACTCTCTCCTTCTAAATTACCCAGCACACTACCACCAATTAATTTTCCCAAACTACTACTGTATTAGCTTCCTATTGTTGTTACAACAAATTACCACAAACTCAGAGGCTTAAAAGAACACAAATTTTATTACCTTACAGTTCTGAAGGTCAGAGGTCTGAATGACTTTCACGGGGCTAAAATAAAGATGTCTGTGTTCCTTCTAGAGGCTCTGAGGAAAAACTGTTCCCTTGCTTTTCCCAGCTTCTAGAGGTGGCATTCCTTGGCTCATGGACCCTTCCTCCTTTTTCAAAGCCAGCAGTGTGGCATCTACAAATCTCTCTGACTCCCTCTCTCACTTACAGGAATCTTTATGATTACACTGGGCTACCCATATAATTAAAGGATAATCTCCAGTTTTCAAGATCCTCAGCTTAATGAAATCTGTGAAGTCCCTTCTGCCATGTGAGATAAACATTCACAGGTTCTGGGGATTAAGACATAGACTCACTTGAGGAACCATTATTCTGCCTACCACAACTACGTAGTTATATCAGCCCCCTGATCAAACACTTTCAATGGCCAAAAGCAGACAGAGACATCAGAAGAAAACTACAGAATACATATTTTATACATAGACACAAAAATCCTCAACAAAATACTAGCAAACCAAATCTAGCAACACACAAAAAGGACTATACACCATGACCAAATGAGATTAATCCCAGGAATGCAAGGCTGGTTTAACATTCAAAAATCAATCAATGTAATTCAATAATGGAATGAAAGAAAAAACCCACACAATCATCTCAATAGACAGAGAAAACGTTCAACAAAATCCAACACTTTTTCATGATAAAAATACTCAAATTAGGAACAGAAGGGAACTTCCTCAACCTGATAAAGGCATCTATGAAAACCCACAGCTAGCAACATCATACTAATCTTTTTTATTTTTTTAATTTTATTTATTTATTTATTTATTTATTTATGGCTGTGTTGGGTCTTCGTCTCTGTGCGAGGGCCCTCTCTAGTTGCGGCAAGTGGGGGCCACTCTTCATCACGGTGCATGGGCCTCTCACTATCGCGGCCTCTCCCGTTGCGGAGCACAGGCTCCAGACGCGCAGGCTCAGCAATTGCGGCTCACGGGCCCAGCTGCTCCGCGGCATGCGGGATCCTCCCAGGCCAGGGCTCGAACCCGTGCCCCCTGCATTGGCAGGCAGACTCTCAACCACTGTGCCACCAGGGAAGCCCCATACTAATCTTAATGGTGAAAGACTGGATGCTTTCCCTTTAATACCAAAAACAAGACAAGGATGTCTGCTCTCACCACTTTTACTCAACTCTGCATTGGAGGTTCTACTCAGGGCAACTAGGCAAGAAAAAGAAATAAAATAAAAAGATTGGAAAGGAAAAAAACTATTTTCATCATCTTGGATGTAGAAAATCCTAAGGAATCCACTAAAAAAGTACTAGCTAATAAACAAGTTCAGCAAGGTTGCAGATTAAAAGATCAATGCACAAAAATCAGTTGTATTTATACACTAGCAATGAGCAACCTAAAAATGAAATTAAGAAAATATCGTTCACAATAGCATCAAAAAGGATAAAATACTTAGGAATAAAATTCACAAAAATAAAAGGCATGTACACTGAAAACTACTGATATAAATCACTGCTGAAAGAAACTGACCTAATGAAGGATGACCTAAATGAAAGGAACAGAATTGAGTGTCCAGAAGTAATTCCTTACATTTATAATCAATTGATTTTCAACAAAGGTGCCCAAGAAAATTCAACCGGGAAAGAATAAAATTGGATGACTACCAAAAAAATTGCTGTTCACAGCAGCATTATTCATAATAGCCAAAAAGTGGAAACAGCCTAAATGCCCACAAGCTGAGGAGTGGGTAAATAAAATGCAGTAGGTCCATATAATGGAATATTAGTTGTCAATAAAAAGGAACAAAGTACTTATACTTGCTCTAACATATACCTTATATACATGACGCTAAATGAAAGAAACCAGTCATAAAAGGCCAGGTATTGTATGACTCCCTTTATATGCAATTTCCAGAACAGGTAAAACCGTAAAGACAGAAAGTAGATAGTGGGTGCCACGGGCTGGAGGAGGGGGAATTGATGAGTGGCTGCTAAAGGGTGCGGAGTTTCTTTTGGGGTGATAAAAATGTTCTGAAGTTAAGATTACACAACTGTGAATATACTAAAAACCATAAATGAGTGG
This sequence comes from Balaenoptera musculus, assembly GCF_009873245.2. NCBI lineage: Eukaryota > Metazoa > Chordata > Mammalia > Artiodactyla > Balaenopteridae > Balaenoptera > Balaenoptera musculus. The sequence goes on from NC_045786.1 coordinate 42,028,786, forward strand.
ATTTTATGGTGTGTGAATTTTATCTCAATAAAGTTGTTCGAGACTCCTCCGGTGGTGCAGTGGTTAAGACTCCACGCTCCCAATGCCTGGGTTCGATCCCTGGTCAGGGAACTAGATCCCACATGCATGCCACAAGTGAGAGTTCTCATGCCACAACTAAGAAGCCCACCTGCCGCAACTAAGACCCGGCGCAACCAAATGAATAAATAAATATAAATATTAAAAAAAAAAGGACTTTAAAAAACAAACCAAAATATAAAGTTGTTTTCTTAAGTCCAAGGTATTCAATTCATGTGCAAACCCACTGGTGAACATAATAAATTGTCTCCAAGTAGTCTGGAGAGAAAATAAGAACATAAAATATCTTCTAAGAACACATATATTTTCCTTTGTATGTTACATTTAACATAGAGATAAACTATGGAGCATGATCACATGACTGCTCTATGATAGAAAGGTATATGACTTTTATTAACACGGCATGGTTAAAAATAAATACATAAAATGAACAGCCTGTTTAAACACCATTAAAAGCTCCTCCGCGGTCACAAAATAAACTCCGCACACCTTCTTGTGTGCTTTCACAACTAAGTGTCACCCACCTCTTCAGACTTATCTCCCATCACCACCAACACAAATTCAGCAGGGCCAGACTTTCCACTACCATCCTTCCCCGCTCACTGAACAACATGCTCACTGCCACTCATCCCTCTACCATCTGGTCTGTGCCTTGAACAAATTCTGAGGATTTCTCAGCCAACGAAATGATCCTTCATCTTCAAGACCTGACTGAAGTCCTGTCCCATCAAATAAGTTTTTTTCACGTCTCCAGACCATACCAACCCCAAACCCTCCAGCCTCTCACAAGTCTAACTATCCATACCTCTAAGCCAGCTCCTCACCAAACAGGCACTTTTCACCAGTCTGCTTCAGATAATTCACTCTAACAACAGTTTTTAAAAAAAAAAAAACACACACACACCTAGAATTTACTTTTTCCAGCCTCGATTCATTCATTTATCCATTTCATCTTATAATTCCCTCACTTTAGGGAGATGATATATCAGCTTTCACCCAGATTCTTAAAGTAAATAGCACTTTTGCCAATGAAAGAGTGCCACCTAGTTGTGGCACAGGGTATAACTGACCATGGCAGTAGGAAGCTCTACATGCTACTTTTACAGAAATGCACTGTACATAAAAATAAGCCAGAGTATCGTTTGGCAGGGCAATGCAATTGTTTTATACACACATCTTATCACCCCGATCAGTCTACCTCACAAGTCTTACGGGCATTATTTGTTCTCCGCTCAGTATCATGCATTATTAGTCACTTAACATTTACTAAATCAAATTCAATTTCTGAAGTGTATTATGCCAATAAATTCATGTGTAGATGGTTAAAAATTCCTTTGATAATCACATGAGAGCATTTTTTGAGTTTATTATAAGAATTAAACAGCAAAAATAAGTATAAAATGAAATCTTGCGATTTACTCACATATAATGGAGCTTGTTGTGGATTAAGTTTCATGACCCAGGACACTGAAACAGGAAAGGGAGAAATAAATGAGAATAAAATTAAAAGTTATCGTCAAAAATTTAAAACCCTCCAAAAGTCCTAGATGTCAAGCAAGGTTACAAAAGCACAATCACAAGTCTGAGATTACTGGATGCCCAGCTTTCCTTAGAGGTTTGGGGAGGCAAGAAGGTCAAAGATTGCAGAATGCCTTGTAGCCCAGATTCCATCTTTTCAAGTGGGGAGAAAGATTTTCTGATTGAAAAATAAAGACAAAAGGCTTCACTGTCATAGAAGAAGTTTCAACAACAAACCAACAGGATATTAAAATCAGTTACCAAAGCAAGAACAGCGTGTGTGCAGTTATACTTTTACATAATCCCCCAAACTCACATGATGCTACCTAACCAGGGATTCCCCCCAGTCTCACTGGGGCGCTTAGGGTAGGAGGGATCGGCAGACCACTAGAGAGCCCTCTTCCTCTCAGCCCTCCTCTCAGAGAAGGGGGGCTACTGCTGGCCTCCAACAACGAGAAGTTGTCACTTTCCTCAAAAATTAATAGCTGGATTCCCTGTGGTTACCTGCACTAAATGAATTCTCACAAAAATCTTAGGAAGAACTTTAGAGGAGACTTCCAGCATTACATAATACATTTGTGAATACTGAGAATAGCATGTTCTTAAAAGTTTAACTTGGTAATTTGACCAGGATTTCCTCTAAGCCAAAATGATCATCGTCCAGTATTGTGTACTTCAGAAGGGCAGGTCTTTTGCCAAATACAACGAATTTGAGAATAAGCTGATCCCATCTTCACAAGAGTCAGAGAAGCAGACCCAAGTGATTTCATTATAATCAACTTTAAGTGTCTTACCCATGATAGGGGACTGGATTAAATTATTATCCAGCAATATAAAAAACAACAGTACAGGAATGTCATTCATACATGCAAAAAAAAAATTAAATTCCCATATGTGGTATTATACCAGACCAGATCACAAAAGCATAACAATTAATTGAAATCCCAACAGCATAAACTGGAGGTTATCCAAGACCAGATTTTAGAATAAAAAGCAATGCCTTAGCAACCGTGCATAACTCCAAGACCAGAATCCTCTCAATATTAAAATTCTCACAAATCTGCCAGTTTGGTCAGGCTGTGTGTGTCTGAGGATCAAGGCTCACCCAAAAAAAACAGGTAACACACACCTGTGGAAAAAAAATATCTATAACCAGGCACCTAAGCACAATCACCTCCAACCAGCAGGCCATGGGTTTCACTGTGTTCTGCTGGAAGACATGCTCACAGCCAGGGAGCCCCCGCAGTGACTGACCACCTCCCTGCCTGCCCCGTTCATCCTCTGGTCTACCTGCCACACACACACATTGTAAGAGACTTCCCAGCTCAGGGCACTCTTTCCTTCTGCCAGCCTTCACTTAATGATTTTGCACCCACAGGTGCTAAAAATCACCTGCAAAAATCCACACTGAAAACCAAGCTTGAGAAATGTAGCAATAACCAACGCTTTTAGTAGAAAAATAGAGATTTCCTGCCCATCAGATGCAAATAGCAAGCATAAATAAAAAAAAGAAAGACTGAAGATTGAGTACTTTCTCAACGCATTAAATATCCATTTAATTTAAAATTAAGCTCACTGTGCTCACTGGTCTTTTAATCAGCTTTCCAGGTCCTATTCAGACTTACCTGGGACAAAAGACTAAAAGAACCTATAAATTTATGAACCAATTTGCCTTAATAACTTCTGAAGTGTTCCTGTCATCCCAAGCAGAAGAAATATCAGTGGAAATCAAAACAGGAATTAACACTTTGTAATCCATAAGGTTTAGAGAAATCCACAGAGACAAACTAGTGACTTAACAGCCCTCTGATGCTTCTTGATTTGCCAAAAAACCTAGAATGATGTGTATAAGGACCACAAACATCAACTTATCTGATGTTCCCACTGCATTTGACGAAAGATCTGGTGAAACTCACTTGGCTCTAAGGGCTGATGCCATCTGAACTGTCTGCAATCATGAACTTGCCAAAACTTATTTCAAAGCCAAACCCATACAAGTTATTCTGATATGAGGATTAAAGAGGGATGACAAAGTGTCTGTCCATTCACACTGGTCAAATGGACAGGTCATTGTTGTGTTGGCAACACAGCCGTTGAAAGAATAAATCTGTCAGAAGTCATCGAGGTAATGACCCCAGAAGCATCGGATTGGTAAATTCAGATTGCCTTTAGGCTTCTTCAATGCTGACATACCAGGGGAAAGCGAGGACTAACATTTATAGAGCTTTATATCTAATATAATTTTTAATCCCCATAAAAAGATATTATTTTCTCCCATTTCATTGGGAGGGCAAAGTTCTTTCAATGATTAAATTATTTAATATCAACATCAAGAGGTGGGAGAACCCAGATTCAAACCCCGTCTGATGCCACAAATTGACTTGCCCTACGTCTAGCCCTCATTCTACAAGCAATACAGACTGTCTTTGACTTTGTTAATTCAACTGTCACTGGGCGTCTCCAATGTGCCAGGCACCGTCGTACTCAAGGCACTGAGAGTACAGAAGCTTCACAGAGCTTATCCTAGGAGTAACACAGATAAATAAAGCATTAAAATAAACAGTTTTCAGATAGTGATTAGTGAGTGCTATTGAGAAAAATAAAACAGAGAAGAGGGAACAGGAAATGAATAAGATACAGTTTTAAATATGGTGCTGAGAGAAGGCCTCTGTGAGGTGACTTTTACCCAAAAAATGAAAGAGATTAAGAAAGCTAGTAATACAGATAACAGATGAAAGACCCTCAAACCGGTCCTAAAACTGAGAACTCAGAGTTCTGATGCTAAACCATCGAAAACTTGCTACGTATAATCCCTCAACTTACTTCACACATTTAAACAGACTTACTTTACTTACTTTAGAACTGTGTTGTAAAAAAGGAGCATATTATAGGAAGGCAGTCTTTTGGGTCAAAGTAAATGCACTTAAAAATCAGCGTATACACCAAGACCAATTTGGAGATCACTGGACTCTTTGCTTTGCCAACAGACTTTTTATCAAGCTTTCCCAAATGGAAAATTAAAGAAATGCACTATGTCCATCCAATCATTTCATCAAGGAATTTTAAGAGAGAAAACCCTAGAATTTCTTCCATACCCAATAACTAACTAGTGAGTGACCTTGCACAAGTTCACAAGTTTACTGGGCTGCTTCCATGTAACACAAGCACAACATGTGACAGACACAGTGGGACAGTAAAGGTTGCATGCCATTTGAAAGAGACCATGAAGAAAAGGAACTATCAAAACTCAAAGATTTAAATGATGTGATTTTAAGTATGTTCACCAACTCTGCCACTCAGTAGTAACCTGCTACAGTTCCGAGGAGTCATAAATTCAGGGGGTGTGAAATAATTACAAGCACGGTAATTAAGTATTTTTATTCTTCCCACATTTTGCATTTTATTTCAAAATGCTCAAAGGAAAACCAAATTTAATAGCTTGCTATTGTATAAATGTCACACGTTCACTTTATGTCAAAACAAGACTCAACCAATTTTAATGCAACTCTCTCAATTATATAAATCTACACACTCCCACAACACCCCCATGCAAGAAGTCTCAGGGTACTGCTGATTATGATTAGACTTTGTGCTGATCCCTTCTTGCACTTTAACATAAACTATCACCATAAGGTGCAATGCACAAACCATCATCAGAATGTACACCAGCTTTGTATGAACATTAACAGTAGCAAAAGTTTTGGAATATTTTGCAATTCACTCTACCTGAAAATGACTGTGTAGAAACTCAGTCACTATACAGGATCACAGAGAAACTCAAGCGAGAAGTGATACGCCCGTTTGATTAGTTTGGGGGAAGTAAAGGACAGAAAGCGCTTCCACCAACCAATGTGCCTGAGCAAACGAATGCAAAACCTTAGAAGCTACAAAAAAAAAAAAAAATTTACACACCTAAATAAAACTTGGTGTCCACAACAGGTGTCAGCAAACATTTTTGTAAAGAGCCAGATGGTAAATATTTTAGACTTTGCAGGTCATATGGTCTCTGCTGCAATATATAAATGACTTGGGTGGGGCCATGTTCCAATAAAACTTTATTTACAAAAAGAGGAAGAAGGCTAGATTCAGCCAGTAGGCCACAGAATGCCAACTCCTGGTCAAAAACTAAAAAAATACCTCTTAATAATCCAAAGGAGCACTATGTCCTCACTCAACAGTTTTATATGTCTCAAAGAATATTTTCATCTAAAAAAACACTTCTCAATACAGGAAAGGCATAGGGTGTGGCACAATATTCTCTAGATGATAAATCAGATTAAATGGGTAGGCATCCAAGTTCTTTACTAATGAACTGTATGAGCAAGTCACTTAACTTGTCTGAATCTCAGTCTCCTTACGTGTAGAAAGGGGATAATAACTGCTGCCTATATTATGGAGTTGGTGTAAGAATCAAAAGCAAGTGCCAAGTACTAATGTAGAATATGTCTCCAGTGTATATACTGTGTGAATAGAGTGAGATGCCAAACAGTACGCATAGTATCCTCTTTTTGTGTAAGAAAGGGGGAAATAAGAATATATATCCATGTTTGCTAGTATCTGCATAAAGAAACACTGGAAGGATACATTAGAAACTAATAAAACTGGATATGAAAGGTGAGGGTCACACGGTAGAAGAGGATGTGGGTGGGAGAACGACTTCTTAATAAATCTTTTTATATTGAATTGAAAAAAAAAAAGTGCCAAGTAAAGCACTTAAGCACCCTTGCCAGGCACAGAGTAGAAGCCACTGTTCCTTCTTCCTGGCAGAGTTTCTGGGTCTCAGTGGAGACTACCACATAAAATACTTTGAAAAGTATAAACGGTTAAATGAAAGGCTTCAGGTAGCAAGAGATGCATTTCTGTCTTAAAACACGTTGGTGGGTAAAGTAGAATTACAAAATATAACAAAATAACCACAGAAAAGGATCTGCAGGAACAAATACCAAAATGTTAAATGTATGTATTTCTGGGGATTACAGGGAATTTTCATTCCTAAATTATATTTCTTAATTATAACTATTTAAACAATGAACAGGTATTACTTTTGCAATCAGAAAGGAAACATTACACACAGCACATCTGGTTTAAGTCCCCGGTCATTCAGTGTATCGCAACTGACCTAGAAATGAGTAAAAAGACCTTTTTTTTTTCCTAAATGAAAACACTGAATAAATCTACAATCTTTACTAAAGGTCCCTAGAGCTAATAAAAGCAAAGCAATTAAAACAAGAATGTCTGCAGCCATATGTTTGTAAACTTAAACCAAACTCACTATTCTTTAGCCACAGCCACATAGTACACTAAACAAGCCTTTAACAGGTGCTCCACCCTTAACGAAATGCCCAAGGGGAGGTGGCGGGAGGGGGAAGAGAATCACAGGGCCCCCTCAACACCGTATCACGTAATTATACTGCAGACTGCAAACTCTCTTGAACCTGTGAGCGTGGAGATCTCAGCCCATTTCCTAAGGACCAGCTGTCCGTCTCTGACAAACCTATCACTTCAACTGGTTTTTGCGAATGATTTTTGTCATCCACAACAGGAAAGCTTCTAAATCCACAAAAAAGATGTGCAGCCCCCAGTCTCATTAGGAGGAGGACAGCTGTTTGGGACACAGCCAAGTGTAAACAGAGTATTTTTACCTGCAGGGTACTTCCATGGCAAAATGTGCTTCAAATGAATTTCCCTGGCCAGAGACCCTGCTAAGACTGGGCTACAGTAAATCCTTCGAAACCCACAAACATTTGGGGTGAGGGTTAACATGGAAATGACAATGCATACTCTGGATTCTTGCAAAATAGTCAACATTCAGGTCTTCCTCAAGGAAAATAACAAGATCCAAAGACTCCTTCCTTCATTCCTAAGGAGTCTGGGCTGGTGGCTATAAACATGTTATGAACTGGTTGAGGGTGGGAGCCAGGAATTCTGAACAATAGAAAAAGAAGCACAGTACAAAGAGCAGACAGACTCTTCCTGGGGAGGATGTCAAGTTATACAAAAAATACAGAATACTACATGTACGAAACACATTTCCTGAATTAGGGACTGAGGAAATCTTACAGAAGCCTCATAAATGTCCAAGTTCTTCTGTTTAAAAAGATGCACTGATTAATAACTGAGCAGTCTGCTCTAAGCAGTGATTCTCAAATCTTAGTGCACATGAGCATCCACCGGAGCCTTCTTAAATAATGCCGACTCTTGCCCGGTCCCCTCCCCCCACTTCCACCATCAGAGTCCAAATCAGAAGACCAAACCTTGTGATGTTTTTGCTTTGAAATCATGGCCCACACTTTTGGAAACAATGGTGTTGAGATCCATAACACGTGTCTGGTTCTCTCACGGCACAGTAAGCCTTGCTCTGTCCCACTGTCTCATGACACAGTACTTACTACACACCAAGAAAAAAGCAAAGCACTAGTCAGAATTGGGGTGAGATGGGAAGAGGGGCCTATGGCAGGTAGTCAGGACATGAAAAGAATGAAGAATCTAACAAAGTGCAATACTTACCGTAAAACAAAAGGATTCAGCAAACTAAGACAAAAACCCAAACAACAAAACACTAACACCCACATTCACTCATTTAATTTCTTCTTTATCAGTGCTGGATTACCCAATAGGCAGAATGATCCTGAACTTAGGGCAAACATACACACGCAAAGTAATTATCGTGGAACAAAAAAATCAGAACTCTTTCCACGATAATTAATTAACTAATTAAAATAATTAAGAAATTAAACTTAATTTTAAAACTCTGACTTTCTTACACTCATCTTAGAGCTTGCTCTAAAATTCATATGGGAGAGTACACCATAGTCTTTTTAGAGCTTAAGGCCTCCTTTTCTTTATATATGTATATAATTTCTGCCTGGCACATAAAGACTCAATAATGGGAGATAATCTCATATTTCTGAGCCCTTAGAATATTCCATGTACAGCTAGATGCTGAGCTTTAGGGATAAACACCACATGGCCGGTACCAATTTCATAAGTGACACATATTAAGTAACCAGGTAATTTATAGTACAATATGATTAAGTGCAATAATAAAAATTTTACAAGGATCAGGAAGGAGCTATAAACTCTCTAGAAGGTGGAGGCCCAGACACAGCTTACTGGAAGAGGCCAACCCTGAGGCAATTTTCACCAAGTGGACATAGAAGTGTAGTGCAGAAAAAACTGCATAACCACAGACAAGACAGCACAGTAAGTTCTTAAGAACAATACAGAAGAAATGAGAAGTGCAAGCAGGGGATGATGGGAGAAGTCAGGAGAGGCACTCATGTAAATTCACATGCCTCAAAGCTGCTCGGCCTCAGAAGCCAAGGAAGGAAGACAGAGAAAATATACAAACCAGTGGACACAGCTCTAGCCTAAAGAAATTATGGTCATACAATGGCACTGGCATCAACAAATCTCTGCTTTGTTTTTTCTTCTTCATTTTCTTTTCTTTCCTTTCTTTGTCATCCCTCTTTTTTTAAAGCTCAGCTCAAATGTCGGATCATACACAACTGCAGGTTCAAAGATTCGTTAAAAAGTTTCACTGGAAGGTAATCATGTAGCCTAAACTCAAACCCAGACAGAGCAAGTATCTGTTGCGGGTTACAACCAGTAAGGCCAGGCCAGAACCTCACCATGGCTTTCCTGAGGTGCAGCAAGCAAAGGCTGGCTTCCCAATCAATTTCCACAGGCCCTGGGATCCTCATCCCAAACCCTAGGCAAATCCTATCAGCCATGGAACTCTATAAACGCGGACTCAGAAGCAGCCCACATTACCCTCCTTCCCCAAGTAGGAATCACTTGCCAGTCTACCTGCCTCTGCTTGTAGACGTGAGTGCCAGGGCCTTATCACCTTGAGAAAATCTCTCCATGCTCCATTTGCACCTCTGACTCAACCTTCCTAAAATGCTTCTTTCATTCTGCAGCTTCCTCTCTGCCTACATAGTAGTATGCAATCACTTAGCAAGGTTCTTTGGGGGCACCAACCTCTTTTCTTTAGGAAGTTCTAGGCAATAGCACTAAGATCTGCCTTGCTTCAAGAAAGGGAGGGAAAAGCCTAAAAATAAGATGTGATCACAGTTTTGGGAACAGATTTAACCCATCTTAGTTCTTCTAAAGGTGGAGCCCTGCACCCTAGGGCTCATAAGCCCAGATGCTGCATCCACAGACACACACGGGCAGCTTGGGACTGGCAGTTGCCAACAGAGAGATTAATAAGCTCACTACATTTCCTCTGCAAAATATTCCATATCATATTTATTTTACACCAACTCTCTATAAGCCACTTTGATAATAATGAAGATACTAAAGGAACAGATGACTGCACAGTGCCCATCTGGATTGGGGAATCAACCTTCTAGCATTTAAGAATTCTTGGCCGCGGGGGCATGGGGGGGAGGAGGCAGGTCCGAGAGGGAGGGGATATATGTGTACATGTAGTTGATTCACTTCATTGTACAGCAGAAACTAACACAACATTGTAAAGCAACTATACCCCAATTAAAAAAAAAAAAAAAAAAAACAGAATTCTTTAGCAACCCCTCAAAAAAGAATGCAAGGATAAAAATGAGAATGGCAATATAATTCAGAGAAGGAGACAGACAGACGTGGATTTGAGTTGTTAACTCTTGCACTTCTGGCTGCATACCCTGGACAAGTTATTTAACTGCCAGGCTTTATTCTCATGTGTAAAATGGGGGAAAATAAGAATAAAAGATGTGTGTAAAATGTTCATACAGTACTAAGCAACAAGAAAATACTCAATAAATTAAGTTCCTGTTCTTATTGCCTGGTGTGAGTTATGTGATTAGCCATTTCAGCACTCACCTCGCGTCACATTCAACTACTCTACCATCCTAATCACTGCTGATGTCTAATTCTAAATAAAGGGCATTGATGAGGGAAATGGGGACCCCAACAGATACAGTGCTCTACTAAATATGCCCTTTATCTTTGGTGAACTCTCAGAGGCCATCCAGGCTCCCCCACTACCCCTTCTGATGTCTCTGCATAGTGTTCAGTGCATTATCTACGCGGCCTTATTTAGCACTCCTCTCCCCTACCCCATACCCTACCTTCCACTCAGCTCCTACACACACCATCTGCATGCACCATGCTCAGTCCAGTCCTCACTCCTTTGCTCAAGATAATGCCTTCCACCTTGCTGATAAGCTAATCTATACAATCAGCAGTAAGTCACACACTGCGTTTTATTTCTCTTTTATTTCTGTGCTTACCTTTTCCCCTTAACTTGTTTATCCTAGCCCACCACACCCGTATATGTCTTCTGTAGCACTCCTCCACACCACTACTGCTCCTGTCACAGCATCTGGCATAGTACTGAGCACCCAATAAATACTAAAGAAATACCTGATTGACATGAACATCAGAGACAGAAATTAATCAGCTTTTCCACACCATTTGTTGGTAAAGGATCCACAGCTGTAAGAACAAAAATCAATCTTACCAAAATATCTAAGGTCAGTCTAGTCCCAGAAGGCTTACCTAGTAGCTTATTTAAGAAATCCAGCCTGGATCAATTTGCTTGATTGGCCAGAGAGGTAACAGAGACCAGAGTGGGGGAATTCAGCATCATTTAACTGGACAACAACCTCAAAGTAAAGGGGAGGGCAAAGAGCTGCTTCACACCATACTTAGGCTCTTGCATGATGATTGGTACTTCAGGGAAGAGGAACACTTGCACATGTTATTTCAATCCTCTTTTGGTGTTTAACACAGGCTTGCGGTTTCCTGCAAAAATAGTTTCTGCTGCTTTGCAGAGACCTATATAGAGAACAAAACTCCAAATGGCTATTCCACAGGTGAGAATTTTGCCGCCAGCTGTATCCTGTTATCCAAAGGAAACGGAACTGTAAGCTGCCAGGAGGTCCAGATACAGGAGAGCAAGACCATAAATTCAGTAAGTGCTGACAATCTTATCCCTATGGTAATAAGTATAAACTTTAAATTTAGAAAAATTCACACACAGCTGGGTTTTATGTAAATTAACCTCAGCAGGGGTTAAGAGAGACATCCTGTAAAGAGACTGCCAAATTCAAGCCTTATACTTCCTTCATCCCCCCCAACCTCTATCATCCAAAAAGCAAGCAATCCAATGAGCTAAACCAATTATAAACTATTTGGAAAGACTAAATATAGGCAAGTGGGCGCTCACACAAATGTAGACATTACCGAGCTGGATGACGTAACCTGGACAAATCCCAAGGCCTGGAGTGGCTACTTGGTTAGAAATTATTTCACAGTGACACACAGCCCACCTTCCTGGTCACATTACATGACAAAAGCACTATCACATCATTCCCACAAGTGGCAGGCAGAAGAGGTATTAGAAACAGATGTTAGGAATGTCAATGTTAGCTTTTAAATTGTTAAAATGGTTCTCATATCTCGAGGATAAATATTGCCTTCAATGTTATTCTCCAGTAGTATGTCTTTAAATTAACATTTTGAGAACAATGGTATTTGAAAACATGAGAGGTGGCTTTTGTTTTTTTTAAACGATCTCAAAATCGGAGGGAAAGTTTTAAACAACAAAGACTTCAAGTAAAAGAAATTTGTATATTTCATAATTAAATGAAAATTCTAAAAAGTCAAAGAAACTCCAGTATTTTCAGCAGCCCGCTATTAGAGTTTTTTGGGTTTTTAAAAAATATTTATTTATTTTGGCTGCACCGGGTCTTAGTTGTGGCACGTGGGATCTTCGTTGCTGCATGCGGGATCTTCTAGTTGCAGCATGCGGACTTCTTAGTTGTGGCAGCCGGACTTCTCAGTTGAGGCATGCATGCGGGATCTACTTCCCTAACCAGGAATCGAACCCAGGCCCCCTGCATTGGGAGCGCATAGTCCCACTGAACCACCAGGGAAGTCCCTGTTAGGGTTTTTTCAAATATTACTTTATTAACTTCTTAAGTGAAAATTTTCCTTTTTAAAGGAGATTTTCTATTCATAAAGCATCCCTGGCCTGAGTTATCCGTTAGGGAGTCATTTTGTTTTTATATCATACAATGAGCAGAGAGTATTTTTTAAAATTACTGATAAACTTAGTTTAGGTGGAAACAACTAGTCCAGTCAACTAAAAGCACACAAAAATCATCACCCCTACATCTAACAATCTAGATGCCATATAGAACCATAACAAACTATAGAACCTGTGATAATGTGATTAGCAGTTTTAGCAGAGAATTTAGCCACTTAAAGACTAAAATGTATCCGTGTTCTGACATAACAGAACTGTTTCTCACCTTCTCACTATACGGGAAAGGTCTCCCTCAGTAATCTCTCCTCCAAGTCACATTGAAGGGGAGTCTAAAGGAAACACTCTGCACTCATAGCGTCCACGGTAGGGGAGGAAGTGCCTATGCATTTTGAAAATGGTGATTTATAAGAGTTGTGGCTAATTCTGTTTGGATGTTAATAAAGACAATTCACTTTCAATTAGGACATACAGCTTCACAAAACAAACACACGTGTTTGACAACAATGAAGTAAAGAACTGGTAAGATTATATCTCAACTGAGTCGAAAATCAACTACAACATGTTCTGCAAATTCTGCTAACTTGATCAGTTCATTGAAAAATGGTTTAAAAATAATGATTCAAAAGGCAGCTTACCATCAAATTATTAAAAGGTTATTGCCCGGCTAACTTTGGGTGATATTACACTTGTTCTGGATTTAGAAATAACAGAGTTATGAGAAACTTTAGAGGTTATTCCCTGAATTTCAAATTTTCTGAATTCCTCTTAATAGGAAACTCTTAGAGGATCACATATACTAATTTTCCATTTCTTATTCTATCAGTTATTAATTTCCCCATTTGAACTAAGTTAAAACATAAGATCGTTGCTTTAAAACATTTAGCATTTCTAGCTATGTGTGAGTAGATAAGTGGCACATAACAGAAATGCATAATGATGAATTGTTTCAAGTAAATGTGGAAACAGACAATATTACTATGCACATGAAACTTCAAATATTTAATATATTTAGAATATACAAAAAAAAAGCTACAGAAAGTCAGGCATCTGCTACACAATACGCTTTCCTTTAAAATTACAATATTTCAAAATACAAAAAATATATATAGGTGTTTCATAAAATAAATGTTATCAAAGAATGACCCAAGTGCTAATAATCTGGTCATAATGAACACTTCAGTTGGCTACTTTTTTCTGAAAATCTTTACAATCAAAAAGTAAACTGGAACTTATTTGCAAAGCAAAAATAGAGTCACATATGTAGAGAACAAATTTATGGTTACCAAGGGGAGAAGTGGGGGATTGGGATGAACTGGGAGACTGGGACTGACATATATACACTACTATGCATAAAAAAGATAACTAATGAGAACCTACTGAATAGCACATAGAACTCTACTCAATGCTCTGTGGTGACCTAAATGGGAAGGAAATCTAAAAAAGGGAGTGGATATATGTATACGTATGACTGATTCACTTTGCTGTATAGCAAGAAACTAACACAACATTGTAAAGCAGCTATACTTCAATAAAAATTAATTAAAAATTAAAAAAAAATTTTTTTAAGTAAATTAATTTAGGGGAAAAGAGTAAAGATTTCCAGGCGTACTGTCCCCAAAATAAAACTGTTGCTTTGCAGGTTTTGTTAACTGGGAATGAGGGTGGGACTGAAGAACAGGTACCTGTACATGTGTCTTCCAAGAGCCCAGGCTGTCCAGAAAGCAATTCGATGCGGAAGGGATGACGAGGAGAAGATGTAAAGGATGCAAACAAAGGTATGTGAAAGGCAGCAAGAGGAAATAATTCAATTCAGCAAGTATTTGCGTGTGTACTCTAGACAGAGACTGCAGATAGAACAACAAACTATAAATAGTCCAAATAAACTCTCCTGAGAGCTCTGTGATCTTGGCTTTCTGATTCTCCACATAAATTAAACAGGTCCCACAGAGATCCCACCCCCACTGCAGCAACAGTTGGTTCAGTGCTGGATTAGTCACAGTTAGAAAACAGCCAGAACTCAGACTGCGCCGAAAGAATGAAAAGCCACGGTTGCTCCTAAGATCTGAGGTGGGAGATAGAAGAGGCAACACCTTCAACATGCCCCGCCAACTGATGAATGGATGAACTGCTCTGACCAGAGTAAGAGGACCACCCGGAGGAGGGCACTGAAGTCTGAGCCCTTGCCAGCTGTAAGACCTTCCTCCTCTGCATGAAGCAGCTGGTAATCACGGGCCTCTGAGAACCACTGTGGGTCAATCAAAAGTGGGCAGCTCTTCGGTACAGTAATGACACAGAGTAGATAGATGTTCTATACACTTTGTCTTTCACTGGCACAAACCCAGCCAGGCAAACCTGACTTGGGACAACCAACAAGAAAAAAACAGTAATGCAAGATGGAAAAGACTGGGAAACAGAATCCTCACTCCTTACTTGCAGCAACAGCAGAATCCTTGAGAAACAGAGGCCACTCAACTAACCACTAGTTTGGAAGCTTAGAGTTAAAACCCCAGTGATATGCACTCTCCTTCTAAGTGACTTGAATAAAATGAAAAAGGTGTTTTCCGCTATCAAACTTGGGCTCAGGAACAGCTGACTTCGTGGCTGGCTCTCCATCAGCAGGAAGTAAAATGGTGAAAACCACAAGCCAACAGTCTCAGCGCCTACCCCATGAGGTAAAAGCTCATAGATCAATTTTTTTTCATAGTTTTAAAAATATATTCCTAATTCCTCTTTCTTTCCCTCTGTTGCCCTCCCCAAATGCTGGTACAACCAAACTAAAGATCGCATTCTAAAATAACCTCCAGAGACATTTTAAAAAGAACAAAACGGCCCCAGTACCGACTACAGGAAAAAGCTAAGCAAAGATGAAGGCTGAAGACTGACTGCCGGCTCTATCCCACATTCCCCTCACCCTCCCCAACTTGACACATGACATACCTATGGAGAGACCTAGTCATTTTCTAGCTCGTATGTTTGCACAAAAATAGGAACACTAAATGTTCAGAGAAGAGAGTAAAAGGATTATCAACTAGTTCCAATTATACCAACTGATCTCATCCTCTTGTTACAAGCTGCTTCCTGGCCTCTGAAATCCATTTCTGAAATTCAACCAAGGGCATTTTTTAAAAAGTATTCCTTCCTCCCTCGTTCTCTCTCTCAAGCATACACTGGAAATACACTGGGTGGTAAACAAGCGCTCACTGGCTTTCAGAATTCATACTCACCAAAAATGTGTATATACCTCACTGACAGGTACATCGTAGCCTCCTGTTTCATTCCTCAGTGGGTGTTCTTCTTATTCTTCATCCAAAAGGCAAACATCGTAATTCTACCATCCTAACATCCTACAGCTTATCAGCTATGAAGACATAACGACCACCAACATCATCTTCACTGCCACTTATAGAAGAGTTTTCTTCACCTGTTCCAGGCACCTTGCTAATCCTCACTTAATCTATTTTACAAATGAAGAGAGTCATGGTTAAAGTTAAGTAACCTGTGTAAGGTCCCACAGTTAGTAAATGGTGGGAGCCAAAATCTGAACCCAGACCTTAACCCTTAGACTACTACACTGCTGCCTCTCCTACTCTGTAGTAAGCCTCATGACCTCCATTTCTTACTCTGTGAATGGAAGGGGTTGGAGTAGGTAATCATGAAAGTTCCTTCCATCTCTAGCACATCATAATTCCACGTATAGAAACACTGGGTACCTTAGGTATATAAAACAAAGGAGGAAAGGTGATTTTGTGAGCTGGGAATTAAACACAGTGAGGATGAGAAGAATTTCAATGGAAAATGCTTAGTGGAGGAAGCAGCATTTCACTAATTAAAGACTGAAGGGTGAGAAAGAAGGCGAAAACATGCTTGTTTAGAGCTTCTCTGTAGACTAATTCATCTGTTTCATCTCCCACCAAACTGAACCATTTTAGACTACTTTACAGAGGTGCCCTATTCTCTTTTTCCAAAGTAGTAGGTAACGGCCTACAGAAAAAGTCAGCTGCGTAATAAAAACAAGTAATGCAACTCAACAGACCAACATGTTCCTACCCACATCCAAATGGAAATGTTTATAAGCTTGAGAATCAGCTGGGAATGGACAGACTCACTTCTACACAAACACAGGCTAACATCCGCCAGCTAAAATCTGCTGCCCAAAAAATTTAGTTGCTGTTACAGGAACTTCTGAGAATGTTTTCTCCTAAATTCTACAAAAATCTGATAAAGAAAATAATCAAGCTTAAAAACCAATGCCCAAGCTTCAAGAGAATGAACAGGTAGTCTTTCACATTCAAAACTGCAATCAAAGTGAGTAACGTTTCTGTTGGTACTACATTAAATTTTACAAACTGTAAGTACTAAAAAGAAGTACACCATCCTATCACTTCATGGCACATACTGGAAAGTACATTGGCTTTTCATATAGGTAATTAGCAGTCTTCAAGTCTGCTACTAAATTGAACAGAAAATTAAAAAACAAAGCAGTTAAAAGCAAGATGAACAGACCAGAGACGTGTACTGTGACGTTCCATTACAGACCTTGATGGCTATCCCGGGTCAGCAAGGAACAAGTGAAGAATGCAGCCACCCACAGAATGCCTCCCCACCCAGTACAAGAGACAAAAAGAATACCACAGAGTTGGGGAATCTAAAAACTCAGTTATGGAATCTCCAAGGAGACACTCCTTCTTAGTTGATATTCAGATATGGGCTAACAGCCTCAGGCCTTGAGCTTTAACAAATAACAACCAAAAACCCCTCTAAGGGTCAGCATTAGCTGCACTTACCAATCCCAAGACAAGCTCTGCCTTTCAAGGAGTCTAGTCAAAACGGAACTAGAAGCAAGGAAAACATTTTCTAAATCTTGCCAACCAAATCAACCTATTCCTTTCACTTTCAAAATTTTCAACTCTTGAGTTAGGTTTCCAGTACCTCATTAGAAGATATACACCATGGAAAGTTAACTGGAGATGACTGAAAAAGAGCTCCACTAGTTAAAAAGTCAACAAAAAAATAAAGGCAGATTACCCTGTAGTAGACTACTGTGCTTACGGATAAGCAATTATAACTGAATAAAATATAAAAAGTTACCATTTGAAGGCACTGGAAGAAGATAAAAGCAGACAATGAGCTGAAAAAAAGAGAAAAGTACTGGGTGAGATTCACTTTTACATTGCTTTTCAACTAAGGTTACTTCCCAGACCACTTGAGACAGTAGACAGAACTCAAGCAGAAAGCAGCACCCTTAAAATCTGCATGTCAGCTTCCCTCAAATCCTTGGTAGACTCCTGAATTGTACATATACTGAGGAGAGTCCAAGATTTCCAACAGAAAGCAAATCTGTGAGGCTGAAAGAACTGAGCAGAGATCAAATTAAAGTGGGAGTTTGAGTCCAGTCCAATTAGCTGCCTGCCAGAACAAAAGTTAACATTTTTCAGAAGATAAAAAACAGAGTAGTCTCTAAAACATATCATCCACAATGTGTAGCATACGATAAAAAATTACTAGATACGTGGAATCACATATCTCATTTAACATCTTACTGGATACTTCATTAATAAATGAATTAGCTAAAATCTTCAAAACATGTTCATTTTATATTTGAGTAAGGTTCTTAACTTTACCTCTGAGAAGCCAAAGACAATATCCACAAATCACATATCTAAAAAAGTACTCATATCCAGGACTTCTAAGGAACTCTTCCAACTCAGTATTAAGAGCCCAACTAAAAATGGAAGAAGTAGACATTTCACTAAAGAAGATATATAAATGGCTAGTAGGCACATGAAAATACGCTCAACATCATCAGTCATTAGGGAACAGGCAAATTAAAACTACAATGAGATGCACATCTACCAGAATCAGAATCTATTAAAGAATTTGAATTCTTAGCTAAGTTTTATCACAAAGAAAACTCCAGGCCCAGAGAGCATCAAAGTGACAGGTACCAAACAGATAAGGGGAAAAGAATGATATCAATACCAAAAAAATGGAGGGGTGGGGGGATTTTCCAACTTACTTTATGAGGCCAACATTACCCTGATACTAAAACCAGACAAAGACACTACAAGAAAAAAATACAAACCAAACCTCTGATGAACACAGACACAAAAACCATTAACATAATGTTACCAATTCAAATCCAGAAATATGAAAAAGTATAATACACAATGACCCAACTGGGTTTATCCTGGGATACAGTGTTGGTTTATCTTTTGTAAATTAATGGAATTCACCACACTGACAAAATAAAACAGAAAAATGACACAAATATCTCATTAGATGTAGAAAAAGCATTTAACAAAACTCAATACTGATCCATTATAAAAAAACTAAGGAGGGGCTTCCCTGGTGGCACAGTGGTTAAGAATCCACCTGCCAATGCAGGGAACACGGGTTCAAGCCCTGCTCCAGGAAGATCCCACATGCCACGGAGCAACTAAGCCCGTGCGCCACAACTGCTGAGCCTGCACTCTAGAGCCCGCGAGCCACAACTACTAAGTCCGCATGCCACAACTACTGAAGCCCGCACGCCTGGAGTCCGTGCTCCACAACAAGAGAAGCCACCACAATGAGAAGCCCAAGCACCACAACAAAGAGTAGCCCCCACTCACCACAACTAGAGAAAGCCTGCGTGCAGCAACAAAGACCCAATGCAGCCAATAACAAATAAATAAAATAAATAAATTTTAAATTAAATTAAATTAAATTTTAAAAAACTAAGGAAACTAAGAATAGAAAGGAAATTTCATCAACCTGACAAAAGGGAATCTGCAAAAATCCTATAGCTAAAATTATACAGAAGGATAAAAGTTTGATTACTTATCCCTAAGACAGGCAACAAGAATATTAGCTCTCACTGGGAATCTACAAAAGAGCTACTAGAAACAAGTGATTTTAACAAGGTGGCAGGTCAATAAACAAGAATCCACTGTATTTCTACATGCTACAACAGACAAATGGAAGTTGAAATTTCAAACATCTATAATGGTTCCAAAAATATGAAATACTAAGTATAACTAATAAAATGTTACAACTGAAAACATGTTTTTAAAAAATACGTAAGATATTTAAAAATAGATACACATACCATAGCTAAATGCCAACTGTCCCCAAATTGAGTTACATATTTAATTCATTTCCAATCAAAACTTCAGTATTCTTTGTTACAGAAATCAACAAGCTGATTTGAAAACGCACATGGAAATGCAAATGACCTATAATATCCATATGAATTTTGAAAAAGAACAAAGTTGGACGGCTTACACTATCTGACCTCAAGACTTAACCACAAAGCTATCGTAATCAAGACAGGGTAGTACTGGTCTAAGGAGAGATATAAAAGCAATGAAACAGAAGAAGCCAGAAACAGACCCACACATATATGGTCGATTCATTTTTCAATAAATGGGTCAAGGTAATTCAATAAGGAAAGGATGGTTTTTTTCAACAAATGGTGCTGAAACAAGTGGGTATCCATAAGCAAAAAATGAACCTCAACCCTTCCCTCACACCAGCTATAAAAGTTAACTCTAACAGACCACAAACCTAAATCTAAGAGAGAGAATTTCTCACAGGAAACATGAGAAAATGTTTGTGACCTTGGGTTTGGCAAAGATTTCTTATACAGAACACAAAAAGCATAAACTGGAAAGAAAAAAAATGGATAAACTGGATGATGACAAAATTAAGAACTTCTTTCTGCTCTTCAAAAGACACCATTAATATGAAAAGGAGAAATCATCTGCAAAACATATCTGGTAAAGGACATGTATTCAGAATATAGAAAGAACTCTTACAATTCAGTAAGACAAATATCTCAAAAAGAAATTAACAGATCTTTCACCAAAAAGGATATATGCTCCATATTAGTAGTCATCAAGGAAATGAAAATTAAAACCAACATGAGATAAGCACTATCCACCCCCTGCATGGTTTAAATTTAAAAGACTGACGATACCAATTTTTGACAAGAGTGACTGGACCCCTCATACATTGCTGGTGGGAATGGAAAAATGAATACCCACTTTGAAAAACGGTTTGACAGGTTCTTTGTAAAGTTAAAGATATACTAACTATATGATCTGGCAATCCCACTCTTAGGTATTTACTCAAGAGAAATAAAAATACATGTCTGCAAAAGACTTATATGCAAATATTTCCAGAAGCTTTCCTCGTAATAGCTAAAAGCTGGAAACCATCCAAATGTGCATCCAACCAGTGAATGGATAGACAATTTGTCATACAGCCAAACAATGGAATACTTCTCGGCAAAGAATGGAAATACTGACACATGCAGCTATATAGATGGATTTCAAAAGCATTATGAAAATGCCAGAGACAAGACACTCTAGACTGTATGATGCCATTCTTATGAAATTCTAGAAGATGCAAAACTGTAGTGACACAAAGTATATCAGTGCTTGCCTAGCACTTTGTGGAGTGACAGAAATGTCCTATCCCTTGATTGGGGTGTTGGTTATATGACTGTACGCGGCTGACAGAACTAATAAACTGTATACTTTAAATGGATGAATTTTATCGTATGTAAATTATACTCTAACAATGCAGATTTTAAAACAATTTCTTTTTTATTTCTTCAAACAATTCAACAATTCTTTAAAAAGCTGTAATGCCTGATGTCACTGTGTTGAACATCAACTACCCCTGGTCCCACGGCTGGGCCAGGATGACAAAGTCTCAGCTTCTCTCACCACAAGCGCAGTAATGGGCTGGCAGCAAGAGGCCAGCAAGAAGTCACAAGGAGCGTGAAAAGCACATGAAGCGAGGTAACTAAGACACTGTCGTACATCTGTTAAATAGCACTGACAAGCACGTGGATAACAAGAGTAAAGTTACAATGACACAGCAGCCACAGGATGTTACTGCCCACAGAAAAGTATAAAACTGAATGTTCCTGTGAAGAAGCATCTCTGCTTCTCCCCACATCTCCAAAGAGACATCAAGTCACTGAATTCTCTTCACTGTCAATGCTTAAAGCTCTGGGCCTTTGACTAACTGCACATCTGTTGAATGCACACTGGGAACTCAGATCAAAAGAAACTGATTAGGGCATACTGACTTCATTAGTTATAACATCCAAGGCAGGGAGGGAGGGGAGAAGATATTTTGAAAAGGGAAAAGCTATTTTTAAAAATCTATAAGCTAGATAAGGATTTGGAAGAACCTTGTACAAGCCACTCAATCGCTCTAGGCCTGTTTATTCCCCTATACAACAAACTCTATAAACCCCATGCTAATATTTTAAGATTTTCTATTTAGGGTCTAAGGTGTCCTGGCTAAAGTCTGTATGCATAGTTATTAAAACAGACAGATCAGTTGTGTTATTTAATACATGCTGCTTAACAGTCACAGGTCCTTGGGTTGAAAGGAAAGAGGTTAGTAGTTAAATCTATATCTTAATGGTAGCAGATCCACCAGAAATGACCCTCAGGTGATTAACTCAGAATTGCATCATATCAATCACTGAAATAACACAGGCAGCTGTGTTACCAAGTCGCTATTCTAGAAGTATGCTTAGGGGTAAATGCTATAATTTTACACCTAAAACAGTACCTGTCTAAACCAGATTAAGCTGTTTATCACAATTTGGAGCAGCTTGGAAAGAGGCAGCTTTGATGACAGTAACACCCAATAGTAATACACACTGTACGCAGCAACTACAGCCAGTAACTTCAGATCTACCTATACTAGAAGGCACTCTCTGGTTGCATAGGACACATGCACAGGTATTGGGTCTCTCATTCATCCTCTTAAATATTTCTGCATCTAATGATGACCAGAGACTGTGCTACTCTGCAGACACAGAAATTAACCACTTGGTACTCACAGCCCTGAAGGAGCTCTCGACCTGTTAGAGAGATACGTAAACACCTAACTGCAAGGCAGTGATAATCATTCCACAGATACTTACCAAAGTAGAAAGGGTGGAATAGGGCAAGTTTCACAATAGCACTATCTGAGCTAAAAAAAAAAAGTTAGCAAAGACTAAACTCTTTCCCCAAATATTAACTGAATTACATTTTAAGTAAGACTTTATACAGAATTCTACAAATCCAGTTCATGTCCTAAGCCCTTTATACTTGTGCTGCTTTGTTTGGGTCTCTTCATATGATAAAGAACAAAACTTCTGAAAGTGATACATGGAACTCATCTGAGAGAATCAAGACATCTCGTTAGTACCCCAATCTTCTTTAAAATATCAAAGCTACATTGTTAAAATGCTAATGTACTACTCTTACAAGCTATAAGTCACAACTGATTTTACCACAAGTTAATTTTATTTCATAGTCATTTTTCCAAAGATATTACCTCTCATCTACTACTAGAGATTAAAATAGTCCAAACTTACAGAACTACCACTAAATCATAATATAGTCATAGTCACAATACACAGTTATTTTCAAATGTTGATATACTTCTAGAAGGGCTGGGATTGTCACCAGCCCTAAAGGGTCATCAGCCATAACAGCATATGCACAGGCTAATTTAAACATGTAATGCAAATTGTGAGCCAGGTTAGATAAAACTAGAAAGCAAAAACAGGATTCCCAATTTCAGTTCCTTGCAGCCTTAGTGGGTTTCCATGGAATATCTCAAAACTTCCTTTACCCCGAAAAATACAAGAAAGCTTTTCCACCATGGTCTCGTAATATTCACCGATCTATTCAATACTCAAGAACCATCTCCCTGCACAATACTTTCAGAGCAAATAATCAGAAATTGACTCTCAATCTGCTTACAAAGTGAGCTATTCTGGGCTGTTCCTATACCATGTAAGCCATGAAACAGTAAGTTTTTGTTGTGGTGGTTCTTTCATATTATTCTGAGACAAAAATAGAGAAAAAATTAGTATGTAAATTTTAGTCACTGAGGATATTAAAAACAGGCATCAGAAATGACCTCCTCAACCCTGCTTTTAGTCAACACTTAAGTCAGTAACTTGGATGAAGACAGAGAAAGCAGGCTGATCAAACTTGTTGCGTCTAATAATGGGTAGCAGGTTCGATAACAGAACCCAGATCCTAAAAGGTTACAGGCTGGAACATCAGGCCCTGATTCTGTTCATTTGTTTATTTATTCATTCATTCATTCACCAAAGTTTAGTATACAGCTACTGCTAGGCATATTGTGTTAGATGCTGCAGACGGAAATAATAATAAAAACACAGTGTTTGCTCTCAAAGTATATACATTCCAAGGGCAACAGAGAGGAACACAAATTAAGTGGAATGATATGCCTTAGTTATCCAGGTAGATGACACGAGAGTATGGGGAAGAAAGAATGGTCCAGAAAGGCTTCACAGAAGAAGAGGTGATTCTTGAGCTGAAAGAAGCTGAAACACATCAGAGATGACAGAAAAGAGGGGTCCTTCTAGAGAGATAAAACTGTGTGCATACTCATATAGAGAGGCATATATAACTCACAGATGTTTAGGGGTACAATTAATGGTAGTTCAGTAGGGCTAGAGCACAGGTTCTATGGGGATGGTGGGTGGGTGGGTGGGACGGAGGGAGGGAGGAAAAGCTTGGGGAGTAAGCAAGCAAAAATCAGAATCATTCAAACATTTATTAAGTGCCTACTATGTACCAAGTACTAAAAATATGCAAGGTATACATTTAGAATCAAGGTATACATTTAGAATCAATTATATCAAATAAAGGCATGTAAGATGTAGCACAGCAGAAGCACTTGTAAAATACACTTAAGGGTTGGTTGATACTAAACTCAAATGAAGAGTTGACAGCATAAAAGAGCTGCCAAAATCACTGGTATGCATTAATACGTGTACTCAGTGTCTAAAGCAAAGAAGCTGACAGATGATTCCAAACCACTGTTTACTCAAGATATCTAGAATATAATGGTCCATTCTGGGAACCCCATCGAGATAGACAAAAAATTTTAAAGGTTGGGAACAAAGTGAAAGGGATGGTAAGAGAAATGAAAACTATGTTTTAAAAAGTAACATTTCATAAAACTAAACAGGTTTAACCAGGAGAAAAGATCTAAGGATCTTTAAAGGATTTTTAAGATTCTCTTAACTCCAAGATTCTATAGCTTGACGACAAAGCATAAATTTTAAAAGCTTATTTATGGTGATTCAAAAGTTTTATTCACGCCATCACTGTCACCAATAAAATACACAGTGTGCCTATGATGAGTAGGATGCAGTGCTAGACAGTGAGAAGAGGAAGATGGATAGGATGTTGAATCCTTTGCAGAATTCAAAAGTACTAAAATCCAAGTACGCATTTACTTTTAAAGACCAGAGACTAGAGTACAAAAGACAGATCTATAAACAGATATATAGCAAGGTTAAATTGTAATAAGTGCCTAAAGATCAATACAGATAGTTACATTTTTGTTTAAAAGAAAACTATACAGTTTAGTCCCTCTGGTTTTATCATTAATCTATATGTAAACTGGTAAATGGGGGTGGGGGGGGAATGGGGTAGCAATTGAAAAGTCTGAACCTACATAACTTTACTATTAGGGATATCCTGATATAAATTTGTTAAGAGCCCTAGCTCTGACATCAGATTGCCTGAGGTTAAATTCTAGCTACATCACTTACTAACCACATAATCTTGGGCAACCCAATTGTACCTCTGAGCTTCAGTCTTCTCTCTGTAAAGATAGAGGAGTGAGAAACTACCGGTTTTAAATTCCCACTGTAAAATTAATTCCTTAAAACAGAATTACACAAAAATGTACAAAATTAGAGATGACCTAGAATAACTGGCTATGATGAAACCAAAAGGAAATCAAAGTAATCAACATTTATGTGGAAGGCATATTATTATATACAGATTCTTGTAAGCTTCCATTAATGCCTGAGAAGTAGACATTATCCCTATTCTACAAGAAAATGGGTATCAGCGTTCAAGGAACTTGTCTAAGGACACCTTGCTCAAAATCGGTAGACTCTGGAGTCAATCCAACTCCAAAACTCTTTCTTTTTTAATCCTAGACCACACTACCTCCCAAAATCGGTAACCAAATTTCTAACACCTATCTAGGACATACACTTGTGCACACATGTGGATGGACACAGGAACTAGAGGGACAGACAGGGAGATGTTTGAATATTTATGACCAGGGAAGTCACTAGTCTGATAAAGCCTAATAGAGGCACCCAGCCCTCATGCCAGACTGAAACCCTCTGGCTGCTGGATCACAAGGAATGTGCTGGAAGACAACCAGCCATCTTGGGGGAGGTCCAAGGACAGCCAGAGCAAAGAGAAGTGGGAACAAGGGCTTGGGGCAGTCTTTCAAACTTCTAACAATCAGTATGGCCTCACCAGTGCATACTAGCTGGATGTGAGCATGCAAGCATGCATTTTTTAAAAAGTTACGGTCAGAATTACAGGACTGTGGCCTCCACATTTCAATCCAGGCATATTAACAACGACTCATTACCAAGTGACTCCATGCACTGCCACCAGCAACATCATCTAGGAGAGAAAAGCAAAGACCCAACAAAGGCCTCCCCAGAGGCTACTCTCTGCCAGAGCTGACTCTGATCTCAATAGAACTCACTGCCTTTGATCTAGCCAGTCCCGCTCAAATGTATCAGGCTCCTTTTTGCCCTTTCTCAGAAACAAGAGGGTAGCAGGAAAGGAAAGCAAAGAAGAAAGGCAAAGGGAAAAGCAGCACAAACAAAAAGATTCAGTGTTCACTGCAGACCTCCAAAAGAAACCACCCCTGGCACGTTTCAAAAACCACTGTATTCTACCACTCTGCGCAACTCAGTCTTGGCTGCAACTTAAACTACTGATGTCCTAACAGGGTGGATCTGTAAGACCCAGAAAGAAACACTACAGGGACTGAAATCAGTCAGTCTGGTTAAGACCAGACATTTGGGGGAAAGTAGGGCAAGCAAGCCTCAATTCTTCCTAGGTTCTATGCTCATCATCCTTTCCCCCTTCTTCTCATAAACAATGTCAAAACAGTAATGATTTCTAGTTAATTCGTTCATCAAATTAGGAAATATTTATATCCCTATTCCCTCAAATAATTTCTTCTGTCCCATTCTCCCTCTCTACTTTTTCTGGAACTTCAACTGCATGCATATTATAAATCTTTTTTAAACTGTCCCACAGGGCTCTGGGGTTCTGTTCATTTTTGTTTCAATCATTTGTCTTTCTGTTCTTCAGATTAGGCAATTCTTATTGATCTAAAAGTTCAGTGATTCTTTTCTCTGTCCTCTCCGTTAAATTTAACCTGTAAAGTTTTTATTTCAGATAGTTTTCCTTTTTTTATAGTTTCTATTTCTGTACTGAGATTCTGTAGTTTTTTCATTACAAGCAGATCTCCCTGTACATAACTAAGTATAAATAATAGCTGCTTAAAAATCCTTATCCCCTAAATCCAACATTTGGGTCATCCTGGGATCAATCTCCGTTGATTAGATTTCTTTTGCGAAAGGGTCACCTTTTCCTGTTTCTTCATATTTTGAGTAATTTTAGATTGTATCCTGGATATTGTGGAGACTCTGGATTATTTTATTCCTCTAAATAATCTCGATTTTTGTTGTTTGTTTTAGCAGGCAGTTAATTGAACTCAGACAGCAAACTTCTGTCTCTTGGATAGCAACTCCAATCTCCAGTTTAAGCCTTAGCTTGGATCCCCTATGTTCCTTCATGTTCAATGGCTGTGATTGCCCTGAACTGTGTCTTCTGGTGATAACAAGCCATAAATATAAATACTGGGGGTTTCCTATGGACTTAAAAATGAGAAATTCACCCAGTGATTGACTGCCGGGTCCCTTCCTCCACGTATCAACTGCCCTCCAGAATCCACTTTGTTGGTTACTCTCTAGTACTTTTAATATTGTTGTTTTTGTATTTTATCCAGAATTTATAGTTGGTAAATTATGACAGGCTAAGTGAACCTGGAATTCATGCCAGATTTACACTGGAATGCAGTTTAACAAAAAGAGTGGGAAAGTCAATAATTTTATTTCATTTATGGAAATTATCAAAGTAAAATTTTGGTTCAGATTTCTTTGTGAGAAAGAAGAAGTACACACCACCTGTAAAGAAGCACTGAGTAAATATAGTAAGACTGGACATCTATACAAGCTTCTCTCCAAAGGGACTCAGAAACAATGCTACTCTAAACTGTCATGTGCAAATGATGTAAGAAAGGCTGTATTGAAAGCAAAAACAAAAAACAAAAAAACACCAACAGGAGAAGAACCACCATAGTTAAAGAAAACAGGAGCAGAGGGACTTCCCTGGTGGTCCAGTGGTTCTTAAGAATCCACACTTCCACTGCTGGGACATGGGTTCGATCCCTGGTCGGGAACTAAGATCCCACATGCAGTGCAGCATGGCCAAAAAAACCAAAAAAAACAAAAAACAGGAGTAGTAAGTAAACTAAGTTAACAGGAAGAAGGAGACAAAATATTTAAAATGAAAAAACAGTAACTCAAAAAGAAGCATGAGGAATTTACGTGGCAAAGATCCTAAAAGACATTTATAAGGTTACAAATATCACTATATTATTTAATTCATATGCTCAAAACTTTTGGATGTTAACAATGTCTTAGCACTTGTACTACATGCTGAGGACAGAGGTGAAAATATATATAATCCTGTTCTCACAGAGCTTAAAATCTAGTGAAAAAGACAAGAAAGCAGACATTTAATACAATAAGATAGATAAGATACAATGGAAGGATATTAGTTCTCATGCTTTCATAACAAACTACCACAAACTTAGTGCCTTAAAACAACAACAAAAAAATTTATTTTACAATTCTGTAGGTTAGAAATCTAAAAACATGGATCTCACTGGGCTAAAAACCAAAGTGTCAGTAGGACTGCATTCCTTTCTGGAGGGTCTCAGGGAAAATGTTTCCCTATCATTTTTTGCAGCTTCTGGTGGGCACCTGCATCTCTTGGCTGTGGCCCTTTTCTCCACCTTCAAAGTCAACAACATTGAACTTCTCTGACCCTTTTTCACCCTCCCCCTCACTGGTGCTCGCTCTCACTCGCACTCTTTCCCTCTCCCTCTTCCCCCCCCCACAACCCCCCAACCCCGTCCCTCTACCCACCCCCCCATCACAGCCAGGAAAGGTTCTCTGCTTTTAAGGACTCCTGTAAGGTTAGACTGGCCCACCTGGATAATTCCAAGTAATCTCCCCACCTCAAGGTCCTTAATCATATCTGCAATGTCCTTTTTGCCATGTAAGGTAACTTACTCATACAGAGATAAAGATGTGGACATCTTTGAGGGGACATTAGTCTGTCTACCACAGGAAGTATCATAAAAGGTTCAATAAACATGAAGCAGGTGAGGTATTTCTGGCCAACACGGGGTGACACGGTTCATGAACAGTGACACAAGTGAACTCAGCTGTATTTTGTAAGAACTTATAATCATGCTAAGGTAAAATGCAGGGTAAGCTATGTGAGGGGCTGTGTACTCTCCAGCAGAACGAATAGCATGTGCAAATGCGTATGCATATAAAATTTCACACAATATTCAGATAACTGCTAGAAGTTTGGTGGCAAAAGTTTGGTGACAGAGAGAGAGAGTGTGTGTGTTTGTGTGTGTGTGTGTGTGTGTGTGTGTGTGAGAGAGAGAGAGAGAGAGACAGAGAGACAGGAGATAAGACCAGAAAGCTAAGAAGGAACTGTTAAGGAATGTAGACTTTACTCTAGAGGCAATTAGAGTAATGGTTACTCTAGAAACCATTAAGGTCTGTAAGCATTAAAACAGCACAATATGTATGCCCAAGAACGTAATTTCTGGCCATGATGAAGAGACTTGAAGAGGTAAGTCTGTAAGTAGGAAGATGAGAGGCTATTGTGATTGTCCTGATAAAAACTAGTGAGTTTAAATATGGTAATTAAGGATGGAGAGGAGAAAACAGATCTGCAAAAGGCAGCCTAGCTAGAATTTAGTGATCAGATACCCTTGGGAGTGAAGACTAAGTAGGAATCTAGAAAGATTTTTACCTTGACTATCTAGATGATGGTACTACTGGGAAAAAACAGATGAGCATGTGGTAATTTTAGGGGAATATAATGAGTTAAATTCTAGGTATGCTGGTTTTGAGGTATCCTTGATATAGACAAGAATAATAGCTATTGACAATGAGCAAAAGAAAGATGGATACATGGACCTGAAGTTCATGAGAAATAAGTTCCCATAAATTTAGGAATCATTAGCATATAAGTAACAGTTTATGTCACAGTAGACATGAAATCACGTAGACAAGTATATTCAGAAAAGTAGGACCCAACCCAACACCCTAAGGAAAACAAATATTAGAAAGAAGCCGGAGAGTCTGGAGAAGCAAGAGAGGATGGTGTGATAGAAGCCATTAAGAGGAGACTATTCTAGCAACATAGCAAGATTGATGCTTATAATAAAATAATGGCCCTGAATCATTAAGGAAAATTTAAGCTATTAAGCAATCTACTACAGTACATAACGCTTTTCAGAAAAAAACTGTCCAAAATGCTTAAAATAAAGTAGTTTTGAGGGGAAAACCTATCAGTTCTAGAAATTACCAACTATTCAAAATGATTTCCCCAAGTTTCAAGGCAGCAGAAATCTGGTTTCTGCTGTGCATATTACATACTTAAAAATCAAACAAGTATTTTTAAAAATACTTGAATCTACAAGGATTTTATTTATGAAAAAAAAAAATCTGGAAACAACTTATTTAACATTAGGAAAATGATTAAGGTTATTTAAAACCATAAGAAGAACTTAATAGCATGTACAAATGCTTATAATGTAAAGTGATAAAAATCAGAATATAGACATGTAGCTCTCTCATACATAGTAAGGAGGGAGGGAACAGACTCAAATGTTCAGTGATTATTCCTGGAAGGTTCAATTATGGGTAATTTTTATTTTTTCTACTTTATATTCTAAGATTTCCACAATGAGTTCTACGTATTCCAGAATTTCCATAATGAGCAAAAATCAGGATAAAGGGGATACTTACTTTTAAGGAATACTTAAAAGTTATTTTCCTCAAAACTGCTTAAGGCAGATGCCTCATCCCTTAAAGGGACCTACTCTCTATTTGGCAAACATTCAAATCTCTTTTCTTGACCCCTTGGCTTAGAAAAGTCAAATTCACGGCAATTAAGTAATGTAGATACAACTCAAAGTCACCCTCCACCAAGGGCTAGAGTTCTGTGAAGTTCTGCTGGAGTATGTGAAGACACCGTAAATGGAAGAGCCTAAAATAAAGGCAAATCATTTTGTTACCATACAACAGATGTCTGCATCGGACAAGGCTTGATGAAAACAGCTGTTCCAAGTAGAGGGTGACATACAGATCACCACAAGGAGTCAAAGGCTACAACCAACACCATGGTGCTGAGACAGGCAACCTCCACCTGCGTCAACTATGGCTCCAACTCTGCACACTGATGAAAGGATTCAGCCCACTGCTTCCAAAAGAAAGGTAGGTCCTCCCCTAAAAAACTCAATGGCTCCCCTCACCCTTATTTTTTAAAAAGTCTTTGAAGGCCAAGAATGTATTTTCTTCCATTTCATATCCTCCAAAGCAGCTAGCACAGCACCACATCACGGCAGGCCCCCAACAGCAGTGAGAAAAATCACTTACTCTGGAAGTCAAATAGACCTAGATTCGAATTCTAGGTATGCCTCTTACTATTTCAGATAAGTTACTCTCAAAGACTGACAAAAACACGCAGATATCAAATAGATTACTTCTATGAAGTCTGGAGCAATTCATTTAATCTCTCTAAGCTTCTGGTCCCTTGTCAGTAAAAAGGGGATCATACCTTTCTCACAACATTGTTGGGAGGATTAAGCAAGCAAATATAAGTTGAATGCCTGGCATACAGTAGATAATAAATTGTAGTTATTATTGTTTTAAGTATTGAATGGACTGAGAAACATCTCCCCTGAGCCATAACCTCATGGAACTTTGAGGGAAGATTCACGAGCGCAACAAAAGCCCGTAGGCAATAGTTTTACTTGAGCCACTAGACTCATTGCAGGGAAAGAAAGCTGCCAACCTAAGCAGTAAGAAAACATAAAGTGAAGGCAGTGAGTCTCCTACAGACTCTGAGGCAGTGCAGTCCTGATTATTTGGATTCTGATTAAGAAGGAGTGGTCAGGATTAGTTTTCATCTCTAACACCTTATTAATAGTCACCTCCAACCCAAAGCAGAAAAACCTGTTTAACGAAAATGTTCAGTGTATACAGCCGAGTGACTAAACAATTAAACACTTCTGATTTTGTTTACAACAAGAAGGATGAACTTAACAACAGTTTAGAGTAGAAAGGCACAAAGGATATGAATCTTTACTCCACAAATGACCTGAAGTTGGGAAAAATGCCACGGACTACAAAAAGCCTTCTCGGGTTTTCTATGTTTGAGGCAAGACAAGGAAGGAAGATCTAAGACCCACTGCTCAGAGTGGTGGTGTACAAAAGGAAGTACATAAAGGAATTCCTTATCCATTCCAGTTCCTCCTTTTCTCCCAATCAGAATGAACTTTGGACTACAGGATAAAGCATAAACAACAGCAAAGAAAAAAATTAACAGCCCAAGACATGGAGACACTGTCAGAGTGTCTGACTTAAAGGAGTTTGTCCCAGGCTAGAAAGAGAGACTTCCCAAATCCTGAAAGATTATTTAAGAATAAAAGAGATGAAATATTCTGTAATAACCTATATGAGAAAAGAACCTGAAAAAGAATGAATATATATGTATAACTGAATCACTATGTTGTACACCTGAAACTAACATGACACTGTAAATCAACTATACTCCAATAAAATTAATTTAAAAAAAAAAGAATTAAAGAGATGGAGGATTAGAAAGGAACAACAGCAGCTTGCAGTAAGAAAGTAGATTCCATAAACTAATCTACTGAGTTTTATCTCAATATCAGACACAGATTGTTAAAGGGATGTTTTGTAAGCCTTAGAGAGGGAAGCAACAATCTAAAAACCCAGAATATAGCCACAATTAAGACACACCAGACAGTTCATGGTTTCTTTTGTTTTTTTTCCTTTTCAGTAACTTTTTTCATCCTAGGGATTGATAGTGTATCTGAATTTCAGCAAAACACCTGGCCAAATCTCCCATGATATTGCTGTGAACGAAGTGAAGAAATCTGTGTTGAGAGAACACAGTAGGCTCAGATTAAGCATAGAGTGACTAAAATTCTCCCTTCCCCAGCACATGATTCTGTCTGTGCTTCTAAAGCCACAGAATGTGCTTCCAGGTTAAAGCATGTTCTAGGAATTTGGGGAAACACTGTGGGAGGGGGAGAATATGGCCCATGGCCCACTGTTGCCATCTTAACCCTGTAATAGTTTTCAACAACAAAGCAAAACGAATAACTGATGAACATCTACAAGAAACAAGGTTTCTATTATAGGTAACTGCAACTCTTCACCATCGCACCTCTGTCCAATTCTGATGAGCACTTTACCAAGGGCTTGAAATATCTAACGATAAAATGATCCAATATACGGACTATCTGAGATTAATTAAGAACACTAATATATTGAAAGTTAAGACTGAAGATCCAAAAACCCTGAACAGCTAAAAGGGTGTATCAAGGAACTGCATGAGAGACCAAATGTACCAGGATGAAATTTAATATGGGTATAAATGAATCCTGCACTTCTACATCAAAACACCCAGAACTTACGTCAAAACACCCAAAGGAACAGAGAGAACCTGAGAGAAGAAACCTATCTTACTGGCATATGTAGAAAGAGACCTGTGACTCTGGTAACCAACAATCTTTCCTTTTGTCAATAAAATAAATTAAGGTTCTCAGGCCTAGGAAGGTAATAATCTGGCTCAATTTCTTGACAGCTGTTAAGAGCCCAAACAAGAAAGGCAAACTGAGCCTCAGAGAGTGTTAAGTGGGTTGACATAAAATAGTTATTAAATGCTAGGTCAAGATGGCAGCTCAAGGGTGCAGGGCTTCTCTTGGGGGTGATGACAATGTTCTAAAATCACTGTGATCCAGAAGCAAGAAGAACTACAATCCTGCAGCCAGTGAAACAAAAACCACATTCACAGAAAGAGAGACAAGATGAAAAGGCAGAGTGCTATGTACCAAATGAAGGAACAAGATAAAACCCCAGAAAAACAACTAAATGAAGTGGAGATAGGCAACCTTCCAGAAAAAGAATTCAGAATAATGATAGTGAAGATAATCCAGGACCTCGGAAAAAGAATGGAGGCAAAGATCCAGAAGATGCAAGAAATGTTTAACAAAAACCTAGAAGAATTAAAGGAGAAACAAACAGAGATGAACAATACAATAACTGAAATGAAAAATAAACTAAAAGGAATCAATAGCAGAATAACTGAGGCAGAAGAACGGATAAGTGACCTGGAAGACAGAATGGTGGAATTCACTGCTGCGGAACAGAATAAAGAAAAAAGAATGAAAAGAAATTAAGACAGCCTAAGAGACCTCTGGGACAACATTAAATGCAACAATATTCGCATTATAGGGGTCCCAGAAGGAGAAGAGAGAAAGGACCAGAGAAAATATTTGAAGAGATTATAGTTGAAAACTTCCCTAACATGCGAAAGAAAACAGCCACCCAAGTCCAGGAAGCGCAGAGAGTCCCATACAGGATAAACCCAAGGAGAAACACGCTGAGACAGACAGTAATCAAATTGGCAAAAATTAAAGACAAAGAAAAATTATTGAAAGCAGCAAGGGAAAAATGACAAACAACATACAAGGGAACTCCCATAAGGTTAACAGCTGATTTCTCAGCAAAAACTCTACAAGCCAGAAGGGAGTGGCATGATATACTTAAAGTGATGAAAGGGAAGAGCTTACAACCAAGATTACTCTACCCAGCAAGGATCTCATTCAGATTCGATGGAGAAATCAAAAGCTTTACAGATAAGCAAAAGCTAAGAGAATTCAACACCACCAAACCAGCTCTACAACAAATGCTAAAGGAACTTCTCTAAGTGGAAAACACAAGAGAAGAAAAGGACTTACAAAAACAAACCCAAAACAATTAAGAAAATGAAAATAGGAACATACATATGGGTAATTACCTTAAACGTGAATGGATTAAATGCTCCAACCAAAAGACACAGGCTTGCAGAATGGATACAAAAACAAGACCCATATATATGCTGACTACAAGAGACCCACTTCAGAACTAGTGACACATACAGACTGAAAGTGAGGGGGTGGAAAAAGATATTCCATGCAAAAGGAAACCGAAAGCTGGAGTAGCAATACTCACATCAGATAAAATAGACTTTAAAATAAAGAATGTTACAAGAGACAAGGAAGGACACTACATAATGATCAAGGGATCAATCCAAGAAGAAGACATAACAATGATAAATATATATTCACCCAACATAGGAGCACCTCAATATATAAGGCAACTACTAATAGCTCTAAAAGAGGAAATCGACAGTAACACAATAATAGTGGGGGACATTAACACCTCACTAACACCAATGGACAGATCATCCAAACAGAAAATTAAAAAGGAAACACAAGCTTTAAACGACACAATAGACCAGATAGATTTAATTGATACTTATAGGACATTCCATCCAAAAACAGCAGATTACACTTTCTTCTCAAGTGCGTATGGAACATTCTCCAGAATAGATCACAGCTTGGGTCACAAATCAAGCCTCAGTAAATTTAAGAAAATTGAAATCATATCAAGCATCTTTTCTGAACACAACGCTATGAGATTAGAAATGAATTACAGGGAAAGAAACATAAAAAACACAAACACATGGAGGCTAAACAATACGTTACTAAATAACCAAGAAATCACTGAAGAAATCAAAGAGGAAATCAAAAAATACCTAGAGATAAATGACAATGAAAACACGACGATCCAAAACCTATGGGATGCAGCAAAAGCAGTTCTAAGAGGGAAATTTACAGCTATACAAGCCTACGTCAAGAAACAAGAAAAATCTCAAATAAACAACCTAACCTTACACCTACAGGAACTAGAGAAAGAAGAACAAACAAAACCCAAAGTTAGTAGAAGGGAAGAAATCATAAAGATCAGAGCAGAAATAAATGAAATAGAAACAAAGAAAACAATAGCAAAGATCAATAAAACTAAAAGCTGGTTCTTTGAGAAGATAAACAAAATGGATAAACCATTAGCCAGACTCATCAAGAAAAAGAGGGAGAGGACTCAAATCAATAAAATGAGAAGTGAAAAAGGAAAAGTTACAACAGGCACCACAGAAATACAAAGCATCCTAAGAGCCTACTACAAGCAACTCTATGCCAATAAAATGCACAACCTGGAAGAAATGGACAAATTCTTAGAAAGGTATAACCTTCCAAGACTGAACCAGGAAGAAATAGAAAGTATGAACAGACCAATCACAATCACTGAAATTGAAACTGTGATTAAAAATCTTCCAACAAACAAAAGTCCAGGACCAGATGGCTTCACAGGTGAATTCTACCAAACATTTAGAGAAGAGCTAACACCCATCCTTCTCAAAACTCTTCCAAAAAATTGCAGAGGAAGGAACACTCCCAAACTCATTCTATGAGGCCACCATCACCCTGATACCAAAAGCAGACAAAGATACTACAAAAAAAGAAAATTACAGACCAATATCACTGATGAATATAGATGCAAAAATCCTCAACAAAATACTAGCAAACAGAATCCAACAACACATTAAAAGGATCATACACTATGATCAAGTGGGATTTATCCCAGGGATGCAAGGATTCTTCAGTATACGCAAATCAATCACTGTGATACACCATATTAACAAATTGAAGAATAAAAACCATATGATCACCTCAATAGATGCAGAAAAAGCTTCTGACAAAATTTAACACCCATTTATGGTAAAAAACTGTCCAGAAAGTGGGCATAGAGGAAACCTACCTCAACATAATGAAGGCCATATATGACAAACCCACAGAAAACATCATTCTCAATGGTGAAAAACTGAAAGCATTTCCTCTAAGATCAGGAACAAGACAAGGATGTCCACTCTCACCACTATTATTCACCATAGTTTTGGAAGTCCTAGCCATGGCAATCAGAGAAGAAAAAGAAATAAAATACAAATTGGAAAAGCAGAAGTAGAACTGTCACTGTTTGCAGATGACATGATACTATACATAGAGAATCCTAAAGATGCCACCAGAAAACTACTAGAGCTAATCAATGAATTTGGTAAAGTTGCAGGATACAAAATTAATGCACAGAAATCTCTTGCATTCCTATACACTAATGATGAAAAATCTGAAAGAGAAATTAAGGAAACACTCCCATTTACCACTGCAACAAAAAGAATAAAATACCTAGGAATAAACCTACCTAGGGAGACAAAAGACCTGTATGCAGAAAACTATAAGACACTGATGAAAGAAATTAAAGATGATACCAACAGATGGAGAGATATACCATGTTCTTGGATTGGAAGAATCAACACTGTGAAAATGACTATACTACCCAAAGCAATCTACAGATTCAATGCAATCCCTATCAAATTACCAATGGCATTTTTTACGGAGCTAGAACAAATCATCTTAAAATTTGTATGGAGAGACAAAAGACCCCAAATAGCCAAAGCAGTCTTGAGGGAATAAAACGGAGCTGGAGGAATCAGACTCCCTGACTTCAGACAAAGCTACAGTAATCAAGACAATATGGTACTGGCTCAAAAACAGAAACACAGATCAATGGAACAAGATAGAAAGCCCAGAGATAAACCCACACACCTATGGTCAACTAATCTATGACAAAGGAGGCAAGGATATACAATGGAAAAAAGACAGTCTCTTCAATAAGTGGTGCTGGGAAAACTGGACAGCTACATGTAAAAGAATGAAATTAGAACACTCCCTAACACCATACACAAAAATAAACTCAAAATGGATTAGAGACCTAAATGTAAGACTGGACACTATAAAACTCTTAGAGGAAAACAAAGGAAGAACACTCTTTGACATAAATCACAGGAAGATCTTTTTTGATCCACCTCCTAGAGTAATGGAAATAAAAACAAAAATAAACAAATGGGACCTAATGAAACTTCAAAGCTTTTGCACAGCAAAGGAAACCATAAACAAGACGAAAAGACAACCCTCAGAATGGGAGAAAATATTTGCAAACAAATCAACGGACAAAGGATTAATCTCCAAAATATATAAACAGCTCATGCAGCTCAATATTAAAAAAAAAAAAAACCCAATCCAAAAATGGGCAGAAGACCTAAATAGACATTTCTCCAAAGAAGACATACAGATGGCCAAGAAGCACATGAAAAGCTGCTCAACATCACTAATATTAGAGAAATGCAAGTCAAAACTACAATGAGGTATCACCTCACACCAGTCAGAATGGGCATAATCAGAAAATCTACAGACAACAAATGCTGGAGAGGGTGTGGAGAAAAGGGAACCCTCTTGCACTGTTGGTGGGAATGTAAATTGATACAGCCACTATGGAGAACAGTATGGAGGTTCCTTAAAAAACTAAAAACAGAATTACCATATGATCCAGCAATCCCACTACTGGGCATATACCCAGGGAAAACCATAATTCAAAAAGACACATGCACCCCAATGTTCATTGCAGCACTATTTACAATAGCCAGGTCATGGAAGCAACCTAAATGCCCATCGACAGATGAAAGGATAAAGAAGATGTGGTACATATATACAATGGAATATTACTCAGCCATAAAAAGGAACGCAATTGGGTCATTTGTTGAGACGTGGATGGATCTAGCAACTGTCATACAGAGTGAAGTAAGTCAGAAAGAGAAAAACGAATATCGTATACTAACGCATATATGTGGAACCTAGAAAAATGGTACAGATGAACCAGTTTGCAGGGCAGAAAATGAGACACAGGTGTAGAGAACAAACGTATGGACACCAAGGGGGGAAAGTGGTGGGGGGTGGGGGTGGTGGTGGGATGAACTGGGCGATTGGGATTGACATGTATACACTGATGTGTATAAAATTGATGACTAATAAGAACCTGCTGTATAAAATAATAAAATTAAATTAAAAATTAAAAAAATAATAAAATAAAATCACTGTGATGACTGTTACAAAACTCTGTGAATATACTAAAAGCCACAGACTTGTACATTTTAAAAGAGTGAATTACATGGTATATGAATTACATCTCAATAAAGCTGCTTAAAAGAGAGTTGAGAATCAAACCCAGGTCCATACCCTTTCCATTTTATTGAAGAGCTCTCTTTTTGTTTTAATCTATTATTTTAAAAAGCAAATCTGAGGTTCTGTCATTTTCTGACTATACACCTCCTTTTTTGGCTTAACCCATTCCCCATTCCTTCCTTAAAGTTCAGAAAGCAGGATAAAGAACATTAAGTCCTGTCAAGTAGCACAAAACCCAATGAAGTCACGGAAACTATGGCTCAAGTCTTCCCACACGTTGTTTATCCAGTGTTCACTTTGCTCCAAACAAAAAAGGAATCTCATTTACCTGACTTGCATTTCCAACAGTATGACACCGTCCACATTCCACAATAACATTATCCAACAGATCCAACACACAGCTTCAACGTAAGACACTCTGCATGATGGCATCAGTCCATACCACTCCCCAACTCCACCTCTCTGTCCTCATTACAGAATCAGGGTTATTTCTATCCAAGTCTCACTCTTTTACATATTAGAATGCTACTTCTGTGACCACTAATTAACTAAAGCTCACATATTCATTTAACATATAATTACACAGCTCCTACTACCTGCTAGGAGACTTACCAGGTATTGTGGAGACAATGCTGAGTCCTCTGATGGTTTAATCTGTGCTCTCAGAGGGCTTAGAGTCTAGCGAGGGACAAAATCAAGTAATCACATAAACAGAGAAGTGCAACAATATTGCAAAGATGAGGTACATGATATTATGAAAACAAATAATAAGGAGATTTTACCTCTTTGGAGAAAGTCAAGAAAAAGCTTCCTTCAGAAATGAATTTTTGGGCTGAGAGCTAAGAAACAAATAAAAAAGAGAAGAATCTTTCAGGTACACAGACCCTAGCAAAAGAGTAAATATGACAGATTAAAAGAAATCAAACATGAGTAGAGCAGAGAGAATGGGGGGAATATGGTGTGAAATGAGGCTGGAAAAGAGTGTAGGGGCCAGACCACTTGGGGCCTACTATCAACTATTTCGGTCTTTATTTTAAAAGTAAGGGTCATGATTAGATTTTTATTTTAAAAGGCTCACTTGTTCATGTAATGGACAACAGAGTGAAAGAAGGCAGGAAGTCGATACAGAGATTCCAGCTAGAAAGCTGTGGCAATAATTCAGGTAAGAAGGAACAGCTAGGGCTAGGGTGAGAGTGATAAAGATGGAAAAAGGCGGTAGATGACAGATATCTGGATATTAAACACAACAAGATCTGTTGATAAATGTCATGAAAATAGGGAGTAAGAAAAAGGGAGTATCAAGGATGATTTCTAGATTTCTGCCTCCCATGCAATAGACTGACAGTGATGCCGTTTATTGAGTGGAAAAGAGAGAATCATGAATTCATGTGGGCCTGTCTTTTTCCCCAGCAAGACTTTCGCTTCTATGATAGTTACACAGTGGATCCCCAAATACTAATTAACTGACTAATGGTATATGCTGGCAACAGCCCTATGTAAGTGATATCCCCTTTTGAGTCAATATTCTGAAAAATTCTAGCTGAGCAATAGAAAAGAGTTTTCATGAAAACTACTTTAAAACTGAGCTAAAGTCGAATGGCTATCACACTTTCCAATTTAAAAGGTACACCTCACAAAAGCACACTCCAAAATACTAAGCATATTCCCCTAAAACACCAGAGAGCTGTAAAGTGTCGTATGCTAGATGGAGTTCTGCTGCCAGCACTCAACTTCTTTCCCAAAAACCTTCTTCTCTCCTGCACTAAATAATCAAGCTACAATGACATTCTCTAATAAAATTATAAAACACTAATTATTTTAGTTCCATGTTTAAATGTCCTTTTTATTTCCTACACTTATTGCTAGGATACACTCAAACTTTTGAGTCCTGTTTCTAGGAATGACATTATCAGAGTTAAATGGAAATGTTGATAATAAAGATCCAGTTCCTTTTCTCTTATAGGGAAGGAAAATGAGACCCTAAGAGGTAACTTGTTCAGAGGTAGAACTGGATGGGACTCAAACCCTGACCACCAAATCCCCTCACACTACCAAGGCAAGTTTATCCAACATAAAATATTTTTTACTTAATTGGCCCCCTCTGAAAATTTCTAATGATTACAGCAGCTGACTGGAGGATTAGAAATACAAAGTTCAATGAATTGCAGCTCATCTTCAAGCCCCAATACAGCCCATGCAGCACGGACAGCAGCATCCACACTGATATGAGTAGAATGAGGTAGGAGGAGAAGAAAGCAACAGACTCAAAATCTATTATTGCTATGGCTACACTTCCTATCTCATCTACAACCAAAAGGGGCACAAAGCTGCTCTAACTTCCCCCAAAAACAAAGCAAGCAAAAAGAGGAAAAGAAATTCAAATCAACTTCTGCTCATTAGTTTTAAAGTTACTACTAGCAAAGGGAAAGATCTGGGGAGAATAATTTTTAACTATGAGTTACTGGACTCTGAATGTACCAAATTACTATCTGGAAACATTTAGGACAGATATCAGAGTATATGATAATAATAGCTAATAACTATAACTTGAGCTTATGACATACCAAGTTCTGTTATAAGGGTTTTAAAATAAGAAATAATTTAATCCTCACAATAACCACTTTATCTCAGCTTTACAAAAGAGGCAATGGAGCAAGAGAGGTTGAACACACTGTCCAAGGTCACGCACCTAGTAAGTGGACAGCTAGTAAGGACAGAGAAAGGTTTAGGGCCCAGGCATTCTGGCTCTAGAATTTATGCTCTTATTTACCATGCAGTACTGCCTCTCAGAGTATACACTGTGAAACCCAAATATTTATGCTGTCATATATTTATACAATGTTTAATGATACGATGGATTTTAAGTTAAATTCTCTTCATCAGAGCCCAGCTCTCTAGGAAGGGCTGGGCAAAGTGGGGAGGAAGAAAAGGCATGTTTACCTGGCCAGACAACCTAGGCAACTTACTACCCCCAGGCAGCCCTCACATCCAACAAATATTTTTCCATCCCGATTCCCTCAGTTTCAACTATCACGTATATGCAGATTGCTCTTGACATTGACTCTCTAGCTCTAACTTCTTTCCTAAAGCTCCATACCCTCCTAATTGCCAACTGCCTGCTAGACATCCTATTCTCCATGGATGTTCTGTACCAAACCCATCTCCTATACCCTCATTCTCTGTCCTTCATCCTCATTAATGGTCTCACCTCAAGCTCTCATGCAATGATTTCCTTCCCCTTTACCCCCTACGTTGTATCTCAACAAATTCTGCTATTTTACCTCTACAATGTCTCTCTAACCGTTCCTACTACCCAAGTCCTCATCCTCCCTCTTGGACTATATAGCTTCCCTACTGTTCTCCCTGCCACTAACCATAACCTCCACATTATCACAAGGCTCAACTTCCCCACGGTTTGATTATGATTTGTGTGTCGATTCTCTGATCAAATCCTCCCTCCCAAGGATCCCTTGCTTTCTTCACGATAAGGTCAAACTCCCTAGGCCCAAATTACATCAATATCTTTATAACCTGCTGCCGTCACAACTCTAGCAATACCAGGCTGCTCTCAACAACCACAGCACTTCTACAACTAAGTAAAATACATCAAAAGAAAAACTTCAGGTACAGTGCCATTACGATGAGACAACATTGGATAAATAATCTTTGGCTCTCTCTGTCCCTGCCTGAACTTTATTAATTTAATTATAAACTGGCTTTTCTCACAGTTGATAAAATCTTTCAACCCAAGTCAGTCTATAAGTAAGTACTACAATAAAGGTAAATCATAGTACTATGGGAGCCCAAAGGAAGATGTAATTAAATGAATTTTTATCAGGGCACACTTCTATATAAACTACCTCCATAATATGATAAGCAGATAGGAAAATAGAATTTAATGACATTTCAGGACACAGACTATCTTAAATAACAAATTTCCTGCATCAATGATCACTAAAAATCCTAAGATATATCAGTTTACCTTTCTGTCTCCAAAATTAGAGCACATCAATCAGTTTTCTCTAGGCTGACTCTCAGGGGTGTCATCATAACCTATAACTTCCACTGTGAGCTCTAGAAATGCAGGTTTAGAGACAAGTGCCTTTCAGTGGTGGTAAAGTGCCAAGTTGTTTACCATTTTCTTTGGTGTTTC
The DNA here is from genome assembly GCF_009873245.2 of Balaenoptera musculus. Lineage (NCBI taxonomy): Eukaryota > Metazoa > Chordata > Mammalia > Artiodactyla > Balaenopteridae > Balaenoptera > Balaenoptera musculus. The sequence goes on from NC_045786.1 coordinate 42,071,694, forward strand.
AAGGACCTCAAAAACAAGGCCCAGGGCTTCCCTGGTGGCGCAGTGGTTGAGAGTCTGCCTGCCAATGTAGGGGACACGGGTTCGAGCCCTGGACCGGGAAGATCCCACATGCTGCGGAGCTACTGGGCCCGTGAGCCACAGCTACTGAGCCTGCGCATCTGGAGCCTGTGCTCCGCAACAAGAGAGGCCACGACAGTGAGAGGCCCGCACACCGCGATGAGGAGTGGCCCCCGCTCGCCGCAACTAGAGAGGGCCCTCGCACAGAAACGAAGACCCAACACAGCCAAAAAATAAATAAAGAAATAAAGAAGCTTTCATTTAAAAAAAAAAAACAAGGCCCACAAACTATGCTGAGCATTCATTAAAACTATCCAACATCTTTAAAAAATGTAAATAACCTCAAAAGAGGCTCATTCCAAAGAACTATTTTGATCAGATAACTTCCCAGTACTTATCGGAGACCAGAGGATAAGGGTTTTTTGGTTGAGTAAGCATATGGAGGGCGAGGGAAAAGAAGGGAAGAGTTCATTTAAAGTCTCAAATACTCTAAGAGAAGACAAGACATTAAATGGGAAACCGGTATGCGTGATGCTGTGCAAATTCTCTCTACCTTCATTTCCTCAGCTGTGAAACAGTTTTCCAAACAGCTGATGATTGTACCATATGAAGAGTTAACTATTCTGTGGTAACAGAATACCCCAGGGCAAAGGGGCTGGGAGAGAAAGCCTCCGGGAAGCAAGAGGTCCAAAATGGAAAGTAGAAGGCCACCCAGAACAAAATCCACTCACCAGGAAGTGCTGCTGGAATCCTGGTGTTAACCTCAGTAAATTTAACTGAATTGTAATACCTTTCCCACAAAGCCTACGTGGCCATGTCTTCTGAAAAAATTAAAAACTGATTCTGTATTTCCCCTCAGACATCCTGAAAGGGTAGTGTTTTGTCTGTTGGTATTTCACTCAACCACTAACAGCTTCTCTTTCCAATTTTTCTGAACACGTGAAAAGCAAAAATATCAATGCAAAGTGAAGATTTTACTCTAAACAACTTCCTACTCCCATGTGGATTTCTTCTGCAATCAAGTCAAAGGTTCACTGGCACTAGAATAAAAGGGATAAAAATAATTTCCTTTAGGATTTCTTTATTTCCTCTAGGATTTAGGATTTTTTTATTTCTTTTAGGATTTCTTTTCCACACCTCCAAAACCACCTTTTACCATTTTTCACTCTGATTCACTGGTCCAAATATGTTAAGATGATCCCTGGAGGCTGCCACCTTCAGTTGTTTTCTGGTTTAGTTGTTTGTTTTAATGAGCCTGAGGTAGCAGGAAGATGTTCCGCTCTAGCCTGAGTTCTATGTTCAGCTCAAACATAACATTCGTCAGGAATAAATACAATTCATATAACAAGTAGTTGGCTCAAGTGGAAAGCCCTAAATCACTAAACAAAACAGTTTAGTGATTAACAGAATGGGTTAATATAAAGACTCTAATTTTAACTGTCCAGAGTCCAGAAATCCCACCCCCCTTAGCACTCATTTATACCCCCAGGCCTCAGCGTGAATCACAAGAAAAAAATTTCTGCTGGCGTCTGTCAGTGAGGGCGAAAAAAATCTGGATTCCTGTACAAACATATCAACCACCTTTCTGTTTCCAGACAGGATACTATGGCAACAACATAAGCAACAGATTAGAATAGTTACGCTATTTGGTAAAATGAGGGTGTCAATGGGACATTCTAGCTGTCAAGAAGGCCTTGACAGTCATAAATACCTTCTAAATGAGGAGGAAGAAAAATGAGGCTCCAGGATTACATATGTCCAATACAGACACACTCACGTGTGCGTGCACACACGTGCACACACACACACACAAAGAGTACACTGCAATTGACGCTTCTTACCCATTAACTCCAATGCAAATGGTTTGGTGATTTGAGATTTAAGGGCACTTAGGAGAAGACAGAGGTTCTTTCAATACTCATCCTTATGGCAATTACTCCTGACCCTATCACCGGAAATTTATTTCATGTTTCCACTAAGACAAAAAATTAGAAATGCTGATGTACCACAGAAAAATCTTTGGTGAGTAGCTGATTCATTTTAGAGATGAAGAAACTGAGTGGTCTGCCTGGTAATCCACAGCTAGTTATTAGTTAATGCTAAATAAATTATAATTGCTGATGAAATCAATCCAATTCAAGGGATTTTCCTTGTTAAAAATCCTCGCTCTCTTCTTTATCTTTCTATTCAGCTAACAGTACCAAAGTTAAAACTAAGGCTCTTGGAACTGAAAGCACAGCACAGAAAGGGGAAGAGAAAGAAGCCTTAATTTGAGCAGGACGTAAGGAGACCGTGGAACTTCTAATTCTGAGGGAGAATAATAAAAGGGAGACCACATGAGTCAAAAAAGAAAGAAAATAAGAAATATTTCATCCTCTCTTCTTTTAAAGCCTTTCCAACCATGAAAGAAAATACACGTTAACTATTTTAAATGAAAGATGCTTACACTTTCCCCCTGATTTTCAGATTTATCACACTAGCTGAATGACATTGGGCAAATAATTTAACCCAAGATTGTAAAAAAGCAGGGGGGAGGTAGGGAAGATGGAGAGAGAGAATACATTTTTAATACTAAAATTTTTAAATTTAATAAATATTTTAAATAATATATTATAATTTTGATACTTCATGGAGCTTTATGAGATACAAGGCTTGGCTCACAATAGATGCTCATCAAATATTAGCTCTTAATCTTTTCCCTTCCCATGAGAAATGCAAGAAAACAGGCCTGAATCCATCAGTAGATCAAAACATTGTTCCCAAAAACTATGCTATACAGAGTCCACATACCAACCACACAAAACTTAAAGTACTGCTGTGCCAAAATCAGGATGGTAGTAATGGGGAAAGAGAGGTTTTTCTTTATACTTCGGTAATTTCCAAGTTTCTGTAATAAACGTGTTTTACTTACAAAGTTAGAAGTAACTGTTTGGAAAAAGAAAAGAGAATGTTTTAAGAAGGGTTTCATCATTCTCACGTTAAAACTATTTTTAACAAATGTTCAAGTCAGCTTATACTATCCTAGGCTTATCCAACCCAAACTGTGTCTTAAAATAAGATTTCATGATCACCCTCAGAGGGAGAGGATAACAGCATCTTCTTAACTAAAGCCAAGCTGGCTAAAACTCTACTCACTGTTTACAAAGACCCTGTGGATGTCATAATAGATAGAATCAGAATCAAGCAAAGCAAACTACGGTACAAGACCTCCCTACAATAAGGCCAAGACTCAAGACAAACCCCTTCCCTCCCTCTTCCCCTAACTTGGCCAGAAAATGAAGGCTTCTGTTCATTAGCACATCCAAGACTGAGAGGTAGTAATACAGCTTAAAAGAACTGTTAAGAATCTTTTCAACAAATGGCACTAAACAAGTGAATATCCACATGCAAAAAGAAAAAAAGAACTTAAACCCTTAGATCACACCACACACAAAAATTAACCCAAAAGTGGATCACAGACATAAAACATAAGAGCTGAAACTGTAAAACTTTTAGAAGAAAAATAGGAGAAAATCTTTGTGATACTGGCTAAGGCAAAGATCTCTTATATATGACATCAAAGGTACAATCCACAAAAGAACACATGACAAACTAGACTTATTCAGAATTAAAAACTTTTCCTTCTAAATATTTACATATGTGAAAAACATAACCACATAAAGACCTGAAAAGAAATGCTCAAACTTTCAAATGGCACCAGACTACTGAGCTTCAAGTTAAGTATGTTTCTTGCAGTTTCTCTTGCTATCAAACTGCTATTTCAGCCCCTTTAGTGAAATCCACTTGCATTGTTTAAACCACTCTAGAATTTTTTTTTTTCAATTTCCACCACACTAAGCCATCCCTAAACTTAATCCTTGGCTTCTGAATGGCCATCATTACTTTGCTAGAGGCTAGGAAAAGAGGTAAGTAACCTTCTTCAAAGTGCAATATGACAAGAGTAACTGGATGACTGAGAAAGTATAGTTTTCCTAGGATAAATAAAACCGTGTGAGAGCTTTGATGCACCACCGTGTTGACATCTTTGTGGCGGTTTACTGCTTAGATCTCTCCTTTTCTCCTTTTTGGCACCTGACCGACCTTAAGGTAAGTGAAAACTGGTTAATTAAAGAAAAGATTCACCTATGCAATACCAGATAGGACAATTTCTACTGACGGATATAGAAGAATTGCTCTTTTATCTCTATGACAACTGTCTGTTGAAGATTTTGCACCAGCTCTCTCCATGATATCAAAGTCAAGTCCCTCCTGGGTAGGATCCATGAGTTTACACTATAGTCAGTTAAAATAAAAAGAAGCATTTCAGAACACATGAATAAATTCCAGAAACAGAGAAATTTAACTTAAGAGTTTCACCTATAAAACAGAAATATGCCTAGTAAATACGGAGCTAAAGTTGAATAAACAAGTTTGTATGTAACCTGTAAGCTAGCTGAAAACCTGCTAGTTACAGTCAAAAGAAAAGGCAACAGGAGGGGATGACCAGGTGCCTGCATTGATAAAGGGCAGAGACATTTGGACTGGTTCTTCTGGATGCACAAACTGGTTCCGCCAAAGTAACTGCTAGCTCTATAAAGGATGGGCACGGAACACCATAAACATGGATAGTTTTGTTGGGTGTTCTTTTTCCTTCACAGGGAATTTCCAAATGCTTGCTTAACTATTCAGTGACAGCCTGGTTTTAATGAACCTACTCCAGATCTGGTCTAACACAAACACTCATGTGTTTACAAAGCTTAGCTAATAATATTGAAGGGATGATCAAGAAGTCCCCAGAATTGGGTTCAGACTAAAACGAAGACCAAGGAGCTTATGAACTGACTAGATAGTCACAGCATTTCTAAGAGAGGTATAATCTCATTGTATTTTTCCCCCTATAAAACAAGAAATGGTAGGAAAACAAAAGCGCCCACTGATGACAAACATGTAGCAAAATACTCCCTTACTCGGATGATAGGTATGAACTATAATGCAGCCAAAGCATTTTAGATAAAATTTAACAAAATTTAACAATTTGTATAAAAAAACTTGAAAATGTTCAATGTTCAGTAATTTTACTTTATCACAAGGAAATAATGATAAAATTGAAGGAAAACCTGTTTTGGAAAAAAAAAATTTTTAATCTACTAACAATTAAATTTGATAACTCCAAGCAATAGAATTATGCTATCCCTTAAAATAATATTCAAGATACTGTATTACATGGGAACACACTATTAAATGAAAAAAAGCAGAAAACTTTATATAATCTGATCAACTATGTATTTTTTAAACCATGTACAAGGAAGTAAAAGGCTAGAAGAAAATCAAAATGTTAACTATCTCTAGGTAATGGAATTATGGGTAATTATTTCCTTTATTATATATTTGCCAAATTCTATGTATCACTTATATAACTGGGAGGTAGCAGGGGGAGGAGAAAGCCCCACCACCAGCACCTTATAAAAATATGATGGCAAATGCTTTCAACCATAAGAAACAAAGTTGTTGGAAATCTTCCCAGAGCTCTCTCTCAGTAGTGTTCTGCTCTTTTAGAGAAATAAGATTCTGCATGACAGAAATCAGTCTGTGGCAAAATGGGCAGGATCATAGGTCATTCTTTTTCACCTTACAGTAGCTTCATAAAGTCCAAATTTGCAAAGTGAATGAAAATCTAGTCATATAATGAAGCTTACATATACCCAGGTATTTTTCAGATGACAAAGTAAAGTTTTTCCTGGTTTCTATACTGAAGTAAAACTGTGTTGACTCCTTCAAAACCTAGAACTATCCTAGAACAGTAAAGGCATCAACAGTAATCTCTGTATCACCAGTAAGCTGCTACCGAATGATGCCATGAGAGGAAATTCAGTAGAATTCTCCCACATTTTACAAACCACTCCTACATAAAAAATGTTTCAGCTATCCTCAAACTGAATCAACTTTTTTTAAAGACTGGCAGAGGCATGAACAGAGCTCAAGGGGTTAGGAAAATAATGGGGAAAAAAGATAATCCAAAACAAATATGTGTTAGCTTGCATTTTTTCCCCTCATGGAAGGAAAAATACATTTTTATAGCAGATAAAAAGTGGGCAGGATATTGCATCCAAAATAAACTATAAAGTTAGGCTAAGTTAGAAATGAGGTTAGAATGAGTTGAGACAGCTAAAAGAGAAAGCTGTTTTCTACTGGTCTTAGGTAAAGTCATATTCTACTGAAAAGGAAAAAAAAACGTGAACTGATCTGGTATGTAATATTCAATACTCAAAAACACAGAATCCCAGAAACACAGTTGGAAAGAGCTCCTCATCTAAACTGCCTCCCAGGGGCTTCCCTGGTGGCTCAGTGGCTGGGTGTCCGCCTGCCAAGGCAGGGAACACGGGTTCGATCCCTGGTCCGGGAAGATCCCACGTGGCAAAGAGCAACTAGGCCCGTGTGCCATAACTACTGAAGCCCACAGGCTCCACACCAAGGGAGGCCACCATAATGAGAAGCCCACGTAAAGCAGTGAAGACCCAACACAACCAAAAATGAATAAATAAATTTTAAAAAAGAATCTACCTGCCAATGCAGGGGACATGGGTTCAAGCCCTGATCCAGGGGGATCCCACATGCCCTGGAGCAACTAAGCCCGTGAGCCACAACTACTGAGCCCACGAGCCACAACTACTGAGCCCGTGCACCATAACAACTGAAGCCTGCGCGCCTAGAGCCCGTGCGCCGCAACAAGAGAAGCCACCACAATGAGAAGCCCATGCGCCACAACAAAGAGTAGCCCCCGCTCGCTGCAACTAGAGAAAGCCTGCACACAGCAACGAAGACCCAACGCAGCCAAAAATAAATAAATAAAATAAATTTATTAAAAAATAAACTGCCTCACAATGAAATTCAGAAGTAATTAGTAAAAAAGTATTTCTATCAATTGAACTTTTGAAATCTTCAAGTGCTCAGCTATTTCAGTCATTATTTCTATCAGATGATGACAAAGAATCATAAAATCTTAGAGCTGGAAAAATTCTTAGAAATCGTCTGCTCCAGCTCATCAGCTGATCCAGATACAACCAAAGAAGATTGCCACTCTTCCTGTACTTGTAAAAATGCAACACAAATTTATCTTTTAACTTAAAAAAGACCTGAAGATGGGAGTGATACTGCACTGTGTCACTTTTTGGTCCAGAGAAGGTCATGCATACACATGCCACTCATTGGGTAACTTTTCTGTAGACAGCAGTTTCCAACAATCTGCTGTCTACTTCACTCTCCATTTCCTTCTCCCTGACCTGACCACAATATATAACATAAGCATGTTGCTCCTTATATAGTTTTAAACAGTCTATGTTCTAATTTCAAACATGGAAATTGAAACAAATAATCACCAATTAAATCATTTATTTCGGATATCCTACAATGAATTTTTGCACACTTCAGAGGCCCTCTTTACAAAGTAAATGGTTTCCCACCCCTACCTTACGTGACAAGACAGTTTTCCTTAATGGCTTTCTTTTGAAAACTTACAGTGTGTTTAAATACTATAGAGAAGACTAAACAAGACAGAGTTTGGTTAGATAAATGGATTTCTCGAAGTCATTTTAACATTAAAGGCATCTTTTTCATACACCAAACCCCAGATATGCACAATTACATCAACCCTTCCTTCTGATCAATAATTGTCACTTGACATCTCTTCTGCCTGCATCCCTCCTACCAAATGCAAGCCCACAAACACATACAACTCTACTTCATATTTTTCAAGTTTTATCTATCCTAAGGTCACTCTGCTAAAATAACCTGGTAATCGATTTTCTTACCATTTACTTCACTTTCACATTAGCAAGAATATTTTTAAACATAAACCACTCTAAAATGTTTTAAAATATTTCAGAACTTGGAATTTTAATATTCCTGAAGTAATTATCTATGGCTGGAAATAGCAGAGCTTAAGACCACCAACACAAGTCTGCTTAACACTAAGGGACAAAGTAACCAGCACCTCAACACTTGATCATCTCCACCTCAGAGCTTTTACATAATCTAAATTTAATACTATGATTTTCCTGTTGGCTCATAATAGGAAGGCAACATTTGAAGCTTACTATTTGCAAGATACTCTGCTAAGTATTTCATATTGTCTTATTTCACCTTCACAATCTCTCTTTGGAGTAAGGTACTAGTACTACCCTTGTTTTACAGGTGAGGAAACCGAGGACTGGGAAGGTTGAATCATTTGCCTGGGGTCACAGGACAGGCAGAACTAAGGTATAAATGTAAACAGTCCAGCTCCCAGACTGAGCTCTTAATCACTATAATGGCATAACCAGTGGTATTCTGGATTTTCCTGATACATCTGGTTCCTAAATTTGTAACAAATGTGCTTCTAAACAATGTTATAATGTTTACTGTCCTTGGTTGAGCATAAGCCTCTACACCATTAGTGTGAATGTCTGGGAAGTAATACACTTGTGACTATTCCATCCGCTGGAATCAAAATCCCCAGTGACTATACAAAAAAACAAAAAAAAAACGCTAACTGATGATGAAGATCTGGCCTGGTCCTGGTACAGCAAAGTTAAAACTATGGGTTCCCAGCACAGATATGGATTTCCATTAATTTTAGTTCTATGACCTAAGGCAAGCATTTAAACCTTCAAAACTTTCTCATATGCAAAATATGGATAATAACAATACTACTCACATAGGTATTATTATGAATATTAAGGTAATAAGTGTAAAGCCATCAAGCATAATGCCTGGTATATAGTAAGTATTCAAATGCTAGTTGTTATATGTAATGATTAGGATACGAATGGAGGCGGCTAGATAAACAGTAACTGTCAGACATGTTAAAACAGGATGAAAAGCAGAAACACTACAAAGGCCCACAGTACCACTTCAAGCACAAGTGTAGGAATGACTAAGAACTTCAAGACAACATAACTATACAGCTGGAAATCAGACAGGCTGGTTCAGAGAAATATAACTTACAGCTTTTAAGCAACAAACCTACCAACTGCCACTAACATACTAATCACTTATCTCCCCTGATGGGAAAGATTCTGAGTCATACACAGCATCTCTCTACAACTGAAGAGAAAGTGTCAGCATATTTCTATACGGAAAACAGAGTTTACAACTTCAACCAATTTCAAACTGCTTCGGAAAGATAATTTAGTGACAACTGTTAATGAACTTAAGAAATTTTCACTACTTTAATGCAGATAACTTGAAATTGGGAGCCAATAAAACATTACCGATAAGAGGTTCCATTTGACCTGCTAACAAGGATTAAAAAACATGTAACCAGCACACTCGGTAAACAATGGTGCCTGTCCGCCTCCAAAATACAAATTTAAATTAACAGAGTCCAAATTAATGAGACTTTATAGAAGATGATGATGCTTTGCTATTAAATACACAAATTTATCCCCAAAAATATACAAATAAATGAAGTCTACTATACTAGGTTCTACAACTAACTCCTAGAAAGACTGAATGTACTTCTACTTTGGAAATTCTGCTTAAGTCAATCACAGATTACATTCACAGATCTACTAACTAGACAAGGGCAATGAGCCAAAATGCACTCAAAGTTCAACTATTTCCACTTTAAAGTACAGGCTAGAGGAAAATGCAAAGGTTTATTCAGAATATAAGAACTAAGAGAACTGTTTCTGAGAACTAAGTAAGAGATTCTCCTTGATGGCATAAATCACTGTGCCTATTGGAATCACAGATTCCTGCCCTGCACCAGACCTACTGAATTAAAATCTCCCTAGTATGTTCTGATCTCGAGCCAGGATTGAGAACCACAGCCTCCCTGTAATATCTTATAAATTTGTGCTCCCTTCCCCTTCTAAACAGTTGTTTGTTTGGTTTTTGGTTGGTTGGTTAGACAATCTATGGCCTTGTGGCACTTATCACAATGCCAGCTGTACATACTTTAGCTCCCAAACTAAATCCTAAATCTCCTGAGGGCCAGAAGAGAGGTTACTATTTTCCTGGGCACCACGCATCACATCATGTCAATAATAGATGCTCAACCAGTAAAGGAAATTAGTCCAGTAAAAACAAAATATTAAGAAGCAGTTTAGGGAATAACCTCCCATGCGTCCCACTTCCCTGGCCTGTAAAACAACTTCCAGATGGACCATTAGTCTTATAAGGGAGACAGGAAGGGAGAAGATCATCCAGGGAAACTCCAGAAGCATGTGATCCTAAATGAGAAACTCAAAAAAATTAAGAACTCAAAATCCACCAGGGAGAAAGGGAAAACACAGATAAAGAGCCTAACAAGTATAAAAGTAAAGAATTAGGTAGAAAAGAATGGTGGTTGTTAGGCCATTCTAAACAAGAAAAATATACTAATTTGTCTTCCTTGGTCATCAAATAAATGTGACACAAGATCTTTTGAGTCAAGACACAGTGAATTACAATTCCACTAGCTACATAACATGACTTCATTCACACACCACAGTTTCTTTATCTTACCCTATAAGTGGGGTGAGAACATTACCATAAGATAAAAAGAGATAGTTGTAAAGCATCTGGCTCCTTACCTAGATGTTCAATGAAGATTAGCTCCCTTTCTCCTCAGGTGGAAACTCAGAAGGTAAGATATCAATAATAAAAACGATGATAACCTAGTAGAAAAGGACCACATGGTCATTCTATGACCATTTTTGAATGTGTGCCTTCTCAGGTGTTTGCTGTTTTTTGATTCCTGTAGGTGTGTCAGTCCTCAGTGCTATCCTCAGCTACCATCTCTGATATATGCAAAATCACAGGGAAGCTAAAAAGTAAATGTAAGGCCCAGAAATCTTTTAAGTCCCTTTTAGAAACCTTAACAGCAGAAATGCAAACCCACAAATGACCATTTAACACCTGCCCTTCACCAGCCACTCTGAAAAAAGAGGAGAGGCCTCATCTTTACTGAGGTTCAGGGCCTGACTCCACAAGACGCTAAGAAACAACTTCTATCCTTCACAGCTTGAAATAAGGGTACCATGTCCTGAGCAGGTCTGGAGGAAAGTAAAAGGTGTTACTGTGATCTTGAGGCAGTAGGAAAGGCAAGAGAATCATATTGAAGAAAACAGGTAAAAGGTCAGCCTTGCTCCTGTGGCCAGGAACAACACTTGAAGTCAGTGACCTGGGGAAGCTGCCTGGGGCATCTGGTTTCAAACAGTGCTCAGGAGTATAAATTGGATGGTAAGACAAACTCATTTGTCAATGTTTCTCTGAAAATAGATAATCCAGGACTAAGTACATTAATAGTCGGACTCTCCAGGTGTGGTCTTCTTCTCTAAGAGGCCACCAATGTCCCTTTTTTTGGACATTATACTTTTACTATTGCAATTAAAAATGAATTTAGCAATTCATTCATTCATTCATTCATTCATTCATTCATTTATGGCTGTGTTGGGTCTTCGTTTCTGTGCGAGGGCTTTCTCTAGTTGCGGCAAGCGGGGGCCACTCTTCATCGCAGTGTGCGGGCCTCTCACTATCGCGGCCTCTCTTGTTGCGGAGCACAGGCTCCAGACGCGCAGGCTCAGCAATTGTGGCTCAGGGGCCTAGTTGCTCCGCGGCATGTGGGATCTTCCCAGACCAGGGCTCGAACTCGTGTCCCCTGCATTGGCAGGCAGATTCACAACCACTGCGCCACCAGGGAAGCCCAAATTTAGCAATTCTGATGGCCATGTCACTCATGACTAAAGTACGCTTATTATGGCCAATTAACGCTCTAATTAAACCAAGACCTCCTTCATCTATTCCTGCATAACTGGTTTTCTGGACCCAAATGCAGATCTTTACATATACTTATACTACAATTAGTCTTATCAGATCTGGCGTGCTATTTTAATCTCTTTCCACCTCTTTGACCCTTAGGTTTCTCATCAATAAAATGAACAAACTGGACAAGATGATTTCAATGATTTCTTCAAGTTTCAAAATTATATTGTAGCATTTACTAAACATTTATGGGTAACATTTTACTTTTAAAGCAATTTTATTCCCCAGGATTTTCAAAGGCCTTTTTTTTTTTTTCCAAACCACAAATGGCCACAGATTTTTGCCTAAAGGAGTCATTATCCTTGCATGCCACTCATGCCCCTGTCATAAAACCACCCTACAGAGCTTTTAGTTCAAGATAACATAACCTTCTCAAAACTTTATATTGGGAAAAGGAAGAACAAACCCCAACATTTCTGATGACCAGGGTTCTCTACTCCTATTAAAGCATGAAGAACAAGGTTTTAACTCCTATAAACCAGAAGAAGATCTTGTTGAAACAGCATTTCACACATGCAATCTAAATCTCTAGTCAAAGTAACTATATACATATGTGATGGCCGCAAGAATTACTTAAAAGAAAATTCCTCAGAGATGGTTATGAAGGAGAGGGTATGATGTAGAATGAAGTCAAAATCTCCTGCAATACATCATCCTTTAAAAAACATTTAGGGGTGGGACAGGACTGCAGCTAGAACTTCTCTCCTCTTAGGATTTTAAATGACAAAATGTGGTAACTGAGCAGAAACTGCACTCACCAGTCAGGTAAACCTAAATCATCCTGTATGATTTTCCACCAAGTTTTCCCTGAATGGCAATGAGAACTCAGAATATTTTTTCTCCTTTACATTTTCACGATCACTTTATGTTTTCCTCAGCCTAAATCCAAGTGTGAAAATACTCTTTAAATATGGGCAACTGCTTTAGTTACGCTAAAAAAATAAAAAAACAAAGATTTATCCACAGACTGTGTTACCTCAATATACAAGTGAAACTGCCTAAACAAAAACTTAATTCTCTTAGATTTTCACCTATTTCTGTATGATCCTTGACAGTAATGTCAGAGGCCCCCAACAGTAAAGGCTCATTCATTCACTGTAAGAGATGATTAAGTTCTCAACTCACTGACTGAACACTGCTCCTTTGCCCCCCGCCCTAATCAGCACTTGGCTTAATAATTATCAAGGCCTCATGCAACAGTGAAACCTTACATTTAGATTAATTAAGGGAAACACCCATTACTATTACTCACTAAACCAATACAGAATATTAAAGACTTTGATAACACAGAATCCTAATAGAAATGGGAAGCCTTCTGGAGAACCACACTTTCTTATTTTCAAACTAGCCATTTACCAGTGCAAGCACTTATGAGTCAAAATTGGAAATTATACAATGAACCATTGATTATCCTATTCAAGGTCCTTTTGGAAGAGTCAATTCTTATTCCACCAACACTGCCATTGTTCAAAGTATTTTTGGAGCTCCTCTTTTATAAGGATCTTCAAAATAGCATTTGATATTTATAGATGTGTCTCATTTTCTTTCTTAACACAGAATAGTTCTTTGCAATTTATTATCTATTTGTTTCTAAATAACTTTGGGGCTATTTTTAAAAACCGAAACTCTCACCCCAAAAAACATATCTATCCCGCCAGTTAATATCAATACTTTCAAAGAGGCCTTTGTCCTGGAATGAAAATGATATGTCTTCCAAGTGTTGAAGTCCTTAGAGGACCTTCTTTAAATGAACAAATACCGTCTGATACTCCAAGAATTACTTCCCAAGAACTGAAAGTTTTTATCTTTTACACTTTAAACATGCCCCCAAAATTATCATTTATAACCAGGTTTTTCTTTATAAATAACATAAAGGGAATTCCAGTAAAAATACAATAAACCTGAATATATATAATGTTGTACAATATTCAAGCTCACTTGTATGTTGCCCATGCAATATATTATAATAAGGTATCAATATCATATTAATAAGAAAATATTGCACTAAGTATTTTTCAGTCATCCATTTTACTACACAGCATCCGCATTACTGAGATGGACTTGCTGCCAATATAAGAAAGTGTACAATAACACAACTTCTATCCACTATAAAGTTGAAATGGGTTTTTTCCAATATTTAGAATCATGTACAGGAATATACTGGGAAGGGTGCAACATGTGGTTTGGTTTGGTTTAATTAGGTTAGGTAGGATTGATAACTTATTCCTTCTTAAACTGCTCCACTGGAAAGGAGCTTTGTTCAAATTATAAGAGGAATTAAATCCAAACAAAACCAATTACTCTTCCTCATAGATGAGTCAAAATGGTAGGTAACCTGAAAACTGAATATAGTACTTGTGCAGTGCAAGGGACAGGTTCTCCATGCCTCCAAGCCTTTCCTACTCTAACCCCAACTCTTCCCCAACTAATTCCTCCCCATCCTTCAGAACGTGGTAACATAAACATCACTTCGTTCAAGAAACAATCACCTAATTCTCTCAATGCATGGAAAACCTGGGTCAAGTGCCCCCCCCCCAATACTCTCCAAAGCACACTATCAAACCTCTTAACACAGCACCTCCGTACTGCTGTTGTTGGTTGACTAGTCTAGCCTCTCCTACTAAAATAATAAACTCCCTGAGGGTGAGATTAGGTCCTAAAAATGTATATCCCAGAACCACACATACTGGTTGGTATATAGTAATCATTCAAATGACTGTGGATAAATCATTTGCAGAGAGAAACAATGATAGAGCCCGTCATCACGTGTATTACTCCTATCAATCCTCTAGTTGTAGTTGTAACAAAGGCCTTAGGAATGCTGATGTATACTGGAGCACCTATTTTAGTGCCAGGCAGTGTTCTAGGTACTGGATATGAAAAGGGGTGGGAGGAGGGGAGACCTCACTCATAGAGCAGCGACAGTGGCGTTACTAAAGTAAGTATTCCTTAATGAACATGGGAAAATGCAGCTGTTTAACAATGCATACAAACTGAAAAACAGCAACTTGAGAAATGAACTTTTATTCAAACATTTAAAAATAATATTAATAAACCTATGAAGTAAAGAAAAAGCCTATAAAGTTCCCTCTGTTACCCGCCTTGGACCTGGGAAAATTTGTAACTCATTTACAGAGGAAGAAAAGTCTTTGCCTCTTCCATTACATTATCAAAATCTGGACAAGAATAAGTAATAGATTGGAGGAGAGAAAGGTAAAGGAAAAAAAAAATATATGAACGGGAACACACACACACACCCCTCCATAAAAACATCTGCTACTCTCTTGGAACCTCTCCAATCAAATTTTGCTTTTATTTTGACAGTGGCAGAGATCATCAAATGTTCCATGCTATTCCTTCCACTTTCTGTGCTCTAATCTAAGCTCCTTTCACATCTCTCTCTCAAAAATGCCCTAAGAGCCAGTGAAGACTTCTCAATAAAACCGCTAACAGAGAGGGAGAATTATTTAGCTGGGAGGGGTAAGGGAATTAAGAGACCCGCTCCAGCTGCTTCAAAAGTTCAAATGTGCATATAAGCCTCCAGCTATTTTTAGTTTTAGCTTTGCCCACCCTTTAAGAGTCTCTAGCACACTACAAGAGCTCTAACACAATCTAAAGCACATTCCCCCTTAATTTATCCCAATTCTATGTGCGCCATGGACTGTTCTGATGCCTAGATACCTCACAAAAGACTTGTTTATTTTATGAGACTGTCACTATTTTTTTGGTCACCATTTATTCATTTATTTATTTATTTTTGGCTGCGTTGGGTCTTCGTTGCTGTGCGCGGGCTTCCTCTAGTTGCAGTGAGCGGGGGCTACTCTTCCTTGCAGTGCGCGGGCTTCTCATTGCAGTGGCTTCTCTTGTTGCAGAGCACGGGCTCTAGAGCGCAGTCTCAGTAGTTGTGGCGTGTGGGCCTAGCTGCTCCGTGGCATGTGGGATCTTCCTGGAGCAGGGCTTGAACCCGTGTCCCCTGCATTGGCAGGAGGATTCTTAACCACTGTGCCACCAGGGAAGTCCCATCATTTTTTAAAAACTTGAGAAACCACACAAACATATTCAAAATCATTATTGTCTGGATTTCTGAGTCATTGTCCATTTGCACCTTTGTTTAATGAGATTCTACTGGAAATGGTCTGCAGACTTCCACGTAATTCAAGTTTCCTAATCTGTGAAAAACTAGGAATGGGCCAATAACCCCTTTAAGTGTGAAATCTAATATTTTTAGGTGTAAACCCTTAAAAATGTTTTCCAATACTGAAGAAAGGAGTAGAAAGAAAAATTATTTTATATTTCAGCTTCCCTTCCTACAATTCCATGCTGTTCAGATAACTTCTCTCACATAAAATAGCTAGCTCTTGAGCCCCTTCAAAATGTATCTCTGGTCCCTACATTTTTACTCTCAATAAAATTTCCTGGCGTTATATTCTGGTAAAATAAGGTATTCCTCCTCCATGTCCCAATAAGGGTATAAGTTCTAAGTATCAACTTCCAACTTGTATTTGCCTTTTTTATCTCAGCAGATGGTCAACTGACTGCTTTACAAATAGCTGGGCAATGGTCTTCACGTTGAATAAACAGTAACAACCTTGCACCCATTCCTTCAAGCAGGAAGAGTAACAGACTGGGCTAACAAGCCCAACAATTGCACCCAAAGTCGTGGGTCAGACCTTCTGTTCTGGGACTTCCCTGGTGGTCCAGTGGTTAAGACTCCGCACGCACTCCCAGTGCAGGGGGCATGGGTTCAATCCCTGGGTGGGGGAAGTTCCAGTTCCACATGCTGCGCGGCCAAAAAAAAAAGAAGCTGTTCTGCAGATCATCATAAAAATGAAGTGACAAGAGTCTGCATAGTGAAGCTACCACTGCTGTGCAAGAACATTGTTCCAAGGGTCCGACACCCTTAGGCATCTAGAAATGACATGACAATATAAAAGGTGTGTCTTCTTTCTCCCATCCTCTTCACTCTGTAACTCCAGAGAAAAAAATGAAGTGAACAATTTCCCTTCTCATTGCCCTATTAACCCTGAGGCAATGACCTTTAGCAACAGAAAATATGACACACATGCATGTTTTGTCGCTGACAAAATGCCATTATCTTTAAGAGCTTTCAATTTTTTGAAACAACAAGTAAATGCTAGTTAACTAATCATTTCTATTTCCTCTTTACCCTCACCAAAAAAATCATCACTGAATTTGGAAAAACATTACTCTCCTTCCCAGCCCAAATAAACTAGAATGCAACAAACTCTTAACTTTAAATGATTAAGCACCTATACTTCCATCTACCTTGCAACCAAGCAATCCTGTACATAATGATATCCAGGTCAATACTGACAATCATACCCTAGGTGATGTTACTTGTATGAAAAGCTTAGTCAAAAATGCACACCAAGTTAATCAACATGATCAACCGGTCTTTACCAGGAACAGAAACGTGGCAACATAATGGCAAGTCACAGACTGTCAGAAGAAGAGTATTTTAAACTTGTTCTGGGGCTCTGACATTTCAACCCTCTCAGTACAGTATAATACCTTCTTAAAATGCACACAAAGAAATCTGCAAAGCACTTTCCTGAAATCCTACAATGCTGCGAGACAAAAGTTGTACCTAAAGCAAACAGTTTTCATGGTGAAACGTCCCAAAAGATATACAGTTTGACTCTTCCCATCATCCCCTAGTTTTTCTTCTCAACACCAATCAGATGGGGAAAAAAAAATATCTTTCTGGAAACAACTGTTCTAATTAAACCCTTGAGAATGAGATTCTTAAGAGTTCATTTCGTATTTTAATCCCTAAACATATAACAATGCCTGGCACACAGTAGGCGCTGAAAAGTAGACTGCTGAACTATCTACCTTAAATGCATGTACACTATTTCAGCTGTTCCCCTTTTGTGGTTAAAAGTGGTCTTAGTCATTTGTGGTCTTTATTATTAAGGATAAGTATATGACTGAATTCCTTAAAATCTCCAGGCTAAGTGTAATTACTTGCCTTTTAAATACTGCTCGACTATTTTATTTTAACCTACATCATCTACTCCTGTTCAGAGGGGCAGAATTTCTAAATATGGGAAAGACAACCAAATATCTGCATTACCACAAGGCTACTCTGCCACTTTTTCTAAGGACTTATTTTATTAAACTAGTCAGTGCTATAATCATACACTATAAGCGGAAATCAATCAAAAACATGCAAAACTTCCGGCTGATGTTGAACTCTTCGTTCCCTGACACTTAAGTAGAATAGAGTAGTGGCAACAGCACAGGCGCTAGGACTGCACCATCCAACATAGGAGCCACCAGCCAGCCACATGCGGATACTGAATTCTTACACATTGACTTTCAGACTTAGTATTATTCAAAAAAAGAATGTACAGTATCTCAATTTTTATATTATATGTTGAAATAATATTTTGCATATTTTGAGTTAAGGAAAATATTAAAATTAATATCACTTGTTTCTTTTTACTTTTTTAATATGGTCACTAGAAAATTTTAAATTACATATGAGGCTCACATTATATTTTTATCAGACAAAGCTAAGCTGGAGCCAGACAGACCTGGGTTCATTTCCCAAGACCAATAACTCCCATGGCTTGTGCCATTTGAACAGCTGATTAATAGTTACACTTAATTTCCCCTTCTGTGAAACTACAATGATGTCACCTTCTTCACTGGGTCACAGTGAGGACTAATGAGCACTTAGGACATAATGGCTAGAACATAGAAGAAACTCAGTAAACGGTAGCACACACACACACACACACACCAAAAAAAGGATAACAAATTCTGCCAATGATGCCACTGCGCTCAAATAAGTATCACAAAAAGTCTGTGAATGGGTTAACAAAGGACTGTTCTTTTAACACTGCATGACTTGTCATTATATTTCAACATTTCTGTTTCTGCCAAATACCCTTTTTAACCATACTGATTAACTTATTAACTGGACAACACTGATCAATACTCCAAAACTACATTTCAGTAATTTCTGGTTTATTTTTATATAAATAATATCTTCTAAGTTAAAGGTCTACTGTTTCAATGCTGTTCCAATTTTACCAAAAAAAAATCATATCAGAACGACTCATTTGGTCATACATAGCAATTTTAAATTATGACAAAGAAAAAGCAAAGTCAAAAATCCCTCCCAAAATGAGGTTTCTAAAATCTCAAAGTCCAAAACTATTGGAAGCTCACCTGGTGTATATTTAGGGGGAAAAAAAGGCTTTGCCCCTACCTAGGATGAACATATTAATATTTCTAATACCATTCTAGGGACTTCCCTGGTGGCGCAGTGGTTAAGAATCCGCCTGCCAAGGCAGGGGACACGGGTTCAAGCCCTGGCCCGGGAAGATCTCACATGCTGCGGAGCAACTAAGCCCGTGCGCCACAACTACTGAGCCTGCGCTCTAGAGCCCGCGATCCACAACTACTGAAGCCCACGCTGTCCTCCACCACAAGAGAAGTCACCGCAATTAGAAGCCCGTGCACCACAACAAAGAGTAGCCCCCGCTCACCTCAACTAGAGAAAGCCTGCATGCAGCAACGAAGACCCAACGCAGCCAAAAATAAGTAAATAAATAAAGTTCAAAACTCAAAAAAAAAAAATTTTTCTAATACCATTCTAGAACTTAATCAGCAAAAAAAACAGAAAGCAAGAAAAAGTTACCTGCTGTTCATAAGTCAGCAAGCTTACAAGAAAAATTTATTACAAAAATCAAGTTAAGTTGTTCAAGTTAAGCATTAATTAATATTCTTTTGGGAATAAAGGAAGCAAGACAGTTTGGTGAATAAAATCCCATATTTCGCTGGAGAGGGTGTGGAGAAAAGGGAACCCTCTTGCACTGTTGTTGGGAATGTAAATTGATACAGCCACTATGGAGAACAGGTTCCTTAAAAAACTAAAAATAGAACTACCATACGACCCAGCAAGCCCACTACTGGGCATATACCCTGAGAAAACCATAATTCAAAAAGAGTCACGTACCACAATGTTCATTGCAGCACTATTTACAATAGCCAGGACATGGTAGCAACCTAAGTGTCCATCGACAGATGAATGGATAAAGAAGATGTGGCACATATATACAATGGAGTATTACTCAGCCATGAAAAGAAATGAAATTGAGTTATTTGTAGTGAGGTGGATGGACCTAGAGTCTGTCACACAGAGTGAAGGAAGTCAGAAAGAAAAAAACAAATACCGTATGCTAACACATATATATAGAATCTAAAAAAAAAGATGGTTATGAAGAACCTAGGGGCAGGACAGGAATAAAGACACAGACATAGAGAATGGACTTGAGGACATGGGGAGGGGGAGGGGGAGGGGGAAGGGTAAGCTGGGATGAAGTGAGAGAGTGGCATGGACATATATACACTGCCAAATGTAAAATAGATAGCTAGTGGGAAGCAGTCACATAGCACAGGGAGATCAGCTCAGTGCTTTGTGACCACCTAGAGGAGTGGGATAGGGAGGGTAGGAGGGAGACGCAAGAGGGAAGAGATATGGGGATATATGTATATGTATAGCTGATTCACTTTGTTATAAAGCAAAAACTAACACACCATTGTAAAGCAATAATACTCCAATAAAGATGTTAAAAAAAATCCCATATTTCATATTGAAACCTCGTACATCTCTATGATGCTAACATATCAAACTCCACCACAGATAACAAACGTCAATTCTATTAAGTACATAACCCTTGAAGGACAGGTCATCTTCCACGTTACAGTACAATTTTAAAGGAGTGTGTGTAGAGGATGCCTAAAATTTATATTTTTTAATGGAGAGGGAGGAAGAAGAATGAAAATGGAAACCATGGTCTTGGTGAGATGGACTAGAGCAAACATACCGGTTTTCAGATGGGTCGATTTTCAGGAGAATGACCTTGACACTATTTCTAACATTCCAACATACACCAAAATTCCAATAATCTATCATGATACGATGTGATACTTTACATGTCCTGTAAGTTACAGCAAGTCTCCCAAAAGCTCTCAAATTTCCTTTTCCCCACTGAAAACTAGTTAACTGTGGAAGAAATTAAGCACCTTGGACACACTCATTGACCACTGAAGTCCCTAAAATTGTTGTGGCTACCACTCATGCCCATGGGTACTAATGGCGAGAGGTATAAGGTGTGATTTTACATTAATGAGGTGGATGATTTCCAAAGCAATTTAATAGCAGGAAGGGGGGAAATTAACAGAATGAACAAAAGGGCACCAGTCTGCCACAGTATCTGGCTACCCGCACCAGAGTCTTTAACCCAAAGTTAATCAGGCTGCTCCAAAAAATTACTGAGGCAAGACCACCACATATTTCTTTTGTAACTCCTTCCTCAAGCACCTATCACAGAGCTAAACATAAACTGCACAAAGAATAGTTGTTTAGAATAATAATTCTTAAGTGTCTGGCAGTCCAGTGAACTCTGAGTTTATAAAAGGATAACCTCATCCCATTCTTCTTTAACACTTTCAAGGTTTTAGACTGTATAGGTGACCCCTGAACAACGCATGGGTTAGGGGCACTGATCCGCGGCAAAGCTGAAAATCGGCACATAGCTTATAGTCGGCCCAATGTATATGTTCCTTGGTATCCACGATTCCACATTCGCAGACCATGTAATACTGTAATATTTACTATTCAGAAAAATCCACATGTAAGTGGACCCACGTAGTCCAAAACAGTGTTACTCAAAAGTCAACTCTACTTCCCTCCTTAACTCCTCAACGCAGATACAGTTGCTCTATCATCTGTTTCCACCTTTGTTCAAATCTTTCTAATGCCATTTAACATACTGACTCAACATCCTTCTGTTTACAAATCTGCCTTGACCCATGAATTCTGAGCTTACTCAAAGCACCTCAGATACCTCCCGTCACATTTTAGGAGCTAATAATGTATCTACTCGTATCTCACTTTAAAAAGTCATTTCTCTCTGAAATTTCTCAGGAGACTAACCAAAGAAAAATGATCAATTTCTAGAATAACTTGACTACCACCCCAAACCTGAAACTAAAATTTAACAAACAAAACATCCCAACCCCAGAGAACTCAACCAAAAAAGCTCACACGACACCCTTCGTCACACTCTGAGGTTACAAGTAGATTTTTTTTCCTCATCAAAAAGCCGCAATCCTACATAATACAAAGCCCAGAATCAAATTTAGAAAACAGAAACTAACCCTCCTCCCAGGCCGTGTAAGTCACATCCAGTCATATACTTCCCAAATACAATGGGAAGGCTGAAAGAAGAAAAAGTCTCAAGCATATGCCAACAGTCTCAGAGTTACGACATCTTTTCAATTTGTCATTTGCTCAAAGACAGTCATTGAAAAGAACCAAGAACAAATTAACCATTCATCTTAGAAATGCACCCACACCAAGAAAAGGCATTCTGACATAAGAAATTAACAAAATATGTAGTACACCAACTTGCTTAGCCAATTCTGGAGCTCCCTAACTCTTCCCAAATTACTAAATAAAGGAACACTCTGAAGCCATATCATTTGTATTTATAGTACGTTGTCCATCTTCATTCTATATATAAGCAGCTACATCCCACTAAAACTCATTTTCATTTATGTCTGGGAATCTTTTTTGTTAATTATCATTGGAATGAACAGCTACTGACCAGTTCAGAGGAAAAATGCACAATGTTCATATTTTCCCCTTCTATTTTTTTTTTTTACTGTGCAACTATTCATAGGCTTTTGTTTTATTTTCCCCTTATTTTAAAAATCCTCCAACACAATTAGCAATTCAATTCTACCGCAAAATACAGTTTTAGAAATAATTAGGCAATCTTTACAACAGTTTAAATTTGCCTCCTGTCAAAGCCTATTTACATAATACAAATCCAAAGGACAAGTTCCAATTACACACTGGCAACAGCAGTGCTGAGCAAATGGAAGACTTTGGTTTGAAAGCACATTATGAGAAACCTGGGAATAAAACGACTTGGTGAAGACCAAAGTATGAAAAAAAGAATTACACCTCCTTTCCCTGCTCTTTGGGCTAAAATAGGTACTTATATTTCCATTTCCATTGAGGTGGTTACAAAGAAAGAAAACGAGAGTTTAATAATTATAATAAAGTATAACAAAAATATGTATACTCTTTAATAAAGAGGTATAATGTGTAATATAAATAAAGTTCATGTAATCACTTTCAAAACAAATTTACAAAGACAATTTTGAAGTATCTAAACAGTAGAAAGTCAAACTGCTTAAGCATTTGGGACACTGAGAGTACAAACGCTTGTGAAGTTCTCTCGGTCAGCAAACCTAGCAAGCAGAAACAAGTGTTCTGCAGATGATCCCAAACGCGAGGGCCCGACTGTACACCACCCAGAGTGGAAACTGTGGCAATATACACTCCTGTGCAGGGTGCCTGGGTGGGGTGGCTTCCCCTTTTCTCAATCTGCTTTCACACTTGCTTTTCTCTCAGTCACCTGATGCTCTCACCAAATAACCCAAGAGCCTAGGATCAGACAGACAGTGCTATCCTCACATTCACCGCCTTCAACTCCATTCCCGTTTCCTCTTCTGCCAGTGGGGAAACCCATTTCTGATCCAAAACAACACTTTCAGATGACCTAAAGTTTCTGTACCCCTGAATGAAACCAAGAAGGGCTACTAGTCCAAGCAGTGGCCTCTGAACTACGCCCACCCTGTAAATCTCCCCAACCTTGAGCTACATTTACATACTAACTACTACTAATCTATAAGACATAAAGCCTACAGCCTTCCAGTCAGGGTCTGCTGTGAAGTTCTGCTCACCTTCTAAGGATCTGGTTCCACAAAACAGTACAAGACTACAGCCCGGGTTCAAAAAAAAAAAAAAAAACATAGGCAGGACCTTCAACCACTGCATGAGCTCTGCATGAGCCATCTTCAGATAATGCACCTTTCAGGACTTTCATGAACCACTTTCCTGGTGGTCCAGTGGTTAAGACTCCAAACTTCCACTGCGGGGGGCACAGGTTCAATCCCTGGTTGGGGAACTAAGATCCCACATGCCGCAGCACGGCCAAAAAAAAAGATAATGCACTTTTATTCTAATGACTGATCTGCAGTGTGTATACAGCGCTGATTCATAACACACGCTTTTCTGTGCGGTGGTAGAGCAGCATGAAGAGCTCAGGCTTTTGAATCAGACTTGAACGAGGCCTAAAACTTGGCTCTGCTACTTGCCTCCTGAATAAGTCTGAGCCAATGACTTAACCTCTCTGTTTTCCTGTGACTTTGTAATTTGTAGAACTGGGAAAACACATGTATTGCAAGATAAAGGACCCAGTATGCCCCCCGGTGAGGGGTGGGGGGGAGGGTACTATAAAGACTGAGATATGATAAAGCTAATAATTTTCACTGCTTCATCAAGAACATTTAGTGAAACTGGCACCATTTTTCACTCCGAGAACACAACTGTTCAACTACCACGACTACTCAAGCTCAGCTGAGTGACCCCGCCTTGGCTCATGCTAGCACATCAGCAGTTTCACCCAGCAGTGCTTTTGCAGTGCCAGTGCCTACGTCTGCACAGTATAAATATGTAAATAACATGTTAATATTATGAAAATAGTGTTGACCTCACAGACCCACTGAAAGGGTCTCAGGAATCCTCCAGAGTCATGCACTGACTACACTTTGAGAACCCATATTATAGATCAATGAATATCTATCAATGACCTATGTGTACAGGATTGTACAGAGTATAAGACATGATTACTACCTCAAGGAACTAAGGACAGGAGACATGCGTGTGCACACACACACACAAAGGCAAACAATACAGAGCAGTTAAAATCAACTGCCTGATGAACAGCACAGAAAATAAGTGCCATAATAATTCTGAAGAAGGGAGACGATCCCTATGGGTTGGAGCAGCTGGAGAAGGATTCAGGATTCAAGGAGGAAATGGATTTGAATGGGGCTTTGAAAAGCAAGGCAAGGAGAAGAGGTGAGAGCACTACAAGCTGAGGGCACAGCAGGAGCACAGGCACACTCAGGGCACAGTGAGGACATCTGAAGTCACAGACAAGGAGAAACGTCCCAGCTGCCAAGCTCCTTAGCCCAGCCAATGAAAATAAAATGCCTTGACCAAGAACCCCAACAAAGTAATGACCTGGGAAGCAAAAAGGCTGGAAAGGAAGGTTATACGGTTAAGGTGGAAGGAGTCTGACTGCCAAGCTTAGTAGTTTGAACTGGATCCTGGGAGCATCACGAAGCCCCTAAAAGAGGTTCAGTTTTCATTTCTGAGGTGCTGTGGAAAGACCATTCTAAATAGCACACAAGAAGAATAAAGGTAAGAGAAATATGAAGCAGGAGACCTGTTTGGAAGCCACTGCCATGATCCAGGTCAAAGTTAATGAGGAAGGGCACGAGCAGGTTTCAGGTAACTACAACACTAAAGGGATGTTACACAAAAGAAGCTATGGCAGGGCCTGGTTCTAAATGGACAGCTGGTGATGAGGGACCAGCCAAGGGAAATAAATTGTGATGCTTATTCTAATAACCATAGCTATGAGGCATGAAAAAGAAAGAAAGGGGAGCGACACCATTCAAGAGATACTAGGTCAGGAAACCACACCTAGAAAGCAACATTCCAGAAAAAGAATTCCAACACACCTTCAACTAAACCCAGAAACTCTAAAGGAAAAGGGAAGAAACTGATTCGTTGGTTTGAACTCAGTGAATTTACCTCAGAAGCAACAACTCTCCCTCATAATTTAATGTTCGTTAAAAGAATACTGGCTGCATCAAAGGCCACAATCAAAAGAACAGAATGGGAGAAAACATTTGTAAACCATATATCTTATAAGAGGTTAATATCCAACATATATAAAGAACTCCTTCAACTCAATAACAAAAATTCAAATCCAATTTAAAAAATGGGCAAGGAACTTGAACAGACATTTCTCCAAAGGAGATATGCAAATGGCCAATAAACACATGATAAGATGTTGAATATTACTAATTATTAGAGAATTGTAAATCAAAACCACAATGAGATACCACCTCACACCCATCAGGATGACTACTATTGAGGGGAAAAAAAAAAAACAGAAAATAACAAGTGTTGGAAAGGACATGGAGAAACTGGAATTCTTGTGCACTGCTGATGGGAATGTGAAATGGTGCAGCCACTATGGAAAACAGTACAGAAGTTCGTGAAAAATTTTTTTTAAAACTACTATATAATCCAGCAATTCCACTTATAGGTATACACACTCAAAGAACTGAAAATGAGGACTTCAAGAGATATTTGCATACCCATGTTCACAGCAGCATTATTCACAACAGCCAACAGGCAGAAGCAACCCAAGAGTCTATCAATGGATGAATAAACAAAATGTGGTACATCCATACAATGAAATACTATTCAGTCTTAAAAGAGAAGGATATTCTAACACATGAGTGAACTTTGAAGACATTATGCTAAGTGAAATATGTCAGTCACAAAAAGACAAATACTATATGATTATACTTATATAAGGTACCTAGAATAGCCAAATTAAAAGAAAGTAGAATGGTGGTGGCCAGGGGCTGGGGGTTAGGAGAAAATGGGTAGTTATTGTTTAATGCGTACAGAGTTTCAGTTCTGAAGACAGATGGTGGTGATGGTTGCATAACAATGTAAATGCACTTAATACCACTAAACTGTACACCTAAAAATGGTTAAGATGGTAAATTTCATATAATGTGTATTTCACCAAAATTAATTTTAAAAATAACGATTACTAGCACACAGTAAGCAGATGGTGTCTTCTGGATGAATAAATGAACTCTAAAACAGACAGTAAGCAAAAACAAAAACCAGTGAAAGGGGTAATCTAAGCCAACCTCCTACAGGAAGCGCACTCCTTCATACCCACCGTGCCAGAAAGAATCATGCCCTAAGTACACAAGCATTCACCCAGCAGCCTAAGCTGGAAACTTCCAGTCACCCTGGACAACTACCACCCCTTCCTGCCCACCATCTACTCACCAAGCTTAATCCATTCGACCTCGACAATGTCCAGGAGATCTGCTGACACCCCTCTCTTCTCACTGCACCATCCAGGCCCTCATCACCTCTGTCCTAAACTATTGTGATGGTCTCCTCTACCTCTTCTGAGGGGCAGTGCTCCCCTGCCCCCCACCAAGTCACTACCTATACTGCTCCCAGAATGAACTATCCAAAATAAAAACAGACGATCCTCCCTTTAGCTTCAGGAGGGCAAACGCAATTCCCTAGCGTGACACGCGGACACTCCAACCATTCCACCTTAACTTTTCAACCTAATTCTGTGGCTACACCCCACCCACACTACACACCTCCACCCACTGCTCACTCTGCTCAAGCACATCGGGCTGGCTGTTTCTTTGCACAGACTCTGTCCCTGCAGGACCGCTGTTCTATTCCTTCTCTCCTCAACCCACGCCTGGCAAACTCCTATACTCACACTTTAAGGTCCAGTCCAGTCACATCCCTCATCTGTATTCCTTAGAGCTTTTTATATATCACTGTTACACCACAAATTTCCATCTCACCCAAAAATTATCTTTGCATTCCTAGTGGCTGGTTCCATTCGTTCTGCTCATTTTTTTTTTTCAACGAGCTAATAGTACTTGTACCTATAAGTGGCATAATATTTATTCTTTTTGTTTTGTGAGCAAGATGCTTATCCTCCAGAGATGAGCCTTCAGTGAAATGGGACTGTGCATTATTCTCCATCAGTTCTTTCAGGGCCTAGCCCATAATATGATGTTTCAAATGTTTGCTAAACAGAATCCCAAGATAATTTACCCTTAGAAACAAATCAAGTTAGCTTCATGCTTATATACTTCCCCCTCAGAGTGTCTCTGCTCTGCTTTAAAATGTTGATTATGAAATTTAATTGTACTTACAAAACTTAGCAAAGAAACAAAGTTGCAAATAACTTATTAGAGCACTAGACAATGCTTGTATCCTAAAACAGGAATACACAAATATCACAACTAACTTACTTCTCAACAGGAGCCCACACTGGGAAAGTCAGTGCCTGCTGTGTAGGTTTTCTTTTACCTTCCAACATCTTATACCACGATTTGTACTTAAAAAAACTTTTCCCAATAACAGCTACAACTACAGATGAAATCCAGAAACATGCTATATAAAGCAGGTGTTGCTTTCTCCATTTTACACACAAGAGAACTACAGCTCAAAAAGGCTACATTATCTAGCCCAAAGTCACAAAAGCTAGTTAAGAGCAAGCATGACTTAAACCCACACTCATGAAACCACACAAAGCTGTGGGGATATCAGTCAAGTCCCCTTATCTAGGACACAAAGCACACTAACAAAAACAAAAGGGATTACTCCACTATTACAGAATACATGGCTTAACAGAAGATCCAGAAAAAGAGTTCATCCAGTCACTCCTTTGTATCACAACATTATTCTACAAACAGTATCATATGCAACATACAGTGCTTCCTTCAAGACACATCCAAACCATCCTTCATTTTGTCCCAAAGGCCACTCTATTAGAAAAACCTAGAACTGCCTGCAATTTACAACAGAAAGAACCCTGGCTTCGGAGTGAGACTGATTTTGGCCAATGTTCTGGATCCTGCTCTTACCAGTTGTGTGGCCTATACAAGGATCCTAGCTTCTTTGAGCCTCAGATTCCTTAACTGAAACATGGAGATAAAAATTCCCTCACAAGAGAGTGAATAAAGTGAATAAACAGCACCCAGCATATAGTAAGCATTCAATAAATCTAATGTCTCCCTCATCCTATCGCAACTCCACCAGGATGCTGTCTCCAATTTTTGCATCCACACTAGATTAGAACTCAAAGTACTTGGTCCTCTGTAAAATCAGGAAGAGAATCATAGGTGCTTGTCAAGCCCACTTGTTTTGTGGACATAAAGTTCACAACCAAAACTAACAAAGTTAGCTAACAGCCAAACCAGACAAGAATCTGCGTCTTTTTAACCACCATTTCGAAACTCTGAATCAAGGGCCCACATCTTTCAGGAGATTGTCAGCAGAGACAGCAAAACATCAAGACAAAACAAAGTTTGAATTGGCATACATTCTTATGACCTAGACTCATCCCATATGTCACATTAAGAAACTCTACAGTAACTCTTTAAGAAAACACAAAACAGACCTTACACTGTGGTAAAGAAGACTCATCAGGTGTCAGTGTGTTAGAATATAGCATTCTAGATATGCTTTTTTTTTAAATGCCATTGCCACATAAGGCCCTACTACATAACCATACATAAGTTGCTAAGAATGTACAAATACAAAGATAATAGCCAGAAGGCAGCAAGTGCAAGCAAGGAAGGCAGAAGAACTTTAAAGATAACTAACACAATTTGTCAAACAAAAGCAAATTAATCACTGACTGACTTTTCAACACAACCACAATCTAACAACCATTCACTCGGCAAATATTAGAGTCCCTACCCTTTGCTGGGAGCTAGGTGCTAGGGAAAGGTGTGACTCTACTGCAGCAAAGGGAATAAGACATAACATAAAAACTTACAGCATAGGAAAGAAAGTGGTGTGACAAAAACACTTGAGAAGTCAGAAAGAGAGATTATATCCAACTATAAGAATGAAGCAGGGTTTAAATAGGAAATATCCTTCAAGGCTCATATCAAAAGCTAAGTCAAATTTAGACATGCAGAGATGGGAAGGAACATTCTGTGCATCCCCAGAGTCAAATCTCAGCACTGGCACACAAAGTGATCAATAGGTGTTTCTCAACTGTATGAATGGGCAAAGGCACATGCTGGAGGTACAGTTCAATGTAGCAAGGGAACAGTTTTAAAGCATGTGGCAGGTCTTACGCAGATTTTACTCTGTGAGCACCGAGGAACTATTAATGTTTTCAAATAGGGTAGTGATATGACCAAAGCTGTGCTTCTGGAAGAATAAACTGACATAACATAAAATGGATGATAGCTAAAGAGAAACTTTGCTGTTTAATATGTATTTAATATCACTGAGCTTATCTACATCCAAAGTAATTCTGCTCTGCTCTCGGTCAGTCCCTCTCCTCAGCGATCTGTTAACACTAATGGGTATTGACAATGCATGTAGTAACATCAGCATAGGCCAGGTTATACTATGCAAACAAACAACCAGAAGGTGGTAGAGGCTGAACTCAATAAAGTTTACTTCTCGCTCACTCAAAGATCAGCGCGGTTCCAGGAAACTCTCTAGAGCAGCTGTGCTTCATGCCTCGACTCAGCATTCAGTCTGCTCTAGTCATACGGTAGGACTCCAACAGTAGGGAAAGAGAGAGAAAGGATTTCACATCTGCTTTTAAATGCTTCCATCCAAGCGTGATGCGTGTCATTCCTGCTCGCATTTCATTGGATAAAGCAAGTCTCAGAGCCACGTGGACTTGAAAGAGGCTGGGCAATGGATCCTTACTAAGAATAAGAAAGGAGAACTAGAAACCTTGGTGAGCAGCACTAATGCCCATCACAAGGTGATGTCTTTACAATGTCCAGTAATAAACTACATTTTGAAGAAAAAAATGCCTAGTTTCTTTGCAATTAGATAACATCACAGTAAATTTGTTCCCGAGGCACCAAAATTATTACCAAATTTCCCATATAGCTTTATGGATATCACGAATCTCATACTGATTACTAAACAATCTAATCTGTTTATGTTCACTGATTTCAAAGAATTTTGTATCATCTATTGTAGACTCCTGTTTGTTTTCACATCTATTATTTTTTTAGGAATAGTTTCCAAGCCTTCATATAGACTATTTCATCCCGCTCTAATCAGAAAAATGTCTCATTTATTCCGTATTTACAAGATAAGGAATATATATTCAGTCTGATCAAACCATTTCTGCCCTATGATTGAGAGTCCTTGGAATATCTTAAGCAGTTAAGAACAATGAGGGAATTCCCCAGTGATCCAGTACTTAGGATTCGACGCTTTCACTGCCGTGGCCTGGGTTCAATCCCAGGTCAGGGAACTGAGATCCCACAAGCCGCGTAGTACGGCCAAAAACAAACCCCAAAACAATGAAAGCTGCCAATTACTTATATTACCTGCTTTCATTAGTGAGAAACATGAGTAGTAATAGTGCTATTGATAATTTCTTCATGCTACAAAACTCCTGTAAATGTAGGAGAGGCAAGCAAACAATAAAGCATGCACGTATTTTAGAAGTGCAATCCTAGTTTCAAACCCCAGCTCTACCTCTTACGGGCTGTGGGAGCTTGGCCAAGCTACACAATCTCTGTAAGCCTCAATGTCCTCACCTACAGCACAGTTAACTCCAGCAACTTCACAGACCATCCCAGGGTTAAATGAGACAACTTATATAAAATGCTACAAGGCAGCTGCTCAAAAAAGTGACAGGTAGTATAAATATGTTCTGATAAGTATGGAATATGATTTTCTTTACTCTTTTATTAGGATTATCCAAGTTACGAGAGGCAAAAAGTACTTTGATTTCTAACTGTGCATTGAGAAATATCTCATGTGCAGTGGACATCAGGGCACAGCCAAATAGTCAAACACCACAATTATCCATTGTGCTGCACAGTTACTCTACAACTGAGCCAATATTTCCCTAACTCTGAGAATTACACGAAGAACAAAGACTATGGAGGAGTATTCATAAACTCCACATCTTAGCATCCAAAAGCATTTTCAAGATGTTTCAGTCTAGATGTTTCCAAACTGATTCTTGGCAATGTGACTTTCTTCCAAGTAAATACTACAGGAAACCCACAAAAGTAAAAATTAAAAACAGTGGAGTTACTCTATGGGGGACAATTTGGTCTCTTCCTCATGCCCTGCCCAACCCCACTTGGCCCCCTGATATAACTCTAAGGAATCCCCAGGCCTTGAGAATACCATTTGGGGTGGGGCGGGGGGGAGGAACTAAACTAAAAAACAAAAATGAATGCACTTCACTTTTAATGGCAGAAACCGGGGACGGGAGGGATGTGTCTAAGTGACCTGCCCAAGGTTGTCAGCAGCAAACTAAGTCCAGAACCCAAATCTACTGAATCCGAATCCAGTGTCTATCCACTAACCATCAAGTTTTTCTCAGGTACAGAATGCTCTGCATCAACATTTACCCTTAGCGTCTTTATCACAGTCAGTGAGTTTCAATTCTCCGATTTTATATCTGACATCCTTACTTTCTTATTATTCTTATATTACTATATTACTCTCACATTACACATTCTCTTATTACTTTGTTCCCCATTAATCTTGTCATGTGTCCCAAAACAACTGCAGTAAAACATTTAACTCCTAGCACTGGTATATTACCAGGCCTATTACGTTAATGTCCAAATCCATACGCCAGGAAAGAAAAAGTCACAAGACTCAAAGGGAGAACCCTCTGAAATGTTAAGAGGCTGAGATCCCAGTCCTTGCCTGCTCTGCTCAATGTTATTACTCCCCTTTCTATCTCCAAAAGGGCAGTTTGTCAAGAAAACGCTAGGATTAAAATGACTAGCTTCTTTGATAAACAAATTATAGCTTAAGTTACCAGCGGGAGGAAACAGTGAGAAAGCAGGATGGCACACTTTTAAGATTCAAGTCCAAGCAATGTGATTGTAAGAGGAAAAAGAGGAGGGGGAGGAGGAGGAGGAGAGGAGAAGGAGAAGAAAGAAGAAGCAAGAAGGAAGAAGGAAGGAAGGAAGGACGAGGAGGAGGGGGAAGAGGGGGAAGAGGGGGAGGAGGAGGGGAGGAGGGGAGGAGGAGGGGAAGGAGGGGAAGGAGGGGGAGGAGGGGGAGGAGGTGGGGAAGGAGGGGAGGAGGAGGGGAAGGAGGGGAGAAGGAGGGGAGGAAGGGGAGGAGGAGAGGAGAAGGAGAAGAAAGAAGAAGGAGAAGGAAGAAGGAAGGAAGGAGGAGGAGGGGGAGGAGGGGGAAGAGGGGAGGGGGAGGAGAGGAGGAGGAGGGGGAGGAGGAGGGGAGGAGGGGAGGAGGGGAAGAGGAGGGGGAGGAGGAGAGAAGGAGGAGGGGGAGGAGGGGAAGGAGGGGAGGAGGCGGGGAAGGAGGGGGGAGGAGGGGAAGGAGGGGAGAAAGAGGGGGAGGAGGGGAAGGAGGGGAGGAGGTGGGGAAGGAGGGGAGGAGGTGGGGAAGGAGGGGAGGAGGAGGGGAAGGAGGGGAGAAGGAGGGGGAGGAGGGAAGGAGGAGAGGAGGAGGGGGAGGAGGGAGAGGAGGGGAGGAGGGAGAGGAGGGGAGGAGGAGAAGAAAGAAGAAGAAGGAAGAAGGAAGGAAGGAGGAGGGGGAAGGGGGGAGGAGGGGAGGAGGGGAGGAGGGGGAGGAGGGGGAGGAGGGGGAGGAGGGGAAGAGGAGGGGGAGGAGGAGAGAAGGAGGAGGAGGGGAAGAGGAGGGGGAGGAGGAGAGAAGGAGGAGGAGGGGAAGAGGAGGGGGAGGAGGGGAAGAGGAGGGGGAGGAGGGGAAGAGGAGGGGGAGGAGGAGAGAAGGAGGAAGAGGAAAAGAAGAAAGAAGAAGAAGAAGAAAGCTCACCTGATCCCAAAAGATTTCTAAAACAGAGGCCCTTTGA
This sequence comes from Balaenoptera musculus, assembly GCF_009873245.2. NCBI lineage: Eukaryota > Metazoa > Chordata > Mammalia > Artiodactyla > Balaenopteridae > Balaenoptera > Balaenoptera musculus. The sequence continues at coordinate 42,105,065 of NC_045786.1, forward strand.
AAATTTAGGTTGGCAGAGAAGATGTCCTCAAAATTCCACTTAAGAGGGTTCCTACCAAACCAAAATGACACCCAGACACATCAATGAAATCTGAACAGTTCAAGAATCAGGTATGCTACATAAAAAACTGGGTATTTCCAAGAGGATCACAGAAGTCCTCCCACAACTGAATAACAATTTACATGTCCGGGACAACACTGTTATAGAGCCAGCATAAATCAATTCTTCTACTTCTAGTGAGGATTTATCTACTAAATTAACCAGCAAATCCTTCTCTATAACCAGAACTAGGCTAAAGATCAGCGAGATAATACTGCTAAAAATGCCCAAGAGAACACAGACACTTCGGTGTATCAAGAGTACCAGGAGACCAGCTTATGCACCTATCTGACTTATAACTTGCTATGCAACTGATTCTTCCTACCTATAGTAGAGAAAATCTTAACATTATCTAATTAAAAATCATTGCTATCATAGTTAAGACCAATTAACTCATCCATCTCACAGAAAAATGTTTGGCCAGATTAGTAAGTCAAGAGCATAGACCAATGTTTAATTTGATTATTTTCTTGGTTATTTAAACCATAATGTCAACACATGACTGTGATTTGGGGAACATACGTAAATTCTGCATGTTATAATTAAATTAGATGTAATATTAATTTTTAAAGCTTCTTATATGCATTTGGATGTGGAACAGAATGGCCACGGGTCATCTCTCATAGAGCACTTTGTGTAGAAGGGTACCTTACTCCATACCATCTCTATAAATTTTATCTCAAACATTTCCTTATCTCATTGCTGGAGTTAATTAGGACTGGCAATTAAGGAGCAGCCAGAGAACATGATTATCAGTGACTTTCTTTACTTGAAAGTTCCATTGTGTGCCTTTTAATATTAAGTACCAATCTTAGATTAACTCTCAGTGCTTAAGAAAGCAGGGACTATGCTTCATGAGTTTCTATTCTTTTAGAAATACAGAGTTCTTTTATTTACAATTGGTTGCCAGCAGTCCAGTAATTCTACTAATAATTTTACTATGGCATTTAAAACTTCCTTTTAAATGCTGGATTTTTAAAAAACTTTCTTAAGATTATGGAAACGGAGTTCCCTGGTGGCCTAGTGGTTAGGATTCTGGGCTTTCACTGCTGCGGCCTGGGTTCAATCCCTAGTTGAGAAACTAAGATTGCACAAGCCGTGAGGTGCGGCCAAAAAAAAAAAAGATTATGGAAAAATAAATGGTAAACAGGCACTCATACTCTGCCAGTGGGAGTGTAAATGATATAAGCTTTCTGTAGACAACTCGACAGTATCTATTAAAAGCTGCTGAAACATACAGCCTTTGACCTAGCAATCCCATTTCTGTGAGGAAAAATAAGAATACAAAGATTATGTACATGGCTGTTCATCAAAGCAGTGCTTACAACAGGAGAAAGGGAGAGAAGGAGGGAAAGAAAAGAAATACCACCTAACTATTCAAATAAGAAGGTAGTGAGGGGGACTTCCCTGGTGGCGTAGTGGTTAAGAATCTGCCTGCCAATGCAGGGGACACGGGTTCGCGCCCTGGTCTGGGAAGATCCCACATGCCGCGGAGCAACTAAGCCCGTGAGCCACAACTACTGAGCCTGCGCTCTAGAGCCCGCGAGCCACAACTACTGAAGCCCACGCACCACAACTACTGAAGCCCGCGTGCCTAGAGCCCGTGCTCTGCAACAAGAGAAGCCACCGCAATGAGAAGCCTGCACACCGCAATGAAGAGTAGCCCCCACTCGCCGCAACTAGAGAAAGCCTGCGCGCAGCAACGGAGACCCAACGCAGCCAAAAATAAATAAATTAAAAAAAAAAAAAAAAGCAGGTAATGAGGGAATTCCCTGGAGGTCCAGTAGTTAGGGCTCCGGGCTTTCACTGCCAAGGGCGCAGGTTCAATACCTGGTCGGGGAACTAAGATCCCACAAGTTGCGTGGCATGCCCAAAATATAAAAATAAAAATTTTTTTTAAATTTGAAAAGGTAATGAGTGATCTAAGGATAAATCTAAATCCATACAATGAAATACTATATAGCCATTAAAATGATTACATAGGTTACTTGATATCGTGTAAATGTATAGTCATGAAATTTGTTTTATAACCTGTTTATATTCAACAGCATATAAAATATGATCACATATGGTATATATAAATGCACACACACACTCCCTCTACAAATTTAGTCTGGAAAGAAAAACACCAGTTGTACCACAAAAATTTTCCAGGTAGTGTCATTTATTCATATGTGTACTTTTTGTTTATGTCTAATTGCTGAATTTCTGGAGGGACTGTACATTACTGTTGTTAATAAAAATAAAACAAAAAATATCTCTCATGAATCAAGAAAACTCTCTGATGACTTCTAGAATAGGAGATTATATAGCAGAAAATTAACTATAAAAATAAATTTACTGGCAAAGTCAAAGTTACACAAAGTTCTGCCAAAATCACAGCTCACAGTGCATGTTCCTTTCACATAATTACTTGTTTCAACTCTTGCTAGAAATGTTCTTGATGTATAAAGAGCTTGGGTCCTAAAGTCAGAGACTCGTATTCAAGTCCCAACTCCGCCACATGCTGCGAGACCCTGAGCAAGTTATCTAGCCTCTCCGAGCCTCAGTCTCCTTAACCATGAAGTATGTATAACAGACCCCACCTCTTAAGAGTTGTGGGGATTAAAATGAAATAAAGGTGTACAGAACATATAGAAGTAAGCTTAGCACATGGAAAGCAGTAATAAATGACTGCAGTTGTTACTATTATTATTGTTGCTATCACACATTAATCAAGAAACAAAATCATGAGCACTTTAAGGGCAGTGACCATGTCTTATTTTTGTTCAGCCCTGGATCCCCGGCACCTAGTAGTGGCCTTAAATGATTGCTGATTAAGTACACAAATAATTAATTACCTCCTTGCACCTCAATCTCCTTCTTTGGCAAAATCATAAAATCACCTTGCAGAGGTGAGAACTGATTAAACATAAGATACCTAGTTCAACAAAGGCTCTCAATAAATGACAGCTGTTGTATTAAGGAACATGGCCCCGTAGATTTCAACAGGCATGAAGGCTGAAGGGAGAGAATAGATATAATTTTTTCCTCTGAGTTTCCTTTAGTATTTGGGTCCTGAGATATCTCACAGTTAAACCATTGCTTTTATTTAGTTTCAGGAAAGAAAATTCTCCATTTACAGGCACACATCCTAGAGAGCTAACTATTAAAGTGGTAATCTTTAGACAGCCACAGCACTTTTGGCAAAGCAACTCAAACAGTACTTTACCACAGAGCAGGGAAAAAGTGTGGTATTTCAGAGAATTCATGAGCTTAGAACATAATGTATACAAATACGGGCTATGAAAAACAGTGGATCAATTGTTCTTGGGGCTTCAAATGAAAGCTTTTAAGATGATGATTGAATTAAGAAGCATGAGAAAAATCAACAATATTTTTACATACATCACCAAATGAATTCTTAAGGAAATACTAAATTTATGAAGGCATTCAATTACCTGAAAAGTATTTCCTTCACAACAATCAAAATAAACAGGAATACATTTTACAAAGAAAAATAAATTCTCAAAAGAAAAAAGAATCATTAAATTCTACGGCGGGGGGGGGGGGGGGGGAAAAAACTACTGACATGAAACCAATAATAATTTTGTATAAATCATAACATTCTTGTACTAGTATTTAAGAGAAAGTCATCCAAAGAAGAAGAAAAAAAAATAAGCCTAACATAAGAGCGAACTCAAAAACTGCAAAGATCAGTAACTTGTGCAGTTCTGTTTACTTTTCCATGTCTAATTTGACAGAAACCTCAGATTTCATACAAAAGTGCTTAATAGAAGGTTTATGGTCCTATTTCTGTAATGATTCTATTGAAAGGAAAAAAAGGCTACTCAGCACTCATTTGCTTTGAGTTAAAGTTGTCTGTTCCATATCCTGGAAAGACATCATGCCATGATTTACAGAGACATTTCATGGTTTACAGTATTAAACACTGGAGTAAAAATACCACTTAAAATTCACTATTAAGAAAATAACAGTCTGGTAGTAACTTTCAAAACAACTATAATAAAAATATTAAAGTGAGACAGGGGTAAATTTTATTCTATATGGATTATATCACAATACAACTGTTATTTTAAAAATGATGTTGCAGAGAATAGCAAAATCTCACTAATTCTCCAGAATCTGAGTAATGGGTATATAGGGATCAATTCTACTGTTCTATTTTGAATATGTTTTAAAATTACACTTTTTTAAAAATTAGGCAGGCAAGCCACACCTACGGCCATATGTGAGCCACACCAGTATGTCAGTGACGAAGCTGCTGAACAGGTTAAAATATAAAGTGATAGACAGAGACCTACACTGCCCAAGCACAAAAACCAGGGAAGAGCTGAACAAATTTTACTGCCAGACTTGGTCAACACTGGCCAATCTTCCATTTAACATGGTGCCTTCTCTTCCCCAAAAACGGATGATTTAACTCACCAAAATCAAACTACAATTGATGCTGGGAGAAAAAAATTAAATTCTGTTCATTTATTCTCAAAAAATAGATTTTATTAACATTAATCATATGCATATATTATTTATATACAGTTGTATCACAAATTCATTCATCAACCAATCCAAATATTTCCTGAGTAGTAACTAACTGCTATGTGCCATGCACAATACCACATGCTGGGAATACAGCAATGAACAAAGCAGGTAAAATCTGTCCTCCAGGACCTTATAATCTAGGAGGAAATACAGACATGTGGGTTTACTTTGTCCCTACCTAGTCAGTGAGCAATGTGACAAATGAATCCTATTGAATTAACTGGGAGAGGGGAAACAAGCAGTGGGCAAAGACAACATGGAAAAATTAAAAAGGTGACTGAAAATAGTATAACCCAAGATACCTAACCTAAATAGGAAAAACAATCATTTATCCTAGTTGCTGGCACAGTATCTCAGAAAAATCCATTTATTTCTGTAGCTTATGATACTGCTATAACCAACTACGTGTTTCCAAAACTTCTATCTTGTCTAATTTATATAAAACTTGGCCCAAAGTCTTTTTCAAAAAAGTAAATATGTTACCTATAGACATCCTCTAAAATAAAACGGTGGCTTTAAACATTTAACTAAGTTAATCTCAATTATTCAAAGTTCACATAGTGTATTATTATTCAAGGTTCAGCTGTATAAAAAACATTCCTTCCAAGTTACCAAAAACCTTGGTAAAACAGAATGAAAAACTTAAACCTGGGTGTATTTAATGTTACAAAAAGGTTCAAAAGCCAATTCATCTCACTTGTTTTCAGATTTTCACGAAGTGAAGGAAAAGGGCAGTGGAAAAAAAGAGAAAGATATGAAAAACAACACAATTTGATAGAGGAAAAAATTCAGGGCTATTTCCTACCTGGCCCCATAAAAAGAACAGATTCCCATTCATAATAAAAATGTTATTAAATATACATGCCAAGCTCTCAGACTCCTCCTTTCTGCCATCACATAGTAAGGTTTCTCTGGCAAGGTCACCTAGGCAAAGATTCATGAACAGGTTCCTCTGAATGACAGGGCTATAAGTAATGATGAAAAGGAACTTGCATGCCCTGTCTTAGGAAATTACCCAGACACAATATTTATCAAAGGGTTCTATTTATTGCTCTGTATTAGGGGAAAAAAGATGTGTGAAGTACAGCAATGTGGTTGGCAATAACTGTAAGAAAATAAATTAATTATTCCAACCAAAGTAGGAAGGAAGAAGTCACTGCAACTTTGAAGAATCTTCACTGATGTGAAAATATCCTCCGTTCCATTTTATATCCTCCTCCAGCCACCCCTCTAAGGACCCAATGAAAGGTGAGTTTAACACATTATTTCACAGAACAAAAGTACTCAAGGGCAGAAGAAGAGCAGTAACCTGCTCAAGGTCACACACCTACTTAGGTGACAGAAACACAGCTGAACTGAGACTACTGTCTCCTTCCAAATCTTTTTCCAGCTACACAACCTTGCCAAGTAAAAGCCATTTTACTGGGGGGAGAGGAGATGGAGTCAGGTGACAAGTGAGGAAACTAGCAAAGTATTCAGTTACAGAGTTATTATCTCCTAAGCCAGGAGTGAAAAAGAAAATATTTTTCCCAGAAATTAGCATGTATAACGACTCTGTTCACTTGCCAAAGTCTCTGTGCCAATCACTTCCCGTCTGTCAAAACCCCACAGAAATTAAGGACCATTCACATTTAGTCTAAGGAACTACAGAAAAGAAAGCTGCAATACAGTCCACTGAATCATCCAAGTCTTTGAACCCCATGTCTTTCAGTCCACATAATTCCATTCCCTTGCATTAAGCACAAGATGTGTACACCCAAGAAACACGCCTGCTGTCAGCTAAACTGGGCACAAAGCTAGGGCACTGAGTAGAGATGTTTAACATTGCACGGTTCCTACCTACATTTTTCTTGCTGAAGACTTACTCCTTATGCCCTTAACATTTCAGTACTGCTAAAATGAACCTAAAAAACTGGTTTTTCAACTTCCAATATAGGTTAAACATGAACTAATTAACTGTTTGTAAAACACTTTGAAGATGTGAAAAAGTACATAAATGTTAATTATTAATGTTGATCCACAAAGCCCCTGCATCTGAAGTAAAATACAATTCTTCCGGCAAGTTTCTGCTACTTTCAAGGCACGAACATGGAAGCCCAGCATGTTTTTAGGAATTCTAGGAAAACTTTAAAGGCAGACCACAATGATTTCGATTTACAAGAACAAGCTGGAATTTTAAGCTGTCTATGTTGGATATAATTATATCAGAGTGAATAAAAAATGTGACTTACGGCATATATAATAAAACTAGAGTAGGTTTATAGTCACAGAGTCCTGGATGAAAATTATAGTCCATTAACCTGAGAGAGGCAAAGTAAAATCTCTGACCCATACTTTTCTCATCAAAAAAGCCAGAAGGATAATACCAAACTTACAGTATTATTGTAAAGAATTGAGAAAATGTAAATGAACACACAATACACAGGTAGGCACCCAGTAAAAGTTTCTTCTTTCCTTTAGTAACTTCACTTTTTAGAAAACACCTTTTGGGAAATGGCCTGATCTTGAGCAAAAGATCTCTCTAGAGTGAAAAAGTCCTTTAAATACACACTGTCCTATGCTCTAAGCATACAGCACCCTTTTAGCAGGAGGGCCCAGGCAAAAGCTTCGGTCATTCCTGTCCACTGACCCATATGCATCCTTAATCCTCAAACAGAGAAAGCACCTCAGCCAGACCCCAAGGTTTCATGTGACCAAATGAACAATTAGAACTCTACTTCTCAAATTCTCGTTGTCATGTTGTCCTCCTAAATAACTCCCAAACTCCAAGGCCACATCCAGGATTCCTTTGTATTCTGAGCCCAGCCTCTCTGTACACAAGGTATCCAAGAGGCAAAACACCACTCTCTTCTAGATTATAAAAGGTAACAGAAATGATTCCCATGTAACGCCACAATGGATCTCTCTTCTCCGACTCCAGAAACACAATGACTTTAAACAGGGCAGAACTCAACTGGCAACACCAGGTAGATGGATTAACTGACAGACACCATTTCAAATTATACTAAGTGTGTTTTCAGAAGTGACTCATAAATTACAGAAAATGTAAAATCTGCAAAAAGTCCCTGTCACCTTTGGCAGTTATCACCTGGGAAAAGGAATACTTCTAAAAATCTTGGTGTGGATAGTTATAATTCAGATTTAAAAAAAAAAAAAAAAAGTCATGCTCGATTCAATTTATCTGAAGTGCTCTGCCCACCACAATGCAAATGCAACATAACATCCCCTTTGAACAAAGCGGTGTCACAACCAGCCTGCTGGGGAGAACATGTGCTAACAATTTTCCTGGGAGCTGCTGTGGACTCATATCAAAACCACCCATACTCTTTCCCCCGATTCCTCCCTGTGATCAAGGGCTCAAATTTTCAAGACAACAGACCATAGTCAAAGACCCATCTGTAGTGTTAGCAACCACAAACAAATGAAACTCATCAGCCCAGAGGCTCACCAACTGAGCAGATGCTCCAAAGGTATTAACTCTCTTTATTTAAAAGAGAAAAAAAGAGAGATTAAAGAAAAACATATACATTGCAAAGTATTTAGAAGATGAAAAGACACTCTACCATCATCTCACTCCTCAAACGAAACCACAGTTAACACTTTGCAACAGCCTCCTCCCAAACTATCCTGTGTACGGTGTGTACACTACACGTAATGACACTCCTGAGTCACATTTAAAGATAACTGATATAGAGACTGAAAATGTACAACAGATTTCACCGATGTTACTTTTATCGTGCTCAGAGGAGAAAAGTTTTCAACAGGTTTGGAGTCCTAACACTGACACAAGGTGCTGTTTCTGGTCACTACCATCTTGCTTCTTTCATATCTAGCCCTTAGTCATACCCAGTTGTTGTTGTTGCTTTTTACCACTGTCATTATTATTACTAGCTGCCACGCCATGTTGCCCTACTATGTGCCAAGAGCTTTAGATATCACTAATTCCCACAATAACCCCCACCCTCCCTTCTCAAGCTACAATTCTCTACTTTGTAAATCCAGTCCAGCCTTCAGCCCTCAACTCCAGGTCTGCCAGGTCTGCACATCCAAATGCTTACTGGTATCTTCACTTAAAAGTCTCACAGATCTCAAACTTATCATGTCCAGAAGTGAAATCAACTTCTTCCTCGCCGCAAAACCACTTCACTTCTTCCACTCAGGAAACCACACCACCATTCACCCAGCTGTCCATGACACCTAGGAATCATCCCTGATTACCTTCTTTGCTCAACACCTTTTCCCAATCCGTGTAATCCTATCAGTTCTATCTTCACAGGAACATAGATTCCAACCTCCTCAGACTTTCACTGCCACACCCTAACCCAAGCCACCATCTTCTCTAGACTGGACTAGTGTAAAACTCTTAACTAGTCTCTCTGTTTCCACCTCCTGCTCCCTACACGCAGAGTGAAACTTGCAAAACCTAAATCAGCTCTTATCATTCCTTGCTCAAATCCTTCAGCTGCTTCCCATCTTACTTAAAAGCCTATTTGACCAAGCCTCTATGTACACATACATTATCTCCTATTATTCTCCTTTCTCGCCCCATCCTTAGCCTCCCTGTTCATAATCCCACCTCAAGCTCTTTGCCCTTGATGCTCCCTCCACTTGGAACATCCAGAGACCTTCAGGTGGTTTGCTCTCTTCACTTCCTTCAAGTCTCTCTCAAATCTCACCTCCTCAGAAAGGTATTGTTTGACCTCCCCAATTTTTGCTAATAATCTTCATATTCTTCCTACAATTATCACAACCAGACATCACCAAAGTTGTTTTTTACCTGTTTGTGTTCTGCTTCTCTCGCTAAAATGTCAGCCCTTTGATGGCAGCAACTACATTTTATTTGTTACTGAACTCTCATCACCTAGAACAGTGCCTGACGTACAGAAAGCACCCAAATATGTGTTGAATAACAAACAACCCTACAAGGTATGTCACATGCCCATTTTACAAATGAGAAAACTTGAGTTTCAGAGACAAAAAAATTTACTTAAAGCCACACAGCAAATAAGTCACCAAATGCATATGAAAGAGCCAATACTCTACCCACTGACCCACTTCATCCTGTGCCATGAAAGGGAATTATAAATACAGGCTAAGAAACAAAAATGTAAAAGAAAGCATTTCTATAAGAAAATATCAGACCACAGTGATCTTTCTCTTTCTGCTCATCACTAGAGCATTTCACATCTTTGATTAATCTCATGTATGTACTATGTACATACCTCTTCAACTAGAAGATATCTACTTTTTCTGTATTACCTACAGAGTAAGGGCTAGCTACAGGCAGTAGACATTTAACAAACATTTCTTTGATATTTACACCCAGAAAGACTTGAAGAATCCTATAACGAGACCTTGAGCACCATCAATAAAGTATACTCTTCCAAGGGATTTCAGTTTCCAACCATGATGGAGTAACTGGATCTTGACTCATCTGCCACACACCCCACCCCCCAACAACCAGAAAAATGGACAAAATATACAAAGCAACATCTTTTAGCTACTGGACAACCAGCAGCACAGGACTGCAATCCCTAGCAAAGGGAAGAGATGAGGTGAACCCCACAAGTGCACCAGCTTTCTCAGCCTGGAGTCACATGCTGGACCACCTGCAATGAGGAGCCCAAGCAAAGCATGGCGGTTTTCTCAAGCTAAGAAGTCAAAGAGTATGAGAAGGCTCAGGAACCTAAAAACTGCAGAGTACTAGAAAGGAGGGAGTTGCATGAAGAAGGATCTCCATAAATCAGCACAGAGGCCTGCTTGAGTCTAATATTGAATAATAAGCCATGTGTGCATATTGTAAAAAAATCTACAAAGGCAGGCAAAGAATGACCCAAGAACTATATGCTACCTTACCCCAGAGCTCACACAGTGCTGGCAGACATTCATATTCTGACCACCCAGAGCAGAGAACATCTTATTCTTCAATGGAAACTACGGAGGCTTCAGGCCTTAGTAATGGGGTGAAACAAGCCTTAGAGTAAAAGGACAAGAGTTAGGGTTGGTCTATCTTAGACCAATCAACAGCAATCAACAACTTAAAATTCACCATTTCTAGGATCTAACAAGAAATTACAAGAAGATGTGACCCAAGACAGGGGGAAAAAAAAAAAATCAGCCCATAGAAAGAATTTCTTTCATAGAAAGAAATAATGGAATTAATGAACACGGATTTTAACAACTATTATATGAGTATTATACATATGACCAAGAATCTTTTTTAAATGAACATAGACAAATAGAAGAAATAAAAAAGATTCAGTAGCAAATTGAATCCAACAAGATATAAAAATACATCATGATGGGGACTTCCCTGGTGGTCCAGTGGGTAAGACTCTGCACTCCCAGTGCAGGGGGTCTGGGTTCGATCCTTGGCTGGGGAACTAGATCCCACATGCATGCCACAACTAAGAAGCCCACATGCCACAACTAAGACCTGGCACAGCCAAAATAAATAAATAAATAAATAATAAAGAGATTTTTAAAAAAACACATCATGACCAACTGAAGATTATCGAAGGAATACAAGGCTAGTTCAACATTCAAAAATCAGTGCAATTCACCATATCTACAAAGTAAAGAAAAACAACATACGATCATCTCAATACATGCAGAAGCCTGTGACAACATTCAGTATCCATTCATGATAAAAACTCTCAGCAAACTAGAAACAGAACTTTCTCAGCTTGATAAAGGACATCTTTACTACTACAAAAACAAACAAACTTTAAAGAACATGTTAATGGTGAAACACAAATGTTTTCCCCCTAACATCAGGAAAAGATGTCCACTTCCAAAATTCCTGTTCAACATCATACTGGGGGTCCTAGCTAGTTCAATAAAGCAAGAAAAAGAAATAAAAAGCATACAGACTACAAAGGAAGAAATCAAACTTCCTGTATTTGCCAATGACATTACTGTCTATGAAGAAGATCCCAAGTGAGTTTAGCAAGGTTGTAAGACACCAGGTCGGCATACAAAATTCAATCCTATTTCTACATACTAGCAATGGACAACTGGAAATTGAAATTTTAAAAGCACCATTTACAACAGCACCAGAAAGCATGAAATACATATTAATCTTACAAAATATGTGCAAGAACCAATTATTAAAACTACAAAAAACTAATAAAAACGTCAGAAAAGGTCTAAGTAAATAGATATATCATGTTCATGGCTCAGTATTATTAAGCTGTCAATTCTCCCCTAAGTGATTTACAGATTCAATACAATGCCAATCAAAAATCTCAGCAGGATTTTTTATATATATCAACAAGCTGATTCCAAAATGTACCTGAGGGAATGCCCTGGTGGTCCAGTGGTTAGGACTCTGTGCTTTCACTGCTGAGAGCCTGGGTTCAACCCCTGGTCGGGGAACTAGGATCCCACAAGCCACGCAATGCAGCCAAAAAAATAGATATAAATAAATAAATACATACATACATAATGAAAATAAAAATAAATAAATAAAATGTCCTTGGAAAGGCAAAGCAACTATAACATTCAAAAACAATTCTGAAAAATAACACAATTAGAGAACTCATACTACCTGATTTCAAGACTTAGTATAAAGCTACAGTAATCAACAGTGTGGTAATGGAAAAATGAAAGACACAGATCAATGGAACAGAATACAGAATCCAGAAACAGACCCACATATATATAATCAACTGGCTTTCAGCAAAGGTACAAAGGTAATTCAATGGAGAAAGATGTCTTTTCAAAAAACACTGCTGGAACAACTAAACACCCATATGCAAAAAAATAAATCTCAATCTACACTTTGCACCATTAGAAAAAATAACTCAAAGTGATTCATATACCTAAATATAAAATTCTGAATTACAGCAGAGGGCAGACAGCAGAAGCAAGAAGAACTACGATCCTGCAGCCTGTGGAACAAAAACCACATTCACAAAAAGACAGACAAGATGAAAAAGCAGACAGCTATGTACCAGATGAAGGAACAAGATAAAACCCCAGAAAAACAACTAAATGAAACGGAGATAGGCAAAATTCCAGAAAAAGAATTCAGAATAATGATACTAAAGATGACACAGGACCTCAGAAAAAGAATGGAGGCAAAGATCGAAAAGATGCAAGAAATGTTTAACAAAGACCTAGAAGAATTAAAGAACAAACACCTACAAGAATTATAGAACAAACAGAGATGAACAATACAATAACTGAAATGAAAAATACACTAGAAGGAATCAATAACAATAACTGAGGCAGAAGAACGACAGAATGGTGGAATTCACTGCTGCAGAACTGAATAAAGAAAAAAGAATGAAAAGAAATGAAGACAGCCTAAGAGACATCTGGGACAACATTAAATGCAACAACATTCGTATTATAGGGGTCCTAGAACGAGGAGAGAGAGAAAGGACCCAAGAAAATATTTGAAGAGATTATACTCAAAAACTTCCCTAACATGGGAAAGGAAATAGCCACCCAACACCAGGAAGAGCAGAGAGTCCCAGGCAGGATAAACACATGGAGAAACACGCTGAGACACACAGTAATCAAACTGACAAAAATTAAAGACAAAGAAAAATTATTGAAAGCAACAAGGGAAAAATGACAAATTACATACAAGGGAACTCCCATAAGGTTAACAGCTGATTTCTCAGCAGAAACTCTACAAGCCAGAAGGGAGTGGCATGATATATTTAAAGTGATAAAAGGGAAGAACCTACAATCAAGATTACTCTGCCTGGCAAGGATCTCATTCAGATTCGATGGAGAAATCAAAAGCTTTACAGACAAGCAAAAGCTAACAGAATTCAGCACCACCAAACCAGCTCTACAACAAATGCTAAAGGAACTTCTCTAAGTGGGAAACACAAGAGAAGAAAAGGACCTACAAAAATAAACCCATAACAACTAAGAAAATGGTAACAGGAACATACATATCGATAATTACCTTAAACGTGAATGGATTAAATGCTCAAAGCAAAAGACACAGGCTCACTGAATGGATACAAAAACAAGACCCATCTTTATGCTGTCTATAAAAGACCCACTTCAGACCTAGGGACACATACAGACTGAAAGTGAGGGGATGGAAAAAGATATTCCATGCAAATGGAAATCAAAAGAAAGCTGGGGTAGCAATACTCATATCAGATAAAATAGACTTTAAAATAAAGAATGTTACAAGAGACAAAGAAGGACACTACATAATGATCAAGGGATCAATCCAAGAAGAAGATATAACAATTATAAATATATATGCACCCAACATAGGAGCACCCCAATACATAAGGCAACTGCTAACAGCTATAAAAGAGGAAATCGACAGTAACACAATAATAGTGGGGAACTTTAACACCTCACTTACACCAATGGACAGATCATCCAAAATGAAAATAAATAAAGAAACAGAAGCTTTAAATGACACAATAGACCAGATAGATTTAATTGATATTTATAGGACATTCCATCCAAAAACAGCAGATTACACTTTCTTCTCAAGTGTGCACGGAACATTCTCCAGGATAGATCACATCTTGGGTCACAAATCAAGCCTCAGTAAATTTAAGAAAACTGAAATCATATCAAGCATCTTTTCTGACCACAATGCTATGAGATCAAAAATGAATTACAGGGAAAAAAATGTAAAAAACACAAACACATGCAGGCTGAACAATACGTTACTAAATAACCAAGAGATCACTGAAGAAATCAAAGAGGAAATCAAAAAATACCTAGAGACAAATGACAATGAAAACACGACGATCCAAAACCTATGGGATGCAGCAAAAGCAGTTCTCAGAGAGAAGTTTATAGCTGTACAAGCCTACCTCAAGAAACAAGAAAAATCTCAAATAAACAACCTAAACCTACACCTAAAGGAACTAGAGAAAGAAGAAAAAAGTTAGCAGAAGGAAAGAAATCATAAAGATCAGAGCAGAAATAAATGAAATAGAAACCAAGAAAACAATAGCAAAGATCAATAAAACTAAAAGCTGGTTCTTTGAGAAGATAAACAAAATGGATAAGCCATTAGCCAGACTCATCAAGAAAAAGAGGGAGAGGACTCAAATCAATAAAATTAGAAATGAAAAAGGAGAAGTTACAACAGGCACCACAGAAATACAAAGCATCCTAAGAGCCTACTACAAGCAACTCTATGCCAATAAAATGCACAACCTGGAAGAAATGGACAAATTCTTAGAAAGGTATAACCTTCCAAGACTGAACCAGGAAGAAATAGAAAGTATGAACAGACCAATCACAATCACTGAAATTGACACTGTGATTAAAAATCTTCCAACAAACAAAAGTCCAGGATCAGATGGCTTCACAGGTGAATTCTATCAAATATTTAGAGAAGAGCTAACACCCATCCTTCTCAAAATCTTCCAAAAAATTGCAGAGGAAGGAACATTCCCAAACTCATGCTATGACGCCACCATCACCCTGATACCAAAACCAGACAAAGATACTACAAAAAAAGAAAATTACAGACCAATATCACTGATGAATATAGATGCAAAAATCCTTAACAAAATACTAGCAAACAGAATCCAACAACACATTAAAAGGATCATACACCATGATCAAGTGGGATTTATCCCAGGGATGCAAGGATTCTTCAATATACGCAAATCAATCCATGTGATACACCATATTAACAAATAGAAGAATAAAAACCATATGATCATCTCAATGGATGCAGAAAAAGCTTTTGACAAAATTCAACACACATTTATGATAAAAACTCTCCAGAAAGTGGGCACAGAGGGAACCTACCTCAACATAATAAAGGCCATATATGATAACCCACAACAAACATCATTCTCAATGGTGAAAAACTGAAGGCATTTCCTCTAAGATCAGGAACAAGACAAGGATGTCCACTCTCGTCACTATTATTCAACATAGGTTTGGAAGTCCTAGCCATGGCAATCAGAGAAGAAAAACAAAAGAAATACAAATAAGAAAAGAACTAAAAAAAAACAAAACAAAAAAGAAAATTCTGAATTATAAAAATTCTAGGAGAAAATACAGGGGCAAGTCTTCGCACTCTCAGATGGGGCAATAATAAGAAAGCAAACAACTCTAATTCAAAAAGTTTAAAACTCCAATTCAAAATGATACATGCACCCCAATGTTCATAGCAGCACTATTTACCAAAGCGAAGAAATGGAAATAACCCAAGTGCCCAATACACACACAATGGAATATTATCCTTATTTTTTTTAAAAAAATTTTAATCAACTATAAAAAGATATTTGGAGGACAAATAGGGAAAGTTGAATATGCACTGAATAATTCTATAGAATTGTTCATTTTTTTAGATGTTATCATTATATTTGGTTATGTAGAACAAGGATGAGCAAACTTTTTCTCTAAAAAGTGAGGTAGTAAATACTTTCTGCTTTGTGGACCACAGGGTGTCTTGTAACTGTTCTGTCAGTGTAGCACCAAAGCAGTCACAGACAATATGTAAATAAAGGAGCACTGCTGTGTCCCAATAAAACTTTATTTATTAAAAAAAACATGTTCACTGCAGCTCTATTTACAATAGCCAGGACATGGAAGCAACCTAAATGTCCATTGACATATGAATGGATAAAGAAGATATGGCACATATATACAATGGAATATTACTCAGCCATAAAAAGAAACGAAATTGAGTTATTTGTAGTGAGGTGGATGGACCTAGAAGCCTGTCATACAGAGTGAAGTAAGTCAGAAAGAGAAAAACAAATACCGTATGCTAACACGTATATATGGAATCTTAAAAAAAAATGGTTCTGAAGAACCTAGGGGCACGACAGGAATAAAGACACAGACATGGAGAATGGACTTGAGGACACAGGAAGGGGGAAGGGTAAGCTGGGACGAAGTGAGAGGGTGGCATGGACATATATATACGACCAAATGTAAAACAGATAGCTAGTGGGAAGCAGTCACGTAGCACAGAGAGATCAGCTCAGTGCTTTGTGACCACCTAGAGGGGTGGGATAGCGAGGGTGGAAGGGAGGGAGATGCAAGAGGGAAGAAATATGGGGATATATGTATATGTACAGCTGATTCACTTTGTTATAAAGCAAAAAAAAAGGCAGTAGGCCAGATTGGCCTGAGGGCCATAGTTTGCAGACAAAACTCTAGTGACAGAGAGCAGAGTAGTGGTTACCTATGGCAAGGTAGGCAGCAGGGTGAGGGATGAAGGCAGAACCGTCTGGAAAACAGCACAAGGGAACTTTCTGGAGTGACGGAAACATTCTATACCTTGATTGTGTTGTTAAGTTACATGCATGGGTACATTTGTCAAAACTCATCAAACTCCATATACTTAAAATGGGTGCATTTTATCATATAAACAATAACTCAGTAAACCTGATTTGTTTTAAAATGTACTCTTTTCAGGTAACAGCATCAATGATGTGAAAAGCATGCCCTTTGGAGCCAGAATAATCTGAGTTCAAATTTTAGCACCAAAATTTAACAACTATGTGACCACTGTCAAATCACTTTTGAGGGTGTTTCCTCCCCTTAAAACGGGTTAATAATTCCTGCTTCACAGGTTGGTTTCAAAAACGAAATAAATGTATGTAAGATACATAGTATAACATCTGGCACATAAGAGGCACACTCCCTGATTATTTTTTAATTTTTTTTAAAATAATTTAAGAAAATTAGTCAGTAAAGATCAGACAACTACACTAGCTTCTTTTGTACTCTTCTAAAACATTCTGACATTCTTTGTTCACTGTTTACTGTGGTTTCACCTGACTTCAAGCACTGGCATCCAATGTCAGTTCCTGTGATTTCAGAGTAACTTGGGTCTCACAGCAAGCACTGAGTTTAGAAAAATACTCCATGACAAATACGTTATAAAAGGAAATCTGAGAAGATAAGAGCCAAAAGTAAGAAGTATCCATTTTCCCAAGTAAGGAGAATGGCAATAGAAATGGTATAATATTTATAAGGAAAAACCAATAAACTTAGTTGGATGTTTTCTCCTTTTATAGACTAGGATTTGAATTTTATCCAAACCAGTAGCCAACCAGCAAAACTACAAAATGACAAAGCATCTGTATAGTGCTTTATCTCGAGCGTTTCTCAGGACAGTAGTGGGGAGTCGGTAGGATGACAATATCAAATTTGTTCTTATTTTATAAGTAAGGATACTAAGTCTGAAACAGATGAAGTGGCCTGCTCAAGGACACACTGCCAATAATTGGCGAAGTTCGGATGTGAAGTCAGCCATGTGGCCCCATATCATATGCCTTCAGTAGACATCACCATCAGAGAGTCATCTTGGGTTTGTGAAACTCCACATAACTGCTAGGTGCTGTTCTCTTGCTTGACATCTTTGGCTGTCTCAAAGACTAATTCATTACAGTCTGACATACTTAATTCCTAACCATTCAGGAATAACTAGCCTTTTGAGGTGGTAAAGACTATTTTTGTGGCCGAATATGGGCTTAAGATAGGACCATAAGTGAAAATTCAAAAGGACTGATTTCTGGGACTTCCTTGGTGGTCCAGCGGGTAAAACTGCACTCCCAGTGCAGGGGGCCCAGGTTCGATCCCTGGTCGGGGAACTAGATCCCACGTACATGCCACAACTAGAGTCCGCATGCCGCAACTAAGACCCGGCACAGCCAATATAAATAATAAATAAATAAATATCAAAAGGACTGATTTCTAGTAGAAGAGCCTACAGAGTGACATAAATGGTAAATCCCTCACACTGTCTCCTTCTCCCCATCCCAATACCCACATCACACACACTGATATCCACACCTTCCCCACGCTCTGAACACAGCTCTGAAGAGATAAAAAAGGAAAACACACCATTGTCCCACACAAGTATTCGTAACAATCACAGTATCTCAGTATCAGGTCTACTGGTGCATTCTCTGAGCAAGGACTGACAAAAATGGGTTATCTACCCATCTTCTATTTGTATGTCCCAATCAACCGAGAGGTGGACCACAAGACCATACATGTGAAGACACATGAATGAAACAAACTTCCTTCCACGAACAGCTTCCTCCTCTCCCCCCGCTTACAGTGGGGTAAGACAGCCCGACAGTGACTCCGGAGCACTGCTTCCAAATGGATGCCTGTCCCCATCAGTAATAACCAAGTTTATTCAAGCGCACTTCAATGTTAACTTTAAAAAAGGGGATTACCAAAAGTCCAAGTGTGTTCATCTAGCTTTGTCAACTTTGTATTTTTCCTCAATCTGTGAGTCTGGTCAATTATAATTTTTAAAGATTTACTATAATCCTTCATGGTTAACTTTTTGCCCTTATTTTATAAGAAAACAAATGGAAAGATGAGATTCAATATACA
The DNA here is from genome assembly GCF_009873245.2 of Balaenoptera musculus. Classification (NCBI taxonomy): domain Eukaryota; kingdom Metazoa; phylum Chordata; class Mammalia; order Artiodactyla; family Balaenopteridae; genus Balaenoptera; species Balaenoptera musculus. The sequence continues at coordinate 42,124,025 of NC_045786.1, forward strand.
GAAATGTCCATGACAGGTTAATATTTCTAGAATGTATTTATTCCACTTGGTATTCTGAATATTCTAAACAAAGCTGGTATAACTGATTTAAATCACTGTTTCCTTCCGCAAATGGTGGCGCCTTCAAAAGTGTTATCTTGAAGGGGAAGTAAATGATTTGCTCAAGTCTCTGAATTGTACTACTGCTTTATTAACCCACAGTCCAGTCCCATCTTAATCAAATTTGAGAAACGTAGTCATAATCCATGCCTGTTATTTTTCAAAATTAAGGTAAAATAAGGAAGAAAAGCTGCAACTAAATAACTCAGATATCCTATTACAAATGTTGAAAACAACCCATCTCTAACGATTTCCTAAACTATAAATGCATAGAGTTCTGTCCTACAGAGACACTCTGCAAAGTCCACTCAAAGACTAAGAGCTGACTGAGAAAATAAAACTGCTCTTTCTATTAACATTCAGTTCAACCTGCACCTTTAAAAAAACTGCATTTAAGACTCTCAATTCTCAGAAGCATTCCCTCTTTACGAAACAAACAGCTAAACCACTGTTCTCAGAAGCATCAGACTTTTAAAAATGCTCTCTTAACTCATACAAAAATTATCCAAATTATTGTCATTACAGCTACCAGGTAATAGGCACCTACTTAATGTTAGGCACACTATGAAGTATGTCACATAGTTTCATTTATTGCTAAGAATGCTGTAAAGTATGTTACTATACCTTACACAGTAGGAAACTGAAGCTCTGAGGGGATAAGTAACCTGCTCAAGGCTACCCAACTAGTCAATGGAAGGGTGGGGATTTGAACTCAAATTTACCTAATTCCAAAAGATGTACATTCTTCTAAACTGTGCTACCTCCCCAATTCACAACAGAGGTATGAACAGGCAGAGGAGTGAATGGATTTGTCCAGCAGTCGTAATCATTTCACCAAAAAAGGGAGAAATTTTCTCGATTAGAACCACTTTCTGAAATCCATAGCTCACTGTTTAAACCTCAATTCTTTTCAAGAAGTAATTAACAGGTTAAAAAGAAAGGTTAGAAATCCTTATAAAGTACACTAAATTTCATCACAGATCTGCAAGTGAGCTGTCATGTTTAACAAGTCCCCAGAGTTAGTGGTTCTCTGGGTACCACACTAGGGTGAAGTACCAAGCACTTCACCCAATTCAAATGCATCCTGAGCACCTGAGCTGTGTTAAGACTCCTTCCTGGCACAGAGGCACAAAGCTAAGACCCATCACAGCCCTCAGGGAGTTAACAGGCTAGAAGAGGAGTCCATTTATACTACATATGCAGTTACTATTAGTCAGGCAAAAAAAATGAAGTGTGAGAAATCCTAAAACAAAAGTATGAATAACATGCTATCAGAGAGGGAAAGCAACTGGCCTACTTGTCATATGTTCTAAGTAGTGTTTGTTTACATTTTGTCCCTCCCTGACAACACCTTCCAACCTCTGTCACCGTCCCTCCCCACAACCACCCCCCACACAGGTACACACAGCCACACAACCAGGAAGGAAAGCCCTAAGAGCAAGGATTATGATTCCTAAAAGTGACCTTGTTGTTGTACTTTAAAAATACAAACTTATGCCATCAGGACATGTTTCTTTAGCTTTGTCAGGTGAAGTAAGTTGCTTTTTCAGAGCAAAATTAGGCCAACCTAACAGGAAAACCCGGGCAACACTTCACATTACTCACTTAGCATGAGAAACCAATCAACGCATATTGACCCACACCGTATTTCTCAAATTTTTCTTGTTAATTTAGCAGATGGCAAAGGGATATACAACTGATAGGAACACATCCTGGTCATTTTGTTCCACCACGCAATTTGACAGACATTTAGGCTTGTTCCACCGGGGGGACTTAAACAGAATCATTCTCACATCATAAGCCAAATGAACTGAATTCAGCAGAACCGATGCACCCAAAGCTTGACAACAAGGCTTGTACTTCTTGCAGCCTGCAAATCCCCTAGAGACCACGAAAGCCTACAGGACTAACAATGATTTATCTCAGCTGATCACAACTCCTTTACAAACTTGCAAAAAATGATCTTTCCAAAACTGCCTGCATTTATCCTGATCTGGGCAATTCAACGGTTTAAAGAAATAAAGTTACTTATGAAAATAAAACTGGGGGGGGGCGGGAGGCAGGGATGTTGAATAAGAAAAAAAGGCACACTGCTTTTTCCTTTAGTTCTATATGCCTGGGGCAACAAACTCTCAAAATAACTTCACTGAGGAGTGTAAAAGCTAAGACGAACACCAAAGTATTGCTCAATCCAACTTACACTGTCAACTCCTGAGTTCACAGTAAGATCTAGAAACTTAAATGTGACGGAATCATTTTGCTGTAAGAACTAGTTCAAAAAAAACACACACACAAAAACAAAAAGCCAATCCTTTCTTCTGATAGAAAAACTCTTGAGGATTTCCCCCACATTTATTTTAAAATCTTAACATACTGGTTGACTCTGGGGGGAAAAAGGGGGGGAGGGAGAGGGGTTCAGTAAGCCATATTTACCCAAAAAAAAGTTTGGTTTGGTCTCAAAGTATGGCTGCATTTGAACTCGACAGAGCTGAGCCCGTGGCACGGTCCCAAAGCGGGTCCCCTCGGGCTGCACGTCTCCGACCCGCGCGGGTGCCCCGGCCGCGCCCCCGGGAACAGGCGCCGAGAGCGCCCCCCTAAGGCGGGTAAGGCCCGGCGTCTTTACCGCTCGCGCCGGCCCCCGAGAGCCGCTCCCTCGCGGCCGCAGCACTTGTTCGCCGACTCCCGGACGGGAGGGACCCGCGGAACAGCCGCAGCTCCCGGGGGGCTACCGCGGCTCCCGCTCCCACAGGAGCCGACCGGGCAAGGCCGGGGGTCCAGGCACCTGAGGGGGCATCGCGGCCGTGCGGGACGGCCGTGCCCCCCACTCCGGGAGTGGAGGCGGCCCCGAAGTTGGGCTGCGGGAGCGGCAAGGCGCGCCGCGGCCCCGGGGCAGACAATGCGTGAAGGGGGCCGCGGAAGGAATCGGGGGCCGCAGAGCCGGGGGGCGCTCCCGCGACGCCCATTCATCCCCGCCCGCGCGCCCGCGCGCCCCCGCCCAGCCCCCGCAGCCCCGGACCCCCGCTCCGGCCCCCGCCCGGAGGACCGGCCGCAGGGGGAGGGGCCCGCGCTCCCCACCCGCGACCCCTCCTCAAATCACAAAACTTCCCCCAACTCCGCCAACTAAGTTGCGCTCTCACCGTGAGGCGCCCGGGGTTCCCCCGCGGGCCGAGCCGGAGCAGCTCCGCACCTTCGCTGCGGAGAAAGACAATAGGCGGCCGCTCCTCCGGCGGCAGAGGCGGTGGTGGTGGCAACGGCTTGAAACTGCGGCGGCAGAGGCGAGGAGCGGGCGCGGCGACCTCGGCGGAGCCTAGAAGCTTCACCGCGGCGGCTCCGGCTCCCTGCTGGCCCTGCACACAGCCCCAGCCAGCCCGCGCATGCGCCACAAGCTACTCGGGGATGGGCGGGGCACCCGGGGAGGGCTGTAACGCCTACGAGCTCTCCTGTGAGTAAGCGCGGAGCCGGGGGCCGCGAGCCGGGGTTGCACAGCAGAGCTGCCCATCAAGCTCCGTGAGACCAATAGGAAGACACCTGGGCGGTCCCCTCGGGTTGCTAAGGAAGGCTGAGGTTGACCGCAGCTGCAGCGCTGCGGCAAAGTGATCAAAGTCGGGTGGCTGGTAGAGGTGCAGACTGAAATGCTCACTCACCCTCTCCTCTGCGCCCTGACTCCGGAAGCCGCCCTTCCTCTGTGTAAGGGTGCTTACCTGAGCTGTAGCACTTACCGTAACACATACTGAAATGATTTACTCTTCTGTTTCCCTCCACTTGAAATCAGAAAGTGGGGTCTTTTCTGTGTCCAGTGCCTGAGAGAGTCGTGGCTAGGTATTCAACAAGCGTTTTAGTTGGATGGATGGATGGATGGATCTATGGTGGCATCAGGATTGTGACAGGGCGTTCCATAAACTTTTGGCTTCCCGATCACCGCAAAATCAGACAATCTGCAAGTTGCAAGGACCTCAGGAATCATCTGGTGGCTTTTGAAAAGCAAAATGTGGTCTGTTAATACACGAATAAACTCATTTTGATAGTTGTGCGTTTATTTTAATGTGTATTGGAGGAAAATGCCTTTCACATCAAAAGACTATTTCATTGATGTTATTTCTTAGATAAGCTGTAAAACATGAATCTACTTAAAGAAAAAATTTAAGTAAAAAATTTACGTTATATAGAAAGTATATATGTACTTATACTTCACATAATTTCAAAAACGTGCAAATTGATAGTAATCGAAGTAAGAACAGTGGTTACCTAGAAGGAGAAGCATTATTGGCTGGGAAGCAGCAGGGCAGGTGCTGGGCAAGTTCTGTATTTTGATCTGAATGGTAAATAACAAAGGTATAGACTTATGTGAAAATTCATCCAGTGTACAATTAAGATTAGTGCACTTTACACAGGTTACACACGTATTTTATATCAATTTAAAATACTTATATAGGATATGACCCCCAAAAATGTGAAGATGCAAAGGACTATCTTTTGGGAAACCTGATCCAACCAAGCTCCCTACCAGTGACTGACTACCTGAGAGGGGCTACTGTGAATACTTACTGCCTGAATCAGGCACTTTCATTGTTGTTTGGCTCTAAATCTTAGAAGTGCTCCTAGCCTTGAGCAGAAATTTGCTTCCCTGTAAGTGAACCTGATTCTCACATATGTTTTCTTACTTCAGCCTCACAGAATGGAAAACCAAGGCCAAACGTTTCCAGTGCTTCAGGTGAAATTATTTCCCAATCACCTTATTATTCCCTCCTCCATACTCACTCTAATCTGTCCTGTCAATATATTTGAAAGGTGGCCCAGAGAGAGGAGACTCCTAGATCCTAGTCCTGACTCTGTCCCAAAGAAGCCCACCCTGAGGAGGTCACCCCTTCTCAAAGAACTTCAGTCTCCTGTAAAGCAAGGGGACTAACCTAGAAAATCTCTTGGACCCTAACACGTGAAAACCCCATGGTCTTCTGCTGGAGCAAACAGCAGCAGATATTACCATGTTGTCTTTCTAGTGACTGCTGACAACAACATTCCCTGCTCCCAGCCTCAGCAGGATTTATACCTTCCCAGTGAGCTGCAGAAAAGGTCGAGAGTCCAGCGTTTTTCAAAGTTTACCATGCCTACAAATCACCTGGGACATTTTGTTAAATGTGGATTCTGACTCAGTAGGTCTGGGGTGGGATCTGGGATTCTACACTTCTAACAGACTCCCAGGTGATTCTGACGCTGCCGGTCTGGGACCCTGCTTTGAGGGGCAAGGGTCTACTCTACATTCCCCAGACAGCTAAATCTTCTGTCTTCTTGGGAAGTCCTAAGTAGTTATCTGCATGGCTGGCACATTCTCATCATCCAGGCACCAGCTCTAATGTCCCTTGTCAGAGAAAACGTCTATCTAAAATAATTCACTCTCACCTAGTCCCTCTCATTCATATTACTCAAACCTATTCTCAGCATTTATTCCGGTCTGAAAGTATCTTATTTGGGTGTGGTTATGGGCTCTCTCCCCCAACTGTAATGCAAGTTCCCTAAAGTCTGTTTTGTTTACCCCTCTCTCTCCTACACCTAACAGAGTCCCAGTGGGAACAGTAGGCACTCAGAAGTTTTGCATGAATGAATTTGTACAGAAGGAGCTACTATGAGGTGCCCTCAAACTGACGGTCCCTGATACTAAAGACTTGTTCTTCCAAGGGACACCAAATGTCTCTATTCAGTATGCCTCATTTCACCAGAAAGAGATTTGGGGTTTAGTAATTCTCTCACTTTTCCTGAGTAAGTTTTCAAGCCAGGAAAGATACCAGGGCCTTATCAAGCAGCAGTAGGATTTTGTACCTCTCAACTATCTCTAACCTGTCTCTCCAGTCAACTTACAGTTCTCCAATTGATTTACATAGGTTATAATACCTATAACTCTAACAAGAATAAACCCCATTTTGCAGAGTCCCTGGAAATTACCAAAGCAAGGAAAAAACAAAATCAACACAGATGTAAGAACATGAATTTCTCTTGAGACCCATGGTCCCTAAAATGTCTACTTTGGTAAAAGAAGGAGCGCTGGAACCAACTTGCCTCAGGGCTCTTCTTTCATAGCAGTGGACTCTTTATTCCTTTCACAGTACAAATAGTACCCTGCCGTTGCCCTAAGTAACTTTCACTTTCAGCCCCTTGCTTGGGGTGAAGCCAACTCCACCACAATCTCAGTTCCATGCTTTAGCATACCATCAAACCTGAGCCAATCAATGCATCCTATCTGCAGGTCAACAATTATTAGTTCAGAGTTGGGCACATGACCCCAGACTGGCCAATTAGGGGCAATAGGAGTAAATTCTACCCTCTGTTTGAACTATCGGGGTAGCTGACATTTTCTCAACTGGAAACTGGAAGATAGGCTTATCAGCTGTCTCTGCCATGAGGACAGAATCTCTTCACATGGAGCCAACACAGTAGAAAGGTAGAGAAATTAAAAACAACATCTTGGTGACATTGATTGGACAGCTGAATCTAGCAATTCCTGAAGCTAGAACAACACATAGACTTTTCAATCATGTAAGACAACAAAGACAGTCGTAGTGGAGATTTCTGTCACTTGCATCCGCAAGAGCTCTAATTGATACATCACCCGGGAGCAGATGATCCCTGGTCAGTTCTCTGACATGCTTTCAATTCAGTTAGCAAGTAACTATTGAGAGTCTACTGTGTGCCAGGCTTAGGCTTGGTCCTGGGATTCAAGATGAAGAGCATTGTTCTTGTCTTTAATGAACTCTGTAAAATGAGGGAAATAGGCAAGCAAGCCAGCAGGAAATCAGAAGTGTAAGTGCCCCCCCAGAGGCAGACACAGGGTGTTATGGGGCATAGGAATACTTCTACTTAGAGGGTGAAGGTTCAGGGGAGGCATCCAGGAGGAGTGACAGTTAAGCCAGGTCTTGGAGGACAATCCACTGGGTAAAGAACGGTGGTGTACTTAGTGCACGAGGCTTGGGAGTGTGTGCACAGGTAGCAGAGGCCATTCCCAGGAAAAGGAAGAGCCAATCCAAAGACACCAAGGTATCAGAAACACAACACACACAAAAACAGGAGCAAGAAGAGGTAAGAGATAAAGCTGAAGGAAGTGAGTCAAAGTCAGGTTACACTGCTTTGCTAAGGAGTATGGCCTTTATCCTGAAAAGCCAAGAAGAACCTTCCAAGGATTTTAAGCCTTGGAACCAGGATGAAAACAGATTTTCATCTTGAAAGATCACCCTCGCACCATGTGCTTAAGCTGAATTTAAGTGGGGGATGAGGATGAGAGTAGGGGATAGGAGAATCTCTAAGAGAAACCTGGCTCCAGGGAGGAGGTTTGACAGTCCAGAGCTAAGTTTTCACTTCTTAAGCGACAGAGAGAAACTTTCTTCCTCAATATCAAGCCCAAAGCTGTCCAATAGAAATATGTGGTGATCCACATATGTGATTTAAAATTTTCTAGTAGCAACATTTAAAAAGTAAAAAGAAACAGATGAAATTAATTTTAAAGGTATTGTATTTAACCAAACATATGATAAACATTGTAATTTCAACATGTGATACCTACAAAAATTTATGAATGAGGTATTCTGTTTTATCATACTAAGTCTTCAAAAGAATCCAGTGTGTGTTTTACACTTAAAACACATCTCAATTCAGTCTAGCCTTGTTTCAAATGTTTAAAAACCACATGTGGCTGTGACTACTATACTGGACAGCACACTTCAAGTTGATTGATTCTGATAGAGCGTCCCTGTGGGAGTTTGTTCCAAACGTTAACGTGTGCCTGGGCCATAATGCCTTCACTATACCTCATTCACTTGCACTGTCTCATTTATTTTTCACATCCCTGGGCTGGTGCTGTTATTCACCTTTTTTTTTTTAATTGGGATATAATTGCTTTACAATGTTGTGTTAGTTCCTGCTGTACAACGAAGTGAATCAGCTATACGTATGTATATATATATATATATCCCCTCCCTCTTGGACCTCCCTCCCCCCACCCCATCCCACCCATCTAGGTCACCACAGAGCACCGAGCTGAGCTCCCTACACTACACAGCATGTTCCCACTAGCTATCTGTTTCACACATGGTAGTGTGTGCCTGTCAATCCCAATCTCCCAGTTCATCCCACTTGCCCCCACCCCATGTCCATATGTCAGTTCTCTACGTCTGCGTCTCTATTCCTGCCTTGCAAATAGGTTCATCTGTACCATTTTTCTAGATTTCACATATATGCATTAATATATGAATTTGTTTTTTTCTTTCTGAGTTACTCTGTATGACAGACTCTAGGTCCATCCATGTCTCTACAAATGACCCAATTTCATTTCTTTTTATGGTTAATATTCCATTGTATATATGTGCCACATTTTCTTTATCCATTCATCTGTCGATGGACACTTAGGTTGCTTCCATGTCCTGGCTATTGTAAATAGTGCTGTAATGAACATTGTGGTACACGACTCTTTTTGAATCATGGTTTTCTCAGGGTATATGCCCAGTAGTGGGATTGCTGGGTCATATGGTAGTTCTATTTTTAGTTTTTTTTTTTTTAAATCTTAGCGAATGGGTGTCTTTATTTATTTATTTATTTATTTATGTCTGTGTTGGGTCTTCGTTTCTGTGCGAGGGCTTTCTCTAGTTGCGGCAAGTGGGGGCCACTCTTCATCGCGGTGCGCGGGCCTCTCAGTATCGCGGCCTCTCTTGTTGCGGAGCACAGGCTCCAGACGCGCAGGCTCAGCAATTGTGGCTCACGGGCCTAGCTGCTCCGCGGCATGTAGGATCTTCCCAGACCAGGGCTCGAACCCGTGTCCCCTGCATTGGCAAGCAGATTCTCAACCACTGCGCCACCAGGGAAGCCCTATTTTTAGTTTTTTAAGAACCTCCATACTGTTCTCCATAGTGGCTGTATCAATTTACATTCCCACCAACAGTGTTCCCTTTTCTCCACACCCTCTCCAGAATTTATTGTTTGTAGATTTTTTGACGATGGCCATTCTTACCGGTGTGAGTGATACCTCATTGTGTTTTTGATCTGCATTTCTCTAATAATTAGTGATGTTGAGCATCTTTTCATGTGTCTCTTGGCCATCTGTATGTCCTCTTTGGAGAAATGTCCATTTAGGTCTTCCGCCCATTTTTTTGGTGAAAGTAACTCGGACTTAGAGAGATTAAATAACTCGCTCCAAATCACATAGCTACTAAGTGACACAACTTAGCTTCCAAAGGTCAAAAACTAAGGGAACGTTGCTAAATCCACTTTAGAATAGCACACTGGCTAGGTCTTCCCTCACTTGGGCCCTCTCAGCTCCTCCCCTCCCCTTCTCCATTTAGGATTGTGAGTGTTCAGCCTAACTACAGAGTAAGTGCTCAGTAAACAGCTGTTTAAGCACCCAGTTCCTTGTCCAGAATATATTCCTGTAATACGTATTAGAAATTCTACAGACACAAACACAACAATAGTGAAGAAATAGGTTAGAGCTATATGCTGGATTACAGATCAGTGCATAGTAAATGGCATTTATCATTGTGATTATTACCAGCTCAGATAGTATTAACATTTTTAGGGACCTTGATGTACATTCATTGCAAATAGTCCTCCAGAAAGATTATGCTTGTTTACCTCCCTGCTGTTAGGGTGTTAAGAGTGCTTAACCTCTCTGATTTAAGTTCTTCTTCTATTAGACAGAAAGACCAGAACTTTAGAAGCATCCAGGGCTGGCTTTAGATCCTGGATGCTCAAATTCTTTGTTTGTAAATCGGTCACCCCCACCCAATAGCCACACAATGATAAATACATAAAAACAACCTGTGCGTAGCCCTTAGCACATTGCCTGGCACAATGCAAGTGCTCTGCCTGCTTTAACTCCCTCCTCCACTTCTCCCTTTATAGACAATAAGAAAATGACACTCTAGGAGTAAACCTGATCATGCGGAAATAGTGCTATTTAGAGAAATTCAGGGAAACATGGACCCTGCCACAATTGTAATAGAGAATTTCCAACAAAAAGTGCATATTGTCATGTATTGACCTCTCCAATAGGTGTGACAGCCATCTAGTCTCCTGCCCTGGAGCGGTTTCCCAGCCTTTAATTAATATAGGCCAGATGTACCACTTAGTGATAGAACGATTTATTTAATTGCTGAAACCCTTGCTTTTCTCCATAATGACCCTTCCAGCAACAGGTTTGCTAAAGGCTGCTCATGGGATCAAATTAAGCTTCTAAAGTCATTATATTTCCCATGGTAGAAGAGTTAGGGGGCGGCTGGGTTGATGGAAGGAAGGGAATCACAAAAGCCTTAGGATTAAGGGAACACCCTGCCCTCAAAAAAAGTTATTGCCATATTTCTCAGTCAGGAGTCAAAGGGATTTAATTTTAGGGTCCAGAGATATTCTCTCTATAACTGTAAAAGAAAACCAGATTCCCTTTTGGGGGTTACATAATTTTGATTTGGTTAGGTTTGGTTTGGTGTTTGCTTTAAACGTAGGTTCCAGTTTGGAGAAGATGGGGACTGTTATTCTGATTCCGGAGAGATTTATGGGCTGGCTCAAGGACTGCACATTTCATCCTATTGCTTTTTTCTTTGTGCCTGGGCTTTTCCAGTTTATTCAGCTGCTCTCATAATTATCCCAAATTATTTATAATGGTGGGTTTCTGAAGCTGGAGTTAAAGAAACACCATGGTTTTTCTGAGCCTTAAACACTATTTAATGGAAAAAGGACTCTAACGATTCATGGGAGGTCTAAATTCAGGTTTTCTTTTATTTTTTATTTTTTAAATTTTTATTGGGGTACAGTTGATTTACGATGTTGTGAAAACTCAGGTTTTCTTGGGCAGATTTTTTTTTTAATTTTCATCTTTGATACAATATTTTTTCCTAAATTGTATGGAGTTTGCAATATTAAAGAAGTCTTTATTCGCACACAAATGTCACCAATAACTACAATTTCAGTACAGCTAAAAACAGCTTTTTTCTTTTCTTTTTTCTTTTTGAATGGAACGAACATATCACTTATAACTTTCATGTTTTTAGGTCTTATAGTATAGGTTCCCAGGTACCAAAGTACTTCGGGAAAGACCTGGTCAATAGGATGTAATTGAGTCAGAAGCTTATTTTTTTCCCTACTTTGTATTATCCAATGTACAGTTCATTTTCAAACTTTACCAGTTGTTCCAATAAGAATTTTTATAGCTGTGCTTATTTTTCCCTTAAGTGATCTGATAAAGTCTCATTCATTGCATTTATTAATAGTATCTCTTTAGACTGTCATAATTTAGAAGGGTTTCCCCATCTTTTTTTCTTTTGGTCTTCCATGACATTGACTTATTTGAAGAGTCTAGGTCAATTGTTTAATAGTTTGTTGCACAATATGGGTTTGTCCGATTGGCCCCTCCTTGGTAGAATAGGGTGATTTTTTTTTTTGCAAGAATACTACATAGGTGATGTTATATTCTAATATACATGTATGTATATATATCTATATATATATATAAAAAATAAATATATTTTATAAAATATAAAAATATAAAACTATTTTATAAAAATATAAAACTAGTTTCTTTTTCTTTAATGTGATTAATACTTTATGTCAATTCACATTGAACCTCTGTCTGTAATTGTTAGCTCTTTTTAATTCTGTTCTTAGCTTTATTTTATTTATTTATTTAAAAATTTTTATATATTTTTTTGGCTGTGTTGGGTCTTTGTTGCTGCCTGCGGGCTTTTCTCCAGTTGCGGAGAGCAGGGGCTACTCTTCGTTGAGGTGCACGGGCTTCTCATTGCGGTGGCTTCTCTTGTGGAGCACGGGTTCTAGGAGTGGGTCCTTCAGTAGTCGTTTCTCGCGGGCTCTAGAGTGCAAACTCAGTAGTTGTGGCGCATGCGCTTAGTTGCTCCACGGCATGTGGGATCTTCCTAGACCAGGGCTCGAACCTGTGTCCCCTACATTGGCAGGTGGATTCTTAACCACTGCGCCACGAGGGAAGTCCCTAAACTAGTTTCTTTTACAATGCTCTCCTTAAAACATTGGTTTCTGGAGCTCTTCCTAAGAAGAAGCTTTGTCTATTTAAGGGAATATAAGAAATGCTTTATATTCTGTAGTCCTGTCCTCTTGAGGATTCACTGTGCATAGTACCATTACATATTAAGGCTCTAAGAAGAACTGCCTTTAAAAAACCGTTTAGCTTTGTTTAATTCTATATTTCTCAAACTTCTTTCATCATGAAACCAATTTCTCTCGGAAAATGCATTAATATCTCATGTTGCATTAAGGGCACATTTTGAGAAACGGTGTCTGGAATCCATTCAATTCATCTTCCAGAAAGAAGAGTATAGGTATAATTGAGTCTGAAGCATCATTTACTATTTATCCACTGTTATCAACTGAATGTTTGAGCCTCCTAAAACTCATATGTTGAAGATATGAAGTGACATAAAGAGGTGGGGCCTTTGAGAGATAATTAGGTATAGATGAAGTCATGAGGGTGGAATCCCCATGATGGGATTAGAGCCCTTATAAGAAGAAGAGGAGACACCAGAGCTTCCTCTGTCCACTATGTGAGGATACAGGGAAGAGCAGCCATCTGCCAGCCAGGAAGAGGGCCCTCACTAGGTACCAAATTTTAGACTTCCTAGCACCTTGATCTTGGACTTCCCAGCCCCAAAACTGTGAGAAATAAGTGTCTGCTGTTTAAGGGACACAGTCTATGGTATTTTGTTATAGCAGCCCAAGCTGACTGATATACCCACACTGTCCATTTCAAAGAGTCTTGATTCCTCTGTCAGTAAAGAAAGACAGATGCTTCCTAAATCTCATCTCTAACCTAATCCAATCATTGCTGTTAAATTTCTACATGCAGTCCCACTCACTGCAAGTACCTTTTCACTTGGATAGTCTGCTGAACCTCAGAATTTATTCCAAAAGTGAGGTCTCCTTCTCTCCCTCAACTGCTCCATTTCCTGCTTTCCTTTTCTCTCAGTTCCATCTAATCATTTCCAAAATTCTGCCTTATTCATTCCACAATCTCTTTTACAAATCAAGGCCAAGTTTTCTTTTCTGCTTCTCTCATGTTCAGTCACCAGCTCATGACTGAATGATAGCAATAGTCTCCTAATGGGTTTCCCTGCCTCTAATATCTCCCAACTAGTCCATATTTCTGCTATAGAATGATTTTCCTAAAGTACAACCCTAACTTGTCACTTCCCTGATCAAAAAACTTCAATGGCTCACAGTTGTTTACAGAATAATACTAAACATTTTAGCAGAGCATCAAAAAATAATTGACTTCCGGTGTCAATTTGCACAAAAATTATAATAGATTCTTTCTTTACCTAAACACAAGTCCCCGCTCAAGCTTCTAACTCTCCTTTTAGCCATCTTTTCCAAGAAGTATTTTACTATCCAATCGTCCTGCTTAATATAATTTATTTTGGTCCCCTCTGGAATATTATTTTATAATTTAAACTTTTTGTTCTACACCTTTAGTCCTTATCCTCTGCTTTCAAACTTAGTCAAGCCTCTATTTTCCTAAAAAATAAATTAAAATCTCTGACATAAGATACATTCTTAAGACATTGCCCCATCCCTCTTCTTGCCTTCCCCATCATGCTTTTTAGCCTACAGTCACTAGTAATTCCATCTCCTCATTATCTGCCCTCATAAGTCAACTTTATTTATGTAAAATATACATTCAATAAATACACTCATTTTTAAGTGTACAATTCAGCGAGTGTGACAAATGTGCCCCTGTCTTGTCAGTCCTCACCACCACCCATGACCCCAGACAACTTAGATAAGATTTGTCTTCCAAAAAAAAAAAAAAAAAAAAAAAAAAAAAGATTTGTCTTCCCTAGGGTTCATTTAAGTGGAATCAGAGAGTTTATGCCTTTGGCAAGTATATTGTTTACTGCCATGCAACAAATGATCCCAAAATGTAGGTTAAAATAGCAAAACAATTATTATCTACACAGTTTCTTGGGGTTAGGAATCTGTAAGTAGCTAAGATGGGTGGTTCTGGTTCAAGGTCTCTCATGAGGTTGCAGTAAAGCTGTCAGCTGGGGCCACAGTCTCTGGACTAGGGCTGGAGAATCTACTTCCAAGTTTACTCTCCTGGCTGTTAGCAGATTTCAGTTCCTGGTTACCTGGTCCTCTCCACAGAAATGCTCACTGCATGGCTTGTTACCAAGTGAATGAGGAGAAACAGAGAAAGAAGGAGAGACAGAGAGAGAGAAAGAAACAGATAGTTGAAGCAACACTACTTTTTATGACATAGTCTCCAAGTCATGTACGAACATTTCTTATTATATTCATTAGAAGCATGTTGCTAAGTCCAGTCCACATTTAAGAAGAGGAGATTATACGAAGGACTGAATTCTAGGAGGTGGGAACCACTGGGGGTCATCTGTAGGCTAGCTATCACAGTCTGTTCTCTGACCTCACATTGATTCACATTCTTCTCACATGAAAAATATCCTCATTATATCTCAAGGCTGAGAAAAATATTCTCATCACATCCTAAGGCCTTCAGAAGTCTCCAGACCACTTTAACATCAAAGTCCAGAATTTCATAACCTAAATGAGGTCCAGGTGTGAATGTGGCTCCTCAGATGTAGACCTTAAGTATAGTTCCTTGAGTATAGCTCTTAATCTTTAAACTAATCCTATGAAGTAGACAAATGATCTGTCCCCTCCTCCAAAGCACACATCCAATGTACAATTGTGAAATAGGCATCGGATATTCATTATAGATATCCTGTTCAAAAAGGGAGGAACTGGGAGGCACAAAGTCATCACTGGTCCATAGCAATTCTGAAACCCATCTTGGAAAATATTGTGAGTTCCTAGATTCGGACTCAGTCCTATCTCTGCCCAGGAATGGTTCTCATAGCTCTTGGTTCCACTCTCTGTGTTATCTTTCCTTTTTCATGAAAGGTAGCATATATCTGCAACTAAGTAGTTTCCTCAGTTTGCTTCTGTCCTGTTGAATTTCGAGAGCTCAAAATCCTTTCTACATTTTGTACTGTTTTCACCTCTTTTAGTCTAAGCTGGTAGTGTTTCTGCTGATATAATTATTTTAAATACTTAGTGGGTCTCCTGTGAATCTTATTGGGGGTCCACTCCATTAAAATAAAGCCACACTCACAAATCTCTTTGATATAGTTCTTCTCTACTTTGGACGTCCGTGGAAAGACAATACCCTAAAGCTTCTTAGAAGTCCCATTGTTTGATTGAGAGGACCTGTTAGTCACACCCTTAGCATCATAGAGGACTTTTTGTTTGCCTGAACACTACTGTGAGGCAACACATTTAAGTTTTCCAAGTATTAACAAAGCATTTTACAGACACACACTGGGCTTTGTCTCTGGACCAGGTTTTCCCGGCAGTGCTCTGGATTTGATCTTTTCTCAGAAGCCATTTTTAAATTTTAACATCATTTGGCATCTACAGATGATGAGACTGTTCAAACCCTTCAGTTCCTTTTTTGTTTAACAATCCTTCCATTAGTTTATCCCTCTCATTTGCATTTTACCGTAAGCAGTAAGAAGAAACTAGCTGGCACTTTCAGCACACTGGCTGGAGATTTCCTTAATTTGATCACCCAGTTAATCAGGTACATTTTTTACCACCCATGTTACTGCAGGCAACAATATTACTAAACTTTCTGCTACTGCACAATGAAGATCCCCTTTTATACAGTTTCTAATAAGCTTTTCTCCATTTTCCTTTAAGCCTTAACTGATGGGCTCTTCGAAGTCCATAATTCTACAAATCGTGTGTTTAAGGCACTTCAAGCTTTCACTAACACTCTCCTCAAAATCCTTACAGCTTTTCTAGTTCCCACTCACTTTGTGTTTCCAAAACAACTTCGACATCTTAGATTTTTATTATATCAGCACTCCATTATTGGTACCAAAATCTGTATTAATTATCTGCTGCTGTGTAGCAAATTACCCATAAACACATCAGCTTAAAACAACAAACACTTATTATCTCACACAGTTTCTGAGGGTCAGGAATTGAGAATCGCTTAGCTGAGTGGTTCTGGCTCAGAGTTTCTCAAGAGGTGAAGCTGTCAGTAGGAGTTATAGTCTCTGAAGACTTGACCAGGGTTGGAAGATCCACTTCCAAACTCAAACCTGTGGCTGTTGACCAGAGACTTCAGTTTCTCACCTCATGAGACATTTCACAGGCTTGATCACAACATGGCTTTCCTCAAGGAGAGTGATGAGAGAGAGAAAGAGAGAGACACGGAAGAGTGGAAGCTATACCACTTTAATGATTGTCTCCAAGTCACATACCATCACTTCTGTCTCATTCTGTTCATCAGAAGCAAGTCACTAGGTCTAGCCCAGACTCAAGGGGAGGGAATGAAATAATGGCATGAATAACCAAGAGGTCGGTTTCATTAGTGTCATCTTGGAGTCTGGCCACCACAGCAAGCTGCTTAACCTCTCCTGTGTGTGTATTAATGTCCTCACCTGTAAAATACAAACAACAGTTTTTTACTCACATAGTTGCTGTGAGGTGAAACGAGAGAATAAATACAAAGCGCTTTAGAACAATATCTGGCACCAAGCAAGAAGGTGACTCTTGGCTCTTATTATTGTTTTAAACATGTGAATGACTCTTAAAACTTTATCTTAGTGCTCAAGTCACTTTCTCTAATGTCCTGGGCACTAGTTTTTCTTTTTTAACTGTCTGGATGACTCCCAGTACCTAAAATATATATGTCCAAAAATAGCATCTTTATATTCATTAAGACTCTTTTGGTTCACTGGCTCAAGAAAAAAAGAAAAAGGAAAATTAAATCCAGAGATAGATTTCAAGCAAGTCTTGTTCCGAGTGATTCAGTGATGCCATTAGGAGGAATCTGTCTCTCCCCATCACCACCTTCTTTGTTTCTCGCCATCTCTTTCTCTTGGCTCTGCTCTCTTCTGTCTTGGTTTCTTTCTCAGAAAACTCTTCTCTCATAGTAACAATATAACTACCAGAAGCTCCAGGCCCCCATTTTATCAGCTTTGTACCCCCAATGAAATGAGAGGTCCTGTATCCCAATACTTTGATCAAAAGTCTCAGGGCTATCTTTCACTGGCCCAACTTTGATCACATGTCCATCCCTGAATCAATACTGGTGGTACCATATAGCACTGCAAGCAGGTCACTGGAGAAGACTTAGCTCCCCTATAATCATGTCATCCCCCTGTTTTTGGTGATTTCTTAATCTTACAAACTGCTATGCAAATACAGCTCAAAGTTTCACCGTCCCACCATTATGTTAGCATTCATAAGCAATTCTATATAAAATTATAGAGTCAGCCCTGATGGTCTGGGAGACGAAATGTTCTGATTAGTCAGGCCTGGGTCATGTGTCCACCCATTGAACCATAGATGGTGTCAGTTACTCCTGAGCCACTTGAGTAGAGGATACAGGATGGGGTGTGTGCTTAAAGGAAAATTGAAGTACCATGGATAGAAAGAAGTGGGATGGATGCTGGGAAGCCCAAATCAACAGATGCCCTTCTCAATTACCTCGCCTTCCAAATTCATTCCTTTCCCTGTATTCCATTCTTCAGTAAAGGTCACCACTTGAACTGAAACCTGCCAAGTCACCTCTGACACCTCCCTCTGCCCTGCCCCAAACATCCAGGCTGATGCCAAGCCCTTTTAATTCTTTATCTTCACATGTCCAGAACATGTCCTCTTGTTTCTTCCTTTCCGCCCTTGTTGGTGTGGTTACCGCTACCCAGAATCTCCTGCTACTGCATCACTGCCTGGCTAATTCCACAAGTCTTAAAAGCCAGCTCAAGAATACCGCCTCTATGAAGCTCCCAATTTGGGAGGAGTCAGATCAGTCAGAGACTTATAGGAAGATAGTTCTGGGTCTCACTTTTATTTGGGAGCTGCTCTCACAGTTAAACAGAGCTCTTAAACCAAGACCTTTGGAACTTAGGAAAATTTGGAACCAGGTACAAGCTAAAAGCTGGCCCTTCACCTCCCTCTTCTCTCTTTCCTGTCCACACATTCATTTCCCCTCCACAAAGCAAGTGCCTTGCAAATGCTAAAACTGCCTAAATGTAGAAACCTATTCATCCAGAACGAAGGCATTGGAGAATGCTTTTAAAATTTCACATCTGTGTCTCAACTCATGAAACTTGAATGAAGTTTATGAAAGAACTATTTAATTTTATTTTCTTTCCCCTTTCTGGCTTCTATTCGGATTTGATGGATCTCTGTCACACTAGTTTGAGGAGGCCCTCCATTAATGCACTTAAATCTTGGCCTGCAGACCCCAGAGGGTGTATAATTCCCAGCTGAGCTGTGACTAGAGCTCCACTTGCAGAGGCCTTGGCCTCAGCGTACATTAGGAACAAAGCTTGTGACACAAGAAACTCTTTAGCTGGGGTAATTTTAGCTGGTCTCTTGAAGTGGATATCAGGTCTATTTGGAAATCTGCTTTCCTCTCTTTATTTTTCTCTTGAAGATCTTCTTTTCTCTCTTTTCAAGTATGACACTACCTCCTGATTTTCTACTTTAAGTATTCAGTGACAGAAAGACAGCAGCTGTGTAATACACACACACACACACACACACACACTCACTCACTCATGGGGAGACTGATTTTAAAAGTAAGCTCAAACCTGTCTAACTTCAGCCAGGCTGCCAAATCAGAGAGGAGCCTTCAAAATAACTTTTGTGTTGGGGCCTTGCCTGTCTGAGCTGATTGTTACACATTCCAGCTACTCGTTTGTTTCTGACTTGCTTTCCCAAATGCTTCCATTGAGTTATGCCACTTATCACCTGCTTAGTATGTGACACTTTATCTGCCAAGACAAATGTCATATTAGAAAAGCCTTCCAGTGAATGAGGACAATACAGGATTGCAACAGAGAAAGTTTGAGCTTTTTCTTTTAATCTACTTTCTAAGTCTGCTTTCCAGATCTTGCCTGCTGCTGAGGTCAGTGGGATTTTTATTTTATGCCAGCGTGTTGTATTTAAGTTACAGAGACGGAGCCTCAGATAAATGGGTCCTGATTGGTAGGATAAACTGCCCTTGAAACTCCAAAACCCTGACAGTAAATTTGATCAAAGGAAGTGACAATGATTAAAAACAAATGTTCACAAATGTTGTGGAGCTACCAAAAAATGAGGTCATCAGATTTTCAGGGCACTTCTATAGACTTCTCACAATCATAATATTTTTTTAATTAAACGAACTAAATGCTTTTGAAAGTGAGAAGCTGACAGCTTTGGTTAGGGCCAGAAATAGAAGGCAAGCACAGGGGTGCCTTGAGAGTGAGACTTTACAGTCATAAACTGCTTCTGCCAATAAATTTCAGGGCTGGGTTACAGCCCTCCTGCTTTTTCACTCCTGAGGGGCCTCTGAGAACTCGTTTGTCAGAGTGAAGACCATTGTCTCCAGATTTGGTAAAAATCTCAAAACTCCTGTTCATGATCTGAGAGCCATGGACTTAGCTCTGTGGGTGAAAAGAGAGCCAAATGCTCTGGTCATAGTGTTAATATTCTTATTCAAATCCAATCTCTCCCACCCCGAACAGCGCCATCAACACAAAACCAAAATCCCATCTAGCATGTGGTTCTTTGACAATTTTAATTTTTGGAAATGTAATTTTCTCTTTCCGTGGGGTAGGGGTGGTGGGGGTAGGTAGTGTCGTGAGTTCATAAAAACAAGTCAAATCTGAGGACATAAATTGTCATGGCAATTTAGGAAAGCAAATCTGATCATGTTACCCTTCTGCTTGGAATGCTTCAAGGACTCACTATACATTTCGTGTTAAAACCAAAAACTGCATAGCTTAGCTCCCCAGACCCTTTGCGATCTAACCTCTGCCCAACTCTCCAGCTGCTGCCCTGGTCTCGCCCCCCACTATCCTCTAGTCCCCTTGGTCAGAACCAGTGGTGATTTCCTACTCCGTGCCTAGGCGTACGCTGTTCCCTCTGCAGGCAGAGCCAATCCCACCTTCCTTCCTCATCTGGTCTACTCCTGCTTGCCCTTTCAGGCTCCCACCTGCCCCCCTCCCCTTCATGCCTTATTTCCCAACACACACACCCCCTCCACACACACACACACACACACACCCCTCAAACAGTTCCCGAGAATCCCATTTAGATACTCTTCCCGGGACTTGCCCAGACTCTAGTTTTGCCCTTATAGATCTCACGACTATAGTCTGATTTGTCTGTTTCCTCCTCTAAACTGAGACCCACAACTCATTTATACATCCCCAGCTCCTAGTTCAGTCCCTAACCCAGAACACGTGCTTCACCATTTTACGAAATAAAAGAATAATTAAATTGCCCATTTCTGTTTCTGGAACACAGGGAGTATCCCAGAGTGGCCTTCAGTGCATTTCTGATCAATGAGTCCTGTATTAGAAGGAACAGATGATTCTAGGGCTCTCAGAAGGATTTGGGAATACAGAAAGAAGCACAGGTCAGCCCAGGAGATTGGGTGACCACGATCTAATCAACCATGAGCCAGACATTGTCTTGGCCACGTTAACATGTAAGTAGTCTTCTCAACAACTTTCCAACGTAAGTCTTGTTTTCTCCATTGTAACAGATGAATAAGCTGCCCAAAGACTATGCAGATAGGAAGTAGCAGAGCTCATTTCCAGATCTTTATAGCTCTAAAATCCTCTTCTCTTTCCATATAGCATGGATGCATAACTCCCTCTTCTTTCTCTAGGAGGATCTGGGTGAGCAGAAAATGTCCTGGTTTCTGTGTTTTGAAAGAAAGAAGTGCAGATTATTGAGACCTACAAGAGCCTAGGTCTGTCTGGGGTTGGAGCACAAGGTGATGCTGACAACCTCTGACCCCAGAATTTACTCACAAAGTTCAGGTTCAGAGAGGGAGGTGGACCTGTAGATGATGGGGGAGAACCCAGACCAAGGACAAACTATGACAAACCTTTTTCATTTTGTTTAGGTCTCTACAAACCCATGCCATTATTTTTAGGATAGCACGCAGGCACTGTGTTGACACTTTATTTTTGGCTAGTCCACGTTGCAGATGTTATATAATAATGCAAATAAATCTGTGCCTCTGTGCATTAGACACACCTTTACTGAGTATCTGGGTACAGTGAAGAGGAGAATTAAACAGGTACGCTGCCACCTACATGACTGTAGGACAGTCTTCTGCCACAGCAGCCCCAGTGAGATTCAGTCGATGACAACAATTCCAATGACCTGCCCAGTGGTCTCTCTCAGGCCCAGTAGAACTGCCCTTTCTCCCTAGCACAGTCCACTTCGGTCCTCTGGAGTTTATGAGAGCAGCTTCACCTTGGCAAGCCCTGGCCTGGGATTAATTTGGCAGGAGGTTATCCTGAGACTTCCCTGACTCATATTTTTGGGGCTAACTCTGAGCACCAAGCCCCAGCCCTGCCCTCTTTTGCTTTTTCTTTGTGCTGATTCACACTGGGTTGGGATTTTATTGTCAGCAGTCATAATTGTGCATGGGTGGAACTTAGATGACAGGAGGCCAAGTCTAGGGCCTCTGTTAGCTTTGTTATTCACTGTGTCATTTTTCTTAATTGAAAAGAGGAAGGAAGGCAAGGAGGGAGGATAGGAGAAAGGAAGGAAGGAAAGAAACAAAATAATGAACTCACCCAACCCACGCTGGAACCTATTCTCTTTCATCTTCTATATTTTCTCTAAGCCCTTGGAAAGGCCTTCTCTGGATATAGTTCACAAGAAAAGAAGCCAGATATAGTAGAAAAAGTATGGATTTTGGAGTCAGCATATCTGAATAATTGGGTGATGGTGGGCAAGTCGTTTAACCTCTTTGAACCTCTGTTTCTTCATCTGTAAAATAGCAGTAATAATATTGACCTCGTAGGATTGTCATGCTGCTTAGGAATATTGTATATAAAGTGCCTGGCACATTAGAAAGCATTTCATAAATGACGAATATAATTGTTACAGCTATATTTATTAAGAGGCCCTTTGAAGCAGTGAGGACGTGACCTCACAGAGTAGACTGTAAGTTTACATTTCCTTCTTCTGAGATTGTGGTGGATTGTAATACGCTTCCCTTGAGTGGGGTCTGGGCTGTGTCTAGTGTCATGGTGGTTGTAGGGTCCCAGGGACTGACTCAAGCTGTGAGAATACCCCGAACAATCAGTACCGGAGAGAATGAGGCAAGAGATGGGGGGATAAAGAGCTCTGTCAGGCTCAGTGGCCGGCAGCTCTCCCACTTACTATCAGCATAATCTTGGGCAAGTTGCTTAAATCACAATAACTTAGCTCTTTTGTCTGTATCTGTCCTTTTGGGTTGTCTTGAGGATTAGAGGAGGTCACACATGTAAAATGCCTAGCACAAAAAAGTGCTTAGTAAAAAAATATCTCAGATGTTAAGGAGACACAAGTTGAAATGTATGAAATTCAAGTGAAGTTGGGCATAGACTTTGGAGAAAAACTGCCTTGTTCAAATCTGATTTCCCCTACTCTTGACTTCATTTTCTCATCTGTAAAATGGATATAATAATAACTACCTTATCTGTATTTATTGCATACTTTTATTATGAAGAATAAATGAGTTAATACACATAAAGCAATTTAGAACATGACTTGGTATATGGCCAAATACTATATAAATATTTGTTAAATCGATAGAAGGGCCAGTGCTGGGACAAGAACAGAACACAAAACCAGAATAGTGGAAAACAAAGTTGGTTGACCCTGGACCAGAATGGGGCATAAAGAACAAAAACAGTAATGAAGCAAGAGCTTCCAAGGCAATTGCCCTAAATGGAGCTGAAATATATTCAAAGCACTTTTTTTTTTTTTTTTTAATTGGCTATGGGCAGTGAAGTGTGAGGGTGTGTCAGCCTGGGTTAAAGACAAGGAACTGAGTGGACACAGTCCTCCCAACCAACCATGGACTCCAGGAGAGTGCCGCGACCTCACTGGAACAGTAGGTCCTGCTTGTTTAGCTTCCAGACCTGGTGCCTGAGGAGAGTGGCTCGAAATTTTTCTGGGGGGATGGGTTTGCTCAGGGAAAGCCCGCTCTTCAGGGAAGGGCCATGGCTTCTCAAAGGCCTAGGACCATTTGCAAGGTCAGTGTATGAGTTCCTGAGAAACCACAGCCACTTCTGCTCTCTAACTTTGGTGCACAAGCAGGACGCAAAATATTCAAATTCCAGTGATAGAGCCAACTGTGCAAATTCCTGACGGGCAAATTGAGGCCCATTATCTGTAATTACAGTCGCCCGAATAACATGCCAGAGAGACCTTGTTTTCCAGCCGTCAGTAATTGCAGCTGCTATCTAGTGCCAAATGCATCCAGGGAAAGTCCCCAGAATGGAGACGAGCAGCCCACACAGAGGATTCCTGGCAGCCGCTGTCCAGTAACCCAAATCTCCTCTGCTTACTACCTTCAAATGGCTCCTACAGCTCTCAGGATAAACTAGTTAGTTAGGCTTGTCATCATCTGGTCCATCTTGTCTTGAACTTTTTCTCCCCTTCTTCACTTAAGCAGTACTGAATTACTTGTTTATTATGAACAACCTGGTCTCCAATTCCATCATGTTGCCCTTCATTACGGTGCTTTCCCATATGTGACTTAGTCCTTCTGCCTGAAGTTACCTCATCACAAACTCCAACTCATCCTTAAGCACTTAGTTCTGCCCCTTTCTCTTCTCTGAGAAGCCTATCTTGACTCCCTCAGGCTGCATTTAATTCCTTTTCTCTGGGCCCCCTTAGTACCTGTGCCCACACAACATAACATGATCATTCTATGTTTGATTTGTTTGTCTCCCCAACTAGACTATGAGCTCACTGAGGGCAGGGACCACATCTTATTTGGGTATCTTAGAACCTAGCACAATATCCAGCATCACTAGGCATCCATCCAGTAGATGTTGGCTGCGTGAACAAATGATGACTTCCTTGCTTAAGCATTAATGGGATTATTCCTTCATTTGGTTAGATCAAAAGATTCCTCTCTTGGGATTACTGCTCAAACCAACTTTAAAATCGACCATTGAAAATCCAAGAAGAGCATTTCATTGATATATTGAGGATAACTTCAACTTACCACATGCCCTTCTATCTTTAATACTGTTTAATCTAAAGAGTGTGGGTTCCCTAGGTATATAATAGAACATAAAGACTTAATTAACCTTATTGCTTCTGTTTCATGATGGTGCACTTACGAAGGCCTTATTTAAATATGATTTGCTGTTAGTCTGCTTGTAGTTATCAAATAAAGTCCAAAGGTTTTTATTTGACTTTTATTCATGACATTACTTGAAGTGTAACTATTAACAAATGTTTATTTTAAGGAGAAGAGCAGAAACCCAGGTATCTAAATGACTGGATCCCCTCACTGCAGACTTTTTTTTTAACATCTTTATTGGAATATAATTGCTTTACAATGGTGTGTTAGTTTCTGCTTTATAACAAAGTGAATCAGCTATACATATAAATATATCCCCATATCTCCTCCCTCTTGTGTCTCCCTCCCATCCTCCCTATCCCACCTCACTGCAGAGTTTTTGCAGGTCTAGACACTTCTCTTGTGATAACATTGTGGCTGTTCTAGATATTCTGGGGTCTCTACCTTTTTTGCTTTCAGAGACAGTGGATGAGCCTTGCTTAAAGAAGGGTGTTGATACTTTAGAACCCCAAACAACAGCGACAAACAGTATCGTTCATTGAAATGTCCACCTTATTTCACTTCTGGAAACTGCGTAAGGTTTTCCAAAGGTTGAATATGCACACCATTAGAGGGATATATTAGGTCATACTCACACAATTTTAAATTAAAAAATTAATGGTTACATAATTATTTTAATGTGCATTAATAATATTGCTAATATAACATAACATACATGTAACATAACAAGCACATCAAACTCATAATTTCATGCATATTGCTTAAGGAAAAGTTAAACTTAAAAAACAGAGAGTTAATTTGCTGAAAAATGGTAAACAATCACGCATGTTACGAGGGTAAGACAAAGATAGGGAAGAAGGCACATGTACGAGTAAAGTGTGAGAAACACTGAAGTAATGAAAGGAGCAGGGGCTGTTGGGTCCCGATTATTTTACATATTAGCTGGGAGCCTGTGGGCAAGTTACTTAACCTCTCTGAGCTGGGATTGCTTATCCCTACAATGAGGAGAGAGAGATGCAGATAAGGTTCATGGGGTACCTAGCACAGGACCTAAAAGGCTCCATAGTGAGAGCCGTTTTAAAAAAAATCACATCCACTCTCATAGGACAAAGATAGGAGTCTACTTTAAAGAAGTTGCCACCAGGTCAAAAGAGACACTTCATTAAATGTGATGAGCCAAGGCAGGCAGCCCAGTGGATAGCTTCTTGACAATTTCTTTTTTTTTTTTCTTTGGCCGTGCCTTGAGGCTTGTGGGATCTTAGTTCCCAGACCAGGGATCAAATCCAGGCCCTCAGCAGTGAAAGCGCCGAGGTGTAACCACTGGACTGCCAGGGAAGTCCCTTGACCATTTCTTTGAAGCTCAATGTATTCATTTGAACCTATTCACCTGAGCATGTTTGCTAAGGCCCCAATCATATAATGAAGGAGTCAAGTAGCCACACCTTATATAATGCTAAATAATTGATGCTGCCCTTGAACTCCAGAAGTTTCTAAACCCTTAGACATTAAGCCAATGGGAAGCTGTCCTTTGCTGACCCTTACTAATGCCTTCCTCTCTCTCCTTTTCTCTCTCTCTCTTTTCTTTGGCTCACTGGAAGCTCACAGGCAAATTTAAAGCTCAATGCTAGAACTCTCTTTTACCTGATGAACTACTTGCTCTTCCCCTCCCTCGACACCTCCTGTGCTAATGTGCACTTTCCCTGGTCCTGATATTTTTTATTCTCACTTTACTCTTTCATTATACAGATTCTCAGTTTTTATGTGTGCAATAAGAAAGGAAGAGTACCCAAGTGTCTTGGTCAGCTTGGGCTGCCATAACAAAATACCATAGACTGGGTGACTTAAACAACAGACATTTATTTTCTCACAGTTCTGCAGGCTGGAAGTCTGAGATCAGGGTATCAGCACAGTCAGGTTCTGGTGAGGTCTTTCTTCCTGACTTGCAGATGGCCACCTTCTTGCTGTGTCCACACGTGGTGGGGGAGGTGGGGGAGGGAGAGAGAGAGAGCAAACTCTCCTTATAAGGGCACTAATCTCATCATGAGGGCCCCATCTTTAGTACCTCATCTAACCCTAATCACCTCCCAAAGGCCTCATCTCCAAATACCATCACACTGGGGTGTAGGGCTTCAACATAGGAATCTTGGGGTGGACACAAACATTCAGTCTGTAGCATTAAATAAATAAGCAGATGATACAAGTCACGTCATCTTTTGCCAGGAGCCAGCAATTTATCACCTGTGTCCCACAATAATTCCCATACCTTCCAAAAGCCTCCTTTCTTGAATCAGTCATTCTAAAACCAGGTAGACATGCTAACAGTGGTTGTCATCCTGAGCCAAGTATATACCCTTGGTTGTTCCTCAGTCATCATGGATTCACAAAAGATGAGCAAGATCTCTTGATGTATCATTCTAGTGAGTTCTCTTTCTCATTCTGGTTGGTTACCCTACGTGTAGATAACCTATAATGAGAGCCTACAATGTGGCAGGAAGGATGTTATAATCTCACCTAATCTCACAATAATCCTGAGAGTACAAATTATTACCCCCCCTTTTTATGTGAGAAACTAATCTCAATGAGACTTCAGTAATTTGTAGAGCAGGTAACCAGTCATTGGAGGAGTCCAGATTTGAACCCAAGTCTGTCTGAGTCCAAAGGCTCTGGGAAGATTTTGATGTTTCTGGAATCCCTCCTTGAATTGCTTGTCCAAATAGTCATTCACTCATTGAACCAATATTCACTGACCTTCTATCCTGTGTTGGACTCTGTGTAGGCAATGGGGACATATTAATGAATAAAACAGGCCAAAAAATCCCTGACCTTATGACTTATATTCCAGTTATGGAAGACAGACAATGAACAAAACAAATAAGTAAAATAAGTAGTGTATCATATGGTGTTAACTGACAAATAGAGCAGGGAGGGGGACAAGGATTACTGGGCTGGAGGAAGTCATAACTGAAAATACGTTGGTCAGGAAAAGCCTTACTGAGGAGATAGTTAAGCAAAGATATGAAAAAGATTAAGTTCTATCAGACTGTCTTTAATCTGAGGCCCCAAATCTCAAGGGAGAAGGACTTTTTTTGAAAAGCCATTGTGTCAGGACTTTTTCTCTTGCAAGTGATACAAAAACAGACTCATATTGAGTCAAACTGACTTAAGCAAAAAGTGGGAATGTATTAACTCAGGAAATTGAAAAGTCCAGGCCAGGCTGGATTCAGGGGTCAAACAATGTCATTAGGACACAACCTTCTTCATCTGTATCTGTCTTACTCTGTCTGAGCTGCTATAACAAAAATACCATAGACTGGATGGCTTAAACAACATTTATTTCTCCCAGTTCTGGAGGCTGGGAAGTCCAAGATCAAGGTGCCTGCAGACTAATGTCTGATATGGGCCGGCTTCCTGTTTCATACATGGCTGTCTTCTTGCTGTGTCCTCACATGGCAGAAGGGGCAAGAGAGCTCTCTGGAGTCTCTTTTATAAAGGCATCAAAGCTTTACCCATTGATGAGGGCTCCACCCTTGTGACCGAATCGTCCCCAAAGGCCCCACCAACTGATACCACCATACTGGGGTTAGGATTTCAACATATGAATTTGGGGGGACACAAGCATTCAGTCCACAGCAGTATCTCTGCTTTCCTCTGTGGCGACTTTATTCTCTAGCTCCACACGGAGGTAAACTGGCTGCTGTCACCTCCAGGTCAACATCCTGCCAGGTTCAAACTCAGAAGGAAAGAGAAGGTGTCCCTTTACCTACAGTTCAAGCAAAAGTCTCATTGCATCTCATTGGGTTGCAGGCTCATCTGGACACATTACTGTGATCAGGAAAGGAACACATGGCTCTGATTGGCTGGGCCTGGTCACCTGCCTGTCCCTGGAGTCGGAGTGAGAGTCAGCTTACTGACAGCAGGGAAGGGTGGGGCTCAGAGGAAATTTGGGGTATTGCCGGAAGGAATGGATGATTGCTGAGTGGAGAAAGCAATGAGTGTCCACTATATCTCTGATCTAAAAATGATCTGTCTTATCGCATTCTGTGCAATGTTGATCCAGTGTGCTCCATGCCCAAAGGATAGTTCAGCATAGATTTCTCCCTAAGAGGTGGCCTGCAGATAGTTGTTTAAGCTTGTCTAGTGGGACTGGTGGTTTCTGGGGTCTCCTTCCACCATACAGACATGTGGGCAGCACACTCATGGGCAGTCAGCCCCTGGAGGATGGCTGGATGTGTGGTTTTGGCCTGTGACCCCTTGTGTTTCCTCTGTGGGCTTCAGGGAGCCACAATCACAACAATTGCCTGACATCACCAATGTCAGAAGCTTGTGGCTTTTAGAGTCTTGTTCCACTTCTATTGACCGACACATTACCCATTGGGCCTGACAACCTGCTAAGGTCTCAGTCCTAAATCCTGAAAACACAGCCCACTACTTTAGTAGAACATCACTGTTTTCCTGGGAAGTTCCATGCTTGTGCTTTGGGTTAGATGGTCCTGGGGCTGGATCTTAACTCCACAGCTCACTTGCTGGGGGACCCTGTGCAAGTCATGTGACTTCCTGAGATTCAGTTTTCTTGTTTGCATAATGAGCTCACTAAGAAGAGTAAATAAATGTGTAAAAAGAAGCTAGTACATGGCCTGGCACACAGTGGGGACTCAGAAAAATTTGCTCTTTTTTCCTCTTCCCTGGTCCCTGATCATTCTTCCTCAGAGTTAATGTTATGCAACTTAACAGATAATCCTGTCAAATGAAAAGAAAAGGAATGAGAGGTATAGGCAAGGAAACCCTGGGGCAAAACTGGGGGCTGTGCGGTTGAGTGGAAGATCATAGGGTTTGGAATTAGACTGGGTTTTGAGTCCAGAAGGCCTTGGGAAAATTACTTCATATCCCAGAGTCATTTTTCTCATGTCCAAAATGAGAAAAACATTTATTGCTATTTACGGTTGTTGCGAGGATAACTGAAATAATGTATGTAAGGAACCTGGCACATTGAGGTCTTCAGTAAGTCTTAGGTCTGTTTGTTTTTGAAAGTAACTAATGCCTAAGTGAAATCTGATTGGCAATCAAGAAACTCATACGAAAATGCCCAGAGAGAATTATCTATTTTTCTGTAGGCTGGAATGTCCAGATCTCTGCCCTATTCTCCTCCCTATTTGCTTGCGTGATGCTTTCCCTTATTTCGGAGGCTGGGCAGAGGAAATAAAAGGTGGCTGGGCAATCTGTCATGAATGAAGAGGATGCTATGTGTCAGAGGTGGGAGACCAAGTAAATAAAATACATGATGCTTGTCCTTGAGAAGCTTCTGACTTTAATTAAGAGAAATAAAACATGAAAAAGAGGCTATTTTTAAACACCCATGAGCAAAATAATAGCCTGTTTGCCAAATGCCAAGGTAGAGTGAAGGCATGACCAGAGCTAGGTGTGAAAAGTCAGGGAGGTTTCTAAGGGCAGAGAGATCAGCAGGGAGAAGGGGCCCCAGCAGAAGCCCAGAGAAAGAATGAAGAATCTCCTGCATGTGGACTTATCTGCACAGAAGGAAAGATTATATGGAGATAATGAGATAACAAGTCAAGAGGCTCTTAGGCAATGAGGTCAATCAAGTCGGTGTTATTACCTGTTGCTAGTGCTGGTAACCAAAGCAAATCCAAATAGTCTCTCCAGACTGACCAGTTGGAAGAAGAGTTGAAACTCTCATCCACACAAGGTGGGGACCATCCCTGTTATCATAGTTTTATGATTGCTAGAAAGTGTGAACTTTCTAGCAATTCTTACAAGGTGGCAAGGCTACCTTTCTCTGTGTAGGGTTGCAATGAACAAGAGCTAGAGGTCCATTAGGTGCTGTATGTCAGCATAGAAGAAGTCATGGTGCCACCTCTTGTTGGCAGCAGATCACTGGATCTGCCACCCTCACAGGCGAGGACGGAGGATGCTGAAGGCGAGGCTCTGTCTCTGGACACTGGTCTACAGTTTCAACCTCCCAAGCCTACGTTAGCTTCTGAATAGAACCTTCCTCTGTGCTATTCTCTATAGCTGGGCGACATCATGGCATGGTGGTTATGGGCATGGCTCTGTTTCTTACTTGCTGGGTAATTTAGCCAGCCAATTATAGGGATGATATGAACACAGGCAAACGTTGGATATATTGTTGATTCAGTTCCAGATCACTGCAATAAAGCGAATATCGCAATAAAGTGAGTCACGTGAATTTTTTGTTTCCTAGTGCATATAAAAGTTATGCTTTAAGTGATGATATTGAAGCACCATTTAAGAGGGCGCAGAGGGCCTCTCATTTAAGTGGACAGAGCTGAATTTTAGGTGGGGTGCCATTCTATTCTCCTCTTACAATGTATTGTACATCCACCCTTTGAGCTTAAAACCCTCAGGTTGTTATCATTACTTATCAATAGAAGATGACTATTCACGTGAAGGAATGACAAAGTTCTATTAATATTTAAGCAATAATTTATCATTTGGATTCCCACCAGAGACAAAATCTTGGAAAAAAATGTTCACAGGTTTTCAGAGAAAGTACTTCCCCATTTGGCAGGTAAGGAAAATGAGGTTTGAAGATATTAAATGCTTTGTCAAAGACAACGTAGGATATAAAGAGCAAACCTGTGTGTTTTGTTTTGTTATTGCATTGTGCTTTATTGATTTTTAAGAGAGTATTCTTCACTCTCTGAGTCAAATTCACTTAGCAACTTTTCCATGTAATGAGTAACTAAAATATGCTATATCCATAACTCATTTAATGGATATTTTTGGATACCAACCATATGACAGTGATACAAAAACCAAATGCTAGGGGCTTCCCTGGTGGCTCAGTGGTTGAGAATCTGCCTGCTGATGCAGGGGACACGGGTTCGAGCCCTGGTCTGGGAGGATCCCACATGCCGCGGAGCAACTAGGCCTGTGAGCCACAACTACTGAGCCTGCGCGTCTGGAGCCTGTGCTCCTCAACAAGAGAGGCCGCGATAGTGAGAGGCCCACGCACCGCGATGAAGAGTGGCCCCCGCTTGCCGCAACTGGAGAAAGCCCTTGCACAGAAACGAAGACCCAACACAGCAATCAATCAATCAATCAATCAATCAATAAAATTTAAAAGTGTTAAAAAAAAATCTTTAAAAAAAAAAAAAAACCAAATGTTATTCTTGGGAGCTTATAACTGAGTGGTGAAGAAAAACACTGAACAGGTAATTGTAACTAAGATTTCGGAAACTGATTTAATTCTTATATGTAATGTGGACAGAAATTGAGAGAGAAGCGTATCATTGTCTTTTATCAGATGCTTTTTGAGTTTGGAGAAACAGAAAGAAAAGGAGAAAATCATTGGTGGACAGTCTGAGAAAACATTGCAAATTAAAAGTTTCATTAAATGATCAACTCGTGTAAAAAAAAAAGTTATGCTTACACTATGTTGTAGTCTGTTAGTGTGCGAGCACTAACAATAGCATTATGACTAAAATTACATACCTTAATTAAAAAATACTTTATTGACGGGACTTCCCTGGTGGCGCAGTGGTTAAGAATCCACCTGCCAATGCAGGGGACATGGGTTCGAGCCCTGGTCCAGGAAGATCCCACATGCCGCGGAGCAACTAAGCCCGTGAGCCACAACCACTGAGCCTGCGCTCTAGAGCCCGCGAGCCACAACTACTGAGCCCAGGTGCCTAGAGCCCGTGCTCTGCAACAAGAGAAGCCACCACAACGAGAAGCCCGCGCACCACACGAAGAGTAGCCCCCACTCACCGCAACTAGACAAAGCCCGTGTGCAGCAACGAAGACCCAATGCGGCCAAAAAAAACTTTATTGCTAAAAAATGCTAACCATCATCTGAACCTTCAGTGAGTCATGAGTTTTTGCAGTAGTAACAGCAAAGATCACAGATAACATAGCAATCATAATAATAATGAAAAAGTTTGAAATATTGTGAGAATTACCAAAATGTGACACAGAGATATGAAGTGAGCAAATGCTGTTGGAAAACTGGTGCCGGTAGACTTGCTTGATGCAGGGATGCCACAAACCTTCAATTTGTAAAGAATGCAGTATCTATGAAGCACAATAAAGTGGAGGGCAATAAACGAGGTATGCTTGTAATGGTAATTCTCTCCTATGATTGCTGGGAGGTAATTAATTCAAAAGGTTCAGTGCAGTGTCTGGCACACAGTAATCACTTACTAAATGGTAATTTTTTATTATCTTAAACTCGTTTGGAGTTTGGTGAAGTTGGGATGCTGTTTTTCTCTAGAGCACAAAGGGCAGGTTTATTTGGCCCAGAATGGACTCAAATTAAGGTTAAATTCAGGTGTGTTTCTAGCATGGTGGAATGGAGAATCTTCTACCTTTAATTTTCTGGTGATTTGAATGTTTGAAACACTCTTCAGTAGGAAGGATCATGAAAAGACTCCATGGGGAATTCCCTGGCAGTCCAGTGGTTGGACTCTGTGCTTTTATTGCGGAAGGCGCAGGTTAAATCCCTGGCCGGGGAACTAAGATCCTGCAAGCCGTGTGGCGTGGGACTCAATGGAACAGAGGCCTGTGTGTATGCTAGCTTTTTTTTTTTGAGTATTCAAAGTGCAATTACTTTTTCAAAGCATTGCCTAGAAATGGACCTTATGTATTTGTCTGTTATGCATAAAGTAATATATACTAATAGTTTATACATGTATATGAACTACACCATGTTCATTAACTTTCAGTATGATGGACCAGGTGCCACTGGAGACAGAGAGACTCAACAATGGCTTTACCACTTACTATATATGTGACCTGGAGAAAGTTATTTTATCTCCTGCCTCAGTTTCCTCAACTGGGAATTGTGGCTAAGTTATCGAACTCAGAGGGCTGTTGTGAGGATTAAACGGGATAAAGGGAATGCATCTGACATAGAGAAGTATTTAACTTTATTTTTTCCTTTTCTTCAGTTAAACAGAAGTTAAACTGGGATGTAGAGCATTGTCATCAAGTCTTGGTGTCTTCCTCAGCTCCTTTACACTCTAGGACTGTTCGGAAGAAATTACAGAGAAGAAAAAGCCTGCTTGGTGAGGAAGAGAACCGGGTGGGTGAATATATTTCATGCTTGATGCAACCGATGCAATTCCAATGATTGTAATGACAACTGGAACCTTCTTTAGACAGATGATGATATCATGCAGCCTACTTAGGTAGCAGGTTTTAAAATGAATTGCCTTGGCAGTGTTGCTAGGTTGTTTAGATAGCAGATTGCACTTATGACCTACATCCACCCTCTCTCTGGACCACAGCTGGCAAATGGAAGCATCTGGATTCTCAAGGTACTACTCCAGGAGGCAGAGAGGATGCAGTTCTGTAGTCCTGGGCTGGAAGTGAAGATGCCTGCATTCTGGTCCCACTCACAGCTTGCCCGTGGGCATGTCACTTCATATCTGGGTTTCAGCTTCCAACTGATGTTCTCCAAATTCCTTCCAAGTTCTAGTATCTTGTAATTCCACCAATGTGCAGCTTGGTTCCTAGTTGCAGAATATGGTCTTAATGGACCAAGGCAAGGCCAAAATGAATTTGCCTCATTCTGTTATGAAATTTCTCTGGCTTTCTAAAAGGGGCAGGGAAGAGTTCAGCGAGACTAGTAATGAGGATGAGCAAATATGTCACTAAATTCAGGACGCAGAGTCTTGTCTTTAATGACTTGGAGGTGGTGCCCTGTGATGCCTTCAACAGTCCCACCACCCCAGGGTCTGATTCCCCTTGGTTGAGAAGAATCATTTTTTGTTTGTTTGTTTGTTTTTGGTTTTTTTAAACATCTTTATTGGAGTATAATTGCTTTACAATGGTATGTTAGTTTCTGCTTTATAACAAAGTGAATCAGCTATACATATACATATATCCCCATATCTCTTCCCTCTTGCATCTCCCTCCCTCCCACCCTCCCTATCCCACCCCTCTAGGTGGTCACAAAGCACCGAGCTGATCTCCCTGTTCTATGCGGCTGCTTCCCACTAGCTATCAGTTTTACATTTGGTAGTGTATATATGTACATGCCACTCTCTCACTTTGTTCCAGTTTACCCTTCCCCCTCCCCGTGTCCTCAAGTCCATTCTCTAGTAGGTCTGCGAGAAAACCATAATTCAAAAAGAGTCATGTACCACAATGTTCATTGCAGCTCTACTTACAATAGCCAGGACATGGAAGCAACCTAAGTGTCCATCGACAGATGAATGGATAAAGAAGATGTGGCATATATATACAATGGAATATTACTCAGCCATAAAAAGAAATGAAATTGAGTTATTTGTAGTGAGGTGGATGGACCTAGAGTCTGTCATACAGAGTGAAGGAAGTCAGAAAGAGAAAAACAAATACCGTATGCTAACACATATATATGGAATCTAAAAAAAAAAAAAAAAATGGTCATGAAGAACCTAGGGGCAGGACGAGAAGGATTGTCTTTAATCTCTGGCTGAGGTTGTTCTCTTATATTCAGAGCTGGTTTTCAAACCACATCATTTCAGAGAGGCTTCCCCCTGCTCTCAGACACCCAGCTGCGGCAGTCCACGACCTCTTTCCACTTGTTGCTGTGGATGGATGTGTCAGAGCAAGTCGAGTCATAGGGAAAGCGTGAACTCTCTTACATGCTCCCCAATCAGTTCACCTCAGAGCTGTTTTCTCTGGAACCAAGCTCAGTCACTTGCCATACTCTCAAAACAGAGAGGTCTCTAAAATTTTATGAGGTCTCTTTGTTGCCAGGTGAAGTGCTTTGTTGTGTTTATAACACTGATAGAAGGCTTCTTCTGAGAAAAGCCACCCATTGAAGGGTGAGAACTGGCCACCCAGAATATAAATGGGAATTTTCTAGCACAGAAAAATACAATCGGCCATTTTTACAATTTTTAAGCACTTGGCCATTGATGAAGCCCCTTCACAGGTCTTGCATCACCTTATTGGCTTCACGACATCACTATCTGGCAGGTATTATTAAACTCACTTAGCAGATGAGAAAAGTGAAGTTTAGGAAGAATACGTTTTGCTCAAAGTCACATAACAAATAAGTCGTGAATCTGGGACTATACATCCCAGTCCTCTGATCCATGAATACAGCAGAACCAGGAAGTCGATTTAAGTCCACATCCCCACATAAGCAGGAAGAATCTGTGAACATGTCTCAGTTCATGATCTCATGACTCATTGGCCCACTTTGTTTGCCAATACCATTTTTATGGTGCTTTAGTCATTTTCCTGATACTCTATGTCTCATGCAGATCTAAATTAAGTAGATAAGATACTGGAATTGCTCGTAAGAAGTTTACATTCCAGAAAAACAATTCAAGTGAGAGAACACGCTGAACTTTATGTTTTTTGTTTAAAATGAGGGCAGAATAAGGGACAGGAAACTCAAAAAACTGTTCTTATGGGAAAAACTGTTGCACTAAGGCAACGTGAAGTCATCAATACGTTCTTTCATTCATCAAATAGTAACTAATCATCTATTATGTGTCAAGCTCTGTACTAGCAGCTAGGGATGCAATGATGCATAAGACTTAGCTTCCACATTAAGTAACTGATAGTGCCATGGGGGAGACAGAATTGTCTACCAGTCATTGCAAATTGGTGCGATAAGGGCTCCAGGAGAGATGTATATGTGAAGTTGCGTGGTGGTATGCTGAGACAGGGGAGGCCTGACAGAGCAGGTAATATTACCCAAATTGTAAAGGATTAATAAAATCTTGCCAAATAAATAAAGGGCAAATGATCATTTCAGAAAATCATCATCATTACCATATAATTACTTCCCATATGCCAGACACTGTTCTTAACATTCTGTAGATGTGAACTCATCTGATCCTTACAATAAACGACAGGAGGTTTTGTAATTATTCCTTTTATTCAGATGAGAAAAATGAACAGAGAGATTAAGTGACTTACCCAGAGTCACGCAGCCAGGAAGTAGCAGAGTCAGGATTTGAACCTGGGCCATCCAACTCCAGAGATCATACTGTTGACCACCGTGATGCCTACAGTGGAAGGCCCAGCTGGTGCACAGATGAGCAGGTGTGCGAGGATGTTTGTGTGAGGAACGGGGAGCCTGGAGCACAGCACACAAATTGTGTCTGCCTTCATTGCCCTCCAACCTACTTTTCTGTATCCCTGCTCCCATTTTCTCATCATGTTCTTCATGCAGTACCATTTTAAATTCATAGCTTGAGCTTTTGAACCACACCCGCGATGCAGACCTAGGCTGTGCCTCTGCAAAAATGCTAGCCCATGGTTACAACCCCTTAGAGACAGGTTGTTTTTCTCTTTTCTCCTGACTCTGCTTGGCAGCAAGACCTCACTCCCTGCAGTCCATGGCGGTGTTGTGGGAGGAGCCCATTTACTTCTGTTTCATGCGTCCTTGAAAAAGTACCTGTGGAAGACCTGGCAATCCCAGGCCTTGACTTCTGTCCTCTGTCCTGAGAAGCCATCAAAACCACAGCTCAGTTTCACAGCTTGGATGATCCAGATTAACAGACGCCTTCAGAAGAAAAGTGATTTTGATGCTCTGCTTACTTCTCTGGGTTCTTGCTTCCTTCTAGATTTAAGCCTGTATTTTTTTTTAAAACCATTTTGTCAGTTCTTTGATACTTTTATGAAGATGAAAAGAAAAATTAGCCAGCATGCTTGGCTATTTCAGCAGGAGGGTTGATCCAAATGGCTCGTCCTTCAATTACAGGAAACTCGAAGTTCCAAGACTCATCCAACTTTCACAACAACCCTAGGCTGTAGATACAATTAACCTGATTTTTCCAATGAGGCAAATGTGATTCAGGGAATTTAAGTAACTTGCAAAAGTTCACGCAGCTAATAGATGATGGTGCCAAGATAACAACCCAAGTTTCTCTAAGCTGAGTCCCTATGTTTCTCCCTCCACATTCCCAGGTTTACCGCTTGCTAGCTGTCTGACCTTGGTGAAATCACTTAAGCTCCCTGTGTTTAAATTTCTTCATTTACAAAATGAAGATAGTAAAATAATCTACATCAAAGATTGTGCAGATGAAATGACTTGATACATGGAAAGACTTATAGCTATGTCTTGCACATAGAAAGAACATGTTTGTGGTTATTATTACTATAATTCTCTAGGGAAATCTGGCTTGTTTAGAATCTGGAAGTTTATGACTTGTTTAGAATAGACTATTAGCCAATCTCTCTCTCTCACATTCATTAATTCACCATTTATGGGCCACCCCTTAATAAGGCATAAGGCCTCTGACACAGCATACATTTAGGCCTTCTAGAGCTTTGGGTCAAGGCCATGGGTGTCTCCCCAAGTTGGAATCCTATTTTCCAAAGGGAGGTGTTATTTCCTTTCTGGTCTCTAGGATAAGAGAGGGGACCTGTTTGAGTAAATGTTTGTAGTTACAGTATTTGTTGATCTCGTTTCCTAATTTTTTCTCTGTTTTTGAAGTCTGCTTCCTTCCAGCCTCCAGATACACAGTGGATACTTTCGAAAACAGGGATTTACTATTGTGAAGGTTCTACCACCAGGCCTTTTCCTCTTTTAGACTACAGGACTCCTAAAGCATTAGTTAATTGTCTCTCTCTCGCTCTCTCTTTTTTTTTTTTTAACCTTTAGCTACCTCTTCAGAGACAGCTAGACCCTCTCTGAAAAAAAGAGAAGCAAAATCCAGCAGAGCCAGAGTCATCTGTGAGATGAATATCCATCGAGTACTCGCCATGAGCAAGGCACTCTATGTTGGCATTGTGGAGGGTATGAAGGGTAAGTATGACACAGTCCTGTGACAAGGGAAAGAGCCCAAGAGGTCACGAATAATAGTTAAATTTAACAATAGGAGATTGTCATAAAGCCATATCTGGGGGCAAGGTACATGGAACAGCTAACTGGGTTGGGTGCAAGGAATTCAGAGGGGAAAGAGGCAAGTGTGTGCATGCGTGCATGTGTGTGTGTGTGTGTGTGTGTGTGTGTGTGTTTTATAGTTGGTGTTATGGTCCCACTTGGGAGGCAAATTGAGTGACAACACTGTCCATGGGATGGGAGTGAAAAAATGGTGGGTTTCAGGTTCAGGAAAAATGGGCAAAAATGACTGGAGACAAATATATCCAGTTAGAGTACAAAGATTCTCATGGAGGAGTTCATTTAGTTTTGTTTAGTTTTTTTAGATTCCATATATAAGTGAGATCATGTAGTATTTGTTTTTATCTTTCTGACTTATTTCACTTAGCATACTGCCTTCAAAGTCCATCCATGTTGTCACAAACAGCAAGATTTCATTTTTTTAATAGCTGAATATCACATTTTCTTCATCCATTCATCCATTGATGGATACTCAGGTTGTTTCCATATTTTGGCTATTTTAACAATGCTACAATGAACATGGGGTGTAGATACCTTTTTGAATCAGTGCTTCTGTTCTTTGGATAAATACCCAGAAGTGGAATTAATTCCCAGATCATATGGTAGTTCCATTTTAAATTTTTTTGAGGAAACTCCATACTGTTCTCCAGAGTGGCTGTACCAATTTTACATTCCCACCAACAGTGTGAAAGCATTCCCCTTTCTCTACATCCTTGCCAACACTTATTTCTATCAAGATGTAGTTTCATTGAAGATTTTAATACTAATAATTCCATTTAAAAATATTTATCATTTTGTATAAAGCACATATTGTTGAAGCTCTGTTTGCTCTATATTTCTTAATCTTAATGTCTCCAGTTAAATGGTTGTGAGGTATATTCAAGGCACTTCTTTCTTGTGTTACTTTGACAGAAGGGATAAGGGAATAAAAATAGCAGGATGAGCAACCGAAAAAGGAGGGAGTGGGGTTTCAACCTTGGTCCCCAAGAGGCAGCAAAGGAAAAACAACACAAAGCGAATGAGAAATCCAGAAAGTCATTGAAAGGACAGGGGACCGCCTCAGGAAATGCAAAAGAAAGCAAAGGCCAAGGAGTAGGAAATAGAGACTGAGAGCCCCAGTCATGGGCACTAAAGGGACTAGGATAGTCCCAATTGGAGATGGAAACGTTTTCAGAAAGATGAAAGCCTGTCACTGCTAGAAAAGGAAAGGAGATTGGAAGCAGAGCGTGATGCAGTGACTGCTGCTCTGTGGTTTATGTGATCGATGCCAGCCAAGGTGAAATTGTATGAGTAGGAGCTAAGAGGGAAAACTGTTCCTTCTCCATGGGCAGACACATGCTGCAAGCCTGGAAATGATTCCAACACAGACCCCTTAAAAAAACACGAAATGGTATATGGAAGTGGATTTCCAACAATTTACTAAGTGTTCAGGGTTGCAGCTGGGCTGAGCTGGGAGTCCCCGTAGATTCACATGGAGTAAGCTTTTGACCACAAAGGGGAAGGGAATGGACATTGGTTGAGCAACACAACAATGCTGTGAAAAGGATGCTATTATCTCCATTTTACAGGTGAGCCCAGGGACGGAGTCTAAGGTGACAATATATTATTCATCCATGCCCAAGGTCACACAGCTGAGAAGTGTGAAGCTGAGATTCACACCCCAGTCTTTCCATCCCTAAGCCTTACCACTTACATCATGCTGGATATTATTTCATTTTGGAACTCTCACCCAGGGCCAGGTTCTTTATATACTTTCTTTGAGCTATAACAGGATCCAGCCATGCGCTTAAGTGTCAGCATGTCAGCATTTCAAAAACTTGCCACTTCCACATGACCCTAACACCTAGATCTAAAATTGGACAGCATCTCAGAGCCCAAGTGTTTCTTTCCTTTTCTGATGATTTCATGGGGGTGGGGGTGGGGGTGGGGTGTGGATCCCTGAAGGGGTAGAGTCCAGATTAGGAAATGTGTCCTTAACTGGCACTTGGGCTTGCTCTCATATATTCTTTCCTCATATTCATAGTCTTGTTTAAGAAATACAGACCCCAGAAGAGAAAAAAAAATCCATATGTTTTCCTTCTGCTATTTGGAGGAATGATGTGATATAATTATATCATTGTCAAAAAACACTCGACTAGGTCTTCTGTCTTAAATTATTTGAAAGTAGAAGCATAAAAAAAGAAAGTAGAAGCATTTTCAATAAAAGTATCTGCTGTTTAGGGGAAGGTAAGAGACATTCACTGTGAGCTTGTTATGTGTCAGGTGCTTTAATCTATATCATTTCACTTCTGGGAGGAAGGTATCAATATGCTCACTTATAGACGAGGAAATTGAGGTTCAGGGACATTACAAAAATAGTAGGTGGCAGAGCCGGGATTTGAACCCAAGGACACTTGAATTTTTTTTTTAATTTTAATTTTAATTTTAATTTTTTTTTGAAAGTTCATAATAGTGCAATTGACAAGGAAATTTAGTTTTTTCTGAGATATACATTTTAAAGTAATAACTAGAATTATGACTTATAACATTATACCAGAACATAATAAGATTTTTAGAAATTTCACGTAATGTCTGAAGCATTTATATTAACATATAATGTTAATTATATGTTAATAATAACATATAATGGACACTTGAATTTTAACTAGGCAGCATGCCAGGCTTTAAGAAGGAAATCTGGGTATTAAAGGAGATAAAACCATTAAGGAGCGATCTTTAAGGGGCTTAGAACAGTATCTGGAACATAGGAAGTGTTCTATACATGTTAATTACTGTTACTGGCATTATTATTATTATTGGAAGACCACCTGAAAAACCACCTTTTGCAGAGAATCTCTGACACATGCATTTCTCAACCAAATCTAGCATATCCACTAATACCTGGAGATATGATCCCTGGAGATTATTCTGATGATAACACAGGCCTGTTAACATTCACAGAGTGATGTGGGCTCTGTTAGCTTTCCAGTGTCTCCATTCCTGGGGGCAAAGAGCTGTCATACAGACTTCCAGAAGACTTGACTTGTCCTGGCTTGGTCGACAGCTGGAAGGAAAGATATAGGAATTGCCTAAGTTCAGAGCTCTGGTGGCGGTTTTAAAAAGGCAAACTCTAGCCATCCTTGTGATTACAAGAAAACAGTCATGGGTCAGAGATAAGAGACAGAAGGGCCGAGGCAGCTGAGAAAGGCTTCCCTGGATCTCTGTCTGCCTGACATGTTCCGAGGTTGGAGAAGAAGATTGGGAGGGAGCTTATTACTGAAGACCCATCGAATTAAGGTAAGAACAGAAGGAATGGCTAATATTTAAGGACTGTAGAATCAAGTTCAAATTTATCCCAGCTTTCGCCTTTAAAACTTGCTCCATGTGGGTTATTAGCTTGCTATTCAATTTTTCAAGTGTTTAAAAAAATAAGTTACATTTGGGTCATAGTACCCCTACTACTTCCTCGGTCTGGGCCTTTGTTCATGCTGTTGTGTCCGTTCGCCTTCTTTGCTGGAGCACTTCCTGCTACTCCTCATGGCTCCTTTCAGCATTATCTTCCCAAAGAAGCCTTCCTGAACTGCCTGCCCCACCTTTCTGTCTCCCCACTCTGGGTTAAGCGCCCCTCCTCTGAGCTAGACAAGACCCCGAACGTACATCTCTACCTACATCATGGCTCGTATCACTTTGAATTGATCTCTTGTTCTGCACTGACAATATCTGGTATGTGTCTGACTCTTCTTTTAGACCAGAGCATCTGGGCCTTCTGTCATTCATCAACATAATGACTGGTGTGCAGTAAGTTTCCAAGAATGAGGACTTAGATCAAACTATACACAAAACAGGGTAAGCCAATCTTGGTGAACTATGCGGCTTAGATCAAACTATACACAAAACAGGGTAAACCAATCTTGGTGAACTATGCAGACAGTGGCTGGAATCACATGCATTAAAAAAAAAGAAACCCCTACCTTCTCTTGCCCCGCCAACCCCAACCCCGCCCCGGCCCAGTACTCTCTCTAATCCCCGAATCCTGTTTTGAGAGACAAGAAGGTATCTTTTGAAAAGCAAACTCGAAAAATCTAACTGTAAAAAGAGAAGACAAAATGACCACAGATGACAAGGATGAAAGCTTGGATGATGCATTTTGTCTTTTCCAGAAGGCAGACTTCCTTGGGCCCCCCTGTGGTTGCCTCCATTCACTTCATGTCCCTTTAGGTCTACAGCCAGAAACGACGACGGATGCTGGTTCCCGCAGCAGCAGACTGCCTCTAGCTCGTCTTCCTTCCAGTTCTAAGCTGGGATCCAAGCCTGGTGTGGGCTATGGTATGCAGGCTTTGAACATCCCTGGCACTTGTACGAAACAGTGTGATCCAACTGGTAGCAGAAATTCCATGTTTATGCGGAACAACATCTGCAGATTTTATCTCCAGTACAGCCCAGTTACAGTCACACTTGGTATTTGAAGAATGAAATGAAGCAACCACAGAAAGAGATAAAATGGCAAGTACTCTCTGTCCGGCGTCTCTGTAGCTGTTTCAAATACAAATAGGCTTCATAACGAGAAAAGGAAAATAGGAAAATTGGGGGTTGGGGGGAAGACAGAGATATGAGCATTTATCTGTCAGAGCCGGCGTACATAATCAGTCCTGTGTCAGCTTTGGAGAGGAGGGAACATAAATTATTTAGAGGGAGAAAGATGTGGGCTCCTGGCTCTGGCATATGCAAAATGATGTAAGTACAAAGCTATTCATTGCAACATTGTTTATAGTAGCAAAAGATTGGAGAAAACGCAGTATCCAACAATAGAGAACTGGTTAATTAAATTATGGTATGTCCATACAATGGAATACCATGCAGCTGTAAAAGGAAAAGAACGAGGAAGGTCTTCATGTGCTGATATGGAAAGATCTACAAGATTACTTGTGAAGTGAAAAAAAGTAAGGCACAGAGCAGTGTGTATAGCATGCCATGTTTTGTGTACAAATGGAGGAAAAATAAGACTATATATTCTCATTAACTGGTATATGTATAAAGAAATGCTGAAAGTGTATATGTAACAAGGAATACATGATGGTGGTTACCTGTGTATGTGGCAAAGGAGATGAGATGAGGGCAACTGGATACCTGGGGGTCAGTGGGGATGAGAGACTTTCTATTGCATCCCTTTCTAGGCTTTCTGATTTTGAAAGATGTGATTGTATTATCTATTTATAAATTAAATCAAACAAACAAGCATCATAGTTCTGCCATTTTGCTACCAGCTGACCCTGGAAAATTACTTAACAAAATGGATATATTTATATTCGCCCCACTGGCCTGTTAGGTCACTGGGCAACGGAAAGCAGAAAGCACTAAGCCCAGTGCCTGGAGAGGTGCTCAGAAATGTTGGGTGATTTCCCTTCCCTATGGAAGTGCCAGGGTCTCTCTGTCCTGGGGCAGAATTGTGATCCACTGGCTCAGAGTTTCTCAGGAAGCATTTTAGGAGCAACTTTCCCCTGCTTGCCTTGTCATGACTTTATCTGAGTCCTCACTCCACTGTAAAAATGTCCAGTGACCTTAAGAATTCAGTGGTCTCTGAACACTATTTTGGGCAGGGCAGCCTCTAGAAACGTCTGCCTCATTTCCCCTTCCACATCCGCTCCTCTTGTAGTGTCAACTCTTGCCCAGTCTCCTGGGGAGCAGTCCCAGGGCTCAGGTGCCTCCCCAGGAAGGAGGCTGTTTGCCTGAGTTCTGAGGTTCGTTCTCTCTCTCCACCTTGCTCCATTGCTTTCTCTCCAAATCAGTTCTCTGGGCTTCAGAATCCGAGTGAAGTGAGGAGACTGACGCCTGTTATCTGTGAACCAAGCTTTCTGCCCCCGGAGAAGCCTGGGAAGACACCCAGGAGTCGGAGGAGGGGCTTGGAGGGACCACCCAGCATCCCACCCCGCTCTTGTGATGCAGGGGTCGCGGGGTGCTCTGGCTTCGAGGCTGGTGTTTGATCTCTCTCAGGTCAACGCAGAGAGTCGCAGGCAGAGCGCGGAGGTTAGGAAAGCACACCCAGTGCTGGGCTGAACAAAGCCAGCTGCGCACACACTCGCTCGGGCCCTTTCCTTTCCTCCGTGAAGGGATGGAGCGCGGCCTCTAGCGGCCCCTCCTACACCTGCCCTTGTGGATGGATCATCTGAAACTCGGCCACGGCTCCGTTGGAAACAGGCTGCGGGACTGATTGACGCGGTCCTCGGAAAACCTTCACCGGGCAAAGTCATGGCCCGTCCTGCAGGCAAGCGTGTGAGTCAGGCTGGACCTGCCCAGGGTGAGGTCGGCTCCCGGGCTCCACCCGCGCATCCACAAGTGCATCTAGAGCGCCTCCCCTCCCCCTTCCTCTAGCTCCTCTCTGTCCGACTCCTCCCCCCTGCTCGGTTCCCCTCACCATCTCAGTTATCAAGGGCGGCCTGCCGCGCTTAATCTCAGGCAATGTTTTGCAGCGCTGGTTGCTGCATTCCTTCCAACTCTCCTTTGCACAGATTCTGGGACCTCATATTTCTTGAATGAGTGAAGCCAAGCCAATTAGAATAAATTGAGAGCGGACCTGAGATTGAACCGGTTCCATTCGCCTTAAT
Source organism: Balaenoptera musculus (assembly GCF_009873245.2). Taxonomy (NCBI): domain Eukaryota; kingdom Metazoa; phylum Chordata; class Mammalia; order Artiodactyla; family Balaenopteridae; genus Balaenoptera; species Balaenoptera musculus. The sequence goes on from NC_045786.1 coordinate 42,168,657, forward strand.
CTATTTTCTACGTTATTTAAAAAGAGACAGCATTGACTCTTCTCTTTTTCTTGTTACAAAATTTTGGTATTATGGAATGCTGTGTTGGAAATACTGATCAAATCAAATCCTCTGATTTTTGTGGAAGATCAGTATAAATCCAATCTTTGTTCCCTATTGAGAAAAAAAACAAAAGACAAAAAACCACCCAAACACTTGCGCACACATTGGGTACATGAAACTGTCTTAGGTACTAGTACCACATTTTCTTGAACCCAAGGTGGATCCCTTTAGGGCACTTAAAAAGACTTTTTGCACATATTGACTTTTTGCACATATTCCTTCACATTTCTGTTTTCTATATTTCAAGCTACCGTCCACAGTGGGTCATAAATCCCCTGGAGAAGTCATATGTTACACCACGTGATTTGCTTTGCATCTGTTTTGCAGCTGTTCACTTTGCATTTTTATTTTGCCTTTTGGAAACCCTAGAGCAGTGCTTCTCAAACATGAATGCGCATACAAATCACTTGGGGGATCTTGTTAAGATGCAGATTTTGCGTCAGGAGGTCTAGGGAGGGCTGAGATTCTACAGTTCTAAGGAGATACGCATCAGGTGGTGCCAGTTCTTCTGTTCTGGACACCACACTGAGAGTGGTAAGGTTGTGGAAAAATAGGGACAAAAGGACTGTGAGAGCGCTCACAGCATCCATGTGGATGAGCTTGCACCAGGAACCAGTCTGGCTGTGGAGGAATTTTCCTTGGAGCGTCTAGTCTACTCTTCCCCTCACCCTTCACTTTCCCTTTTCTTTTTCTTTTTTTTTTTAAATTTTATAGCTACTTTTATTTTTATTTATTTATTTATTTTTGGCTGTGTTGGGTCTTCGTTTCTGTGCGAGGGCTTTCTCTAGTTGCGGCAAGTGGGGGCCACTCTTCATCGCGGTGCGGGGACCGCTCTTCATCGCGGTGCGCGGGCCTTTCACTATCGCGGCCCCTCCCGTTGCGGGGCACAGGCTCCAGACGCGCAGGCTCAGTAGTTGTGGCTCACGGGCCCAGCTGCTCCGCGGCATGTGGGATCTTCCCAGACCAGGGCTCGAACCCGTGTCCCCTGCATTAGCAGGCAGATTCTCAACCACTGCGCCACCAGGGAAGCCCCTTTTTTTTTTTTAACATCTTTATTGGAGCATAATTGCTTTACAACGGTCCCTTTTCTTTTTAATATTCTTTCCTGTTGTCTTGATCGGAGAGAAACTGGGAGAGCAAAGCCAAAAGCTATGTTGATACAGGACGTGTGGGTAGCATCTTATGCTTCTTCAGGTCATCTGGGCTGGAAGAAAATAAAAGGATCCTGCAGCCAGCTCTCACCGAACCCTGTGTGGCCTCTGCTCTTTGTGTAAGAGCAACCAGAAGGAGACCCTAAACCAGTGGTTTCAGTTCCCTCAACTTTATTCTACTGATGTGAGAGAAGCAGCAGGTCTCTGCAAGGGGCTATGCTCTGTTCCTTCCTTTCCGCGTGTTGTGATCGAGGGCAGGGTTTCTCAGCTGCTGCACTGTTGACAGTTTGCGCTGGATAATCATTTGCTGTAAGAGAACCTGAGTATCCTGCACATTGTAGGATGTTTAGCAGCACCCCTGAACTCTACCCTTTAGATACCAGTGGCACCCCCTCCTCCTCCATCTGTGACAAAGAAAAATGTCTCCAGGTGTTCCTAGATATCAACTTTGGGGCCAAAATTGCCCCTGGTTGAGAACCACTGATCTAAGATAAGGAATAAGCTGTCAGTTCTACTGAATGTCTATCTTCCCCAACCTTATCTATCTGCCTTTGCAAATAGCATCTTATTTTCCACTTTCTAGGTGGAATGTTTCTAAGTGGGTTACCACCACAAAATGAAATTTCCAAATAAATGAAGCTAAGGCATATGGGTTTGTACTTTGTGCCTATTCCAATGGATTAGTTCTGGCTACTAGAGACACTAGGTTGAAAAAGATTCTGAGGATTCCATATGCAGCAGGAAAGAACATTGTCTGCCATGGGTGCGGGGTAGAGAGGCCATTATGCTTACCATGAGTTTGTCTCATTTAAAACTATAAATTGCCATCTTCCTTTGCATCCCAATATTTAGTTTATTCTCAGTGGGACAATAGCTGTGGTCTAATGGAAATCATGCTGGCTTTGGGATCTGAAGATCTGAGTTGTAATCCCAGCTATGCCATTTACTAAGTAAGACCTTGAATGAGTGGGTCATTTAATCTCCCCGAGTTTCAGTTTTCTCAGCTTAGAATATGGGCTATTCATTCCTAGCTCATATGATGGGTCTGAGGATTAAAGGAGATAAATGAAAGTATCCAAATAGTACCTGTCTTATAGGGTAAGAGGGTACAATAATATATGTATGTTTTGATACATTATTTATTCATCCAATAAATAGGTGACACAAATATATGACCAGGGAATATTATCCTATATTAAATGTTTGGAAAATTTCAGACGATGAAAGTAGGGTCCTGAGAGGGCTTGTCCAGAAGGAAAAAGGAAAGAGCCAGGAGGGTTGGGCAAATCATCCTCTCAAAGTGAAGGTATAATTTGGAAGATTTCAAACTGGCCCCCACTGAGAAAATAATTTAGAAGAAGGAAGAAATATTTGTATTTGTTGAGATGACTCATTAGGGAAGCCTTAACGAGTTCTCAAAATGTTGTCCCCAGACGGGTGGCATCAGCCTCACCAGGGAGCTTCAAAGATGAAGTCACAAAGGCCAGACCCTAAAGCTCACTTGATTCATAGGCAAAAAACTCAGGTCCTCAGGTTTCATCCCTTGTTTTCTCTTAGTCTTGCTTCCTAAAAAGCATGAATTTTCTAATCCACAGTAGAGAAGAAACAGCAAATTCAAAGGGGTAAAGTGGAGGTATTAGAAGTTGGATCCCGAAGGCAAAGATAAAGTGACAATTGATAAAGAATGGGACACCCCCAAATATTAAGACTGGACTTGGGTTACATTAAGTAGGGCAAAAGCCATGTACCCCTCAATAAGTCCTGTGGTTATTATTTAATATTCCAAAAGAAGATATCTGTTATGTGGCCTAGAATCATCAAGAAAAATTTAAACCATGTTTTTTGTTCTTGGTTTAAAATCATAGGAAGGTGTAGGTTTCAGAAATATTTTTTAAAATGAAAAGAACACTTCAAATAGATAAAATCTGAGTACCTTAAGGAATTAGTTTTACTTATTTGGGAATTTCACTTTGTGGCATGCAAGAAACTGATCATGAGGCATCACTGTAACTTTCTAGAGGTCAAGAGCCATGCCCCGTACTTTTTTCTACACCTACCTGAGCATACCCTAAGAGCCCTAAGAACCCAATAAATACATGTTTACTGGTTAAGCTTCTCTATAGGGATTGAGGAAAAAAAATGCAGAAACTCAATTGTTTTGTAGTCATCACACTGTTTCCACCTTGCCCTTTCTTGTTATTTCTTCTGTTTTCAAAACTAAATGTTCTCTGTTGATTTTCTGTATTGTTTGCTTCTTTTTTTCTTTGGAGAAAATGAAATTTATGCGTGGAGAGGGACCTTGTGGAGAACATTTGCTTCTTTTCCATATTGTTTCTCCAGGGCAGCGAATTCACCTGCTAGCTCCCTTTGTGTACCAATCATAATTATAGATCTTCAAGAGTTAGGTGAATGTCATCCCTTGTTACTAGCCATGAAGGTCATTGCTTCAGGGATTGGCTATTTGTTGCGATGACTTATTAGAGAAGACTTAATGATTTCTCAAAGTGTGGTCCCTGGACCAACAGCATCAGCCTCACCTGAGAGCTTGTCTGAGCTGTGAAATTTCAGGCCCCACTCAGACCTACTGAATTAGAAACACATGAGTGGATGGGCCCCAGAAAATCTTGGTTAACAAGCCTTCTAGGTGATTCTGATGCACGGTCAAGTTTGAGATTCCCTGCTCTAGACTGGGCTCTAGACCAGCCTTCATTCATCCCACCCCTTATTGCACCCCAGTAGGCACAAGTCATTCTCAGTTCAGGATATTTGGATCATAAATCTAGAGTGGTGCCTAAACCTAGAAGAAAGAGTAGGCTGAGATAAATCTGGATTTAAATTCTGGCTCTGTCACTTGTTAGTTACCTGTCTTTGAGAATATTATTAATGCATACTGAATATTACTAACCATTTTGAGACTTGGTTTCTTTAATACTTTCCTCAAAGGGCTGTCCTGAAAATGGAATGAGTTGATGTGTATTAAAACACAAAAGGCTAAACAATAACAACAACAATGAAAACACAAAAGGCTAAATGTTTGGGCTCTTGACTTTCCTTATTTTGTTTAGGCATCAGAGATGTTCCCACTCAGGGAATGTGTCTTCCTATAAAACAATATTTAGCGCTCAGAACCAAACGTATCTGAAATCCTAATATTAGCATTATACTTTAGGTATATTGTGGGTTAAAAACAAGCCTAGCAGACTTTAGTGTGCTGACCTGGGACCATTTATTTCTTCGTTTAGTCATGCCTTTAAAAAGCACAATACAATTTCCCTATGGGGAAATATATTCCAAGTTGCAAAAATGTAATTTACACATGGTTTTTTGGACATGCCCTGTTCATTAGATGTTTCTAGGTATATAACTTTAATGAAGCGCCATAAAATTAGTGCCTTTCCTCAATACTAATAATATCCTTTGTAATTAAATAAAACTCAAAGGACAGGACAGTTGCAACTTGTTTTTGGTGCTGATCATGATGATCTGAAAATGAAGAAGTCAGACCTTAGGGCAAAGCTGGGCTGGCTGAGGCATAGAGGAAAATGGAAACTCCTGGTTTGAACATGAAGTCACAGTCATTGTCTGAAGGATAAGTTCTCACTGAGGATCCTGTCACCTCAGTCACCACATCATAGGGTGGCTTCAGTGTTATAGTTCAAGGGCAAGAACTCCAGGTCCTTGAAATGAACCACTCACAATTTCTGGCTCCCAGAGAAAGCACAAATTGTGAAAAGAGATCACAACCCTTATTCAAGGTTGATGACAAGTTTCTCCTCTTTAAAATTGGTCTGGGAAAATCTCAGTGGGTACGTCCCAAGGAGACTGCTAATTTACATGAGGCAGTGGTGGTACAGTGGACAATTGGTACCTATGGGGCAGAATACCTGGGTTATAATGCTGGCTTTATTTGTTGCATATAATCTGATCTTGGACGAGTCCTTCAGCCTTTCTGAGCCTGTTTTCACTCTGTAAAAGGGTGGTAATAATAATAATAACAATAATAATAATAACAACAACAGTACTAATGATACCCAACCTTCCTAATTCACAGGACTGGGGTTATAAGGAACAGATGAGATGAGGTATATGAACATCTTAATCTTATCTATGTGTACATGGAATATGTAGCCAGAAAAATCCCTAGAAAGGCAGCAAGGAGAGCTTTCTTTTAACCACACAAGGACCTTCTGATGACAGAAGACACAGGAAGCAACTACAGATGGAATGGTCTTGGATAATGGGAGAGGTTTTTCTAGCAACATTTAACCTAGGAGTTCTTCTATTCCTACTTACAGCTATCTCTTCCACCTCAGCTGGAGAAGGTGTTCACCTTCACAGGTGTTTGTAGGGGTGGTTCTGCAGAAGGCATTTGCAGAATGGCTTAATGTAAGCACTCACATCGACCACATTTCAGCATTTGTGTGGAGCTCTTCAGCAGTCAATGGGAACAAATTGGGAACAAATTACTTAGAGCAACAGAAATGCAGTTGAGGACTCTGCACTTGAAAAACTGAACAGTAAAGCCATGTTGCCCTGTCCCTCATGATTGCCCTTTACCCACCCTGGCAGAGATCTGGAGATTTAGTCTCAGGATAAGAACAGAGGGCCTCTGGATGGGGTACTTCAGACATATTTGTGGGTGTGGGTACTATACCATGTCAACACTGTAGCAAAAACAGAGAAATTAGGTGACTGTATGTACACTAAATTCAGAATGAAGGGAGACCTTGCCCTGTTCCTCCTGTTGGTGCCCAGAATACTGGCACCAGGGTTTATCTCCAGGCAGGGGATTGGAAGGCTCTTCTTTGAGATATTGACCAGCCTAAGAAACTAACATCAAGGTTTTACCGCAAAGGGACCACCCATACAATTCTACAGTGAAGCTCAAAGTCAACAAAGCTCATCATATGCTCAGAGCTTCCAACCAGCTTTTCTTCGCTCCTGGTCATTATGAGTAGGTGGCCAAAAAGTACTAGATTTCTGAGAAAAGTCACCATCATAATAGGTTGAGATGAAAAAAGGAAACAAATAATAGCAACTTAGGGAATACAGAAACAGGACAGGGAGAAAAAAGTAGTACAAAAGAACCAATAATTAAAATCCTCAGAAGGAAAGGAGAGGTAAGGAACAAGAGGCTATAAAAAGAAGAATCATTCAGAGGACAAAATATGCTTCTGGAAATTAAAAACTTAGTAGAAGTAAAGGAAATCACCCCCGAAATACTGTAAAAAATATAGAAATGGAAACAAGAATAAAAATATAAGAAAATTAAAAGATCAGTTTAGGAGATCCACTATCTGAATAATATAAGTTTCCAGAATGAGAGAACAGAGAAAACAAAATTATCAAAAACTAATTTAAGAAAATTTCCCTGCACTGAAGGACGTAAGTCACCAGAGTGAAAGGGATGACTGAATGTACAGCAAAATGGATAAAACCAGGCTTACAACAAGGCACATATTGTGATATTTCAGAACATTGGTTAACAAATAGAAGTTTCTACAAGCTTCCAAAGAGAAAATAAATAAATAAAAAAGTCTTGTGAACAAAAATGGCTTTGGACTTTTCAATAGCAACATTGAAGGTAAGAAGATAATAGAACCATGCCTTCAAAATTCTGAAGGAAGATGATTTCCATCCTAGAATTCAAGACCCAAACTATCACTTAAGTCTGAGTCGAAAAACTACATTTTCAGGCACACAAATTCTTGAGACCTTTATGTCTCATGCAGCCGTTTTCAAGAGGCTCATCTCGAGTAGGATGTACGCCATCAAAAATGAAAGAACAAACCAGGAAAGATCTGGGACACAGGAATTAGGGGATCCAGTTAGAGAAGCTGAGAAGGAGTCCCCTGGAGCTTGGCGAAAGAAGATTCCAGAATGAGAGGTGTGTGGGAGTGGCCAACTGGTACAGTGGACCTCAGGGAGGAGTGGACCTGAGAGTCAGGTTGAGGGCTCCACCCCCCACACACTGCCATTTGCTTTTCTTTTCAACTTGAGAACAGCAAGTCTGAGAGTCATTCTCTTCTTAATGTGGCTTGTCTTGACCACCTACTAATGAAATGCCTACATGTAGTGCCGCTTAGATGTGCTGAGAACATTCATTTCACTGCACAGAAGTTTTCTGTGTCCACTTGCTCCTGACAGTCATGCGTTTAGAAGCAGAGAATACTCAATAGTCCGTTTAGATGCTGGACGTCCTGTGTCTGGCCCTGCCCGATGGGAAGGTAAGCTCTGTGTTTCCAAGGACTCACTAACAAGATCTGCCCCTTCCACCTTCACCAGAAGGGGCAGAAGTTAAAGCCAGACGGTGACCCAGAGACTCAGTTCAGCTTTGCTTTTCTTGGGAGCCTTCATCTAAAATAGGAGATATTGCCTGTTCCTTCCAAGGTGTGCTTATACTGAGTTTTGCAAAATGAAATAATATATTGTTTAGGGATACATACAATCATGCTACAATTATTATTTTTTTAATGCAGAAGCATGCTTAACATTAAAGTCAGGATAGTGGTTATTCTCCTGGGAGCGAGGGGGAGCAGGATGCAATTAGGAAGGGACACACCTTGGAGTTTAAAATGACTTGTAATGTATTGGGTGGGCCAAAAAGTTCGTTTGGGTGTTTCCTCTTATGGAAACACCCAAACGAACTTTTTGGCCCACCCAATATTTCTTAACCCAGGGTGTGGGTACATGGTTGTTTAATCGTTATTTTAAAGTGTACCTATAATTTTTATACACTCTTCCCTATGTATTATATACAGCATAATAAAATTTCTGAAATAAAAATGGACTTAAAGTCCAGCAGCTGGGGAATTCCTAGAGTGGCTGCTTGAGTGATGTTGGGCCCCAAAGTGGAAGATCGAAGGTAGAATTATTTTAACTCTGATAGAGAGGAGGAAACTCCCAATTACTTAGGTACTAAATTCTCCTAGGAAGCTTTTTCTTTCTGATTTGCAGGGACCTATTCTTCAGGGACGGAGTCACTGGAAACATCAAGCAAGACGTGGTTACTTCTTTACAGACCGCTGGGCTGTGCTTATGCTCTCTGCCTTACTTCAGATATTACTAGGGCGGAAAAGCCCCTAATTACAGTCAGTTACTGACTAATAACCATACTTTGCTCCTGGTTATTTCCCCTAAGAAGAAAATATGTGGTATTCTTGCCTAACGGGTGTGTGTGTGTGTGTGTGTGTGTGTGTGTGTGTGTGTGTGCGCATGTGTTTGTGTGTGATGTTGTTTATTATCTCTCCAAAACGTCTTTACATGACCTTTAGCTGTAGGGTGAGCCTTCCTAGGAGCTCTTTAAGTCAGCTCCAGCTGTGTGCACAGCTGTTGGATTGCTTTAGCAGACGCACCCAGGATATGGGTGTGGCTATGAAGTGCCCAGCTTTCACGAGTGTTCATTTCACACGGCCTGTAGTGTCAGTAGTAACAGAGCAGGAGGTGGAAGCTGACCTATTCCTCTGTCCCAGTCAGGACTCTGGATAGCAAGGGTCAGAATCCCAACTCACAGAGTTAAACACAAAGGGATTTGGGGTGGGGGAGGGATGGATGGGGAGTTTGGGATTAGCAGATGCAAACTATTATATGTAGAATAGATAAACAACAAGGTCCTACTGAATAGCACAGGGAACTACATTCAATATCCTGTAATAAACCAGGATGGAAAAGAATGTGAAAAAGAATATATATATGTATAACTGAATCACTGTGCTGTACACAACAACTGTAATTGTTGTGAAACAATTACAGTTTCACAACACAACACTGCAAACTAACACAACACTGCAAATCAACTATACTTCAATAAAATAAATTAAAAAAAACAACACAAAGGGATTTATAGGCTCGGTTAACCACATCGCACAGGAGGAGATTCAGGGACAGCTGGATCCAAATGCTCTAAGAAAATCATGGCATCTGTTTCTATCTCCTTCCTTCTATATTGGCTCCCTTTTCAGACAAGCTGTCCCCAGTGAGATGGCCTGGAGCAGCGACAGCTTTTATGTCACTTGCTTGGAAAGTCCAATATAAAAACCCCTCTTTCTCAATCATTCCAGCAAAATTGTGGGGCTCTATTGACCCAACTACAGCCATGTGACCAACCCTGTCCTCCCCAACAGCATATACAAGCCCAGCCCTGTTCCCAGGGAGCGGCTTGACTCCACTACTTGATATGGTCTGAGAGAAAAAAGGTAGTTTTCATTATAGCAGCTATTTGTAGATAGAAACTTCTCTGGACTTAATTTTGAATATCTAATTTTTGAATTTAGTTATGCTTGAAATGATACATCTTAGGACTTAGTTATGAACTGTCTTCTGACCTAGCCATATTTGATGAATTTCCACACTTAACATAAACACACTTTAAAAACATAAAGGCTTCCAGTCCAGATGAGTCAAGAAAGCCTCTTTTACTAAAGGAATTTCACAGTAATGGAGTCCTGTATCTTTATATTGAATGGGGGGAGAAAACTTCAATAGAAGAAATCTTCTTCCAATAGATCTCAGAGCATAGTTTAGTCTGACTTGGGGCCTTCAGTTCAATTTGATTAATCAGCTCATGGCTTTGGTTTAGTTCAAAGGTTTGTACATTTAGTCTTCTTACTGAAGACTTTTCTAATACAGTACCTGGAAAAAGAAAGTGCTTTTAGAGCTAAGGAGTTTGTTCCAAAGTTTCTCCCTTTATTAAAGGGAGACTCACATTTCTTTTTTAAATTCAAATTGTGAGTTTCTTTGTTTTTTTTTTTAAATTGAAGTATAGTTGGTTTACAATGGTGTGTTAGTTTCAGGTGTACAGTAAAGTGATTCAGTTATACATATTTGTATCTATTCTTTTTCAGAAGGTTTTCCCTTATAGATTATTACAAGATATTGAGTATAGTTTCCTGTGCTATACAGTAGGTCCTTGTTGGTTATCTATTTTATATATAATAGTGTGTATATGTTAATTGCAAACTCTTAATTTATCCCTCCCCCTCCACTTTTCCCCTTTGGTAACCATAAGCTTGTTTCCTCTGTCTGTGAATCTATTTCTGTTTTGTAAATAAGTTAATTTGTGTCATTTTTTTAAGATTCCACATATAAGTGATATCATATGATATTTGTCTTTCTCTGTCTGGCTTACTTCACTTAGTATGATAATTTCTAGATCCATCCATGTTGCAGCAAATGGCACTATTTCATTCTTTTTTATGGCTGAGCAATATTCCATTATATACATACCACATCTTCTTTTTTTAAAAAAATTGTATTGGAGTACAGTTGAATTACAATGTTGTGTTAGTTTCAGGTGTACAGCAAACTGAATCAATTATACATATACATATATCCACTCTTTTTTAGATTCTTTTCCCATATAGGCCATTACAGAGTATTGAGTAGAGTTCCCTGTGCTATATATAAAGTATGTCCTTATTATTTATCTATTTTATATATAGTAGTATATCACATCTTCTTGATCCATTCATCTGTTTATGGACATTTAGGTTGCTTCCATGTCTTGGCTGTTGAAAATAGTGGTGCTGTGAACACTGGGGTGCATGTATCTTTTTGAAGCAGAGTTTTCTCCAGATGTATGTCCAGGAGTGGGATTGCAGGATCACATGGTAAAGATACTCACGTTTCTGTCTTCATATTTTGTCTTCTCAGTGAAGACTTGTGTTACTCTCTTTCACCGTTCAGCGGCAAGACGTACTTTGGGGATGCATGAGTTGGTTTCATATCCGTTACTAACTCTGACTTTGTCATGTAGTCACTTTGCCTCTGTGTGCTTCCCTTCCCTCACCCTCCTACACAGGACTGCCTATATAAACTCCTTCAGACAGCGCCTGGCATGTAGTGAGCCCTCTGTGAGTATTTGCTACCACCATTGTTATTTCATGAGCTCTCAAAGCACATAACCATGGCCCTGTTTTACTTCTGGTTGAGATGGAAGCTGGGAGGGCAGAGGGCAGATGCCTGAAGCTAAGCAGCCTATTAAAAGTAGAATAGAAATCGACCAGAGGAAACCCAAGCGCTTTTCTCTTCAGATAGCTATCAAACCACGCTTCGCTGCAGACTATGGGCTTGGGTATGGCTAGAGATCAAAGGCCCTCTTATGTGCAGTGACATTTGTGAGCACAGGGCTGAGTTATAAAACTCTTGAATGGAAGGTTTTGGCACTTGGAACAGCTTGGGATAGAAAGGCAGGGTTTTTATAGAGGCGATTCACGGAACTGCTTATGCTGGTGGAGAATCCAGACTGTTATGACTCACTTGTCTCTTTATTGCTTTGGACCAAGAACTGTTGTTTCCTTTTAAGTCCCTCTGTAGGAGCTGAGCTACAGCCTAGGGCCAAGTAACTCTTTCAGGAAGACAGTGTGGCTTCAGTGAGTGTGAACAGGAAAATTCCTTTGTTGGGCTCTGGGTCAAGCGGACTGGTCAAGCCGAATAAGGATTTTATTTTCACCAGGGGATAAAATTTCTTTTGGAAACTGGCAGCATCCTTAAGGCTTTTTTTTTTTTAACTTTAGATAGGCTTTCCTTTTGTCTGTCTGCCATTTTCATTTTCTTAAAGCACAGGCTAAGTTTGCGTGACCAGTAGAGGATAGAAGAATAACTTTGGAAAGTAGAAATCAGTGTGTCTGGATTGCTACATATGGAGCTAGGGATAGCAGAAGGGGTCATTTGGAGTCCGGTTTGCATTGCTAGGTCTCCTGGGAAAAACTGGGAAGAGGAATTTTGGACTGATGGTAAGACCCAGTGGTAGGCAGACTTCTAAGATAGCTCCCAACGTTTTCCACCTCCTGGTACTTGCTCCTTTGTGTAATTTCCTCCTGGGCTAGTCCTCAAGACTAGAATATGAGGCTATGAGCATATTCTCATAAATAGAATACGACAAGAGTAATGAGGTGTTCCCCTGATTAGGTTAAAAAAGACTGTGACTTCTACCTTGCTAGGACCGTCTCTCTTGCTGCCACTTCCTCTCTCCCTTTCTTGCCCTCTCAGCTTGCATGCTCTGATGAAACCAGATTCTGTGGTGGAGAGGAACACGTGACAAGGAAGCAAGGTTGGCTTCTGCTCAACATCCTGCAAAGAGCTGAGACCCCTGGTCTGATATCTGTGAGGAACTGAATCCTGCTAACAACCACTGGGTGAGTTTGGGAGTACATCCTGCCCCTGCTAAACCTTGAGTTGATGACTGCAGCTCCAGCTGTCACCTTGCTTTCTTGAGGGATGCCCTGGAAGCCGAGGACCCAGCTATGTGGTATCTAGATTCCTGACCCCTCGAAACTGAGATAATAAATGTGTATTCTTTTAATCTGCTGAATTTGGGGATAATTTCTATTTCTTTATTTTTAATTAATTTTTAAAATGTCTTTATTGGAGTATAATCACTTTACAGCGCTGCATTAGTTTCTCCTGTATAACAAAGCGAATCAGCCATATGTATACATATATACCCACATCCCCAGCCTCTTTTTAATGCAGCAATAGATTAGTAATACACCAGTACTGTATTTTAAATTGTGTATTCTTTTCCTAGTGGTTTGAAATGCCACTGCTGTCAAGTTCCAAGTTACCATTTATGTGGGGGTGGGTCTGTTGTCTGTTTCTAGGCTTCTTATTCTGTTCTCTTGACCTTTTTTTTTCGTTCTTTCTTTCTTTCTTTTTTTTGGTCTTGGTGCCTCTTCTATTTTCTTCACTTAACGTTATTTCATAGGAATTTGTGAGGAAACTTTAAAGGTTGCCAGAGGTGTCTGGACCATGGAGAACACAGCTGTAAGAACTGGGGTTTTGAGGGGCTTAGATTCCCAGTGAACTCACTAGGGATAGACCCAAGAGACAGAGAACACTCCAAACACTCTGGATTGGCCCTCTTACTAGGCACGATGAGCAAACTTCATGGCTGGAGTTGTGAGTATGATTACATGTTCTTGGGAAAAAGCAGAAGGGAAGTTTAACCTGTCTTAGCCATATTCCTCTACCTAAAAGTTAATCTAAATTATTAAAATTTTCACTATAGCATAGATTATTAAAAATTAGACCATATAATAAAAGTGACAACATCCCTATTTATCAGAGTAGGAAGTAAATTTAAAGAAATACAGATATTTCCTTTTTTTCCCTCCTACGGTAATAGAATGTGAGACCAGAGAAATCTCTGAGATCATCTAGTATAGCTCTCCCACTTTACAAATGGGCAGAGCAACCACATGCAGAGATGCTGAGGACAGTCCCAGTTTATACCAGTTGTTCCAGAATAGCAATGAATAGCACTTCCTTTCACTATCAAAATGTCTTGGTTTGGATAATAAATTATATAATCATCCTATTGAGGAGGAAACTGAGATTTTTAGAAGTGAAGGGACTTTCTTCTTTACTTTTAAACTTTTTCATCGATTATAACTGCAAAATGTTGACAACAGACTTCTCCAACCCCTACCCTAGGAAGTACATCCAAATGTTAATATACTTAAAATATTTTTCTCATTAAGTATGATGTAAATTTGAGGTTTCAACTAACAAAACCCTTGGGAAAATAATTGATATTTAATTGGTTTGAAGACACATAATGGGGTGACCAAATGATTGAAGTCCCAGCTAAACTAAACACTAGGGGTTATGTAATTTTCAATAGGTCATACAAATACTGTGGATGGTGTCATGAGGGCTAAACTTCAAGCTCCTTGATTGTTTATTGCTCTTTCTATGTTGTTTTCCTTTACAAGCTGTATGGTAGGTTTTGGCAAAATGCTGGACTGAGCTAATAGATACCCCCACCTACTATTGCAAATGCATAGAATAAAGGTAAAGAACAATTTCTTATGAAGAACAAAAAACAAAACAAAACAAACCCAAACCCAATTAATCATAAAGGAATAGGTTGATAAATCTAACTTCATTAATTAACATCTTCTAAGTATCAAAAGGCACCATTAAGAGAGTGAAAACACAGGCTACAGATGATAAAAGGCATTGGCCACACATCTAACTGACAGTATCCAGAATTCTTATAAATCAATAAGAAAAAGACAGCTCAATAGAAAAAGTTGACAAAAACATTGAACAGGCACTTCAATAAAGAGGAAGCCAATTTCTCTCTCTCTCTCTCTTTCTCCCCTAACTATAGATCTAAGTAAAGGGTGTGCAAATGTTGAGCATACTGTTCTTTTCACTTATTGAAAAATTGCAAAAGAAAACATTGGGAAAAGTAAAAATACAGCAAACTCAAAGGAAAAAAAAAAAAAGATTACCAGATAGCAGAAGTGAAGGGGTAATTCACAAGGGGAGCAATAAGTGTACCAGCCAATGCTACAGTGACTTAGGGATAGACCAGACTTTGATATGGGCCCCAGGAACTTGGGGTTAAGGATTGAACTCCCTTGCAGTGACAGGAAGCATGTGACACAAAGAACTAAACTGAACCTCTTGCATATAACCAGATGGCAGGGAGTGGCTGCTTTCTCCAAAAAAAGGGAACTAGAAAACTCCTGTTATCCACCACCCCCCCCAAAAAAAAGCAGCAAGGGAGCCTATCTGTGCCTGATATTCTGGGTAGAAAAAAAGTCTTCTGTTAAAAGTAAAACCCCATTCCTGTGCCACGTGTAAGTATTGAGTCCAAATGTTCTCTAACTTCACTATAGATAAAATGACCTAGACCAATGAACTCTCTAAAATAGTCAACAGAAACAAATGCAAACTACTCTGAAGGGATACTTTCATAACCTCAGGTGCATGAGATGTTCAGTAAGTATTAGCTCACAATAAAAAATAAAATCTCACATAAGGGAACCATCCACCATGTGGGGTGGTTGGTAGGTACAACATGAGGAAGGATTAGCACCCTAAGGGCTTAAAATCATGTACTCATCTGAGAGAGATGATAACATAAGAATCTTTAAAACAATCACATACATTTTAGAAAAAGAAATTAAAATGGAAGAAGGGTACACTATGAAAAATGGAAAGGTATATATTGAAAATAAGCAAATTAAACTTCTAATTATTAAAAATAGTCAATGGAATTAAAAAACCCTCTGTGGATGGGTGAAATAGTAAACAAAACACAGCTGAAAGAAAATTTAGTGAACTGGAAGATTTTTCTGAGGAAATTACCCAGAATGCCACATAAAAGGATTATGAGATGAAAAAAAATGAAAGAGAGGTTGTGACATGGGACTAGAATGATCATAGAATGAGATGGACCAACGTATGTTCAACTGAAGTTCCAGAAGGAGAGGAGAGAAAGGGATTGGGAAAAGCAATATTCAAAAAGATAATGACTGAGAATTTTCCAGAAGAGATGAATGACATGGCTAACTGGATGTGAAAATAAGACCATTTTTTAGTTTCTCCTGAGACCAAAAGATCAAGAACTGTTCAATAGGTCACAAGTATCACCCCGATTTTAAAGGTAGCTTCTCGGTCACAAAAGCAGGACATGCTAATAGATTGCAAAACTGGTTCTGACAATATGAGCCAATTGCCTCCTTCAGATCTATATAAAAAGTTAAAGATGAAAAGGCTTACAGAGGGAGTTTTTAGGAGACAGTCATTGATATGCTATGTTCTTATGACCACTCAAAGAGAAGAAGCAGGAAGATGCTTCCCTCTCATTTTAAACCAAGAGAAAGTGACTTCAATGGTGGTATCTGGAAAGCTTGACATGTGTCTCCTGAAGCTGGAAGATCCTAGGGAAGATATATGTCTCATGCCTGAAAAATCCAAAATCAAGAGACCATGGTTGGAGGTGCTCTTGACTGGCAGCAGAGTGACAAGCAGTGGTTGCACTCCAGGGACAGAGCTGCACGTCCAATAATAGTGGGCAAAGATGCCTGCTTCTTGAGCCATGGAAAGGATGACTTGAATTTAAGTGAATTTATAGTTTTGATATTGTATTGGACTATTTTAAAATAATACAATTATTAAGTTATTATTTGAGATTCCATGTAGGAAAGGGGAAGGATCTGCAGAGAGAGTTTGAAGAGATTGGAAGAAAGAATAAGGTAGTTTTTTCTTATACATTTTTAGGTCTAGCTTAATGAAAACACTAGTTAAATATGAATCTTCAGATTGTACAATCATTGCTGAGTCACAATTAAGATAAAATCAATTCATGTTTACTGCGTATTTTATTAAGATCACAAAGAGAAAACATTCCCTCTCTTGGAATATCATGTGCTTCCGAATGTGATACTTTGAGCACACATCACCTATGTAATTTTCCAGGCAAGAATGTATAACATGAATCTAGTGAAGAAACGTTAGAAGAACCCCCAAATGAGGAACATCCTATTTACAAATTGGGGAGGGGGAGGTAATAAAACTTTCAATGTCATAAAAAATAAGGAAAGTCTATATAAAAAGTCCAGATTCATGGAGGTTAAAGATACAAAACAACTAAATGCAATACCTGAGACTAGATTGGACTGTGTACTTTGGGGATAGGGGAGAGGATGCTATAAAGGATATTACCGAGTCAATTGAGAAAATCAGAATAAGAATGAAAGATTAAATAAAAATGTAAAATTTTAAACTTACTAAAGTTGATAACTGTGCTGACAGTTATCTAAGAGGATGTGTTTAAGGAAATGTGCATTGAAGTATTTAGGGGTAAAGAGCATAATATGCATGACTTACCCTCAAATGATTCAGAAAAAAAATTATGTGCTGTGTGTGTGAGTGTGTATGTGTATGTATGGGTATGGAGAGAGAACAAACAATAAGGCAGATAGAGTAAAAGGTTAATCATGGATGAAACTAGATAAATGATATATGAATATTTTTAGTACTATTTTTATTTTGCAAATTTTCTTTAAATTTGATACCATTTCCGAACGATCAAAGAACAAAAACAAACAAACACAAAGTACCAGGGAGACAAAACAGATTATCTACAAAGGCGAGTACATCAGTGGGGAGCAGAGTTCTCATCAGCAAAAGTAGAGGCCAGAGGCAATAGTACTGTATTTTCAAACTGCTAAAGGAATGCAATTTTCAGTCTAGTAATTCTTTTTTTTTGGCCTCACTGCGAGGCATGTGGGATCTTAGTTCCCTGACCAGGGATCGAACCCGTGCCCCCTGCAGTGGAAGCACAGCGTCTTAACCACTGGACCACCAGGGAAGTCCCTAGGTCTAGTAATTTTATCCTAGCTAAACTATCATTCAGGGGTGAGGGTGAAATAAAAAACATTTGAAAAGATAAAAACATTTAGATAATGATTAAAACAATCATTCACAGTTTCTTGCTGAAAGAACTACTAAAAGATTCACTTTAAGAAGAAGGAAATAGGGACTTCCCTGGTGGTGCAGTGGTTAAGAATCTACCTGCCAATGCAGGGGACACGGGTTTGAGCCCCAGTCCAGGAAGATCCCATATGCTGCGGAGCAACTAAGCCCGCGTGCCACAACTCCTGAAGCCCGAGTGCCTAGAGCCCGAGCTCCGCAACAATAGAAGCCACTGCAATGAGAAGCCTGCACACTGCAACCAGAGTAGCCCCCGCTCGCCTGCGCGCTGCAACGAAGGCCCAATGTACCCAAAAATAAATAAATAAATAAATATATTAAAAAAAAGAGAAGGAAATATAGTGCAGAAGAAAGAAGTAGGATGCAAGGCAATTAGTAAACATGTAAACAAATATAAATAAACTTTGACTAAAAACAAAATTTTAAATGATTATATTTTGTGGTTAAAGATGTGGAACTAAATTCTAGACAACAGTAACATGGAAGGTGGGAGAGGATAATCCAGAACTAAAATAGTCTAATATCCTAATATTTTCTTTAGGTCAACTATGCACGTTAAAAAATTAAGATAATAAATTGAAAGAAAAGAAATAGAATCTGTAACTCCCTAAATGGTTAAAGGAAACAGATGAAATAAAGAAAACATGGTTCTCCCCTTCCTCCCCTGCCCTGCAAAAAAAGGGAAGGAGAAGAAAAACATAGATAGAAAAAACACAAAATAAGAATGGTGGAAATAAATTCAAATATATTAGTAACACAGGAAATGTAAATATTCAAACAATAGAAAACCACATAGAAGTTAAAACAGACTAACCAGATCTATATGTATCAACACAAATAAATCTCAGAAACATTGTGCTGACTGTGTAAAAAAAGATTCAAAAGGATATACACAGTATGGGACCACTTTGTAAATTACAAAATGATATAAAACAATGTTATATATTGTTTATGCATACAAAATTTATGTAGCAAAAATTGTGAATGGAGGAATACCTACCAATTTAGTGATTATCTCAGGAGAAAATGGGAGAGGGGAGGGATTAGAGGGAGAAAAGAGGGGGCTCCTAACTTTATCTGCAATTTTTTTCCTTAAACAATAACATCAACTCTGAAACAGTCATGACAAAAAGTTCACGTGTCACATCTGAGTTGTAGGTATGTGAGTGTCTGTTATATTTATTTCTGGACCTCTCTGTATTTTAAAAGTATGTAAGGATTGAAAAAATTAAACACTAAACTCTATATTTTATATTTCATTACATTTTCCCAAGGACACAGAGAAGATACAGTCCTGCTCTGCCGGATGGTGGCTTAGGTAAGGATGTGGGTTATTCTTTGTTTTCCTCCCATTCCAGATTCATGCTCTGCCCTGCGGAGTCCCGTGGACTGCATCACCCAGGCTCTCTTACCAGCTGGCTTTCAGTTTCAGCCAGCGAGAGCCAACGGGGGGCAGGGAGATGAATGGAGGAGTAAAAAGAGGCCTGGGTGTTTCTTCTCTGCTGTCTTCCGGTTTGGGCGTCCTGTGGCTGTAGTTGCATCCTCCCATATGTACCACTCCCACTAGACAGCCCTTCCTCCAGGGTTCCTTTCTCACTGGGCTCTTAATAACAGTATTTCCTCCTCTGGTCTCAAGAGGCCCTGGGGATGGTATCAGCTTTTCACCATTGCTAGGCTCTCGACACCTTACCAAGCCTTGTGTGTTCCTTTTACCATGAAGGAAACTCTGCGAGTAGTCCCTTTGTTAAAGTCTTTGCTCTTTTTTCTTCAGGTTTATAGAACATCTTTGCTGTAAATGAAAAGATTGATTGGATGATCTTCTCCATGTCTCCAGCCTATCTGCACCAAAACAACCTGTCTTGAGCATGTGTGGTTGGCAGCTCGATGGAAAGGGATTGTGGCTGACATACACGGGAAGATCTACTGTCTTAAAATCTCAGGTCCCAAGAATCTTATGATTCCTTGAATGGTGTCAACTGTGTTTTATGATTTATTTATTCATCTACTCAATTAATTTTGATTGTGTGCTGCTCTGTACCAGGAACTGTGCCAAGAAATGGGGATACATTGTTGAACAAGAGGCAATCCTATCCTCAAGGAGCTTACAGTAGTCAGGGGAAGATACGCACATTTCTAGTATGAAGAAGTATGATAAATGCTAGGAAAATGGAAGTAGAGAGTGCTATGGGGTACCCAGGAGGGTTATTCAACCCGGTCTTATACCATCAGGGAATGTTTCCCAAAGGAAATAACATCTAATCTGAGACCTAAAGGATAAATACTAGTTAGCCAGATTAAGGAGAACAACTGGTCAGAGGGAATGGGTTTTAGTTTTAAGGTATTCTAGGCAGAGAGAAGAGCAACTTGGGCTAAGACCAGCAGGGAATAAAAAGCATTTGGGAAATTGAAAGTAATTTCTTGGGTTGATATATAGATTGCATGGGAGATGGAGGTGGGGAGATGAAGCAGGAGAGGAAAGCAGAGGTCAAATCATAAAAGGCCTTATAAGGAAGATGAAGTGTATGGGTGTTATTATGAGGACAATGAGGAACCATTAAATCTTTTTATGTAGACGGTGTATAGTAGAACTATGTTTGCATTTTAGAAAGCTTACCCTGAGAATGAACTTGAGATAAGACTACTACTAGAAGGGGGTTCTCTTAGGAGGTTGCTGCAGTAATTGAGGCCAGAGATGATGAGCTGGCAACCCAAACCTGGCATCCTGTCACATTCAGACAGTTGCTGTCATGATAGGGCAGCCCTGCAAAATGCAAGTTGTCATCTCCTTGTTTGATTTCCGCTAACTTTGAACTCCCTGGGGGCAGGGACTATTTTGTATTCATCTGTGTGTCTCTAGTACCTCGGAGATGCTCAGGGAAAGAATGTTCTTGAAGAAGTTTTTTTGATACAGTGGTTGCCCTCATGACTTTCCAGACCCAACTTTGTTAGGAAAGGTCAACGACAATCATGAAATCAAGGTCCAGAGCTATTTCAGCCTGCACATTAAGATGTGAACCCTTTAACTTGGTTCACTCTGCCCATTGAAATGTCCAGGCTGGTTTTCCTGATTCAGTTCTCTTCTGCCACCTGCTGGGACAAGCATTTCATAACATACCAAAGCGAGATAACCAATGAAGCGAAGGCTAAAAGCTTCGTGGGGGAAGCAGCGGACAATACCTGGACAACTTTACAATTTAATTGGAGAAATAAATGTTGTACCCAGACTACCTTCCATCTGCAGCTAATCTCGAGTATTTTCCATATCCCTTTCTATTTTTTTTCATGCGGACGATCTTAAATATATGTATTCTTCTTTAGTTTTTGCAACAATCCTATGATAACAGCCATCGTTATCACGACTAGTTTTGAAACGAGGAAACAGAAGCACAGGAATTTAAATAAAATGTCAACTTGGAACAGTAAATAAGTGACTGAGTCAGGACTGATGCCTCCTTTACTCCTAGTTCCACTTTTCTCACAAAACATCTTGATCAAAATAAGAGAGAGTTCAAGAGAGGCCGAGATGTGCTGTTGTCTGTGGCATGGAAAATGTGGGTCTGACATAGAGGCAGAGAAGGCTGGCAGCTCCTCAATGTTTTGCACTTAAAATGCCCAGTGTTGGTGTGAGGACTGGGGGGTGGAGAGCAGCGGGAACAATTCTTACACATTATATGTTCCCCAGTGAAAAGTCAAGGGGATGTCCCTGGGGGGGGGGGAAAAATTGTAACTCTATGAAGATTGATAGAGCTTGAACCAAGATGGTACCTAAAACTTTTGGTGGATGTTGTCAAAATAGATACTGTTGTTTTGGTTAACATATGTGGTTAAGACAAAGACACAGATATAGGGGACAAACTAGTGGTTACCAGTGAGGAGATGGAAGCGGGGAGGGGCAATACAGGGGTAGGGGAGTAAGAGGTACAAATTATTAGGTATAAAATAAGCTACAAGGATATATCGTACAACACGGGGAATATAGCCAATATTTTACAATAACTGTAAAAACTGTGAATCACTATATTGTACACTTGTAACATAATATTGTACAACAACTATACTTCAATTCAAAAAAAGACAAAGACACTAGCGCACCATCCTTTTCTCATCTAAACTTGTTATTTGTATATAAATACATGCTTATATAAATGCATAAATATATTCTTGGAGTTAAAAAACCCAAACATTCAGGGAAAGCTAAAATTCTCCTTTACTTTCCCCAAAGATACTGTCAGTGGTAAGCTTCCAGATCTTTTTCTATGTGTTTACATAAACATGTGTGTTGCCATGGGAACATGGTGTATTGTTTGGTGTTTTATTCCCATATGAATGATATCTAGCTGTACTGCCTTACGTCTCCAACTGAGGGTTCCACACTCTCCTGACTCACTGGGATGTACCCCTCCTGGGGCTCCACCTTATTACCTACTGACAGTCATCCTCTGCCCAGCCCTCTCACACTAAGCCTCCAGGCTGGGAGCTCTCTAGAGCTTGTACCCAGCTTCACAATAGCTTTCTTTCTTTCTTTTTTAAATTGGGATAAAATATACATGGGACAGATTTATTATTTTAACCATTTTTAAGCGTACAGTTCAGTGGCATTAAGTGCGTTCACATTGTTGTGCAACCATCACCACCATCCATCTCCAGGACTTTTTCATCTTCTTGAACTGAGACTCTACTGATTAAACAACTCCCCATCTCCCCTCCCTCCAGCTCCTAGCAACCAGCATTCTACTTCCTGTCTCTATGAATTTGACGACTCTATGGACCTATATACTTGGAATCGCACAGTATTTGTCTTTTTATGTTTGACTTATTTCACTCAGCATAAAGTCCTCAAGGTTCATCCATGTTGTAACATGTGCCAGGATTTTATTCCTTTTTTAAGGCTAAACAATATCCCATTGTATGTATATACCACATTTTGTTTATCCATTCGTCTATTGATGGACACAGGTTGTTTACTCTTTTTGGCTATTGTGAATAATACTGCTATAAATATGGGTGTACAAATATCTGTTTGAGTCCCTGCTCTCAATTCTTGTGGGTATTTGCCCAAAAGTGGTGCAAAAGCCTTCTGAGCATATTTCAGTCTGTAGCTTCCTTCTTTACCAAGTAACCCACCCACCAAGGGTATCCCTCTTTGCTTTCTAGGATAGCTATGGCCTTAAACACATGTTTTTCCATTTGTAAAGATTTTGGGCAAGAGAGAGGTCGTTCTCAAATTCCTGTACGTCAAATCTCAGTTCATAAGTCCCCACTCCTGCTAAGTCTTCCCTCATCCATTCCTAATGCACTGAGTTTCCTTCTCCTTTGTGCTGTCTTAGCACTGTGTCCTCCTATGGAACAGTATTGTCACTATTCGTTTATAGCTCCGTCTTCCTCACAAGACTGTGAACTTCTTGAGGGGGAAGATTGTCTCTTTTTAATCTTTAATCTGGTGTATTGCATATAGTGGTCAGTGTCTGTTTTTAGATTTTAAAAATTAATTTAAAATATCTTTAATAATTATATACAGTTAAAAATTCAAACAACAAATAAAAGGTTTATAAGCCTTAACCCACCCCTCTGCGTCTTGATACTAATCTCCAGAAGGAAGCAACTCTCTTTCTTCTTCTTTTTAAAAAATATTTACTTATTTATTTATTTATTGGCTGGACTGCGTCTTAGTTGTGGCCGTGGACTCAGCAGTTGCAGCGCACAGGCTTACTTGCCCTGCAGCATGTGGGATCTTAGTTCCCCGAACAGGGCTTGAACTGGTGTCCCCTGCATTGCAAGATGGGTTCCTAACCACTGGACCACCAGGGAAGTCCCTGTTTCAATTTTTAGTTCTCTGAGTGTTAATTTGGTTCTCTAAATAATAGACTTGTACCACTATACCGTCCATCCTATGGAGTATTGTTTCTTGGTTTCTGCTTTGGTAGTATTTAGTTCACCTATATGAGAATTTAGTTCACCTCTACCACCACCCACCTTTCCTGCCCCCATTGGTTCTAGTCCTTCACTCCCTCCCTATCTCCATGCCCACTGCCATGGGGCTCTGCAGATCCTCCCGCCTCTACTCTTCACCCTCTGACTTTGGGCTCAGCCATGTGGTATCCTTTGGCTAATGGGATGTTCGCAGACATGACACAAGCAGGGATTAGAAAAGTGCTTGTGCGATAGGGTTTGCCCTCAAGTACCTCTGTCAGCACCTTGCTAGCCTGCTGGTCTCAGAAGGATAAAAGATGTGGGGCAAAGCTCTCCCAGTTGACTCGTAGACCCACAGAGGGAAGCAAAACCATCTAGCCAGACCCAGCTTAGATCAGCTGAACTCTGGCTCACCTGCAAATGAGTAAGTGATAATAAATGATGATTGTATTAAGCCACTGAGTTTTTGGGGTAATTTGTTATGCAGCAGTAGCTAACCCCTACACACTACTATCTATCTTCCCTGCCCCCTCCTCCCCTTCCAGTTATACCATCATTTTTCCCCTCTATTGTTTTCATTTTAACCTTTTTCATTCCATTAATTGCTAATGGTATCACTTTTCTTCCCATTTTGTACAAGTATATTCTCACTCCTCTTCCTTCTACCTCCACTCACCACTTCCTGACTCCTGATTTCCATCAGCTACACCTTAGCTTTTAAACTGTGAGGTTTGATTTCATAAACATTGAGTCTGTTATAGAAATTTTGGACACTTACCACTTTCTAAGTCCATTATGTTCCTATGGAGTAAAATTGAGAAAAGATTGTTTTAGAGCAAACCCATGATTTACTATGAACTAGTTTGATGTGTTTTCCTTCCTTGCAACCAAATGATCCCAGATTAACATATCCCCAGTCCCATCAAAGCTCAAGGAGGAGGAGGAGGAGAAGGGTTAAATGTCAGGATGAGATTTCTTTGCATTGGGTTTTGTTGGGCTATTAGAGGAGATAGGAAATAGAATATTTCCTCTGTGACAACTCTTTCTACTGCCACATGCATTTGTGCTAGTAGCAGCTGGCTAGGTCACATCAATTTAATATAACAACCATACTTTACAAAGCTCTAGCTTAATTAATAAAGATAAGTTAAACCAAGTTGGACATGGTGCCCAGAAAATCAGTATGACATAGAATAGTAAGAAGAGTACTATTTATTGATACATTTTGCTATCAATTTTTACCAGACTCAATGAGAAATTGGAGGTGAAAAATGCATAGATATTTTGTAAGGTTTGGGCTGGAGATGATGATGTTTGAAACTGAGATTCTCAGTTGGTAGGGATGCTTTCCTTGGGTAGGCGGAATCTCTTAGGTCTTTCCTGACCCCTCCACACCTACATAGGTCAGAGAATGTAATGAGAGACTCCTCCCTTCCCTTTGGAGGGCATCGGTGACTTTCATTTCCCCCATATTCTCTGGAATCATGAAGAGAACCTGGGTTGGGGAGTAGAGTGTTTTAGGTTTGAACATCCAATTTAGCACATCTTGGCAAGTGTAAACTTGGGCAAGTTCCTTAACTTTTCCAACTTTATGGTTCCTCCAAATAATGAAAATAAGTACACATCTTATATAAGTTTTGCTGTGAAGAGTAGATGAGATGACATTCAAAGAACCTCACAGGCCTGAATCACAGAGGATATATAGCAGAAGGCAGCTGCCTTTGTTATTGTTCTTCTTATTCATCAGCTTGAGATGTATCATTTATTTTAATATTTAACATAAGTCATCCATTATCCCATAACACCTCCAGTGAGAATGTATTTTTTTCTTTACCTGCTATCCTCTCTCCTCATCTCGACAGGGATACTCCATGATTCCTGGATACTATCATCTTTAGCCAGGATTTTTGGTTGTTGTTACCGGTCTTGCCACACAGTGTCACTGTTGAAACAGGCAATTTGGCCACTGGGTGCCATCCTCCTGGCCAATGCCCAGCGATCCTAGGGAACGAAGCAGGCACCTCCAGGAAATACAGTGATCTGAGAGCAGCTGCTGTATTCCATTTCACCCTCCTGGAGAGATCGCCTCTATTTAAATACTTCTTGTGATGGACAAAAGCTGTAAGACCACTGTGTGTGCAGAAGGGCCCCTCGAACCTGTACATCCTGTCCATGGCTGGGGCTCAGCCTTGCTGCCTAATTTAAGTCTCTGATCTTAGAGTGACACATCCAGAAGCTCTATGGCAGACGGCTTCTTGCCATGTGGTCTGCTACTGTCATGCTCAAGTAATTAGCATCTCATCCCTGGCAGTACTGACTGGCAGACTCCTGCTACAAAGAGTCCCTTGTAGGAGAGCTAGCCATGACCAAAGTTGTAAAACTCTTCCCTCTTTGGCTACATCTCTGCCCAGATGAGTTCCTTGGACCTGGCTCTTTCTGCCCACACTCATGTGAAGTGGGCTGGGATAACGAGACAGACAGGGTTAAAGGAATGCTGAATTAACATCAGTTAACTCCTGTCTCTAAAGTGAGATCTCGGGTCTTTAAATGTACTGAGGGTGCTTGTCATGGGAAGGATGTCCATGAAGAGATGCCCAAGACAAATAGTTTAATCCAGAAAACAAGCTGCCAAACTAAATGTATAACATGATCCCATTTTGTCTATTTTTCTTTCACATTTCTTTACTATCTGAATTTACTTTTTATAAAGTGTATGCATGATTTTGCACATAGTAAAAAAATTATAAAGATTAAAAAAAACCACACCCTATACTGCTGGCATATTAGTCAGGAATAGAGCCTTCTATTGAAGGAAAAAGTAGGGGGATAATGCAGCATCTCTCTAAGGATTGCTTTTGGAAACATTCAAAAAGTTGTATTATCAAAACTATTTTTAAAATGATGAACACAGAGTAAAATCCATAAGGTGATGTAAAAGCATATTGTAAACTAGGCTTTACTTCCTTAAAATGATTCTAAAACGAGCAAAACAATATTAAGGTCTTACAGTAACCACACCCTAAAAGCAACAGCAGAATCATACAAGAGCAAATGGTGTTTCTGCCTACTTGTGGCCAAGAAAATTTTCTGTGCCTTCTCCTCCTGTAGGCTTCCTTTTTCTGTTTTCACTTTTGATTAAGTGGTAGGTGGCTATATTCTTCCCACTGGATAATGCCTCCACGATGTCCAGTATCTGGGTAGCACCCATTATTCTGCTAGCGATTAAGAACTGAGGAGATGAGGGAAATTGACATTTAATGTGTACTACTGGGTGTTCAGCACTGGACCAGTGACTTTACTGCTCTCACGATCCAAAGGCCTTGGGTCCAAGAGGGATTAAGAGCAAATCCAAAGGGGCCGACTTTTCCCCCTCTAGTTCCTATTTTTTAACAGGCTTCATTTTTTTAGAGCAGTTTTAGTTTGCAGCACAACTGAGAGGAAGGTACAGAGATTTCCCATATGCCCCTGGCCCCCACAGATGTATAGCTACCCTATTATCAATATCCCCCATCAGAGTGGTACATTTGTTACAACTGATGAACCTACTTTGACACATCATAATCACGCAAAGTCCATAGGTTACATTCGGGTTCACTCTTGCTGTTGTATGTTCTATGAGTTTGGACACATGTATAATGACATGTATCTACCATTACAGTATCATACAGAGTAGTTTCTCTGCCCTAAAAATCCTCTGTGCTCTGCCTTTCATCCCTTCTCCCCCCTCAGCCCCTGACAACCACTGATCTTCTTAATGTCTCCATAGTTATCTTTTCCAGGATGTCACGTAGTTGGAATCATGCAGTATGTCTCCTTTTCAGATTGGCTTCTTTCACTTAGTAACATGCATTTAAGTTTCCTCCATGGTTTTCATGGCTGATAGCTTATTTCTTTTAGTGCTGAATTATATTCCATTGTCTGGATGTACCACAGTTTATCTATCTAGTCATCTGCTGAAGGACATCTGGTTTGCTTCCAAATTTTGGCAGTTATGAATAAAGCTGCTGCTATAAACATCCATGTGCAGGTTTTTGTGTAGACACGTTTTCAACTCCTTTGGATAAATACCAAGGGGTAGATGCTGGCTTTTGGCCCTTGGTTCCTCCTTCTGTGAACTTGAGAACTACAAATATGTATACTTCTTTTATTAAAAGGGCAAATACAAATTTGTCCATACATAAATTAAAGTCTCCTTTAGCTGCATATGGTTTCTGTATTAATTTGGGGGATATTAGCTCCTGCAACAGATTAACACTGATTTTCAGTGGATTAACACAATAAAAAATATATTTCTCAGTTCCCAGTCCAAACTGGTTGGAAAGCTTCGCATGTGGTTATTCAGGATCCTGGTTCCTTCCATCTCCACCAGGTGCCCAGAGTTCTTTTCATTCAGCTGATGGCCTGGGGAGAGGGATTGGGTGGAAGTCACATGTATGTCTGAATCACTTTAACCTGCAAGAGACAACATCACTTCTGCTCATATCTCCTTGGTAAGAACTAGTCCTGTCTAGAAACTGGGGAATGTAGTGCTTCCTGGACAGACACTTCCCCACAAAAACTCTGCACTCCAGAGGGGGATCACACATCTTTCATGGTCACCCAATTCTCTACCACAGGTATACTCACGACTCAGATACATGATTTTGGATTCTGGAAAAATCCAGTATTTAATCTCATCAGTCATTTTCCAACTAGCAATGAATGGCAAAAAGGACAGGTCATTTGGAGTTAACTCAGGGAGGAGGTCGAGATTCAGATCAGTCATACAGGAGCTTCATTCTTGAACTTATGCAAGTCATTGATTGACAGATGTGATATCCCCTGAGCAGAGTGGTCAGAGAGCATGCGGAAGCACATGTATTCTTTGGATGGGTAAAAATCTTCCATGGATTGCAAAGAATGTCAAGTGTAATGTGTACCTAAATAAAGGTTATTAGTAAAACTAAACACCCCTTTGTGTAAGAAGTAGCTACACCTCTAAAGCGCTGCTGCTGGAATTTCTAATGGGTTCAGCCATTTGGAGAACAAAATGGTATCATATCTTAAAGTTGAAAACCCGGGCATCTTATGACCTAGCCATTCCATCAGTACCATCAATAAGAATTTATTTTCCAGTCAATAACCCCAGACAGCTAAATAGTGCAAACAACGGCATATATAAGTGACTCCCAGGGGTTTCATTTTTTGACAAGATGACATCTGAAGAGCAGGAAAAAATGACCAAGTTCTTATGAGAAAGAAATTGATTCTTTTGGAATGCTGCTGTCAGCAGGGGAAAATGCACATTGGCAGCAAGTTTCAAAATGATGGAGACCGTCATGCTGTTTGCCTCACAGACATTCTCAGAGCAAGTCTATCTGAGAGTCAGAATTTGAATAGGTAGAAATATCTGTGCAAAGAAGAATCAATGAAGTATTATATCAGGTAGTTCTTACGAGTGGGTGGGCTAATACATGAGAAGGAATAATAAATTTTACAGTAACATTTTAACTAGTTTTTTTAAAAAAAATTAACATAAGTATTGATTCAGGGAGAATGGAAACGTTATAGGATTTTTCAGTTGTAGGAGAAGTGGAGATTTAGAGATAATTATTTGCTTTGTAGACTGACTATTCAAGTAATATGATAGAAGCATGGGTGCTCACAATAGTGGCATACGTAGTAAATTTTCTTTTATATGGTCACTTATCTGAGGACCTCAGCTCTTCAGAAGGATACGCTGGAAATATAAAATATATATAAAATAAAACAGGCCTCTGAGCAAAAAACATGTTACAGGCTTCATGCACTAAAGTTCACACATTGTACTCAGTGTGGTTTCCTCACAATATTACTTGAGTTTATCTAATTTAACTTTGTGTTTTTGTCTAGAAAGCCTGGCTGGCTGTTTCCTCCTTTAAACAGCATTGTAAAACACATTAGAGGTGTAGGGGTGTGTGTGTGTGTACACACCTAAAAAGTGGTTCTTAACTGGGGGTGATTTTGTCTCTCCCTCCACCAGGTGACATTTGACAATGTCTGGAGACATTTATTTAAATTGAAGTATAGTTGATTTACAATATTGTGTTAGTTCAGGTGTACAGCATAGCGATTCAGTTATTTTTTTCAGGTTATATTCCATTATAGTTTATTACAAGATATTGAATATAATTCCCTGTGCTATACAATAAGTCCTTGTTACTTATCTATTTTATGTATAGTAGTTTGTACCTGTTAATACCATACTCCTAATTTATCTTCCCCCCTTCCTTTCCCTTTTCATAACCATAAGTTTGTTTTCTACGTCTGTGAGTCTGTTTCTGTTTTGTATATAGATCCATTTATATTATTCTTTAGATTCCACATATAAGTGATATCATATAGTATTTGTCTTTGTCTGACTTACTTCATTGAGAATAATATTCTCTAGGTCCATCCATGTTGCTGCAAATGATAATATTTCATTCTATTTTATGGCTGAGTAATATTGCATTGTATATACCACATCTTTTTAAAAAAATTTTTATTGGAGTATAGTTGCTTTACAATGTTGTGTTAGTTTCTACTGTACAGCAAAGTGAATCAGCTATATGTATACATATATCTCCTCTTTTTTGGATTTCCTTCCCAGTTAGGTCACCACAGAGTACTGAGTAGAGCTCCCTGTGCTATACAGTAGGTTCTCATTAGTTATCTATTTTATACATAGTATCAATAGTATATATATGTCAATCCCAAACTCCCAATTCATCCCACACCCCCTTTCCTGCTTGGTATCCATACGTTTGTTCTCTACGTCTGTGGTTCTATTTCTGCTTTGTAAATAAGATTGTCTATACCAATTTTTTCAGATTCCACATATATGTGTTAATATACAATATTTGTTATTCTCTTTCTGACTTACTGCACTCTGTATGACAGTCTCTAGGTCCATCCATATTGCTGCAGATGGCATTATTTCATTCTTTTTTAAGGCTGAGTAATATTCCTTTGTATATATGTACCACATCTTCTTAAGCCAATTGTTTTTTGATGCCAAGACATGGAAACAACCCGTGTCCAGTTTTTGATTGGACTGCTTTTTTTTAAAAATAAATTTATGTATTTATTTATGTATTTACTTATGTATTTATTTATGGCTGTGTTGGGTCTTCATTTCTGTGCGAGGGCTTTCTCCAGTTGCGGCGAGTGGGGGCCACTCCTCATCGCAGCCTCTCCTGTTGCGGAGCACAGGCTCCAGAAGCACAGGCTCAGTAGTTGTGGCTCACGGGCTTAGTTGCTCTGCAGCATGTGGGATCTTCCCAAACCAGGGCTCGAACCTGTGTCCCCTGCAGTGGCAGGCAGATTCTTAACCACTGCACCACCAGGGAAGCCCTGCTTTTTTTTTTTTTTTTGATATTGAGTTTTATGAGCTGTTTGTATATTTTGGAGAGATTTTTGATTGTCATGACTGGAGAGGAAAGGAGAGATGTTATCGGCATTAGAAGATAGAGGCCAGGGATGCTGAAAATATACTAAAATACACAAAGACAGCCCCTACCCAAACAAAGAATTATCAGGCACAAAATGTCAGTAGTTCTGCTGTAGAAGCAGGCGGAAGAACATCAGCAAGATGTGTGTGGCAGCTTACAACCTAACAGTGAGATAGGAGGCAGAAAAATGATAAAAGCAGACACATGAGTTTCAAAAAATTAAATATACAAAAGCATGTCAGGGTGACATGGTTTAGCATGGAGGCAAAGAATTCTATGCATGTCAATAATCACTGAGGCTATCTCTTTATCAGAGCACTGAGCGGTAATGGCTGTTCAAATAATGTTAATATATTCAGTTTAATAAAATAGGTGGGTGATCTTTATTACCTGCAGCTAAGTGGGAATGCAGACGGCAGAGACTGACATCAGTGATAAACAGATACTTCTGAACAATGCCTGGAGCTAAGGGACTGCTACCCTTAGTTCTTTATGTGGGAGAGAACGTGCATTCAGACATCCCAGCCCTGTCACTGTGTGACCTTGGACAAATTTTAAATCTTCTGGCTCTCTGTAGGGGATTATCAGGTCTATCATGCTGAGTGCTATGAAGATTAAATAAAAATATTTGTAAAGAGCCTGAGGCATAGAAGGCACTTAATGCATGATAGTTTTTATTACTATAGCAATGATAAAGAAATCATTCATTTATATTAATAAGTAAATACTATCTATTTGTATTTATGATGTATTTACATAACAACAAATAATACATGATGAATGCATAATAGTTTTTATAGATAATCTGATGTTTTGAGGTCTAGACATTTCGGTATCTTGGCATTGCCAACATCTATCTGCACATGGTACTAAATCACTTCTATCAGAAAAAACACACATCAGTGAGGCAGTCATACAGCCAAGATATGGTTAAGGGCATCAGTGGCTCTCTCTCTCTCCTTTAACTCTTGGACCTCTTATAGCTTCATCTTCAGACAGAACTAGGTTAGTATCTTGGCTTTGGGGCTTACTAACTGTGGCCTTGTTACCTTGGTTAAACAACTGTGGCTTGTAGAGAAGCAAGTTACTCTATCTCTTTAAGCCTCAGCTTCTTCACTTGTAAAATGGGGTAGTAATAATTCCTATTTCTCAGGGTTATTGTTTAACAAACATTATTAAATAAAAATTAAATGCATGCATTCAATACATATTAAAAATATTATTGGTTAAAATCATGTCTGTGAAATACCTCAGGGTTGGCATATAATAAGAACTCTATGAATGTTGACTGATCTTTTCATTATTAATTATTATTACCACCCTTGGGATGGCTTTGGATGAAGATCTTATTATCACCCTGATAATCTTGGTCCTAAGTTGGCACTGCTCTCAAGGGTAATTCATCTATTGGATTTCCAGTAGTTTTATGTTAACTTTTAAAAGTTGAAAAAATAAATTCAACTTTGAAATTCCTTTTCAATAAGGAATAAGCAGCTTTTACTTTTTTTAAAAAAAAGTTCAAACAGTATAATCATTTTAGTCACAGTTATTGCATGGAAAGTGAATATTATCAATAAAAAGAAATTATAAACTCATTTTTTGTTGCAATTACAAACTCATCTTATTTTTTTATCCTTTCATACTTTCACATTGGTGAAAGGAACATGTCTTGGTTTATCCCAAATGTTATTTCAAATATTCTGGATTACTGCTTTTCATTTTATTTTATTGTCTGTTTTAGAATAGACCTCACCTGCTTGAGCCCAGTGCTCGCTGTGGAAATCATCTAGCCTTGCTCCTGTGACACGTGACTTCTGAAGAGGTTGTGTGTACTGTATAAAAGATGGGACTTGTCTCAATTGGGATAAACTTTCATTTTTTGCTGTCTGAGCAAATAAAGGTGAGACAGCAGGAAAAGCAGAGTTTAGGAGGCAATAACTCTAAACTGGTTTGCTTTGGGGCTTAGACCTGGACCATCTTCCCTATTAATGCCAACTTGCTAAGAGATTTCACCCTGTCTTCTGGTTTCAAATACCATTAATATACTGATGACTGTAAAATTTATATCCACAGCCCAGATCTCACCCCTGAGGCCATTCTCATCCATTGAACTGCCTACTTGACATCTCCATGTGACTGTCTAATAGGAAATCTAAACTTCACACATGCAAAACCACACTCCTGATTCCAGACCATGACCTTCACTAGGCCTATGCTCCTCTAGCTCAGTAAGTGGCCCCAGAGCAGTGATGAAGAACTGTCTGGTCTTTGTCTCCATTCCTGGGAGGGACTCTCTACCCTTGCAATCTCCCAAGTGATAGGAATGTCTTTGTTAATCATGGTGGGCCCCTTAGACCACACCTGAGTTTATGCTAATGAGATGACTCTGGACAGGAGCTGGCCATGCCAGGAAGGCCAGCCATGTGATTTGAGGGTTGGAGCCTTGAGCCATTTGATATCAGCCCAACCTCTGGAGATGGGGGAGCTGGAGATTAAATTCTGTTCTGTGGCCAATGATTCAATTGATCATGCCTATATAATGAAAACACAGTAAAAATTCTGGGCCCTAGGGCTTGGGTGAGCTTCCTGATTTGTGATACACATTTATGTGCCAGGAGGGTGACACGTCCTGAGGACATGGAAACTTCACATTTGGGATTCTCCCAGACCTCACCTTATGTGTCTCTTCATTTGGCTGGTCTTAATTTGTATTCTATATAATAAAATTGTTAAGGATAATATTTTCCTGAGTTCTGTGAGTTGTTCTAGCAAATTATTGAACCTGAACCGTAATGGAACCCTCAAATAGGCAGCCAGTTGGTTAGAAGTGCAGGTGGCCTGAGAACCCTGGAGCTTGTGGCTGGTGTCTGAAGTGAAAGGAGTCTCATGGAGGACCGTGCCTTAAACTTGTGAAGTCTGAACTAACTCCAGGTAGTTAACCCAAGCCCATTCACTTCTTCCCGTCTCTACTGCCCCCTCCCCAATCTAAGCCACCATCACTTCTCATCCAAACAGCTGTGATGGTCTCTACATTGGTCCTCCTTCCACTCTTGCCCCTACTGTCTACTCTCCATTCTCCTCCACTCTGTAATCAGGGTGATCTTATAGAAATGCGAATCACTTAATGACATGCCCCTGAAAAATGCTCCTATACCTAGAATAAATGCTCCTCACACATAGAATAAAGTTCACATTCCTTCCCAAGGCATACAAGGTCCTGCCCAGACTGGCAACTGTGTATTTATCCAACCTCAATTCCCCTTATTCACTGTGCATCCGTCACACTGGCTTCCTTTCTGATCTTTTACCACAGTGATACTCAATCTAATTGCACTTTAAAATCAGCTGGAGCACTTAAAAAATACCTAGCACTTGAGTGAAGCCTGGGCATCTGTATTTTTAGAAAGCTCTCCAGGGTAATCAAAGGGGCAGCCAAGGTTGAAGACCAGAGCATTAACACATCGAGCTCTTTTCTGCCTTTAGACCCTTATCCTTTTGGTCCCATCCACCTGGAGTGCTCTTGAAATTGCGAGGTCTCAGTTCCAACATCACCTCCTCAGAGAAGTCTACTCTGACATTCTACCTAAGGTGGCCCCCGATGTTTTCCTCTTTCTCATCCCTTTATTTACCTTCTAGTACTTATTGTAATTTGTAAGTATCTTGCTTATTTAGGTTTACTTGTATCTGCTTCCCCCAGTAGAATGTAAGCACCATGAGAACAGGATCTTATTTGTTGCTGTATCCTCACTGCCTAGCACAATGCTTGACATATATAGATGCTCACTGAATACTTTTTAAGTGTTTCTTAAATAATTGAATAACTGAAAAAACTAGCTAATGTTCCACATGGAAAAATAGTACTCAATGAATTTAATGGCTTTTTTGTCCTTCTGTATGTAGTTTATCTGTATCTAGATCTATATCTCTATTTCTACATGTCTATAGACACATGTATATGAATATTTATGTAAATACACATTCACACACATATACATATATACCACATACTATGTGTGTATTATATATACATATATTTTTTTTTCCTAGAAAAAATGGTTCTTTAAAAAATATTTGCCCAACAGTGTGAAAATGCGAAGTAGATGAATCCCAGGAGCCCTAAATAGGAGGGGAACATTATTTGGCTGTCAGATTGGAGACTGCTCAGGTTGAGGTTTTGGGCTCAAAGCCTTCATGGAACACTCCCTTTGTCTGACCAATTTCTAGTCATCTCTCAGGCCCCAGCTTTGGTGTCACTGCCTCGCCCCATGGTGGAGTGCCCTGCTGGCAACCCCTGTGGAAGATTTGACATGCCTGTTTATTTGTCCCATCTCTCAGGGACTATGTCCTGTCTCCATTTCTCTGAGCACCCAGAACATTGCCTGGCATATAGCTGGAGCTCAGGATGGGCATTGGATGTACTTGAGCCCAGGGCAGTAGCAGGAGGGATTTCAGAGACATTCAGCTGGGCTCAGACCCCAGCTGCCTCCTTCACTGCTTCATCACCCTGGACAGAGCCTCAGTCACTTCATTTAGAACATGGGGAAAACAGTATCTGCCTTCAAGTTTGTGGGACCAAATGGAGACTCTACGGGGAAATGCTTTTTAAAGGCTCTGGTCATCAAATTTTAAATTAAATTAAATTAAATTTGTTGGGTCCCCTAATATTTTTTCAAAACAGAGACATGATACCTGGCCGATCATTTTATTTTATTTTATTATTTTTTAAATTTTTGGCCGTGCTGCGTGGCATGTGGGATCTTAGTTCCCCGACCAGGGGTAGAACCCACGCCCCTTGTAGCAGAAGCGCGGAGTCTTAACCACTGGGCCACCAGGGAAGTCCCCTAGCTGACCATTTTAGACCCTGGGGACTCATCAGGGAACACAGCTGTGCCCGCTCTGCACCTGCCCCTCCACGGTTCTTTCACTCAATAGCATTTCCCTAAGTTTTTTGACTAGTCAGCAGGGCTCTGAGGTAGTGCAGATTCTGTGAAGACCAAGCTCCCCTCTGGGTGGATGGCTTTGTGGAGACCTTGAGGACAGGTTAGCGTCTGTGAAAAGTCAACAGAAAATACATGCTGGGTTCTTCAGGTCACTTTTCGTCCCTGATCATTAAACTATGGCATGCACAAGAAAACTGTGAATCTGAATATTAAATGTGAGGAACTGACAGTGGCTTCTTTGATGAATAATTCTCAATCTGATTCTCAGGGTCACGGAACTTACTGGGAAGTCCTCATTGCTTGATTGATGAGGCTTTTGCCAAGGCTTTCTTTTTTTAAATCTTTGACATTTTTAGCTTGCTTACAACCCAGGGGCCTCAGGCACAGGCAGTTCTACTCTCTTCTAGGAAAATGGACCTCTTTCAATGAAATAAATTTGGTTCTGAAGGCTCATTTTGATGTTCTCTCTCTCTCTCTTCCTGTGCTCTCTAACCGAATGCAAGAAGGCTGCAGTAAGGTAGGCCCTCTATCTGCAAATCTGAAACTATGGGACATGAGGTGTGCTCAGAAAATTGAATAGAGAAATTCATGCTAGGTGGGATTACCTATCTGTGGAATATACCATAGGATTGTTTGTTTGTAAACATTTAAGCAAACAGTTGGAGGACACCCCAAGCTCTATCCAAGGGGGAAAAACACAGGCTCTACAGTTGGAAAGAATCCATTCCAAATCTTGGCTCCGTAATTTACTACTTGTGTAATCTTGGGTAACTTTCTTAAATTCTCTAAATCTTAGTTTCCTTATTTTCAGATTTTGTGTGCAAATGAATACAGCAGAGAATTTATTATAACAGTTAAATGAGGCATTGTATCCAAAGCCTCTTGGATAGTGCTCACACATCACAGGCACTGAGCACAAGGTTATTATTAACATGGCCCTCTTCATTATCAAGGTTGTTACGGCACAGTTTCAAGGAGGTAGGACAACTGGAGGTCACTGCTATTTTGAAAAAGAATTGTCAACATTTATAGGAGCACTTGTCTAAATGCTGTTCTATATGTATTAACTCAACAACACTGTGAGGTAGGTACTATTCTCATCTCTATTTTATGGATTAGGAAATTAAGGCACAAACACAAAGTCACACAGCTAAACAGTGGTGGAAATGGGATGCCACCTTAGGGGGTCTAGATCTAGATCTAGAACTTGTGCACTGAGCCACTGACTGTGTCAGCCTCCTACCAGGGCATAAATCCAGTCAACTTGGTTCACTATATTAAGAAAGAGAAGGGAAATGGTAAATCTAGAAATCAGGGCAGAATAAAGTGATTCATATTGCTGAAGGAAAGGAGGCACAGAAGCCAATCAAACATTTTCATTTTGGCTTAGTGTTTTATCAGAAATATGCATAGAATTATATGCATAGAATTTTTCATTTTCCATAGTTAGCACTGAGTGTAATACAATATAAATAATGTAATAAATATAATATAATATAATACATATAACAAATATAATATGTGTGCATATATAATATATATATATATTTTATTATGAAACAGTGGGTAGTTTAGAATAAATATGTCTGGTGCTTTTATGGTGTAGTTTTTTGGTTTTTTTAAAAAATTATTTATTTATTTATTTATTTATTTTTGGCCGTGTTGGGTCTTCTTTTCTGTGCGAGGGCTTTCTCTAGTTGTGGCAAGCGGGGGCCACTCTTCATTGCGGTGCGCGGGCCTCTCACTATCGCGGCCTCTCTTGTTGCGGAGCACAGGCTCCAGACGCGCAGGCTCAGCAGTTGTGGCTCACGGGCCCAGTTGCTCCGCGGCATGTGGGATCCTCCCAGACCAGGGCTCGAACCCGTGTCCCCTGCATTAGCAGGCAGATTCTCAACCACTGCGCCACCAGGGAAGCCCGATAACTTTTTATTTTGTTTATCACTGAAATTTCATGTTGCAAGAAGAAAGATTTTTTTAAATTTAATCAATAACACTTTGTGGGTATAATGTAGACTTAAGTAGGGTTATTGGGAAAAATATTGAGGGAGCACCAGCTAATTTACAATGAGAAAGAGCTTTGTCACATGAATCAAAGAGGTGGCTCTGTGTGTCGAACCACAAAATGCTTTCTCACAAAGAATAGTTGTACTTTAACCCTTAATCTTCATTTGGCATTGAAGGAAGTATTGAAGAGTGTGCATAAGAACAAATTGGGGTCTCTGTGTGCACATCTTTTCATGCTGACAGGAGAAACATGTAGTTAGGGCGACACTGCTCACCTCCAGGGAAGGCACTGTCCTGGAATGTGGGAATGGTACATTTTTGTCTTTGAAACGGGGAATGAAATTAAAATAATTTTTTTTCATAATGCCATTTACACCTAAATTCATAAATCTCAGTATCTTGAATAGTGTAAACTAGGGGTCTAAACTCTCACATTATAGGCAAAATATTTCTATGATGAACACTCAGGACGAGATAGCAGGATTTCTTAAGCTGAACTGTGGTGTGAAGAGTTTGATTGCTGGGAGTTTGTTTACCAATAGTTAATGGTTTTCTTCTCTTGTTGGAGAAACACATGAAGAAACACATATATCTCCAATATAATGTTGGAGATACACACACACACACACACACACACACACACACATATATATATCCATATCCACATTTGGGCACTGCAGCAGACCATGAAACAATACTTTCTAGAGCTATGGTCAATAAAGGAATGAAAAAGTCATCTCCCAAGCAGAAATATTTACCCTTTGGCGTTCGATTGTGATTGCTGGTCAACATAGTGTTCAACAGGGCGGTGAAAGTAGGATTTAGTGAGAAACCACTTCATGTTCTGATAAAAATTTAATTTAATTTTTAATTTTTTAAAACCACTTTATGAAGCTATGGTTGACACATAAAAAGCTGTATATATTTAAGGTATACAAATCAGTGAGTTTGAAGATAAGCATACACCTGTGAAACCATAATTTCCATTAAGGCCATAAATATCCATTACCACCCAAAGGGGAAACCACCTCATTTTCTATTTGATTTTCCAAACTTATATAAAAGAGGTGTCCAATATTTACTGCCATTCCTGACCACCTGAACTCTGTGCTCGATAACTCTGTGTTTAGTAAAAATACAGAGGAAGGTAAACCATATGAGGAGGAAAGACAAGATGTATAATCTGACCTGTGGCCCAAACTATAGGACACTGAGCCAGATGGAGGGACGTTGGTGAAAGATTGCAAAGGGTGTCATTTCTATAGCTGATGAAACGTTTCTATTCATGTTAATTTAAAATATTTTATTTTTTAGAGTTGCTATATGATCCAGCAATCCCACTCCTGGGTATATACTGGACAAAACTATAATTAAAAAAGATACATGCACCCCTATGTTCATAGCAGCAGTATTTACAATAGCCAAGACATGGAAACAAGCTAAATGTCTATTGACAGATGAATGGATAAAGAAGATTTGGTACATATATACAATGGAATACTACTCAGCCATAAAAAAGAATGAAATAATGCCATTTGCAGCAACATGGATGGAGCTAGAGATTATCATACTAAGTGAAGTAAGTCAGAAAGAGAAAGACAAATACCATATGATATCACTTATATGTGGAATCTAAAATATGACACAAATGAACCTACCTATGAAACAGAAACAGATTCACAGACATCGAGAATAGACTTGTGGTTGCCAAGGGGGAGGATGGTGGGGGAATAAAGTGGGAGTTTGGGGTTAGCAGATGTAAACTATTATATATAGAATGGATAGACAATAAGGTCCTACTATATAGCTCAGGGAACCATATTCAGTATCCTGTGATAAACCATAATGGAAAAGAATATGAAAAAGAATATGTATATATGTATAACTGAATCACTTTGCTGTGTAGCAGAAACTACCACAACATGGTAAATCAACTATACTTCAATAAAGAA
Organism: Balaenoptera musculus; assembly: GCF_009873245.2. NCBI lineage: Eukaryota > Metazoa > Chordata > Mammalia > Artiodactyla > Balaenopteridae > Balaenoptera > Balaenoptera musculus. Next base: position 42,208,397 of record NC_045786.1, read on the forward strand.
ACATAAAAATAAAAAATTTATTTTTATGTTTTTAGCATATCAAATTTATCATTTATAATATAATATTGTAGTATTTATTAATCAATTTTTTATCATTTATTTTTGTCTACCAATACTATTCTCTATCAATTATTCTTGTCATTGATACAGTGTTAATACTCTTAATTTTAGTAATATTTTAGTTTTAATAAAAGTTAATACCGATTTTATTTGCTTTACCTAAAACCAGTGGTCCACATTTGTGCTGAGTGAGCATTAAGCTCTCTGCACAGGGAAAAATTTGAGAAACACTTCCCCATCTAGTCCTACTCCTAGCTAGGCACTGGAGCAAAACGATGAACAAAACATGCTATTCCTGATACCAAGGACTTGAAATCTAACTGGTAATTTATATGCATAAATTACCAGAATAATGAGGCAATGTATGATTTCTAATTATACAAAGAAATTTGTATTTGCCAAGTGTCAGGACTAAAGCCAAGAGAGAGTTTTCTTGACTATATCACTGTATCAGTAGTCTTTAAAAATTTTAACCTTTAATGGTTAGTGTGAAGAATTTTAAACAATACAAAAAAGAAGAGTATATTCTGGTGAGCCACCATTTACTCACTACACAAATTCAGTAATGATTAAATCCATGGCCATTCCTATTTGATATATATTGCCAACCACTTCTTCCCACCCTACTCCCTGGATTATTTTGAAGCAAATGCCAGACATATTGTTTCATCTATAAATATTATCAGAGTATCTTTAAAAGATATGTGCTCTTTAAAAAATATAACCTACAATATCATTAAATTACATAAAAGTTACTTACTTTCTAATCTTTAATCAGCGTTCCAAATTTCCCCGTCTTATAAACATGTGTGCATGCACATGAGCTCATGTATTCTTCTGCATGCTTCTGCATGAGTGTGCATGTGCATGTGTGTGTTTATACTTGGTTTGTTGGAAATAGTATGCAAACAATCCATATATTATATTGATTGATTTATCTCTTAAGTGTCTTTTTTTTTCACACACACACTGTATTTTATTTTTACAAGAGATAAATAGACTGACACCAAGCATTGTACATGGATGACCACAACAAAAGCAAAAATGATTGCAATTACAAAACATGAAACACACTCATACTATGTCATAATATTGACATTCAGTCCAGTAATCCTCCACTGTAACAGCTCCTTTACTTTGCAGTGAAAATTGATTTGTATATTCTTTGCCTCTGAGTCCTTGTGGGATTTTTTTAAAAAAAATTTTAATTCAAACAGAAAGTCACAAAAATTATACTCATCCTCATCAGTTCACTCAGTCCCATGTAATTAATTTTTTTTATCTTGATCTTTTGTTAGCACTTTTATGAGATCATCAGTTTTTCATTAGCGTTCTGAAAACGCTTATTCATTCAGTTCAGCAGTACAGTCAGTTACCAGAAACCTGTACTTGTCAGAGTCTTTTCCATGAATTTCTTGAAGATGAAACCCTTTTATAGGAACATATTTGCAAAAGCATCAGAGTACACCCAGAACTGTCTGTAAATGACAAAAGACTTAAAAATGACCACGGTTAAAGATTTGATGAAAGTTCATAATAATGCAGTTGACAAGAAAATTAGTTATTTCTGAGATATACATTTTAAAGTAATAACTAGGATTATGACTTATAACATTATACCAGAACATATAAGATTTTTAGAAATTTCATGTAATGTCTGAAACATTTATATTAACATATTTCCATACAAATAACCCAATGAAAGTTTAGTATTAGTTGTTTTGTTTGTTTGTTTTTTTATACTGCAGGTTCTTATTAGTCATCAATTTCATACACATCAGTGTATACATGTCAATCCCAATCGCCCAATTCAGCACACCACCATCCCCACCCCACCATGGTTTTCCTCCCTTAGTGTCCATACGTTTGTTCTATACATCTGTGGTTCAACTTCTGTCCTGCAAACCGGTTCATCTATACCATTTTTCTAGGTTCCACATACATGCGTTAATACACAATATTTGTTTTTCTCTTTCTGACTTACTTCACTCTGTATGACAGTCTCTAGGTCCATCCACGTCTCAACAAATGACTCAATTTCGTTCCTTTTTATGGCTGAGTAATATTCTACTGTATATATGTACCACAACTTCCTTATCCATTCATCTGTTGATGGGCATTTAGGTTGCTTCCATGACCAGGCTATTGTAAATAGTGCTGCAATGAACATTCGGGTGCATGTGTCTTTTTGAATTACGGTTTTCTCTGGGTATATGCCCAGTAGTGGGATTGCTGGGTCATATGGTAATTCTATTTTTAGTTTTTTAAGGAACCTCCATATTGTTCTCCAGAGTGGCTGTATCAATTTACATTCCCACCAACAGTGCAAGAGGGTTCCCTTTTCTCCACACCCTCTCCAGCATTTGTTGTTTGTAGATTTTCTGATGATGCCCATTCTAACTGGTGTGAGGTGATACCTCATTGTAGTTTTGATTTGCATTTCTCTAATAATTAGTGATGTTGAGCATCTTTTCATGTGCTTCGTGGCCGTCTGTATGTCTTCTTTGGAGAAATGTCTATTTAGGTCTTCTGCCCATTTTTGGATTGGGGTGTTCGTTTCTTTAATATTGAGCTGCATGAGCTGTTTATATATTTTGGAGATTAATCCTTTGTCCGTTGATTTGTTTGCAAATATTTTCTCCCATTCTGAGGGTTGTCTTTTCGTCTTGTTTATGGTTTCCTTTGCTGTGCAAAAGCTTTGAAGTTTCATTAGGTCCCATTTGTTTATTTTTGTTTTTATTTCCATTACTCTAGGAGGTGGATCAAAAAGATCTTGCTGTGATTTATGTCAAAGAGTGTTCTTCCTATGTTTTCCTCTAAGAGTTTTATAGTGTCTGGTCTTACATTTAGGTCTCTAATCCATTTTGAGTTTATTGTTGTGTATCGTGTTAGGGAGTGTTCTAATTTTATTCTTTTACATGTAGCTGTCCAGTTTTCCCAGAACCACTTATTGAAGAGACTGTCTTTTCTCCATTGTATATCTTTGCCTCCTTTGTCATAGATTAGTTGACCATAGGTGCGTGGGTTAATCTCTGGGCTTTCTATCTTGTTCCATTGATCTATGCTCCTGTTTTTGTGCCAGTACCATATTGTCTTGATTACTGTAGCTTTGTAGTATAATCTGAAGTCAGGGAGTCTGATTCCTCCAGCTCCATTTTTTTCCCGCAAGACTGCTTTGGCTATTCGGGGTCTTTTGTGTCTCCATACAAATTTTAAGATGATTTGTTCTAGCTCCGTAAAAAATGCCATTGGTAATTTGATAGGGATTGCATTGAATCTGTAGATTGCTTTGGGTAGTATAGTCATTTTCACAATGTTGATTCTTCCAATCCAAGAACATGGTATATCTCTCCATCTGTTGGTATCATCTTTAATTTCTTCATCAGTGTCTTATAGTTTTCTGCATACAGGTCTTTTGTCTCCCTAGGTAGATTTTTTCCTAGGTATTTTATTCTTCTTGTTGCAATGGTAAATGGGAGTGTTTCCATAATTTCTCTTTCAGATTTTTCATCATTAGTGTATAGGAATGCAAGAGATTTCTGTGCATTAATTTTGTATCCTGCAACTTTACCATATTCATTAATTAGCTCTAGCAGTTTTCTGGTGGCAATTTTAGGATTCTCTATGTAAAGTATTATGTCATCTGCAAACAGTGACAGTTTTACTTCTTCTTTTCCAATTTGTATTCCTTTTATTTCTTTTTCTTCTCTGATTGCCGTGGCTAGGACTTCCAGAACTATGTTGAATAATAGTTGTGGGAGTGGACATCCTTGTCTCGTTCCTGATCTTAGAGGAAATGCTTTCAGTTTTTCACCGTTGAGAATGATGTTTGCTGTGGGTTTGTCATATATGGCCTTTATTATGTTGAGGTAGGTTCCCTCTATGCCCACTTTCTGGAGAGTTTTTATCATAAATGGGTGTTGAATTTTGTCAAAAGCTTTTTCTGCATCTGTTGAGATGATCATATGGTTTTTCTTCTTCAATTTGTTAATATGGTGTATCACATGGATTGATTTGCGTATATTGAAGAATCCTTGCATCCCTGGGATAAATCCCACTTGATCGTGGTGTATGATCCTTTTAATGTGTTGTTGGATTCTGTTTACTAGTATTTTGTTGAGGATTTTTGCATCTATATTCATCAGTGATATTGGTCTGTAATTTTCTTTTTTTGTAGTGTCTTTGTCTGGTTTTGGTATCAGGGTGATGGTGGCCTCATAGAATGAGTTTGGGAGTGTTCCTTCCTCTGCAATTTTTTGGAAGAGTTTGAGAAGGATAGGTGTTAGCTCTTCTCTAAATGTTTGATAGAATTCACCTGTGAAGCCATCTGGTCCTGGACTTTTGTTTGTTGGAAGAGTTTTAATCACAGTTTCAATTTCATTACTTGTGATTGGTCTGTTCATATTTTCTGTTTCTTCCTGGTTCAGTCTTGGAAGGTTATACCTTTCTAAGAATTTGTCCATTTCTTCCAGGTTGTCCATTTTATTGGCATAAAGTTGCTTATAGTAGTCTCTTAGGATGCTTTGTATTTCTGCGGTGTCTGTTGTAACTTCTCCTTTTTCATTTCTGATTTTATTGATTTGAGTCCTCTCCCTCTTTTTCTTGATGAGTCTGGCTAATGGTTTATCAATTTTGTTTATCTTCTCAAAGAACCAGCTTTTAGTTTTATTGATCTTTGCTATTGTTTTCTTTGTTTCTATTTCATTTATTTCTGCTCTGATCTTTATGATTTCTTTCCTTCTGCTAACTTTGGGTTTTGTTTGTTCTTCTTTCTCTAGTTTCTTTAGGTGTAAGGTTAGATTGTTTACTTGAGATTTTTCTTGTTTCTTCAGGTAGGCTTGTATAGCTGTAAACTTCCCTCTTAGAACTGCTTTTGCTGCATCCCATAGGTTTTGGGTCATCGTGTTTTCATTGTCATTTGTCTCTAGGTATTTTTTGATTTCCTCTTTGATTTCTTCAGTGATCTCTTGGTTATTTAGTAACGTATTGTTTAGCCTCCATGTGTTTGTGTTTTTTACGTTTTTTTCCTTGTAATTCATTTCTAATCTCATAGCGTTGTGGTCAGAAAAGATGCTTGATATGATTTCAATTTTCTTAAATTTACTGAGGCTTGATTTGTGACCCAAGATGTGATCTATCCTGGAGAATGTTCCGAGCGCACTTGAGAAGAACGTGTAATCTGCTGTTTTTGGATGGAATGTCCTATAAATATCAATTAAATCTCTCTGGTCTATTGTGTCACTTAAAGCTTGTGTTTCCTTAGTAATTTTCTGTTTGGTAATCTGTTGACTGGTGTAAGTGAGGTGTTAATGTCCCCCACTATTATTGTGTTACTGTCAATTTCCTCTTTTATAGCTGTTAGCAGTTGCCTTATGTATTGAGGTGCTCCTATGCTGGGTGCATATATATTTATAATTGTTATATCTTCTTCTTGGATTGATCCCTTGATCATTATGTAGTGTCCTTCCTTGTCTCTTGTAACATTCTTTATTTTAAAGTCTATTTTATCTGATATGAGTATAGCTACTCCAGCTTTCTTTTGATTTCCATTTGCATGGAATATCTTTTTCCATCCCCTCACTTTCAGTCTGTATGTGTCCCTAGGTCTAAAGTGGGTCTCTTGTAGACAGCAAATATATGGGTCTTGCTTTTGTATCCATTCAGCAAGCCTGTGTCTTTTGGTTGGAGCATTTAATCCATTCACGTTTAAGGTAATTATCGATATGTATGTTCCTATGACCATTTTCTTAATTGTTTTGAGTTTGTTTTTGTAGGTCCTTTTCTTCTGTTTTGTTTCCCACTTAGAGAAGTTCCTTTAGCATTTGTTGTAGAGCTGGTTTGGTGGTGCTGAATTCTCTTAGCTTTTGCTTGTCTGTAAAGCTTTTGATTTCTCCATCGAATCTGAATGAGATCCTTGCGGGGTAGAATAATCTTGATTGTAGGTTCTTCCCTTTCATCACTTTAAGTATATCATGCCACTCCCTTGTGGCTTGTAGAGTTTCTGCTGAGAAATCAGCTCTTAACCTTATGGGAGTTCCCTTGTATGTTATTTGTTGTTTTTCCCTTGTAGCTTTCAATAATTTTTCTTTGTCTTTAATTTTTGCCACTTTGATTACTATGTGTCTCGGTGTGTTTCTCCTTGGGTTTATCCTGTATGGGACTCTCTGCGCTTCCTGGACTTGGGTGGCTATTTCCTTTCCCATGTTAGGGAAGTTTTTGACTCTAATCTCTTCAAATATTTTCTCTGGTCCTTTCTCTCTCTCTTCTCCTTCTGGGACCCCTATAATGCGAATGTTGTTGCGTTTAATGTTGTCCCAGAGGTCTCTTAGGCTGTCTTCATTTCTTTTCATTCTTTTTTCTTTATTCTGTTCCACAGCAGTGAATTCCACCATTTTGTTCTTCAGGTCACTTATGCATTCTTCTGCCTCAGTTATTCTGCTACTGATTCCTTCTAGTGTAGTTTTCATTTCAGGTATTGTACTGGTCATCTCTGTTTGTTTGTTCTTTAATTCTTCTAGGTCTTTGTTCATCATTTCTTGCATCTTCTCAATCTTTGCCTCCATTCTTATTCCGAGGTCCTGGATCATCTTCACTATCATTATTCTGAATTCTTTTTCTGGAAGGTTGCCTATCTCCACTTCATTTAGTTGTTTTTCTGGGGTTTTTTCTTGTTCCTTCATCTGGTATATAGCCCTCTGCCTTTTCATCTTGTCTATCTTTCTGTTAATGTGCTTTTTGTTCCACAGGCTGCAGGATTGTAGTTTTTCTTGTTTCTGTTGTCTGCCCTCTGGTGGTTGAGGCTATCTAAGAGGCTTGATGGGAGGCGCTGGTGGTGGGTAGAGCTGACTGTTGCTGTGGCGGTCAGAGCTCCGTAAAACTTTAATCCACTTGACTGTTGATGGGTGGGGCTGGGTTCCCTCCCTGTTGGTTGTTTTGCCTGAGGCAACCCAACACTGGAGCCTACCTGGGCTCTTTGGTGGGGCTGATGGCAGACTCTGGGAGGGCTCATGCCAAGGAGTACTTCCCAGAACCTCCGCTGCCAGTGTCCTTGTCCCCACGGTGAAACAGAGCCAGCCCCTGCCTCTGCAGGAGACCCTCCAACACTAGCAGATAGGTCTGGTTCAGTCTCCCCCAGGGTCACTGCTCCTTCCCCCGGGTCCCGATGAGCACACTATTCCATGTGTGCCCTCCAAGAGTGGGGTCTCTGTTTCCCCCAGTCCTGTCAAAGTCCTGCAATCAATTCCCACTAGGCTTCAAAGGCTGATTCTCTATGAATTCCTCCTCCCGTTGCCAGACCCCCAGGTTGGGAAGCCTGACGTGGGGCTCAGAACCTTCACTCCAGTGGGTGGACTTCTGTGGTATAAGTGTTTGCCAGTCTGTGAGTCACCCACCCATCAGTTATGGGATTTGATTTTACTCTGATTGCACCCCTCCTACCATCTCACTGTGGCTTCTCCTCTGTCCTTGGACGTGGGGTATCCTCCTTGGTGAAGTCCAGTGTCTTCCTGTCGATGATTGTCCAGCAGCCAGTTGTGATTCTGGTGCTCTTGCAAGAGGGAGTGAGAGCACGTCCTTCTACTCCGCCATCTTTTTTTTTTTTTTTTTAAGGTTTTATTTATTTATTTATGGCTGTGTTGGGTCTTCGTTTCTGCACGAGGGCTCTCTCTAGTTGCAGCAAGTGGGGGCCACTCTTCATCGCGGTGCGCGGGCCTCTCATTATCACAGCCTCTCTTGTTGCAGAGCACAGGCTCCAGTCGCGCAGGCTCAGTAATTGTGGCTCACGGGCCCAGTTGCTCCACGGCATGTGGGATCTTCCCAGACCAGGGCTCGAACCCGTGTCCCCTGCATTGGCAGGCAGATTCTCAACCACTGCGCCACCAGGGAAGCCCTCGCCATCTTGTTTAATCCCCTTAAGTGTCTTTTTAAATCTATAGTTTCCCTTTCCCTTTCCCTTTTTTTTTTCTTTTGTGTGACCATTAAGAAAAATAATGTAGTCAAATTGATCCATTCTTGCCTTACTGCTTCTGGATTCTGTGTCATGGTTAGGGAAGATTTCCCCAGTCTCAAATTAGATATGTTCACACACGTTTTCTTCTGCATGTTTTCATACTTTATATTTAAACCTCTGACCCATTTGGAATTTATTCTAGCATAAGGTGTGAAGAATGGATCTAATTTTGTATTTTTCCAGATGACTGTCCAAATTTCCCAGCACCGTTTATAAAATGTCAACTCCCACAATTCTCTTTTTAATTTTCTCAAGGGAGAGAAATTTTTTAATTTGGTCAAGGGAGACAAATTCTCAAGGGAGACAAATTTTTTAATTTGGTCAAGGGAGTGTAGTAGTGTGAGAGAGATGGACAAATATTATTCAGACATTATAACAAATAAAGCAGTCCATGTGTACAGATGCAGAAAAATGTCTTTCATATACCAGTAAATTAAAAAATGATGTAGAGGTGAATACATTATGAATCAGGGACTTCCCTGGTAGTCCAGTGTGTAAGACTCCACGCTCCCATTGCAGGGGCCCCGGGTTCAATCCCTGGTCAGGGAACTAGATCCCTCATGCATGCCACAACTAAGAAGAAGTCTGCATGCTGCAACTAAGAAGAAGTCCGCATGCTCCAACTAAGAAAAAGTACTAACGCTGCAACGAAGATCCCGCATGCTGCAACTAAGATCCAGCACAGCCAAAATAAATAAATAAATATTAAAAAAACATTATGAATCAACATTTGTTTAAAAATTATATATATATGAAAATATCTGGAAGGATATTCTTCAAACTGTCAATAATGGTTAAGTGGTTACCTCTAGATTTGGGATAGAGGGGATTGAGTTTTAATTTTTATCTTTGTATACTTTAGTATTTATTTATTTATTTTACAATAAGCACATATTATATTGGCTCAAAGAATTGAAATCTGGGGACTTCTCTGGTGGTCCAGTGGTTAAGACTGCGCTTCCAATGCAGGGGTTGCAGGTTTGATCCCTGGTTGGGGAACTAAGATCCCACATCCCATATGCTGCGCAGGGTGGCCAAAAAAAAAAAAAAAGTTGAAGTTTAAAAAAATTGAAATCTGAAATAATAGGTCATTAACGTATCATGAACTGCATTCAACAAATGTTTATTGAGTTCCACTGTGTGCTAGGTTTGCTTGTATGCTCTGTGTATGTTTCTCAATGCTGCACTTTCAAATCATCCACCTTCTCTGTTTCTCAGTTTCCTACTCTCTGAAAAAAGAAAGCATCAGAATGTACTTAGAATGGACAATTAGGAGACCTGGATTCTTGTCCTCACCCCTCTGGGCTAGCTTGTGAATTGGGTTAGGGTATGGCTTCTCTGACCCTCAGCTTCTGCACCTGTTAAATGGGGGTTTGGATCAGGTCCTCTCTGCATTGTGTTGTCCCTCTCTAGAATTCTGTGGTCTGACAATATTTCCATGTACTCTGCATTCATCACGTGACCAGTCCCATTCTAGCCAGGCTGGCCAATTCCATCAGTCCCTGACAATCCAGTCTGACTGGAAAGTATTATTCAGTGAACATTTACTCTGTCTGGTTATGCACATTCTGCAGACCAGGATAGTGATTTATTTAATTTATATTTAATTATTATCATAGTTGGAAAATGGCAGGAAAATTTTGAGGAGAGGAATTAAAAAGGGATTACATAAGCCCCCTGAGTAATAAGGTTTTTTTTTTTGTTGGATAGTGAAGTTATTCTGTTTCCTTCAATACCTTTTTTTGGATAATAAGTTTTTAATATAGCCTTTTTTTTAGTTTTATGAGTACAGTATGATTATGTTATAAATGCATTCAATTTAAGCAAATGCAGCTAAATGCATGTGATTCTAGTGCTTATTTTGCATACAGCATGGACTTTATATGCAAGTTGACTTCCTCATCTGGTACTTAGCTGAAGAAATAGCTATCTAGGCAAGTCCCCTCTTGTTGGACATTAAGATGATTTCCAGTGTTTTGCTGTTGCAAATAATGTTACAATGACCTGCCTTGTGAAATCTCTCTGAATGTCTCTGAATTGAAAACAGACTCTTAAAAGAACATCAAGCAATCACAAAATAAGTGCTGTGAACATTATTGTCTGGGTTTTGCCCTAGCTTTCCAAGATTATCAGCAGCCCATAAAGCAGCTGAGGCCTCAGCTGCATAGCAGATGGGCAAAGCCCACAGGGGCTGAATGTGGACTTAATACACCGGATGGAGGAAGAAAGGCAGACACAGGAGTTTAAGATTGCCATGGAAACATGCTTCCTGGCTAAATATACATCTTGGTGTCTGACCCATGTCTCAGAGTCTATGATGACCTGTATATGTGGAGTGAGGTCCCGCTTTGAGCTCAGCAGTTTCCGAGGAGATGCTGCAGTCCCCAGCAGCCTTTGCCCTCTCCCTGATGACTCAGGAAGACCAGTTGGAGTTGTCCTCACACATGAACAGAAAAGCCAGGAAATATTAATGATTTGTTACTGACTCTGTGGCAAACTCTTGGAGAACATCACCTTCCAAATCAATAAGATTTTCATCATGCATAAGAGTGCCCCGAAGTCACACTTATCATTATCCTTTTGGTTACAGGGTGGGAGGCCTAGGAGCACAGACCAGAGGAAGATGCCAACCTGGGAGGGTCATAGTCCCTTTTCTCAATGTTTTTATTGCAGAACAAGTTCAATCAGTGCCAAAGAAGAGGATCGTGTTACTCATCAAACAACTCAAGACTTGGAGAAGCCCGATGGGTCACTGATTTTTCCACATACAAATGTTAGGAAAAGGGAGGTGGTAGAATTTTAACATATTTTATCTTTGTTTACACACACTCATTACAGTAAATTTGGAGAGTGCAGAAAGATATTAAAATTATTCAATAAAAAGTTTTTCCCATTTCCACTGCACAGTGGGGTGGAAAGTTCACAGCGTTTCCATATATCCTCTGCCCCTTCAACATGCAGAGCCTCCCCTATTATCAACATCCCCCAACAGAGTGGTACATTTGTTACAGTCAATAATTTACACTGACACGTCACTAAAACCCAAAGTCTACTTTACCTTAGGGTTTACTCTTGGTGTTGTATATTCTATGGGTTTGGACAAATGTATAAAGACATGTGTCTACCGTACACCTATCACGCAGATTAGTTTCACTGCCTTAAAAATCCTCTGTGCTTTGTCTACTCATCCCTTAATCTTAATTTACATGTGTCTTTTTATTTAAAGTGGGTTTCTTGTAGACAACATATAGTTAAATCTTTTTTATTTTGGCCGCACTACGTGGCTTGCGGGATCTTAGCTCCCTGACCAGGGATGGAACCTGGCCCCTGGCAGTGGAAGCGCGGAGTCTTAACCACTGAACCGCCAGAGAATTCCCTTAAGTCTTGTTTTTTGATCCACTCTGTCAAAGTCTATCTTTTAATTGGTGTGTTTACACCATTGACATTTAAAGTGATTATTGATATAGTTGGATTAATATCTACCGTATTTGTTTCTATCTTCTATCCCTTGCCCTTGTTCTTTATTCTTATTTTTGTCTTCCACTCTTTTTCTGTTATTTGTGGTTTTAATTGAGCATTTTATATGATTCCATTTTCTCTCCTTTCTTAGCATATCAATTATATTTCTTCATTTTTTTTTTTTTAATGGTTGCCCTGGATAGAATTTGCAATGTACATTTACAGATAATGCAAGTCTACTTTCAAATAACACTATACTGCTTCGCAGGTAGTGCAAGTACCTTATAAAAACAAAATATTCCTAATTCCTTCCTCCTGTCCCTTGCTTGTATCTTATATTACTGCTGTCATTTATCTCACTCATACAGAAGCACATGGAAGTGTATATGCTTATATATACAATTGCATATGCTTATATTGTATGCATAATAAACATACATAATCAAGTACATTGTTGCTATTGTTATTTGTAACAAACTATTATCTGTGAAATCAGTTAAGAATAAGAAAAGCAAAAGTTTTTATTTACCTGCATGTATTACTTCTCTAACGTTCTTCCTTTCTTTATGCGGATCTGAATTTCTGACCCATATCGATTTCCTTCTGTTGGAGGAGGTCATCCAGAAGATGTGACCACTGGATGATGTGTGAACAAGACCAGGGAAATGGGAGGCTCTTCACCCCACCCCTATCCTTGGCATGTATGCTCTGCCCACGGTTCCCACAGTGGGAGCCATTTTCAAGGATGTAGCTTTGAGAGTGATCTGTTGCTGAGACCATCGGGACAATATGTGTGACCGAACCCTGTTCAGGCTTCTATATAAACTTTAAGATTCTGGCAGGTGTGGAGATGGACTTCTCTTGCGGTGCCCAAGACAAGCCTCAGACAAGCCTCAAGATAACTTTGTTACCGAGTTAGGTCGCGTGGACCCCTACTTGAGCCCTAGCTGGCCTCAGAGGGGAAGATTCTTTTTCCATTCAAGTTCGTGCAGCCAAAACCGAAACCAAAGCTGAGATGGAAGCAAGGCAACCTTTATTCAATGGCCAGAGGATGGAGAATCAGGAACTTAGTTCTCAAATCAACTTCTCGCCCAAGGGGATGATTCAGGCAAGATCTTAAGGGCAAGGTTAATGCGGGGGAGGCATCTGCATTGGTTTTCCGGGAATAGGCGGGATTCTTCCTGGAACTGGGCTGCCACCTCCTTTCTGCCCTTGTATGGGTGTTGGCATTTGGGTGGGAAGCGGGGTCGAACCATTCTGATGCGGATGGCTGAGATCCTAGTATTATAATGAGATGGTAATGAGCTGCAGGGCGGCTTTGTCCTGCTTGTGAAGCTGAACCAGCTGGCCGCAGTTTTCCTGTGGATGCACTCTTGTTCCTGCGCTCTGAACACAGCTAGAGGATATGGTTAGTTGTGGTTTTCTGCCAGTTTACCTGGAGGGAGGGGCCGGGGTACGGTTCTGGGGCCACAGCCTTGGTACCAAGTTCTCGTGCTTGTTAAACCTACCACCTACCAGGCTGGAGTGTCTGCCTCTTCCTTCCGTCTCTCCTCGCCCTCTGTGTCTGGGGCCCCCTTTCAGATTTCACCCGGGGAAGCTCCAGGTTGTTGGTTTTGAACCAACACCTTCTCTCTGAAAAAACTTCTTTTAACATTTCAAAGCAAGACTGCTGGCAACACATTCTCTCAATTTTTTGTTTGCCTTAGAAAGTATTTTTGGTAATTCCCTGGTGGTCCAGTGGTTAGGACAACGAGCTCTCACTGTTGAGGACCCGAGTTTGATCCTTGGTCGGGGAACCTTGGTCGGGGAACTAAGGTCCCACGAGCCGTGCGGTGTGGCCAAAAAAAGAAAAAGAAAAAGGTATTCTTCACTTTTGAAGGATAACTTCTTAGAATACAGAATCCTAGGTTGGCATTCATTTTTTTCTCTCAACACTTCAACATTTGAAGTGTTGAGAGAAAAAAAATGCTCTTCTTGCTTGCATCATGGTTTCTGAGGAAAAGGTGGATGTAATTTTTATCTTTGCTCTTCTAGAGGGAAGGCATTTTTTCCCTCTGGCTCCTTTTAAGATTTTTATCTTTGATTTTGTTCAGTTGGAATATTATATGCCTAATAACCCCTCCTACCCCGCCGTTATCCTGTCTGTTCTGTAAGCTTCCTGTATCTGCTATTTGGTAGCTGTCATTAATTTAGAGAAATTCTCAGTCATTATGGTACCAAGTCCAGGTTCGCTCTGCTCGCTGCCCGACAGGCCAATATATTGGGGGATGAGTTGGAGCAAGGAATGATGACTTTATTCAGAAAGCCAGCAGGCCGAGAAGATGGTAGACGACTGTCTCAAAGAACCATCTTCCCCCAGTCAGAATTCGGGCTCCTTTTATACAGGGGAGGGGCCCACCGCAATGTCGCCCATTGGTGGGAGCAGGACCGCTAACAGCCAATCCCAAACGGCCTGCGCTAAGGGCCAAATGCGCCTGCCCCACCCCTATTACAATCATTGCTTTGAATATTTCTTCTGTTCCTTTCTCGCTTCTCTTCTTGGTATTCCCATTACCTGGATATTATACCTTTTGTAGTTGTCCCACAGTTCTTGGATCTTCTGTTCCGTTTTTTGTCTTTTTTCTCTTTGCCTTTCAGTTTTGGAAGTCTCTATCATCACTCTCAGAGATTCCTTCCTCAGCCCTGTCCAGTCTACTAGTGAGCCTATCAAAGGCATTCTTTATTTTTATTACAGTGTTCTTGATTTCTAGCATTTCTTTTTGATTCTTTCTTAGAATTTCCATCTCTCTGCTTACATGATCCATTTGTCTTGCACGTTGTCTACTTTTTTCCATTAGAGCCCTTATCATGTTAATCATAACTGTTTTAAATTCAAGATCTGCTAATTTCAACATCCCTGCAATGTATGAGTGTGGTTCTGATGCTTGCTCTGTCTCTTCAAACTGCTTTTTGCCTTTTAGTATGCCTTGTAATTTTTTGTTGAAAGCTGGACATGATATACTGGGTAGAAGAAATGCCAGTAAAGAGACCTTTGGTGATGTGGTGGTGAGGTGTAGGGGTAGGGGAGGTGTTCTGTGGTCCTGTGATTAGGTCTCAGGCTTTCTGTGAGGCTGTGCTCCTTGGCTGTGAACTTTGCAAGTGCCTCTCAGTCCCAGCCCCCTTAAGTGGGGGTGGGGGGCTTAGGAGGGACTGGAGGGAACTAGAGTTGGGTGTTTCCCTTCCCCTGGGCTAGTTAGGCTCTGACAAAAACCCAATAGGTTCAGCTCTGGCAAAGTAGTTTCTCTTGAGGGCAGGCCTTGTTAAGAAGAATAGAATGCTCTGGCGTTTTTAAAAACAGCCACTTTCCCCCTCCCCCTACAGGAAGCATGAGTGGATTTTTCTCCGATCTTCACTGTGAGAACCTGGTCAAGCCTCTGGAGGCAAAACTCATAACAATGTGGGGACTGCCTAAGGCTGGGTCCCCCTGGAGTTTTTATCTCACAGACGGGTCCACACTGAGCCTCCAGCAATTCATCAATTATAGTTCAGGTTTTCCAGTCCCAGCACTGGTTCCTGTGAAGGTTTCTACTCAAGCGTTTCTGCTTCAGTAAATTGTGATTCTCTGTATCTGCACGTCTCTCCAATGCTGGGAGCAGCAATTTGTCCTGTGACCTCACTTCTTTTATGAATCTAAGAAGAGTTGTTAATTTTTCAGTTTGTTCAGCTTTTCACCTGTTAGAATGGAGTGGTGACTTCCAAACTCCTTATATGCTGGACCGGAAACTGAAAGTTTCAGAAATGTATTTTTAAAGTGTCTGTAGACATCCTTACAAGATGTGAACATTGTTAACAATCTTGATGCACTTCCATATATATGCATATAGATACATATTGTGTGTGCATATCGTTTCTGCATACATATACAATATATACTACTGCTTTCACAGAATTTTACTGAAGTTTGTACAGCTTTGTATTTAGATTTCCTACTTCATTCCTATTTGTATTTTTCTATGTCATTTAATAATCTCGTTAACAGGAGTTAACATTCAATTATCTAGGTGTAACTAAAAGATGAGGCATGGTAGAAAACTCATCTGTGACATCAAGGAAAGTTGGCTATGAAAAAAGGGTCAATTATCCATGAAATTTTAAGATGACATAAAATTATTTTAGTTCAGTTAAATAGTACATATTGAATACTCTGGCCCTGTCATCTGCATTGAGGATACAGACATGAAGAGAACATAGAGTTTGGCTTGAGGGGCATATACCTAGCTAAGGAGAAGACTGAAAAACAGCGAATGATAATAAAAATGGTAAGTGCCTGGGTATACATGTGTATACGTGGTATCCAGATGGACAGGATATTTGGGGATGAAAGGACAAGCACTGCACCCAGCTTGGGTGGCTTCCTTAAGTTGGGAACACATGAGCTGAGTTTTTAACGATGATAAGAGTTCAGCCAGATGAAGGGAGTCTTAACAGAGGTAACAGCTGGGCAGAGCTGGAGGCATGGAATCAGGCATGGTACTGGATGGCAGTACCATGAAGGTTGACGGGGCACTGACAGACGAAGAGTTAAGAACTGGGTTAGTAGGAGTTATTATTTTCATTTTGGTCTCAAAGTCTTGTGTTTTCCTGAAAAGAGAATAGAAACTCATAGTTATTATTCCATGTAAAGCATAGTTCACTGCATGTCAGTCCCTGGTGAAGCCAAGCTTTACCAATCAGACTATGGTCCAGGAATCCTCTTTTAGAAGGTATGGGACAAGGGTCAGTTTTTATAGGATTCTCATGAAACGTAGAATTTAAAATGAACGTTTTGTACTTGAAGAAGGTAAACTTCATTTATCTGAAAAATTGACTTACCTGGCTTCCTTAGAAACAGAGCTTTCATTTTTTTTTTGAATTAGAAAAATGTTGTAGAAAAGTAAATATTGAACATAACCTCAATATAGAAAAAGCAAGCATCTCTGCTTGAAACAAGGGTGTGTGTGTATGTGTGTGTGTGCGTGTGGGTGTACCGAAGCATCCAGAACTCAAGTGATTTAGCGTGTCCTTTGCCTGGAAGACTAGAACTACAGAGCACAGTTTACAAAGTATTGACTTAGAACAGAGAACTATGAGAGACGAAGGAACTTACAGATGATTTAATGAATTGTCCAAACACTTCATGTTAGAAATAAGAATTCTAAGAGTTGGCAAGGCATTGTAACTTTTTTTTTTCCCCAGGGAATGAGACCAAATGATGTGTCAGGCACTTCTAAAAATTCTGATGACTTAATTTCACCATATGCTTTCTTTTCCCCAGAAAGGAACTTGACATAATGGGACCATCTTGGGCCTCAATTCAGGAAATTTAATAAAATAACAAGTATAAAGTTTGTTATTTTTGGAGCACTTTCTGTATATCCTACACTGTGAAAGCATTTTCTATTCATTATCTTAAATTAAAAAAAAATTGTGATAAAATACATATAACAAATTTTTCATCTGAACCACTTTTAAGTATACAGTTTAACAGCATTAGGTAATTCACATTGTTGTGCAACGATCACCACCATCCATCTCCAGAGCTCTTTTTATCTTGCAAAACTGAAACTCGGTACCCATTAAGGAACAACTCCCATTCCCCTCCTGCCAGCCCCTGGCAACCACCATTCCACTTTCTGTCTCTATGAACTTGACTACTCTTGGTACTTTATATAACTGGAATTATACAGTATTTGTCCTTTAGCGACTGGCTTATTCCACTTAACATAATATCCTCCAAGTTCATCCATGTTGCAGCATGTATCAGAATTCCCTTCTTTTTAAGGCTGGATAATATTCCATTGTATGTATATACCACCTTTTGCTTATCCGTTCATCTGTCGATGAACGCTTGGGTTGCTTCCTGCTCTTGGCTATTGTGAATAATGTTGCTGTAAACATGTGTTTAAAAACATCTAAGTCCCTGTTTCTGAGTTTTTAGGCATATACTCATAAATGGAATTTCTGGATCAAATGGTAATTCTATTTTTAATTTTTTAGAGAACAATCTTACCGTTTTTCATAGCAGCAGCACCGTTTTACATTTTCACCAATAGTGCACAGCAGTTCCAGCTTCTCTACATCCTTGCCAATGCTTGGTATTTTGTTTCATTTTTAAAATAATAGCCATCCTAATGGGTGTGATGTGGTATCTTATTGTGGTTTTGATTTGCACTTCTCTAGTGATTAGTGATGTTGAGCACCTTTTCATGTGCTTTCTGACATTTTTATGTTTTCTTTGGAGAAATACCAGTTCAAGTCCTTTGTCCGTTTTTCAGTTGGGTTGCTTTTGTGGTTGTTGTTGTTGAGTTGTAAGGGTTCTTTATGTATTCTTGATACTAACCCTTTAGGAAATAGATCACTTGCAAATATTTTCTCCCATTCTCTGGGTTGCCTTTCCACTCTGTTGATTGTGTCCTTTGATGCACAGAAGCTTTTAATTTGATGTAGTCCAGTTAATCTTTTTTGTTTTTTTTTTGCTTTCGTTGCTTTGTTCTTTTTGTGACATATCCAGGAAATAAACGCCAAATCCAATATCATGAAACTTTTCCCCTCTGTTTTCTTATAATAGTTTTATAGGGTTCACTCTTATATTTAGGTCTTTGCTCCATTTTGAGTTAATTTTTGTATACGGTGTAAGGTAAGGGTTGCACTTCATTTTTTTGCATGTAGATATCCGGTTTTCCCAACATCATTTGTTGAAGCCACGTGACTTTCTTAAAGCCACACAGCTAGATGATAGCAAAGATGGGACCAAACCCCAGTTCCCTGTTTCCAAGTTTTTAGGACTTCCCCTCTATTCTCTGTCAGTGCCCCATTGCCCACTGTTTTAGGTAACTGAGGTATTACTATCATCACACAGAGGTGTGATGGAGCTTACACTCTGAATACACTTGCAGTTTAAAGGACTAATTTGTTGCCCATAATATTTTTAAATAAAGAGATCAACCCTTGCTCCCTGCTCAAACAGTCATCCAGTTTCCCCCCTACTTCACCATTCTACTGAGTTCGGAAAGGAGGCAAAGAAAATCACAAAAATAGTCACTTGTCATTTGTACTTTACTTCACATAATTATCCTTACTAAATCACAGGGCCCCTTAAGCACCAAGCATCTTTCCACAGGGAAAGAAAATAGGCTTGCTCAATGAGCTGTAAATATTTGAAAATATGAATTATGAAATGATTAATATGAGAGGTCCAAACTTAGCTAACTTAATTTCTATACTACATTCTATCTACTGAGACTCTCTTTGATCATGATTCTAGTTTGATTCATAGCTAAACTGTCTTCTATCTAATTTTCTTTGCAGGAGTTGGAACTTAATATATCTCAGAGGGAAAGATTTATGAGTAAAAATCATAAGAGTAAAAATATTTAAAAATCACTTTCAAAATGTGTTAAAAAGGACAAATTTCATTCTGTGTAAGTCTGTGTAACTCTATGTATATTAGGTCCCACAGAGTCCAGACTTTGCCTGATGTTGTATTTAAAGAAACATAACCCAGAAATGAAAAGTAATTAGAATATTCCAATGTTATCAATCATATGCCTATTGATTAACATCAAAGTAGATTCAATTCATCACCCACATTTCTTTCAATCTATGGCTCTTTCACACTTTGCAACTGTCCTTCCAGCTGAATCAAATGTCCTCCCTAACACCTACCCAGTGACCTTTTATATTTTACTCCCTTCTCCATTTCCTTCTAGAATCCATTTTCTCCCTCAGGTATTTCCTTCTTCAAAGACTGTACTGCTTTGCACAATAAAGGCGATAGGAATGAACACCTCTCATCACCTCCACCCTCACCAATGATGGGCCACCATCATTCCAGCCCAAAGTGCTACATCAACATTTAAATGGTCTCCTTGCTTCCACCCCAGTCCCTTACAGAAACCAGATGATCCTTTAAAAATATATGTTGGTCTGGTCTTACCTTTCCTCCTCCCCTGAGTTTACTGTCTGTTTCCCCTACTAGACAGTACTCCTTGATGGTGGGGAATTTTGTCTGTTTCCCTGCTGTATCCCCAGGGAAGACAACAATGATGACAGGTACATGAGAGGCACCCTAAATTTGTTGAATGAAAAACTGAGCTCATTAACAAACTTCGTACTTCTTTTGTAAATACTGGTTTTTTTTCGGTAGAGAATCCCCTCTGTAAAAGTTGGCATGATTTAGGCTTCATGTTACAGAAAAGACAGCTTGCTTTATTTCACATAAATGAGTAGCTTATGTACATTTTGAACATGGCCAATGTGGTACCAATAAGGCTTCACAACCAATGACGTGAACAAATCCTATACTCAAGGAAAACAAATTCTATATGTCTGGCTGCTTTCCTACCACTACCTGGCATGTCACAATTCATAAATATATATATATATATATTTTTTTCTAGTAGTTTCCTTTTAATAAAGGGGGGATTAAGAAGAAAGAAGTTGCTTAAAAAATAAGGAAGTTAATGTGTTCCCATTACTGGAAATACAGAGGTAGCCAGATTCTAGCAGCTGGTTGATGGCCTTGAGCTTGCAGGTGCTTTTCATGTCTCTCTCTGACAACTGGTACTATGTGTGGACACCTCCTGTGCCCCACCTCATATCCTCTGAGTCCACCTTTATTCTAGCCATGGGTGCAGGAGTCAGTTCTGCCCAAGTGTATCAGCACCTTGCCTCAACTGCACAGTGTATTTTTTACTTTCTACTTTTCTGATACCAGATATGGGACTCTTCTGGGAACCAGCTTGTCCAACTAGAGGACCAGTGAATGATCCAGTCACAGAATCATCACTTCTTTTGTGAAGCCTCTGTGAGGCAGCTAAACCAACTGGAGGACCAGCTGGACACTTTTGCATATGCAAATGAGCAAGTGTGAAATTAACCTTCAATGCTCCAACCTTTGACCAACAGGAGATGGAAACTGGCAGATAAGCGTTTCAGTCCTCCAATGCTTGGGTGACATTTCTCAGTCAAATTCTATACAATTCCTCAGAGCTTCCCAGCAGGACCAATGTCCAGTTGCCAACAACAGTGACTAGTTTGATACTGTGCCCTTGAATTTACTTTTCTATTTCATTCTTCAGAGTCTCCCTACTCTTGTTCCCTGGGCTCATTTACCAAAATAAACTACCTACGTATAAACCCTTGCTTCAGGCTCTGCTTTCAGGGGAAAACCTAGGCTATGACAGCTGGCACCATAAAGGGCCCTGGAAACGAGTCACTCAGGATGGATTCTATGACTGCATCATTCACTGGTCAGATGGCAATGAGGACCCCATTGTTGGTAGAAAGTAGGATGGTGCTAGGCCTTGGCATGCAGTACCATTATGACTACTAAAACCTTCTATGATGGAGAATTGGGATGAAGAGCAGGTGGAAAGTGAAACACTGGCTTAAGTGAGGGAAACCTAGGTTAAGACAGTAAACTTTGTGTTCATGCTGGTCCTCTTCATGGTTGTAAAATGGCTGCTGATAGCAAACAGGGCTATCTGATGATTCCTCATTCATGTCCAGAAGAGAAAAAGTAATTTTTTCTTTAGTGTGATCTTATGGACCTCCTTGAGCCAATTTCTGTTGCAAAGAAATGCTGTTAGGCTTGAGTTTCTGGATGGATCATGGGCCAGGGCACTGGAATTATTTACTGGAATTACTGACTGGGTTTACTTAGGTCATTCATGGGCCACTTATGGGGTTCACATCTTTTCCAAATGTTTCCAAGGAAGGTGAGAAGTTCATCAAAGGGACCAGGAGAAGAAGGGTGTAGTGAATATTGTAGGTGATCCTCATCTTCCTTGGGAAACTTGTTTAACCTCTCTGTGTGTCACTATTCTCATAAATAAAAAGGTACTTACTTTGAAGAGTTGTGAAGATTAAATAAGTTAGAACACCTAAGTGGCCTAGAATAGTGCCTGGCACGTAATAGGCACTCAATAATATCAGCT
The DNA here is from genome assembly GCF_009873245.2 of Balaenoptera musculus. NCBI lineage: Eukaryota > Metazoa > Chordata > Mammalia > Artiodactyla > Balaenopteridae > Balaenoptera > Balaenoptera musculus. The sequence continues at coordinate 42,229,880 of NC_045786.1, forward strand.
ATTGTTAATATTGTTGAACATATAAATGTGTGTATATACATTCTTCAAACACTTTATATTTATCTATTTGTTATTGGATTTCACTTCCAGTCATCTCTGTGTTTCCAGTGCTTGATTGAAGTGAATAAAGATCTGCTGAATGAATGAATGAACAAATAGAACATATGTCATATACATATCTGGAAGGGAGAGGTTGCTATGGAGAGCTGGGGGAGGAAGTAAGGTGGTCTGGGCAGGTTTATTGGAAGAAGTGGAATCTCAGCAGGCACTTGAAGGATAAATTAGCTTTTTATAGGGTTGAGGATTAGAAACAATATTAGTATGAGGAATTGTGTGTGTAAAGATACAGAAGAGAAAATAAATACAAAATATTTGAGGGAACAGGCCAATTTGGGTAGAATGGAAGGTGTGGCAATGGGCATGAGGAGGGATAAGACAGGACAGCTAGTTTGGAACCAAGACTATTCCAATAGGAGAAGAGTGATTTTATGGAAAGAACCCAAGCTTTGGAATTTTACCATGATTTGACTCTTAACCCTATTGCTGACTGGTTGTGTGGCCTTAGACATATTACCTGACCACTCTAAGCTTGTTTGTTCGTTTTTTTTAATCTGGAAAATGAAAATAAAGTGCATAAATTGCAGTGTTTTGGGGAAAATTAGCAAAAATATACATAGAATGCCTTTCAAATGGTAAGCACATGATAAAAGCAGCTGTTAAATTGATTGTTATACTGGCAGGTAGTGTTAAATTTTTTTTTTTTAATACAGGAAGGATGGCATTTTAACATCGTTTGATGGTAGTATAATTGAACCATCAAAATTTACAGAGTGATAAAATCCAGGAAATGAACCAGCAAGTCTGGCGGACACGGCCAATGCATGGAAATCACTGCCTTCTTTGGTTAATTGGGAAGCACCAGAAGGTAATGGAAATATTTAAAATCCTGTGATGGGATTTTGTGGATTCCTTTTTTAGATTTAGTTTTAAAATTCTGCTTTCAGGCAGACAATTGTTTTCTTTATTGAATTGTTTGGTTTTTCTGCAGTATCAGGTGACACTTTCCTTTCTAAAAACCAACTATCAAGTCTTTCTCAGTAAGTTCATATATTGACTTTTGCCATGGTCAAGTCCGAAGTTCCTCCCTGTCAGTAGAGCGAGTTGAAGAGATTCTGATTCTTTTGCATCTTAATTATTTCTACTGATAAAGCTGTAGCTAGAAGAGACTTTATCATTATCACATTATTCTTAGGCAAAGACCCACTAAGAGTAAACATCAGTATTGTAAATAAATACATTTTTATCATTTTTTTTAGATTCTGCATTTATATCTTATGATATTTGTCTTTGTCTGACTTACTTCACTTAGTATGATCATCTCCAGGTCCATCCATGTTGCTGCAAATGGTATTATTTCATTCTTTTTAATGGCTGGGTAACAGTCCATTGTATATATGTAACAGAAACAGACTCACAGACTTAGAGAATGAACTTATGGTTACCGGGGGGAAGGAGGGGGGAGGGATAGATTGGGAGGTTGGGATTGACATATACACACTGCTATATTTAAAATAGATAACCAACAAGGACCTACTGTATAGCACAGGGAACTCTGCTCAATATTCTGTAATAACTTAAATGCGAAAAGAACTTGAAAAAGAATAGATACATATATATGTATAATGGAATCTCTTTGCTGTACACCTGAAACTAACACAACATTGTAAATCAACTATACTCCAATATAAAATAAAAATAAAATAAAAAAACATTAAGTGACAAAGAAAAGGGTGAACACCAGTGCTTTTCAGAATGTGCTGGTTTCCATATTATAGCTTCAGTTGTGACTCACCCTTTGCAGCCACAAACCACCAGCTGCCTGATGCTCTCTCAGCTCTCATTTTGGTATTCTTCGACCCTTTTAAAACACAAATTGATTATGGATTTTCCCATTTCTACTCTAATTACCTTAACCTTTGCTGTTCTAGGCAAGCAGTTTAGGAGTCCACTGCACTTACATTCCAAAAATGAAAATATAAAGTGAAAGTGTTCCCCTCAATGCATTTGTATTCCTGAAGTGAATTGTCATAATTAACAATAGAATTCTGTGGGAGGAGGACACAGAAAACTTGACAGTTACCCCTCATGTTTCCTGAAGAAAATATGACCAAAACCACTTTTGATTAAGTGAGGTTTGTCTCTTGGGGCTTGAGGGGTAGGAAAGGGTCATTTAGTTTCTACAGAAAAATTTTGTTGAGAGATGTGCCTTGAATTTAAATAACTTGCATATCTGACTCAAAATGAATCTCAAAAGGAAGTTTCAAAAATGATCTTCCCTTCAGATTTTCAGTTAGAAGTCAGAATTAGCATTTTTTTACCTAATTACCTAATGCTAATAAAGAATTAGCATTCTTTATTGAAAAAGAATATTCCCATCCATTGGAGGCAATATATCATCATGGTTATTGTCACCCCTGGTTTTAGGATGAGATAGCTTAGGTTCATCTCCTGTCTTCATTACTTACTATTAAGTGATCTTTGGCAAGTTACACCACTTGTCTGAAAAATGTACTTACCTCATAAAAGTGTTGTGAGGATTAAACAGTTAGCAAATCAATTTCTGCTTTCCAGTAGTATTTAATAGGTGGTGGCATGCCATTAATCTTGCACATCAACTAGAAAAAAAGAATAAATTATAGAAATCATATTTTAAACGATATCTGAGAATAGTGAAAGCAAAAAGGACTAAATGAAGTAACATTCCAAAGAAGGAAGAGCTCTTCCTAGGTGGGTGAGCTGATTTTATCTTTTCTTCCTTATGGATTTGCTGAGTCCAGGCATGGGCTGAGGATCAGGCAGAGGGGCTATACTAGGGGAAGAGAAAACGGCAGAGCCTTAGACCACCATATGGATTGTATGCCAGTTTAAAATCTAGAAAACACCCAAATGTACAGACAGTTTGCCTGATGGGATCTTTGCTGAATGCTGAGTTGCGGGGTATAAGAAGCTAGGTGCTAGATTGGAAAGGCAGAGTGAAATATTTTGCAGTCTCATAGTGCTGATGAGAAAAATTCTCCCTGGAGGCTATGTCCTACAATAAACACATGGCAGCTTTCATCTTTGAGACATGTGAACACAGAGGTGAAATTAGTCTAAGTAGAGCTAACATCCAGTTCCTTGGAAGCTTATTCCTGAGTGGATTGAGGTGATCAACCCCTCATCTTATCTGTATAACAGAGGGCAAGGTGAACCATCTCTGGAGGAAAACAAGAGTAACTTCAGTTTTCAATGGTTCCTTTACACAGTATCTGGCATACAAGAAAAAAACAGGATACATGCAAAAAGACAAGAAAATGTTTGCTAATAATCAACAGAAAAGACAATAAAATAAATTATCCATATGTTGTAGTTAATAGATTTTCTTATATATATGTTAAAGAAAATAGAGAAAATGATGGGCAGAATGGATAAAAAGAAAAATTCAACAAAGCTTATGCCAAATAATCAAGTAGCCATTTGAAAAATGTAATATCTATACTTAAAAACTCATTGGATGGGTTTAACAGCAAATTGATCACAGCAGAAAACAAGATTAGTGAACCCAAAGAAAGGTCAATAGAAAATTCTCAAGCTAAAGTACAAAGAAGGTAAAAAGGGAATAGAAAAAATGGAATATAAAAGACATGTGGGATAATATCAAAACCATTTAATTATGTGTAACGTGTGCTTTCTCAATCTAAGAGCACAGGAGAGAGAAAATAGGGCAGAAATAACATTTGAAAAGATAGTCTGAGAATTTTCTAAAACTGATAAAAGATATTAACCCACAAATTCAAGATGCTCAGAATCAGAAAAAAAATAAAACTATATATAAGAACATCATAATTAAACTTCTGAAAGAAAATATAGAAAGAAAATATTAAAAGCAGTGAAAGGCAAAAAGACTGCTTTCAGAGAGGTGATAACAAGACTATCAGCAGTTTTCAAATGAACATATGGTAGCAAGAAGACAATAGATTGACTTCTTCAAAGTAATGAAAGAAAAAAAGACTTCCATCTATGAATGCTATACATAGTGAAAAATAATCTTCCAAAATAAAGGTCAAATTAAGACATTTTAAGTTGTAGAAAAGCTGAAAGAATTAGTCTCTGGTAGATGTTCACTACAAGAAATACTAAAAAGAATTGTTCAGACTGAAGTAAAGGAACCTCCAAATAGATACACAGAACTCCAAGAAGGAATGAAGAACTGGTTAAATATATAGAAAAATATTGACTTTTTAAAAGAACAATAATAACAATGTCTTGTCGGGTTTAGTGTATATATATATTTAAATAATAGTGCATATATAATTAATATGTATTAAATATAAGTATACATTTTATATATATATATTTAAGAACTCAGTTCAGTCCACATCTGTCTTCTCATGATAAGGATGGTAAGGAACTAGCTAAGGCTAGTCAACCCTATTTTATAGCAAGTTTTCAAATGTGGTGTCATGCTGACATCTAAGGGTCAGGTGATAAAATGAAATTCACTCATGTAATCTGAGAGGAGTTTATTTGAAATACATATGGAGAGAGAGACCATTGGCTCTCTTTCTGTTTCTGCATGGGAGATGAATAGCTCAGAAAACTTGCTTGGACAAAGCTACTGACCTAACTATTCAAAAAGAAGATTTAGGTATGTTTACTAATCCTTACACTTAAAGTTTGGTCACTGTATGTGTGTGTGTGTGCATGTGTGTATATAAAATGGAGTTAAACTTTTGTAAACTTTTGTAAGATTTTTGCATTGTTTGGGAAGTGATAAATGATAAGGTAGAATGCAATTAGAGTTGCACTATATAAATAGAGTATCAAAGCAAAATAAAAATACTAAAAGGGAAAGCTAAAGTGAATATATATATATATAATTTAATTAAAACATTGATTAATGAAAAAGAAGGTAGAGAACAAGATAAAGAAGCAATGAAAAGATTGGACAAGCTGAAAACAGAAACTCCTAAATGTTTGGAAATTACACTTCAATAATCCCATGGGTCAAAGAAATCACAGTCTACATTGTATAATAGTTTGAACTGAACAGAAATGTATATGGAACATATAAAACTTGTTAGACATAACCAAATCAGTGTTTAGAAGGAAATTTATAGGCTATTAAAAACCAATAATCTGTTTCCATTTCAAGAAGAAAAAGACAGCAAATTAAATCAAATGAAAGAAGGAGCAGGGAAATGAAAAAAGCAGAATTTAGTCTTTAGAAACATAACAGAGCAAAATTCACAAAATTTGTTTTTTTATTGGTAACTATAATAAAATTGATAAATCCCAGGCAAGGAGTAATAGAAAGAAAAAAATGCAAATTATCAAAATCAGGAATGAAAATAGGGCATCACTGCAGCTAAAAAATTTGAAAGCTTAAATGAAAAGTAAAAATAAAATCCTTGAAAAAGTAATGGTTTAGCAAAGCTGATATAAGAAGAAATAGAAAATCTGGATAGTCATATAGCTAATAAAATAATTGAACTTAAAAAAATATATTTATTTATTTGGCTGTGTGGGGTCTTAGTTGCAGCATGCGGGATCTTTCGTTGTGGCGTGCAAGCTCTTCGTTGTGGCATGCAGGCTCCTCTCTAGTTGTGGTGTGTGGGCTCCAGAGCACGTGGGCTCTGTAGTTGCGGCATGGGGGCTCACTAGTCATGGCGCGTGGGCTCAGTAGTTGTGGCGCGTGGGCTCAGTAGTTATGGCGCACGGGCTTAGCTGCCCCGTGGTGTGTGGGACCTTAGGTCCCCAACCAGGGATCAAACCCGTATCCCCTGCATTGGAAGGCAGATTCTTAGCCACTGGACCACCAGGGAAGTCCCTAAGTGAGCTTTGTAATGACAAACCTCACAATAAAAAATTTAGGCTCTAATGGTTTCAATGATGAATTTTTTCAAACTTTTAAAAAAGAAAGAATACCAATCTATACAAACTCTTCCAGATAATAGAAATGAGAAAAACTTTCCAGTTCATTTTATGAGGTCAGCATAACCTTGATATAAAAACTTGACAGGGACATTACAAGAAAGCAAAATTATAAGTTAATGTCGCTCATGAACATAGAATATTTTAAATATAAAATATTAAACAAAATATCAAATCAAATACAGTGATACATAAAAAAGATATGACATCATTTCCCTGTAGGGTTTATTTGAGGAATATAAGGTTGATTTAACATTCAAAAGTCAGTGAACGTAATTACCCAAGTTGGATAAAAGAGTAAAACTATATGGTCATCTCAATAGATGCAAAAAACTTTTGAAAAAATTTAACATATTTATTATACAATTTTCAGCAATCTAAAAGAAGAAGGGAATCTATTATTCCCTGATATTCCTTCTCAGAATTCTTTAATCTGATAAGTGTTATAAAAATAAACACCAATGGCTAACATCATACTTAGTGGTAAAAATGCTTTCCCTCTGAAATTAGGAATAAAACAAGGCTCTTCATTATCATCACTTTTGTAATTAACATCATACTTAATAGTATGAAGACTTTTTCCCTGAATCTAAGAATAAGACTAGGTATTGACACTTTAATTTAGCATTGTATGAGAAGTCCTAGCCAGAGCCATAAGGCAAGAAAAAGTTTAAATAAAAGATATAAGCATTGGAAAATGAAAAGTAAAATTTGTCTTTATTCATATATATTATATATATATAAAATAGGTAGATATATTATATACCTTCAAAATCTGAAATAATATCAAACTGTTGATTCCATTCATATGTAGTTCAAGAAGAGGCACTAATAACTGATGCTGGAAGAGGCGAGAATAGTGGTTACATATGGAAGATGAGTAGTTATTGCCTGGTAAGGGTCATAAAGAAACCTCCGGATGCCAAACTGTTCTATATCTTAATCTGGATAGTGGCTGCACTAATATACATTGAGAGACACTATATGCCTTTGCACATGCAGCAAACAAGAGACCATGCATTTCCACAGCTTATGTTCTAGTGAGGGAGACAGACACTAGGAAGTCAACTTTAGTAACAGGTGTTGGGTGCTGTGGTAGAGGAAGCAGTGGTGGCCCCATGCACACAGAGCAGGGAGAACTCCCTTATTCCAGGGATGAGGGTGGACTTCCTCAAGGAAGAGATGGCTCAACTGAGGACCATTAGGCATTAGGCAGGGATAAGAAGATTAGAGGAAGAGGATATGCTGGGTAGACAGAAAAGAACATGCAAAGGCCTGGAGGAGAGAGAGTGAGGCACGTGCAAGAAATTAAGAGTTTGTTATGGCTGGAGTACGGGGGGAAAAGATGGAGATGGTGGCGGGGAGGCTGTAGGGTTCTGCAGGGGCCTGATCTTTGGTGACTAAGGGAGATGTGTTAGAGTCTCAGCTTTTCTAAGGACATGGCCAGTGCATGGTTTTAGGTAAGAAAGAATCAAGGTCATGTTTACATTTTAAGGACTGAGTCTAGGAGGCTGAGCAGTTGAAGCCTTGGAGGAGGTCCAGGTGAGAGATGATGGGGGCCTGAAATAGGGACGAGACAGAGGCCCTCCAGGCAGTGCGCTGATGGCAGAGGTGTTGAGGAGATGGTACCAAAGACCTTGTGATGGCGGGTTGTGCTGGATGTGGAAAAGGGAAGAGGTTTTTAGCCCTTGCCTCCACTATTAGGAAAGCGATGTAGTTCCAGGCCCTAGAAGAGGCCAGGCACCTCAGGCAGTGTGTTGTTTGATTTCACTCTGAATTTCCAGTGCCATTTCCCTGCTTCTCACTGTCTCCTAGAAGGAGCCTTGCTCCTGAAAAGAGCCTTTCATTGCAGGGTGAGCCTTGGCAGTTGAATTTGCTGAACTCTTTTGTGGGTAGAGTGAGAGTGGGGTCTGTTAGGAGGGAGACATATGTAGGTGAAGGGCTTGGTTTAATGCATCAAGCCCCCCAAGACTTCCTCCTTTCTCCCACTGGTCAGGTAGGTTCTTCTCAGTTCCCCGATGAGGTCACAGGACAGAGCGATTTAATGACATCCATTAGCTAAGGTACTTTGGGGATGGGTCTATCAGAGGATTCCCCTTCCCAGGAATTTGAGTCGTGTCCTCTGACGTGTCCTAGTTTGGGGCTGGTGAAAGGGGGTGTGAAGTACACAGCGCCCCCTTGCCCCAGGCGAGGTGGAGAGCGCGAAGGAGATGACAATAATCAGTGGGGGATGAAACTCGAAACTCGAGGAATAAGAAGTTTAACATCTATTGCTCTGCAAATCCAGGGAGCCTGGGGTCCTGCTGGGTCCCCTTCCCACCCAGCTATCCCGAACACTCCGTCTCCAATCAGAAGGAGATTTAGAAGCGAAGTGCTGCCCGCCGCGAATGCCTTAATGCTCAGGCCGGGTAGAAAGCGGGTTAGGATCTGATCCCACTGAATAGAGGACGCAGGAGCCTCCCGCCCTTGGTGCTCAGTGTGGCGGCGGCGGCGCGCTGCGCGCTGCGCCAGGGCGGGCGGCGGCGGCTGCGGCGGCGGCGCGGGCGCCGTGATGCAGGTGTGACACCCGTGGACTCCTGCCTCCGCGGGGATCGCCCCAGTGCAGCGTTCGCCGGAGCTGCCGGCGGGGCCACCAGGGCGGACGCTGCTCCGCCCGCACCCGGAGGCGGCCGCCCGCGGATTTCCCACCCAGGTAGGGGGCTGTGCTGCTCGTTCCGGCGCGTGCAGACCCGGCCGCGGCGCGGACCCCACGCGCTCCTGGGGCTCCCAGGCTCTCCTGCCAGGGCTGAAAACGTACACGCTGCTACCTCCGAATGTTGTTTATAGTAAATGGCACAAAAGACAGGGGAGAGACTTGGAAAGCCAGCGCAGAAAAGCAAGGACTTGCCCGCTGCCCGGGGCTGCGCGCCTCTTTGAAGGTGGCATCCCCAAGGGCTGTTTTTAAAGCGTGTTTGAACTGTTAGCGCCATGCATAGTTTTGCAACTTAGGCTACGGACGTTTATATCTCCCTGTCCATAAGCTTTCTAGTCACCGCTTTTAGTTTCAATTCTTAGATGGATTTTTGTTGTTGTTGGTTTGTTCTTAAAGGACATCAAAACCAGGCTTACACCTGGTGGCTCTGGGTTGGGGTTTGCGTGTATTTCTGTATGTGCAGGGCGCCCTCCGCGGGTGTGGGAGCCGTTTCTTAGGGACACAGAGAGGATTTGTTTATAGAGGGATTTTAGCGCAAGGAAAAGAACATGATTTGTTCTGCAGGGACGGGTGAGCAAATGCGTTTAGCCAGGGAGGAGCGAGGCCCTGCCGTTTCCTCCGCAGACGGGTGTTAGATATCTCTGCTGTCCAGGGTTCAGCCGGGCTGCTGAAACAGAATCCTTTAACCAGAAACCACAGATGCAAACTAGCTCCTTTTAAAGGTAACTTAACGTCGATGTCTGGGGCTCTGAAAAGAGCAGCCCGGTAGGGTGGGGTAGGGTGGGGTACTGGGGTGGGGAGGGGGTGCCTGCTCATTTTTTAAAAAGCTTGTTCAGAGGCAAATGTGGGCGGCTTTAAGCTTCGGAGAGTGGCAGGTGAAGGATGAGAGGTATGTACCTATGGGGGAGAATTGGGCCTTGTAGCCAGCTCAGCGGTCCTTCTGGTCTACCCTGGTCTCTTCTGCTTCTGCCTCTTGCCCTTTCTAGAAGAGGTGACTTACCCTGCTTGTTCCAGTGGGTGCAGCAGACGTAGTACAGGCTCATTCTGCATCTTTCTTTAGTCAGCAAATACTAGTCGAGCACATAGTATGTGTCAGAGGCTGGATTAATCCTTCGGGGTGCAGAGGTGATGAAAACAAAGTCCACTTCCCCAGAAGCTCACACCTGGTGAAGAAGAAACACCTGTAACAATGAGCTGTGATCAGTTCAGTAATGCAGGTGTGAAAAGAGTGGTGGGAGCAGAGAGGAGGGAGGAATTAATTGTGGCAGTGATTATTTTTAAAAGGAAGCTCTCCTAGTTGAGGCATTACATGGATTTCAGCAGGGATGGGGTCCCTGTCTTGGTCCCTTGGTCTGTGAGTGACCCCCATCGCTCTCCCACCTCATCAGCATCAAGGCTACTGGATGGTCAGAGCTCTACAAGTCACAACAGGGCTGGCATTTGCAGTACGTGACCAGATCGATTCCAGAAGACACAGACATAGGATGACACCAAGGGAAGAGTGTGCCCAATACAGAAGATCAGCCTTTTTGTTTTTTTAATGGACCATTTTCCTAAATTCTAGGACCAGGAAGATTTGGGAGCAGTACACAAAAGCAGGGATTCTGGACAATTCTGAGGGATTCTCAGAGCAGATGAACTACCTTCATCTCCCTTGGGTCCCTGAGCTGTCTGTGCTTGTCCCAGCTCAGTTCAAAAGGAAAGCTCTGACCTTGCTTGTCTCTAAATAGGTGGAATAAAGGAAAGCTAAAGCTGTTTCAACCAATGTGCTCTGGGAAATAAAAATCCAATCTGATGGATGTTTTTTCCTGAACAAAAGCTATAGTGGGTGATGAAAAATGGTAGGATGACGAGCTCTTGTGTTATGCATGTTACCAGAGATGCGTATCACATACGTTTTGTAACCTAAACCATCACTAAGGTATTTAAAAAGCAGGTTGGCACACTGCAAGGAGCGTGGGCTCTCATGCTCAAACAGACCTAGGTGAGTGTCTTGGGCAGGTTATTTAGCCTTGCTTTGAGCTTTGGGTTCCTGATCTGTAAAATGGAGATAACAGTGGAGTTCTTATAATATAATTACATCATAGATGCTTAAAAATATGTGTTTATTGGGAAATGATCATCATATAAATTGCTCGGCACAAAGTAGGTGCTTAAGAAATGGCAGTTCATTCACTGAGTACCTACGACGTGTCAGGTACTGCTCTATGTGGGGAGAATACAGAATTGAACTAAATAAAGCCCCTCAAAGAGCTTACCGTGTGTGTGTGTGTGTGTGTGTGTGTGTGTGTGTGAGTATGTGTGTAAGATAATGGACAAATAAATAAGTAACTAGATAGTGATGCATTATAGTGGAGAGAAGTAAAGCAGAGTAAGAGGAAGGGGGAATCTTGCCAGAGGGCGGGGTGAGGATAGTTATTTTTTAATGCAGTTTGATCAGGGAAAGCTTTGCTGCTAAGTGACATTTGACCAGACCCCTGGGGAAGTGAGGAGTGAGCCAGGCAGATGTCTGAGGAAGAACATTCTGGGCAGAGTAACAGCACCTGCAAAAACCCTGAAGCAGGAGAGAGGTATGTTTATAAGAAAACCAGAAAGGAGTCCAGGGAGGCTGCAGTTGAGTGAGTGAGGGGAACAGAAGTAGGATTTGAGGTCAGTGGGGTAACACGGCAAGGTCACTTGGGTATTGCCTCTTATGATTTCTATTTGTCACTAAGATTAATATCCTGAGCTCTTGCGGAAGGAATTGGTGAAATCCTACACTCTATGTTTAGAAGAAGGCTGGTTGGGAGACATAGGTTCCTGTGGTCACTCAGCCTAAGCAAATGCAGCCAACAGAGGCATAAATCTTTGCAAGGTGTTGAGAAGCTCTGTGCAAAACAGTGTTCAGCTATCCTTCCAGTCCTTTCCAAATCAAGGACTATTTTAGTGCTTCTTTTGAACCTTAGTATTATGTTCGTTTCCTTTCCCCCACAATGAAAGAAAGGGTCACCTTTAGTGAATAGTCTGCAGGTATTGTCCTTGCTAGTTTTTATTCTTTATTCTTTGAGAATGACAGTAGTTTCTATGGCTGTGGAAAGGTGTTAGAATCAACTGGAAATATACCGACCATTGGTGTACCACGGGATGCATTTACATAATATCATATGATGCATTTATTTGAGGCTGCCATCTTGTAGGCTGAATATGAAGACCACAGTTTGCTGCTCTGCCCCTCTGAGACTTTGTTCCTCTAAAGAGCATGGTTTTGGCAAACTAATGTTACCAAAGGAGATAGCATGGGGGGAAGGAGGAGATATAAATTAGGAGCTTGGGATACATGTACACACACTACTATATATAAAATAGGTAAAAAACAAGGACCTACTGTATAGCGCAGGGAACTGTGCTCAGTATCTTGTAATAACCTATAATGGAAAAGAATCTGAAAAATAATATGTGTGTGTGTGTGTATATATATAACAAAATCACTTTGCGGTACACTTGAAACTAACACAACATTGTAAATCAACTAGACCCAATACAAAAAAAAAAAAGAGCGTGGTTTTAGGATTTGAGAGCTCCACCCCACTGCTGTCCTTGGTGCTGCAGGGCTCCTGCAGTGTATTCCGTGGACAGAAATGGGGCTGGATGCCTGAGAACCTGGTCAAAGCTCCTGTGAAACAGGCTGTGATGAGGCTAGCTCCTGGTTGGGTGGCTGGCTGGGTGTCCCCCAAGTCAGCCCAGAAGGTGACATTCACCTCTGTGAATTTTCCCCATCCAAGGTCTTGCTGCCTCAGAAAGCTGATCTGTCCCTCTGGGTTACATCACAGTGACCTTGCTCACCCCCATGCCAGTCTATTGATTTGTAATGGCTGGGACACTGTGTGGCATGGTGGTGTGTTTTCTTCCTGCAGACCCCCCTTAGTGAGAACTAAATCATAAGGAGAAGCTTTTCTGATGAACACGTACTCAGAGCAGAGCAGCTGAGATGCCTCCCCTAGGGGCTGATCACACACGTTAGGGATGACCTTGCCAATGGGACTACAGAACAAACCTCCCCACAACTTGTGGCTTAAGACAGCAACCACTTCTCATTTTCTCACATGTCTATGACTTGTCCAGGCAGTTCTGCAGATCCAGGGTGTGCTTGATTGATCCCAGCTGGGTTTGCTCATGTGATTTTTGTCCGCTGTTGGAGTGGCTAAGAGCTGGCTGCTTTAGGATGGCCTTAGCTGGGATGACTTGGCTCTGCTCCAGGTGGTATCTCATCCTCCAACAGGCTAGCCCGGCATGATCGCATGGTATCGCAGGAATCCAAGGGAGAGTGGAAACTTGCATGACCTCTTGAGGCCTAAGCTTATAACTGGCACACTGTCATTTCAGCCTTGTCTACTGACAAAAGTAAGTCACAAGGCTAGCCCAGAGTGAAGGCGTAGGGAATAGAGTACACTTCTTGATGGGAGGAGCCAAGTAGTCACATGGCAGAGAGCATGGATACAGGGAACGGGGGAGGAATTGGTATATCTGTGCAATCAATCTACCATAGGAACCTTAAAGTTAAAGTCCCCTTGGCTAAGGCTCCTTTTCTCCTGAACTCTGCTTGAACGGGCAATGCCTGCAACTTGTGCTTTTTCTTTTTTTTCTTTTTTTTTTCTGTGTTCTTCTCTGTTTCCATGGCTGACCAACTTCAGACATAGGTATCTTTAGATAGTCATTCATTCACCAAACATTTCTTGAGTGTTCCTTACATGCCAGGCATGTTGTAAGCAGGGGATACAGCAGTCAGGGTAGCAAGGTTCATCCTCATGAAGGATTTATTCTAGTTGGGGAGATAATATGTAAATAAGTAAATGTGTAATATTATGTGATGAGAGAATATCAAGTGAGGAGAGGAGGATGGGGAGTGCCTGGTTGAATGGGGGTGGGGAGTGGGGTGGAGGAGGGGGTGGGTGTGGTCAGGCTGACATGAAGGAAGTGAAAGAGTGAGCCAGATGGATATTTGGGGAAAGACCCTTGTAGGCAGGGAAAACAACAAGTGCAAAGGCCCCAAGGGAACAGTGTACTGGCGTGTTCTGGGAACAGCAAGGGGATTCATGTAGAAGGAACTGAGAGAAGAGGGGGATGGAGAAGATGAGATCAGAGAAATGGCGGAGAGCTGGGTAATACAAGGTTGTCTAGGGTCTTGTGTGGACTTTGGCTTTTGCTCTGAGCGAGATGGGAAGCCACTGGAGAATTTTGAGCACTCATTGACATTATCTGATTTATGTTTTACAATGATTACCTGAGCTTTAGACTTTAGAATAGACTTTAGAGATTAAGGGTGAAAACAGGGAGATCAGTCAGGAGGCTACTGCAATGATCCAGGCAAGAGATGATGGTGGTTTGGACCACGGTGGAGAGTGGTGATGGTGAGAAGTCATCAAATTCTGGATATATCTTGCTGATGATGGGTTAGATTTAGGGTATGAGAGAAAGAAGGGAGTCAAGGATGACTCCACATATTTTGACCTGAACAGCTAGAAAGAGCGGCCCTTTACTGAGATGGAGAAGGGACAGTTACGGGGTTCAATTGGACATCCAATGGGAGATGTTAATTAGATAGTTACATATATGGGTCTAGAGTTGAAGGAAGAGGTCCTAGAAGGAGATATAAACTTGAATATCATTAGCATGTTTTTAGTTTGTCCCTTCAGTGAGCTAAGTCACTGCTGTATCACCAGTGCCCTGAATATTGCCTGGCACATAGTATGCACTCAGTGAGTATTTACTGAATGAGTGAATAGAGTCATTTAATTACTGGAGGTGACTGCAGATCTTTGCTTCAGTGGATCTTGAAGTGTAACTCCCTGAAGTTATTCCTTTTCTTTCCAAGGTCTCATGAGAGCCTTATTGTGGATCACACGGACTAAAAATAGGCTTTAAATGTGAAGGCTCCAATTGCTTATATCTTATAGAAAACAATGTGTGGTGACAAGAAAGAGAAACAAGTGGAAACCAAAAAATAGCTCATACTTTCAAAAAAGGAGACAAGATCCTCTGGGAGAGGTGGCTGAAATTCAGGGGTGTGATGTTCTTGGGTTATTATTGTACTGCTCTTAATTTAAGATTAAGCAGGAGCAGGAAAGAATCTTGAAAAAGGGAGACATTTATTTAAACCGATTTTATGCCAAGTGAAAGAGTGTCACCAGCTTGCTGGAGAAATCCCACATCTACAGCATCTTGCATAATGTGTTCCTGTTTATAAAAGGAGAGAAATTGGCAATAGCCTTACAGGAAAAGGGGAGGCTGGAATGACTTCAATCTCAGACTCCAGGTACTGACCATTTCCTCCCTGTGGTGTGACTGAATACGTGTGAGTGTGAATTTTCTTTGCAGTGATATTGGAGGGGGTGGGGAGTGAAAGAAAGAAAAAGTAAGTATCGCAATGGCAAGTGGTTTCCTGTGTGTGTATGTGAGACAGAGAGAGAGAGAGAGGAAGAAAGAGAGAGAGAAAGGGGCAACAGTGGGAAAAAAAGAATTGAAGCCCAGAAGGAAATATGAGAAAGAGGTATCAAATTGGCCTCCATTTGTATATGTGGATACCAGGATTGACCATGTTGGAGATTGGATGGAGCAGTGGGATTTGGGAACAAAAAAACTTGGTTTGAACTCAAGCCTCATTACGTTCTAGCTGTGTAAACTTTAGCAAGTTATTTAACTTCTCTGAGCCCCTGTTTCCTCAGTTGTAAAATGATGATGGTGATGATGATAGTGATGGGGATGATGATGGTGATGATGGGGATGGGGATGGGGATGATGATGGTGATGATGGTGATGGGGATGGGGATGGTGATGATGGTGATGGGGATGGGGATGATGGTGATGGGGATGGGGATGATGATGGTGATGATGGTGATGGGGATGGGGATGGTGATGATGGTGATGGGGATGGGGATGATGATGGTGATGATGGTGATGGGGATGATGATGGTGATGATGGTGATGGGGATGGGGATGATGATGGTGATGATGATGATGTTGATGATGATGGTGGTGGTGGTGATGATGATGGAGATGATGGTGGTGGTAATAAAACCCAAGTGCTCTGCAGTTTCCTTCATGCTCCTGGACTTGGAAATATGTTGGTCTAAAAATTGATTAAAGGATCACTACACCTGATGAAAGACTTGAAAATTCTAAGTGTAGAGAGAATTGAGAACCTGTCATTTAAAGTTGCTAGTGCTACTGAGAAGATTATTTGCATGGGGCCCATGATGTTCCAAATGAGACAAGTGGACAATAATCAGCCTTATGAGCTAGAGATTTCCAAGGTACCTCAGAGGGAAACGAACCTTCTATTCTCGGCAATAGGCCACCCCGCCCCCCGCCCCCCCAGCTCAGCTCTGCACTGTCCCTTACTTTGTTGGAATTCCATGATCAAAATTTTTGAGTCACTTGGATTATGTAGGTGCAGAAACTCTGCTGTCAGATGCCTCTGGGCTTCACTCCCATAATATCTGCTCCATGATGTTCTCTACTGGAAAATCTGCTGTTCTCCATGCTCCAGGTGCATAGTAGGCACACGATAAATATTTATTAGATACATGAGTGAGTAAATGCTATTGTGGTTGCTCGGTTAGCTGAGGCTCTCTCTATTCTTCTTCTTGGCCTGGGCAAGAAGTGGGAACGTGAGTGACAGTGATGAGTCTTCGGCATCTAGTAAGTACTCAGCAGCTAATGGTTTCTCTTTCCCCCACCTCCCTGCCTTCGCTGCCATTCTGCCCTCCTCTAGATCAAGGAACATAGAGTTAATTTTCCCTTGGGGGTCTCAGATGCATCAGGAGCAAAGGCCAAAGCTCCCTTGCTGTCTTGACCGTTGATTATAGCTCACCCAGCAGTGTCTCCTACCCTGGCAATGAACACCCACTCCATGTATTCCCTCTTGCAGCTGCCCACACAGAAGCCTGTGGTCCTATTGAATTTTCCTGTTTCTATGGAAGCTCCTGTTCCACTCACTTCCTGTTTCCTTCAGTCTTTAGAGCTTGCTTCTGTCTTGGGCAGCAGGGGAGAGAGTAGCATTGACTTTTCTTTTTCCCCAGAAGGCAATTGAAAATTGTCCCCTAACTGGTGACTCTGTAATCCCCCAGAAATAGAGTTCTGAACTGCTTTCAGGAGCTAGAACATGTAGGCCATGTCCTCTCTCCCATTTCCACTTTACAGATGGGAAACCTGAGGCCCAGAGCAAAGAAATCACAGACAAAAGTACCCTTGGACAAGTGGTTGAACAACCTCATTTCTTTCTCTTCCAGTTCTGCATAGATGCAAGAGAAGGTAATTTTGCCAGACTTCTGGGGCCTTCTTGCATTACAGATGCCTGGGTGTAGCAGTTGGCTGTTCAAGCTGGGAGCTGGGGACCGTTAACTGCTTCATACGTCAACCCCAGATGATACACGTGTTGGCAGGCACTCTGGCGTCTCAAACTCACGTAAGCAGGGGGAGGTGTGAGTTTTCAAGTCTGTTTTCATGGCTCCCCAGGACAGAAACCTGCCAACGAAGACATGTCCATCCATCAATACCCCCAAGTGTTCAGGTTTGTTTTAATAAGTATTTCATAGGCAGGTTCCTTTCTGGGCCCAGAACAAGTTCAGGACAATGGAAGGATTTACTTGAACTATAGGATCTTAGTGTTTCAGAGCTGAAGGGACAGCAGGAATCTAAACTCCGTACTAAGCAAAGGAGGGAGTTGAGTCTAGAAAAGGAAATGACTTGTTTAAGGTCCTACAGTCAGGACCTGTAGGTCCTTTCCCTACAGTCTAGGGAAAGGACCAGAGCCCAAGTCAGGCCTGCAGCAATATAAGTTTGTCTGAGGGTAGAGATCAAGAGAGACCATGGTCACAGCAGCATTGTTTACGATTGCCAAGGTATGGAAGCAACCTAAGTGTCCATCGACAGACGAGTGGATAAAGAAGATGTGGCACATATATACAATGGAATATTAGCCACGAAAAGGAATGAAATTTTGCCATTTGTAACAACGTGGATGGACTTGGAGGGTATTATGCTTAATGAAATAAGTCAGACAGAAAAAGACAAATATTGTATGACGTCACTTATATGTGGAATCTAAAAAATAAACCAGTGAATATAACAAAAAAGAAACAGACTCACAGATATAGAGAACAAACTCATGGCTACCAGTGGGGAGAGGGAAAGGGGAAGGGGCAAGATAAGGGTAGGGGATTAAAAGGTACAAATTACTAGGCATAAAATAAATAAGCTACAAGGATATATTGTACTGCACAGGGAATATAGCCAATACTTTATAATAACTGCAAATGGAGTATAAGCTTTAAAAATTGTGAATTACTATGTTGTGCTCCTGAAACTTATATAATATTGGACATCAACTATACCTCAATTAAAAAAATTTAAAAAAGAGAGAGAACAGGAAATGAGGCCTGGGCCCCCTTCATTGTTATGCTTAGAAGCCCTCTGAAACAGCACAGTTAGTTTTCCCAGGCAGGTGAGAGCCTGATTGGGCTCCGCAACAACTTCCTCTGAAAACTTCTCTGAGGTTTCGCCTGCCAGTGACCAAAGCCCAGGCCCAGTGAGAGCGGCTCATGGTTTGCCTTCGGGCCCTGCTCTGCTGCCGTGTGCAGAATCTGACCGTGGCCTCTCTCCTGATCTGGGGTGAAGCAGATGGTGCTGGAATGGAGCCCAGCTGGCACGTGGTCGGCTCTGAGGGAGCGGAAATGGCCTTGTGGGGGGTGCCCTGCTCCGGGAAGAGTCCTGGGCCCTGGGGATAGGACTAAAGAGGTCACGGCCATGTCAGGAGCTCCTGACCTTGGCCCTGGAGGGCTGAAGGGGCTCGGTTCCACTCCTGTCCCTAGGATGAGTGATGAATGCAACCCACCTGTGGTTGCTTAAATGTCCGTGGGTTAAATGCAGCCACTTTGAGTTTTTTTTAAAGCGAAGCATAAAAATTAAGCTTTAAGGAAAGGGAAGCTCTGGGAAAGCAATGTAAAAGTGGTAGCTTCAAAATTAAGGTGGTGGAAGATAAGCCCACCTGAGGCGATGAAGAGGTTGATGAGAAAGTGTAGGAGCAGTATGGAAACAGGGCGGGATGCTGGGCCGAGCTCTCCTCTCACTCCCCGTGATGGGCAGCTTTGTCTTCTTTTGGTGGTGCCAGCCCACCTCTGGCAGAGAAGCTGTGCTGGGCCCCTGTCCTCACATCACGGGGTTGGTGGCCTCCTGTTTCCACAGTGGCCCAGTGTGCGGGATCTGGGGGCACCAGGTAGAGCTCTCACAGGCCAGGTTATTCCCAGCAAGTTTCTCAGGTTCATCTGTGTCACTGCCAGGTTGATATCCTGGGATTTTTAGCCCATTTCCTCTAGACAAGTAAGGTCCCTTCTGGCTGGCTCGACCTTCTAGTCATTCCTGGATTCTTGAGCTTCTTTGAGAAGGTAGAGAGCAAAGAACTCCAGTGTCAGTCTGCCTGGGTTCCTGGCCTGGCCTTGCTTCTTACTCATGTGAGACCTTGGGCAAGTCATTTCACAATCTGTACCTCAGGTTCCCAGTCAGTAAAATCAGAATGATGATAGTCTTACTTACTCTGTAGAGTTATGGGGAAGGAGATATGAGTTAACTTGCATTAAGGGCCTAGAACAGTACCTGTCTCCTAGTGAGAGCTCACTGATGGCGGATAGTATTAAATGCCACATCCTCAATCCAATGACTGGCTGAGGTCCATTTACAGCAGCTGCTGCTCCAGATTGAGCCTGTCACCTCCAGATCCCCTGTAGCCTGCTCAGGTCTCTGGTCTGCCCCCTCTGCTCTCACCTTGGGGACACGAGGGAATGCTTAGGGCTTGCCCATCTGGGAATCAGAGGGAAAAGTCACCCTGGGGTTATAAGGATCACCACCAGCATTTGCTCAGCATTTGTGGAATTCCAACAACAGTATCCTCACAACAACCCTCAAATAGGCAGCTTGTAAATCTGTTTTATTCCCATTTTACAGATAAAGAAATAGAGACAGCAGAGAAGTTTTTTTTTTTTTTAATATTTTTCTTTTTTTTTTTTTTAAACTTTGGGTTTATTTATTTATTTATTTATTTTTATTTATGGCTGTGTTGGGTCTTCGTTTCTGTGCGAGGGCTTTCTCTAGTTGTGGCAAGTGGGGGCCATTCTTCATCGCAGTGTGTGGGCCTCTCATTATCGCGGCCTCTCTTGTTGCGGAGCACAGGCTCCAGACGCGCAGACTCAATAGTTGTGGCTCACGGGCCTAGTTGCTCCGCGGCATGTGGGATCTTCCCAGACCAGGGCTCGAACCCGTGTCCCCTGCATTGGCAGGCAGATTCCCAACCACTGCGCCACCAGGGAAGCCCAGAGAAGTTTAATTTTACAGCAAACTTAGCTTTGTACTGAGGACACATATATGCATTATATGTGGTTCCTCTAGGAGCTTGTAGTCTGATCATGTGGCAATAATGATGATTATGATGCATATATGATTTCATTTAATTCTCCCAATGCCTATGAAATGGGGGTTTATTGTCTCCATTTTATCATCGAGTAAACTGAGGCTCAGAGAAGTTAAATAACTTGCCCAAAGGTTAGCACTTACTAAGGGGCAGAGTGGATTCAAATGCAGGGCTGCTTAATCTCTAGAACATGTTCTTTGCCCTGTGCCCTGTGTTCCCTCCTCACCAAGTCCATGAAGGCTGGTTAGGCACAGCCCCGGGCCTCAACCCATGACCTTGACTCCATCCACTCCCATTCCTGCTGCTATGACCCACAGTCTCCTAGAGGGAGTTTGCAAATATCTGGCTACTACCTAAGGGGCTTAAGCCAGGAACTGGATCCAACTGGATTCCCTGCCTCTGAGCTGTTTTCCTACATTCACGTGTCCACCTGACCTACCTGTATCCTCAGGGCCAGTACTTACCTGAAGCTGGAGATATTTTAACTGTAAAAATGTCCTTGATGGTAATGCCTCCTAACTCAGTACTCCATGGCTTATAACTCAGTTTCTTGTATAACTTTGAGACCAGTTTCCTGTCTTCCCCAAGGATGAGTTGAGAGAAATCTGCTTACGTCCCTCTGCACAGTCTGGCTTCATTTATTCTAGACTCTTTTCCAAGTATTTATTGAGCCACTGCTACATTCTGGGCCTTGTCTCTTAAGCTTTTCTCTTATTGGAAGGGTATCTGTTTTCTGTCTCCAAAACCTTCCATCCCCTGGAAGCAGGAGTCTCTGAGGTTTCCCTCTGTTGCTGCCCCAGGTGTATCATGTGCCCATGCAAACAAACCTCAGGCCCTTGCCACTCAAAGTACGGGCCCTGGACCAGTAACACCAGCATCACTTTGGAACTTGTTAGAAACGTAGAATTTCAGGCTCCACCCCAGACCTGCTGAATCAGAACCTGCATTTTAACAAGATCCCCAGGTAATTTGTCTGCACAATAAAAGTAGGGAACAGACCACAACATCTTCATATCATTTTTTCCTAGCTTGAGAACTCATATGGTCACATATTCTTGGCCCTACACCTCTGGTTCATTAGGGAAGTAGGACCATGACTTGGGTGGGGACCAAGTTTCCTCCATTGCCAGGACCTATAAGGGCTGCAGTGTTTGGGCTCTGCTGTTGGGGAGCTCATTCATTAATAATTAGACTATAAGGTGAGAAGATGATGTCACGGAGATATATACTGAGTGCATGTTTGTGGGAGCACAGATTATAAGCAGTGGTTATTGCTGCATGAGGAGAGAAGACTGAGAGCCAAAAAAACTATTGGATAGCATGAAGGGACATTGCTTAACTGAGCCTTGAAGGATGGGTAGGAGTTTTCCAGGTGGGTGCTGGGGAGGAGAAGGGTATTCCTAATAGAGGAAACAGTTTGAGAGGCACCTAGACCTGAAAGTCCTCGATTGATTTGGGAACAACAGGCAGTCTGATGAGGTGGTGTTGGCCGGGGGGTAAAGGGGGGAGAGGGGAATGGTGGGAAGTGGCATGGACACCCACTGGAACCTCTTTTTTTTTAATTTTTATTTTTATTGGAGTATAGTTGGTTTACCATGTTGTGTTAGTTCCTCTTGGGTGTTTAAAGGTTATCATCACGTGTGCCAAGGAGGAAAAAAACTCAGGAACCACTAACATACTCAGAAGAGCTGATTGTTGTCTTGGTTCCTTGAAAGGGTCCTTTGAGTGGTGAGATAATTACTGTCTTGTGCTTCCTCTACAAGGCTTGGCCGTGTGTGAATTGAGTGGATCAGAAGTCTGATATAGCTTCCATCACAGACATCCATCCAGTTAGATAAACAACACCTGTGGAAATTCTGATTGATGTCTCGGAGATGCTTTAAGGTACACAAAGACCCAAGAGAGTGTGGAAAATATTTAGTAAATATAAAGAAGTCCTAGACCATAGCTGCCCAGAACAAACAGAGCAGAAAGTTCTGTTTTCCGTATTTGGAGTAGAGGAGAGCTGCAAGGGGACCAGGGAAGCAGTGTTGCCACTACTTCTCAGGCAGTTGCCTGGATAACGTGGGTCCATCCATAACTGTTTCAGAAGTTACTAATTAGGGGATTTCCTCCCTTTCCTAGTCTCACCACCATTTGGATATATTATAACCACATTGCAGATAATCCTGAAAATTGAGAAAAGAAAAGGAGAATCCACCTATAATCTCACCATCTATGTAAGCATTTTGAATTATGTTCTTTATTTAGAAATAACCATATTAAGTACTGTCGGCTCTTTGGATCTGCTGGTACTGCGTACATGGATTCGACCATGGATCGAAAACACTTGGAAAAAAAATTCCAGAAAGTTCCAAAAAGCAAAACTTGAGTTTGTTGCACACCGATAACTATTTACACAGCACTTACATCAAGTTTACAACTATTTGCATAGCATTTACTTAGTATTAGGTATTAAAAGTAATCTAGAGACAATATCAAGTATACAGGAGGATGTGTGTAAGTTATATGCAAATACTACACATTTTATATTAGCATCCTTGGATTTTGGTATCCATGGGGGTCCTGGAACCAATCCCCTGCAGATACTGTGTAACAACTGTATGTGGTTTTGCAGCCAGTGGCAGACGCTGGCAAGCTCTTTATCAAACCTGCTTCCTACTCTTCATAGGCACTCAGACTCCATCTCCCAGCCTCTTTTGCAAGTAGATATGGCCCTGTGACAGATCTGCTGATGTGATGAGAATGGGTATGATGGGTATCACTTCCAGGCCTGGCTGGTGAACCTCCATGTGCCTCCTCCAGGCTCTTTCCCCATCTGCTGGCTGGCCCTGTTTGGCGCTGTCTCATGTGTGAGAAGCAAGCTCTATGTTAAACTACTGACATTTTAGAGTTTGATACAGTGGTTAGTCCACCTTCATCAATACAGAGCATGAAATTTTAATTAGCAATTTCTCATAAGCTTATGGGAACACATTGTGGAGGATCAAGAAGAGTGTTTCTCGATAACATAAATATTAAAAAGGTACCTCTGGGCTGACTGTTGGGTTGCCTGTTTCCTAGGAGCTTCTTTTCTTTTTTTGAAATGTATTGGGACTTCCCTGGTGGCGCAGTGGTTAAGACTCCGCACTCCCAATGCAGGGGACCCTGGTTGGATCCCTGTTTCAGGGAACTAGATCCCACATACGTGCCACAACTAAGAGTTTGCATGACACAACTAAGAGTTTGCATGCCACAGCTAAGGAGCCCACCTGCCACAACTAAGACCTGGTACAACCAAATAAATAAATAAATATTTAAAAAGTATTGTATTCCTATTTGTTAACATTTATCTTAATATTTAAATTTATTTTTAATAGTTAAAATAGTTATACTGCACAATATTTAAAGAGTCCAATAATTCTAGATAGTTAGAATTACCACATGATCCAGCAATCCCACTCCTGGGCATATATCCAGACAAAACTATGATTCAAAAAGATACATGCACCACTATGTTCATAGCAGCAGTATTCACAATAGCCAAGACGTGGAAACAACCTAAATGTCCATTGACAGATGAATGGATAAAGAAGATGTGGTATATATATATACAATGGAATACTACTCAGCCATAAAAAATAATGAAATAATGCCATTTGCAGCAACATGGATGCAACTAGAGATTATCATACTAAGTGAAGTAGGTCAGAAAGAGAAAGACAAATACCATATGATGCCACATAAATGGAATCTAAAATATGACACAAATGAACCTATCTATGAAACAAACAGAATCACGGACATGGAGAACAGACTGGTGGTTGCCAAAGGGGAGGGGTTTGGGGAAGGAGTGGAGTGGGAGATGGGGGTTAGCAGATGTAAGCTTTTATATATAGAATGGATAAACAACTAGGAGCTTCTTTGATGCAGAAAAGTGTAGGGGATTAAACAGCCAGTGTTTCCTCTGATGACTATTCCAGGAGCATATGCACTCTGAAAAGACTGAAGTTCAAAATTTTCCCTTTCTTCCCACATTGTTTCTGAATTCTACAAAACGATGGGGATATCCTGTAGCATCCCATATCATTAAAAAATAATAATTTTTTATCCTGAAAACCTGGGAAGTTCTTGCCACATAAATTACATAAATAATTAAGAGTGTTGGATCTCTTTGTATTATGCAGTATGATCTAGCATCTCATGTGCTGAGAACAGTGCTGGGCAAGTGAGGAAATCTTCCAGGACATAAGTTCTACCTTTGGTGGCATGTGCCTGACCACCACATAACATAGCATATATGCCTCTGATGAGGCTGACTTCTCCAGGTAAGTTGGTTATGTGTATCCTAGTTTGTGGATTTGACCATCCACTGAAACTTCGAAGTAACTAACAGGTGAATTTGGTCTTTTGGCCCCTGATGCTGTAGTGTAGATACCCAAAGGGCTTGGTGTGGGGCGTGGCCAGACTTTCACTGGCCATTTATTTATTAGACTCCACATGTAAGAGAGAGCATACAGTATTTTCCTTTCTTTGTCTGACTTATTTCACTTAGCATAATGCTCTCAAGGTCCATCCATTTTGTTGCAAATGGCAAGATTTCATTCTTTTTTATGGTTGAATAATATTCCATTGTATATGTGTACCACATCTCCTTTATCCATTCATCTCTTGATGGACACTTAGGTTGTTTCATATCTTGACTATTGTAAATAATGCTGCGATGAACATGGGGGTGCATATATCTTTTTGAGTTAGTGTTTTCATTTTCTTCAAATAAATACCTAGAAGTAGAACTGCTGGATCATATGGTAGTACTATTTTTAATTTTTTGAGGAACCTCCAGCATGTTTTCCATAGTGGCTGCACCAATTTACATTCCCACCAACAGTGCACAAGGGTTCCCTTTTCTCCACATCCTCACCAACACTTATTTCTTGTCTTTTTGATAATAGCCATTCTAACAGGTATGAGGTGATATCTCATTGTGGTTTGGGCTTGCATTTCCCTGATAAGTAGTAACATTGGGAATCTTTGCATGTGCCTATTGGTCATCTGTATGTCTTCTTTGGAAAAATGTGTATTCAGATCTTCTGCCCATTTAAAAATTAGATTGTTTGGTTTTTTTGATAATGAGTTGTATGAGTTCTTTGTATATTTTGGATATTAGTCCCTTGTCAGATATATGATTGGCAAATATTTTCTCCCATTTGGTAGATTGCCTTTTCATTTTGTTGATAGTTTCCCATGCTGTACAGAAGCTTTTTATTTTGATGTAGTCCCACTTTATTTTTGCTTTTGTTGCCTTTGTTTTTGGTGTCAGACAAAAAAATCATTGCCAAGACCTATGTCAAGGATCTCATCCCCTATATTTTCTTCTAGGAATTTTATGGTTTCAGGTCTTACATTCAAATCTTTAATCCATTTTGAGTTAATTTTTGTGTCTGGTGTAAGATAGTGTCAGAGTTTCATTCTTTTGCATGTGGCTGTCCAGTTTTCCCACCATCATTTATTGAAGAGACCATCCTTTCTGCACCGTATATTCTCAGCTCCTTTGTTGTAAATTAATTGGCCATATATGCGTGGGTTTATTTTGGGGCTCTCTATTCTGTTCCATTGATCTATGTGTCTGTTTTTATGACAATACCATACTGTTTTGGTTACTGTAGATTTGTAGTACAGTTTGAAATCACGGAGGTGGTGCCTCCAGCTTTGTTCTTCTCTCTCAAGATTACTTTGGCTATTCGAGTTGCTGTTGTTGTTTTTTTTGTGGTTCCATACAAATTTTAGGATTATTTGTTCTATTTCTTTGAAAAATGCCATTGGAATTTTGATAAGAATTGCATTGAAGCTGCAGATTGGTTTGGGTAGTATAGACATTTTAATATTGATTTTTCTAATCCATGAGCACAGCATATCTTTCCATATATTTATGTTTTCTTCAGTTTCTTTCATTAATGTCTTGTGGTTTTCAGTATACAAGTCTTTCACCTCCTTGGTTAAATTTATTCCTGGGTACTTACTCTTTTTGATGCAATTGTAAATAGGATTGTTTTCATTTACAAATGATGCTATCATTTTAAAACAGATTTTATTTTTAGAGCAGTTTTAGGTTGACAGCAAAATTGAGAGGAAGATACAGAGATTTCCCATCCCTCAGCCCCTAAAACATGCGTAGCTTCCTTCATTACCAGTATCCCCACCAGAGTGGTACATTTGTTACCATTGATAAACCTACATTGACACGTCATAATCACCCAAAGTCTGTAGTTTACCTTAGGGTTCACTCTTGGTGTTCCACATTCTATGTCCCATTGCATTTTAAAACCAAGCAGCTCTGCCTGATACTTATAGGTTGTATAACCTTGGGCAAGTAGTTTAACTTCTCAGAGCCTCAGTTTCCTCATCTGTAAAATGGTCATAGTAAGATCTATTTTCAGGGGTTATTGAGGAGATGATGGTTGTCTAGTGCTTCGCAGGGTATGTGGCACTCAATAGGTGTTTTCCCTCTGGACTGAAAAACTCCCTGAGAGCTGGGACTGTATCATCTTGTCTACCTGGCTTTGCTCTTTCAGCTAAGCTCCTTCGTAGGAGGAGCTCCTAAGTAGCTCTGGCTTTTAAGAGTCCCTGGCACACTGTGTGCTCAGTGGTTAGTTATTTAACAAACTTGGAGTACCTTTAACAAACCTGTGTATTTCAAAGGAGAAATGCTGTAACCCTGGATTGGAGAACTGAGAAGTGTGGTGGAGGAACATGGAGAGGGTCTAACACCTTGGCCTTGGGATGCTGGAGGGATAATCGAACAGCTCACCAACAGGGCTAGAGAACAGGAATTTGCAAGAGAAGGCGGGGGTGCTTCCCCTTTCTAATGTGTGTGTTTGGGATTGCTCTATATTTGGATGATGACTCTCTCATCTGAGGGTTAATCCTCTTTGTCCGAGTCATCCAGCCAGGGGATTAACTGCTTTAAACTCCAAGCCTCACTGTCCCTGACAATGTGAATTTTGTGTTGCCAAGAACCAGGGCTTCCAAGGGTCAATTTTTATTGACCCAGCCCACAAGGCTCCTTTGTGTTTATTTAATCCCAGCCCCTTAATACTATGGAGGGAGAGACTGAGGCCCCAACAGGGGAGGTAACTTATTATTTCCCATGGCATATTTATGATCAGAGCCCCTATTTCCAGCTTGGAGTTCTCTCCTCTGCTCTTTGCTAGTGTTTAATGAGGATTCAGAAGAAGGAGCTTAGCTGAAAGAGCAAAATGATGGAATGCAGTGCTGGAGTAGTGATGTAAATTCCATGTTGTGTTCTGGGGAAATCTGCAGTCTGTTTGTGGAAAGTCCAGCCTGCTCCCTTGCAAATAGATGGGCTATTTGGAAACCCTCCCAAGGGGCTGAGTTCCCCACCATTTTCTGGGTTTGGGTGCCCAGATCAAGATTCCCATTCAAGGATGAAGGAAATCTGCCTGGCCCAGCTGGGGTCACCTCCCTGTCCTGGAGGCCACCCGATGAGTTCCACATGGAGTGAGGAATGGGGAGTTCTTCAAAGGGAAATTGAGGACTTGTTACCAAAAGAAGGGGACGTGGTTGCTGGGCAGGGAACCCCAGGTGTCTGCCACAAACACTGAGCTGACTTTTGCTGAAATAAAGATGATAAAGTATTAGCTTTGTCGGTGAGTGTCAAAGACTAAAGTCTGGCTGTGCCTTCAACATTCCTTCTTTTCTAAGGGGTTCTGATTTTCTTAACCCTGTCCTTGCTTGCCCTATTCTTGCTTTTTAAGAATTAAAATATGCAAAATTCAAAGATGGATTCCCCTCCACCCCTGAAATCCCTTTTACATCTATCTATTCAACAAATATTGATTGACTGCCCACCGTGCTAGGCATTGGGGTTAGTGGTAGGCAAGGAAGATGTGATCCTTGTCCTCTGCATCACTGACTTGTCTGTAACTTGAAGACCTGTAAGCCCTGTTGCTGCCCATCAGGGGTACTAACTTTGGTTAAAGAAGGGAGTGCATCATTGAATTATATTGACGAGTTATTCTGCCAAAGGACGTGACTTTGCATTCTCCCTGTGCGCAGAACATCTTGGAAGTTGAAGAGAAAAAAAATCCATCTTGGGACCAAACATCCTGCTACTCTGTTCCCCTGAAACAGAGAGAGTGGGTGGCTTTCACTTGTGCTGCTTCTGTTTGCAGGCTGTGAATGAGAAGTGGCACCCCAGGCTGCTTTGTTGTTGTGTGGCAGTGTTTGAACACTGGACAGCATATTGCTTTGCTATTATCAGGTTATTTGTATAATCCCAGCAGCTGGCAATTGTGTAATCATTTTTAAAAGAAAAGAGCCGGAGATATCTGCTTAGAGAGAATCAAAAAACAAGCAGAGAATGAGATGTGCTGTGCAGTCCCGTGCAGGACATTGGATGGCTGCTCTTCACAAAGGCAGGACTGTTCCTTGCTTAGAATTCCCCGTGGGACTTCCCCTCCTCAAAGTTCAGGGACAGGTCATGCGTTCTGGAAGGGAAGCCCATCTCATTCTCTCTGTATGCACTGACAAAGCTAGAAAAGTTGCCTCAGCTCTTGGGATCTGGTCAATCTTGTGTTGAGGGCCTTGTGGCTCTGAGTCCAAGGTCAGCCCCAGAGTACAGACCTTGGAGAGCACAGAGCTACACCTTTCTCTCTTTCTGTTTTATGTTCCATGGTGCTCATATGACTGGATTTGAAGCTTATCTCCTTCACTTACTAATTGTGCTTAAATGCTCTGTGCCTCAGTTTCCTTGTCTATAGAATAAAGATAATATTAATAGTGCTCTATCTCATACAGTTGTGAAAAGAAAGAAATTAAATGAGGTACTACAGTGCTTAGCATAATGTTGGGCAGATAGCAAGAATATTAGTCAGCTATTACTGTGTGAGAATAATAAAGCTGCGTAACAAATATCTCCAAATATCTCAGTGGCTCACACAACAAACATTATTTATCTCACTCGTGAGTTTGCCAGTCAGCTGGAGGGGCTCTCCTTCACATTGCAGCTCAGGGGCAGGTCTCCTCCATGTGTCTCTCATCCAGCTACTTATATGCTACTGGCAGCTGCTAGGGACATGTCCTTCTCATGGCAAGTGATAGGAGGACATGAGAGATGCCAAACTCTAAAAGCACATTGAAAGCCTCTGTGCATATCCTGTTGCTAACATTTCATTGGCCAAAGCAAACCACATGGCCAAACCCTACATCAGTGAGGTGGGGAAGTACATGCCTCTCACAGTGGAAAACACTGCAACATTACATGGCTAAGAATGTGGATTATAATTATATTATGTGGGGGAGGAGAACTGGGACTAATTGAGGTATCAAAACAAGTTAACTATGTAACAGGATGTTTACTGGGAATATTCTATTGTCCCAGAATAGGCATTTAGAGTGCAAATCTGAAAATAAGAAGTCTTAGGTACTCTGCCTTTTAAACTGAGCCACAAATAACTGGGGTCCCTCATGACTTTCCAAGAGGTATCAAAACTGGCCGTGGAACCCTCAACTCTAAGCCCCCAGGTCTATGTAATTATAGAGATGGAAAGGAAGGCATAATCTTTGGAATCTTGGCCTGTAGGAAGTACTTGCTTGAGGTGAAAGACTTTTTGCTCCCCATGAAGTCAAGTGAAGGGACCTTGAGAGACTCCCTTGTGGAGACTGGGGATGCTTGCAAGGAGGGGACATGGGGCATTTTGTACCAGCAGACATTCCACTCCCCTGTGGTACTGATGGAGTGGATTGGACTTGGAGGGCTTGACATGTCCTCTGGAGTTTGAGGCAATGAAGACATAGAGCCTGGTGCCTACTTTGAGTCTAGAAATTTTGGCAGGCAGGAGGCTTAATGGAGTAACCCATGCTAGCAGGGAAACATGCATGGCAGTAAAGTACCAAGGGAAGAAAAGAATCTTTTTCTAGCCCATTCATTGAGGGCTTTGGAAGGTACAGAAGGCTCCACGGGAGGAAGCATAAAGCTTAGGGGAGGGGCAGGGGCACACTGGCTGATCCGCTTGGGGCTCCCAGTGTTTACTCCTAATCCCCAGCTTCTGTCTGGCCAGCAGCAGATGGAATCCTCTGCGGGATGCTCAGCCAAGATGCTCCATTTTTTAGTATAAGGTGGGGTCCAAAATAAAATGCTGGTACGGAGCATATCTTTGCAAGGAGCAAAGGGTTGGCATTTCTAGGGGAGCAAGAGTTTCCCAATGGTAAGAGCTATCTTTGTCATCATAGATCTTTTGTTAATCTCAGGGAGAGATTCAATGGCTTAAGTGGATGTGGAAAGAAGGTAAGATGTACCTAAGGTAGTCAGTCATTTGAGATGTGAGTACAAAGCTATGGTGAGCAATTCATTTGTTCTCATGTTTAAGTCTGGGCTGCTTGGTGAGCTGCCTGAGTTTAGCAAATGACAAATCCCACTTCTGGCTCTGGTTGTTATAAACATATACAGTAATACACATAATGTGACTTATTCCAAAACTTGTGTTAGCAAGGAAATTTGAAATTACCCAAATCTATTGGTGAAATTAGTGATTATTCAAGTTTGTCATCAGGTGGTTGGTTTCCTTATGCTTACTAATTTTTTTTCTGATTTGAAAAGTAGTACTTGTTATTGAATAAGATTTGGAAAATGATAAAACTTTTAAATGATAAAGGTCTTTATTCATGCTGCCAAGTTACCTTCCAGAAAGTCTGTGCTAATTTACCTTACAGCTAGCAATGTATGAATGCCCCTCAATGTATCCTTGCTTGCAGTATTATTATTAAAAAAATCAAACATTGTCAATCTGTTAGTTGAGAAAATATTTTACTTTTCGTGTATTTGATTGCTAATGTGATTGAGCACTTTTGCTTATTGACTAATTGTATTTCCTCTTCTAAGCGTTGTCTTTCCATGTCCTTTGTCCATTTAAAATTGAGTGTTAGTGTTTTCCATATTTGTCAGTAAAAGCTCTGTGTATATGGAGGTTATTAAATCAGTGACTCTCATAATTACTGTAATCATTTCCCCAATCTATTTGCCTTTAATTTTGCACTTATATGGTCTTCTTACCAAGTAGCAACCTAATTTTCATATATTGCCAATATTTTCAGTTAAAATTTCTTTTCGTGCTTAAGAAGTCCTTCCTTACCCGAAAATCAGAAAAGTATTCATCTGTAAATTTTGACTGTTTTTATTATTTTAATTTTACATGTGATCTATTAATCATTTTCACTTTATTATGACATATGGTGTGAGGTAGGGATCTATCTCTATTTTAGTCTGTTTTAACTGTTGTTAATCAGTTCCTTCAGTACCACTTAATGAGTACTCCCTCTTTCCCCAGTGAGTTGAAAAGCCACCTGTATATTTTGTTCTATTTGATCTCTCTGCCTCAAACTAATGTAATTATTATAGTTTTATATTCTGTTTTAATGTCTGGAGGTACAAATCCCTCTTCATTCTTACTTTTAAAATGTTCCTTGGATATTTTCACCCATTTATTCTTCCAGATGAGTTACTGAATCATGTTGCCAGATGTGTTGAGAAGCCAGAGCTGGTGTATTGAGTTAAGAATATGCCAATTATGACCTGCTGAATGAGGGGGCACCAGCCACACACCCAGGGTCGGCAGGTGACTCCCTCAGCATCTGAGCTCCCACTTTTGGGAAGGGGAACTTAGGGGTTCATTTTGATTGAAGACACAGTTTCAATACACCTGCACAAAGGACCGAGGGGGCACAGTGGGGGTGGGGAGAAGGGCAGTCCTCTGTCCCAGGTCCTGATCCAGCAGGAAACAGAGAACAATGTAGTAAGCACCTATTGCTTATAAAGTGGTTGGGATGGAGGTCACTAATTTTTCATGGGCTTAACTCTAAGTGGTTATTTTAAAAGGTACCTTGGAAAAAGCAAAGCAGGAACTTATGGAGGGAATCTTAAACTCAATCCTTTTCTAAATGTCCAGACTCTGGGTGTGAGCAAGGTTATCATACCATAAAATGCCTGGGCAGCAACTCGAAAAAAGAAACATTGTTTTTCTCATCACACCAAGTTAAAAAAATCCATTTGGAGTTTGGATAGGAATTACAGTTTAATTCCATTACAAATTACATTTGTATTTATGTAGTTACATTACAAATTAATTTGGTGAGAATTGGCATTACAGAACATGGTATATTTCTTTATTCAACGTTTATTTTCAGTCTCTCTATAAAGCTTTGCATTTTAAAACAATGAAACTATGAAAATAATAATAAAATAATAGAAAAATAAAGTAATAAAAACTAACTCTTACTGAGGGTTATGTGCTAGGCTTTGTTTACTTTAAATGCAGTATCTCATTTAACCTTCCCAACTTACCCAAGATGATTCAGGTAGTAAAGGCAGAGAAACCTAGTCAAGACTTTTCTGATTCTGGAGGCTGAACTGTTAACCTCTACAATATATAACCTCCCTTAAGATTCCTACAAATTATCTCCTATAGTTTAAAGTGGCAGGGAAATAGTCTAACAACTAATATTTGTTTTTAGGTTAATAACTTATTTTAACATTTCCTCTTTGAAATTAAAAAAGTGTCAGGGTGGGGCTAACTTTGCTTGGAATTTAGTAAACACTATTGGTTTGAAGAGTCAAGATTTTCTTCATGTTGGGTAAATTTTTATCCAGTGCTATGGTTCTCAATCCTGGCTGTATATCAGAATCAGCTGAGGAGTCTATTTAAAAAAACAAAAACCAAAAAACAAAAACCAACCAATTTCCTAACTCTCCTGAGATTACTTAAGCCAGACTCTAGGGATGGGGCTGGGAAATTGAATTTTTTAAAGAAACTGCCCAGTGATCCTGATGTGCAGGCGAGGGTTGCGACCCAGTGACAGAGTAAACCTTCAATTATTATTTCTGTTTCTGTCATTTTTATTTTCCTTCTAGAGTCACCCCTAATTCTTGGGTGGAATCTCGTTTCTTTTTTTTTGGCCGTGCTGCGAGGCTTATGGGATCTTAGTTCCTCGACCAGGGATTGAACCTGCGCCCTCGGCAGTGAAAGCGTGGAGTCCTAATCACTGGACCGCCAGGGAAGTCGCTCATTTCTTTGTCTTTCACATCTCTTGTATTCTCTCATAATTTTTACCTTTTAATTTCTAAAACTTTCTTTCTGAAGGTGGACTCAACAGCTGGGCAAGCCAGACAGATCACCCACTAGCTAGAAGGGAAGAGAGTTGGCTTAAAAATGAAAACAGATGAGATCAGAACATCAGCTCTCTTGAAACACCCCGGGCCTCATCACAATCAGGGGATTTGTTCCTCTCCGCCCCTCCCTCTCCTTCTCCACCCACCTCAAGAAAGCATCTATTTATATTAATATCTTTAAAAGTAACGCTTGTCCAGGAGTCTGACTACAAAAGACTGTATTCCCAATATGTGCTAAACAGCCCCATTTGCTTAAACCCCCATTATGTCAGGTACTATAAATATATTTCATAGATATAAGACCAGTCGTGTTGTGGATGCAGGTAAGATGAGCACAGAGCCTGATTCAGAGTAGGTGTTCATCAAAGATGCCCTCCCTCCCCTCTATCAGGGCTAAAGTCATGATGCTCACACGTGAGGTCCCCAGACATCCTCCCTGAGGACTCAGTTGAGAAAGCAGGGGTGCCTGAGGTTGATTTCCCCATCTGAATCATCTTTAACTGCTCAGCTTTCTTCTGATGGGTTGGTTCTGCTCCATCCTTATGCCTTGTGAGCCATTTGGGCACCAGTCCCCTGCTTGCTCTCTGCTGGCACACTTGCTGCAGAGCTGGCACCCCCAGTTCTGGCTCCCTTTCTGCTGCTTCCAGTTGCTTGTTTTGTCTCTCTGAGTGATTTAACAGAACTGGACGTCCCAGTTAAGACACTTTGTGTCTGGGCTCATCTTCCCCAGCCTTTCGTCTGTTCTCAGTCCTGTACTTTCCAAGACATCTATTTAAATAAGAGCCTGAGGAAGAGATGGTGTGGGTGGGCCATCAAACCATAGAGCCCGCATTTGTTTATCCAGGAGTAACCTAGAAAGCCAAGACCCATGCAGTAACCACTCATGGGCGTCTGTGCACATTGTGCTATTTGTGAGACACAAATGGGGGGATTTGCATGTGTTGAGTGCCAGTTATTTGCCTACCGTTTCCAAAGACTAGACCTCATTTGCACTTTATCAAAAATTCCTGCAAGGTAGGAAGTATTATTCTCACTTTACAGAGAAGCTGAGTCATTCATCCAATGTCTCATGGTTGGTGTGTGGTAGAGTTGTGACCCAGGCCTTCGGACTCCTCGTCCAGTGTTCTTTTCTCTATATTGGGCATGTCTTCACTGGCAGTCTCCAGAGATGAGCAGGGAGAGATGAATTGGGAACAGGCTGGATTCGCTAGACAAGCCATCTCCAGGCGAGACCCTCCTGAGCTCTGAGCACACGTGGTCTGTGTCCCCTGCCTGTTCCGAGGTTACTCCTTTACCTGGAAGTCACCCAGGACCATGCGGAGGACTGTTGCTCAGGGAGGTGCCCTGAAGAGGTGCATAGGGAAAATGGGGTGCATTGTGTTGCTCTGGATATCACCCCCATCACAAGCTTTGCCAGTTCAGAGAGGATGCTTTAAACCCCACAGGAAATAGTTTGTCCCTGTAGCCCTGTTATGCCTCTCCTCATGAGGAGATCTTCCTGGGTTAACATCAGGGTGGGCAAACTGTGTTTGGTACTGGTTTGCTATTCTTTTCTCACCACATCCATTAAACTATCAAAATGTTATTAAGATTTAAATGAAATCTCCCAGCCTTGGGGCCCATCTGTTCTCACTATTTATTCCCTCAGGGGAGTCATGGATCTGTCATTTGCAATTTTACAGTTTTCTGTATCCGAGGTGCCAGCGGTGTTTCCTCTGCAAGATTACGAAGCATGACTCTCCTCTCCGTGCAGGGCTCTTGCGGGGGCTGGGGGGGGGGGTGTCTGGGCAACTAATGACATCTCCTTCCTCAGGAAGTGAGAAGCCCTCTCCTGAGTGCCAGGCACGGCAGCCAAGTCCTGCTGGGAAAATATGCATCCTTGCCTCACAAAACAGAGATTTCCAGGCTCATATAGGGATCACGGACTTCTTTTAAGTCATACTACAGCTTCCTGCTGTCCAGAGATATGGAAGTTATTTGTTCTTAAAAGGGGAGTGTATCAGTTTGCCAGAGCTGCTATAACAAAATAACACGGACTGGGCGGCATAAACAACAGCAAATTTTCTCCCAGTTCTGGAGGCTGGAAGTCTAGATCAAGGTGCCAGCAGTTTCATTTCCTCTGAGGGCTCTCTCCTTGGTTTGCAGACGGCTGCCCTGTTGATGCCTCCCCACACGGTTTTCCTCTGTATCTCTGGTGTCTCTCTGTATGTCCTAATCTCCTCTTCTTATAAGGACACTGGTCAGATTGGGTCAGGGTCCACCCTGAGGGCCTCATTTTAACGTAATCACCTCTTTAAAGGCCCCGTCTCCAAATAACAGCCAACATTCTGAGGCACTGGAGGTTCAACATATGAATTCTGAGGCAACACAATTCAACCTACAACACAGAATTAATAAGTGAGAATACAATCACTGTTGAGTTTCCATTCTGTGCCAGGCACTGTACTCGCAGCTTCACATACATTTTCTCATTTATTGAAAAGGATCTTACAGATCATCCAACAGCGATCCCAACTGATCTTTGTATAATTACCCCTGTGCAGTCAGCACAAAGGGTGAGGCTTCCCTTGAGAACTTGAAAATTTAAACACCAGGGGATAAAGAGCAGAGTGAGAAAATGAAGTCACATTGAAGAGAGAAAAGACCCCCAACCCCACTGTCCTTGAACTTAACTGGATTGAA
The DNA here is from genome assembly GCF_009873245.2 of Balaenoptera musculus. Taxonomy (NCBI): domain Eukaryota; kingdom Metazoa; phylum Chordata; class Mammalia; order Artiodactyla; family Balaenopteridae; genus Balaenoptera; species Balaenoptera musculus. The sequence goes on from NC_045786.1 coordinate 42,265,832, forward strand.
TCTATTAACAATAACGATAAGAATAGTGATAATAATTGAAATTTGTTGAGCGCTTGCTGTGTTCTAAGTGCTTCAAATGCATTACTTATTTAATAGTCACAATTCGAAAGAAAGAACACATCTAACACTCTTAAGAGGTGTTGGTCAGCGAAGTAGGCCCAGAAAAGGGAGCTTCTCAGAAGGCAATGTTGGCAGTGCCTTCCAAATACTGCCCAGGAAAGGGGACGTTCTAGCCAACAGACCCACTGATTGGCAAGGCTGTACCTACTGTGGGCACGCGTGCAGCAGGCTTTGAGCTGGAGACCGGGAGCAGGGTAACTCAGCTACCTCTGCTTGCTCCAATTCTGTGCTTCTCAACATCCTCCCAAATACAGACGGGCCTCCCATGCTGGTCTGCCTAATGTGGGATAGGAGGTGCTGGCCGTGCCAAGATGAGGACTTACAGGTAGATTTCTCCGTGCAGATAAGTCAAGCACTCTGTTTGCTCTCTGGAATCCTTGGGGAATGGGAGAGAGACTTGTGTTGCAGGACTGATGAAACCTGATTTAGGGTGTCAGCCAGACCTGGGGCTGGGATATTATGTTTGTTTCCTGTTGCTGCTGTAACAAATTGCCACATAGTTAGTGGCTGAAAATAACACAATGTATTATCTTACAGTTCTGGAGGTAGGAGTTTGAAATGGGTCTCCCTGGGCTAAAGTCAAGGTGCTGGCAGGGCTGTGTTCCTTCTGGAGGCTCAAGGAGAGAACCTGATCCTTTGTCTTTTCCTGTTTCTAGAGACCAGCTGCATTCCCAGGCTTGTGGCCTTTTCTCCATCTTCAAATCCATCAGCTTCCCATTTTCAGATTTCTCTCTGTGTTCTTCTTTTCTATGAGGACCCTTGTGATTACAATGGGTTGACTCAGTTAACCCAGTATAGCCTCCCCATGTCAAGATCCTTTACTTAATCACACCTGCAAGCTCCTTTTGCCATGTCAAGTAGCATATCCCCAGGTTCCAGGGATTAGGACATGGACATGTTTGGGAGGCCATTCTTCTGCTTCCTACAGTTATCCTTACTGAGATAAGAACACCCTTTTGGGAAAACTCTTGGATGACAGTCAGTTGTCCAATTCAGTGACACCCAGCCTCAACACTGGCTGTACACTCTTAATTTTTTTTTTTTTTTTAAGGAGGCCAGTGTGTCGTGTGTTGGGAACTTTGGGCATAGTTGGATGAGATGAGTTTGGAGATGTTGTTAGGGGCCACATCATTTAATAGGGTAGTAGGACATCACTGAGGGAGATTTTAGGTAGAGTGACAGTTCACTTTATAGTTTTTTTTAAAAAAATGAATGAATTAATTAATTTATTTTTGGCTGTGTTGGGTCTTCGTTTCTGTGCGAGGGCTTTCTCTAGTTGCGGCAAGCGGGGGCCACTCTTCATCGCGGTGCGCGGGCCTCTCGCTATCGCGGCCTCTCTTGGGAGCACAGGCTCCAGACGCGCAGGCTCAGTAGCTGTGGCTCACGGGCCTAGTTGCTCCACGGCATGTGGGATCTTCCCAGACCAGGGCTCGAACCCGTGTTCCCTGCATTAGCAGGCAGACTCTCAACCACTGCGCCACCAGGGAAGCCCTACACTCTTAATTTTTGAAGTTGGTCCTACCTACCTGGTGAGGCAAGGAGGATGGTGTAATACCCCATGTGAAAGTTCAGGAAACTGAAGATCGCAGAGGCTGAGTAGTTTTCTGGGATTGGAACCTATTCTGGCCAGCAGCCTGGTCCTTCTCACTGCACCATGCTTTCTTTCCAATCCACGTAAGAGACAGGGACACCAAGACTCATTTCCATTAAGATAAATAAATGGAGAACCAAAAGAAGGAATATAGTTTCCTAACCAGGTGGTGGAAAGGTAGAAATTAAAGCATATGGGTGTAGCTCTTCATGTGGTGTGCCAGGGATTGCTCTGTCTGTTTTAAAAGCTAACATTCCTTGGTTTCTGGGGTCTCTCTGCATTTGGTTTTATTGTAAAACTTAACAAATCAGGGTACAGACCACCTCAAGGAGGAAGAAGGAAAATCTCTTCTTTTGTTATATTGTTCATGCTTGTATTCTTTCATCACACACTGAGTGCCTTTTCTTTGGTGGGTGTTGTGGGGAATATAGAGATATTTAAAGTGTGGTTCTTGTTCTCAAGGAGTTTACAGTGGAGCAGTTCAGTCTGGTCCTTTGTCCTGTAGGCCACACAGCATGGGCTTTGGAATCAAAAGACTTGGACTCAACTGCTAAACTTTGTCAAACCCTAGCTGTGTGATGTTGGGCAAGTTGCTTAACCTCTCTGAACCTGCCTCAGTTCCTCCTTCTCTATGATGAAACAATAACTGTAACCACCTTGGAGGGTCCTTGTAAGGACTGAATGAATGTCAGGCTTCCAGCTCTGAGCTGAGCACATGGCAGATGCTCGTGAGATGTTCTCTACCCTTCCTTCCCCTGGGTGCTTAGCTTTATCATTAGAGAAAAAAGAAGAGTGTGGACGAGATGGGGTGGGGAGAATGGGAGGTGAATTTAAGCATTTCTGGGATGTTCTAATTAATGGGCAGAGGCCAGGCTGGAAAGAGATCAGCTGTGCCCTTTGTGTGGCGGATCCAGAGCAAGCTCATTTGGCTGCACCCTCTGTTTGAGGCTGCCAGGAAGGCATTCTGTGCTCCAAACTGTCATGCTGGTGGCACTGTCCAGCAGCATCCTCTGGCAGAAAGGCTCAGTAGGTGTTTAGAAAGCAGATTGTCCACGCTGTTCTGATTTTGGAAAAGAAAAGCTCTTTCTGTGGAGCAAATAACCTTTTGAACAAGAAAGAAAAGAAATACTCCAGAGGTATAACAGGTACAGAATAGACCCAGGGACAGCCCAGAAGGGTGTTTGTGTGTCGGGAGCCGAGATGCCAGTGGGGAGGTGGGGTGGGTTGAGGGGAAGGAAGAGCGAGACATTTGCTCTAACAGTCCTGCCAGGCTCTGCATGATACCTTTGTAGGCAGAGTTCAGGTTTTAATCCCTGCATATTGGGGTGCAGAAACAGTCCCAGGGCGTCACCAGGATTTCTTTTTATTGATTGATTGACTGAAGTATAGTTGATTTACAATGTTGTGTTAATTTCTGCTGTACAACAAAATGACTCAGTTATACACACACATATATATATATATATATATATATACCTTCTTTTTTTATATTCTTTTCCATCATGGTTTATCCCAGGATATTGACTATAGTTCCCTGTGCTATACAGTCCAGGATTTCTATGTTAACTCTGCCAAGCCAAGCAGATTCAGGAGTACTTCTTTGAGCTTTCTTTTTCTTTTTCTCATTAGAGGCATTAAAGTGACTTGCATTTTATGGGCTGTGAGGAGACTTGAGTGGAGGGAGTGAAGAATGAATGACATTTGGTGCTCTCTGCACAGAAAAACATCCCCCAGGTATTCGAGCATGTTCCACAGATGGAAGGAGGTGAATGCACTTGCGAATGCTCTTATCTTTCTTAGGTTTACCCCAAGGGCTCAAATCAAACCTGAGACTGTGGAGAAACTGCATCTCCACCCTCTGGGGACAAATGTTGTCACCAGCCTGCTCTGTGTCTAGCAGAGCTTCTCCTGGGAGCTGTTTTCACCCTCGCCCACCAGTGAGTCATCCTCAGAGGCCGGTTCTCGAGAAGGTGGGATGGGAGAGCAGGAGGAGGTGTCAGAATGCAAAAGCTGTTCTGTTCTTTCCTTGAAAATTAACTCGGCAGCTTGCAAGCAGTGAGTTTTCTGCACGGACCCAGAACAAGTGAGTGGACCAGGTAGCGAGCCAGCGTCTGGAACCCACCCCCCATCTTCCACTTCATTGAGTATGAGATCCCGATGTTGCCTTGTGCAAGTTTCTCGTCCTGCTGCTTTACAAACGGGTAAAATAATCATGGTGACAGTGTATATGTGAGATCCTTGGAGTCAAGTCATTTCGACAAATATTTAACATGCCCTGGGTCAGGTATGTGCCATGTACAGAAATGAGTACGTTGAGGGTATCTGCCCTCCAGACCACTGGAAAATGAGCATGCACATGACCATCACATAAGGTCAGTGGAAATGAAGGCTGTGGCAAAGGTATAAGTAAAGTGCTGGCTGTGCCAAAGAAGGAGAAATCAATTGTCTGCAGGAGTTGTCACGGCGGGGAGGAGGGAGCACTGTGGCTGAACCAAGTGAGATGGTGAAGCCAAAGTTTAGGAAAAGCCCAGAACTGGAATGTGGTCTGAGGGCACAGATGTGGCCGTGAGGTAGACAGAAACCAAATGGAGTACCCCGTGGAGCATCCAGTGTGATGGCTACACGGCTGCTGAGGGGGCTTTGGGGACCATGGAGGTGGGGTAATTGGGAGGCACTAGGGAGCTACCCAAGGCTTCTTTGGAGGGGATCCTTTTGGTCTGATCTGGTCTGTGGTTGGAGGCTGTAAGACTGTGTGGTTTTAGGTCCCTTCCCTGGTTAGACTGTTAGTTAATTGTGCGCCCCTCAGCCTCTGCTTCATCATCTGTACAGTGGAGGCAGGAATGGTACCCACACAGGGATCTTGGGAGAGTGCATTGGGATGACATGGGGAGAATGCTCAGCTCAGTGCCTGGGACTTGGAGGGCTCAGCAAAGGGAGTGCATATCAACAGCCGCTCAAGGAGAGGCTCCATGATGGGGGGGGGGGCTTGGGGAGATGAGGGACTGCGGGCCGGAGGCCACGTGGGGGATGTCAGTGCTTGAACCTGGGCGGTGATGGGGGAGGGGAAAGGAGGGACTGGAGATGGCAGACTGCTGAGACTGCAGGGCTAGGGCTACTGCTGAGACTGCAGGGCTAGGGCTTACGGGAAGTGGGGCTGAGAAAAGAGGTAGCAGTCAGCGCTGGGGTCCCTAGATTAGGGCAACTGGGAGGGAGGGTGGGAGATGTGTCTGAGGAATCCTGAATTCTGTGTTAGGCATCTCAGAGGCTGGTGGACGTCTGGGTGGTCAGGCTCACGAGCTGATTGCAAATTCAGGGGCAAGGTCAGGGTCAAATTATGTCCTTGACTAGGGCCGAAATGTGATGTGGGAGAAGTGGCTACAGTCTTCCAGGGAGATAGAGTAGAAGCAGAAAAGTGCTGTGCAGAGAACCTTGGGGAACATTCCCATTTAAAAAGGAGGTGGAGGATAAGAAACACGGAATGAGAGAGAGAGAGAAACGGAGGAAATGAGAGAGCGAAGCAGCCTTCAGGGAGGAAGGAGAGAGCCAGGAGAGAGCTGGTGTCATGGACCCCAAAGTAGGAGAGGTCTGACCAAGGAGGAGGTCCAGGAGGATGGGGACCCAGAAGAGGCACCTGAATGGTAATTAGGACAGAATGAGTGAGTCTGGAGGACAAGCTGCCAGCACAGTGGTGAGAACAGAGGTGCAGTCCCAGGAATGAAGACACGAGTATGCGAGGGGACACAGGCCAGTGAATGCAGACATTCCTCAAGATGGTGGTGGTGGAAGGAAGGAGAAAATGTAGACTGTGTTAGTGGGAAAGAGAGTAGAGACGAGTGTGTTTTAGAATGTGCGAAACTTGAGCATTTTTACAGGATAAAAACGAAGTGTGAGGAGAAAGACCTCGAAGATGCAAAGGGAGGAGGAGGTGGATGGAGCCAAGTCTGGGAGCCAGTGGGAGGGGGTGGGGCTGAGCACAGTGGGGAGATTAGCCTTTGAGATGAGCAGTGAGGCTGTGGACGCGGAGAAATGGGGAGGGGAGGCGGATGGAGACATTCTGAGAGAAGGCTACAGTCAGTACTCAGTGAATGCGGTGGGGTCAGGAAGTAAGAGGGAAGGTTTTGGAAGCGGGGTGGGATTTACAGAAAAGGTTTGCAACAGCCCTCATTGGGGATAACTAGGCACTAACCAGGGGCTCGAGAAACCCTGACAAACAGGACTGGGCCTCAGTTGATTTGAGCATCCGGACTGGAGGCTGAGCTGATGAGCACGTGGGTGTGTGGGTGTGTGTACACATATGTGTGTACATGTGTGTGTGTGTACATGTGTGTACATATGTGTGTACGTGTGTGTACGTGTGTACACATGTGTGTACATATGTGTGTATTCCGTATGTATATATATGTACAGGTATATCTGTATATACACATATAGGTTTTGTTTTGATCTGTTTGTTTGTTTTCCCATGAGCATTGGCAGGCTAAGCAATGGGAAGAAAGTGGGATTATGCAGGGCTGGCAGTTGTGCCTGTCTGTGGGACCTCGTGGGAACTAGCACCGTTTCCCTTAAGGTCAGTGCCTAATAAAGAACAGCAGACTAAGGACTCTCGGGCATGTGTTGTGCGCCAGACCTTGAAAGAGGCACGTTACCCCCATTAGCTCATTTAATGCTATAAAAGCCCTAAGGGGGAGGCCATGTAATTATTCACACTTTGCAGATGGAGAAACTGAGGGTCATAAAAGTGACCTGAATATAGCCCCACACAAAATAAGTGGTGGAGGTGGAAACGGACGCCTGTGAATCTGTAGAAACTTGGCTTTTCTCCTCCATCTGGTAATAGACTTGGGTTTAGGGCCAAGGAGACACGGAAGGACAGCATTTCCTGTGGGCTCAGATGTACCTGTGAGCAAGGGGCTTTGACTCTAGAAAAAAAGAACAACACGGAACCTCCAGCCCCTTGTTCCACTACTCTGAGGCAACATATGTGGGGACTTTTTCTTCCTTTCCCTCTCTCTCTTTTTTTTGAGGCTGTCTGCACAGGAATTGACAAATTCTAATGACAGTCTATTTTGGAGGGAGTGTTAAATTATTCAGACACAGGCACAAATAGAAAGTCTCCCGCAGCTTCGACTTCCTGCTTGAACCTGCAGACGTCAATTTGCTGGGCCCTGCGAGGGTCTGAAGATGATGCCCAGGAGGGATGGGGGGGGCGCCGGCGGCAGGGCTTTCATCCGCCGCCCGGAAGCGAGTGCTTGCAGGCTGCCTGCCATCTGGAGCCAAGACTCCAAACCCTGTCGGTATCCGGTCCCAGGCTGCAGGGACCCCGGGGAAGGGCGTGGCTCCATGGTGACGAGGCCCTGGCTGGGGCTTCTTGGGGTTCCCCTCGTCCGCCTCCTCGTGGGTGTCCTAAGCCTGCCAGGTGTGCGATCCCCCAGAAGCTGCAACTGCGGCCTCACCCTTCTGCTACAATCACATCTGCACTTTTGCATTTCTCTGAGCTCCAAAAGGTCCACGTGCGCATCAAGGTGTTATTCAGGAAGGTTCCAGAAGTCAGGCATGTTGCAGTTTCTCAACGTGGGACTCTTCTCATGCCTCTCTGCCACTTTCTTTTCATCGTTCCTCCTCCTCTCCTCCGGGAACTCCTTTGCCTCCTCTCATGAAGATGCTCCTGCAAGAGGCCATCCAGGGTTGTTCTGATTCTAGACCCTCCCTGTGGAAATCCCTGGAGGACTGGACAGAGCGACACTAACGTAGGGTGGTTGTTTAATTTATTATCCAAACCCAGACACTTATGAGAGTGAAAAGGGGTGCTCTTTAATAGTGACCCTGCTGACACCAGGGGTAATTAGGCACTGTCCAGAGCAATTTGAAAGGATGGCCACTCTAGAAATAACAGGGACTTTGCCATTAAGTGTTTTGCTTATCTTCAAACAACCTCAGTTTTCTCATCGGTTGAACTGAAATCTACTTTTCACGATCATGTTGGAGTGATATATATCGCCAGGCACAATTCCTAGCACAGAAGTGTTCAATATATATTGGCTCTTCTTTTTTTTTCTTAAAAAAACACAAACAAACCCAATAAAGACAATAGTGGCAACAAAAACCTCTCCGTACCAAAAAATCTTTTATAGGTTTACGGCAGGTGGCATTGAACTTGGCCTATTTTCACCACTTCCCCCACCCCCAGCCTTCCTTCTAATCCACAGGTAGAGTATTGCCTTTTCACTCAGCCATTTTCTTTTCTTCTCAGATGCTTCTCATCTCTATACAGTGGAGTTTCTCAACCCCCCCTTTTTTCATTATTACCTCCTAAGGAGATTTTTGACACTTATCCCCCCTAATTACCAACCCCTTGCTGCCCATCGTGAAATTTTAATACTGCAGATACACCATATATCTGTTGATGTACCATGGCCCTTTGAGAAGCCACAAACCACTTTGATATCTAAGATCCCTCCACTCCCTTGCAGAACCAATTTTTACTTCCTCCATGAAGTGATTTTCACCCCCTTGGGGGTGACATCACCACCCCCTTGAGAATGCACGGCACATAGCATGCTCGTCTTTTACCCTTCCCATGCCGTCTCAGATTCTCCCACGCATGGAATATGGTGCTTCTCAGCTGAAATCACGTGGTGGGATGGGGGGAAAAACCATGAAAACCAGTAAGAGCTACCTTCTGTTGAGCACATGCTTCAAGGTACATGATCCCTAATCCTCACAGCAACCCTGCAAGAAAAACTTTCTTTCTTGGATAAGAAAACTCAGGCTCAGAGAGGTTGAATGACCTATGGCCATGTGCCTGTTGATTGTGAAGAGAATTTCTGACTATGTCTTTCTATGCCACAATGCCTCTTCATTCATAAAGGGAGAAGGTCATGGTAGAAGGAAACCAGCTCGTACTCTGTGCCTGGGGCTCTCTTTTGTGCTTCATCTACTTTATCTCATTTGATTCTCACCTCTGCTCTGTGAAGTGGGTGGGATGTTCCCAACTTTAGAGATGAAAAATGGGTCTGCAGTGATTATTTTATTAAAGTTCACGTGGCCAGTGTTCATGACGAAGGCTGGATTATAACCCAGGTCTGCTTGCTCCTAAAACCCCTCTCTGTATCCACAATGAAACAGATGCCCAGAAGGAAGTGCTCTGAGCCTCTGCCTTGCAGGCAGGTGAGAGAACCCCCTGCTTTCTCCCATGGCCAATATTTTAGGTGTTCAACTCCCCTTCCCCAACACACATGCTCGATTTTTTTTTACGCTTAATTTTTTGTTTTTAGATATGAAGAGAAATATAAACTATAATTTTTTTTTTTTTTGGCTGTGTTGGGTCTTTGTTGCTGCGTGTGGGCTTTCTCTAGTTGCGGCGAGCAGGGGCTACTCTGTTGCGGTGCGCGGGCTTCTCATCGCGGTGGCTTCTTTTGTTGCGGAGCATGGGCTCTAGGCGTGCGGGCTTCAGTAATTGTGGCACATGGGCTCAGTAGTTGTGGCTCGCAGGCTCTAGAGTGCAGCCTCAGTAGTTGTGGCGCACGGGCTTCGTTGCTCCACAGCATGTGGGCTCTTCCCAGACCAGGGCTCGAAACCGTGTCCCCTACATTGACAGGTGGATTCTTAACCACTGTGCCACCAGGAAGTCCCTAAACTATACTGTTTTGAAAACTTTGTAAATATCACTACCTTCACAGACTCTGAGGGATCTGGGAATCCAGGTTAAGTCACTGGTCTCCGCTACACCAAAGAGTGACCTGTGTTCTCTGGAGATAATTCAGCAGGATGGCATTCAGGCAGCCGTAGGTGGACGTTGGGACTTAGGTGTGAATCTCAGTAAGTAGGAAGAGAGTGGGCTGATTACAGCGGGTTGTTGGGAGCTGTGATTCAGGGTTCATGCATCTGACAACTCCAGAATACAAGGTTTCAGGTTATGGGGCTTTACTCTCTAGGGACCTTTGGTGTATTTTTGGAGAGAAAACTTTTATCTCCGTGTGTTGATCCCAGGCCAGCAGAGCACCAGTGGGAGGGTCCAGCCCCCTTGGATGCTTTGTCCCAGGCAGAGAAATGTGCAGTGGATTAAGGGATCTTGGGGGCAGCTGCCAGCAACCTCCTTACATCTTTCATTTCATCACTGGCTAGATTTGCTGAGCCCTGACCTGACAGCTAAGTAAGACCAACCATTCCTTTCACAATCTGGGAGGAAGGAGCTCTAGGCACTGGTAGGCAAATGCCTCCTCTTTAGTTGTCATCACGTCTGTCTCTCTAGGAGCAGGGATGGCTTCCTCTTTCCCGGGGGGGAGGTAGGGGCGGTGACAACCAGGGCTGGCTGGCTCTTCTGCCGTGCTGAGGGGCATCGGGAGGCTGGTTCACAGGGATCCAGGGCTGGCGGTGATGAAACTGAGAGTGGCAGGTTTGGCTGGAAAAGAGAAGAAAGATGGCTCTGCGGGGGCTACTCATTCCTTTTGTCTTGGTCATGGGCCACTTCACCTGACTAGGAATAAATAGCTGCTCTTAAAGGAAAGATTGAATCCTGTGCAGAAGAGAGTCTGTTGGGAAACCAAAAGTGCCTCTGATTTTCAGGGAATGGAAGTCCCAACTCAGAAACCAGTTGTAGGGACGACTTGGGAAAATCAGGCCGTTGCTGAGCCTTGGTTTCCCCAGGTATGAGATGAGAGGTTTGGGTCAGATAACTTCTGTATCCCATTTAAAGTTGTTTTTTTTTTTCTGGCTCTGTAAAAATTTTAAATCGTTTTATTGAAAACTTGAATATGATGGTGGGACATCCCTCCAGGCTCCAATGACTAATCACCCCAATTACTAATGAGTGTTTAAGCCACCCTTGTATCAGAATCCAGCCACCTCAATCATTTTGAAAATTGTGTGATTCTCTTTATTCCCGTCCTGCCCTTAGGTTCTTCATGACCATTTTTTTTTTTTTAGATTCCATATATATGAGTTAGCATACGGTATTTGTTTTTCTCTTTCTGACTTACTTCACTCTGTATGCCAGACTCTAGGTGCAGACCTACTAGAGAATGGACTTGAGGACACGGGGAGGGGGAAGGGTAAGCTGGGAAAAAGTGAGAGAGTGGCACGGACATATATACACTACCAAATGCAAAACAGATAGCTAGTGGGAAGCAGCTGCATGGCACAGGGAGATCAGCTCAGTGCTTTGTGACCACCTAGAGGGGTGAGATAGGGAGGGTGGAAGGGAGGCAGATGCAAGAGGGAAGAGATATGGGGATATATGTATATGTATAGCTGATTCACTTTGTTATAAAGCAGAAACTAACACACCGTTGTAACGCAATTATACTCCAATAAAGGTGTTAAAAAAAATTGTGTGATTCTCAATGTGAGATTGGAGAGTGGCATTAAAGCATTTACCACAAAACTATTACTTATTTTAAACTTATAATTGGATTTACTGTGGGTGAAGAGACAGCAAATAACTAGTGAGTAGCCTTATGCCAGGAAATTACACGTGCATTTACCGTTAGACTCAGGAGTCTTACTTCTAAGATTTAATTCCAAAAATACAGCAGCAAAAATATGAAAAAATATTTACACAAGGCTATTAACTGTAGTTAAGAACACCAATTGAGTCAAACATATCAAATATGTTTAGACCCATAGGTTCATAATGGTTCTCAGAATAAAACGCCTCATTGGCCACTTATAGAAAATGTTAGGGAGCCAACTTATTATTTTGAGAACTTGTAAATAAGGGGAAAGGATTAGATAGTTACCTTGTCTTTCCTATACAAACTAGCTCAGGACAGTCAAAGAGTAGATGAGGGGAAGAAGCTTCTTTTTATAGAGTTATTCCAGGTAATAAGTAAAAAGAGTGATAAAACTGGAATTTTGTCATCCCAAATTTCTGGGTCTAGGCAATGATCACCATTGGCTACTAACATGATGAAAAAAAGACAAGATTTTATGTGCTTCTTGATAGAAATACCATACCATTGCCTATGAAGTAGCTTTGAAAAAAACTAATCTGATTATGAACAAGAGCAGCAATGTCCAATAGAACTTTCTCTGATGACAGAAATGTTTTATATCTGTGCAGTCCAACGTAGTAGCCACTGGCCACATGTGGGTATTGAGAACTTGAAAGGAGACATGTGACTAAGGAAATGAATTTTTAAAATTTATTGAATTTTAATTATTTTAAATTTAAGTAGCCGCATGTGGCTAAGGGCTACTGCATTGGACTGCACAGCTCTAGACTTACCTGTGAACTTATGGGAGACACAGGGGACAGAAGAACATGTTAAATGACACCATAGGAATACAAACAGCAAAACATACTCCAAAGAAAAATCTGTAGAACAAACTATCTGTTTTCACCACCAAATAAGATACAATGAATAAAAACCAGATAGTCTGGGGAACATGTAAATTATTAAAGTGATAACAACCAATTACAAGATATGGAGCTTATTTGAATCATGATTTGAACAAATAAATTAAAAAAATTATGAAACAATAATATTACAAAGTTGTTAATTTTTTTAGGTGTGATAACAGAATACTGATTATTTAAAAAAGAGTCCTATTATTTTAGAGACACTACTGATATCTGTATAAAAGAAATCATATGATGTATGTAATTTAATTCAAAACAATCCAGTGTACATGTGAGGAGGGAAAGTGGGTAGAGAATTGGGTGGTATAGATGAAACACGATTGGAATGAGTTGATAATTGTTGAAACTGGTCGGTGGGTACATGGGAGTTCATTATATTATTCTCTCTACTTTTGAATGCGTTTGAAAATTTTCACAATAAAATGTGAGAAGTGAAAAGAAGTAAGGGAAATTTCCAAGAACCCTCTCTCCAAGTTTAAATAACAGCGGCAGCAAGAAAAATTTCGCCCTTGAGCTGCAATCTGAGCTGGGAACTGGGGGCCATGAAGGATGTACACATAGTACCCAAAAGGAAAGGCAGGGTCCCCTGAATGCAAACACCACTATCAACACTGCAATAAGGAGAGTAAGCCTGGAGTTGATACTAGGACTTCCTTTTAAGCTGCAAACTCAGCTAAAGTGATTCCTGGTCTATAGTGTCCCTGGTTCTCAGAGAAAGCAAAAGCAAATTCTCTCCAGAGGAGAGCATCCTCCAGTTAGGTATGTGGGATTTTACAGATTAAGATCAAGCAAATATGAACAAGTATTAGGGTGAATATAAAAATTATCCTCTAAACTGGGACACTTTTGGTGATGAAAGGGAGTGCTAAAATAATTAAATTAATGCAAAAGAGATAAACCAGGATTGTCCTGGAGAAACCAATGGTCCCCCCCTGGCAAACAGGGGAGGAAGGACGATCCAGCCTCTTCTGTTCCTGGAGTTTGGTGGGAGTGAGAGGCTGCATCTCACCCCAGATCATTTGGAAGTTGATCTCATGCTCCGGGTCAGTGGTTCTCAAAGTGTGGTCCTCAGGCCAGTAGCATGCTGGCAATTTGTTAGAACTGTGAATTTGTGGGCTCTACCCTAGCCCTAATAAATCAGAAACTCAGGGGTGGGGCCCAGCAAGCTGTTTTGGAACAAGTCCTCTAGGTGTTTCTAATGCCCCAAATTTGAGAACCACTGGCCTAGGTAAACATTTTTTAACCGGTGTTATCAGCTATTAACAAAATTCCATGAACATCACAATACCAATGATATTTTTCTTAAAAGAAATAGCAGATAGGAAAAAAGTTACATTTTTTCCCCGTAATAAACATTTTAATGGCACCAGGTAATTCTGTAAAGAAAGTCTAATGAAAGTCATTCAGCGATTATCCATTAAGAAGGATTTTAAACTAATAAAAATGCCTTTTAGCATTTTATGTAAACATTTTCTATCTCAAAGGTCTAGTGATTCTCCCAGAGGATTAGGACAAAAATATCACCTTCTCAAAGGAGGATTTAATTAGGTGCATGCCTCTCCTGTGTGCCAACTCCTGGAATCTTCCTCCAAGTTCTCAAACAGCTTTGGCTCATTTAGGTCATTTAGGTCTGGTCTCACTTAACCTGGGATCTGAGCAGCAGCTCTTCCTGTCTGTTCTCTGTTCTCTTCCAACAAAAATTGCAGAACATGGCTGATGTTTGTTTCTCTCCACTGGGCTTCGTGTACTAACCAGACTGGGTTTGGGTACCAGATATTTCTGTGGCTTACAATACTCTCTTCTCTCAAAGGCATGCTTGCACTTGTCCTGAACCAGTTTCTGGCATGCCTCAGTGGCTGTTTATCACCTCTGTATTAAGCATAATAGGATGCGCCCCCCATTAATTACAGCCTTGCTGGGAGTTTATAAACTATCTCATATGGAGAGATAGAGTCTTACGGCCGCAGGCAGCAAACAGAAATCCATCCAGCCTTAGATGGACACATGTTAATGCTAAGATTTCCCTCACTTCCTCCAACTTCCCTTAAAAATAGACCTATTATTGTTGGAACTAGGAGTCCTACAACACTAAAGTGGTAGTTCTTGTACCTAAGAGGGGCATAGAATCAGTGTTTCTTCACCCCACTTCTGGAATTGGCTACATTATTTGGGAACTTTAAAATACAATCTTTTTTGTACCCCATTCCCCAAAGAGTTTGCTTTAGCAGATCTGCATGGAGAACCTCCAATTTCGGGAGGATTCTTAGGGGATTCTAGTGCACAGCTTGAGTTTGGAACTGCTAATTCCAAGTTAGAGCCGTTGTAGCAAAGACCTGACATTTTTCCAGATCTTTTGCTGGTGTCATTTAGAGTCTGTTGCAGAGTAGGGACACAGTCTTCTTCAGGAAGACTTGAGGTCTTCAGGAGCATCTTTGCAGCTTGCTATTCAAACCTAGTCCTAATCAAGTGAGGGGTCAGCCCATCAAGGTGGCCTGGATGGGAGCACAGGCAAGGTAAGGCTGGCTCTGCCACTCACCACCTGACTCTTTGGGCAAATTACCAAATTCCTATGAGCCTCACTTTGCTTGTCTGAACAATGGTAAGAATAATATCTACTTGGGAGGACTCTTGTGAAGATTAAATGAGAGGATATAAGTAAAATATTGAGTCTATAACCTGGCACATAGTAGATACTTAATAAATAGAATATATATATTTTATTTATTTTATGTATGTACTTATTTATAAATTATATAAAAAACCTTTTCCTCCTTGGAGGTTCAAGCCTATAAAGTGGCCAAACAGCTTTTTTCTTTGGACAGAGGTCACATTTTGGCAACATTTTTTTTGCTGTTGTTGTTGTTACAGGAGATTACAGAAAGCTTCATTAAGAGAGGTGAATGCTATACCTGAAGGGGTGTATGTTTATTTTATTATTATCTTTAAAATTGAAGTATACTTGATTTACAATGTTGTTGCTTCTGGTATACGGCAAAGTGCTTCAGTTATATATAAATATATATATATTCTTTCTTATATTCTTTTCCATTATGGTTTATTATAGGATATTGAATATAATTCCCTGTGCTATACAGTAGGACCTTGTTGTCTATCTATTTTATGTATAGCAATTTGTATCTGCTAATCCCAAACTCCTAATTTATCACTCCCCCTCTGCCTTTCCCCTTTGGTAACCATAAGTTTGTTTTCTATGTCTGTGAGTCTGCTTCTGTTTTGTAAATAAGTTCATTTGTGTCATCTTTTAGATGCCACATGTAAGTGATATCATGTGGTATTTGTCTTTCTCTTTCCGACTTACTTCACTTAGTATGATAATCTCTGGGTCCATCCATGTTGCTGCAACTAGCATTATTTCATCCTTTTGTATAGCTGAGTAATATTCCATTGTATATATGTACCACATCTCTCTTTTTTTTTTAACATCTTTATAGGAATATAATTGCTTGACAATGTTGTGTTAATTTCTGCTTTATAACAAAGTGAATCAGCTATACATATACATATATCCCCATATCCTCTCCCTCTTGCATCTCCCTCCCACCCTCCCTATCCCACCCCACTAGGTGATCACAAAGCACTGAGCTGATCTCCCTGTGCTATGCAGCTGCTTCCCACTAGCTATCTATTTTACATTTGGTAGTGTATATACGTCCATGCCACTCTGTCACTTCGTCCCAGCTTACCCTTCCCCCTCCCCGTGTCCTCAAGTCCATTCTCTATGTCTGTGTCTTTATTCCTGTCCTGCCCCTAGGTGCATCAGAACCATTTTTTTTTTTAGATTCCATATATATGTGTTAGCATACGGTATTTATTTTTCTCTTTCTGACTTACTTCACTCTGTATGACAGACTCTAGGTCCATCCACCTCACTACAAATAACTCAATTTCATTTCTTTTTATGGCTGTGGAATATTCCATTGTATATATGAGCCACATCTTCTTTATCCATTCATCTGTCGACGGACACTTAGGTTGCTTCCATGTCCTGGCTATTGTAAATAGTGCTGCAATGAACATTGTGTTACATGTCTCTTTTTGAATTATGGTTTTCTCAGGGTATATGCCCAGTAGTGAGATTGCTGGGTCATATGGTAGTTCTATTTTTAGTTTTTTAAGGAACCTCCATACTGTTCTCCATAGTGGCTCTATCAATTTACATTCCCACCAATAGTGCAAGAGGGTTCCCTTTTCTCCACACCCTCTCCAGCATTTATTGTTTGTAGATTTTTTGACGATGGCCATTCTGACCGGTATGAGGTGATACCTCATTGTGGTTTTGATTTGCATTTCTCTAATGATTAGTGATGTTGAGCATCCTTTCATGTGTTTGTTGGCAATCTGTATATCTTCTCTGGAGAAATGTCTGTTTAGGTTTTCTGCCCATTTTTGGATTGTGTTGTTTGTTTTTTTGATACTGAACTGCATGAGCTGCTTGTATATTTTGGAGATTAATCCTTTGTCATTTGCTTCGTTTGCAAATATTTTCTCCCATTTTGAGTGTTGTCTTCTCGTCTTGTTTATGGTTTCCTTTGCTGTGCAAAAGCTTTTACGTTTCATTGGTCCCACCACATCTTTATCCATTCATCTGTATGTGGACATTTAGGTTGCTTCCATGTCTTGGCTATTGTAAATAGTGCTGCTATAAACATAGGGGTGCATGTATCTTTTAGAATTATAGTTTTCTCCAGATATATGGCCAGGAATGGGATTGCTGGATCATATGGTAGCTCTATTTTTAATTTTTTAAGGAGCCACTATACTGTTTTCCAAAGTGACTGCACCAATTTACATTCCCACCAATGGTGTAGGAGGATTCCTTTTCCTCTACACCCTCTCCAGCATTTGTTATTTGTAGATTTTTTAATGATGGCCATTCTGACTAGTGTGAGGTGGTACCTCATTGTAGTTTTGATTTGCATTTCTGTAATAATTAGTGATGTTGAGCATAAAGAGTGTGTGTTTAAAAGATGGACACTTTCTGACAGAAATTGGTAATAAAGAACATAGAGTCCCCCCAACATCAGTGCAAGGCTCCCTCAGAGCTTCCAAGCAAAGGAATGGCATAAAGGGAGCTGAGATGGAAAAGATGCAGGTGAATTTTGTAGACATCTTAATGTAGGCTTTGTGTTAGCTGGAGGCACTCTGACTCTTCAGAGCTGGATGTGGTTAGCTCATACTCCGATCAACATGGAGAAAAATTCAAGATTTCTTGTAGTTCTTGGGGGCTTTCATGCCAAGATCAACTCTGACTTCTTTCCTCTGCTGATTCTTGTCCTTTACTCTGTCTTGTGCAGCTCCTTTCCCTGGTTGCCACAAAACCTCTTTGTATGTGCAGCAAATTTTACCTAAGTTTGGAGAAATGGACGTGAGTTTATATCACAGCAGGGTAACAACTTAAACTCAAACATTAAGCATCTCTTTTATAAGATCCCTCTTCCTTGTTGCTTGCCCCCAATCTCACTGTTCTCTCCCCTCCCCTCTCTTTTATGCTTAGGTCTTCCAGTTTATATCAAATGCAGAACAATTTAGCTACCTCTTTTGCTACTTTTTCCTGTGGCTAACCCAAGCTCTCAGGGTTTCTGCTGTCCCATGTGGCCTTGCAAGATATTTTCCTGAACAAAGAGAATTACTCCCTGGAGGGAATTATGGAACATGTTTTTAAGATGATAATTTATTTCTTATCCCCATCCAAAGCTAAATATTTAAGCAATGAGATGCTGAACAAATATAGGCACAATAATGTGGATGGTGGTGGTGGTGTTGGTAATGAAAAGAAAGGCTGGATCCAAGAGATATAAAAGAGCTCACAACAAATTGAGCAGAGAAGCAACACAAAAGGAAGGGGAAGGAAGGACCAACATATACTGAATGCCAGCATTTTGTGTAATCCAATGACAACCCTATCATATTGGTTTTATCCCAATTTTCCAAGAAAACCAAAGTTCAGAGAGGTTAAATAATATGCCCAAGGCCACTCAAACTGTAAATGGAAGGTCCAGGATCCAACCTAGGTACGATGGAAAGATCTGCATTCTTTGCATTGTATTCTGAATCACTTATGCTTCTATCATAGAGAGCTTAAGGTTCGTTCTGAAATGGTATTTAGTCCAGCTCTTATGCTAACCTAATTCAGTACAAAATCATTTTTGATAATAATAAATTTTAGGATATATCCTTATTTTTTATAGTCTGCAGTTTGGATCTTGGTGTAAATCTTTTTTATATGGTTTCTCAGGTGAAAGCAACAAAAATCTGCCCTTTCATAAGTGCAGATGAGACCTCTCTGACTTACATGTTAGAGCAGGGCCAGCGGTGGGGTATTCCAGGGGGGCTGACTTCCCAACATTAGTGCCATCCAGGAGACTGATTGGCTTGCTCTCATGGGAGGAGGCATTTAAGCAAAGACTGTAGGACCACTTGGTTGGGTTGTTGTTGTGAGGATTCTGGGTTGGATGAGAAGTTCCCAAATAGAGCCGCCCATCAGAGTCATTTGGAGAAGGAATGTCCAACACCCAGATGCTTGCATCTTATTAGAGATGATTTAGTATGTCTGGGATGGCTCAGTGGCATTTCAAAATAGACTCATCAGCTGATTCTAATGCACACCCAGGTTTGGGGACTGTTGGAACAGGTTGCTGTTAAAATCCCCTCTATCACAAGATTCTATAAATTCTGTCTTTTGTTGGGGGTGGGGGAGTCATGGTCTTCCCTGTCTTGTATTCTTTAAATCACAATGTTCTATTCATGTGGGCAGTAACAACTGGTCAAATGTGATATCTATTTCATCATTGGAGAAGATAGAATACTGAGCTACCTTTAAAATATCTGGGTTGCACCTTCTCTTTGTAACGGAAAATGTTATTTATTCTAGTGATACTTTTTCATGATGCCAGCAGACCACACGGAGTTTACTTTGAAGAAGCTGGATAATGTTTATACATCTGCAGGAACTAGCTAGAGGGATCAAGATGAGATGCTTAGTTGATACCACATTTATTTAAAAAGATGGAAGGGTAAACACAGGACAAGGGTGGCTTGGGAAATGTATTAGCATGCTTAAGTACACTTTTCCTTGGCATATTTGAAGCAGAAAAAGAAAACTTCTCAGGAGATTCAGTGGTAAATATATATTTTCTGGGCCTTGGAAAATATATTGCCCAATATCTCTCTAGTTCTTGTCATGGATTTTTAAAAAAAGCTTTGGCTCATTCTTCCCCAAATAGGTGGATGCTGGTAATAAGTAATGAAAAAAAAAATTTTTTTGATCAAATCAAATAAATAAGTAATAAAAAAATCAAATCAAGTCAAATCAAATCAAATGACATGTAATTTTTCCTTCCTGCTTGATATAAACCCTTCTTAATAATTGATGCACACAGCTTTTCTAGTGACAGAGGGTCTTTCCTTAAAGGGATATGTAACATGAACAAAGCTGAGAGAGACTTTCAGAGTTTGTGGTCACCTTCGAGGCACTGGCCACTAAACTTTTGTTTCTCAACAGGAGTATCTCTCGGGCAAAGACAGTGTAAAGAAGTAATGCCTTCTTCCACTTTCCTAGCTTTGTTCTGTGATGCCGAGCCTTCTTTGGCAGTCAGCCTGTTCCTCATTTTTTAAGTAGGAAGCCTCTATAATTAACTCGAGCCTATTTCTGCTCTGTTAATTAATGTGTGCATACAGGAGGTTGCTGTTTTCCCTTAAGGTGTGATGAATAGAACTGGTTTTCATGGAAATCACCTAGCACTTTAGCAGATGGAGCAATTGGCTTTGGGAAACATTCACATTAAATAGCAAGACATAACTAATTCTACTTGATAAAGTCTGTCAAGGTCAAGGGTAGAAAGAGTGGTCCCCAGACTCCTCTAGAGCTCCCTGTGAGCGTTTGAAGATGATGAGAAAAGTGGAAGGGACCTGTCTACTGAAATCAGTCAGACCTGGGTCTAAGTCTTAACGCCACACCATAGCGACTGTGTGAGCTTTGGTAAGTCTTGTTTGCTCATCTATAAATGGGGCACAAAACACTCTTTTTGTCAGAATTAATTCAGGTAATATTTGGGAAGCTTCTCAAATGTGTAACTCAATTCATGAGTCTACAAGTTGGCTGCGAGCGTTTATCCTGTCAGACTGTAAGCTACCTGGAAGCAGAGACTGTGTGCTATTTGATTCTTGTCTCCAATGCCTAGTAACAGTAGGAACTCATGTTTATTGAAAGAATGAAAGATGGATTTGTCTTCTTGGATTAGTAACCTTCACAACAGTGCAGTGGCTAGTGCTAGAGTGTGTACAAACTTTACAACCCTAACCTCTTAACATGTCTGCCCCTAAAGGAGTTTGAACCCATCACTCAGACCTCCTCAACCTCACTGGCAGAGTATAGGTCTTGCCAGTCTACAAAGGCTACCCTGAGAATTGCACTATCCCTTCCTGCATGGTCCTTCTGGTCTGGGAGTCCCCTTCTGTAGCTCTCTGAGATGTGAGGTGGCTGCAGAACTTTACAGAGATGCCAGTGGCCCAGCCTGC
Source organism: Balaenoptera musculus (assembly GCF_009873245.2). NCBI lineage: Eukaryota > Metazoa > Chordata > Mammalia > Artiodactyla > Balaenopteridae > Balaenoptera > Balaenoptera musculus. Next base: position 42,286,441 of record NC_045786.1, read on the forward strand.
CCAGACGTGCCATGCCATCGCTCCTTTCTTGGGTCTTGTCATCAGCCAGTGACAGCGCTGTAGACAAGCAGAGCATGACAGGCAGCAGGGCATAGGTCACCTCTGCTCTTGGCAACCTCTCTCCAATCTCTGTTTTTGTTCTTCCCCCCCCCCCCAGGGGAGTCTCTTTTTAGCTTGCGTGAGATCAACTCTCCCTTTCTGCTCTTTAAGACACTCAATCCATGCCCAGAATTCTTCTTTCCCAAAGGCTTTCAGTCTTTGGAACACATAAGCCAGAACACTTTCAGGAGATTTATTTCCTACTCTGCCATAAGCCTCTCCCAAGTGCCAATGTGCAAAACTGACTACGTGCTTGAATGCGGCAAAGGAGAGTTAATGTCTTAAAATGTTATATGCATACGACCTAGGAAGAAATAATTAGATTTAGGGACCGGTCTTATTAAAGACGGCAAATGTTATAGGACTTTAGGGGCTCTTAATTCATTGTGGTTGTTAAGATAGTAATGAAACTCCAGGTATCCTCTCAGCATTTAAGGCAGGAAGAAGAATGGAAGAGACAAAAGTTTTCTTTCCAGATTTTCCCATTCTAATGAGAAATATAAATAAAACAGCATTTTAGAGTTCCATTTCCCCCAGTAGACTAACTTGTAGGTCTTATTGACCAGGATTGGGTCACACGGCTGTCTCTAATTGTACAGGAAGCTGAGAAAGTAAGTGCTGGGTTTCTAGCCTCAATGCAGGGAGACAGCCAGAGAGAAGGGGGTCAGGGATACTGTCGGGTTAATCTTAGTCTGAGTTCCCTCCGAAGCAGATTCTGACACAAGGATTTGAATGTTAGTATTGTGTTTGGGTGGTGAAGTAAACTCTGGTAGAGTGGTGGGGAAGGTAGGCAAAGAGAATAGCCATGTGTGTTAGTAAGAGTTCTCCAGAGAAGAAGAACCAATCAGACATCTATACACATCTATATCCATACACACACACACACACACTATAAGGAATTGGCTCACACAGACTATGAAAGACTATGAAAAGCCAAGACATCCAAGCTCTGCAGTCAGCAAGCTGGAGACCCAGGAGAGCCGATGGTGTAAGTTCCGGTCTGAGTCTGAGTCTGAGTCCCAAGGCAGGAGAAGACTGATTACAACTCAAGGACAGGTAGAGAGAAAGAATTCCTTCTTACTCAGCCTTTCATTCTATTCAGATGTTCAGCGGATTGAATGAAGCCCACTCACACTGGGGAGGGCCATCTGCCTTACTCAGGCTACCCAGGCAATGTTAATCTCATCCAGAAACACCTTCACAGACACACCCAGAAATAAAGTTTAACCCAACATCTGGGCACCCCGTGGCCCAGTCAAGCTCACACCTGAAGTTAACCATCACACCATGAAAGGGGGCGTTGTCAAGCTGGCTACCACTGTGGACAGCTGGGGCCTAGTCCTGTTGGAGCATCTCTGGGAGCCAGAGTAACACGTACCCTTGGGAGTTATCACACTTCCAGGAAGCGCTGGTTGAGGGCTGCTGGGGGAGTTTAAGTCCCTGACACTTCTGTCCAGCCTGCGAACTGGCAAACAGGCTCGGGCATTGGAAATAAGTGCTGGCATGGGGAGTCTGGCAGGAACTCTGATAAGATGAGGGGATATGGGTGGGCTCGGACAACATCAGCTACATCAACCAACAAAGTCTGCCACAGAGGGTGTGGTAAAGCACTTGGATGCTTTCTTATCTTTAACATATTTAAAGCTGGAGGTTGATTCTAAGTCCCAGATATTTTAACCTCTAGGGCTCTATCTCAGAAGAGAAACTTGTGCTCTTTTGACATTTTCCTCTGGGAACAACCTACCAAAGAAAGAAGGATGATTCTGCAAACAGAATCTCAAGTGATTGAACTGTTGATGTGACAACCTGGACCACTGAGAGTCTCTCCATCTTGGATCAGTTTGGAGACCAAAGGGAGGGCAAATCACATTATCTTAGGTAACATTCAAATTCAACCTTGGGCAAGGTGGTGCTACCTACTGTCCTCAAGAGAGAAAACTGAGACTCAGGAAGGGGGAGGAATTTGCCCTAGTGACACAGCTGGAAAAGTCACACAGAGTGGAGTCCAGGGCCACCTGACGATAAATCTGGTGCCCTTTCCATGATACCCGGCTGTTCTCTCCAGGAAAATGACCTTTCAAATGCACAGTATGAATTAATAACGGTATAATTATATGCTTCTACACTTCTTCTTGTGCTGACTCACAACCAGGCTTGTGGTGGAAAGTTGTTTTTCTGTTGGGGGAATAGGTTTCACTGACCCTCTGACCTCTCTTCTCTTGTCTCTCCTTTCCTTTTTCCCCTGTTCCTTGTCCCCTGTCCCTTCGCCTCCCATCCCCCCCACCCTCTGTTAGTATGATCTGGCATCATATTCCTGAGGCAACCAAGTCAGCTGACACTGGGTATCCCATGCCCTTGACATATCCCTATAAAGCCCTCAGGTAGCTGCAATATCTGAGTTAATACATAAATGGATCCATAACGTCTTCGCCTTTGGAATTACTCTTGACCCACAGCCCCTGCTGAAGGGAGGACCAGGGGTCTGTGTTTGTGTCTGCTGTCATGAGCACAGGGTTGGAGGTAAATAATTTCATCATGTTTTCTGTCCTGGGAATCTAGTTCTAAGGCTGTGAGAGTCTGAAGTAGTCATGGGGTGGCCAACTGTACTGCCAAGTCAAGTCTACACCTCAGATATGGGGGAGCAGAGAAGCTGGGAATGAGCAGAAAGTAAGTGGAGCTTGCTGGGAAGCAGACACAAGAGAACAGAGGGAAGGAATTTGGACCCTGCACCTCTATCCCTCCCCGGGCTAGACTCTCTTCCCCTTGCCCAAGACAACCATGTGATTCTGCTTAAAGAAAGCTCCCTGATACATGCAGCTGGGAGGGGATGTGGGTTTCTTTCCATCCAGATGATCCCCAGTCCAGAGGGTTTGTGTAACAGGCAGTGGGCCTGCCTCATGATGGGCATGGAACTTTGCTCTGGGCTAACAGGGAACAAGGACAGCTAAGCAGGCTTGTGGAAATTCAAGCCTGAGTGTGTGTGTGTGTGTGTGTGTGTGTGTGTGTGTGTGTTTAAATTAATTAATTAATTTTTAATTGAGGTACAGTTGATTTACAATGTTGTGTTTCCGGTATACAGCAAAGTGATTCAGTTATATATATATATATATATTCTTTTTCAGATTCTTTTCCCATATATGTTATTACAAAATATTGAGTATAGTTCCCTGTGCTATACATTAGGTCCTTGTTGATTTATCTATTTTATATATAGTTGTGTGTATATGTTACTCCCAAATTCCTAATTTATCCCTCTCCCTCCTGCTTTCCTCTTTGGTAACCATAAGTTTGTTTTCCATGTCTGTGAGTCTTTCTGTTTTGTAAAGAAGTTCATTTGCATAATTTTTTTTTTTTTTTAGATTCCACATGTAAGTGACATCATATGATATTTGTCTTTCTCTGACTTACTTCACTTAGTATGATAATATCTATGTCCATCCATGTTGTTGGAAATAAGCCTGTGTGTTTTTTTGCAACATTGATCAAGGCCAGCTCCTAACTGAAACAAAACAAAACAACAGCCATCAAAAAAGACAACCAGGGGCTTCCCTGGTGGCGCAGTGGTTGAGAATGCGCCTGCCGGTTCAGGGGACACGGGTTCGAGCCCTGGTCTGGGAAGATCCCACATGCCGCGGAGCAACTGGGCCCGTGAGCCACAACTACTGAGCCTGCGCATCTGGGGCCTGTGCTCGGCGACAAGAGAGGCCGCGATAGTGAGAGGCCCGCGCACCGCGATGAAGAGTGGCCCCCACTTGCCACAACTGGAGAAAGCCCTTGCACAGAAACGAAGATCTAACACAGCCAAAAATAAATAAATTAAATAAATAAATAAAAAAAAAAAAACAAAAGACAACCATCACAGTAATGGTTACTCAGAAAAGTCGAGTAGAATAACTAGGTGGTTTCTTTAGAAGAGTTAAGTTGCAGTTTTTATAATTTTGTTTTGATACCCTGGGGGTGGATTGTGATTTGCGTGTTTCTTTGAAAAGGTAAACAATAACCAGAAAAGCCTGGAATAACAAAAGTTAAATATAAACTCTCTTAACCCAATCAGCCTAAGACCACCATCTGTGGCCTGAAAAAGATATATCAGCCCATTGCAGTGGGGGAGGCCACACTTCAGAGGGGGGGCATCTCAGCAAACATGGGAAAAGATAGAATTGTTATAGGATTTTCAGGAAGGGTAAAGTTTAAGTGAAGTGGAAATAAAGGTTCAAAGCAAAAAAGAGCTGTGTATAAGGGTGTCAATGTCAGGTCTGGACTGTAAATTGGCCCCAGGCTCCTGTTCCCTTGGAAATGACAAAGTTATGATAAATATGAATGTTGCCTTTAGAACCCCTTTCTCTGGAAGCTCTGCATCTGGGCTGGAAATCGAGGCTGGCTCTTTGTGTCAAAGTGGCTAAGATCCTCCACCAGGCAAGAGTGAATGTTTCATTCTTACAGATAATATTTCCCTTAGTAACGGTTCTGGTAGTCTCTGCTTTTAGAGATCAAGGCTTTTCAGGATGTAAGAGAGCAGAAGTTATTCAGAGAAGGTTATAATGTTGGAGTGTCCTTGCGAGAAATATTGTTTCCTATTACTTTGCAGCTGGCTTTATCTTTATCTGTTATCCCAGCCCGATGAATGGCAGGGAGCAGATTTTTACTTTCTCTGTCTGAGCTAATTTTTACTTTCTCAAAACTCTGGGCTTCTTTGGAGGAAAATGTGATGGTTAGTGGGTCAGTGCTTGTCAATGTTTCCAAAATCTGTGAAAACTTGTAGCTATTCTAAATGAGCACAAACCATTAACAGTATTTGAAGAGCAGCTAGGTGGGAGCTGCCAGCTCAGCTGATATGACAGCTGGGATCCCCCGTCTTGGGAGGTGACAGAACACAGGACCCTGCCCCACTCTGGAGTCTCCTGTGCCCCACCTTCCTGGGTTTTCCATGTTGGGTATATCAGATGTACGCTTACTGACTTAATTTTTAAGAAGTAGATTCACATCTTGTACTTAAATAAATGTATCATGAAACGAAGGCTTTAATCACTACCATAAAAGGAGAAACAGTGTCACTTGCATAAATTCAAAGTAAAAGAGAAATAAGAGGATGACTAGTATCATTTTTTTTTTCTAGACGATTTCCTGTCAAATTGCTTGAGCTCGAGGCTTGCCTTGCCTTTAAAGAACAGGGTGGTGGTAGAGAGGATAATAACACATGTCAGAAAGGTGTTAAATCACATCCCATTCAGCACCAAACCGAGACTTTCTCCGTGATATGATCAGAAAGATGAGAGTTAACAGAGGAATCTCACTCCAGAATTCAATATTAGGGCTGTGTTCGTGTACCACCACAAATCATCTGTGGTACCAACAGGACTTTGTGACCCACACTCTGGGAAACTGGCTTTGTGCTCTGAGACCACTGGCTACACAGTCCCAGGCCCAGGATGGAATCAAGTGCCACCGTTTCCTAGGTGTGGGACCTCGGGACAGGTGTCTAACCTCTCCAAGGCTGTTTCCTCATCTGTCCAATGGGGATAATAATTGTTATTACCTCTTATGATTGCTCTGAGAATTTAATGAGCTGATCCATGGAAAACCAATGGCTCCATGTCTGGTAGATACAAAGTTTTACATAGATGTGAGCTAGGATGCTGAGACAAGCTTGTGTCATGTATCTGCCAAATAGCCGGTGCTTGGGTAGGTCCTAGAGGTCAGATTTAGGTCACAAGGGAAGTCCATCCAAATTGGCCAAGGGAGAAGGGCAAGCTGAGTGCTGAGGGACAATTCCTATTGGGTCAAGGTTGTACGAGTAGGTCTGGAGACAAAGGTCAAAGCAAAATAGGTAAGAACCTTGGGTAGGTCTTAAAATAGAACATCTGCCAGGAACATGGTGGGAGCAAGAGAGAGACCCCCCAAAATGTAGGCAAGCAGTGCTGAAGTGTGTCTGATCTCACCCTCCATCTTTCTTTGTGTGGGTGGCTGTCCAAATTAAGGGAGACCTAGCTTCTCTAATCCTCAGCAACCCTGAGACAATTATGTCTAGGGCCCCTGGTTTTATCTCTGGAACAAGATCAGTTGGGTGTCATGCAATCATCATTTTTTTGTACGCCGACTGCATGCTGGGTATAGCGCGAGGCAGTAGGCATGGTAGCACAGAAATGTGGTTGTCCAGGAAGGCTCAAGATGCAGGGTTCTGGAGATCTGAGATTAAGCAGCTGAAGTTGAGTATTAGAGAGGCCAACTGTGCTGCGAAGAGCAGACAAGGGCACAGGACTGACAGAGGCCAGGGCCCACTGGGCTCAGGTTAGTAGTCTTAGTGTCTGTCTGTACTCTCCTGTTGTGGGTTAAAGTGTGTCCTCTAAAAAGACATGTTCAAATCTTAAGCCCCAGTACCTGTGCATGGGACCTTATTTGGAAATAGGGTCTTTGTAGATATAATCAATTAAGATGAAGTCATACTGGATTAGAGTGGCCTTAATCCAATGACTGTCCTTATAAAAAGAGGGAAATTTGAACACAGACACACACACAGAGGGAAGATGGCCATGTGATGACAGAGGCAGACACTAGAGGGATGCAGCTGCAAGCCAAGGTATGCCAAGAAACACTAGCTACCACCAGAAGCTGGAAGAGGCAAGGAAGGACTCTTCCTAGAGCCCTGGCTGGGAGCATGGCCTTCTGACATCTTCATTTTGGACTTCCAGCCTCCAGAACTGTGAGAAAATAAAATTTTGTTGTTAAAGCCCCCCAGTTTGTGGTTATTTGTTATGGCAGCCCTAGGAAACTTACATACCTCTGATCCAAGAACATGCACCATCAGTAGAATGGGGGTGATCGAGTGGAGTGAGGGCCCAGCATTCTGTGGCTATTGCTGATTCCCTGTTATTCATGAGTTACCTGTCCTCAATGTGCCTGAATATCCCAAAGTACTGCTTCATGCCCCTTCTCCAGGACTCTGATTCTTCCCACCCTCCCTCAGTTTCCACCTTTCAAGAAGAGCCACTGAAAGTAGAAGGTAAAAGCCCTGGAGCAAAATAAGGGACACGGAGGGGCATGATAGGAGGGGCAACATACAGGGAAGGAGGAAGAGATGTGAAAAACAGAATCCCTTCCTGGAGGGTCAAGAGCAGACCACTGGTGCCCCAGGTCCCAGGCCCCAGAGCAGAAGTCACTCCCAGTGAGTGCTAAGTGCAGGAGGCCATGATACTAACACATCACTTATGTCCCAGCTTGGCCATCCTTTCTGCCTGGTCATCAGCACATGGCTTTAAAGACATTTGTTGCTTGAAGCGCAGAAGAAGCTAATTGTGGTCACTGTTCTTCTGGATCTGGGAGTGTGGTCAGCATTCTTTGTGTGTCCTTTGGCTCCCTGGCCTCCTCTGGACCCTGGATGCAGGAGAGGGCTTTCTGCCTGGGCCCTGGGTCATGGCATGGGGCCTGAGGTCTGTCTAATGATTGAGTGTTCGACCTGAGACCTGATGGTGAGGGCTGGGGACTGATTGCTCCCTTCCCCACCTGTTCCAGGAATAGGTTCCTGCTCTCCCTCACAACAGCCTTTATGAAAAGAAAAAAAAAAAAGACTCATCAGTTGAGTTTCACTTAATCTAAAGAGGTGCCTTAAAATAATCTGAGCCATTGTACAAAACTGGAAGGATTGGATCACAGATTTTTTGATATTGCATGGTGGTCATTGTTCTAAACCATTAAAACCATCATCAATCTCGTATATTTTAAGCAGTTCCTTAAACCCATGTGGCCACTCCAAAGACCCACATTACCTTAACTCTAAATACTGCCTTCCCTCTTTCCAAGGAATGATGGGCCCAGATACTGTTATTCTGCTGTACCCACGTAGACATGGATTTCAAACTCAGGGGTTTGATTGTAGAGAAGCAAGGAGGTCAGGTGGAAAACAGGAATGGAGGAATGTTTTATGTTCATGTCATAGGGACCTCCAGGTAACTCCAGGCTGGGGCTTGGTGAAAATGTCTCAGGGGAACTTGGCTGCAATGCCCAAGGGAAAGGAGAGGCCCCAGTAAGCTTGCATTGTTTCTGACAAATTTCAGGGAAAGGGTACAAATCGCCATCCTTCCCTGGAATGGAATGAGAGGCCGTGTGATTACTGGGGACTTCTTGGAGATGGGTTCTCTTGTGTGAGGTCATGTGTTGAATGTGTGCACCTGGGAAAATCTGATGAGAGACTTGGACACTTGGGCATAGCCTTCCTATTCCTAGTGATCCTTCTTAGGGGCCAGCGTGGGGTCTGCTGGGATTATAATCCCCAGGGATGCAGCTATGGCAGGGGACACTACACAAGACACCAGAAGCTAAATGAGCCCTGGAGTTGGAGGTGGGCAGGAGTGTCTAAGCATCAGAAGAATCAAAGCTCAGAAAAATCAAGCCAAAGCCCTAAACAAAATGTCTGGAGCAGAGTGGGGACCAGTAGCTGAGGCTGAGGGCAAGGTGATGGGAGAAAATGAAGTAGAATGGGAGCCGGGTTAGTGATGGGAAGATGTACAGGACATACTGGTGCTGATGGCTCTGCACTGTCACCCTTAAGGGCCATTGGCCTGGCTTAAACATACAGGGACATGTACTCATTCCTACTTGGAAATCTCTAATCAAAGGCAAAGTCAGAGAGATGGAGACTCATCATTAAGCCAGAGTGACAACCAAAATTCCCAAGAAGCTCAGTATTACCTGCCTCTAACACTGCCTGGAAAATCTCCAGGTGTAATGTCCTTTAATCCCATTGTTGTCATATATAACCCCCACTGCCCTGCTTTATGAGTCACATGGAGACTCTACCTCCTTTATGTGGGCTGCTAATTGTGATTTTTGTGTTTACATAAAGCACTGGGAGAGATGCTTTATCTGGAAACAAAAACCTCAGGTGAACAGGTGCAGGTGCAAACCCATTGTTTGATGCCCGGGGCTCTCTGTCACTGAACTTGGCCCCAGCTGTAGGTCAGTCAGGCCATAGTCAGGGCGTGGTTAAGGCCCTGTGTGTATTGAACACTGATGTCATGAGGGTGGGTTAGGGGCGGGGAAGTTGAGCTTGGAAATGAGAATACGATTCAGGGAGGATTTTCTCCTTTCCCCCATTTCCATCCCTATTCTGGAGGAATTGGTTGTACCATCACTGCATACACAGAGAATAAATGATTTCTGTGTTAGCTTGTCTCCATAAAGTATCAAGAAAGAGGCATGAAATCTGAAGAGGTGTTCTCACCCTTGGGAGACCCAGACATCCTGCTCCCTTTTTTCTTCTCTTCTCTCCCTTCCCATCTCCCACAAGAGATGTTAACACTTCCCTCATCTCTCCCTGGCTCCAGGATAATTTTGGCCAGAGTAACAATCTGAAAACAGCTTTCTTCATGACTCTCTCTTGATCAAAAATAATAATAAAACAAATACTTTTCGTTGCTGACAATATGCTGGGCAGAGTTCTGAGCATTTTGAATATGCTAGCTCATGTATTCCTCACAACAACACTGTGGCGTACATACTATAGTCAGCCCCATTTTAGAGAGGAGGGAACTGAGACCTGAAGGGCTTAATTAACTTGTACCAGGTCAGGTAGCTGATATGTGGCAGAGCTGGGATTTGAACCTGGGATCTGAATCGAGAGTCCATGCCCTCATCCACTCTGCTTGAAGGATGAAGAACAAGTTCATTAGCCTGGCAGCCAGTGTCCTCTACCACCTGGGCCTCACCTACCTCGTGCCCTGTGGATGCATCTATGTGCACTTTCAGTAGATGAGGTGCTTTCTTAACTCCACTAGGATCAATTTCTCACAAAACATTAAGTGAAGTAAGAATAGAAGAAAACTTCATAAAGAGGACAAAGAAATTTATTAAAAATCAACAGCAAGCATTATACCAAGTAGCATAAGACATACTTATTCAAGTTTTGAATAAGGCCAAGATATTTGTTGTTACTGCTATCATTCAAAAAACTTGAAGGTTTTAATTGATAGAATACAACAATAAAAATAGGTTACTTAAATATTGAAAGAGAAGGAGGAAATTACCATTATATGCTTTGAGATCACTTTATACCTATAAAATCTAAGAGCTTGAATACCTATAAAATCTAAGAGCTTGAATAAAAAGCTGTTATAACTATTAAGAGAATTTAGCTGGAAATAAAATGAATATGCAAAAATAAAATTTCCTTTTTCCACTATTAAAATGATTTTGAAAGTAAAATGGAATAAAAATTAATGACAAACTATAAAATACCTAATGATAAATTAATTAAGAAATGTAATAGCAATATGAAGAAAACTCTACATTTTTACAGAAGAATATAAATTTTATCAAAGGAATAAATAAAAGGATATACCATATTCTTGAACGGAAGAGTGACATCATAAAGATAAAAATTCTTCTGAAACCAGTATAAACATTTAATGCAATTCTGGTAAGAATCATAATATCATCTTTTTTTGGAGAGGTGGAGAACTGAAAAATGTATTTGAAATTTCACATCAACTACTAAATGTGTGAAAATGGCTAAGAAGACTTCGAAAAAGAAGAAAAATAACTAGAGGGTACCTACCATACTATACATTACAATGTAACATAAAGCTGCTATGATCAAAACAATCAGGGGACTGGAAGGGGGAGTCCAGAAATAGATCCAAGGATCAATGGAAAATTAATGTGTGATAAATATAGCAATTCAAATCACTGGGGTTAATATTATTCATTAAATAGCGGTGGAAGGACTGTCACCCATTTTGGAAAAAAATAGATCCCTACCTCAAATCTTATAATCAGAATTAATTTCATATGGAATAATTGTCTAAGAGTAGCCCCAAACTGGAAACAATCTACATGGTCATTAACTGGTGATCGGGTAAACAAAAAGTGGCTTATTCATACAGTGGAATACTATGCAGCAGTAAAAAGGATTGGCTACTGCTACCCTCAACAACCTGGATTAGCCTCAAAAACATTACGCTAAATGAAAGATGCCAAACACAAAATACTATACCTTGTATGATTCCATTTATATGAAATTTTTAGAAAAGGCAAAAACTATAGAGATGTGGCTTCCTGGGGGCTGGAATAGGAGCAGGGATTGACTGAAAACAGGCATGAAGAAAATTCTGGGGGTGATAGATGTGTCCTAAAACTGGATGGTTGTACAACTCCATACATTTACTATACAATTCATCAAACCGTAGAATTGGAATGAGTGATTTTTTTGGTATGTAAATTATCAATCAGTAAAGCTATTAACAGTGTTAAGAGTAAAAAAAGAAAAAGTATAAAATAATAAAACATTGGAGTAACATATCAGAAAATACTGTTTATAAATTTGTGATGGGAAATACTTTCTTAAGCAAGCCATAGAAAAGCTGTTAAGAAAAATATACATTTAGTAGCATAAAATTAACAAAATTCATGGTGAAAGACACATTTAAAATGTAAAAAATGCAAATAATAGACTTGGATTAAGTGTTTGCATCATTTGTAAAAGACAAGTGAATTTTTCTTTATACAAACCTCATAAAAATTAAAAGAGGCAAACAATCTAATCTCAAATTAGCAAATGATATTCACAAATGACAGTACAAATAGACAGTAAAATTTGCTTAGGTAGCCATGGAAATGAAAATAAAACTTACTGATTGACAAAATTTCTAACATTTGGTAATACTTAGTATTATTTGTGAGGGTGTGAGGAAATGAAGTCTGTTTTGGGGAGTTTAAATCAATTTAACACATTTAGAGATTAACTGGATAATAGCTCTTAAAATAAAAAATGTGCATGCCCTTGGTAAAATAATCCCTCTTCCTGCAATCTGCCTTCCAGAAAAAAATAGCGCAGATATGTCAAGACAAATGCATTAGTATGTTTGTTGGGTTATTTGAAAATAACAAGAATTAGGAACCAGGTGAATTTCTGTAAATAGGGCTACTTTTGAATATGTTTTGCTACCTCAAAATAATAACAAAACAATATAATATCATACAGCCTTAAAAAGAAGTAGAAATATTTATCTGAATTGACTTGGAAATCTGTATATTATATATATATATTGTATTAGTTTTCTATTGCTGTATAGCAAATTACCACAAATTTAGGAGCTTAAAATAACACCTGCTCATTAGCATATGGTTCTGTAGGTTGGAAGTCTGGCATGGCTGGGTTCTGTCCTCAGGTTATCACCAGGCTGAAATTGAGGTATTGACTGGAATCAGTTCTAATCTGGAAGCTCTGGTGAAAAAACAGCTTCCAGCCTCCTCCTTAGTTTTGGAAGATTCAGTTCTTTGTGGTTTTAGGACTGAGGCCCCCATTTCCTTGCTATTTGCCAACTAGAGATTGCTCTCAGCTCCTAGAGGCCACTTGCATTGTCACATGTCCCCTTCCATCTTTAAGTCAGAAGAACATCGTCAAATCCTTCTCATGATCTGAATCTCTGACTTCTTCTGTCTCTGAACGTTAGAGCCAGATTTAAAGAGTTCATGTGATTAGGTCAGGTGCACCTGGGTAATCTCTCTATCTTAAGGTGAACTGATTTTCAAAAGTCCTTCATAGTAATAATGCATAGATTTATTTGATTGAATAACTGGGAGAAGGTGTGTATACACTAGGGCCTGAGAATATTGGGGACCATCTTAGAAAAAAGCTACTCAGAGATCAAAAGACTGAACATTGAAATAACATCAGACAATGTTATAATTTTTTGTTTTCAACAGTCATACATATTTTAAAGAATTTAAGAGGAGATAAATAGTCTATTATATTTACCATTTCCAATTTCTTTCTGATATTATTTCCCTTCCACCTAATAAGCTTCCTCTAGTGTTTATTTTAGATCAAATCTGCTGCCAGCAAATTGTTTTTCTTCATCTGAAATGTCTTTATTTTGCCTTTATCCTTGAAGGATATTTTCATTGGATATGGAATTGTAGGTGGACAACTTTTCTAGCACTTTAACAATGTTGTTCCACTGTCTCCTGACCGCCATGCTTTCTAATGAGAACTCTGCTGTAATTTGAATTGTTGTTCCCTTATATCAGGGTTCTGGACTTCAGCACTGTTGACATTTTGGGCTGAATGATTCTTTGTTTTGGGGCTGTCCTGTGTACTGTAGGATCTTTAGCAGCATCTGTGGCTTACTAGATGCCAGTAGCATTCCACTCTCAGTGTGACAAATAAAAATGTCTCCAGACACTGCCAAATGTCCTCTGGGAGAGAAAACCACCCCAGATGAGAACCACTGTTATGTCCTTTATATAATGTGTAATTAAAAAAAAAAAACTTTTTTTCTTTCCTCCCTCCCTTCCTTCCTCCTTTCCTTCTTTTCTTCCTTCCTTCCTTCCTTCCTCCCTTCCTTTCTTCCCTTTTTCCTTCCTCCCTCCCTTCTTTCCTTCCTTTCTCTCTCTCTCTTTTTCTCTCCCTGCTTGGTTTTCAGCAGTTTGATTATAGTGTTTTCTTTGAGCTTATCCTATTTGAGGTCCACTGAATTTCTTGAATCTGTAAATTTATATCCTATAAATTGGGGAAGTATTCAGCCATTACTTGTTCAAATTTATTTTTTCTGCATCAGTTTCATTCTCTTCTCCTTTTGGGACAAAAATGATACAGATATTTAGGACTTTTGATATTGTTCCACAGCTCCCTGAAACCTGTTAATTTTTTTTCAGTTTTTCTCTTCTATTGTTCAGATTAGATAATATCGATTAATCTATCTTCTAGTTCACTGACTCTTTCTTGAGTCATTATTCTTTTGTTGAACCCATCAAGGGAATTTTAAATTTCAGTTTTAGAGTATTGTGTTTTTCAGTTCTAAAATTTTTACTTGGTTCTTTTTTGTAGTTTCTGTTGTTTTGCTGAAAATATCTCTCTTCTCATTCACTTAAAGAGTGTTTGCCTTTACTTCATGGAACATAGTTACAGTAGATGTTTTAAAATCTTTGTCTAATAATCTCAACATCTGAATTACTCAGGTTTGGCATCTGTTATCTTTTCTTTGAGAATTAATGAGATTTTCTCAGTTTTTTGTTGAGTAATTTGAAATGCTATATCCATTTCCTATTGCTGATGTAACAGATTACCACAAATTTATTGGTTTAAGACAGCATAGACATATTCTTTTATAGTCATGGAGGTCAGAAGTCTAAAATTAAGGTGTTGGCAGGGCTGCATTACTCCTGGAGGCTTTAAGGGAGAATGTCTTTTCTTGTCTTTTCCATCTTCTGGAAGTTCCTATATTCCTTGGCTTGTGGCCTCTTTCTCCATCTTCAAAATATATCACTTCAACCTCTGGTTTTATCATAACATCTACTTCTTGTTTGAACCCAATCTTCCTGCTCTTCTTATATAAAACCTCTTGTGAGTACATTGAGCACACCCAGAGAATCCAGGATAATCTCCCATCTCAATATCCTTAACTTCATCACATTTGTGAAATCCCTTTTACCGTGTAAGGGATTTACCATCCCTTTTACTTCATATTCATAGGTTCTGGGGGTTAAGACATGGGTGTCTTTTGGGAGGGACATTATTGAGCCTACCACAGATTGCATCCTGTACATATTGAATATTGTGTTATGAGACTTCGGGTTTTGTTAAAACCCTCTGGAGAATGTTGTGGGTTTTTTTTTTGGGGGGGGGAGGGGGTTTGTTTTTCTAAAGCAGCTAATCAATTCTGTAAGGTTCAGACTGCAAGTCCTGTGTTCTGTAGGCTCTGGTTCCAACATCAATTTAGTTTTCAAAGCCACTGTATCACTATTTGGGCCTGCCTACTCAGGTACCAGTCTGGGATCTGGGAGATGGTCTATACCACAGTTCAGTTCTTAGAGCTTTTGCTATGCTGCTTTGGTTGATTCTACATATGAGCAGCTTGAGAGTGAGCCTAGGATTTCATACTTAGATTTAGAGGATAGCTTTTTCCAGCCCTTTCCAGTTTTTGATTGCCCCCATACTCTCTGGCTTCCAGGTCTCCTTTTTTTTGCTCTCTGTTTAAAAATCTGAGACTTAGTCTCCCTTCACAGTTCCACACTTTATGTGAATGGTTGCACCTTGGGGTAAATCAGTCAGAAAGAAGAGAGACAGAAAAATAACAGGATTCCTCCCACACGCTTCACATCAAAGAGGCCCATCCCCTGTATATTGATGCAGCCACTATGGAGGACAGTATGGAGTTTCCTAAAAACTAAAAATAGAACTACTGTATGATCCAGCAATCTCACTCCCTCCTGGGCATATATACAGAGAAAACTCTAATTCAAAAGATACATGCAACCCTGTGTCATAGCAGCACTATTTACAATAGTTGAGGCATGGAAGCAACCTAAATGCCCATCAACAGAGAAATGGATAAAGAAGATGTGGTACACATATACAATGGAATACTACTCAGCCATTAAAAAGAATGAAATAATGCCATTTGCAGCAACATGAATGGACCTAGAGATTGTCATATTAAGTGAAGTAAGTCAGAAAGAGAAAGACAAATACCGTATATCACTTATATGTGGAATCTAAAAAATGATACAAATGCACTTACTTACAAAACAGAAACAGACTCACAGACAAAGAAAACAAACTTATGGTTACCAAAGGGGAAAGTGGGGGAGGAATAAATTAGGGGCTTGGGATTAACAGATACACACTACTATATATAAAAAAGATAATCAAAAAGGACCTACAGTATAGCACATGGAACTACATTTAATATCTTGTAATAACCTATAGTGGAAAAGAATCTGAAAAAAGAATATATGTATATTCTTATATGTATCTATATCTATCTGAATCACTTTGCTGTACACCAGAATCTAACACAATGTGGTAAACCAACTATAATTCAATTAAAAAAAAAATAAGCCCATTCCTCTGGCCAAAGAGCAGGATTTCCTCTCAGTTTTTGGTGCCTGTGTGGCGACAGTGCTACACCTGCTGTAGAAGTGCAGGCTCACGGTGGAGGTTTGCTGAGGACCAGCAGAGAAGAAAGGAGGAAAAGAAATGCGGATGCCCTCACAGCCTCTGTCTCACAGCCGCCCCCTCTTTCCAGTCTTCTGGCCAGAAAAATAAAGTTTCTTTTGGAGACTTTTTTCCCGTTTGTGCCTGCCATACAGCTCTGGGATTTAGGACCCCTAAATCTAAGTCTAAGCTGGAGAATTCAGGCTCAAAAAATTAAACCAGGAAATTCACTGCTATATTGGTTCTTTGAGTTTTCATTTTCCTTCCCAGCAAGCCTGCTATTACTTACTTTTTAGAATCCTCATCTAGTTGCTTTATCTAGTTTGTCCAGAGATTTTATCAGTAAAGGGGAGGAGAGAGAGAGAGAGCAGAGCATACTCATTCCATCTTCCCCAGAACTGGACGTCCCAGGTAGATTATTTTTTTGTTATTTTGTGTTTGATTTTTTTATTGTGTTCAATTTAATCTGCAAAAATATTTTTGGTTCTGATCCACTAATACACTGCAACCCACAGCTTTAAAAACTCTGTACTAGACATCTAAGGAGCTATATTATATTACTAGTGGTACACATGCCTTTTCAATCTAAAACATAAAATATGTTTTAATATAAAACATTATTGTTAAAAATTATATTTCTTTTGCTGTCTGTCATGGTTTCCTTTGACTATAAGAATAGTTATTTAAATAAATATATTTTGGGTTTAAGACTTAATTTTTACTGAGTTGTTTTTTCTTTTGATTAGCTATTTCTTTTTTTTTTTGAATTTTAGTTTATTTTTTTATACAGCAGGTTCTTATTAGTTATCCATTTTATACATATTAGTGTATACATGTCAATCCCAATTCCCAATCTCCCAATTCACCACAGCACCCCCCCCACCGCTGCTTTCCCCCCTTGGTGTGCATACGCTTGTTCTCTACATCTGTGTCTCAATTTCTGCCCTGCAAACCAGTTCATCTCTACCATTTTTTTAGATTCCATATATATGTGTTAATATCTGATATTTGTTTTTCTCTTCCTGACTTACTTCATTCTGTATGACAGTCTCTAGATCCACCCACGTCTCTACAAATGATCCAATTTCATTCCTTTTTATGGCTGAGTAATATTCCATTGTATATATGTGCCACATCTTCTTTATCCATTCATCTGTCGATGGGCATTTAGGTTGCTTCCACCACCTGGTTATTGTAAATAGTGCTGCAAGGAACATTGGGGTGCATGTGTCTTTTTGAATTATGGTTTTCTCTGGGTATATGCCCAGTAGTGGGATTGCTGAATCATATGGTAATTCTATTTTTAGTTTTTTAAGGAACCTCTGTACTGTTCTCCATAGTGGCTGTATCAATTTACATTCCCACCAACAGTGCAAGAGGGTTCCCTTTTCTCCACACCCTCTCCAGCATTTGTTGTTTGTAGATTTTCTGTTGATGCCCATTCTGACTGGTGTGAGGTGATACCTCATTGTAGTTTTGACTTGCATTTCTCTAATAATTAGTGATGTTGAGCAGCTTTTCATGTGCTTCTTGGCCATCTGTATGTCTTATTTGGAGAAATGTCTATTTAGGTTTTCTGCCCATTTTTGGATTGGGTTGCTTGTTTCTTTGATATTGAGCTGTATGAGCTGTTTATATATTTTGGAGCTTAATCCTCTGTCTGTTGATTCATTTGCAAATACTTTCTCCCATTCTGAGGGTTGTCTTTTTGTCTTGTTTGTAGTTTCCCTTGCTTTGCAGAAGCTTTTAAGTTTCATTAGGTCACATTCGTGTATTTTTGTTTTTATTTCCATTACTCTAGGAGGTGGATCAAAAAAGATCTTGCTGTGATTTATGTCAGAGTGTTCTTCCTATGTTTTCCTCTAAGAGTTTTATAGTGTCTGGTCTTACATTTAGGTCTCTAATCCATTTTGAGTTTATTTTTGGGTATGGTGCTAGGGAGTGTTCTAAATTCATTCTTTTACATGTAGCTGTCCAGTTTTCCCAGCACCACTTATTGAAAAGACTGTCATTTCTCCATTGTATATCCTTGCCTCCTTTGTCATAGATTCGTTGACCATAGGTGTGTGGGTTTATCTCTGTGCTTTCTATCCTGTTCCATTGATCTATATCTCTGTTTTTGTGCCAGTACCATATTGTCTTGATTACTGTAGCTTTGTAGTATAGTCTGAAGTCAGGAAGTCTGATTCCTCAAGCTCCATTTTTTTTCCCTCAAGACTACTTTGGCTATTTGGAGTCTTTTGTGTCTCCATACAAATTTTAAGATTTCTTCTAGTTCTTTAAAAAATGCCATTGGTAATTTGATAGGGACTGCATTGAATCTGTAGATTGCTTTGGGTAGTATAGTCATTTTCACAAGGTTGATTCTTCCAGTCCAAGAACATGGTATATCTCTCCATCTGTTGGTATCATCTTTAATTTCTTTCATCAGTGTCTTATAGTTTTCTGCATACACGTCTTTTGTCTCCCTAGGTAGGTTTATCCTAGGTATTATATTCTTTTTGTTGCAATGGTAAATGGGAGTGTTTCCTTAATTTCTCTTTCAGATTCTTCATCATTAGTGCTTAGGAATGCAAGAGATTTCTGTGCATTAATTTTGTATCCTGCTACTTTACCAAATTCATTGAATAGCTCTAGTAGTTTTCTGGTGGCCTCTTTAGGATTCTCTATGTATAGTATCATGTCATCTGCAAACAATGACAGTTTTACTTCTTCTTTTCCAATTTGGATTCCTTTTATTTCTTTTTCTTCTCTGATTGCTGTGGCTAGGACTTCCAAAATAGTGAATAATAGTGGTGAGAGTGGCATCCTTGTCTTGTTCCTGATCTTAGAGGAAATGCTTTCAGTTTTTCACCATTGAGAATGATGTTTGCTGTTGGTTTGTCATATATGGCCTTTATCATGTTGAAGTAGGTTCCCTCTATGCCTACTTTCTGGAGAGTTTTTATCATAAATGGGTGTTGAATTTTGTCAAAAGCTTTTTCTGCATCTATTGAGATGATCATATGGTTTTTATTCTTCAATTTGTTAACATGGTGTATCACATGGATTGATTTACGTATATTGAAGACTCCTTGCATGCCTGGGATAAATCCCACTTGATCCTGGTGTATGATCCTTTTAATGTGTTTTTGGATTCTGTTTGTTAGTATTTTGTTGAGGATTTTTTGCATCTATATTCATCAGTGATGTTGGTCTGTAATTTTCTTTTTTTTTAGTATCTTTGTCTGGTTTTGATATCAGGGTGATGGTGGCCTCATAAAATGAGTTTGGGAGTGTTCCTTCCTCTGCAATTTTTTGGAAGAGTTTGAGAAGGATGGATGTTAGCTCTTCTCTAAATGTTTGATAGAATTCACCTGTGAAACCATCTGGTCCTGGACTTTTGTTTGTTGGAAGATTTTTAATCACAGTTTCAATTTCATTACTTGTGATTTGTCTGTTCATATTTTCTATTTCTTCCTGGTTCAGTCTTGGAAGGTTATACCTTTCTAAGAATTTGTCCATTTCTTCCAGGTTGTCCATTTTATTGGCATAGAGCTGCTTGTAGTAGTCTCTTAGGATGCTTTGTATTTCTGCGGCGTGTGTTGTAACTTCTCCTTTTTCATTTCTAATTTTACTGATTTGAGTCCTCTCCCTCTTTTTCTTGATGGTCTAATGGTTTATCAATTTTGCTAATGGTTTATCAATTTTGTTTATCTTCTCAAAGAACCAGCTTTTAGTTTTATTGATCTTTGCTACTGTTTTCTTTCTTTCTATTTCATTTATTTCTTCTCTGATCTTTATGATTTCTTTCCTTCTACTAACTTTGGGTTTTGTTGGTTCTTCTTTCTCTAGTTCCTTTAGGTGTAAGGTTAGATTGTTTATTTGAGATTTTTCTTGTTTCTTGAGGTAGGCTTGTATTGCTATAAACTTCCCTCTTAGAACTGCTTTTGCTGCATCCCATAGGTTTTGGATCATCGTGTTTTCATTGTCATTTGTATCTAGGTATTTTTTGATTTCCTCTTTGATTTCTTCAGTGATCTCTTGGTTATTTAGTAACGTATTGTTTAGCCTCCATGTGTTTGTGTTTTTTATGTTTTTTCCCTGTAATTGATTCCTAGTCTCAGAGCGTTGTGGTCAGAAAAGATGCTTGATATGATTTCAATTTTCTTAAATTTACTGAGGCTTGATTTGTGACCCAAGATGTGATCTATCCTGGAGAATGTTCCGAGCGCACTTGAGAAGAAAGTGTAATCTGCTGTTTTTGGATGGAATGTCCTATAAATATCAATTAAATCTCTCTGTTCTATTGTGTCACTTAAAGCTTGTGTTTCCTTAGTAATTTTCTGTTTGATAATCTGTCGACTGGTGTAAGTGAGGTGTTAATGTCCCCCACTATTATTGTGTTACTGTCGATTTCCTCTTTTAGAACTGTTAGCAGTTGCCTTATGTATTGAGGTGCTTGTATGTTGGATGCATATATATTTATAATTGTTATATCTTCTTCTTGGATTGATCCCTTGTTCATCACGTAGTGTCTTTCCTTGTCTCTTGTAACATTGTTTATTTTAAAGTCTATTTTATCTGATATGAATATTGCTACTCCAGCTTTGTTTTGATTTCCATTTGCATGGAATATCTTTTTCTATCCCCTCACTTTCAGTCTGTATTGTGTCCCTAGGTCTGAAGTGGGTCTCTTGTAGACAGCATATATATGGGTCTTGTTTTTGTATCCATTCAGTGAGCCTGTGTCTTTTGGTTGGAGCACTTAATCCATTCATGTTTAAGGTAATTATCAATATGTATGTTCCTATGACCATTTTCTTAATTGTTTTTGGTTTGTTTTTGTAGGTCCTTTTCTTCTTTTGTTTCCCACTTAGTGAAATTCCTTTAGCGTTTTTTGTAGAGCTGGTTTGGTGATGCTGAATTCTCTTAGGTTTTGCTTCTCTGTAAAGCTTTTGAATTCTCCATCGAATCTGAATGAGATCCTAGCTGGGTAGAGTACTCTTGGGTGTAGGTTCTTCCCTTTCATCACTTTAAATATGTCATGCCACTCCCTTCTGGCTTGTAGAGTTTCTGCTGAGAAATCAGCTGTTAACCTTATGGGAGTTCCCTTTCATGTTATTTGTCATTTTTCCCTTGCTGCTTTCAATAATTTTTCTTCGTCTTTAATTTTTGCCAATTTGATTACTATGTGCCTCGGCGTGTTCCTCCTTGGGTTTATCCTGTATGGGACTCTCTGCACTTCCTGGACTTGGGTGGCTATTTCCTTTCCCATGTTAGGGAAGTTTTTGAGTATAATCTCTTCAAATATTGTCTCGGGTACTTTTTCTCTCTCTTCTCCTTCTGGGACCCCTATAATGCGAATGTTGTTACATTTAATATTTTCCCAGAGATCTCTTCGGCTGTCTTCATTTCTTTTCATTCTTTTTTCTTTATTCTGTTCCACAACAGTGAATTCCACCATTCTGTCTTCCAGGTCACTTATCCGTTCTTCTGCCTCAGTTACTGGGCTATTTATTCCTTCTAGTGTATTTTTCATTTCAGTTATTGTATTGTTCATCTATGTTTGTTTGTTCTTTAATTCTTCTACGTGTTTGTTAAACATTTCTCGCATCTTCTCGATCTTTGCCTCCTTTATTTTTCTGAGGTCCTGGATCATCTTCACTATCATTATTCTGAATTCTTTTTCTGGAAGGTTGCCTATCTCCACTTCATTTGGTTATTTTTCTGGGGTTTTATCTTGTTCCTTCATCTGGTACATAGCTCTCTGCTTTTTCATCTTGTTTATCTTTCTGTGAATGTGGTTTTTGTTCCACAGGCTGCAGGATTGTAGTTCTTCCTGCTTCTGCTGTCTGCCCTCTGGTGGATGAGGCTATCTATAAGAGGCTTGAGCAAGTTTCCTGATGGCAGGTACTGGTGGTAGGTAGAGCTGGCTGTTGCTCTGGTGGGCAGAGCTCAGTAAAACTTTAATCTACTTGCCTGCTGTTGGGTGGGGCTGGGTTCCCTCCCTGTTGGTTGCTTGGCCTGAGGCAACCCAACACTGGAGCCTACCTGGGCTCTTTGGTGGGGCTAATGGCGGACTCTGGGGTTGCTCACGCAAAGGAGTACTTCCCAGAATTTCTGCTGCCAGTGTCCTTGTCCCCACGGTGAGCCACATCCATCCCCCCCCCCCTGCAGAGACCCTCTGACACTAGCAGGTAGGTCTGGTTCAGTCTCCTATATGGTCACTGCTCCTTCCCCTGGGTCCTGATGCGCATACTACTTTGTGTGTGCCCTCCAAGAGTGGAGTGTCTGTTCCCCCAGTCCTGTTGAAGTCCTGCAATCAAATCCTGCTAGCCTTCAAAGTCTGATTCTCTAGGAATTTCTTCTCCTGTTGCCGGACCCCCAGGTTGGGAAGCCTAACGTGGGGCTCAGAACCTTCACTCCAGTGGATGGACTTCTGTGGTATAAGTGTTCTCCAGTTTGTGAGTCAGCCACCCAGCAGTTATGGGATTTGATTTTATTGTGATTGTGCCCTTCCTACCGTCTCATTGTGGCTTCTCCTTTGTCTTTGGATGTAGGGTATCTTTTTTGGTGAGTTCCAGTGTCTTCCTGTCAATGATTGTCCAGCAGTTAGTTGTGATTCTGGTGTTCTTGCAAGAGGGAGTGAGAGCACGTCCTTCTACTCCGCCATCTTGAACCAATTCCCTAGGTAGATTATTAATAACATAAATGATGATGTGGCTGTGGCTTTAGATAAGAAAGTGAAATATGTCACTAGTCTTGGACATGGTGAGTCTTCTTATCTGCAGAAAGAACGTATACTGAATTCTCCTTGTTCGTCCAGGGGCAGATTATTAATACTTTTTAATTGATCCCAGTAAATATTTTTTGGTCATTTGATGTCTGTAGGAAGTTCCTTTTTCTTTCTGCATATGAAGTAGTAGTCATCGTCATCATGATGTTTATCCTCTTCTTTCTCATCAGTCCTTGAGTGCTTACTATTTTCCAGGACCCATGCTAAGGACTTTACATACATTATGTATGTTTGAAGTAGCCCCATCAGTGTATACTTTGCAGATGTTCCAGGCTTGGGCTTGTTCAATAATGGCTTCTTTAAGAACCTGGACCATGTCTATTTCACTCTCTTACCCAGCACTTAGCCTGGTTCCTGGTGTATAGTAGTTTCTCAGTAAATATCTGCTCAGTGAATGAATGGATGCACACCACCCCCCACCCCAACATTGCTTTATAGGCTACTTGAGGAGAACTTAGGAATTTGTACATGCTTCTCTTTCCTCACTGCAGATGAAGGGAGAGACCCTTTCAAAGGAACACAACTGTTTTGCTCTTCATCTCTTCTCTCAACAAATATGTGCACCAGGCAGCATACTGTCTGCTGGGGATACAGTGAGGAAAGGCAGATGGGATCCCAGCCCCACGGAGCTTGCCTTCTAATGTGTGAGAGGCAGAAAACAAGTCACTGATAAACAAATGAGATCATTTCAGGGGGTGATAAATGATAGGGAGAAATAAAAGAGGGTAATGGATAGAACCTGGGGGTGTGGGGCTGCTTTAATTTGGATGGTCAGGGAGGTTCTCTGTGGAGGTCACGTTTGAGCTGAGTTTTGAGAAAGAAGCCTTCAGACATTCATTCATCTGCAGGTCACATCCCAACATGGAATTTTCCTCTTGCTTAACATGCTCATTGTTTTCACTGAGACCATTAGGAGTGTAAATAAAGCTCTAAGAGAAATGTTTAAAAAAGACTGAGGAGAATCAGTCCCTTTCATATTATTAAAGGGATCCTAGAGTCCAGCCAGTGATTTGTTTTAGCCCAGGTTTTTTTTAAAAATCAAAGATTAATTTAAAGAAATAATTGTAATTTAATTTGTCTACTAGGTCCATGGTTTCAGGGTTTTACCACCAAAAAAACCCCAACCCTTAATTAATTAAGTAGATTTCTCATGGGATTGCAGTGTCTGTAGACAAGGTTGGTATAATTCTAGACAAAGATAAAGATGCTTGACTTTTTTTTTTTTTTTTTTTTTTAGATTGCCTGTATAGCCTTATGAGAGGTAAACATGTTGGTTTGTTAGAGTTTTTTAAAATTAAAAGGAACAGGGAATTCCCTGATGGTCCACTGGTTAAGACTCAGCACTTTCACTGCTGGGGTCCGGGTTCAATACCTGGTAGGCAATAATTTAAATTATGTTAAAAAATGTAACTGTCCCTGCCTGTGAGGTCAAGGATTTTTCTCTTACATTCACCAGTGTGTTTTCAGAAACCAGAACAGCACTTGGTACCAAGTAAGTATTTGACATTTGTCAAATGAATACATGCTTCTGGGGAAGTTTTCCTGATTTAATGCAATAATAAGGCTTTAATTAAAACCAGCATGATTCATTAGTGTTCAGGTTTTTTTAGGTGGTTAGTTGACAGTGAAGCTTTAGTAATATACATCCTGGAATTTGGTTTGTGAGCTCCTGAGATAATACTATCACATCTACTCTTCATTGTGGACTCATTCTGTGCCAGCAGCTTTCCACATTTAAATCCTCAACAACTCTGCCTTTTTTGCAGATGAGAAAACTGTGATGGAGAGAGATTCAAGGTCATGCAGCTGATTGGTAGCAGATCCAGAATTTGGATCTGAGTCCAACTCTGAAACTTGTGCTCTTAAACCATTATGCTATGGAAAGGCAGGAAGTATGGGGATCAGTCTCTGGGTCTCTGGAGCTGAGTTTCCTGGCTTTAAATCCTGGCTCTGCTGTGTGACATTGGACAAGCGGCTTGAACTTTCTGTGCCTCAGTTTCATCCTTTCTAAAATGGAGATAAGTATAGACCTCACCTAATAAGTTAAGATAATTAAATTTTTAAGGAAAGCATATAATAAGCAGTTCACGGGATGAACTTCCTATCATCATTTCTGAGCACAGAGAGTTTGGGTGTTTAGAGTTTTGAGCTGGTGGGAATACCAGGCTGGTGCCATATATGGTCTTGAACTTTGGTGCCAGGCTGCCTTCCTGTCTCTGCAGTCACTCTCTGCACCAGACTGAAGTTTCTGTCAAATGCTACCCTCTCCTGGTCTGCTGGTTTGGGTTGTGTGTCAAGCTGGCAGCTAATTTTCTCAGGGCAGTTGGTTGGAATGGGACTCTGAGGCTGTGCCCAAAGCCATAAAACACCCAGACTCAGCTTACATGGCCATCACATCTCCTCGTGATGCGTATGGATTGCTGCAGCTTTATTGATTGGGCAGCAATCTTTTTTTTTTTTTAAAGGAAAGTTTTATTCTTTTTTTTTTTTTTAATTTTATTTATTTTTGCTGCATGCAGGCTTTCTCTAGTTGCGGCGAGCGGGGGGCTACTCGTTGCGGTGCGCGGGCTTCTCATTGCAGTGGCTTCTCTTGTTGTGGAGCACGGGCTCTACGTGCATGGGCTTCAGTAGTTGTGGCACGTGGGCTCCATAGTTGTGTCTCGAGGGCTGTAGAGCGCAGGCTCAGTAGTTGTGGCACACGGGCTTAGCTGCTCCGCGGCATGTGGGGTCTTCCTGGACCAGGGCTCGAACCCGTGTCCCCTGCATTGTCAGGTGGATTCTTAACCACTGCGCCACCTGGGAAGTCCCAGCAATCTTGCTTTTAGGAAAAACTCTATGCTTAACCCACACAGACCAGGTTTGTCGTTTTGTGCTCTCTTTCCTTTTGGCATTTTAACCAAGTTTGTGAATTAACACTGTTCCAGTGAGTGTTTTAAAGTGGTTGTCTGTCAGTGAATCTATCCTGCTCCATGGGTCAGAAACTGAGATGACTGGGTTTTTTCTTTTTTTTTCTCTGTGAACATAATTATTTTTATTTTTCTTTCTTTCTTTTTTCTTTAGTTTGTTGAGGTATAGTTGATGTGTAATATTGGCATGGACATATATACACTACCAAATGACTGAGTTTTTAAGATACCATTGCCTCTTTGATCTACCCCCCTCTCCATGCCTGATGTAGGATCGTCTTTCTGAAACACCAATCTGGTTGTGTCACTCTTTTGCTTGAAAATCTTCAGCGGTGAGGAAACTTTGGGGGGAGGTGATAGAAATATTGATTATCATGCTTTCAGTGGTGGTTAAAATGTCAAAACTCATCAAGCGCTATATTAACATCACATCATTAAAAGTGGTGCATTTGTATCATATGTAAACTACACCTCAATACAACAAAAGTAGTCAGGAGCTCCATCATTTGCATGTACTGTTCTTTCTTCTAGGAAAGCTCTTCTCAGCCCTTCCCAGTGAGGGGATTTCCCTCTCTCCCTTCCTTTCCAGATCCCCTTTGTGCCAGGCTCTGTGCGGCTGTGCACAAGAGCCACAAAAGTGGAGATGACGCAGCTCAGCCTCCCTGGGTCACACTGAGCAAGCCTATTTCCTGCCCTTACAGAGTGTTTTTGTCTGCAGTGAGTCTTTTCTTTTACTTCTTCTGGCACATGGGATCTTCACAACAGAGGGAAAGGAGGGAAGGCATAGGCAGGTAGAAGGGCCTGGATACTGGCAAGTGATGTAAATAAGCTCCCCAAAGCGTCTCTTTTGTGCCTTCTTAAGAAGTCTCCCATCATCCCTGTAACAAATAGAAGCAAGAGAGCAGAGGAGTTAAGAGTTTGGACTCTGGAGACAGTCTGTCCAGGTGGCCAGCTTGGTCTTTACTAACTGTGTGACTTTGGGCAAGTTACTTAACTTCTCTGTACCTTGGTTTCCTATCTGTAAGCTAAAGAGGACAATACTAGTTTCCACCTCAAAGGATTAAGTGAATTAATAAATGTAAAGTACTAATTACAGTATGTGGCTCATAATAAAGGTTATATAAATCTTGCTGTTATCATTATCGTCCACCAAGTATACTGAGATGAGTAAGAGCCCTCCTTGAAGGGGCATTTTTTTCTAGTGAAGTTTAGATAATCAACAAGTGAACAAATCAATACCAAGATGAGGCCACATTGCAATAACTGCTATGAAAGGAACAAAGAAGGTAATATGCTCGGGAGTAGTTATTTTTGGAGGAAAGGAGGGACTCTTTGGTTGGTGTGGTGGGGAGTGGGCCTCTGTGAAGTGGGTACATTTGGACTAAAGCCTGAACAGTAGAAGATTCTGTGGTTGAGAAAGTTTGACTTGAGAGGTGAGAAACCTGGCTTTGAATCTCAGCTTCACTGACTATCTTTGTGGCTTTAGGCAAGTTACTTTAGTTCTTAGTGTGATGGCTCTGCATGCGATAGTTAGGTAAACTGTCCGATGGTGTGTAGTAGGTACTCTATACATTTTATTTCCATTCCTAGCAGGAAATTGAATGTTGAATGCTGTGCTATCACTTAATTTAGGGTGAAAATGACTTAATTTAAAGCCAAAGATCACATTCTCTCAATAGTTTAAGCCCCCTGCACTATTGCATCGTTCTTTCCTTTATCTTCTCATTAAATAATATTCTTCGTTAGATGGGATCCACTTTGCCTAAAGGTGCTGGCCAGCTCAGGTAGTTTATACCTTAGGGAGCAGCCCATGGAGAGGATTTTAATTCGGGGGGCAAAAGGAAGCTTACTGTAGTGATAACGGAAGAAGAGCTTTTTCAAAGATTGTTCTCCAAATTTGTGACACTCCTATGTAGCTCATTAAAAGGTGGTTCAGGCCACTGGATGGGCCAGTCTCTCAGCATTGAGACTTTTGAGCTGACTGACGTCCCCAGTGTAGGATTCAGCTTGAGTTGTAGATGCGGAGCAGAGTGAGGGTGGGTTCAGACCTAGCTGTCTCCATCTGGAGGTGGGGGAGAACTTTCCCATCTGTAATTCGTAGAAGAGATGCCAAGAGGAGGTGGATGGCCATGAAGTTCTCTGTGTTCATTGCATCAGAGAAGGTGAGAATAATGATGGGATAGGGCCTCTGAGACCATGGGAGTGTGGCATCCTCTCTATCAGCCCTGTAGCTCTGTCACCATAGGGGAACACGTTTCAGACATGAATATATAGCGTGCTGTTCTGGCATGAATGAAGCAAGTCTGGAAAAGAGTAACTTCCCAATATTATTTGTCATATCAAAAGTAACAGGACCTACTCCCTCATCTCACCTTGCTCCCACTAGTAAAAGTAAAATAAAAATTCCACATCATTGACATGCCACAAGCTGATCTGTTGAATGGTTTAATAAAGGAAAGAGAACACATTTCCTTATTTCCTAGTAAGTGCCTATGTTTTATGTGCATGATTTGGTTTGTTTCGTACCTTATCCCTGTGATGTTGGGGATACTTATCTCCACTTGATAGATGAGGAATCTAAGGTGTAGACGATTTAAGCCATTTGTCCAGGGTCATGTGACTAGGAAACAGAGGTCGATTCAAAATCCCATCTGTCTGACTCCAGAGACCATGAATTTCCACTCACTGAATTACCTTTCCTCCTCATGATAGGAACTTTGGCAAGTCGCTTTCCTGCTCAAGGGTTTTAGGGAGCCTCTAGTTAATGGGACTTTGTGACTGGTCTGGGCTAGGTACTGGGGCTACAGAGATAAATGAGACATATATTCTTCAAATTTCTCTCATGCATTATGAGTTCACAGTGTTCTGAATGGTAGGTGTTCTAGACACTTCATAAAAGATGAAGGTGGTTACAGTAACTTCTTAACAAGACCAGTGATTAAAAAAGTCCTGATGCTATTGCAGTTATTTTTTTGGCCCCAGGCAGTTATTTAGGGTGTGAAGCAAGTTGCGAACATTAAGACACGTAGAAATAATGAGCAGATGAAATGTCAACATTTTCAAAGGCCAGGAGGAAAATTCAATTTGTGTTCCATCCTGTTCTTGGCAAATAGTCAGTTTCCTCCCCCTCTGTTTTCCGGTTAATCACAAGTGAATGTGAATCTGGCTTGTTTACTTCTTGGATCTGTTTGCTCACTGACATCCACACAGCTTTGGGACTGGAGTTTTCATTTCCTTTGTTGTCTTGGTGAATGCCCGCACAATTACATAGCAAAATGGCTGTGAAGTACAATGAAACCAATTCAGCAGTGGAGCTTCGTCTATGGGGAAGGCTAGCTGACATCCTACCAGCGAGGAAATAACCTATGATGGCATCCACCATGTTGTGCAAAGAGTTTTGAAGACATTTGCCTCAGAGTTTTGACCTATAACAAGTCATACATCTTAAGCTGGATCTTAAAACTGGATGTAAGGGCACCAGCTGAGGTGGAGAACCCGAGAGCTGTTCGTACAGTTGCTGTTGAACTACTTTTCATGAAGAGTCTGTAAAATTAAGGAAAAAATGTTTTCTGGATAATGGTTTGGTCAATTGCCTTGATTTTTTCACTTGATATTTCAATAGTTCAGAATAGAAAATAAAATCTCAGTGTCTGGGTAATTCAAATGAAGGCTGACTTTCCCCAATTTATCTAAGTAATTGAATCCCAATTTGTATGGTCAGGAGTACATGGCGATCATAGCTATTTGTTAGCTAATTTTCAGCCTTACCCAAAGCTTACCCAAAGGCCACCTCCTCTGACTAGGTAAAGTCCTCATATTAGATGATCCAAATGATGCCTCTCCTTTGCTTTTATAGGATTATATATTTGCAACGTCTATCTCTTCCCTAGAGTATGTACTCCTCGAGGACAGGGTCTGCAGTCTCTTCAGCCTTGTCACAGTGCCTGGCACATAGGTGCTCCATAGAGACTGTTAAATGAGTACCTATGAAATGATCATGCACCTCTTAGAGCCCCTGGACATACATATGAATGATAATTCTCCATAACAGTTTGTTTTTGAGGTTGGTTTGTGGTTAACTAATATCCAGCAGAATTATGGATTTTTTTCCCCTTCACAAATGGCATTTTTAAAGGTGGTAGGGAAAGAAACTTTGGATGAAGCCCATGAAATGAAGGACCCAAAGAGATCCTCATGACCTCTGCCATGAGAACAGACCCTTGGAATTGTTTATCCAGCTATGACTCAGTGCTGACCCATCTTAGATGCCCTTGTGATCAGTGACATACGTTGGAGACATGGCTGACTGGGCGTAGGGCACAGTGTGGCGGCTCAGAATAACCAAAACTGACTGGCCTCCAGGGGAGTCAAGTTCATGATCTTGGCCTGAAGAGTATCATCAGTGCTATCATCATCCTTGGATTTATACTCAGGTTTATGATCTTATTTCAGACTCTTGAAATAGGAGCTTCTAGCTTTTGAGCTTTTTGAGACACCTTTTATTCAGTTATTCATGTATGCATGCATTCAACAAATATTAATTGAGCACTTGCTATGTGCCAGCCACAAAGCAAGGCACTCCATTCACTGCAGGCGCTCCATCACTGTGGCAGTGGTCACACACCAGGTCTTGAGAGGTTTTTAAAAGGAAAGCTCTCCTTGCTTGAACTGATCCTTGCTTTAAATTATTCATAGGAAAAACATTCCTCTTCTGTTTTGTACAAGGCTTGTTTCTCCCAGTTAAACTTATTTTGCAGTGTCAGTATGTTTTTCATTTGAATGCATTTTTTTATTGGAAGGCCAGTGATAATGTGGTTCTAGACAATCTTACATTTGAGATATGCAGATATTTCAAAATGAAAAATGAAAGTGCACAATTCCAAGGGTCCATTTTCTCTCTGTCTTTAGACTTAAGCTCTTAAAAATACTTATGGTGTAAATATACATACACATGTCTGTCTGTCTATCTATCTATCTATCTATCTATCTATCTATCTATCTGTCTATCATCTGTCATGTCTAGATATAGATTGCAGAGACCTACAGTCTAGTTTGAACTAAAATCTTTCTCCTTCTAAGAGACCAGATGCTATGAAGTTTATTACGTTACTTTACAAATAACCCAATACAGGTTCAACCATGACTCCCACATGAAAGAAGTGACATGTGACAAGTCCTTTACTCAGGGAAGTGACAACCTCATGATGGTCATCAAACTGATTATTCCATTTGTTCATTGTTATCTAATGGGTTAATGGGGTGTCATTATTTAAAGACAATGAGCTGAAATAAAATAATTTTTAAAAACTTTAGGGTAGTAAAAGGTAGTGTTCCTTGCTTAATTTTGTTCTGAATTCTTGTTTCTTGCTTGTAAATGGCTTTTTTATGGTATAAAGTCAATGGAAATTGCTGTTTGTAAATAAAAATGCTGCTAGAGCAAAAAAAAAAAAAAAGAAGTAGTGTTCTTTTGTGTGTATAAAGAGGAAAAGGAGAAAACGCTACCTAGCTTAAGAAAGTTCCTGATTCTATGAAATTCTTATCCCCAAGGCTCTGGGACTCTCCTGTGATGTCAGTTCTATTCTAAGCAAGGTATGGCTTGGTGAGAATTTGAATCAATCATCATGTAATGAGATTTTATTACTGAAGGAAGAGGGGCTGCACATGAAATTCTTTCTTTTTCATTCATTCATTGAGTTGTATGAATTTTTTTTTTTAACTTTCAAGAAATGTATTCCATTGTGTATACAGAAGTGTAATTTTGAAGTTAAGAGCATGGACGCTGAGTTATATTTCCTGGTTCATACCTGGGCACCATCATTGACTTGCTGCATGTCCTTAGGCAAGTCACTTAATTTCTCAGAGCTTTAGTTTTCTCATCTGAGAAATGGGGATGATATTGGTTCCCACCTCCTAGGATTAGAGAATGCTTGTAAAATGCTTACTACAATGCTTAGCACATAGTAACTTTTCAATAAATGCTACCTATTAATACTCACTTGGGCATCACAAGTGGGTGTTAGATGTTGTGAGAATTGATGGTTAGATACCAGTTATTTCTTGGGGGAAAAGTTTGACTTTGGTTAATTCTCTCTAAAATGTCCCTTTCTCTTGGCGTCTTCCCAAAGATCCTGCTATTGGAACCTATACTGCCTTCTGATTCATCACCCAGCACTTTCTGTTCCCCAATTTCATTCTTCTTTACCTTGTTTTTTTCCATTGCTAGTCAGCTGTTTCTTTCTTTGTGAGCTTGAAAGTGACTACTCAAGACTTATCTGTTACTTCAAAGTCATATGCTTCATTTTATCATTGGGATCCAACTTATGTATCTGATCTTCACCACTTTATTCAGAATTCAAGCAGTTAGAAGCAACTGCCCTTCATCTCCTCAAATGATTGCTTAAAGTCAAAACGTTTTCATAGTATTTTAAGATTTCTCAGACTATTTGGCATAAATGTACACAAGAGAATCTGCATATATACTTGGTTGATTAATGTAAGCATAATAAAATTGTTAATGAATCTACTTCAGTTAAGATAAATATGTATAAACAACTATATTCCAATAAAAATGCTTAAAAATGTAAATATTTATAAAGGTGTCTTTCATTTTTAAAGAGGTATTATATTGGAAATCATTTTATCCTGTCACTGGAACTTTCTTCTGAAACAGATGTTCTATCCATCCAGTTGAATATCAACTAAAAGACATTTGAGAAAAAAATTAACCTCTTCAAAATCAAATTTATTTTGTTTTCTAATTTACAAAGCTGTGCAGCACATTTGTGTGTATGTGTTTGTCTGTGTGTGTGTGTCTGTTTGCAATTTTGAATTTTTGCAAGTAGTTCTTTTGCAAAGTTCTTTCGCATCCACGATATGGATGATATTTTCCTTCCTTCTATTTAAACAGTCAGTGGGCACTGCTTAACCTATAAGGTATGCAACTGTCTCCAGTACATTGATGATAAGTGTCTTGGTCTTGTTGGTCTAAAGCTCATAGCTATTTGAGAGGATATTATGATTTTCCCCAGCAAAGCATATGGGAATAGGTGGAATGGAACATAGATGTTTCTGCCCTTCACGCCCCCAGGTCGGTGTCCTTTGAGGTTTCCTGAAGCAAATAATACTGAGCACTTAAGAAGGTCAAATTGCTGAACTGGAAAAGTGATATGATGATTAGGATTATGATAATGGCTAGCATTTGTTCAGTTCTTACCCTGCACTCAGGGACTCATTGAACTCTTAGAATACTCTGCAAGGTAGAGCTCATTATCTCCTTTTTCCAGATGAAGAAACTTAAAGCTTGGGGGTAGAGTAACTTGCCCAAGGTCATGTTGCTGTGGCCTGGCTCTAAATCACACACTCATAACCACTTCACCACTCTATGAGGTTGACCAGTGCTTTATCCTCAGTGTATCCTGACACCCCAATGGGTAGGACTAGACCCTTCCTGAGATGGGCTGCTACCTGTCTGAGGCTGTCTTTGGACAGCATGCTCCTTCTCTCTTCTCTCTTTATCATTATAAACAGGAAGATTCTTTATAAGAGATTACTGTATTACACCATGGTATTTTTTCTTCTTTGAAAAAGGGTGTGGGTGTTGGCATGAAATTACGCATTTACTTTCTCCTAAAAAATAGACCCTGGCCAATCTGCTTATTAGTGAGACGTATAATGAAGAAGGCTGAGACTGATTTCTTTTACACCCAAAGCCAGTAACTACAGATCCTTAGGAGACCTACTTGGCAGATTACTGTCATAAACGTGTTTTCTTTTACGTAAATAGAACTAATGATAGAGTTTAAATTTATTTCTTTATGTTTGTCTATAAGTGAGCTAAGCCACAGAGCAAACTTTGTTTGTAAAACATTATAGTGGAGCAGCATTATGACAAATAAGAAAAGCATAATTATACATGGAATAGGTCAAAGCTAGTTTCAAAGCCGAGCTCCACACTTTACTTGCTGTGCGTTCTTTAGCAAGTCACTTGACCTCTCTGAGGCTTGGTTTTCTAATTTTTAAGAGGAGGTAATCACACCTATCAGTGGAGTTATCGAAAAACCTGTAGAAATGTGAAAAGATACTAAATGCTTAATAAACTTTAAAAAATAAGAGAGGATTCAAGTCTTTCTTAGGCAATTAACTTGAAAGCATGAAACATCAATCAAATACACAAAAGAAATTTATTTGGGGGAGCTTTGTCTTTTAAAATTACACTGTTTTTTGCATTAGAAAGAGAGGACTGTTTGAACACGCTCTATTCCTATAATGAGTGCAAGAGAAGACCTGAGTCATGCACAAGACATGTTTTTAACAAAAACTGACAAGAATGAATACTTCCCAGGCATCCTTCCCTGGATGCATGAACACTGCATTAAAACAAATCTACCAGCATTACATTTTGTGGCATATTGTTGAAGGTGAATAGTTTATCTGATGTGACTGCTCGAGGAAATATTTCTCCATATTTGCAAGTGGATTCTTCTTTCTCATTTCTTAGTAGATTTATTGCATGGCTAAAATGAATTCTATAATGCTCTTAAATGTTTCTCAGTAAGAGATGAATTTCAGTGTCTCACATTTAATCAATAATTTTTCACTTGACAGCAGAGTGGAGCATTCCAACCAGCTTGGTCACCAGCATAGGAAAACCGCAGGTAAAAGTCACTGTCCAATGTGCTGAAAAACTGCTCCAGCTTATGGGTTTGTTTTCTAGAAGGCACCTCATTCTAATATATAATCCAATATTTAAAAATACCTCACAGTAATTAAAGTAAAGCTTCATGAGGCTTGTAGGATAACATCTGTCAACAAATACTGGTTTGATACCTAGAAAAATAGTGTTAATCCTGAAATCATTTGATTTTATCTATGCTTTTTATTGTGGCAACAAATGAAAATTTCTCCTTATTGCAAAGGTAAGTGGATTTGTATAATTTTTACTGAGTGTAAATGATAACTAACAATAATCTTCTATATTTATTTACTAGGAAGCAGCACTTGTGATTTGTGGATTTTCATTTTGCAAAACACTGACTATATTTCTTTTAAGACTGGTGTGTTGGTGCTTAGAGCTTTTGAGAAGAACTGAACCACATATTTGAAAGTTAAACTCACTTTGATTTACTGTATTTGGATTTAATTTAAAGCTTCAATGCCTAAATAAGCAATAATAATGAAGCTATCTTATACGCATAAAATATTCAAATACAAATTACTAAGACATTTGGGACTGAAAGCTTAACATATTTTATTAAGACTATATATTAGCTTTCATTTAATTATTTTATTTTATCAGTATGTTTTCCTCTACTCACCTTATTTAAAAAGGAATAATTACAGAGAGATCAATCAGAGACCAATTAATTAGAGTTCTACAATCTGCCTTCTACAGAGGCCAAGAGGGGTCCCAGGAAGAAGTCTATCAGCTTATTATGTGCTTTAGCCTCTTGAATCCAGAGAATTTGGAAGCCGAATGAGTGCCTTTTCCTTTGAACATGGATGTGTGGTTTGAATAGTGAAAGTTACTAAAGACTTTTTGAAAAAAAGTTAGTTTGAAAGCTCTTACTTCTATGACCCATCGCATATTCGAGGTTGTCTTTCTTATTGTTCTCATGATCTGATAGCTTCTAATACTAAGCCCTGGCTTATCTGCATTCTCTTTCCTACCTTAGTTTTTTTGTTTTTTTCTGAAAATGTCTTTTTTTCACCTCTATTCCTTTTTTTGGGCCATATTTATTTCCTGGCACACTGTCGTAATTGGTCCTTAGAAAGATGCCCTGTGTTTTGTGTTCATTTAGTCATTGCCATTTTTTTTCTAGCTCCATCCCTATTTACCTCCTCCCATAGGCATTCACTCCAACATGCTTAATCAGCCCATTTACATATATTCTTAAAATATATTGTTTTATTTATACATATTCTGTACATGAATGACATTACACCATAGTTTTGTTCTGTTTCTTGCATATATATATACATATATGTTTATATGTATTTCAATGCTTCTGACTTTATAAAGAAGTTAATTTTCTCCAAATTAACTTACCAACACAATCTAATTCTAAGAAAATTCCCCATTTATATATAATGTTGTAATCTCATTACAGGAATATAGTAAATCTCTCCATATAGTCAGGTCTTTTAAAAGCTTTCTTTGACAAAGTTTTAGATTTTCTCCATACAGGCCTTGAACACTCATTTTTAGAATAATTCATTGATACTTTTTTAGATTTTTATTGCTATTGTGTAGGTTATCTTATTTCATATTTTATTTTCTTGTTAGTTATTGCTAATAAAGGGAAATGCTATTTATTATAGTATGTTGATCTTTTATCCATAAATCTTGGATTATTACATCTATATGAATAATCTACATGAGTGATCATATCATTCATCAATAATAATTGTTATGCCTCTTCATTTCCAATGTTTTCTATTTTTTCCTTATTTCTTTTTCTTGCCTAGTTGCATTGGTGGGGGCCTCCAGTACTATGTTGTACAGTTGTGGTAAAAGTGTGCATTTTTTTTCCTGTTCTTGACATTAAAGTGAATGCATGTAAAATTTTCTCAATAAGTATGATGTTTGCTGAAGGTTTTTAGCAATCAATGTTTATTTATAGTCAGAAATACATACCTCTAGTGCTTTCTTTTTCACTGGTTCTAAGTATCTTCAACTTTCCATTGTTATTTCTTCTTTCTCCTAAAGGCAGAGTATTTCTTAGTTTTCAGACATGTGCTATTGATTTCTAGTTTTACTGCTTTATGGCCAGAAACTAATCTGTATGAAACTTCTATTGTGGCCTGGTACATTATAAATTTCTGCAAATGTTTCATAAGTGTCAACAAACCTATACACATATGTAGTTCTTCTACAACATGATTTTTCTTTTTGTCTGCTTTATCTTTTTCTGAAAAGGAAGTATTAAAATCTCTAGCTACAATCGTTGATCTGTCTACTTCTTCCTATGGTTTTATCAACTATGCTTCATGTATTTTGATACTGTATTATTTAGAGCATTATGTTCATGATAGTTATAGTTTCTTGATCTAGTGTTGCTTCTACCAGTATATATCATAGTCTTTTTCCTTATGATACTTTTTTACCTTACGTTCTATTTAGTCTGATATTAAGATTGTTACTCTGAATTTCTTTGGGTTCTTATTTTTCCATTACTTTATTTTCAACTGACAGACTCCCTCTTTGACCAAATTTTTGTCAGGCTCCTCTTAATCCTCTTCTTGACTAGACCTTGACCTTGGCCTGCTGAGTCCAGTTTCAGCAAAGAATCCTTCTAGGTGAGTTTAGGGAGAATCCCCCCATCCTTCATATCTGATCAAGTTCCTCATCCTCCGTCCTTGATATCCAAGTCCTTGACCTGCCTTTAGCAAGAATCCTGTTAAACCAGTTTAGCAAAAATCCCCCCACCCCTCTTATCTTGCTAAGTTCTTCTTAGTGATTTTCCATTAACTGACTCCCTCTCTCTACTCTCTGGCTATCAAGCTTCAGCTGTCTTTGCTGCATTTGGAGTTGAGCTCAGCTCTACACTGGAGTCTCGGCTCTACTGCAATACCTCAAATAAAATTTCTCTTGCCATTGTTAACAAGTGGTGCAAAATACTTCTTTTACATGATCTCTCCCTGCACTTTTATTTTAAATAAATCT
This sequence comes from Balaenoptera musculus, assembly GCF_009873245.2. Lineage (NCBI taxonomy): Eukaryota > Metazoa > Chordata > Mammalia > Artiodactyla > Balaenopteridae > Balaenoptera > Balaenoptera musculus. The sequence continues at coordinate 42,323,817 of NC_045786.1, forward strand.
CTTATAGGCAACATTTTGCTGGATATTTTTCAAAATACAACCTGATAATATTTTAATTGCTTTGTTTAACTTTTTACTTTAATTGTAGTTATTATTATATTAGTATTTGTTGCTTTATCTTGTTTTCTGTTTTTAGTTTTGCATAGCTTTTGTATTTTTTTCCTCCCTTCCTACTTTCTAATACATATGTTGAATTCTATTTTACAGATTTTCTTTTTTTTTGATTTATTTATTTATTTTATTTATTTGTTTTTTTGGCTGCGTTGGGTCTTCGTTGCTGTGTGCAGGCTTTCTCTAGTTGCGGTGAGCGGGGTCTCCTCTTCATTGTGGTGCGCAGGCTTCTCATTATGGTGGCTTCTCTTGTTGCAGAGCACAGGCTCTAGGCACGTGGGCTTCAGTAGTTGTGGCTCCTGGGCCCTAGAGCGCAGGCTCAGTAGTTGTGGCACATGGGCTTAGTTGCTCCGCGGCATGTGGGATCATCCCAGACCAGGGCTCGAACCCATGTCCCCTGCATTGGCAGGCGAATTCTTAATTGCTGCACCACCAGGGAAGTCCCTTTACAGATTTTCAAGTTACAGTTTTAGTTTTCTGGTCGTTACCTCTAGATCATTAAAACTACAGTTATCTTTACAAACAAAGCAAATACATTATCATGGTCTCACCTCACTCTGGTATCACCTCACTCTGGTCAATATATATATATATCTTGAGTCATAATTTATTTAGAAAATAAAATTTGTTAGTATATTTACTCACTTTTCTTTCCTGTATCTAACAGTGTCCTTCTAGAATTTATTTTCTCTTTTTGCAGCACTATTCCTCTTAAAATGTATTTTCAAAGTGAGTCTTTGTGTAATAAACTTCTGAGGCCTTGAATGACTCACAGTATCTTTTTTTACTTTTGCATTTAATTGAAAATTTGGCTGACATAAGATTCTAAGCTGTCTTAGTTTCTTTGTCTCTTTGTCAATATGACTTTAAAAAAAAATAATTAATTAATTAATTTTAATTTTTGGCTGCACTGGGTCTTCATTGCTGTGTGCAGGCTTTCTCTAGTTGTGGCGAGCGAGGGTTACTCTTCATTGTGGTGTGCGGGCTTCTCATTGCGGTGGCTTCTCTTGCTGCAGAGCACAGGCTCTAAGCGCGTGGGCTTCAGTAGTTGTGGCATGCGGGCTCTAGAGCTCAGGCTCAGTAGTTACGGTGCACGGGTTTCATTGCTCTGCAGCATCTGGGATCTTCCCGGGCCAGGGACTGAGCCCATGTCCCCTGCATTGGCAGGTGGATTCTTAAGCACTGTACCACTAGGGAAGTCCCAAATATGACTTCTTGAGTGTCTGTTGTGAAGACTCAGGTCCACCTTGGAAGTGACCTTTGGTTACTCTGAACTTTAAGTAAAATGGTCACTGAGTTGCCTCTACTATGGCTTTAAAATCTTTGACAAAATTCTTCCCTTTCAGAAAGGATGGGAAGAAAATGGGAGAGTAGGTAACATTTCCTCCTGTTTCACAAGGTCAGGGAATTCACTGAGATTTTTTTTTTCCATTTTTAAAAATCACAGAAAGTTTTTCTTGCTGTGGACAGATTAATGGCTTTCAGCAGCTGCTTTTAATAAGGTGGGCCTTAGGGGCTGGTGTGTGATTCCTACCTTGAAACCAAGCTGTGCTATTTTCTAGGTATCTGCTGGCAGACTCCGAGGCTGGGCAGGGCGGGTGCTGCTCCCGAGGCAGTGAGCTGGCCTGGGCTGTCATTTCCAGGCTCGTGGCTGCTCTCATATCTTACACTATTCCGCCCCCCATTTTTCTTATTTAAAGTGCAGAGAAAGAGAAACAAATCGGGTCACTAATTCATTTTCTGTCTTGTTAATACATAGTGGTCTCTTTTACTCAGTGAGACATCTGTTTCTTAGGCATCTGTGATTGCTCAATATCGTGCCCTGTTCAGCTCTTGGAAGTGATGGGGGTAGTCTGGAGAAGTGAGCCTGAGAAGGATGGAAAGGAGCCCCTGCAAGTATTGTGGGAGGGGCATCTGTACAGGAAGTATTCGCCATGCCTGCCTGGTACCCCACCACATAGTAGTACCTCAACAAACTTTTGTTGAAAAATGTACCTGTTGACCTTGAGGTATGTGGTTAGCATCTCATTTCCAAGGAAGCAGGGTTCACTTTGCTTTGCCCTGACATTTTCCAAATTGGAGATGAAAAAAAACCCCACAACATCAGAGTCAGAGAACCCCCTTAGGAAGACCCAGACTGTCTGTATTTCCTTCTCTTTCCTGGAGCAGAGCAGATGGTGGCTTCACTTGCCAGGTCTAAGCAAGAGGCAGATCTAAGAGTAGACCCACCCTATGCATTTTAAAAATCTTAGGGCCTTTGAAGACCTCCAAATATGTGAGAAAAGTGCAAGGACGTTTTGCCAACACAGAATGAAAGCAGCTTTCATCTTCTCAATGCTCCTCGTTCTAGGAAGCACTCAGCTTTCATATCGTTCCATTTATATTAACTTGAGGAATAATTCTCAAGTGAAGTGCTCGTAAAATGACCACAGAAGAGATCAAGGGAGTAGATTTAAATGCTCTGAATGTGCTTATTGTCTCAGAGACAGCAGGCCAGAAAAAGATTTTGTTTTCCTCTATATTCCAGCATGTTTAGGTTTATCAAACCTAAATTATAATCATAAGGACCCACAAAGTTTTCCCCTACTTTTACAGTGTAAATGTGGGAATTGCAAACCTGTGTTGGTGTGTGCCAGCTAATCATCAGGGTATAGATGAATCAGAGGGTGTTCTTTCTTATAGGATCTTGGCCAAGACACTGGGATGCTGCAGTGGATGGCCAGCGCAGGAGAGATTGAATTTAGGCAAAGTCAGCTGGGCTCAGTCAGGGGCAGTTTTGATTACTGTCTTGTACTAGGGGAGCTCGAGAGAGAAGACGGTGTTTCAGTGAAGCAGAAATGGTAGGATTGGGAAGCAGGGAGCTCTGGCTCAGTGACTCGAGGGGTGATGGATAAGGTGATGCACAAGTCAGTCTGCCTCAATTCTACCTTGCAAAGGCATGACCTTGGGCCAGCCCACCCATGTCTCTGGGCCACATGAGCTTAATTTCCTGTTTTGATAAAGTAGGGATAATGCCTTTGGGTAGAATATATATGTTCTTTGGGTATGTAGGGCCCTGTGGAGTGGAGGGAGGCACAGTATATATATATATATATATATATATATATATATATATACACACACACACACACACGCATTGTTCTGTTTTTTTGAGAACCCTAACACATATATAGTATATATATGTTACATATGTATATATATACTCTGTCTATATACACAAACAGGTGGATACTATATCTATCATCTATATCTATCTATCTATTTCACCTATATCTATTTATCTATATCTGTCTATCTCACCTTTATCTACCTACCTATCTATCTGTCTATCTATCATCTATCGATTGATCAAATGATTGATGGAGAGAGAAGATTTATTATGAGGAATTGGCTCACAGAATTGTGGAGGCTGAGAAGTCCCATGATCTGCCATCTGTCTGCAAGCTGGAGACCCAGAAAAGTTGGTATAATTCTAGTCTGAGCCTGAAGGCCTGAGAACCAGGAGAGCCAATGGCTCCTAGTAAATCCTAGTAAATCCTAGTCCAAGGGCAGGAGAAGACTGATGTTCCAGCTCAAGCAGGCAGGCAGGAATGGAATGATTCCTCTCTTCCTCCACTTTTTGTTCCATCCAGGCCCTCAGTGCATTGGATTGGATGGTGCCCACCCACACTGAGGAGGGCAGCTCTACTGAGTCCACTGATTCAGATACTCATCTCTTCTGGAAAAACCCTCACAGACACACCCAGAAATATGTTTAATGTGGGCACCCTGTGGTCCAGTCAGGTTGACACAGAAAATGATCCATCACACCTTATAGGGTGGTGGGCAGGTTAAATGCTGAAGTACAGATAAGGTATAGCACAGTGCCTGACACGTAAGTCCTGGATGAAGTTTGCTTGCTGTTGTTGCCGTGGTTGTATTAAGGATGTTGATGTTATTATATAGATACCTTTTCTGTTGGCATCAGGATTGGAGGGCCTGGGGATCAAAGGGTCTAGGGGAGGGCTGGGGTTCTGCAATTCTATTCTATTACAACTAGAACAAAATGTGTCTATCTTTTTAAAAAAATCTGCAGGCAGGAAAAATATCCATACAAGGGAAACTGCTTAAGTGCTTTAGACTTTGTGTTCATAATAATTTATTAAAGATCTGCTGCTGAAAGAGTCTTTTCTTCAAAAATAAATCAATAGTTCACACACAGGCTAAGATACTAAAATTCTCTTCTTCTTGCTAGAAATTAGTCATGGAAAAAAATTACATTTGATGTGTTTGTGAAACATTTATTCACTCTATGTCCCGGGCAAGGCATGAGTATAAAATGAAGCATAAAGTAGGGTCCCTGTGCTGAGGTGCTCACAGTCTAGGAGACGAACACTGTGTACAAAGAATTAAAATAAGATGCTATAACATGGATGGACGTAGAGATTATCATATTAAGTGAAGTAAATCAGACAGAGAAAGACAGATATCATATGATATCATTTATATGTGGAAATCTAAAAAAATGATACAAATGAACTTATTTACAAAACAGAAATAGACTCACAGATGTAGAAAATAAACTTGTGGTCACCAAAGGGGATAGCAGTTGCGGGAGAGGGGAGGGATAAATTAGGAGTTTGGGATTAACATATACACACTACTATATATAAAATAAACAAAAAGACTTACTGTATAGCACAGGGAACTATAGTCAATATCTTGTAATAACCTATAATGGAAAAGAATCTGAAAAAGAATATGTATATTATCTATCTATCTATGAATCACTTTGCTGTGTACCTGAAACTAACACAACATTGTAAATTAACTATACTTCAATTAAAAAAAGATTATAGGGCTTCCCTGGTGGCGCAGTGGTTAAGAATCCGCCTGCCAATGCAGGGGACATGGGTTCGATCCCTGGTCCGGGAAGATCCCACATGCCACAGAGCAACTAAGCCTGTGTGCCACAACTACTGAGCCTGCGCTCTGGAGCCTGTGAGCCACAACTACTGAAGCCTGCACGCCTAGAGCCCGTGCTCCGCCACAAGAGAAGTCACCAGAGTGAGAAGCCCGTGCGCAGCAACAAAGACAAATGCAGCCAAAAAAAAAAAAAAAAAAAAAAAAGATTATAAAAATAGAGTAGGAAAATGAAAAATGAATTTTATAGAATTTTAACAAGCAACCAGCGTGACAATTAAAAAAAAAAATTGGGATGTGGGATGTGGCTAAAGATGAGACGAAGAGGGCTTCCCTGGTGGCGCAGTGGTTGAGAGTCTGCCTGCCAATGCAGGGGACACGGGTTCGAGCCCTGGTCTGGGAAGATCCCACGTGCCGCGGAGCTACTAGGCCCGTGAGCCACAACTACTGAGCCTGCGCGTCTGGAGCCTGTGCTCTGCAACAAGAGAGGCCGCGATAGTGAGAGGCCCACGCACAGCGATGAAGAGTGGCCCCTGCAACTAGAGAAAGCCCTCGCACAGAAACGAAGACCCAACACAGCCAAAAATAAATAAATAAATAAAATAAATAAATTAAAAAAAAAAATGAGACGAAAACCTGAGGTTGACTGTAAGGCCCTTGATGCTATGTTGGGGAATTTGGATTTGATTCTGCAGGCAAAGGGGAGACACTGTGGGGAAATACGTATTTGGCAACTATGCCGTGGATGAACACCAGAGACAGAGAGGAAGGACAATCAGCAAAGTTATGAATTATCCTCTATTTGTAGATCAAGGGAAGTGTTTTGCCTGCTGAATGAAATTGCACTGACGTGAGTGCTGTGCCATTCGGCACTGTTAGTGAGTAAAAGTGTCCCTGTGGGGTGAGTCTACAGGGCAGACAGAGGAGGAGAGGACTGAGATTCTAGCCAAGCACAGGGCCAGGCAGACGATAAGAAGGATGACCGTTGTTTACATGGCACTAATCACATGCCAGGCTGTGACAAAGGGCCCTACTGCAGAGGGAGGTTGATACCCAACCCCAGGGCTGTGGGACTTTGCCCTTCTTCTGCTCAGCCCGTCAGCTGTGGCAGCCTTCAGCCCACAGATGCTGGTCTTAGATGGAAGCAAGGATATTTACCAGAGGATATCACTTATATAAAGTTTAAAAACACACAAAACATATTGGACATATACATTAATATGTGGGAAGATATAAAAACTGGTGAATCTCTGGGAGGAAGAGAGAGAGAGGCAACATGGGAAAGGTCTGCGGAGTGCAGGGGGGCACCTTCAAGTTCATCCATAGACCTTCCTTTGTTTTGAAAGCAAAAAGTCCACAAGGTCGATGTTAAGATCAGATAAATCTGGGCTGTGAGTTCATGATTCTTCATTACGTTGTATCATTTTCTCTTCGTATTTCTGTATTTGAAGAGAAATTTTATAACACGATTAAATTTTAAAAAGCAATGCTTTAATCAAGGCGCCCAGGCCTACTCAAACAAAGACATTACTTTTGGCATTGAGCGAATATTCTAGTTGCTTTTTCTTCCCAGTTGACAGCTTTGGGTTTTCATCCACAATGCATGTGTGTGCGTAGGTGTGTGTTTGGAGGTCTGTTAGAGGAGGTGAGCACATTTGTTAAAATGGAGTATTATGTTTGTATCAGAAATCTAAAAAATATATTTTCTTTACGTGAAATGCAGACTATGTTACCTTAATGAGTAGAAGGGCTTATGTTATTGGTAACGGGGCCTAGACCACAGGAGATGAGGACAATTTAAGGGGTAAGTGGGGATGTCATGGGGGAAAGCGATCACTTGGCTGTGGTCGTATTGCCCAAGAAGGGTAGCTGGAGATCTTAATTATAATTTTTAAAGCTATGTGGCCAACCTTGGTTTGACCCAGACTAGTCTTGCGGTGTGCATGTGGCCTGATCTGGTGGAGGGAACATAAACCACAGTGATTCTGATGACGTGGAGATGGTTCTCTAGGACCGGCAGAATCTCCTGTGGTTTTGCATGTGTATTTACAGTTTGAAACAGCATATTTGGTATTATAAAATATATTTTCTATATTTAATATAGAACTTTTTTTTGGCCAGGTAAACTACAGAGAGCTAAACTCAACAAATCTCAGGGGAAGAATTTTCAGAAAATAATTTGACTCTTAACTGAGCCATCACTCCCTAGGGGGAAGAATGAGTGAGGATTAGGAAATGAATGGCTGTGAGATTTGCTGAAGGAGAGGGAGCATAGTGAAAAAGGTTGATAACGTTGCTCTAGGCTGGTGTGCTCAAGGGACCAGCATCTTGGTGGTAGTGATGACTTTGACAAGCAAAGCATATGCTTCTATCTCCCTGAGATCTCCCCACCTGGAGTGGGAGTGAGTGGGTCTGGGCTCTATTTGTTGAATACTGCTGTCCTGAACCCTAGTGCCTCTGGGGAGATGTTAGGCCCTCAGGTTCTTGGAGCAGAGTAAATGCTTTGAGAATCCCAGTTGCAGGCCGTGGTGGTGCTTGTTTGTTTCCAAACCTGTCAGTGTTGAATCAGGACCACGAGCAATAAGAGATGAGAGGAACCACCAAGGCACCCAGGTTTCAGTGCCCAGGTGGGGTGATAGGTAAGCCAGGTAATGGAACAGAGGCCCAGTCGAAGTTTCTAGACATTCACCGTGGGGATGAGGGTTTGGCAGGTTACTCTGGGCTAAAGGCTATTAATTTCGAGCCCACTTGCTGATGAGGAAGCAGCTTTAAACAGCAAAGGAGGAAAACTTTTTTTCCTCTACCCATTTTAGGTTCATTGGCTGGGGCCCTGTCAGTTAGACTGACAAAAGACAGATTAACAAGAGAAACAAACTGAAGTTTAGTGACATGTGCAGAGCACATATACATGGGAACCCTCAGAGATGAGAAACTCCAAGGGGTGGTTAGAACTTGGGCTTCTATAGCAGTTCAACAAAAGAACAATAAGTTTTTAGAGAAGTGACAAGACAAAGGAAAAGGGCTTTCAGTTTCAAGGGTAGCAAATCCTGGAAAGGCAAATATATGGGGGAGACTAATGGAAGATAAGGGCTGGTTAGGAATACTTGTTATGTAGGGTCCCCTGATCCTGCCTCTGTGCTCATAAGGGTCTAGAATTTGTCCTTCCTGGTAGAGAGGAGAAGGGGTCACCTTTACACATTTACGTCTTGCTTTCAGGGGAGGGCAGAGAGCTTTTCTTATATCTGCTTCTTCTCAGTTGTCTTCAGCTCAAAATAATTAGTATGCCAAAGTGATATATTCTGCTACCCTTCAGAACCCATTGCTGTCAGGACGGTGTAGCAGCTGGATGGCTAAGTTTGGTTCTCTCTGACTGGGTACTAGCTGGGGCTATGTCTGCAGGCCAAGGGGCTTCAGATGGGTGGCCTATCCAAAGAGGCAAGCTCTGATAGCTCAGAGTCTGGCTTTCTTCTTAACTATCTGCCATCACTCGTTAAGATTTTCCATATTTATGTATCTAAGGTGTATTAAAAAATCCAGGAAGTGCCTTGATCCCACACAAGTTCAAGCCTCTCTCCTGTTGCTTATGTTCTGATATTTGATCATTTACCAAGAGGGAAGGTTTCTGCTGAGGGAATCAGATGCCTTACTTCCGTGTCTGGTCTTTGTGGCCCATTTCACTGAGATCCAGACAGAACTGCTCTGCCCAAATCACGCTTTTGACCTTAGAAATGCTATTTCTCCAGCAGGATTGATAGGAATGGTAAGAGACAGAGAGTTTCGGGATATTTACTGAGCCATATGGCCTTGAAATCTGTTCACATATAATTAGAAGAAAGGCAAATGCCAGCCCCTGTTGATTACTTTTTGAACACATTTGCCTGGGGGTTAAGGAAGGAAACTTTATGGGTGTCGACAGGGGCCAATGGGTAGCTGTTGGAAGCTCTAATATGTCAACACAGGCTTTCACGTGACTGGTGGTGCCAGCCCACCACTCAGCAAAGACAGGTGCACGAGAAGGTCAGAGGGACTGTACTAGAGTTTATTTATTTTGCATAAATAAACTGAAAGCCATTCCCATTCTCTTTAGACATATTGTGGATTATACAGTGTCAGGGAGAAGGATTAACACAGGTGGCATAAGATAACCATTTCACATTTAGCTTTTACTGCATAGCGGCTATATTTTCAGGGAAATGGACCTGCTGGCCCTTCTGTCTTGAACGCTCCTACTCCTTCCACCCTCTGTCTCCCTGGCTACCTTCCTATGCATTTTTCAAAGTCAAGCCCAGGCTTCACCTCCTCAGGGGAGCAAGTCTTCAGATACAGTGAATCACTCCTCCTGGGTACCAACATGTACCTGATGGGGTTCAGGACATGCTCCCCCCAAATATGGCACCTTGACATGTTGAATATTTTAAGCTGAAGGAGTCTGAGTAAAATGGCAGAAGCAGGGAGGTGACTCTGACCATCTCCTGCCTTGCTCTTCACCCCTGAAATGGGTGATGAAAAACTCTCATGTGAGAGATGTCCTCCCTATACCCAGAGGAAAAAGGAACATCCTTATCTCTTAAGGCAAAGGGACCCCGAGAACAATCCCAACAAGCAGGCCTTGCTGAGTTGCCCCCAGTTTACTGCACTCATCTCATACTCCTTAACCCATCATATTCCTCCATGACCACACACTCTTCATCAAATCCAGTATAGGTATATGTAGGTCTAAGTCTTTCTTTGGGTTTTCATTTCCTTACAAGGGCTCCTGTGTTACCTAAAACTTATATTAAATAAATGTGCTTGCTTGTCCTCTGTTAATGTCTTTGTCATTTTAATTTTCAGACCCAGTCAGGGACCCTAAGAGGGTAGAGGACAACTTTTTTCTCCACTGCATATTATATAATTCTCAAGTTTGACATTGATTGAAGGCCTAGTTTTTACTTTTAAACACTAATATGGTGTTTATTAGTCCTTAGCACTTGTACGTATCTTTACTCATTTAAGTCTCATAGCAGCCATATGAGGTAAATACAGATATTCTCCCTATATTACAGATGAGACTAATGAAGCTCAGAGAGGTGCAGTTAAATACCCAAAGTCACACAGCTAATAGTAGTAGAGCTAAGACTCAACTCTGGGTAGTCTGGCTCTAGAATATGAGTTCATAACCAGTGTTGGGAAGGAAGACATTTCCTTTCTTTTCTTCCAGGTTCTATGGCTGGTCTAATAATTAAATAGACATAAAACGGATTAACAGGAGAAAAATACATTTAATTTCGTATGTACCAGAAACCTTAAAAAAAAAAAAAAAGAGAGAGAGAGACTCAAAGAGGTGGCCAAAACAGGCAGCTTTTATACCTTTTTAGACAAAGAAACAATAAATTTGTGAAGAATTGACAGGACAAAAGGGTTTGGGGTAGGGTAGTAAATTAGTGAAGAAGTAGCAAGGTTTGTTTACACAGCCTTCTTGGCCTTGAATTCCCTATCTCTGGTGATAAGGATTTCTCTCTTCCTTCTGGTACAGGGAGGGTACCTTTCACGTGGGAGGTTTATTTCCTGCTTTAAGGGGTCAAAGGAGGGTCAGAGTGCTCTTTTTTGCGCCAGCTGTTTCTTAAATAACATTAATTCAAAACAATCAATATGCCAAACTGCCATATTTTGGGGCAGCCTGCCCTGAATTCCATCACCAGCATTCCATATTGTCTCTCCCTAAAGGCTTCTGCCTAATCATAGCTAACTTGCATCAATCCACATCTCCTGATCCTGCCCCATCTTCAGCCAAAGCAGCAACTCCTGCAGGTTTTTTTTTTTTTTTTCCACCTCAGTTCATGGCTACTCCATCCTTCCAACTGCTCAGGCCCCAAATCTTGGAGTCATCTGACTCCTCTCTTGCTGTCACACCCCACCTCTGATCCATCTGCAAATCCAGATGGCTCTACCTCCAGCACGGAGCCAGGTCTGACAGTTTCTACCATTTCCATCATAATCATCTCAGCCTAAAGTACTGCTGCTGCTCTGGATTATGGCAAGAGACCCCTTCCTCTGTGGCTTCCCTGCTCCCTTCCTTGTCTGCCCATCCCAAGTCTATTCTCAACACAGCAGCAGCCAGGGCGATCCTTTTAAAATCTGTCAGATCATGTCACACCTCTGCTCAGTATCTTTCACTGTTCCTGACTTTGCACTTGCCCTCTTTATTTGAAATACTTTCTGCAACTACAGTTGTTCCTCAAAATCTGCAGGGAATTGGTTCCAGGACCCTCCGTGGATACGAAAATCCGAGGATGCTCAAGTCCCTTATACTATAAAATGGTGTAGTATAGCCAGCCCTCCTATATCTGTGGGTTCTGCATCCATGGACGTGGACCCTCCGGATATGGGAGGGCTGACTGTATTTACACAGCTCACTCCTTTACTTCTTTCTATTCTTTACTCAAATGTCAACTTATCAATGAGTTCTTCCCTATTTCTCTACCTAAAATAGCCCATTTTCACTGCTGTAGTCTCCTGTTCCTTTTAACCTGCCTTGGTTTTTATACGTGGCACTGTTTAATAACAAAAATTCAACTGAGTAAATGTGAAGACCTAATTGGCTTTATTAAAAACAATTCAATTGTTTTTCTATTCTGGTTATTTTTTTAAAAATTCTGTCAGTGAGCAGCATTTCCCAGTTTTACACCCCCCGCCCCCAAACTAAGTTCTTGGCAGCTCCATCAGGTGGCATTGCAGGATGCTTCTGTGATTAGGGTCCTTGCAGCATGGATAGCAGTTGGGCACACTGGAGGGTCAGGAAGGCTGCGTCTGTCCAGTGTCTTGAAGCAGCTGTTGCAGGGGCTGTACCAGCTAGCCCTGACAGCTTCAATATCACTCACCAGATTCCAGGCCAGGCACATCCCCCAAATCTGTAGCAGTGCAATACCTATGAAAGTACCAGCCATGATGATCAAGTTGTCTTGCAACCACGTCTCAAACTGGGCTGCACAGCCTTTCGTGTAGATTACAAGCTGCTGATCGACTTCTGTTTTCTGCCTAGCATCATAGCCACACTGAGCGTTGATGACACCTTCTGTGGGGTCTTTAGTACAGCAGGAGCATGGCATGCTGCATCGCTCTCGACTTGCATTGGAATCCGTGCAGCTGAAGTAAATATTTAGGTTCCAATCACCAGCTCCAAAAGGCCCGCAGCACTGAATTGGGCAACATCTCATCGAGCAATAGAAAGGAGCTCCACTGAGATGCAGAAAAGGAGAGGTTTATAAATGTAGAGAGGGAGGGTGTGGCGGGGTGGGGGGATAGAAATTAGCAAAGAATTCATTGTTTTAGGCAAGGTTGCCCTCCTAAGAGGGGTGGAGGGAGTCTATCAGAGGATTTCCTAGTGCTGACCAGGAAATTCCAGGTTGGCTGGTTAAGGGGCACGTTCCTGGGGAAGGTTGAAACTGTAATTAGGTTAGGTATTAACTCTTGGTGGGGTCTAGCATAAGTGACTCCATTTTGGGCTTCTTTCTTTCTTTCTTTCTTTTTTTAATGCCAGTTAATTTCCAGTACCATTTTTATTTATTTATTTATTTATTTTTGGCTGTGTTAGGTCTTTGTTTCTGTGCGAGGGCTTTCTCTAGTTGCGGCAAGCGGGGGCCACTCTTCATCGCAGTGCGCGGGCCTCTCACTATCGCGACCTCTCTTGTTGTGGAGCACAGGCTCCAGATGCGCAGGCTCAGTAGTTGTGGCTCACGGGCCTAGTTGCTCCACGGCATGTGGGCTCTTCCCAGACCAGGGCTCGAATCCGTGTCCCCTGCATTGGCAGGCAGATTCTCAACTGCTGCGCCACCAGGGAAGCCCAGCTTCTTTCTTTTTTAACAGCACTCACATGACATTTACATTTACTTGTTTATTTGTATATTTCTTGCCCCTCCCACTAGAATGCTAGCTCTATGAGGGCAGAGACTTGGACTCTTTTGCTCAATGGTGTATCTGTAGTGCCGAGAAGAGCACTTGGCATATAGTAGATGCTCAATAAATACTTATAGAATGAATGAAAGACAGTAATGAATGAAGTGAATACTCACTCCATGCTAGTCACTATTATAAGCATGTTTACGTGCATCATTTCTTAATCTTCACAAGATCTCCCAAGGCTACCTGGGTGTCTTGGAAACATTACTTATCTCTGTTTAACTTCAGTTTCTTCATCTTTAAGAAGAGGATAATAGTAGGGCTTCCTTCTGAGAGTAAGTACATGTTAGTCCTGAGGACAGTGTTTGGCACACAGGATCTACTGCAGGGGGGTTTCCTGGGAAGTGGAGGGAGATTGGTACAGAATTAGTGCTCTTGGGAGGAGCACCTGAAGGAGTAAAAGAAGCAGGATTGGCCAGAGGGAGAAGGTGGGCTGCAGTCTCATCTCTCCAGGGAGTGCAGGAGCTGGAAAGACCCATAGAGTTGGCCTGCACTGCGGCAGGTGGGCCTAGCCTTTGTACGCCCTTGTCACTTGGTCATTGGCTTCAGGTGTCTCTGGGAAAAGGGCATGGCCTTGGGTGAGGCCAGTCTCTAGGGAGAAGCGGGGAAATGAGGGCTGCAGACCAGCTGTGAGTGGAGGCTTGGGTGGAGCATGCCAGCACCCCTACAGTAAACTTCAGTAAATGCCGGGAATCACACCTTCTTACTGCACTGCCTTAACCCAGCAATCGGTTCCTTCTAAGCACCTCTAGCGACTCTAGTGCCCATTGAGAACAGTTCACATACCATTCTTTGAGAATCTTGGCTTGCTTGTAAAGATTCAGGATTGGATTTGGTCTATAAGCTTTTCTCTCTATGGATTTGGTGGTGGTGGTGGGGAACCTTTACCCAGCTGCCCAGTTTGCTTAGCTCATGGTTGAGGTGTCAGCAGGTTCTACCCTATTTCCTGTGATCCAGGTGATTCAGAACAAAATAGGGCTATTTTTAGTTTTTGGAGAAACCTCCATACTGTTTCCCAAAAAACTAAAAATAGAACTACCACATGCACCAGCAATTCCACTCCTGGGTTTATAGCTGAAAAAAACAACAATAGTAAATTCGAAAAGATACATGCATCTCAATGTTCATAGCGGCAGAATTTACTATAGCCAAGATATGGAAGCAACCTAAGTGCCCATCAACAGATGAAATGATAAAGAAGATGTGGTATATATACATACAATGGAAACCTACTCAGCCATAAAAAAGAACAAAATTTAGCCATCTGTAGCAACTTGGATGGACTTGGAGGGCATTATGCTCAAATGTCAGACAGAGAAAGACATATCATATGGTATCACATATATGTGGAATCTAAAAAATACAACAAACTAGTGAATATAACAGAAAAGAAGCAGACTCACAGATACAGACAACAAACTAGTGGTTACCAGTTTGGGGGGATGTGCATTATAAGGGTAGAGGAGTGGAAGGTTTAAACTATTGGGTATAAGATAGGCTACAAGGATGTATTTATTGTACAATACAAGGAATATAGCCAATCTTTTGTAATAATTGTAAGTGGAGTGTAACCCTTAAAAATTATATTAAAAATATATGTGGCGGAAAAACAAGGAAATAAATTAAAAAAAAAAAAAAAAAAGAACAAAATAAGGCTAGCCTTCTGAGTAGTCTAGGTCACCAGGCAAGTGCACAGTTCCACTTAAAGGAAATTCCCCCACCGCCTGGAATCCTACTGTTACAATTCCATTCTGTATTGAAGCATTTTTAAGAAGCATGGAGAGTGTTCCATTGAAATGCAAATAACTCTGTAAAAGTGAAAGACTTAAGCCTTTGTGATGAAATGCCTTTCTATCTTTATTCAAAAACACTATTAACTTTTTCATTTTAAAGTATCCTAAATGTGGCGATCCTGTTATGGTGCAACTTGGGTTTCACACACCGTTCAGTGAAAACAGTCCAGATGTCTTCATTTTCTTTGAGAAGAGTTGAGATGCAGTAGAAGCAGGGCTTGGGTCTGGAGAGCTGGAGTCTAGTGTGAGGTCTCTTCCAACAAACCCAGAATGTCTGCCCAGCCCTCACTGTCTGGGAACTCATTACCCTCTTGGTGAAAGCGGGGTACCTCTAGATCTGCGCTGTCCAACACCAGCCAAATTTAATTCAGTTCCTCTGTCACACTTACCACATTTCCTGTTTTCAATAGCCATGGGTGGCTGGTGGCTATGTTGTGGGCAGCCCAGAAAGTTCTACTGGACAGCGCATGAAGGTTCTGCCTTCATTTCTTTTAAATTTCTAACTTTTTTTAGTTTTGAGTAGGGTTATTTGTTTCGAAGAAAAATTAACTCACATTTGTGATGTGTTGAGAGTTACGATAATAGATCAATCATAGTTATGGAGGTTTACACACATCTGCTGTGCTTATTTATCTATCCACTTACTTTCTTCTATTTCTCACTACCGCCCTATTAGGTAGGAAACACTGAGGTTGAGAGGGGTTAAATAAACTTGCAGGAGATCTGAACTTGGATTCAAACCCAAGTTGGCCTAAGGCTGAAGTATGGACCCCAGTTTTCGTTTTCTGGAAGAAGCATGTGCTAAAATATTGCCAACTCACTATGCTTCAGAAAGAAGCTCACAAGTCCCTTATTGCTACTGCGCCCTTTCCTCCTCTTCTTCTAGAAAGCTTCGTTGTCTGGGTACAGTGCACACGATTCCCCTTTCCCAGAGGTAACTACTGTTAATATTTTGTTAAGGAAGTTCGCCCTTGCAGAAGGTTCCCCATGCATAGAGCCATATGTAGACTGTTTTCTTTTTTTTCTTTTTAAAAAAAATGTATTTATTTATTTATTTATTTTTGCCTGTGTTGGGTCTTCGTTGCTGCGTGCAGGCTTTCGCGGCGAGCGGGGGCTACTCTTCGTTGCGGTGCGCGGGCTTCTTATTGCGGTGGCTTCTCTTGTTGTGGAGCACCGGCTCTAGGCGCGTGGGCTTTAGTAGTTGCAGCACGCAGGCTCAGTAGTTGTGGCTCATGGGCTCTAGAGCGCAGGCTCAGTAGTTGTGGCGCACGGGCTTAGCCACTCCGCAGCATGTGGGATCTTCCCAGACCAGGGCTCGAACCCGTGTCCCCTGCCTTGGCAGGCGGATTCTTAACCACTGCGCCACCAGGGAAGCCCTGTAGACTGTTTTCGTATATGGATGGTGCACTGATCCACATAGGGCTGCTCTCCGAAGGCCTCACTATGGTTGTTAACTTTGAATTTCAGTTCAGTAAAAGTCAGAAACCCCCTCAGGAATTTCTGTGAATTAGAATCAGATGGAACACTTCCAGTTTGCTTGGGACTTGAGGAGAGCTGTCCGTCTGGGGGTGTTGTGGGCAAGGCCTGCTTGAAAGCGAATAATCACACAATCATTTTGAGGTTAGTGGGGGTGGGAGTGAGGGGGCCCATTCCCACCCCATCTTCTGGTTTGCCAGCCGATGGGCTCATAAGGATATAAATGTTATCTTTCCTCTTGACTTGCTTGTATTATACAGAGAGTGGGTTTAAAGTCGGGGGTGTCCAGAGGAGGGAAAATGGGTCTTCTGATACATTTAGAAGTTTGAAAGGCTAGTGTTCTGATGTTAGGATCTCTTACTTAACTACGTCACCCCGAACAGGGAAGAAGACTCTGATCCAGCCCTGGGTGTGTGCATCTTCCAGAGAGCCCTGAGGCAGTGAGAAGGGAGCATTTGGTGGAGGCCAAGAGGCAAACTCTATAAAAGTTGTGAAATTGCACCACAAGCAGTTTTCTTTAGAACATTTTTCTGCTGAATATTTTAAAAGGTGGGACTGAAGAATTCCTCTGTGGAAAGCACCCTGTGTCTAAAGCAAAGTATTGCTTCTGTAAGGAATCTTTTTTGTCCCTGTCCCTGAAAATGGCCTGTGTGTACTGTGAGGTGCTCACCAGGGAAGCGATTCATCCCGTTCATGCAAACAGAGAGCTAATTTTTTCGGGGCATGTCCATCAAGTCTGTTTGGCCTGATTGGTATCACCAGTCAAGCCAGGGTCCCTGAGCTCACAGGAAGCAATGGCAACATTTCTGATGTAGTACAAACTGACTGGTGTCTGAACAGCTGGTTTCCAATACCCCAGCAGAGACCCCTCCCATTTTGCAAAAACCTTTGTACCTACACTTCTATTTATAGGCACAACAGCTTGCAAATTACCTCTTTTTTTCCTTAGATCTCTAGGGCAAATCATGACTGTGTGGTTTATGAAGAAGAGGAAAGTTTTTTTTTTTTTCCTTCTGAAAAGAAAACAACACTGGGTTAGCTGATTTCAGAGGTGAAAGTTTCCAAAGATCATTTTGCTAAGGACAGTCCCATACTCACGGAACACAGAAAGACATGGTGTCTTTGGTTTCAAGGCTCCCAGTGGGGCAGCCGGCAGCTCTGGGGGTGGATCCCGGATGACACCTGAGCAGGAATTGTCCTTCACACAGCATGTTGCAGTGACGCGCCATCTGTTTCTAGGATGATTCCAATAGCTGAAAATATCCCTGCCAGGTCTTCTTAAAATTCATCTTTTCCCTGTAAAGGGTATATGATAACCCTCTAAGTAATAAGGCAATTTAGAAACAGGAGGACAAGGAAGATACATCTTTTAAAAAAATAAGCTTCCTGTTACCTAGTTTGGTTCCCTCCTACCCACCTCCTCCCTTCCTGTGTCCTGCTCAGGACTCCAGGACATAGCTCTCTCAGAGTTCATTTTGGTATCCAAGGACAGAGGAAAGGATGCTGCGACAGGTTATTTGGGTTTCCACTGCCCTAGACTTCAGTTGGGCCAGAGTCCAATCTTCTCTTTCTTTTTCTTTTGTAATAAAGTATTTATTAAGTGCCTTTAGTGCAAAGTCCTGCAACCTACCACCTGGGAGACAAATACAAGGTGGATCCTGCCCTCAAGGTGCTGACAATCTAGGCAGTCAGCTGCAAGAGTGCATGAGTGTGGCAATACTGCTTTGAATGGCTTAAGCAGAGTTCTTTAAGATGTTGACATCATTTGAAATCTCTCCTTACCAAATAGGTAGGAGTAATTTCAACAGGAAAGCCAAATGGTGGAAAGAGGCATGTCAAGGAATTTCATCACGCAAGTAGCCAGGCTTGTCAGGTATCAGACTGAGATAATCTGTGACATTCAGTAATACTGTGGAGAAGCCCAAAGACCACAGCAGAGGCTGCCAGGGATAGACCTGGGTGTGAGTCTGACTCTGCCTGTCTCCAGGTTTGTGACCTTGGGCAATTCTCTTGGCCTCTCTGATCTCCTGTTACCTAAACCCACCTCTGAGGTCTTTGAAAGGATTAAATGAGCTTGTGTGTGAGAAAGCTCCTGACATGTACTACAAGCTCATTAAAGGGTCCCTTCCTATCCCCTTTTCTTCCGCTGTTACTCTAGGATTTGGAGTGGAGCCCAGAACTGTACAAAACTCTAGGCTCTAGCACTAAATGTGTTTGCATTCCTGGCAACGTTTGAGCTCTTTCTAATTACAAAGTTTATACTTTGCCAAAGCTGAATTAGAGGCGAGGATGGGGAGGAGGAGGAGACTAATTACAGAGATGTCATACATTGGAGTGGGGGGCAGAGGAGAACCATAGGGCCAATCACACCCGGAGACTGAGTCATTCCAGGATAATTAGGAGGTGAAGACAAGAATTAGAATGTACTGGGGTAAATTAAAAAATATATATTATTTCAGGGAACTACAGGGGACTGGTAAGAGCAAGATAAGCTGGGAGGCCTCTACTTATAGTTTCTTCAAAGTGAGAAATGTGGGGAAGGTTTCCAGGGGCCAGGAGAGAGGCAGGCTGATGGGATGCAGGGTGGAGCCATAACTGGGCAGCAGAAATCAGGGACCCCTAGCTGAGCAGCGTGTGGTAAGTCCATAGTCCTGAGCTGCAGAAGCTGCTACCTGCAGGCAACCCTAGAGGAGGGACGCTTCCATGGCTGGGTTATTGCAAGGCTGGAATGTGGCAAAGAACAGGCTAGTTTTTTGGATTTTTTTAACTTGTTATTTTATATTGGAGCATAGTTGATTAACAATATTGTGTTAGTTTCAGGTGCCCAGCAAAGTGATTCAGTTATACATATACCTGTATCTAATCTTTTTCAAATTCTTTTCCCATTTAGTTTGTTATAGAATGTTGAGCAGAGTTCCCTGTGCTGTACAGTAGGTCCTGGTTGGTTATCCATTTTAAATACAGCAGTGTGTACATGTCAGTCCCAAACTCCCTAACTATCCCCTCCCCACATCCTTCCCCCCCTTCCCGTAACCATAAGTAACCATAAGTTCTTTCTCTAAGTCTGTGAGTCTGTTTCTGTTTTGTAAATAAGTTCATTTGTATCATTTCTTTTTAGATTCCGCATATAAGCATAACATACAATATTTCTCTTTCTCTGTCTGACTTACTTCACTCAGTAGGTCAATCTCTAGGTCCATCCATATTGCTGCAAATGGCATTATTTCATTCTTTTTAATGACTGAGTAATATCCTATTGTGTATATGTGCCACTTCTTCTTTATCCATTCATCTGTCAATGGACAGTTAGGTTGCTTCCATGTCCTGGCTATTGTAAACAGTGCTGCAATGAACATTGGGGTGCATGTATCCTTTCAGACCATGTTTTTCTCTGGATATATGCCCAGAAGTGGGATTGCAGGATCATATGGTAGAAGAGCAGGCTCGTTTTAAGAAAAAAAATGGACGAGGGCTAAGATGAGAGAAGAGGTAAATAAAGACATGAAGAAGAATTCCTTCAGCCCTGCCAATGGTCCTCAGACTTGCCTTTGGGGCACGATGGGGAGGTCTTGGATCCTCCTGGATATCAACTGTGTTAATCTGTCCATGCCACTCTTCATTTTCCTCATGTATCTGTATCTACAGGTTTTAGTCTTTTAGGAAGAGACCCAAATTTTCAACCAATGCCCCCTCCCCCAGTGGAGTATCAAACCATTTAAGTTTAATGCCAGTTCTGTATTTTTATTTTTGGGGATCTACTTCTAAAGATTGTAAGGCACCAGAAGATGGAGACTATCTTACGTGTGAAGAAAGGACCCTCTCCTTACAGAAATCTGTTGTTCTTAGGTTTAGTAAAATGTCTATGAACTAGACTATAAGGAACATGAGGGCAGGAGCTTGTTATATTCCCCTTGGTGTCCCCAGCACCTGATACAGGACCTGCTGTGCAGTTGGTATGCCTCCCCCGAAGTATTTATGGAATACATGAGTGAATATAATGATGACAATTCAGTAAGGCTAGTCTCCTAGGAGGAGTTATCAGAAAAGGAGAAAATACAGCTGGGGAGGTGGAGTGGACATTGTTTAGCGAGGGTCCTTCAAGGCCAAATTTGAGGACAGTGGTTTGAAGAAACCACTAGGAGATGTTAGGCTGTGAGGAAGTGTGCTGACCGTGTTGGGGTGATTCAGGTGAGGGTTGCTCTGAGGCAGTGTCAGTTGGATGAAGGCTTGTCTCCTGACCTTATTTCTTTGGCATAGTGTCAAGACGTAAAATCTAATAGGCTCAGCGGGCAAAATCTGTAAACCACACAAGAAGGGGGTCCTGGGTGCTTGGCTTTCTTGATGATGGTCACTGCAGTCTTCAAGCTTATATTCAATTCTGTTATTGGTATAGCGCTCTAAACGATTTGCTTCTCATCTTTAAGCTGCGCTTTCAACCAGTAGAACTATTTTTGAATCAAATCTATTTTGAGAAGGAAAGTAAAGTGTATTTGAAATGCCCAGCAGGTTCTAATATCTCATCTTGCTCTGGGAGATGGAAGTCCACCAGCAGTGGGACCGATCTTTAAATGTTCCCTTAGATAAGCCTGTGCTGTGTTCTATGAGTTTCCAGGTAGATGTGAGCAGCACAGAGGGCTCCATTTTAATAGCTCTTATTTTCATTCCAGAGGAAATATTGCTTCTCAGAAAAAAACAAAACAAGAATTTTCCAAAAAGCAAAAAGCTTGACCCCATTCCTTTCCTTTCCTCCAGGTTAGTCTAAAATGCACCTGTGCTTCTTCACTCCTGAGACTTCGAGGTGTCAATGAGTTCAACACCCTCTGTTGTCACTCAAGGTCCTTCCTAATCTGGCTCTACCTTCCTTTCCACATATATCTCCAGCTATCCTCCCAAAGTCCCCCTTAACTTCCTCTGGACTCACTGGCCTCCATGGAGATCCCATCATTAGAAAATCTGACGTTACTGAGAGGAAGCAGAATGTGCCAAGCCAAAAGATGCCACTTTGGCATATTGATTATTTTGAATTAAAGTTACTTAAGAAACAGCCGGTACAAGAAGAACACTATGATCTTCCTTTGTTCCCCTGAAAGCAGGAAATAAATCTCCCACATGAAAGGTACCTACCCTGTAACAGGAGGGCAGAGAGCATCCTTGTCACAAGAGATAGGGAATTTAGAGCCAAGAAGGCTGTATAAAGGAAGCTTGTTACTTCTTTACTAATTTACTACCCAAAGTCCAATCCCCTTTGTCTTGGCAATTCTTCATAAATTTGTTGTTTCTTTGTCTAAAAGGTATAAAAGCCGCCTGTGTTAGTCATCTCTTTGAGTCTCGTATTTTTTTGAGACTCCTGTATGTATAAAGTTAAATCTGTTTTTCTCCTGTTCACTTGTACTATGGCAATTTAACTATTAGGCCAGCCAAAGAACCTAAGGGAGAAGAGAACATTTTTCTGCCCCTATGTTACCCAAATTTGCTGTGTAATTTTGTCAGTCTGTGAATTTACTTAGGGCACATCTGTTCCCAAGTGAACATACAGGGATGTTTTCAGTTGTTGCTTACAGTATACAGTCTTTGTTGGGTGTATTTGATTGTAAGGTAAAGTGGGACTGTGGAGGAATAGAGGATCCCAGGGCCTGGTTTGGAGGGTCTCTGTTATCTGGCAGGTAGGCCCTCTCAGTGGTAGTCAACATTTAATTTTTCTTCAAGCTAGCATTGGTTTCTGAGAGGTACCCATCTGGCAGCAGGAGAGGCAATAAGGGTGTGGGGGAGGAAGCTTAGTAAAGATGGAGAGTTTGAATCCTGACTCTCAAACTTACTAGCTGTGTGACGCTGGCAAATTGGTCATCAGTGGTCTGACCAGCATCATCCTGATTGTTTTAAGTACAGTTAGTCTTCAGTTCCAGGAATGGTTTGTTGCATTTCTTTGAGGCCAGTTCTCGGAATTGTGGCAGCTTATGTCATGGCTACAGTCTGGTCATCATGTAGCTAACTTCTTCCACCTGGTGGGAGTTTCAGTATCTACAAGACAGCTCACAGGATATGGCTCAGAATAGTATCTATAGCCCTTGAGGAGGAACTAAAGGTCCTTGAGTTTGCTTCATGACTAAACTATTATTTGGTCTCCTTCTACTGTTTTCCTTTGTTTCTGCATTTTCTCACTTCTCTGATTATACTTATTCTTTGGCTAAAGTTTTTCCACAGGCAAAAGGCAGGTGGAGGACAGAGGGGAATGACTATAGGGTCCTGCTCCGTTTCATAACTATCTCATAGTGTGGTGAAGTTGAAATGAGATGATAAATCTGAAGTACTCAGATAAGAAAATGTTGCTTTCATTCTACCTTGAAGGCAGTGTTTTCTGTCTGGGTGGTATTTGTCAAGCTTGCATCACTCATGCATGATCCTCAAGATTTTTACCATATCCCTGGCAAAGATCATACTCTTACTTAATTTTTAAAGAACAATCAACTCACTCTTATTAAAGGAATACATTTATTTAGGAAGGAAACTATACCACTCTTGTAAATATAGGGTAACTATAAAAACAAACACAGTGAAAACAATACAATGTTATGTTGTTGATGTTTAGCCAGATACCGTGCCTTGCTAAAAGCTCTGAATATAAGGCTTGCTTTCACTTCCTTAAAAAGGGCAGTTAGCAAGTTAGCAAGTAGGAGGTAGGGCTGTGCTGGCCCCCCAAAGGAGACTTTTCCTTTGACAATCAAAAGGGATTGAAAGAACATTAAAAATGCACTTTTTCTTTATGTGATTCAATGTTATTTAATGCGATGCTCGAACATCTCTTGAAATCATGTCAGATGCCAAGAAATGTAGCATCACCCATTCTGGGAAATTGGCCTTGGGCATCAGTCATTTGGGAGTGTCGGGGAAGGGGAAATTTCCCCCTCAATCCCTCTTGAGTCCTTGTGGCTGGACTAATAATAAAAGTGACACACGACAGATGAACAGGAAAAAAAGAAACATTTTAATTTGTGCATAAGGGGGTCTGGTAGAAATGAGACCTAAGAAGTGGCCAAAGCAGACGGCCTTTATACTTTTTAGACAAGGAAACAATGCATTTGTGAGGAATTTACAGGACAAAAAGACTTAGGTTTTGGGTGCTCAATTAGTGAAGAATCTATAGTTTGGGCTTGGGGTAGTAAATTAAAGAAGTGACAAGGTTTGTTTACGTAGGCTTCTCAGCCTGAATTCCCTGTCTCTGGCAATAAGGGTATTCTTTTACCTCCAGATATAGGGAGTGTACCTTTTACATGAGAGATTTATTTCCTGTTTTCAGAGGGATAGAAAGGAGGGTCAGAGTGACCCCCCAGCATTGGCTGTTTCTTAAGTAACTGTAATTCAAAGTAATCAATATGCCATTGTGGTGTATTTTGGGGGGCCCACCCTGAACCCCAACAGGAGCAAAATATCTGGTGATTACAGGGATGTTTGTCAGGGTCGGGGTCTCCAGAGAGAGGAGCTGATACAGAGTGATGGGGAGAGGTGGTCAGGACACTGGCCCAGGGGTAGAGATTCAGGGCGGGGCTCCAGCAGATTGGGATGCTAAAAATCTAGAGAACCATACCTCAAAGGCTGCAGATTTGCTGCTTGTGGGATGAGGCAAAGGCTCTTATTGTCCTTCTGGCTCTGTTAGGCATTGCTACAGAGGTTAGTGTGTATGTAGAAATGCATATCCTGTGTGTTATTCATTTATATAATAATAGCTATTTTTATTGAGCTCTTCCTTGGCGATAGGCACTGTACTGAGCTTTTTGAACATATTAACTCATTTAATTCTCATAACAGCCCAATGAATAGGAACCCATATTCTCTTCATTTCACACATGAGGAAACCGAAGCTTGAAGGTTGAACAGCTTGCTCAGATTCTCAGAGCTTGTAGGGAGCAGAGCTGGAATCTGCAGATATACGCAGGGGGCAAGAATTTGCTTTACAGTATCACTGCTAAGCAAGAAATACCATTAAAAATGTTTTTCATAATCAAATTACAGTAGGGTTGATAAGATGGCAATTATCAGTCTTTTTTTAGGGCTCCCTTCCCCACTCCATTGGACCACTTAAGTGGTCCCCCAAATGGCGGGGATGCTTGGCTCTTGGTCCATGGCTGTAGCCACAGTGGTTCCGGTTCTTTCTGCTACTCAGTGCTGCCTATGGGAAGAGGCTTTCTGCCACCTACGAGTCCCCCTCTCTCGGGGCTTGGGTACCTCCCCTACAAGTCAAAGCACCAGCTCCTCTTCCCCTTCCCTTCTAGCTTAGCTCCTGGAAGGGTTTAATTGTCTGAAGACTTGGTTGAGGGCTTCTTTGGATTTGCCCTTGAATCATGAAGGAATTAACTGCTTTTTTTCTTTTTTTTTTTCAAGCTAGAGAAGGGGGGTGTGAGTTCCCTGAGAGAAGACAGAGCCCTGTCCCTCCTGCAGGCAGCACTCTGGATGAAGTACAGGCTGTGGGTGCCCATGGATGCTATTAACCCTGCAGTCCCAGGAGCAGCAACAAGGGTCTCATGCTAACACATATATATGGAATCTTAAAAAAAAAAAAAAAAAGGGTTCTGAAGAACCCAGGGGAAGGACAGGAATAAAGAGGCAGACGTAGAGAATGGACTTGAGGACGCGGGGAGGGGGAAGGGTAAGCTGGGACGAAGTGAGAGAGTGGCATGGACCTATATACACTACCAAATGTAAAATAGATAGCTGGTGGGAAGCAGCCGCATAGCACAGGGAGATCAGCTCGGTGATTTGTGACCACCTAGAGGGGTGGGATAGGGAGGGTGGGAGGGAGATGCAAGAGAGAGGAGATATGGGGATATATGTATATGTATAGCTGATTCACTTTGTTTTAAAGCAGAAACTAACACACCATTGTAAAGCAGTTATACTCCAATAAAGATGTTTAAAAAAAAAGAAATTAACTGCTTCTTGGGGTAAGAAGACCATCAACCAGAGGCTCTTGACTTTGAGTGATCACAAGAATTACCTGGAGAGCTTGCTAATGAAACAGATTTCTTACCCCCTTCTGTGTCAGAAGGTTTGGAATGGGGTCCAAGAATCTGTGTTTAATTGGTACCGAGTGATCCCCTGTAGGTGATTTGAGGACCACACTGTGAAAAACCCTGACCTGGCTTTAGAACACAGAGGAGCAGAGAGGGAGAGAGTTAGCATTTCAGGGATTACTAGGTCAACATTAACACCTTAACAGATCACCCCACCATATACATTTGTGTAGTATAAATAAGTACATATTTACAATATATAATATTACAGAAACTATTGGTATAATGATGTAAATATATGATTTACCTATATTTTCACCTACTATTAGAGTGTGATCATTTTTTTTCTTGATAAGTCCTTCAAAACCCATAATATTTAACTATATAAGTATGTATAAGCTGCATTTACCTAGCCCCTATTACTTAACATATGGGTTGTTTTCTGGGCTTGATGTTCTAAATGATGCTTTGATTGACGTACTTCTCCATAAATTGTTATTTTGCTTTTGTATTTTAAAATAAAGAACCATTCTGAACAGTCAAATTAAGGCTGGCATTCCTTTAAAGTATTTGTTTTTTCCTCCAACAAAAAGATAATGTAGTTTGGTTCTTGTTTAATAACCAATACACCTTGGAAACTGGCTTTCTGTTTTAACACAATGGAACAGCTAGGTGATTCAGCTAAGAAGAGAGAAGTACTTTTAATGTCACACTAATGAGCCCACACTGTTTTAAGTGGGACATCTGAGGTTGGAAGCCTCAGAGAACACATCTTCCGATACTAGCCAGATTAAGCCTTGTTATTTTCGGCTCACGGTAGATGTAACCTAGCCCAGAAACATCAAGCAGTGTATTTCAGGAAGCATAGCAGGTGGTTAAAACATATTTTACAGTCTGAAAGTTGATAACAAATAACTCAAGTAGTCCTTAGGGCCATTGCACCAAGCCGGGACCTCGGTGTCAATGAAAGGCCAATAGGGAAGTAAAAGAGTGAATGACTCCTTGTAAAAAGTGGCGTCTTCAGGATGTCAGCTGATCCGACTTTTTTTTTGGTAAATAAAGGGAAACCAATTGGTCTATTTACAGCCAGGGCAGAGGCACTCTGGCCCAGGTGCCATTTTGACTTGCTTTCAAGCAGGCACTGAATAACTATTAACCTCCTTTATTGAGCAAGCATTTTCAAGGACCTTCTATGTTTAAAGACTCTGTATTTGGTTCTAGAGATTAAAAAATTAGTAAAATCCCATGTTTTACCTATCCTAGAATTGCTCACAATCTCCTGGCAGAGAGACACATAAACGGTTACAGTTTAATGTGATTATAGAGATATGTGCAGAATGCCATGGGACCTCTTGGAGTAATTCTAAATGTTTCAGAATAAAGAGTCATCGCATTGCCAGAAAATGGTTAATCCGTTTGGAAATTGTTGCTCTTAGCTTAAAATGGACACTATCCCAGATATTAAAGCAACAATAATAATAATAATAATGTTTTATATATTACTTAGATGGTTCAAAGCATTGCCACAGATATAGAAGAAAATATTGAATCAGAGAGCTGGAAAGGACCTTAAGAAGTCATCCAGTACAGCCTGTCATTTAGACGCATGGAACTGAGGGCTGCATCCAGGGTCCCACCCTGACTCGATGGCAGGCATAGGGCTATAGTTCACATCCTCTATCTAGTGGTCCAGCGGTCTTTCTCTTAAACAACTGACAATATGTTGTACTGAGCCCTCTTGTCCTCTCTTTGGACTCATTATTGGCATGACCTGCACAATTAGGACGGGAACTGAAGTAAGAGGTGTCTGCAAAGCTAGCTGACACATTGGCTATCTCATCAGTGCCTATCTGAGTGTGCTGACCTTCCTATCTCTTGTTCATGTGAAATAGAATTACACTAAGGTTCTAAATACGATTTTCTCAGGCTTTGCCCCTCTATGCCTCAGTTCCCCCTTAATTCCTGCCAAATAGCTTCAGGAGTACCCAGGGCCATCTCCTGTGTTGGTGCACTAGTCTTTCTAAGTGTAGGTTATCTGCCATGTTCTTCTGCCCTGACTCTTTGGGGTGAATGTCTCATCAAGGCCAACTGCAGCTGAAGGCACAGCTGCTACTGACTCTTGCCAAGGAGGCCAATGAGTGTGCTCAGCTTTCTAGGGGTGGGTCTGAGTCTACTGGCATCTTTGCTAAGGGGACCATCTTCCATTATTGTTTGCACCCAACTTGCCACATTCTAGGCTCTTGATATACCACCAAGATTTGATTGAATCTGGTGGAAAATCTCAGAATTATCTTTCCCTCCACCTGTGGCCCATTGGGCTACGACCAGGCTGTTTTCCCTAATTCTCACTTCTAATGGGTCCTGCATGCAAATAGACTCTGTGATGCTTGCCAAATGGGCTTTCAAGACATGACAAAATCCTAGGGTGAATAAAGCTTAGGCTCTAAATCAGTACTTCACTATTTAGAAGAGCCTAATGTTATTACGGGTTCCAAGGAAAAAGGGGTCCATAATCACGGGTAACACTGGTTTCCACCAGTTAAATAGATTTTGGGGGGAAGAAAGAGGGGAAGAACAGCAGCTTTATTATATAATAGAAATTATAAAATTATTTAAAATAATAATTTATTATTAAAATATACATGGCATAAAATCCACTCATTAGAGTAGATGATTTTTAGTAAATTTATAGAGTTGTGCAACAACCATCACTATAATCCAGTTTTAGAACACTCACAACACTTCTCTGGCTCAACTTTCCTCAAATTTACTTACAGTCACTCCCCGCTCCCACCCTGGCCCCAGGCAACCACTTATCTGCTTTCTGTCTCTATGGATTTGTCTGTTCTGGAGATTTTCATATAATGGAGTCATACGCTACATGGCCCTTTGTATTTGCCTTCTTTTACTTGGTGTAATGGTTCTGAGGTTCCTCCATGTTGTAGTATGCACCGGTAGTTTGTTCCTTTTTCTTGCTGGTTATTCTTCCATTGCATGGATATACCACCTTTTGTTCATCCATTCATTAGTTGATGGACATTTGTATTGTTCTCAGTTTGGGGCTATTGTAAATTATGTTGTTATTTATATTCACGTATTAGTCTTTGTGTGGGCATATGTTTTTATTTCTCTTAGGTTGGAATTGTTTGGTAAGTGTATGTTTAACATTTTAAGAAAGTGCCGAACTGTTTTCCAAAGTGGCTGAACCATTTCTTATTCCTACCAACAATGTATGAGGGTTCTAGTTCATAATATCCTAGTTAGCACTTGCTATCGTCTGTCTATTGATTGTAACTATTCTGATGGGTGTGTGGTGGTAGCTCATTGTGATGTGAAATAGGTTTTTATTCAGGTCTTCTCACAGCTTTTAACATAGCCATGTGCATTATGAATCTCTGAAAGAAAATGGTGAATAGAGTATGCAACATTTCCTAAACTTATTTGCTCTTGAAATTCTTTTTTTCCCCTTAAATGAGCATATTAAAAGGCCTAATGTTCTGCAGAACACATTTTGAGAAGCATTACATCATTTGTTTATAACATTATTTTTAGCTTTGTTCTATGTGTTATTTAATCATGAACAAGTGTTTACCACGCGATGATTTTGAATCAGATAGCATAGACGCAGAGGTTAACAGAATGTAAGAGTTAGAGGATGCTTAAGAGATTTGTGCTGGGTCATTTTGGAGAAGCAGTGGTTTTCATGAATAACTAAATGTCAGTTTGTTTTTCTCTGTGTTTTTTTCCCCAGCCCAGTCCAGATGGGCCCCAGGTCTCAAGTGGAGTTAGGCAAGGCTCAAGCTGAGATCCTGGCTACATTTTCCTTATCAATCCTCAGATAATAATCATAACAACAACAACAATCATAATAAAAAATCAAATTTATATTGATCACATCCGTGCCAGGCACTGTGCTAAGCACTCTTCATGGATTATCTTCCCAAATCCTCAGCATAGGTACTAGTATTACAACCATTTTACAGGTGAAGAAACTGAGGCACAGAGTCGCCAGTAGCTTGCGCACAGGTAGCAGGAAGTGGCAGAGTCAGGATTTGAACCTGGGGCCTTAACACTAGGGGTTGTGTTCTTGAACCACTCTGCTATATAGCCTACCACCCTCCAAAAAGGCAGATCAGCCTGAAGAAAGACTTGTCTCTCTTTCTTTTTTTAATTTATTTATTTTGGCTGCACCGGGTCTCAGTTGCAGCATGAGGCATCTTCGTTGCGGCATGCAATATCTTCAGTTGCAGCATGCAGACTTCTGGGTTGCGGCATGTATTCGGGATCTAGTTCCCCAACCTGGAATCGAACCTGGCCCCCCTGCATTGGGAGCGCGGAGTCTCACCCACTGGACCACCAGGGAAGTCCCTGTCTAAGTTACACAGCAATTGTAGGATGCTGGAAAGATTTCCAGCCCAGGATTTGCCTCCCTAGAGTCATCATCGTCCCAGTTACCCTCGCTGCTTCCTCTCCCCCGACAGGAAATACATCACTTGTTCTCCCCTGTAAGGCCCCTTGTGTTCGTCCTTCTCTTCCTGTCCCGAGGCAACCACCTTTGTCCAGGCCTAACCTCACCTCTGGATTATTCACACACGCACGCCCACACACACACACACACACGAAAACTTCTACCTGGTTTCGTTGTCTCTAGGTTTTCACTTAAAAACCAGGACATGCATTCCCACCAGGAAGATCTTTCCAGATCCCTGCTGTGCATGACACGCTACTTTACCCACTTCAACAACAACTTCAGGGCTTCCCTTGCTCAAAGGAAAATTCTCAGTCCCTGAGCAGGGCATTCAGACCGATTGCTATTTCCCTCCCCAGTCTATCTCCCATAATCGCCCCTTCTTGGATCCTCTGCTGTGGTCAGATGCTTCATTGCTGCCAAAACAAGTGAAGCCATTCCTACCTCTGTGCCTTTGCTTCTCCCTGTTCTCCAGCCTGTAGTGCCCTCCTCTCTGTTGTTTGCTTCTCTGAGCCCTTTCCTGCCCTTGGAAATCCCCCGACCTCTAAGATGCTATTTCAGCAGAACTCAGCTCATAGCGATCCTTCCCTTCCCTGAACCTCCTCGGAGAACCTACCACCTGTGACCCTGGTCATCTGTCCAACCTCTTCAGCCTCAGTCTTGTTTATTGTAAACTGAGTATAAAAACAGCCCCTGCCTCATAGGGTTCTTGTTCCAGTTGGAATATGTAGAGCACACGATAAACTTAGCATTGTACTTGGCTCAAAGCCACAAGGCAAGTACTCAATAAATGAAAGATAATATTAGTGAGAGTTAATATTAACATTTAATTTTTATGACTGCATGATGCTTTGTGTTGTTTGACTCTCTCATGAGGGGTAGACCTCTTGAGAATGGGGATCAAGTCATGTCATAACTAACACGATGCCTTAAACACCAAAGATCCTGGGGAATGTTTGTTGAGGATGGGCAAACTTGAACCTGGGAGTCAGAAGCCCAATGTCAGTCCTAGCTCTGCAGGCAGCTCCTTGTGTGACCCTGACTAGTCTCCTTGGGCTCCTAAGTTTCTTCCACTGTACATCAGCCCTAACATTCTCTTTGAAGCTGGCTTCAAATCCAAGCCCTGAAATTGATTCTCTGTGTTACACTGGGCACATTCTTTAACCCTCTTAGCCCTCAGTTTCTTCATCTGTGAAATGGAGAGAATAACGTTGCTTCACTATTGGCTGTGAGGATAAATGAGGTAATGCTTGTAACATGCTCATATTAGTCCGCAGTTAACAGCTGCTCTTCTGGTTGTTTTATTATTGCGGTTTAGCTGATAATCATTAGACTTGCTGATGTTTTTGAATATATGAGTTTCCTGGTGCTGCCATAACAAAGGAGTACAAACTGGGTGGCTTAAAGAAAGAAATGTATCGTTTCACAGTTGTGAAGGCTAGAAATCCAAAGGCAAGGTGTTGGTTTTGATTGAACCTGATGAGAGTTGATTCCTTCCGAGGGCTGTGAAGGAGAATCTGTTCCAGGCCCCTCTCCTTGCTTCTGGTGGCCTCAGACATCCCTTGTCTTGTCAATGGTACCCTCCCTGTGTCTCCACATCATCTTTTCTCTATGTGTGTCTGTCTCTGCATCCAAATTTCCCCTTTTTATAAGTCACCAGTCATATTGGATTAGAGCCCACCCTAATGACCTCATCTTAACTTGATTACCCTTATAAAGACGTAGTTGCAAATAAGGTCACATTATGAGGTACTGGAAGTTAGGGTTTCAATATACCTTTTTTTTAGGGGGGAGGGGTCCCAATTCAACCCATAACAGATTAATAGCTGTTCTCTCTAGAAAATACTTTGCTGAAAAAGTGAGTTTGTATTTCTCAATGAAAAAGAAAAAAACTCCACAGCACTTGACAGTGAGTCTTCCCGACACCACGACACCTGACATTCACAGCAGTTCATTTAACTGGATCAGATGAGTGGAATTTGTTTTGACAAAGATCTGCTTCTTTCCACAAAGCAAGTCCCAGGACCTTTGCCCCGAGTGGTATTTCCCACATGTGCTTTTGGAATTGCAAATCTATCATTTTTAGTTCATGACATTTTTGCAGAACCCCCAGGATGGAAATAACACACCAGATCTCAGGCAGTTGGCGCGTTCTTTCTCCATTTTTTATAGCACTCTGCAAAGCTCTCATGCTGTTTACATGTGGTTTATATTCCTCCTGTGGTACAAAATGCATATAATAAAAACAGATTTAGAATATTAATTTGACATGGTTCAGGCCAGCATGGCCTAATACAAATTTATTTACTGGGGATGGTGAAAAATCTGAAAGGATGAAGTGAGAATCAGTTCTCAGTAAATATTTCTTGCTGATTTTTTACCTCACTGTTTCTCAAAGCGTAGTCCTCTGGATTCCTTATGACGTTTGCGGAAGTTGCAGATTTCCAGGTCCCATCCCAGCTCTGCAGGTTGAGAGTCTTTGGGGAAGGGGTGCTGGGATTTGCATTTCTAATGAGCCCCTCATGCCCTGAGTGGCTCTGGCCCACCCTGCGTTTGAGAACCACTAGTGTCTGGAATCCTCCAGTAGATATCCCTTGTGTTTTCGGAGTCAAATGAGTTCCAGAGCTGGAGTCTGTCCAGGACTGAGGGCGAGGAGAGCCAGGCAGACAGGTGTAGGGCAGGGGGTCCAGGGATACCCTGTGGGCACGGCGAGGGCAAGCGTGTCCAGTCCGCTGTGGGGAGGCGTCGGCTGAGCTTGGTGAAAGGACAATGTGGGTTTCGGGTGTGACAGGGAGGCCTGGAAAGGTTGAGGGAACGAGTATGTACTTGACAGCAGGTGGGTTGAGCTGGGGAGTGGATTTCTGGCAGCCCTGATGAAGAGATCTGAACATCCATCTTAGTCCGAGGGTCTGGCAGTGGGGAGAGTTGAAGTGAGTTAAGGTGTCTGGGAGGGGTCTGGCCTCCACCCGGGGGGCTGCTCAGTGAGAAGCTGGGCCTCAGAGCCACTTGGGGAACCGTGTGAAAACTCAGATTTCTGAGCTTGAACCAATCCCTCTGCATGCATTCTAGAATCCGTTTTCTAAACTCCCCGGGGGATCCAGTGTGACAGGCCCTTGGAACAGCATTTGGGAAGCACGACAGCCATGGAAAGAACTGACTTTGGGGATCAGTGGACCTGGTTGAGTCCTGGTTCTGTGACCTTGATCTAACCCCACCTGAGGCACAGTTTCTTTATCTGTAAGATAAGGATGCAAACACATTTTCCTTCTTTTTCTGATTGTTGTAGGAATTAGGGATAAGGGATGTGACACATTTAACACAGTTTCTGGTACCCAGGAGACATTGTTAAATGGTGACTCCAGACCTTGTGAGAACTGGGATTCTAGGGATGTAATTAGGACAGGGTCTGTTGGGCATGGAAATCAACAGATGGACCCACTGATTGGAATTGGGATATAAGGTAGGGTCTTGGCTCTGACAATACTGGGTCTTGGTTTCCAGAACTGGAGCTAGAAAAAAAAGAGCAAAATAACATCAATGCTTAAATAGTGTTTACCAAGCAGGTCAGGCACTGTTCTAAGTGCTTTATGCACAGCCTTATGGGTTAAGTACTATTGTTATCTCCATCTTACAGATGAGAAAATTGAGGCTTAGAAAAATATGTGCATGATCACATGGCCATTATGTGGCAGAATCAAATTTCAGGCACAAGCTCTCTGGCTCTGGGTCTTTAGCAACTATTCTTGCCTATTTAAGACAAGTACAAGGTCAGAGTGGCCCTGGAACCACAATGCTGAGTTTCAAAAGTAAGCTGAGCCCTGGGAAAAATGGGGTTGGATATCTCTTTGCCATACATTTCTAGATGTAAAATTGAACAGCCACTTCATGCCAAAGTTAGAAAAGCTGGCCTCCTCATAACAGAAGCTGAGCTGTAATAAACCTGCCCTGTTGCCAAAAACTTGATCTATTCTAACAGAAAACCCATAACACAAAATAGTCTTGTATTGAAAATCTCTTGCTCGCTTTATATTTCATTCTTGTATAAGACTTGACCCCTTTCATGGGTTAATCAATGCTTCCAAGGGCCTCTCTGACCACTGCTCTTTTTCACTGGTTTAAGGCTCATTCATTTGGTATGAATCTGATGTCTAACCAAGATTTCCTCCACATTACACATGAAGCACTGGCACTAACAAATATATTTGTTTAATTTTGAGAGTATTTTGTCAGGATTTCCACATTTCATAACATTCTTCTCTTTCCTTTCTCTGTACTCCAGGGTATAACCTTCAGTAGCAGAACAAACCAGGCCAGTCAGCAAGTTGCCAAGTCCTGCAGGCTCCTTGTCAAGGAGAACAGCTGGACCCATTTCTAATCAACGTCTCCAACACAATACCTTTGGATTGCTGCAGGAGACCAGACCAGACTTTGAAACTTTCCAAAGACTTCCAATAGACATTGAATGCAAATGGATACTTAGGTTGTCTTTGAGACCAAGGGGAAGATTACAGGTGTCACATTCACCCAAGAAGTCTGCATTTAAACCTCTGTACATAGAATGGATGATGGTTATTGAAACAGCCCAAACCTCTTTCACAGTGCAAGGGATATAGCTCGAGAGGCAAGCAGGCAGTCCCAGAACCAAGGAATGGATGACTACAAATATCATGACAACTATGAGGGCTATGCCCAGAGTGATGGCTATTATCGTGGTAATGAGTCCAATCCAGAAGAAGATGCACAGAGTGACGTTACAGAAGGCCATGATGAGGAGGATGAGATCTATGAGGGCGAGTACCAGGGCATCCCTCACCCAGATGACACCAAGGCCAAGCAGACCAAGATGGCGCCCTCCAGGGTGGATGGTCTTCGGGGCCAGGCAGACCTGATGGCTGAGAGGATGGAAGAGGAAGAGCAGCTGGCCCACCAGTACGAGACCATCATTGATGAGTGTGGCCACGGACGCTTCCAGTGGATCCTCTTTTTTGTTTTGGGTTTGGCCCTGATGGCTGATGGGGTGGAAGTGTTTGTGGTGAGTTTTGCCCTGCCCAGTGCAGAGAAGGACATGTGTCTGTCTAGTTCCAAGAAAGGAATGCTTGGTAAGTAGACATTTTCAAAGATCATTCTCTTTGTGGCATTAAAATCTGAAGGGGAAAGAGCAGTAAAATTTGTATAGCACCTGTCACTGTTAGGTCTCTTAAATCTATCATAGTGTCCTCGCAACACTATCGTTTTACATCCATTTTGTCATTAAGGTATTTTTATCTCAGAGAAATGAATAGGCACAGATTTCCAAAGCTAGTAAGTATTGGAGCTTGGGTGCCTACCCAGATCTGTCTGAGTCCCAAGCTCTTAGTTCTTCTTTCCAAGTCTTTTTTTTAAAAAATTGAAGTATAGTTGATGTACAATATTGTATGTTACGGGTATACAACATAGTGATTCACAATTTTTAAAGGTTATGTTCTTTTTTCCAAGTCTTGTTGCCTCCTTGAGAGTCTGATTTCTCTCTTTTTCGTGTTAAACCATCTTCCATATCCAAATGACAAATTCATTTTGTGTGTGGCAAGCCAGAGGTCTCTTCCACTCAGTCCTTCTCTCTATGTCTTTCCAGAACCTGATAGCATCCGCTCCTGGTTTCTCTTGTATATAAGTGTCAGTGGGCTGAATGCCCGTGTGCCTTGGCAATGAATACTGGGCTGAGCCACCCACAGAGCCCCTTCAGGCTGTTGGGGATCACGCTGTGAAGCACAGATGGATTCCATGGGATGGAGGACCAGCTTTGCAAATCATTGATGAGACTAGCACCACCAGAGCCAAACATCAGATATCAGGGCTTGCGGCACAGAGGATTCTGTGAAGTTAGAGAGAGGATGTGCATAAACAGTGTGGCATAGAAAAGATTCATCAAAATATAGACAAAATAGTCTTGGTCATTAAATGTCCTGCAAAACATATTCATTCTCTAAATTCAGAGTCCATGCAATTGATTGTTTAGCAAATATACAGTTACAGAGAACTTACTGTGAGTCAGGTTCTTACTCAAGACAGAGACGTAGTTATGACCCACAAGAACTCAAAATCCATCTAGCAACTTAGTTCCTTCACTCAAAAGATATTTCTTACTTGTGTACCATGTTTTAGTCTTTGTGCTCAGGCCCTGGGGAGAAAATATTGAACAAGGTAGATGTAGTCGTTGACTCTCAAAGAACTTACATAAAGTAGGACAAACAGGCATTAACGAACATAGAGAATTATTTGATTATGGTAGAGATACCTGCTATGAAACACTTTGCGCCATTCTGGTCCCAATGCCTGCTTTAGAGCAGGGATTGACAAACATTTTCTCTAAAGCTCCAGATGGCCTCTGTCACCACTACTCAACTCTGCCTCTAGCACAAAAGCAGCCATAGACAATTTGTAAACTAATGGGCACAACTGTGTTCCAATAAAACTTTATTTACAAGAAAAGGCAGTAGGCTGAATTTAGCTTATGGGCTATAGTTTGTTGGCCCCTGATTTAGAGCCACAATAAATAAGATTGGGATATAAAATAAAGAAAACATCTGCATAAAGAATTGTCCCTGGAGGCTCTTAAAAATGGTTTTACAGACTCACAGATATAGAGAACAGACTTGTGGTTGCCAAGGAAGGGGAGTAGGGGAGGGAAGCAATGGGAGTTTGGGATTAGCAGAGGCAAACTATTATATATAGGATGGATAAACAACAAGATCCTACTGTATAGCACAGGGAACAATATTCAATATCCTGTGACAAACCGTAATGGAAAAGAATATGAAAAGAATATATGTATAACTGAGTCACTTTGCTGTACAGAAGAAATTAACACAACACTGCAAATCAACTATACTTCAATAAAATTTTAAAAGAAAGAAAAAAGAAAAATACGGGCCAATATCCCTAATGAATATAAACGCCCCCCAAAAAAATCAGCCTTAAAGAAGTAAATTCTGACACATGCTAAAACATGGATGAAACTTGAATTATGATAAGTGAAATATACTACTCACAAACACACACACACACACAAATGGTTTTATCCATTCCTGCTTAATTAAAGGGACATTTAAAATGATGAGAACTCTGTCAGATATGGCCATCAGGAAACCAGAAGAGACCAAGTATATGCAAACAAAAGAGATGACTCAACAAGCAAGACGTCACCCAGAGTTTTTAAACACCAACAAAATTTTATTTTTTAAAAATTATTTTTATTATTTTTTTATCAACAAAATTCTGCTGTGTTTCTCTAAGTTTCAATAGATTTTTTAAAAAGGGCAAAACCCAAAACAAAACATACCCCAACCTCCTGATCAAACCAAACCATCCCCAGTTGATCTAAGACCATTATTTTGTTTTGTGATATTCTCAACTGAAACCTTGGATCCCTATTAGTCCAAATTGGTATGTCAGTAACGCTTTCACACCCTCTTGTTCTCTCTGCCACCCTGGTGCCCAGCAACCTCATTAACAGCACGGTTACAGCTCCTGCTGGCTCCCAGGGCAAATGCTAGGAGTTGAGGGAACATAGTCCCAATCTGGAGAGCCCACGTTTGTGCAATTTTACTTTCAGTGTTTATCATGAAGATGCTATGACTCAGCCCAAGAGGGGCAGGCAGACCCCTGAGCAGAGATGGACTCCCGATGCACTTGTGGGGCCCCCTTTATGGATCCAGGGAGGTGGGTGATTGGAGGGTCTCGTGAAGCCGGCTTTTCCATGTGCTGTCTCATGTCAGCTTCACAGTCACCATGGTGCTTATAGGATTTTTATCCCGTTTGTACACATCAGGAAACAGGCTCAGAGAGCTGTATTTAATGTCACATAGTAATTGCTGGAGCTGGGATCTCAACCCAGATCTTTCTGATTTCAGGGTCTGTGTTCATTCTGCTATACCATACCGCCTTTCTTTCACACATGGTCTTTAGGAAGGAGGTCATGCCATGGGGCAGACTTCTTTCCAGTCATCAAGCGTCCCATAGATTACTTGAGCACCATGGATTGCTTCCAACAGAGACATAGCATGAGGTGGGGAATAGTGGTGTGGACACTGGTGTCTGGCCACTAGGGTTTGGCAACTGGCTATATCATTTATCTTCCAGTGACCTTGGGCAAGTCATCACTTCTTTAATTATCAGTTTTCCAGTATATGGAATAGGGTAATGATACATCTGTTGTGAAGATTCAATGAGATAAAGCTGGTAAAGCAATCAGCGCTCCATGCCCCTAAACTACTGTTTGTTCTTGTTACTTTGTATTATGACAGTCTCCCTTCAGCATTTACAGTGAATTATAGTTGCAGTGAGACAACGGAGCAGCCTGGACCCTGCAGCCAGGTGGCCTGGGTATGAGCCCTTGCTCTGCCAATTCTTAGGAGGGTGACTTTAGGAATTACTTAGCTTCTCTGTGCCTTGGTTTCCTTCTCTGCAAAATGGAGATACTAATGGTATCTTACCTCATAGGGTTTTTGAGGACTAAATGGATTTAATGCATTTAACTTGCCTGAAAAAATGCCTGCCCATAATAGGTGCTCATTTTAGTTATTATTGTTGAGGTTGTTATTATTACTAAGTTGATTGCTTGATAATGATGACTCACCCAAATTCAGGACTAGATTTTCTCAGGTGACATTGCATATTTCTTTAACCCAAAGTTATTTATAATAGGCTTTTAAGGTCAAGCTTCCCTACCTTGGCTGGTGAAAAGGCCTTTTCTGTTTAAGTGCTAACCCAGTTCTTTCTTTCCCCTTCCTAGCTGTTTTTTTTTTTTAAGCCAATATTTTTTTGAGCAGTTTTAGGTTCACAGACAAATTGAGAGGAAGGTACAGAGATTTTCTTTATGCCCCTTCCCCACACACATCATCTCCTCCTATTATCAACATCCTCTAGCAGATGTACATTGTTACAGTTGATGAACCTACATTGACACATCATAATCACCCGAAGTCCATAGTTTATTTTTACTTTAGGGTTCAATCTTGGTGTTACACATTCAATGGGCCAGACAAATGTGTAATGACATATATCCATCATTACAGTATCATACAGAGAATTTTCACTGCCCTAAAATTCTTTGTGCTCTGCCTATTCATCTCTCCCCCCTTCCCCAACCCCTGGAAACAACTGATTTTTTTTTTTTACTGTCTCCATAAGGTTTTGTCTTTTCCAGAATTTCATATAATTGGACTCATATAGTATGTAGCCTTTTCAAATTGCCTTCTTTTGCTTAGTTATATGCATTTAAGTTTCCTCCATGTCTTTTCATGGATTAATAGCTCATGTCTTTTTAGTGTTGAATAATATTCCATTGTCTGGATGTACCACAGATTATTTGTCCAGTCACCTACTGAAGGACATCTTGGTTGCTTCCAAGTTTTGACAATTATGAATAAAACTGCTAATAAATGTCCACGTGTAGGTTTTTGTATGGACATAGTTTTCAATTCCTTTGGGAAAGTATCAAGGAGTGTGATTGCTGGATTGCATGGTAAGAAAAGGTTTGGTTTTGTAAGAAACTGCCAAAGTCTCCTAAAGTGGCTGCACCATTTTGCATTCCCACCAGCAGTGTATGAGAGCTCCTGTTGCTCCACATCCTCGCCAGTATTTGGTGTCTTCAGCGTTCTGGATTTGGTCATTCTGATAGGTGTGAAGTGATATCCCGTTGTTTTAATTTGCATTACTCTGATGACATATGATGTGGAACATCTTTCCATATACTTATTTGCCATCTGTGTACCTTCTTTGGTAAAGTGTTTATTAAGGTCTTTGACCCATTTTTAAATAAGGTTTTTTGTTTTCTTATTGTTGAGTTTTAAGAGTTCTTTGTAGGTTTTGCATAACAGTCCTTTATCGGATGTGTCTTTTGCAAATATTTTCTACCAGTCTGTGACCTGTCTTCTCATTCTCTTAACTCTCTTTTATTTTAAAAAGAAACTGGGGGAGTTCCTTGGTGGTCTAGTGGTTAGGACTCGGTGCTTTCACTGCCATGGCCTGGGTTCAATCCCTTGTGGGGGAACTGAGATCCCTCAAGACCTGCAGCTCAGAAAAAAAAAAAAAAAACGAAAAAA
This sequence comes from Balaenoptera musculus, assembly GCF_009873245.2. NCBI lineage: Eukaryota > Metazoa > Chordata > Mammalia > Artiodactyla > Balaenopteridae > Balaenoptera > Balaenoptera musculus. Next base: position 42,363,592 of record NC_045786.1, read on the forward strand.
ACAAAAGGAAACTGAAAGTGATATGCCTCTGGACTTGACTCCTAGTTGATGTTCCAGGGAAAGAATTCAGAAGGAGAACTCTTCCTACCCCCAAATTCGGGCCTCAAATTATAGACTATTGTGTTAATTTCTTCCTGGAAATGGATGAACCATTCAGAAAATAAAAGAAGCATCCCCAGGCCAGGTAACAAAAATATCTGGGTGCCGCTGTGCCACTTTGCTGAGGTTTTAGGAAGATGAAAGTTTGCTTCCTTGAAGGGTTGTGTTTTAGTGAGTCACTTGTCTAGAACTGTCTCAGTTGGGGAAGAGAAAGTCCTGTGAAAATGTTGTTAGCATTGAAGGGTCAGCCCTGCTTCTTATAAAGTGGTTGGTCCCCTTTAAGACAAGAAGAATGCATTCATTTGTTAATTAGACTCTTTATTCTTATTTTTAAAAGAATTGCTGGACATTTCCTCATGCCTGTATTCCCTCTATGGCAATGCAAGACAGGCAGGTCCCAGCACTCAGTGTGTTTTATTCTAATGGTGAAAATAGAGTTCATACAAGAAATATAAAATACCAAACAGCACTATGCAATTATGCAATGCAATATTCAGTATTATCCCTTTTATTCAAATATGAAGAAAACAGAGACAGTGTAAGGGATGGAACTTGAGGTTGGCAGGTTGTAGAGTTAAGTGGCTTGTTTTTGTACCTGCTCTGCTGTTTAGTGGTTGTGTGACCTTGTGCTGATCTGAATTCTTTCTCTCAAAGTCTTCCATGATTTTAGGTGGTTGATGAATGAATCTATCAATATATTTCTTTTTAATCCCCTTCAGGTATCAATATTATTTATGTATTTTCTAGTTATATGTAGAAAAAAATCATTTAAAATGACTTAAAGATAGGAAGTTTCGGACTGTCTGGCATGACATTTGCTTTTTCAAATGACATCAAATTGTTGGCATCTCTAAACATTGTTTCCTTATAGCTAGGATACCACTTAGTATTGATGACACATGGAACAAACCAACAGCATCCTTCTCTGCCTGCATTTGGTAAATTGCCACCAAAGTTTTCTTGTAATTGTAAAAATACCCCTTAGGCTGCAACTGTGGGTGATTCCTACCTTCATGCTGATCAAAAGAAAGAGAGCCTCATTTTTAGGTAAGAGTTCCACTTTTGCCTTCAGAATTTTGATTTCCTGGAAGGGTCTAGTTGCTCGGTGGGTATTTTATTGGCTATTAGTTTTTCTTGCTATCTGCAGTGGGAAGGCTCAGGGAGTCCTACGCTTCAGATAGTGATTTAGAAAGTAACAGGGGACCCCTGGGGCTTGGTGTCATTATGAGCTAAGGGAGGACATGGAGCAATGTCAGATGGAGTGGATTCATTAGAATAAATTGCGTGTTGAATTTCCATAGCAGCTCGGAGATGGATGTATTACTCTGCTGTCATGAAAGATTATCCTTTAATTGTTTTATATGCAAGTTCGAAGTGAACATCAGGGCAGAGCACTTGATTTATGAGCCACTTTTTCTTTAGCCCTGAATTCAGAGTGTCAGTTCCTGAAAGGAGGCGCCACCTGTACCCCAGAGCCTGGCACAAAATACATGCTCAATAAATACTTACTTAGCATCATGGAAACAAATACTCATGATGGTGAAATCCACCACTAGGAATTTTCATATAATCTTTTTGTGTTTGATTATATCAGTTGTCCTTATTTATATTTTTTAGATCATGGGATTCTTTGGAATAGAATGAAAGCCAAGGCCTCCCTTAATAGAGTCTACACTGATTGCCATATTTAGGAGTGTGGACTTGATTCCACAGGCAATGCAAGAGCTATTAAATGGAGAGCTATTAAATGGCTTTGAGGAAGGGAGTGACAAGGTGGTTTAGGATGATGACTTTACTCCCATGATTTTGGTACTGGGAGTGGTTCTAGAGGAACAGAATCTTAAGGATGAGTTTACTGAATTGGTCCTGGAGCTTCTGGAATCAGCTCTCTAATCTGGTTAGATTTAAAGACACTATTGATTCTATTTCCCCTAGTAAAGAGAGCACTTCCTGTTCACAGCATGATGTGGCAATAGGGATACACAAAATATCATCATTGGATACTCCTATTCAAATACGTACAAGAGGCAAGGATCTAGGTGAGCATTTTTGTCAAACTAACTGCTGTCAAAGTAATGAGTATGAGATTGGCTGGTTGCTCCTAATGTCATTAGGAGCACGAATTCCCAGCACAAGCACTGCATAAATGACCCAAAATCTTCTATGTCTGCCCTGAAGGACACCTTTATCTCCTGAGATTGCTGACAACCAAACCCAGAATCTCATCCTCTGAGTGTCTGAATTACAGTGCAGGTTGAATTCCCAGCCTCACAGCATGTCTACTGTTAAAGTAAAGGCATTGATAGGGAAGAAATAGGATCCTGGAAGTTGGCATGGGGATGTGTGGGAAGACCCTGATGCAGCTGGGGACATTGAACTCCTAAATTTTGATCAGTCTTCTTTGCCAATTGAAGCAGCCCCTCCACTCGTCTTAAGGAGATTAACCCTGCGTTGATGAGGAAGCTGTAATGGCCTCCCCTTGAGGCACCTGCCTTGCAAGACATTGTTGATTCTCCTCAGGACCCCCACCCCTCTTTTCTTCTGGACTTATAACTAAACTCAAGTCCCTGCAGGTCCCTAAAAGTGAGGGTCAAAATGTGACCCATGAGGAGTTCTGCTACACTGCAAAAGAACTACTTGGTTTTTCTAATTTACACAGAAGTTCAGGGAATATGTGTGAGAATGGATATTAGGGGTGTGGGGTAATGGTGGAAGGAACATAAATTTGGATTGGGCCACATTAATTGATATGGACCTGATAAACAGAGATTTCTGCATTTAATGTTGAAGCTCAGGCAGTTAGAAAGGGCTCTACCAGTTTGGTTGGTTGGTTGGCTAAAACATGGACCAAAAGTTGGCCCATGGTAAATGAACTTGAATGCCAGATCTGCCTTGGTTTAATGTAGAGGAAGAGTTTCAAAGTCTTAGGGAGATTGGAATGTTAGAGTGAATTTGTCATTTAAAACCTACTCACCCACCTTGGGAGGGTCCACAGGACACACCTTTCACCATGACTATGAGAAATAAATTTGTGAGGGGACCCCCAGCATCCTTGAAGAGCTCTGTGATCACTCTTAAATGTAAGCCAGACCTCGCAGTGGGGACTTCAGTCACTGAAGTGAGAAACCTAAATGCAGAGTAACTGGACCCTGGGTGGCAGGGGCCAAGTGACAGTACTTAACCAGCAAAGTCAAGGTGGGAGTGATTACTGTAACGGACAGCAGAGTCAAAGCAGTACCTGATTCTAAGAGACTGCAGAATTCCCAGAAGTGAAATACATAGGAAGCCTACTAAATTTTTATTTGATCTGTATGAGCAGAAAAATTCCAGGTCAAGTGAACAAAAGTCTAACCTGTCTCATAAAAACAGTCACTGCCCCTCAATTGATTCCCGGATTTGAGCCAGTTTATAGACCCAAAATCCATGAGTGAAGGGAAGGCTGGGCCCCCTTGAGGAAGGATCCCAGGCTGCTGTCAAAAATTTATACTGGTTCATCTTTCTTCCAGTCTTCCCCAAGGGACCTTTGGCTTTTTACCAGCGTGACTGCGCATTGGGGAAAAGGAAATAATCAGACCTTTTGAGGATTACCAGACACTGGATCTGGGCTGGCACTAATTCCAGGAGATTTAAAACATCACTGTGTTCTATCAGTCAGATTAGGGACTAATGGAGGTCGGGTGATCAATGGAGTTTTGGCTCAGGCCCATCTCACAGAGGGCCCGGTAGGTCCCCAAATCCACCCTGTGGTTATTTCCCCAGTTCTGGAGTGCTTAACTGGAGTAGACATATTTAGCAACTGGCAAAATCCCCACATTGATGAAGAATGGATTGTCAGGGAGAGAGACTAAGGTGGGAGATCTGACAGAAGTTTACTGGAGTAGTCCAAGGGAGAAATATGCAATTCCTGGACTAGTACATAGAGGAAACAGTAGAAGCTGTTGGAGTGTTTTGAAAAATTGAGATTTTTTTATATAAAGCTTCAAAATATTTCTGCTATAAGCACCATTTTTTTCTTATTTGATATATGCAAGAAAGAAAACCGATGACTTATGCAAAGAAGACAACCCTTCCTAACTTCAAGAGATTGACATTTTTACACAGCTGGTTATGTTTACTGTAATAAGATCAGTGAATTCATAGTCAGAGGGTTGACTATGACAAAGCTGATGAGTAAATTCAATTTTCTGTAACAAACATAAAGGAAGAAAAACAATTTGCTATACAACCAACCAACCCACCACCAACTAACCAACCAACCAAAAAACCAGCATCGTAATTTCAAGATTAAAAGTTATTTCACAATTAACCATCGGGGTTAAGAAAAATCTTGCAAGGAGACCTTCTTGAAACAAAACCCTCAGTTTTATGATGTGGGCTACATGTTAAGTACGGATTTAGCTTTGAGTGAGGCACTTTTCCCACTTGTCTACAGCTGTTTTGTTTTTTTGTGCCTTTCAACTTAGTCCTACATCAAAGGATAGAGCCTACCTCAGTCTGAAAGCGTTTGTGTCAAAAACTAACTATTAACCACTTGTTCAAACTTATGAATCCTGGATTTCTACTCTGATTTTCATCAAGATTGAATCTAAGCTATTTGGAGCTCTATGTGTGTAGGTTTTAGTTATACATGGAGTAAATAGCATTGTCTGGAAAAAGAGGGGGAGGAGGAGGAGGGGGAGGGGGAGGGGGAGGGGAGAGGAAAGGGAGAAGGGGAGGGGGAGGGGAGGGGAGTAGGAGTACTTAGCTCTCAGAGCTGTTGGGAGAATTGAATGAGATCACCCTTCTAACTGTCCAGCTCAGGGTCTGCACACAGTATGTCCTCAGTTAATACTCATTCTGCTCTCCATCTGATCCATCTGTTGGATCTTCTGATCCAACAACCTGATGATGTTCAGCTTCTAACTTGTTTGAACTTTCATTGTAGCAAAGATGTCTCAGTACATTCTGTCTACACTGCTTGCAGAATGTCTTTGGCCATGAGACCTTCAAAGACTTGAAGGTTTTGTGTTTTTTTTTTTTTTTTTTCTCCACAGTTGTATGCACACTCCTTGAGACCTAAATAAAAGATGTTTGGTAACTAATGATTTATTAATTTGGGGAATAAAAATGTGCTAGTTACTTATTTATATGGATCCCCCTATATTTGTCCCCACCATGGAAATCTTTAGAGTGAATTAGAAAAAGCTCATAGGGCTGTTAATCCACATATTTGAAAATATAATCTTCAGACCATGGAAAATACAGCAGGAATGAATGGGAGAAATCCTTAAGTAAACTGTTATATTTACTGGGAATGGAGGGGAAGTTGCAGGGTTGGGCATGTCTCCAGATATTGCAAAATATCCCCTGGAGGGACAAGATCACCTCCAGTTGAGAACCACTGCTCCAGGTGAGGGATTCTCCCCTCTATCTGCCCATCTGAGTCACCTGAGGAGCTGTTAAAAAAAAACAGGCCCTGGGACTTCCCTGATGGTCCAGTGGTTAAGACTCCATGCTCCCAATGCAGGGGACCCAGGTTCGATCCCTGGTCAGGGAACTAGAGCCCGAATGCTGCAACTAAAGATCCCGCATGCTGCAGTGAAGATCCTGCACGAGGCAACGAAGATCCCACGTGCCTCAACTAAGACCCAGCTCAGCCAAATAAATAAATATTACTTAAAAAACAAAACAAAGCAAAAACAGGCCTTGCTGTAGAATAATGCTGTCAGAGACTCTATGAGTGGGGTATGGCATAGGCATTTTTTCACAGCTGTCTGGTGATTCTGTTGTGCAGCCAGGCTAGAAAACTAGGTAGTTTACACAGAGACTCAGGCTCATTAGGAGCTACTGAGTTTTCAGGGTTTTTTTTATTGTGCTACCTAGGAATTCTCCCCAGATGGCTTCCTCTTGAGTTTGTGGTGATGGATGGTATATTTGCATACACCTTGACCAGTGTAAAGAAAAGGGGTTGTACCCAAGATTTTTGTACCCAAAAATCTTGTTTACATTTGCAAACAAGATTATCAATGGATTTTGATATCCAAGAGATTATCAGTGATTTTCATAGATACTCACATTTGATCTTTAAATGAAACTGTGAGGTGGTCAGAGTGGTAATCCCAAGTTTACAGGATGAAAGAAGTGCTGCTCGAAGACCTTAAATGATGCATATGGTTCCTAAGGTAGTTTTCTTGTCCTGCATTGTCACTCACTGCCACTCGTGTTCACTGTGGGTTACTTTACAGTAATGAGGTTGGAAGGTTTATTTTCTCATGTACGGATTTCTTCATAAAAAGCAAAGAACTAATGCTTAAGGGTCCGTTATTTCCCAGGACTGGTACAACCTCTGTTACCTTTCTTTTAAATTAAAAGCAAATTATAATAATTATATTACTACCACCACCAAAAATTACAGTTTGATAAACTCTTTTATACTAAGCATTTTATATATGACATTTCTGATCCTTATAACAACCTGCAAGAGAAGCATTATTTTCAGTTTTACAGATGAAAAATCTTAGTCTCTAAGAGGTTAATGTAACTTGTCAAAACTAGTTAGTGATGGCTCTAGGAGTTGAAACCAGTTATGTCTGCCTGCAAAGTCTACTGCTTCTCCTTTACCTTGCCGTCCCATCTATGGAAGATGTCTCTAGGTGCCCGTTACATACGTAACCTTGAGCAACCTTTACGCAAAATGCGTGACTCTAATAAGATACAGTTGCCAAGTAGGCACTGGGCCTCCATCAGAGTGCTAGAGTCAGTTACAGCTTATCTCTGTAGGTGAGAGCATGATGTAGCCCACGTTCCAGACAGCTGGACCAGAAAGCCCAGGTGCCGATTTCACCAGGGACTTGCAGTGACCTGACGCATAGATTGTGAGCCCAGAATAGGCTGTCATATTGCTGAAGGGCAACACTGCCATCCGCCTGTGAAAAGGGTCCCAAGGAATGCTCCATCGCCTTTTTAGACCAGAGCAGCAGAGGCACAAAGGACTTCCCCACCCTCCTTCTGCCAGGGACCACATCAGACAATGGAACACTCTTGTCCAATGTGGAGTTCATGACTATACAGCTATCATGGCCCTTTGCAGGCCAGCAGGTGTAAAATCTCTCTGTATTTATAACTCTTATGCAGCACAAGCCCAGATGAGTTGGTTTTTTCTTTGGAAAGGATTGATTTCGTCTCCAGAGAAGTCTCAGATATTAGCAGGGAAGGGAGGAGGGGAGGGAGAGTCAGATAGATGGTCTTGGAAACGTAATAGCCTTTGACATGCCCCCTGGGGTCCACTGAACAGACTGAATGTGAACATCCTTTTCTCCATTCGGACGGGCCCAGGCTGCTCAAATGTGCAGAGTGAGCATAATCTGTTTCAGCACCGGAGATTTTGCTGACTCAGAGGCATATATCAGTCTCCACTGGGGATGTGCAGCAAATAGCCTAAAGAAGTCGCATCCTTTCCTTGGCCTTTCTGCCTCACCTCTCCTTGGGTCCTCGAAAGGAAAGTCTTATCCTTCGAAGGAGATGTAACAACAGATTATAAGGCATAAGCCATTACTTACAACATTATGGAATCATCTAATATTAGAAGTGGAAGGGATAAAGGAGAACTCCTAACATGCCTTTCATTTCTAACTGGAGGAAACTGAGCCCCAAGGAGGAAGCGAGTTCTTCAAGGTCACAAGCTCTGAGAGCAGGACCTAGGCCCCCGACACCTGGCACAGAGGTCTTTCCTCTACACAGAGTTGTTTTGCCTTTTGCTCTTAAGGAATGACTATATAAATCAGTCAGATGATCTTTCATCTGTATGCTTTCTTTTTTAGGAGGCGGTATGTGTCTAGGATATACTCAACTGCCGGTAACAATGACTTTGAATCATGAAGATGTTTATTCTTTACTTATCAAAATTCTTAAAGTAGGCGGTTCCAGGGTTGGGTCAATGGCTTACTGATGTCAGGACATTAGGCAAGGACATTCTCCTGGCCTTTCCCTCATGGTCATAAGCTGACCATCATAGCTCTATGCTCTACATCCTCCCATGATGGCTTTCCAAGCAGGAAGTGAGAGCGATGGTGGCAAGAAAGTGCCTCTTCTGCAATGTTCTCTCTTTTATTGCACAAAAACATTGTCTAGTAACCTTTGACAGACATCCCTGTATGTCTTATTGCTCTCCCTGAATTAAGAGTTGGATTCAGAGGACTATCTTAAATTAACTATGATTCATCCCCTACGGATGTGTGTGTGTGTGAATTTCTCTGAACACATTTTAATACCTAACAAAACCACACTTCCTTTAACAAGGAAGAAGAGGGAAAAAGTTCTGTTGGGAATGTGACCAACAGAGTCTACCATATGTGTAAACACATTAAAGGTGGACAGTTTGACTTAATATTTTGACTCTATCACTAACTACCTCTACCATCTTAGACAAGTCACTTAGCCTCCCTGAACTTTGGTTTCATTATCTATAAGATTAAGATATTATTAGTACCTACCTCACAGAACTATTGTGAGGGGTAATAAGATAGTGTACATCAAGGGCTCATCAAAGTGCCCAATAAGGACCCAATAAATATGATCTTGCTTTGTATATTTTTCCTTTATCTTATTGAATAACTCTTTAAGGAATCAATTATTTATTGAGTGGCTCACTGATGAATGACATACAAGTGCCTCCCTCATGGAACTAACATTTTAGGGGGAAACAGACAATAAATGAGATGATTCCACCCCCCCCACCTTCCTAAACTCCATTCTTCCATTGGCAGCAGCAGGGGGTGATCCAGAACTCAGTGTGCTCTAGGTAGGTCCTTCAATACTTCTTTTCCCCCTAACACTACCAACCGTGCTACCAAAATTGGTTTTGAGACCTTCGGGAGCATGATTACACCCTTTATCACTGTATGTGTTGGTCACCATGAGAGGTCCACGTCTCCCAAGATGTTCATTATCACCCAGACTTTCATCCCCCTATGGCACTGTGCATCCTTTTTTTCCCTATCTCATCTCCCACCTCCTCCTTTAATGTCATTTGCCTTTTTGCTACAACTGAAACGTATTCTCCTCTGAGGATGTTACTTAGCCCTGCAGTCTTAGTGGGTGGCTGTTTCCTTTTTCATATTCCACACCCCTGTACCATTGCTCCTCCTGGCTCCCCCATGACATTTCCAGACCATTCTCCCTTCCTCCTGCTTAAAACATTCCTCATTTGCATCTCCTGTCCTCAGAGGGTGTCACTTAACATGCATCCTTGTGGCAGTCATCTACTGGCCCCCTGTGTCATGCCCCCTCATTCCTTGAGGAATTTAGTGCCAGGTTTACTGTCACTATATCCATTATAATTCTTGGTGATTTCAGTAAGCACTTTCCAATATCCTAGTTTCTTTCCTTAAAGTCTTCTGCAATGATATCCCCCCTCCTAATCACCTACTGTCCTGGTCTTACCCTAGGTCTTATTGTTATTGATTACTCCAACCCCTCCACAATCCCAATGTCAAGTATCCCTTCTTCTGTCTTTCTAGCTCACTCTATCCAGTCCTCCAGCTCCCACAATTGTTCAACCTCATGAGATCTACAGCCTTTTGGTCTGTCTCTCACCACGCTCTTGTCCTCATCCCATTCTTCACTGAACTTAAATTCTATGAGCCAGAATCATAACCGCGATCAACTTCCTTGTGCCTCTCTTTTTTATTGTGTCCCTCAGCTCTGGTTACACCTCACTCTTCATCAGTCTGTCCCTGTACCCTGTAGCTGAACATGGCTGGTGAGATACACACAATGTCGTCCACTGGTCTCACTTTAAATTTACTGTCAATAACCTCAAGGGCGTCCTTGTGCTGCCAGCCATCGTCCTTCATTTCCCTGAATTATTCACTTTCCCACTCTCCTTGATGACAATTTCATGGCTCATCCTCTGTTTTCCAGTTCCCAGCGCCTCCTCCCCATCTTTACCCTCAACATAATGAACTCAGTTCCTCTTTCACTGAGAAAACAGAAGCAACCAGAAAAGAACTCCCACGGTGCCTACCTCCACACTTACCTTCCTAACTGCCCCTGGGCTTACATCTTATTCCTGTTGCTGTGGAGGAGCTGTGAGGCTCACCTGTCTACTCTCAGGCTAGATTCCCATCCACTCTCACTTCCCCAGGGTACCATTTTCATAATTCTCACCTTCCTCTCCCTCATCTATTTTTCTGTCTATCTCGAGTCATTCCCATCAGCACACAAACATGATACAGTTTCTCTAATCCTGACTTCACACACATCTCTTCTGTTTTCAGTAAAACTCACTAAATCCAAGTCCTCACTTCCCATTTTTGCTCGACTTTGAGCAGAATTTAGTCCCCAACACTTCAGAAAACTGTTCTTGTCTAGAACACTAGCGACCCCCACTTGGTCAATGGAGTGGTCCAATCTCAGTCCTCCACATTCCTGACCTGTCAGCAGCAACTGTAAGAGTTCAGCCCTCCCGCCTCCTTGAAACACTTTCTTTATTGGATGTCTAGGCTACTCCTGCCTCCAGTTTCCCTGCTGTTCCACTGGCCACTCCTTCTCATTCTCCATTGCTGGTTTCTCTTCATCTTCCTGACCCTTGAACATTGGAACATTTCAGTACTCAGCCAAGGAAGCTCCTCTCTATTGCCACTCACTTCTTTGGAGAGCTGATGCAATCTCTGCTTTATATACCATCTATTCTCTTGACTCTACCTTTAAAATACAACCAGAATCCAGCCACATATTACCATTTCCACTGCCACTGATCACTCCACTCCAAGCTGTCAATGTCACTCACTTGGGATATAATGGCCTTCTAACTGGCCTTTGTGATTCAACCTGTCAGAGGGAGAGACCACTGTGGATGGTGTGGATGGGTGGTCATGGAAGCTTTGGAAGGAGCCAGCCATGCAAAGATCTGAACAAAGAGCATGCCAGATGGAGGAACAAGCAACGTGAAGACAGACGGGAAAGAGCATAGAACATCACTATCCAGGGGGTACTCAATACCTGATACAAAGGTAAAGAGAAAATTAAGAGTAATTGTCATAGGAATAAAAAAATTAAGAGATCTGACCCACGAGATACATTTTATTTCAACAAAAGTGTGAATACTCACTTTCCTAACATACTAATATTAAAACCTGTGCCGATCTCTGTCACATAGGGTTTGCAAACAATGGATGAAAATAATTGTTTGGTTAGTAGAGTGTTTTAAAAAGCAAGGAATTTTATTTAGAAATCAGATTTCCAGCTCTTTTTGAAACTCTAGGAATAGAGTGTATATTCGATAACACAACAACTGGCTGAAGTTAAGTATGGCTGCTCCCTTTAGATGGGCCCGTATTCCCCCATTCCTACCATTCCTACCATTCCCCATTAAATATGCCTGCTCAACTTCACTCATTTGCATTTACTGCTTGGCATCTGATTTTGAAATCCTTGGGCTAAGAGGTGAAACGATTTCATCAGTTTGGATTTTTGAGAGGACTCACAAGACGCCTCTGAGTATAGTCACATAGGCTCTTATTTAAAGGGAGAAAGAGAGAAAGAGAGTGTAGGCAAGAACTGGACATTCAAAAGACATCCAGGCACAGTCCCCAAGGTCCTTCTTATTCTCATATGGGCTTGTCTCCAGATAAAACCACCAAGATCTGTGCAAGAAATCTTCACTTTAGGAGACCTCAAGGCAGAAGTTCCCAGAGGGGTTTTCTTGTCCCTCTGATTGTGTGGTAGAGCCAGGTTGACTAACCAGTTATGACACTGAAAACCATGAGTAAACAAATTGGCTCTAGGTATCACCAGGGGAGTTTCAGACTTTAAACAGCACATCACAAATCTCATTGCCCTTATCTTGGCCATGAGTCAGAGCCAGATGTCTAGGTGTCCCAGAGAGAAAGACAGATCTTTTCCAGTCCGGCTGTAAATCAACTCTATGCTAATATAGAAGATAATGTTCTTTGAAGACAAGGTAGCCTGTTCAGAGTCATTGTACCAAAAGGCATCCAAGTTTTGTAAGGTCGTGAGTTTGACCTCTGCCAATAACCAGCCTCATCACCTTCTGATCCCTGTGTGATGCTCAGTCCTGCTGTCCCCATCCAACCATTCCTTTACCACCCCGAACCATCTGCTTATTCTAAGATAGCCAAGCTTGGCCCCCACCCTCTTTCTAGTCATCAGCTTGCCAGAGTTTTTTTTTTTTTTTTTTTTTTTTTTATAAATTTATTTATTTATTTATTTATTTTTAGCTGTGTTGGGTCTTCGTTTCTGTGTGAGGGCTTTCTCTAGTTGTGGGGAGCGGGGGCCACTCTTCATTGCGGTGCGCGGGCCGCTCACTATCGCGGCCTCTCTTGTTGCGGAGCACAGGCTCCAGACGCGCAGGCTCAGTAGTTGTGGCTCACGGGCCCAGTTGCTCCACGGCATGTGGGATCTTCCCTGAGCAGGGCTCGAACCCGTGTCCCGTGCATTAGCAGGCAGATTCTCAACCACTGCGCCACCAGGGAAGCCCTTGCCAGAGTTCTTGCTGTGGCTTTTCTCTGGCCCCTGCCCTGCTCTACCACTTCACTTGTTTCCACCTATTTATTTCTGTTATATTGTGAGTGTTTTTGAAAGCGGAGGACTGGGCTGGACTTATTTAATCTCTATGCCCCTTTCCCACACTCGGTGGTACGTAGAGAATGGGGCTGAGCAAATTTCCTTGTAAAGATTTTGGTTTCCATTCTTGATTTGATGTCAACTACTCCTGTCTCAGCTATTAACTCTGAGCCATACTCTGCAATTAATTAGCACTACCGTGATTCTCCTGGACTGGTCCTAGATGTCATCAGATACAAGGTTCCACCATCTAGAAATGACCACAATGGCAACTTCAACTTGGGCTTTAGTGGAATGGTTGAGGGATTGCCAAGGCTCGCTGGGTAATGGTCATATCTGAGATGTCACACCTCTACTGGTTTTAGCCCAGGTGACACCTCTTCTTACCTGCACTGAGAGGTACCAAAGGGAAATCTCTGCTTTTCTAAGATGGCTCTAGTGTGGTGGTATGTGGATAAGGCAATTTCAGGGTTCTCACAACATCCTCAAGGAATATTTCTTAGTGCCTCTTCTTATCAGCCTGAGAGAAGATTAAGGGACATGCCAGATACCCCTTTGCCGCAGGGCTAGCCTGGGGCAGAAACCTCACTAGTGTCCTGAAAGTTTTCTGTTACAGTTGCTTCCACAATGACTGTAGGCCTATCTTCTACTCACCAAAGACATGGCTAGAGATCTGGGGTCTGGGTATCCTTACAGGCTCATTGCTTGGCTCAGAATATTGCCTTGTGGCTTGAGCTTGGTTATGCATCACCTGGGATGATAAAGTCTCTGGGCTGCCTTGCAGGGTTTTTAATTTTCTTTAAGTATGGCTGGAGAAAGAACCTCTTCCTGGTTTAAGACCCTATCCTTACACTATGTTGCTGAAGCAAGTGGCTCTGTCTCTCAGATTCCCCAATTCATCTGCAGACCCCTACCTCTGGATTTATTGGCCACATGCCGAACCTAGACCTTCCAGGAGGAATGATTCTGTTCTTCCATAGCGTTGTGGCTTCTCTTGAGCTGAAGGACCAAGCATGAGTGAATGTATTGCATCCTCAGGCAGAGTAACAAATACCGCCAACCCTGGTGTCCTTGCATAGTATTAGTGCACCTTTTCTCATGGGCTACTCCATAATTTGGGGCATTGATGAATCACCCAACTGTAAACCTGGATTTCTTCTATCAGAGATTAGAACAATTTACTCAGATATTTCAATAATTGTGATCAGAGAGGAAAGCTCCTAACCTCATCTGTTAAATGAAAACATTAATACTTCCCTCACAGGGTTGGAATGACAAATTGAAATTATTCTATATATCACCTAGCATAGTATCTAGCACATGGTAGGGTCTTAAAAGATGCTAATTCCTTTGTCCCTTCTTTTCTCCTCTCCACACTTGTTTCCAAATATCTTATGTGACCTTTTGGAGAGTTCCAACTTTCAGTAGACTGGGAAAGTTAACCTACTTCCAAAGATTCATTCACTTGAGTTTATCGGACACATAAAGTACTAGAAGAGTCCAATACAGTGATTGCCAGGTTGGTTTCCACTAGACAAACTGTTAAAACCAAACCTTTTCTGTGCTAAACGCTTCAGACCCAAAAGAAAGTATTTACTTATCCCAGAAGTTTCCAAGCATCCAGATGTTATATAAACAAAGCACTTGGCCAAATTACCCAAGGCATCTGATTTCATAGGGGTATGCAGATAAATACCCTGATGTTCTTCCATGACTTAGTACCAAAGTGAGACTTCTCCCAGGGGTTCACTTATGTGTTCAACCTTTATCACGTTTACCACGTGATAAAGTGGTAAACTTTATAGATCTGTGACTCCCAGACCCTAGTCCTAGAGAACATTACCCTTCAAGAAAGTGTATTTGGATGAATAATAAAGAAGTGGAATAGAAATGGTTCCATCTGGAGATGTTGATTTTTATTCTTGCAAGGCATATGCATGCAGTCAAATAAATACTGGAGTGGCTGCAGAAAAAGGGAGCTCAGAAGTTTCCTAGGATATTAATGCATTTAATTTCTATGTATTCAAGTGAAAAAAATGTGAGAAATGGTTTCTTTATCCTTGGTTAATTGCTAAATAAAGAAGATTATCCTGCAGGAGCCTCTTCTTTCCCATCACATATAAGCCAGCACATTCTGATTGTTTATCTCCTCAACGTGCTGCCCCTGGTGCTGTGGGTATATTCTGTCTGTGTGAAGAGCATCTCTAGAGATGGCATGAGGTTTGTGTTACATACCAGCTCTCTGGAAGGAAATTCAGCGCTGGATCTCAAGAAACCCTTTGACCTCATGATTTCATTTCTAGGAATCAATTCTGAGCAAATAACTAGCAATGCAGACAAGGACATATGCACAAAGATGTTCTTTGCTGAGTTATTTATCAAGTGGAAAAAATAGGTTATGGAACTTCCAAGACAGAATGGTCTCCACCATGTAATTGTATGTGTACAAATAAAGTACACTAATAACAGCTGTCTTTGAGTGGTGGTATGATAGTTTTGACTTTACCTTTTATACATTTTTAATGTATTTTTCAGAGTTTTCTACAGTGGGTGTGAATTATTTTAATATAATTTTGTTTATTTCTTGAAAAAATATTAATGGAGTGCTTACAAGGTGTCATTCTCTGCGCTGGGTGCTAGAGACACAGTGGGAACTCCACTCGGACAGAACTGACAGGTCCCCTCCTCCCCCTCCTCTGGGACATGGCAGTCAAAGGCATCAGACAAACGTTGAGCCAATAAATACATAACAGCAAATAGACATATGTTATATGAAGGAATGGTAGTATGGTGCCAAAAGACCAGCAGAGATGACAGAATTTCATTTGGAACAGCACAGGAGTCAGCAAACTATGGCCTACAGGTCTGTGGCCTACAGTAAGTCCCCTACATACAAACGTTCAAGTTCGAACGTGTGTGAAGTTGCAGCTTGCCCTCCGTCTCCTATTGCTGACGATCCTTCAGCTGTACCATCTCCCACCTCCTCCCCCTCCTCCAGTCAGTAACTCTTCTTGCCTGTACACGTGATGCCAGCCCCTGGATGCCAACTGTTTTACTGTACTACTGTACTTTTCAAGGTACTGTACTATAAGATTAAAAATGTTTTCTTTATTTTTTG
Source organism: Balaenoptera musculus (assembly GCF_009873245.2). NCBI lineage: Eukaryota > Metazoa > Chordata > Mammalia > Artiodactyla > Balaenopteridae > Balaenoptera > Balaenoptera musculus. The sequence continues at coordinate 42,379,373 of NC_045786.1, forward strand.
TGTTTGTTTTTTATGAATTATTTGTGTGAAAAGTATTACTATAAACCTATCACAGTACAGTACTTTATAGCTGATTGTGTTAGTTGGGTACCTAGGCTAACTTTGTTGGACTTATGAACAAATTGGACTTACAAACACGCTTTTGGAATGGAACTTGTTTGTATGGAGGGGACTTACTGTATTTTTGTTTTTACATTTTTAAAGGATTATAAAGGAAAAAGGAAGAAGAATATGTCATAGAGACCACAAGACTTCTGCAGAGTAAATTATTTGCAAGTAAAATATTTATTCTCTGGCCCTTTACAGAAAAAGTTTGTTGAGTCCTAGTTTGGGACATCAGGGGTGCCTCTCTCAGGAGATGACATTTAATCTGGGAACTTAAGAAACAGAAGAGTTAGGGGAAAAAAGTGCCCCCCCCCCCAAAATTCTTGTTAGAAGAAACTTGAAAAAATTTTAGTCCAAAAAAGCTTTTTGTTGGAAGTTGGCTTCCTTTTCAGGTAAGGATAGAGGGCGGTACATTTAAAGGGAATACTCCTATAAATAAGTTTCTTATGCTCGTCTTGATCCTCTTTTCTCAATTTCTAATATATGGTTGATTTGATTTTAAAATACCACCAACTTATTGTCATTTTTCCAATCCTGTGGCTTTCTCAGGTACCAGCCCACTCTATGCTGCATTGCTCATAACAACAGCGGCAACTTTGATCAGTTATGTATTTACTTTCGAGCCAGGCATCCTGCTACGTACTTTCAACCCAATGTCCTACATAATCCTAACAACTCTGCAAGATGATCACTAGTATCTGAATTTTACAAAGAAGGAGCAATGATCAGGGAAGCTGAGTGGGGAGCCCGTGGTCATGCTGCTGGGAACCAATGGAGCCAGAGCTATGACCATGACCAGCTCAAGTCTTGTGTCTCAAGGCTGGGCTCTTCCTTTTATGGGCACCTATCAGTGTGGGTTCCTCCCTCTTTTCCATTTTATTTGCGGTGTTACCACCAGTTGAAAGCCCTTCTCACCCCACCACATCCCCCTCCTTTCACCTCCATGCCCCCTGCTCTGCAAGTAGCAGAGTGCTTTTGCTACCAAACTTCACTGTCCAAGGCAAAAGAGGAACTAGATAGAACAAGAAGAGCTTTTCAAAATGCTGTCGTAGGGGGTCAGAATATGTGGCTTCCAAATGTGCCACTTTGATATAAGGATTATTTTGAGCTGAAGACAGTTGAGAAAGAGCAGACTTAAAAAAAAAAAAAAAAGCTTTCTGCCCTACGCCACATTTGCCTAAAAGCAGGCTTAGACTCTAAATCATGATTTTTAATTACCTCAAAAACCTCAGTGTTATTAGGGGAGACATTGCCTCAAGATGCCACTGAGTTTGTTGAATAGCATTGAAGGAGGGTAGACTTCCTAGCTTTCTAACTAGTCCCTTATCAGCTTCATGCTAAAGTAATTTTTGATAACTCCAGTGCACTCTAATTTTCCAAATTTATTGTCTTAATTTCTGCTGTGAAAGACAGATTTTAAATGAGTTTAATAGCACAGCCATTTCAGAGGCATTGTTAATTGTCTATTTCTCTTCTCCTTGGATAGGCTCATCTTTCCTCCATTCTTCCTTTTCATGGTGTCCCAAAACAGTACAGGGGAGGAAAAACTTTTTCCCTCTATCCTCCTAGGTTTGGTGGCTGGGGACCCTGAGAATTAAACTGACAAAAGACAGATTAACAAGAGAAAAACAAACAGACTTTATTGCCATGCACAGTGCATATACTTGTGAGTAACTCTAGGGATGGTTAGAATCTGGGCTTAGATAGCATCTTCACAAAGAACAGTACATTTGTAGAGAAGTGACAAGAAAAACAAATAGGGTTTTAGGCTTCCTGGAGTGGCAATCTGTGGGACGGTAAATCAATCTGTGGGGCAAACTAATATAGAGTTGCTTTAGTGAGGTTTGTTATGTAGATTCCTCTTTGTGCCGCCTCTATGTTGATAAGAGTCTCTGGTGATTTAGAGTCTAAGCCTGCTTTTAGGCAAATGTGAGGGAGGGCAGAGCTTTATTTTGGAGTCTGCTCTTTCTCAACTGTCTTCAGCTCAAAATAATCCTTATATCAGCGCGGCACATTTGGAGGCCGCATATTCTGATCCCCTATGACAGCATTTTGAGAAGCCCTTCTTGTTCTTCCTTTGCCTTGGGCAGTGAGGTTTGGTAGCAAAAGCACCCGGCCTGGAGCTAGGAGACCAGAGTGTAGTGCCAGCAGATCCCGGGCCAGCAGAGAGCTTCCGAGAGAGTTCCTGACCTTCTCTGGTATTCAGTCTCCTCATCCAGTACAGCTAAGGGATGGAACTCAACGTCTAATCTCTAAGATTCATCAATTTGCTTATGTGTCTGCATCAGTCAGGGTGTAGTCAGGAGACAGAAATCATGGCAATTATTGAAACAGAGAGAACTTAATGTAAAAAATTATTAACTGGGTAAGTGAAATGTTTGTAAAAAGTATACTGAGGTAGTGAAGGCAAGGAGCAACTGCCACCCTTAGGACTGGGGGAATAAGTTGGAATTATGATAACTTAGAAGCTCAGGGAAAGGGGGCCCCATGGACCTAGCTCAGATCTCTGGAGAGAGGGCCCTGGCTGGCTGGTGCTGCTCTGGAAGGGGAGGGGAGGGGAGGCGGGATTGCTGCAGCTACAGAGAAAAAGTGTTGCGCAGGTGAAACTTATAGGAGCAAAAAGCAGAGGTCCCCTCCTTGAAGCCTCCCTCTAGTGCCCCCTACTGGCAGGGCCTAGCTGGGAGCAGCCTGCAAAGTACTTGTATTAGTTGGTGGACAAAGTAGGGGCTAGAAGGATGGCTTTGGAGCTGAGAGATAACAGCTCAATAACCGGCACAATGTTCACTGCTGAGATTGCAAACTGGTGGCCCAGAAGTCACTTAGGGCCACATCTGATCCATAAACATGTCTTGTGTGACTATCAATCACCAAAGTTTAATCAAGCATCTGTGTCTGGGTTTGTTTTTTCAGTCTGACAGTCTTCTTCCTGAGAAATCCGCAGAATTTCATCCTTCATGATTTATACTTTTTAGAAACAAACAAATGGGAAGGCAGCTTGGAGATTAACTATCTCAATAATCAGTTTACAGATGTGAAGGTCAGGCCCTTACAGGGTGAGAGGATTTTCTCCCAAATTACACAACCAGTGAATGAGATCTTTGGGTTCCAAAGTCAGGATTCTTACCACTTCCCCTCCCTGTCTTGTCCTGAAGGTGGGTGTGCTCTGGCCTCTTGCCACTCAGAGTATGGTCTGTGGACCAGCAGCACGAGTCTTGTTAGAAATGCAGACTCCCAGGCCCCAACTCAGACCTACCAAACTGGAGAATCAGAATCTGATTTTAAAAAGATACCTCCATGATTTGTGTACATAGTGGAATTCAAGAAGTGCTGAAAATAGCTTTATTGAAGTAAGAAAAAAATAGAACTTTTATTGGACGCTAGTGTTCTTCTCTGGGGTGGGACCAGGGTATGGGGTGTACAGATTGGTTCCTAGCAAATGTCCTGACCATTCCTCTGATTCTTATCTTCCCTTCCCCTCAATTTGTAGGCCCACATATAGGCATGCAAACACCACATGTTCACGTACTCATACACGTGCACGCATGTGCTCCCTCTCTCTCTCTCTCACACACACACACATAGATACATGCACACACACCCTCTGAGCCATTTATGATCTGGCCTCTGTCCTAACCTCCAGCCCCAATCCCTCACCAGGTGTCCCATGAGTTCTGTGTTCTACTCACACTGAACTACTTGCAGGTAGTTGCCCAAACACATCAGCTGTTCTTTCAGCCTCCCTGTCTTTGCACGTGCTGTCTGCTGCTGCCTGCGATACACCCCCATCACCAAGATGGAGACCTGACTGATTTCTATGTGTCCTTCGACAACAGCTCAATGTCTTTCTCTTGGAAGCCTTCCCATGTTTAAAATACCTGACATATACCTTTATTGGAGCACGGTTTCTCACCAGGAGATAATCACAGACTTTGTGGTTTATCTCCTTGAATGGAAAGAACCTTGCCCCACTGAGCAAGCCATCCTGGGGATGAGCCAATGAAGAAAGAATGAACTGATGCAGAGCTACGAAGTCTGACCAATGCTTATCCATAAAGAGCAGTGAAATATAGTAGTTGAAGCAGGGACTCTGAGGTCAGAAGTACTGGTCCCAAATCTTGATATTTCCATCAGTTGTTGACACTGGGGAGCTACTTTATCTCTCTGTGGACCAGTTTCCTCCTGTACAAAATAAGGATAACAACAGTATCTCCCACACTAGATTGTTGCAAACATGAAAGGGGATCAACAGTGCCTGTGAAATGCTTATCACAGAGCCTGTCTAGCGGCTAGTGCTCACCCCATGTTTGCCGTTTTGCTGCTATTATATGATGTATTAGGCTCCTTAAGTTTGTTCGGCACTTACTGTCCCATTATTTATTGCTGTATAACTCAGTGGCTTAAAGCAACCATAGCATCTATTTTGCTCATGGGGCTGCAATTTGGGTGGGACTTCCCTCCTCCCTCCCTTTCCCCCCTTCTTCCTTCTTCCCTTTCAATATCTGTTGTTTTTTTTTATTCCAAATGTTTACTGACCAAGTATCATGAGAGAAACACAAGTTTTCTGTTGGCTGAATGGGATGTTGGAAATTCTTGGCAGGGAGTGGCACTAAACTGAGCCAGAAAAAGTTGGAAGCCTAACAGACCTAACTGGGGAAAAAAGTTCCCTCTCTGCTCTGGTCTAGAAGTCTGAATTACCAAGTATAAGGAATTGTGTGAAACTCCAGTGTGAACTGGACTGGTGGTGACCTCCCAGGGGTTTAACTGGGAGTGGGGAGGAAGGGCAGGGCATCTCAGATGTGGGGCTCTTGGCCGTGGTCAAGGTGTTAGGTGGGTTGTCTAAGTCTGAGGAAGTAGAACTCAGTTCTTTCCTGGGGAAAGCCTGGGCAGATACACACAGGGTTTGGGACCTTTCCAATTGGTTGGGGCATCAGGTGCAGGTAGGAAACTAGCATGGGGACCAAACACAAAGCCAGTCTTGCAGACTAGTACCACTCGGTGAGAATAATAGGGAAGCTACAGCCTGAGGCTCACCCAAGCACCTGACTGAATTCATTCTTGCTGGAGATAGGTCATGGCAAGAGAAGATGGTTTTAAGACACCATCATCAGTGAGTAAGGCAATCCCACTTAACACCCGATGGCTAAGAACCGGGCAAGATTAAGTCTGCTGGGAACCAGATGCTGAAAGCCCTTGACCTGTCAGGGCTGGACCAGGCAGATAAACTCGCAGTCTAGCAGGAAGACTAACCCAGACATTATTACAGTACAGCATGACCCAGGCCTGAGTTGGGTTTGCAAGTCTTGACTCATTTTCTCAAACACAAGTGTCAGTGACCTAATACAGTGGGAAATTGCTCACTACATTTTCTGAGCTATGGGCTGAGAAACTGGTAAAATTGTAATGGAGAGAAACCTTGGGTCCAGGAGCACAGGTCCAGCAATTTCCCCTAGACATCCCCATGTTTGACTCTCTGCAGATCTTTGCCCAAATGTCCCGTTTCCCTGAGGGCTTCCTGAACCATCTTATTTAGAACTGTCACCTCCCATCCTTACTCTCCTTTTCTGTGCCTCTGTGTTATTTTTCTCTATAACACTTATCAGCAACCCACTTACTGTATATTTTACTCATTTATAATCTCTTTTCCCCAACTAGAATGTAAGCGCCATGAAGGCAGGGATTTTCATGTGTTTGTACCCTGCTGTATCCCCATTAACAAAAATAGCACTTTCCTAATAACAGGCATTTAATGAATGCTTATAGACTCAGGCGTATTTAATGAAGTGACATATACGGAAAAGAAAGAGGAAATAACATATTTCATGACTTTGAGCGGTGTAGAGGTGAAAAGTTACAACTCACATGAGGGAAGGGAATCCTAGTTAGTGAAAACCATTGACAGCACCAAAGTTATCATTTCTTTTCATCTCATGGAATAAAAATAATAAAAGAAGGAAATCTGCCACTGGGAAGATAAAGCAGAGCATAGTTGAATTGCTCCTTTTGGGGACCTATCTTCCAGTTGATTAACCAGCTAATGAAGCTCTTTGCTTTACGTGGGCCCTTCCCAGCACATATCTGCATAAATAAAGCATCCGCAGGTCAGGAGAAACTTCCTTTCTGTGAAAGACAAATGATGTTCTTCGTTTGATTTACAGTCAAGGCTGAGCAAAAGAACACTTACCTAATTTGTATTCAGTATTTCCACTGCATGAAAGACATTCTCCAAAATTTCCTTCTTGAGTTTGGTAAATGATGTACTAGCACAGTCGTTGATAATTAGTAAGTACTCAATATTCAATAGGAAAGAATTATCCATGTGCTTCTGGAGATTTGCCAACTCTATGAGGATGCTTACTGGCTTCATTGGAATTCCATAAATGTGTCTACAACAATGTATTTAAATGATATCATAAATTAACTGATTCTATTACAAGACACATAGTAGTTACATGTGTTGAAGAAAGGATAGCTCATTGCTACTCTCTTCCATATTCCCCTAAGAAATCTGAATGTTGGTTGTGGCTTGGAAAAGGTCCTTCTTGGGTGTTTAATAAAATAAGCTGTCTTGTTGGTAATTGCTGTTTTCACTTGCACCATGTTTTTCCTTCCCATTGTTCCCCATACCTGCTTGGCCACAATTTTCCCTGGAAAACTTCTCTAAACGTAACCCCACAGGTAAGGACTTTCGTAGCACCAACACTTGTTTTGCTTAAAAATAAAATGACAGAATTTCCCTCATCTGCAGATTATGCATCTGAAAAAAGATACATCAAACTCAGCTATGGTTGATCTATTTTAGTATATGTACCTATGTGTAAACCTGGTGAGACTATTATTTTTTGAATAGCATTCCTAAGAAGTCACATTCGTCCAACTTTTCTAATTGGCCACCAACATCTGTCACATTCCACCTTTTATGTCTGTGACACAGAATTTCTAGGATGCATTAAAATGGGCATCAGATTTTCTAAAATGTTGCATGGTCTCTAATCTCTTGTATTCTCTCTCCACCCTCTCCTCTCTCTTTCTCCTCCTCACAGGGCTGATAGTCTACCTAGGAATGATGGGAGGAGCCTTCATCCTGGGGGGCCTGGCTGATAAGCTGGGGAGGAAGCGAGTCCTCAGCATGTCCCTGGCCATCAACGCCTCCTTCGCCTCCCTCTCTTCCTTCGTACAGGGATATGGAGCCTTCCTCTTCTGCAGACTCATCTCAGGCATAGGGTGCGTAATTACAGAGCTTCAGCTGGACACCCGCCCACCCCAAGACCAGTGGTCCATCCGTCCTGATACCCTGACTCTGAGTGGTACCTCCAGAAAACTTTGAACTGAGTTTTTGTTTGACTTCCAAGATACTGTGTTAAAGTTGAACCTTAGAAAGGGGTTAGGTTGTAAAGTCAGTCATAAGGTCAAAATCATCCAACACTGCCTTGGCCGGTCTTTCGAATTCACTGGGTTATTTCACCACTGAGCCTAAGGGTGGGACAAGGCAATTGGATTCCTGCTATGACCATTTTTAGTGTCTGACTTGGTTCTTACTTTCTGGCATTTTCTCTCTGCAGTATTGGGGGCGCTCTGCCCATTGTTTTTGCCTATTTTTCTGAATTCTTGTCCCGGGAGAAACGAGGAGAGCATCTCAGTTGGTTAGGCATCTTCTGGATGACTGGGGGCATCTATGCGTCTGCCATGGCCTGGAGCATCATTCCACACTATGGTGAGTGCACTGGCTTAAAAGAACCCAGGGGCCCTTGTTACTATGACACCTGCATCTGAACAGCATTCCCTGTCCTCAGCCTTATTCCCACACTCACTCACAGTTCCTGTGTACGACCTTGATCTTTCTAAAGAAATTCCAACACTGGAGACACATGGCTAATTTCAGTACACATGTCTTTCTGGAAATAATACAGTCTACACTCCCTCACTTCCTCCCTCCTTCTCTCCTTTCCTTTCTTCTTTCCTTCCTTTTCTTTGAAAGGACTTCAACCTTCATCTCCTCCACCCCTCCTCCTCACAGCAAGTTAGGCTCAATAACCCCATTTTATAGATGTTGTAACAGAAGCCAAGAAGTTGGTGACTTGGCCAAATTGATGACTTGGCCTTGGCCTGACCTTGGATCATCATGCCCCCTCCCCCTCAGTGTGGTGCTCTCGTATACGTTCCATTTTAGTGCCGGCTGCAAACGTGGAGCAGCCCTAACAGACAAGGTCTTGGTTTCAGCTGAGACAATTTTATTATCTTGGATAATTGCAAAAACTGGATTTTCTAGGCAGAGACTTGGCAACATTAACTTTCGCTATTGGATTTTATTAAGACTAAAGTAGGGAGAAGGCAGCAGTTTTGAATTTGATTATGCCTTTTGAGTATCCTGGGTAATATCATCATTACCCTTCAAAATTATGTTTGGTGAACCACTGATTATGGGTGTAGGCTTTGGCATCATCCAGAATCCTGCAGACCATAGGGAGGAACAGAAACTGCCCCTGAAACTGACCAACAATTCTCTACCCATTCCCTTCCTTGGTGTGTGTTTATTGAAGTATAGTTGACTTACAATGTTGTGTTAGTTTCAGATGTACTGCAAAGAGATCCAGTTATTCTTATTTATTTATTTATTGGAGTAAAATTGCTTTACAATGTTGTGTTAGTTTCTGCTGTACAACGAAGTGAATTAGCTATATGTATACCTATATCCCCTCCCTCTTGGACCTCCCTCCCACTCTCCCTATCCCACCCATCTAGGTCATCACAGAGCACCGACCTGAGCTCCCCGTGCTATACAGCAGGTTCCCACTAGCTATCTATTTTACACATGGTAGTGTATTTATGTCAAACCTAATCTCCCAATTTGTCCCACCTTCCTCTTCCCCCCTGTGTCCACATGTCTGTTCTCTACATCTACGTCTCAATTCCTACCCTGCAAATAATTTCATCGGTACCATTTTTCTAGATTTCACATATATGCGTTAATATACGATATTTGTTTTTCTCTTTCTGGCTTATTTCACTCTGTATGACAGACTCTAGGTCCATTCACATCTCTACAAATGATCCAATCTCTTTCCTTTTTTATGGCTGAGTAATATTCCATTGTATATATGTACCACATCTTCTTTATCCATTCATCTATCGTTGGACATTTAGGTTGTTTCCATGTCCTGGCTATTGTAAATAGTGCTGCAATGAACATCGTGGTACATGACTCTTTTTGAATTATGGTTTTCTCAGGGTATATGCCCAGTAGTGGGATTGCTGGGTCATATGGTAGTTCTATTTTTAGTTTTTTAAGGAACCTCCATACTGTTCTCCATAGTGGCTCTATCAACTTACATTCCTACCAGCAGTGCAAGAGGGTTCCCTTTTCTCCACACCCTCTCCAGCGTTTACTGTTTGTAGATTTTTTGATGATGGCCATTCTGACCAGTGTAAGGTGATACTTCATTGTAGTTTTGAATTGCATTTCCCTAATAATTAGTGATGTTGAGCATCTTTTCATGTGTCTCTTGGCCATCTGTATGTCTTCTTTGGTGAAATGTCTATTTAGGTCTTCTGCCCATTTTTCAATTGGGTTGTTTGTTTTTTTGATATTGAGCTGCATGAGCTGTTTGTATATTTTGGAGGTTAAACATTTGTCCATTGCTTCATTTGCAAATATTTTCTCACATTCTGAGGGTTATCTTTTCCTCTTGTTTATGGTTTCCTTTGCTGTGCAAAAGCTTTTAAGTTTAATTAGGTCCATTTGTTTATTTATTTTTTTTATTTTCATTACTCTAGGAGTTGGGTCAAAAAAGATCTTGCTGTGGTTTATGTCAAAGAGTGTTCTTCCTATGTTTTCCTCTAAGAGTTCTATAGTGTCTGGCCTTACATTTAGGTCTTTAATCCATTTTGAGTTTATTTTTCTGTATGGTGTTAGGGAGTGTTCTAATTTCATCCTTTTACATGTAGCTGTCCAGTTTTCCCAGCACCACTTATTGAAGAGGCTGTCTTTTCTCCATTGTATGTTCTTGCCTTCTGTGTCATAGATTAGGTGACCATAGGTGAGTGGGTTTATCTCTGGGATTTCTATCCTGCACCATTGATCTATATTTCTGTTTTTGGCCCAGTATCATACTGTCTTGATTACTGCAGCTTTGTAGTATAATTTGAAGTTGGGGAGCCTGATTCCTCCACCTCCATTTTTCTTTCTCAGGATTGCTTTGGCTATTCAGGGTCTTTTGTGTTTCCATACAAATTGTAAAGTTTTTTGTTCTAATTCTGTGAAGGATGCCATTGGTAGTTTGATAGGGATTGCATTGAATCTATAGATTGCTTTGGGTAGTATAGTCATTTTCACAATATTGATTCTTCCAATCCAAGAACATGGTATATTTCTCCATTTGTTTATGTTATCTTTGATTTCTTTCATCAGTGTTTTATAGTTTTCTGAGTATAAGTCTTTTTCCTTCTTAGGTAGGTTTATTCCCAGGTATTTTATTCTTTTTTTGCCATGGTAATTGGGATTGTTTCCTTAATTTCTCTGATTTTTCATTGTTAGTGTATAGGAATGCCAGAGATTTTTGTGCATTAATTTTGTATCTGCAACCTTACCAAATTCACTGATTAGTTCTGGTAGTTTTCTAGTAGCATCTTTAGGATTTTCTGTGTATAGTATCATGTCATCTGCAAACAGTGACAGTTTTACTTATTCCAATTTGTATTCTTTTTATTTCTTATTCTTCTCTGATTGCTGCGACTAGGCCTTCCAAAACTATGTTGAATAAGAGTGGCGAGAGTGGACATCTTTGTCTTGTTCCTAATCTTAGTGGAAATGGTTTCAGTTTTTCACCATTGAGTATGATGTTTGCTGTGGGTTTGTCATATATGGCCTTTATTATGTTGAGGTAGGCTCCATCTATGCCCATTTCCTGGAGAGTTTTCATCATAAATTGGTGTTGGATTTTGTCAAAAGCTTTTACTGTATCTATTGTGATGATCATATGGTTTTTATTCCTTATTTGTTAATATGGTGTATCACATTGATTGATTTGTGTATATTGAAGAATTCTTGCATTCCTGGGATAAATCCCACTTGATCATGGTGTATGATCCTTTTAATGTGTTGTAGGATTCTGTTTGCTAGTATTTTGCTCAGATTTTTGCATCTATATTCATCAGTGATATTGGTCTGTGATATTTTTGTCTAGTTTTGGTATCAGGGTGATGGTGGTTTCGTAGGATGAATTTGGGAGTGTTCCTCCCTCTGCAATTTTTTGGAAGAGTTTGAGAAAGATAGGTGATAGCTCTTCTCTAAATGTTTGATAGAATTCACCTGTGAAGCCATCTGGTCCTGGACTTTTATTTGTTGGAAGATTTTAAATTACAGTTTCAATTTCATTACTTGTTACAGGTCTGTTTATATTTTCTAATTCTTCCTGGTTCAGTCTTGGGAAATTTTACCTTTCCAAGAATTTGTCCATTTCTTTGTGGTTGTCCGTTTTATTGGCATATAGTTGTTTGTAGGAGTCTCTTATAATCCTTTGTATTTCTGCGGTGTCAGTTGTGATTTCTCCTTTTTCATTTCTAATTTTATTGATTTGCACCCTCTCCCTTTTTTTCTTGATGAGTCTGACTAAAGGTTTATCAATTTTGTTTATCTTCTCAAAGAATGAACTTTTAGTTTTATTGATCTTTGCTATTGTTTTCTTCATTTCTATTTAATTCATTTCTGCTCTGATCTTTATGATTTCTTTCCTTCTACTGACTTTGGGTTGCCTTTTTTCATCTTTCTCTAGTTGCTTTAGGTGTAAGGTTAGATTGTTGAGTTTTTCTTATTTCTTGAGGTGAGATTGAATTGCTATATACTTCCCTCTTAGAACTGCTTTTGCGGCATCCCATAGGTTTTGGGTTGTCATGTTTTCATCGTTACTTGTTTCCATGTATTTTTAAATTTCTTCTTTGATTTTTTCAGTGATCTCTTGGTTATTTAGTAGTGCACTGTTTAGTCTCCATGTATTTGTGTTTTTTACAGTTTTTTTCCTGTAATTGATTTCCAGTCTCATAGCGTTGTGGTCAGAAAAGATGCTTGATATGATTTCAATTTTCTTAAATTTTCTAAGGCTTGATTTGTGACCCAAGATGTGATCTATCCTGGAACAGGTTCCATGTGCACTTGAGAAGAAAGTGTATTCTGCCACTTATGGGTGGAATGTCCTATAAATATCAATTAAATCTATCTGGTCTATTGTGTCATTTAAAGCTTGTGTTTCCTTATTTATTTTCTGTTTGGATGATCTATCCATTGGTGTAAGTGGGGTGTTAAAGTCACTTACTATTATTGTGTTACTGTCAATTTCCCCTTTTATGGTTGTTAGCATTTGTTTTATGTATTGAGGTGCTCCTAAGTTGGGTGCATAAATATTTATAATTGTTATATCTTCTGGGAGTGATCCCTTGATCATTATGTAGTGTCCTCCTTATCTCTTGTAGCACTCTTTATTTTAAAGTCTGTCTTATTTGATACCAGTATTGCTATTCCAGCTTTCTTTTGATTTCCATTTGCATGGAATATCTTTTTCCATCCCCTCACTTTTAGTGTATGTGTCCCTAGGTCTGAAGTGGGTCTCTTGTAGACAGCATATATACGGGTCTTGTTTTTGTATCCAGTCAGCCAGCCTGTGTCTTTTGTTTGGAGCATTTAATCCATTTACATTCAAGGTTGTTATCGATATGTATGTTCCTATGACCATTTTCTTAATTGTTTTAGGTTTGTTTTTGTGGATCTTTTTCTTCTCTTGTGTTTCCCACCTAGAGAGGTTCCTTTAGCCTTTGTTGTAAAACTGGTTTGGTGGTGCTGAATTCTCTTAGCTTTTGCTTGTCTGAAAAGCTTTTGATTTCTCCATTGAATCTGAATGAGATCCTTGCTGGGTAGAGTAATCTTGGTTGTAGGTTTTTCTCTTTCATCACTTTAAGTATATCCTGCCACTCCTTTCTGGCCTGCAGAGTTTCTGTTGAAAAATCAGTTGATAACCTTATGGGAATTCCTTTATTTGTTATTTTTTGCTTTTCCCTTGCTGCTTTTAATATTTTTTCTTTGAATTTAATTTTTGTTAGTTTGATTAATATGTGTCTTGGTGTGTTTCTCCTAGGATTTATCCTATATGGGACTCTATGCACTTCCTGGACTTGGGTGACTATTTCCTTTCCCATGTTAAGGAAGTTTTCCACTATAATCTCTTCAAATATTTTCTCAGACCCTTTCTTTTTCTCTTCTTCTTCTGGGAGCCCTATAATTGGAATGTTGGTACTTTTAGTGTTGTCCCAGAGGTCTCTTAAACTGTCTTCATTTCTTTTCATTCTTTTTTCTTTATTCTGTTTTGTGGCAGTGAATTCCACCATTCTGTCTTCCAGCTCACTTATTCGTTCTTCTGCCTCAGTTATTCTGTTATTGAGTCCTTCTAGTGTATTTTTCGTTTCAGTATTGTGTTGTTCATCTCTGTTTGTTTGTTCTTTAGTTCTTCTAGATCTTTGTTAAACATTTCTTGTATTTTCTCAATCTGTGCCTTCATTCTATTTCTGAAATTCTGGATCATCTTTACTATCATTACTCTGAATCCTTTTTTCAGGTAGGTTTCCTATTTCTTCTTTATTTATTTAGTCTTGTAGTTTTTTATCCTACAAGACTTGCTCCTTTATCTGTGACATATTTTTTTTGTCGTTTCATTTTTTTTTTTTGTTTTTTGATACGTGGGATTGTGTTCCTGTCTTTCTGGTTATTTGATCTGAGGCTTCCAGCACTGGAGTTTGTAGGCTGTTGGGTAGAGCTGGGTTTTGGTACAGAGATGCGGACCTCATGGAGACCTCACTCCAATGAATATTCCCTGGGGTCTGAGGTTCTCTGTTAGTCTAGTGGTTCAGGCTCAGAGCTCCCACCACAGGAGCTCTGGCCCAACCCCCAGCTTGTGAACCAAGATCCTGCAAGCCATGTGGGAGGCAAAATAAAAAGAAAAAAATAAGAAAGAAGGAAAAAGAAAAAAGAAAAAAATGAGCAGAACAATAACAAAGAGTAAAAAATAAAATAAGATTAGAAAACTAACATATGTTAGAAAGAAAAAAAAATATATATATAGATGAAGCAACAACTGGAAGGTAAAACAGAACCTAAATAGTAAAAAGAGGAGGAAAAAAAAGAGCCAGAAAAGGCCTTGGCTGTGGGGGGCGGGGCTTAGGCAGGGGCGGGGTTTAGGTGGTGGGTGCAGCCTATGCTTAGGACTGGAAAAGGCCCTGGGGGGTTGGGGGTGGGGCTTAGGCTCAACGCAACAAGAGGGGCCCAGGAGTGCCTCTGGCCTTGGAGGTCAGAGGACCAGGTCCAGGACCCCAGCAGGCTCACTGGGCCCGAGTGGGTGGGGGAAACGCTAGGCGCATTCCCCCCATCCTTGAGGGCCCCACCCCATTGGCCTCTCTTCTTCTCCCCCCCCCTCCTTCCCTCCTATGCCCCTAGGACCCCTGCAGCCAGAGGGGGCCTCAGAGAATGGAGGACCAGGCCTGGGAGCCCAGCAGGCATCCCAGGGCTTGAGGGAAACAGCTGCCATGCCTCCCCTGGTCCTCCAGTCCTGGAGAGTTCCCCCTCCGTCTGCCTCTCCTCTTTTGCACCCCCCCCACCTCCCTCCTATGCCCCTAGGACCAATGCGGCCTGGAGGGGGCCTTGGAGGGTGGAGTAACGAATGTGGGAGCCCTGCAGGCTTCCCAGGGCCCGACTGGGCAGGGGAAATGCTAGGCATGCTCCCCCCGATCCTCCAAGCCCCCAAGGGTCCCTCCAGGCATGGGAACCCCTACACCCTCCCAGCCACCCCTCAGGGGCACAGGTCCTGTCTGGTCTCCACTTCTCCTCCCCCCTCACTCCCCCCACATCCTACCCAGTCACTCAGGGGTTCCTCCTGTCTCCTTAGGCACTGAGGTCCCCCACCAGTGTCTGGCAGGCACCCTAGTTGTGGGAAGATGCGAACTCCATGTCTTCCCACACTGCCATCTTCCACTGTGCAGCTCAACTCTTCTTTTCAGATTCTTTTCCCTTATAGGTTATTACAAAACATTGGGTGGCCAAAAAGTTCGTTTGGGTTTTTCCATACATTTTACAGAAAACCCCAAACGAACTTTTTGGCCAACCCAATATTGAATATAGTTCCTGTGCTATACAGTAGGTCCTTATTGGTTATCTATTTTATATACAGTAGTGTGTATATTTTAATCTCAAACTTCTAATTTATCCCTCCTCCCTCTTTCCCCTTTGGTAACCATAAATTTGTTTTCTATGTCTGTGGGTTTATTTCTGTTTTGGAAGTTAATTTGTATCATTGTTTAGATTCCACGTATAAGTGATATCATATGATAATTGTCTTTCTCTGTCTGTCTTACTTCACTTAGTATGATAATCTCTGGGTCCATCCATGTTGCTGCAAATGGCATTATTTCATTCTTTTTAATGGCTGAGTAATATTCCATCTTATATATGTACCACATCTTCTTCATCCATTCATCTGTCCATGGACGTTTAAGCTGCTTCCATGTCTTGGCTGTTGTAAATAGTGCTGCTATGAATATAGGGGTGCATGCATCATTTTGAATTAGAGTTTTGTCCAGATATATGCCCACAGGTGGGATTGCTGGATCATATGGCAACTCTATTTTTAGTTCTTTAAGGAACCTCCATAATGTTCTCCATAGTGACTTTACCAATTTACATCCCCACCAACAGTGTAGGAGGGTTCCTTTTTCTCCTGGTATGCTTGTTTTAAATCTGACCCTCTCTGATGTGTGTTCTGGGCTAATGGAGGCTTCTGTATTATCTTTTTAAGAAGAAGCTTTGGTGTAGACAATCCCTATTGTATTAGTTAAGGGGATGCTGGGTGTGTTACCCTGAGTACCTGATAAACCCTGAAATCTTAGTGGTTTAATACCAAAGAAGTTTTCCCCTCCTGCAAAGCCCGGCTGGTGTTTCTGATCTGCAGGCAGCTCTGCTCCATCAGTAATCCCAGGGCTCAGGTTCCCTCCAGCATGTGATCTACCCTCTTCAACAGGTAACCTACATGTTGGTTCAGTGAAAGAACATGGACAGGTGTATGTGGGTGCTTTTGAAGGGCAGGCTAGGAATTGGATCACACCTTCTTTGCTCACATCCCATTGGCCCCAAATCTGTAATATGACCACACACTACAGCAAAGGACACTGGGAAATGTGACCTAGCTGTGTGCCCAGAAGGTAGAGGAAATGGGTTTGGGACGATCAAGTTACCTTTGCCATATCCCACTGGATTTTTGTATCAGACACAGAGAAGAAATACGAACAGGAATAATGAAATAAAGAATTGAAGGGTTTTCCAGATAATTCTGTTACCATAGGTAATTCTACATAATTTTAGATACAAAATTGTATTACTCCTGATATCAGGCTCTGCATTCTACCCTTCCCCAAAATGCATACTTTAATTATCCAGGCTGTTGGTTATATGGGTCCAAGGAATTGCTTTTGTCCCCACAATTCTTGCTATAACATCATTTCCCTTGTTAATTGATCCAAATGTGTTATAGAAACTATTTCTACATATAAATTGAGTTAGAAAATTTTGTTGGGGGTGGGGAACAAATAGACCCTGCATAAAAGCTGAGTCAAAATAGTGGTTCTATGTAATTTGGGACAGGTCACTCTAGCTTGTCCAGCCTTGGTTCCTTCATCTATAAAATGGAGAGAAGGAAGCAAAGAGAATAGACTCAAGAGATCCGATCTGCGCCAGCCCTAACATCCAGCAGTTCTTGGGAGGCAAATAATGTTGAGAAAATTTTGGAGATGACTCTAGTATTTGGGCTAGTTTCCCTCCAAGCTGCATTAGCAATTCTAGCCCTATTTGCAGACTGCTTGTTCCACAAGGGAACTGCCCTCACAACCAACCAATGAGCAAAGGTCCTTGGCTTCCCTCTGATTGGATCAACTTAAGTCATGTGCTCACCTCAGCCAATCACTAAACCCCAGAGGATGCCAGGTCCTGGACATTTCATATACTTTCTTCTCCATCCCTGACACTGGGGATGGGGTCAGTCCCACCCAAACCACAAGTCTGCAACCCAGTGGAGAGGAAGGATGGGAAGGATGTTGTGAGGGGAGCAACCCACAGTAGTCACTACAAACTGCATCATTTTTTCACTTCACTTTGCACACACAAACACACAATGTCTGGGTGTCTGGTTTCTAAAAAAGCAATAAAAGAATTCAGGCTGGGGACACACTGACCAAGACTAAGTGGGATGCCCATGGCAGAGGGACCACATAGCTCCTGGCTGATAGCAGGGCTTGTGGTTAAGTATCTTACTCCAAATGGATAGGATATTTTCCTATGTGTATGCCTGTAAGAAACCTGTGGCTTTTACATTCCATTTAAAAATACCAGCCTCGTGGATGATTAGGCTTAATTGAAACAGGCATTAACTTGAGGGAAACCCATCCTAGAAATATGGTGGACCAGAATCACAGTGTAACAGGAGTGATTATTTATTTTAAACCTCATTTTACCAGGACCAGGTGTTCTGTCCACAGTGAACAGAGGCTTTTTTTTTTTTTAAATTTTTACTTATTTATTTATTTATTTATTGGGCTGTGCTTGGTCTTCGTTTCTGTGCGAGGGCTTTCTCTATTTGCAGCGAGCGGGGGCCACTCTTCATCACGGTGCCCGGGCCTCTCACTGTCGCAGCCTCTCTTGTTGTGGAGCACAGGCTCCAGATGCGCAGGCTAAGCAGTTGTGGCTCACGGGCCCAGTTGCTCCGCAGCATGTGGGATCCTCCCAGACCAGGGCTCGAACCCGTGTCCCCTGCATTGGCAGGCAGATTCTCAACCACTGCGCCACCAGGGAAGCCCTACAGAGACATTTGATGATATTTCCCAACAGACCTAAGACGTTAATCCTCTAAAACCCCCTCCACTCAGCAGGGACAAATGCAAGGGTGATCCGGAAAGGAGACTTGATGTTTGTACGTAGCTTGTGCAAACTATTTAACTGCTTTTGTAGGAATGAAGTGATGGGAGGTCTTGGCTCCAGGAATTTGGGTGACTGAGCCATTGAGAAAGAAAATTACAAACCTCAGAATATTTTTCTGGGAACTCATGGGCATAGCCCCCCAAAATGGATATATTATGGGAGATTAATTCCCACTATAGTCAGCAGCACCAGCTGTTTGAGAAATCCTGATGGAGAAAAGTAAGGCAAGCTAAATCAGTGACCAGAACAATCCCTGTCTCCAAATTAATAGTAGTCCTATATATTTGCAGTTCACTGTTTAATTTTAATTGACTTAAGGCCCCAAAGATGTGCCTAATGAATGTGGTAAGTACAGATTACTAAAATCACCATAAAAACCGGAGAGGCATGAGGGAATAATGGATTTTGGATAATTTGCATATATTGTCATTAAGAAAAAAAAATCTCTCTGAGGCAGAATACTTTCTAAACATACCTGCTTCTGCCCTTCTTCTCTTGTTACCCACCTGAGTTTGACTGCTATGTAGTTTTGGTCAGCTTTATTTCTGATTACGCCAGAGTGGTTTTTGGACATGAGCTGAGGATGTGGAAATCTTACTATGGATTTGCCTTCTTCTTTCTGTTGTCACTCCCGAGAGAGGAAAGACTTCTTTTTTTTTTTTTTTTTATTTTTATTTATTTATATTTATTTTTGGCTGTGTTGGGTCTTCGTTTCTGTGCAAGGGCTTTCTCTAGTTGCGGCAAGCGGGGGCCACTCTTCATCGCGGTGCGCGGGCCTCTCACCGTCGTGGCCTCTCTTGTTGCGGAGCACAGGCTCCAGACGCGCAGGCTCAGTAATTGTGGCTCACAGGCCTAGTTGCTCTGCGGCATGTGGGATCTTCCCAGACCAGGGCTCGAACCCATGTCCCCTGCATTGGCAGGCAGATTCTCAACCGCTGCGCCACCAGGGAAGCCCTGAAAGACTTCTTAATTAAAATTAAAATGAACAAACAGGGACTTCCCTGGTGGAGCAGTGGTTAAGAATCCGCCTGCCAACGCAGGGGACACGGGTTCGAGCCCTGGTCCAGGAAGATCCCACATGTCTCGGAACAACTAAACCCGTGCATCACAACTACTGAGCCCACATGCTGCAACTACTGAAGCCCATGCGCCTAGGGCCCCTTCTCCGCAACAAGAGAAGCCACCGCAATGAGAAACCCGTGCACTGCAACGAAGAGCACCCCCCGCTCGCCGCAACTAGAGAAAGCCCGCACGCAGCAACGAAGACCCCAAAGCAGCCAAAAATAAATAAATAAATAAATTTATATATAAAAAATAAAACGAACAAACTGCAGTGAGATGGAAGGAGAACAGGCCAGGCTGTGCAAAAAAGAGATTTGATTCTGATTGAGAATGTTGGATGTATTATTTGTATTATGTTCTGTGGCCATTGTGTAAAAGCGGCCACAGCCCCATGTTTTTTCACCTGGGATTACCTTCAGCCAGTCATTCCATTGTGCAAATAGAGTAAGAAATATCTGCAGAAACAGCAGATATTGGTTAGGAGTCCCATGCAAGTAGAACAAATTGAACCGCGATGGTAAGAGAGAATTCAAGACATAAACTGCCCACCTCCGGAGTTGGCCATATAGTATATTTTTAAGTAAATGGAACAGAGATTTTACAGCCAAGTAATGTTCACCGTTTGAACTTTAGAAATCAATATATTTATTTATAAAGTTTGGTCTTTTTAAGAAATGCTGTTGGAATTGTCTTCAGAGATTGTTTTGAGTGGCATGAGAGAACCAGTCTATTTCATAACCTTGGCTTTAAAAGAAAACAATCCTTTTGCTGATCTTTGCTGATATTCATCTATTTTACACAACATCTTTGGCACTAACTGTCATGTAACTATTTCTAAACAAATCAAATCTACCCTCAAAGCAGGTGAATTATTTTTGGTTGCCGGGAGCTTTCACACACAGCAAATCTGTGGAAGTACCATTACCTGCCTTCTATAGCTGTGAAAACCCACCAACATAACAATAACGATGTGAGAAAGCCAGGATTTGAACTCTGATCTACGTGACTGCAAAAGTCCAGGCACTTTTCACTGTGTTATCGTTCCTTGAAAGAGGGAAATTTGCTACTTACGAAGATATTTGAAGGAATGTTTTGTAGATCCTGAAGGCAATTTCTGAAAATGAACTTTAGAAATGTTTTGAATACTGAAAGCTGAGTAGGAGCTATTCACCTCTCCATTTCAATGATGGTAGAATTCATTTGAATGTAGAAGCTCAGTTTCTTTAAAAATAATTAGTATTATCACTGACAGTGTTTTTTCAAAGTGTGGTCCTGAACCCTGTGCATTGGAATCACCTAGAGCTGGTATTGCCCTTTGACTTAGGTAAGACTAATCCCCCATCAAAACCCTGGGTCACATAAGGCCCTGCTCTGGCTTTCCTCCAGCTGTACCCCTTCCCACGAGGCAATGTGCATCCCTAAGGCCACAACCTCACTCCATCCAGATCATGCTCTGGGTACTCAGGACCTAGGACTCCCCACTAAACTCAAGGGATCATGACAAGGACACCCACTCTCACCACGGTGGTGTGTGTGGTGTGACCACACCTGTTAGCATGAGGCCCCTCATTCTACAGGAGGGGCTGGTGGGGGGACAGAAAGGGGTCCTGTAAAGGTGGGTCTTGGGCAGGTCAGGGCTTGGCCTTCCAGCTCCTTAATCGTTAAGCAGGAGGATGGAACATCTGTTATCTAACAGTTTAACTGAAATTTTAATGAATATATAGAAATATGGGATGGTGCCTCCATTTGTACTCCTACCCAAGGCCCCATAAGTGTCAGGCCAGGCCTGCCTACGGGGTTGACAAGATGCAGATTCCCAGCGCCTTTCAGAATCAGAGGCTTTGGGGGGCACAGCCGGGGAGTCTGCATGTTAACCTGCTCCCCAGGTGGGGCTCTTGTGCCCCAGGGTTTGAAGGCCAGTGCTTGAAGGTCACTCTAAGACCGTGTGTCAGAGGTCCTCTGACTGCTTCTTCACAGGCTGGGGCTTCAGCATGGGCACCAACTACCACTTCCACAGCTGGAGAGTGTTTGTCATCGTCTGCGCTCTGCCCTGCACCGTGTCCATGGTGGCCCTGAAGTTCATGCCAGAGAGCCCGAGGTTTCTGCTAGAGGTGAGTCAGCGCCCCCAGCCCCTGTGAGGGCAATGGGACAGCGACAGGAGCTAGCCTTGCTGCTCCAGCCCCTTGGTCCCATGTTGGCTGACCTGGCCCATCATTAAATCCATCGTGATGTTTGCACGCCTGGGATCCAAGGACTGCCAGAGCCGTAGGGACTCGGGAGCTCACTGAGCACAGAGCGGCAGCACTGCTCGCCGAGGCTGGGTGGAGCTGGAGGGGGCTCTGCTGAGGATGCTTCTGGCACCCACTCTCCCCAGAGGTCCTGATTATGAGGCTCTTCAAAGCTGCATGCAGTTTTTCCATGTTGCGGCTGTGAGCTGGGCTGTAAATCTGTCACTGCTCCCAAGCCCTTCAAGACTCTTGGCTTTGCAGGACCTCTCTCCTCCAGAAAGCTGCTCCCGGAGTCCTGTGAGTTTTCCAGCTTGGTGGTGGTGGTGGTGAGGCTCTCGTGCTTGCGGTGGTCAGACAGGCAGGGCTGGTGGAGGGGCAATAGGAGCCCAATTCTCAGAGTCTACTTATAAGCCTCCTTCTAGCTTTCTGCAGACTGACCCTCCTTGTTGAATTTCTTCTTTCATCCCATTGATCAGGTTCCAGATGCAGCAAAGAGTTTTTTATACATGCTTATCTCAAAAGTTACCCTTCATTGTGTATGAGTTTCCTAGGGCTGCTCTAACAAAGGCACACAAACCAAGGGGCTCATAGTAACAGAAATTTATTGTCTCACAGGTCTGTGGGCTAAAAGTCCCCAACCAAGGTGTTGGCAGGGCCACACTCCCTTGGAAGCCCTTAGGGCAATCTTTACTTGCCTCTTTCAACTTCTGTTGGGTTGCTTGCATTTTTTGGCATTCCTTGGCTTGCAGCTGTTTCACTCCAGTCTCTGCCTTTGTCACCACACGGTGTTCTTTCTGTGTGTCTCTGGGTCTTCACATGGGCTTCTTCTTATAAAGACACCAGTCATGTTGGATTAGGGGTGCACCCTGCCCCAGTATGACCTCATCTTAATTAATTACATCTGCAGCAACCCTACTTCCAAATAAGGTCACATTCTGAGGTACTGGCAGCTAGAACTTCAACATATTTTTAGGGTCGGGGACACAGTTCAACCCATCACATGTTGTGTCTTTGCTTTGTCCTGCCAGGGAGGAACATGGCTCCCACCCTGCAGTCTATTCAACCTTAAACTATGAATAGTTACTCATAGCCTATAATGATAATAATACCCAGCATTTACACCTTGAAGGTACAACCATATTATCCTTCCAAGATGGGCTGTGACAGAAACTTGTCCTAGTCTTTCACAAGCCCTAGGTAGTAACACATCCATGGCCAATCGCCTCAGACTTGGGTATCAGCACCTGTTGGGCTTGTAGGGTTTTCCACCCCTAATCAGCAAAAGATTGTTCATGTCTCTTTCCTTGGTTTTACCAGATGGGCAAACACGACGAAGCCTGGATGATTCTCAAGCACGTCCACGACACCAACATGAGGGCTAAGGGGGCCCCAGAGAAGGTGTTCACGGTAAGTGCATGGTCACTTATGCCAACAGGAGGGGGCCTCTCCTCTTCACTGCTTTGGTTTGCTAAAAAATAATTTTATTATATAAGCACATCTCAGAAAATTTGTCAAAAGGGGAATAAAGCCCCTGACATTCCTATTACTGCATCATAATTATTCTTTGCATTTTGATGGATACCTTCTTGGTACTGTTAATTGTTCAAAAATGGCAAAGGGAAAAACTAGCTGTATTCATATGGGGATAACCATATGTACATAGATTTACATATATCAATGCATATAGATTATTTAGGAGTACTTATGGGCATTCTATATGTGTCTCATAGTATCCACAGTCATCCTCTTAATGGACATTAATGTTAGAAACATTAACACAGTTTTTGTAAACATGTCCCCAATGTTAGAGATTCATATGCCCTGTTTTATTACCTTGTCCCTGCAAATATTGCTGCAATGAACCTTTTCCTACACATAGTTCCTTTCCTTTCGTGTTCTGGGTTTGTTTTCTAAGAGTAGACTCCTAGAAATAAAATGAGTGGCTCAAACAGCATGAGTATTTTTATAGCTCTTGAGATGCATTGCAAATTACATTTCAGTAGAGTTGCAATGATCTGTGATACCACCAGTGATAGGATACCTGTTTCTCAGCATCCTTACCAGCATTGGCTGTTAGCCTGGATTTCCCTTCTCACTAGTTTAAAAAGTGAAAAACTAGCGAATGGCAGTTTCCATGAGGAGGTCCTGTTAGTTACCATGAACTGTGCTCTTCCCACCAAGCTGTGGCCAACCACGAGGAATACCCACGGCAGGGTCCCTGTGTACCTGTCTGCATGACCCCCTTTTAGACCAACTCCAAATCCATTTCTTCAAGGAAGCCTTCCTGAGTTAACTCCCACCTACTCCAACTCACTGCTTTTGCTTCTTTGGCTTCCATAATTTGAGTCTGGAGTAAAACACTTCTTCTTGTTAACCTGTTACTTGAAACCCCTGATTCTCAGGCAGGACCCCATAGAAGCTAAGAATCTACAACCTGAAGCCAGACCAGTCTGGGTCCAAATCCTGGTTTTAACATGTTCTAGCTGTGTGGCCTTAGGCAAGGTACTGTCTGTGCCTTATTTTCTTCATTGGGAAAAGAAGGATAACAATGTTTATAAATACAGTTATGGTAAGGATTAAAATCAAGCACCTAAACTGTGCCTGGCTTAGAGTAAATACCTCATAGATGTTAACTATTATCCAAATATTTTATGTTATATTTTTTAATAAATAAACTCAAATAACAGATTTTATAGAAAGTTGTCCAGTGGCATATTTCCCCAATTCCAACGCTCCTAAAATTATCTAAAATATGGGACCAGTCCTTTTATCACAAACATTTATTAAGAAGCACCATTAACAATATTTATAGACTTCCCGGTTGGATAAACGAAATGTAATTGAAAATATAACTTTTAGCTAGTTCATTTTCTTAATCCTTCCTCAATTAACTTTCTTATTAAAAATTTCCCACACTTAAAAAAAAAAGGAAGAAGAAGCACAATTAGCAGAACTACTCCAAATGAAAGATGGTAAGGGAATTGATGGTTCTCCCAACCTCCCATCCCCGCCGCTCCCTGTGATGGATTTTAATGCTGCAGCTGGACTGCAGGTCTGGACCCCAGATGTTAGCAGGAGCGCCCTGTCCCCTGGGGTCTGGGTATGCTTGGTTCAGTCCTGCCTCCCACCCCCACCCATTCTATAGCCTTCTCTCCAAGCTCCTGCTTATTCCTAGGAGATGTTACTGAGTCTTTGGGTATAACCTCTGCTGTTAGTAGATTTCACCCTTTCTCAGGAAAAGGGAATTAAAAAGGTCACGGGCTCAGTATTTCCATACTGACTTGACGATCATAGTAATTTTGTAGAAGAGGATGACTGGATGGGCCAGGAAAAAAAAAAAGAAAAGAAAAACAGCTGGAAAGTGTTCCTGACCTCAGACAGCTGGGCAGTGGCCGGAGTCAGGAGTGATACTCAGCCCTGCTGAATGGGGTCGTCTGCTATGATCCTGTGCGCTCCCCTCTGTAGACGGTACTCACAGTAAACACGCTCAGGGGCCTGGAGGAAGAGCTTAGGGTAGGCCAGGCTCTTAGTGTTCATGGTGAACCCTGGATGTGGCCCTCCTCACATCCACCTTGGAGGTGATGGGGTTCAGGACATGATACCCCAAAATATGGCACCTCGGCAGATTGAATATCGTTAAGCTGAAGGAGTTTGAGAAAACAGCAGAAGTAGAAATGTCACTCTGACCTCCCCCTGCTCCCCCTTCTTCCCTGAAACAGACCATAAATCTCCCAGATGGAAGGTGCTCTCCCTGCACCAGGAGGAAAGAAGATGGTTGTTCTCAGCAGAGATGGGGAACTTAGGGCCAAGAAGGCTGTATCAACAAACCTTGTTAAACTAACCCTTATCGTCCTAATTACTTCTTCACCATTTATTCACTCTAGCCCAAATCCCTTTGTCTTGTCAGTTCTTCACAAATGTACTGTTCCTACAAGGTATAAAAACTTCCTGGGCTGGTCACTTCTTCGGGGCTTCATTCTCTTGTGAAGGCTCCCACGGACATGTAAAAATTCAGTAAAATGTGGATGCTTTACTCCTGTTAATCTCTCTTTGCCAGTTTAACTTCCAGACCCAGCCAGGGAGCCTAAGAGGGTAGAGGAATACTTTCCCCTCCCCGACAGAGCCCTGGCTCCCCGACAGAGCCCTGGCTTTCAGCAGCCCCATTCGCTACCTCACAAGCTTCTGAACAGCCCCCTGGCAGGTGTCCATTGAGACACCTTTGGAAAGGGGGTGGGTTGAAGTATTCCCCTGAGAACTCATGCTCTGCAAGGCTGGGGTGAACACAGACCACACAGACTGTATTCTACTTTAGACTGAAGCAAAGCCAAGTATCCTAGTTAACTGTAAATTAGAGTAATTATGCTTGCAAGTTGTCAACACACCCACTCCCAGATCCCTAGGGAATAGGGTGTTATTTTTCCCCAGGAGCAAAGCAAAGACAAAATTTGCATTTCCTTCTCCCCTCCCCTTCCCTTCTCCCCTCCCCTTCCCCTCCCCTTCTCCCTTCCCCTCCCCTTCCCTCCCCTCCCCCTCCCCTCCCCCTCCCCCTCCCCCTCCCCCTCCCCTCCCCTCCCCTCCCCTCCCCTCCCCTCCCTTCCCCTCCCCCTCCCCTCCCCCTCCCCTCCCCTTCCCCTCCCCCTCCCTCCCCTCCCCCTCCCCCCCCCCCCCCTCCCCTCCCCCTCCCCTCCCCTCCCCTCCCCTTCCCCTCCCCTTCCCTCCTCCCCTTCCCCTCCCCTTCCCTCCTCCCCTTCCCCTCCCCTTCCCCCCCTCCCCTTCCCCCCTCCCCTTCCCCCTTCCCCCTTCCCCCTTCCCCTTCCCCCCTCCACACCTCAGGCATGTGGGATCTTAGTTCCCTGACCAGGGATTGAACCCGCACCCCCTGCGGTGCAAGCACAAAGTCTTAACCACTGGACTGCTGGGAAGTCCCATTTAGTGTGATTCTTAATGTGCTTCCTGACTTGAGGTCAACCTTCTCCTCGGCCTCTTTCGGCTGCAGCTGGGTTCTTGGTCTCCCTGGGGTACCTAATAAGACAAAGACCAGTTCCAGCCAAGAGTCCCACTGGAGGGCCTGCTGCGTTCCCTCTCCTGTGTCCCAGTCTGGGCCCGGGCAGAAGAGCATTTGCAAAGGCCACATAACCAGGAATGGCAGGACCAGCCCAGGAGGCTCTGTCATGCTTATATACCTGTGAGTTTTAGGAAGAGCACCTATGCTTTTACGAGGTTCTCAAAGGGGTATCCGGCCCTCCCAAGAGTTTAAGAACCACTGTTTTCAGGGTTTAGAAAAACAAAGCCAAGCCATCCTAGGCTCAGTGCTTGGGGATTAAAGAAGCAATTGTCCCTAATTCAGGGACTGTATTTTCCCCTGTGGATATCCAGCCTCATCTCTCTCTTTCTTTGTCTCCTCACATTCTCAGTCCCTTGGCTGAAGAAAGAGATGGAGACACTTACGACTAAAGCCTTTTCTCCCTAGAAAGAAAGGTTTGTTGGAGGAGGTGATAGAAACTGGTTTTGAATTTTTTGAGTACACTCTTCTATTTTCCTCTGAATTGGTCTGCATGCACGGACCTTGATAACTTGGCTAAGAGTTTGTGTGGTTAGGAATCTCCTTAGCATGATGGTTAGTTATAGAATGCAATGGTTGTCTTAAACATTGATTAAACTGAAAATCGCTGTCTTAATGAGTCAGGATTGCTCCTTGGGGCTACCTGCTGACATCGGACAAATTAATGCTTTCCGGGGCCCTGGGGGGAGCCCTGAGATATACAGCCTTATTCCCATTCCCTATCTCTTTGATTTCCTCCAGAAAAACCAGGGGTAGCAAGGAGGACATAGTTTCTCTCTCTTTTTAAAAATTAAGGTATAATTGACAGATAACATTATATTAGTTTCAGGTGCACCACATAATGATTCATTTATTTGTATACATTGCAAAATGATCACCACAATAAGTCTCGTTACCATCTGTCACCACACATTTACAAAAATTTTTTTTCTTGTGATGAAGACTTTTAAGATTTACTTTGTTAACAACTTTCAAGTAATGAATACTGTATTATTAACTGTAGTCACCATGCTCTACGTTACATCCCCGTGACTTATTTTATAACTGAAAATTTGTACCTTTGACGCCTTTCTTCTATTTTATCCACCCCCCACACCCTCTCCCCTGTGGGAACCACCAGTCTGTTCTCTGTATCTATGAGCTTGGTTTTCTGTTTCTGTTTTGTTTTGTTTGTTTGTTTGATTCCATATACAAGTGGGATCATAGAGTATTTGTCTTTCTCTGTCTGACTTATTTCACTTACATAATGCCCTTGACGTCCATCCATGTTGGCGCAAATGGCAAGATTTTTTTTTTTAATTTTTTGTGGCTGGGTAGTATTCCATTGTGTGTGTGTTTGCGTGGGTGGGTGTATATCACATCATTATCCATTCACCTGTTGATGGCCACTTAGGTTGTTTCCATATCTTCACTTTTATAAATAATACTGCAGTGAACATGGGAATGCAGATATCTTTTCGAGTTAGTGTTTTCATTTCCTTCAGATAAATACCCAGAAGTGGAATTGCTGGATCATATGGTAGTTCTATTTTTAATTTAATTATAGAACCTCTATACTACTTCCCATAGTAGCTGCACCAATTTACATCCCCACCAACAATGCAGAAGAATTTCCTTTTCCCCACATCCTTGTCAACACTTGTTATTTCTTGTCTTTTTGATAATAACCATTCTAGCAGGTATGAGGTGATATCTCATTGTAGCTTTGATTTGCATTTCCCTGATGATTAGTGATGTTGAGCATTTTTTTCATGTACCTGTTGGCCATCTGTATGTCTTCTTTGGAAAACTGTCTATTCAGATCCTCTGTCCATTTTTTAATTGGATCTTTTTTTTTTTTTTTTTTTGCTATTGAGTCGCATGAGTTCTTTTTATATTTTGGATATTAGTCTCTTATCAGATATATGATTTGCAAGTATTTTCTCCCATTCAGTAAGTTGCCTTTTCATTTTGTTGATGATTTCCTTTGCTGTGCAGAAGGAGGACATAATGTCTTTTATTCTGCTGTGTTTTAAAAATGTCTTATATTCTGCTGTGTTTTAAAAATGTTTTACATAGCAAACCCCCTTTCCTAACACACACACACAAACACACACACACACTGTTGCCTATATGGGTTCTAGACTTCTGTGATGTTAGTATCCATTAAGGATAGACTTGTGAATTTTAAGGTGAAGTCAATTCTACTATGGGCAAATCAGATATAAACAGGAATTCAGCGTATTTCCCAAAGCCATAATTGAGTGAAAAAACTCTGACTCATTTTGTCTGCAGTGGGACATAGCCACCTGAGAAAGATCCCTAAAGAGATACTATGTACAATTTTGGTTAAGAATTACTGACCTGTAGGGTCACCAAAAGCTCCTCTAGCCCTAAGTAAGTTAATAAAATCAGTTACATTAAACTAAGAACTGAAAAGTCAAAGTGGGGTTAAGATTCTCTAGCCCATCTTTGCTTTACAGGTTTCCAACATTAAAACTCCCAAGCAAATGGATGAATTCATTGAGATCCAAAGTTCAACAGGGACTTGGTACCAGCGCTGGCTAGTCAGATTCAAGACCACTTTCAAGCAGGTACAACTGGGGACCTGGGGTTGTTGAGAGGGAGGCTCTATGGAAATCTGTAATGTCAGGGGATGAAGAATAGAGATCTTGAACACCCCCATCAACCCAAGACAGTGTGGTGGGCAGGAAGCAACCTTGGATAGGGACTTTCGGGTCCTAGCCCATGCTTACCTGTGAGCCTTTGAGCCACAAACTATAAACCTTTGTTTCTTTTCTTTGTTCTTCCTTCCCAAGGCAGAGATTTTGAATATAGGTGCAATGTCTAGTCTGAGTAAACACCTTTCTCTCTAACACCTTCTCATTAAATAGCCCACAGGAAGAAAGGAGTGGGTTAAAGAAATGACCCCTTTGAGATTTGTTGGTGATTTCTGAGAAAGTCTTCATGAAGGGCAAAGCTCCTATGAGGTGAATCAACTATTGAACACTGAGGCAGTCAATGGCCAGAGTCTCCTGAGCCTGGATGACCTTCTTGGTGTAGGGTGGTTCAATGTTTGGAATATCACCCATTCCCACTGGTGGGGAGCAGAACTCACTACTCAAGGCTATTCACTGACTTGACGTCTCCACTCCGTGTGCTTTTTGTCACATGCATGGAGCATTGCTGTGTTCCCAGATGCTACAGGACTGTTAGAAGTTGAGGCCAGCCAGTAAGAAGAGGAGAGGCTTTCCTTGTTATTTGAGCAGAATTGCTGCCTCTGGAAGATAATGGTTGCCCATTCTCTCCATGGGTTCCTAGGCAATTAAATAGAAAATATTAAAAATGAGCTCTTCCAAGTCACAAGTTTCTGCCTTTAACAACCCATCTCTTCTGTGTGTTATAGGTCTGGGAAAATGCTCTGTACTGTGTGATGGGGCCCTACAGGATGAACACACTGATTCTGGCCGTGGTCTGGTTCACCATGGCTTTAAGGTAAGCTCTGTCTTCCTTAAGTTCATTAATTTCCTTGTGCTTCAGGTGCCTCATCTATACACTGAGGGTTACAGTTGGTTCTAACTCACAGAGTCTGTGTCAGATTGGATGATTTTGGCTCTAAGTAACAGGCAACCAACTCTAGTGGCTTCTACAACTAGGAAATTTCTGATCCTTTTTTTTTTTAATTTTTATTTTATTAAAAAATTTTTTTTATTATTTTTTTTTTACATCTTTATTGGAGTATAATTGCTTTACATTGTTGTGTTAGTTGCTGATGTATAACAAAGTGAATCAGCTATACATACACATATATCCTGATATCCGCTCCCTCTTGTGTCTCCATCCCACACTCCCTATCCCACCCCTCTAGGTGGTCATAAAGGACCAAGGTGATCTCCCTGTATTATGCGGCTGCTTCTCACTAGCTATGTATTTTACATTTAGTAATGTATATATGTCAATGCCACTCTCTCACTTCGTCCCATCTTACCCTTCCCACTCCCCGTGTCCTCAAGTCCATTCTCTACATCTGTGTCTTTATTCCTATCATGCCCCTAGGTTCTTCAGAACCATTTTTTTTTTTTTAGATTCCATATATATGTGTTAGCATACGCTATTTGTTTTTCTCTTTCTGACTTACTTCACTCTGTAGGACAGACTCTAGGTCCATCCACTTCACTACAAATAACTAAATTTCATTTCTTTTTATGGCTGAGTAATATTCCATTGTATATATGTGCCACATCTTCTTTATCCATTCATCTGTCGATGGACATTTAGGTTGTTTCCATGTCCTGGCTATTGTAAATGGTGCTGCAATGAACATTGGGGTACATGGGTCCTTTTGAATTATGGTTTTCTCAGGATATATGCCCAGGAGTGGGATTGCTGGGTCGTATGGTAGTTCTATTTCTAGTTCATTAAGGAAGCTCCATACTGTTCTCCATAGTGGCTGTATCAATTTACATTCCCACCAACAGTGCAAGAGGGTTCCCTTTTCTCTACACCCTCTCCAGCATTTATTGTTTGTAAAATTTTTGATGATGGCCATTCTGACTGGTGTGGGGTGATATATCATTGTGGTTTTGATTTGCATTTCTCTAATGATTAGTGATGTAGAGCAGCTTTTCATGTGCTTCTTGGTCATCTGTATGTCTTCTTTGGAGAAATGTCTATCTAGGTCTTCTTCCCATTTTTGGATTGGGTTGTTTGTTTTTTTTAATATTGAGCTGCATGAGCTGTTTATATATTTTGGAGATTAATCCTTAGTCCAATGATTCATTTGCAAATATTTTCTCCCATTCTGAGGGTTGTCTTTTCGTCTTGTTTATGGTTCCCTTTGCTGTGCAAAAGCTTTGAAGTTTCATTAGGTCCCATTTGTTTATTTTTGTTTTTATTTCCATTACTCTAGGACATGGATCAAAAAAGATCTTGCTATGATTTATGTCAAAGAGTGTTCCTCCTATGTTTTCCTCTAAGAGTTTTATAGTGTCCGGTCTTACATTTAGGTCTCTAATCCATTTTGAGTTTATTTTTGTGTATGGTGTTAGGGAGTGTTCTAATTTCATTCTTTTACATGTAGCTGTCCAGTTTTCCCAGCACCACTATTGAAGAGACTGTCTTTTCTCCACTGTATATCCTTGCCTCCTTTGTCATAGATTAGTGGACCAAATGTGCGTGGGTTTATCTCTGGGCTTTCTATCTTGTTCCGTTGATCTATGTTTCTGTTTTTGTGCCAGTACCATATTGTCTTGATTACTGTAGCTTTGTAGTATAGTCTGAAGTCAGGGAGTCTGATGCCTCCAGCTCCGTTTTTTTCCCTCATGACTGCTTTGGCTATTTGGGGTCTTTTGTGTCTCCATACAAATTTTAAGATTTTTTGTTCCAGTTCCATAAAAAATGCCATTGGTAATTTGATAGGGATTGCATTGAATCTGTAGATTGCTTTGGTTAGGACAGTCATTTCCACAATATTGATTCTTCCAATCCAAGAACATGGTATATCTCTCCATCTGTTGGTATCATCTTTAATTTCTTTCATCAGTGTCTTATAGTTTCCTGCATACAGGTCTTTTGTCTCCTTAGGTAGGTTTATTCCTAGGTATTTTATTCTTTTTGTTGCAGTGGTAAATGGGAGTGTTTCCTTAATTTCTCTTTCAGATTTTTCATCATTAGTGTATAGGAATGCAAGAGATTTCTGTGCATTAATTTTGTATCCTGCAACTTTACCAAATTCACTGATTAGCTCTAGTAGCTTTCTGGTGGCTTCTTTAGGATTCTCTATGTATAGTATCATGCCATCTGCAAACAGTGACAGTTTTACTTCTTCTTTTCCAATTTGGATTCCTTTTATTTCTTTTTCTTCTCTGATTGCCATGGCTAGGACTTCCAAACCTATGTTGAATAATAGTGGTGAGACTGGACATCCCTGTCTTGTTCCTGATCTTAGAGGAAATGCTTTCAGTTTTTCACCATTGAGAATGATGTTTGCTGTGGGTTTGTCATATATGACGTTTATTATGTTGAGGTAAGTTCCCTCTATGCCCACTTTCTGGAGAGTTTTTATCATAAATCGGTGTTGAATTTTGTCAAAAGCTTTTTCTGCATCTTCTGAAATGATCTTATGGTTTTTATTCTTCAGTTTGTTAATATGGTGTATCACATTGATTGATTTGCGTATATTGAAGAATCCTTGCATCCCTGGGATAAATCCCACTTGATCATGGTGTATGATCCTTTTAATGTGTTTTTGGATTCTGCTTGCTAGTATTTTGTTGAGGATTTTTGCATCTCTATTCATCAGTGATATCGGCCTGCAATTTTCTTTTTTTGTAGTATCTTTGTCTGGTTTTGGTATCAGGGTGATGGTGGCCTCATAGAATGAGTTTGGGAGTGTTCCTTCCTCTGAAATTTTTTGGAAGAGTTTGAGAAGGATGGGGGCTAGCTCTTGTCTAAATGTTTGATAGAATTCCCTGTGAAGCCATCTGGTCGCGGACTTTTGTTTGTTGGAAGATTTTTAATCACAGTTTCAATTTCATTACTTGTGATTGGTCTGCTCATATTTTCTATTTCTCCCTGTTTCAGTCTTGGAAGGTTATACTGTTCTAAGATTTTGTCCATTTCTTCCAGGTTGCCCATTTTATTAGCATAGAGTTGCTTGTAGTAGTCTCTTAGGATGCTTTGTATTTCTGCGGCATCTGTTGTAACTTCTCCTTTTTCATTTCTAATTTTATTGATTTGAGTCCTCTCCCTCTTTTTCTTGATGAGTCTGGCTAATGGTTTATCAATTTTGTTTACCTTCTCAAAGAACAAGCTTTTAGTTTTATTGATCTTTACTATTGTTTTCTTTGTTTCTATTTCATTTATGTCTGCTCTGATCTTTATGATTTCTTTCCTTCTGCTAATTTTGGGTTTTGTTTGTTCTTCTTTCTCAAGTTCCTTTAGGTGTAAGGTTAGATTGTTTATTTGAGATTTTTCTTGTTTCTTGAGGTAGGCTTGTATAGCTATAAACTTCTCTCTTCATCTTGTGTATCTTCCTTCCCTTTTCATCTTGTCTATCTTTCTTTGAATGTGGTTTTTGTTCCACAGGCTACAGGATTGTAGTTCTTCTTGCTTCTGCTGTCTGCCTTCTCGCATCCCATAGGTTTTGGATCGTCGTGTTTTCATTGTCATTTATCTCTATGTATGTTTTGATTTCCTGTTTGATTTCTTCAGTGATCTCTTGGTTATTTAGCAACGTATTGTTTAGCCTCCATGTGTTTGTGTTTTTTACGTTTTTTTCTCTGTAACTGATTTCTAATCTCATAGCGTTGTGGTCAGAAAAGATGCTTGGTATGATTTCAATTTTCTTAATTTACTGAGGCTTGATTTGTGATCTATGATGTGATCTATCCTGGAGAATGTTCCATGTGCATTTGAGAAGAACGTGTAATCTGCTGTTTTTGGATGGAATGTCCTATAAATCTGCTGTTTTTGGATGGAATGTCATTTAAAGCTTCTGTTTCCTTATTTATTTTAATTTTGGATGATCTGTCCATTGGTGTAAGTGAGGTGTTAAAGTCCCCCACTATTATTGTGTTACTGTCGATTTCCTCATTTATAGCTGTTAGCAGTTGCCTTATGTATTGAGGTGCTCCTATGTTCGGTACATATATACTTATAATTGTTATATCTTCTTCTTGGATTGATTGCTTGATCATTATGTAGTGTCCTTCCTTATCTCTTGTAACATTCTTTATTTTAAAGTCTATTTTATCTGATATGAGTATTGCTACTCCAGCTTTCTTTTGATTTCCATTTGCATGGAATATCTTTTTCCATCCCCTCACTTTCAGTCTGTATGTGTCCCTAGGTCTGAAGTGGGTCTCTTGTAGACAGCATATAAATGGGTCTTGTTTTTGTATCCATTCAGCAAGCCTGTGTCTTTTGGTTGGAGCATTTAATCCATTCACATTTAAGGTAATTATCAATATGTATGTTCCTATGACCATTTTCTGAATTGTTTTGGGTTTGTTTTTGTAGGTTCTTTTCTTCTCTTTTGTTTCCCACTTAGAGAAGTTCCTTTAGCATTTGTTGTAGAGCTGGTTTGGTGGTGCTGAATTCTCTTAGCTTTTGCTTCTCTGTAAAGCTTTTGATTTCTCCATTGAATCTGAATGAGATCCTTGCTGTGTAGAGTAATCTTGGTTGTAGCTTCTTCCATTTCATCATTTTAAGTATATCATGCCACTCCCTTCTGGCTTGTAGAGTTTGTGCTGAGAAATCAGCTGTTAACCTTATAGGAGTTCCGTTGTATGTTATTTGTCAGTTTTCCCTTGCTGCTTTCAATAATTTTTCTTTGTCTTTAATTTTTGCCAGTTTGATTGCTATTTGTCTCGGCTAGTTTCTCCTTGGGTTCATCCTGTATGGGCCTCTCTGCACTTCCTGGACTTGGGTGGCTATTTCTTTTTCCATGTTAGGGAAGTTTTCAAATATAATGTCTTCAAATATTTTCTCGAGTCCGTTCTTTCTCTCTTCTCCTTCTGGGACCCCTATAATGCGAATGCTGTTGTGTTTCATGTTGTCCCAGAGGTCTCTTAGGCCTTCTTCATTTCTTTTCATTCTTTTTTCTTTATTCTCTTCCACAGCAGTGAATTCCACCCTTCTGTCTTCCAGGTCACTTATCCGTCCTTATGCTTCAGTTATTCTGCTATTGATTCCTTCTAGTGTATTTTTCATTTCAGTTATTACATTGTTCATCTCTGTTTGTTTGTTCTTTAATTCTTCTAAGTCTTTGTTAAACATTTCTTGCATCTTCTCGATCTTTGCCTCCATTATTTTTCCGAGGTCCTGGATCATCTTCACTATCATTATTCTGAATTCTTTTTCTGGAAGGTTGCCTGTCTCCACTTCATTTAGTTGTTTTTCTGGGGTTTTATCTTGTTCCTTCTTTTGGTACATAGCCCTCTGCCTTTTCATCTTGTCTATCTTTCTGTGAATGTGGTTTTTGTTCCACAGGTTGTAGGATTGTAGTTCTTCTTGCTTCTGCTCTTTGCCCTCCAGATAGTTTTAGCTCTTGCTTTGCAACTTTATATTCCTATGTTCTTTCTCATGAGTAGCTGAGTTAGCTAAGACCTACAACTTAGTGTTAAATGGTAGTGCTGATAATGTGTATCCTGGTCTTGTTTCTTATGTTAGTGGTAATTACTGCAGTGTTTCCTCATTAAGAAAGATCCTGCCTTTTGAGCTGAGATTTATATATTTTTACATGCTAAGGAAGCATCCATGAATTCCTAATCTATTGTTGTTTTTATTGGGAATGAATGTCGTTTTTTATCTAATACCTTTTTGGCATCTATGGATATAGTCATGATATTTTTCCCTTAGATCTATTAATATGATGAGTTATATTATTAGATATTTCTAATGAACCATACTGATACATTTAAAATGGGCTTGATTTACATCAAGTCATGAATGCAGTCTCTGATGGCGTTGCTGCTCAACTATTCTGTCTTCTGTATTACAGTTATTATGGACTTACAGTTTGGTTCCCTGATATGATCCGGTATTTTCAAGATGAAGCATACAAGTCCAAAATGAAGGTATTTCATGATGAGCACGTCTATGGTGTCACAATCAACTTCACAATGGAAAATCAGATTCACCAACATGGGAAACTTGTGAATGACAAGTAAGTGGGAGACCATGGGCTTTCCTCAGATCAAGGGGACTGTGTGTGGGGACTGTCTTGGGGAGAGAGCCATTGGGAAGATAAGAATTCAATATGGTGAGGCTTGACCTCCAAGGCTGGTGGAGCATCACAGCTTACCATGGCTGCCAGAGACTCGACAGTGCCCCTGGTGGCTCTGTCTGTACTGTGCCGTCCCCTGTCATCCTGGCTAAGGTTGATTCATCCAAGGAGGGTCAACCAAATCATCTCTCCTGAGACCTCGCATCTTTAATGGTGATGCACAGAGAGCCCCTCAATGATGCCTGCCTGGAGAGAGGTCCCAGAGCTCTCACCACTGAGGTCCTGTACCAACTCACAGCCTGGCTGTTGAGCTTTTTCTTTGATCCTGGATGCTTCTTCAGAAGCAAATCCAGAGGCCAATATAACACTCTCTTATGTTATTCTTTCACCTAATATTACCTCCAAGCATTAATTGGCATGGCCCATTGTCATCAAGAATGTTGTTGCGCTTTGGGGAAAAAATGAGTGGACTGTTAGAAAAGTCCTGCCCTCAATCTGTTTGACTCCTCCTCTTCCTACTCCTGGGACACTGAGATGGATAGTCCAGCCTGTTGGGCTTTAAGAACACCTCTTTGAGGTTGCCCTCTGAAGGCCCCAAATGGGTCAGGGCAGGACAGTTTCCCCCAGGCCACATGTTCCACTAAACTGAGCATGTTCACCTCTGCTGTTTCCTTTCTTGAATTATCCTTAGCAAGTTCACTGGGTCAGGCGAGGGCATGATACACCAGAAACACCACAGCCCAGTGTCAGTGGTATAAACTGCCCCCAAGTTAATGTGTCTGTGCAAGAATTATCACCATGAATTTTCTCCTCCGACTCGGTTCTACTTCCCCAGCCCGCACCCACCTGGTGTGTCTAAGTGGCCATTCCCGTGACTGTGAGAAAGACGTGTATGTCTGGGTGAAGTCCAAGGAAGTTGGCTTGGGCGGTCTAGTCCATATGTTCTTACTGGCCAGACCTTAGCAAATGTTCACTGTTATTTAGGATGAGAAAGAAAGTGTGACACGAAAAGGGGAATGTTATTTCTACAAATATAAGGCCTTTGGGGCAGGAAAGTTAGGATCGACTATCCGTGGACATGAATTCAGATTTTCAGATGATGTTTTAAAATGCCGAGGCTGAGTCACAAACATCTCCACCTTCACGTGCCCATGTATGCACCTGCTCTCAGTGGGGACACTTCGGTTCCTGGAATCTGCTGAGAGTAGCCACTCCAGGGATGGCAGCTCGAAGGCTAGTGGTTGGTGGATGGCAATTCTCCCCAGGATTTCTCACCATCAGGGCTCTTCAATATAAGCCCAGAGATCTTGTGTTGGCATTGCCAAGGAAGAAATGTTGCCCTTCTTTATTAGAATGCTTCGGAAATGTTGAAAACTAAGGGACATTATGGATGGCTAGATGTCACCCATGATATGATGTTATTCCCTGCAGAGACGAATTCACTAAAAGAGACCTCATCTATGAAGTTGCCAATGTTCAGTGATACTGTATTGTGGTGTTAGCAATAATAACAACGGTAATGACACTTCTGTGTGCCAGGTGCTTCCTTAAGTGCCTTTCAGAGATTATCTCGTTTAATCCTCACAGAAACTCCAGGAGGCAAGAAATGTGCTTTCTCTTTTATAGGTCGGGAAACAAGCTTAGAGAGGTTGAGTTGCTTGCCCAAATCACACAGCTAACGTAAATAGATTAGAAATATCTCTCACCAATTCATGCATTTGGACTCCAATCCCATACCCTTGACAACTACAAATATCGTCTCACTGGGAAACTCTCCATTCCCACAAAGGCCCTGTTTTACATGGTGTTTTCTGGATTAAAAAGTTAATTGCAATGCCAGAGCTGTTATGATTTTTAAAAGTAGGTTTTGCAGTTCTAAGACTTAGCTACCCAGAAAATGGGAACTTCTGCTCCACTCCGTCCTTTTAAAAGATCCGAGCCTCCCAAAGCTTAAGGCTTGAGGAAGGCGGTGGTCTCATCTGTGGAACCAGGACCCCAGGGAACAATAGAGTTATTGTTAAGGGTCTGCGAATGCATAAGCAGGCCAATGATTGTCTGGGAGTGGATGTAAATATTCTGCACACACAGATGTTCTACCACGTTTCTGTGTTTCAAATGCATACAAATGTTTTTGTGTGATTATTAAAGTATAAATTCCTTCAGAAGTTGCAGTGAGTTCATTTTAACTTGTCATATATATGTCATTCAGTTTTTTAACCAGGGGATACCACTGTCACTTGAAGCTCATAATTTTTACCCCAGCAATTTGTTTGAATAAAAACCGTGTTTTTCTCCTTGGAAAAAGATTAGGAACCTTTGAAACCAATTTAAGGAATTGAACCTGGTTTCTTTTCTTGAGTTATGCTGCCATCTGCTGGTCATAAACTAGAAAACATGCCACCTTTGGAAACCTTGAGCCTCTTTGGAGAGTTAAATTCTTCAAGTTCTTTAGCTTGGATGGGGCATTGTCCCCATTCGTACCAGTATTCCCCCTTTGACTTTATCCACACTTTGCTGATTAAAAATTTAAATAAAATTATTTACTTTATTGACTATCACACATGGGGGAAGATTACTTTTAGCAGGGAGAGCAGAGAGAAAGAAAGCAAATGCCTATCTAGAAGAGAGAAGGTTGATTTCACACATCACAAATGCTACCCACTCTGTTAAAAGCATTTTTTAGTGGGGCATCAGTAGGAATTTTCTTCATCTGCAGTGGGTGTGTTTCAGGACAGTAAATCTCTGCGAAGCTGGCAAGGGTGGGGAAATGTGTTAAATGTACCTTCTGGCTTCAGGTCTGAGGAAGTAGCCAAGGCTTGAGTGACTTGGGTTCCAAGCCTTGATGGGTTAGTAAATAGCTGAGCCACCTCTGACCGACCTGTTTAAGCCTCTGATTCCACATCTGAAAGTCATAATATTGATGTGTAATGTCCATCAGCCTTCAGAGTTAATAAAATATCTCAGCAAAATTTTGTAATTTAATCTAGGTCCTGCATAGTTCTTATAGAGCTTCTTCCTGAATATTTCACAACTAATTGGCTACTGAAAATGGGATTGCTGTTCCTCCATCAGACATTTACCCAGGTTATTGCAGATCAATAGAAATCCTGTTGATTTGGGGATGTTTGTTTTGTCTCTAACCGAGCTCTTTTATTAGTTCTAACAGTTTCCCCTTGTTATTGTTATACCAGCCTATCACCTGCCCATAACAGTTGTTTTGTCTCCTTTCTTTTCCTTTTTATTCCATCATGAACGATATCAAATATGTGGAGAATAGAGAATAACACCAACAACCCTATTCAGAGCACCTAGATTTGTAAAGTCATAAACTATGCCACATTGACTTCAGATTTTAATATAGATTAAACATCACTCACTCCATTGCCCTTCTTGATGCTATTCTTCTTCCTCCTGAGGAATGATGATCACCACGGTCATAAATTTAGTATTTTACATTCATGTGTGTTTTTATACTTTTCCAATATATTTATGTATCTGTAAACATTGCACAGCATTCTTTTGTGTGCTTTAAATTTTAGGTAAATATCATACTAGGTTATAGATGTGAATGTATAATTCTCATACTATAAATGTTTCAACTAGTTTTGTTATTTTTAGGCTATTTAATTCTTTTGTTTTAAATATTTTTAATTGAGGTGTAGCTGATGTACAATATTGTGCTGATTATGACGTCCGGTTTGGTGATGGATAGAAGCCTTGCTAATGGGTATCCTGACTTCAGTGGGGGCATTTTTGGTGTCTTCCTTTTAAGTATGACATTTGCTGTATGTTTTTGATTGGCCTCCTTTATAAAGTTAAGGAAATTCTTTTTTGTTTTAAGTATGCTGAGAGTTTTTATCATGAAAGTGTATTGAATCGGTCAAACGTTTTTCTGCATCTATTACGATAATCATATCGTTTTCTCCTTGGACCTATTAATATGATATATTAAAATAATATTTTTTTTCAGTATTCAACCATACTTGATTCCTTGGATATATCTTAATCATTCAGTGTGAATTTTTTAAAATGACAATCAATACACTGACAAATTTGATTTACTAATATTTTTGTTGCTTGTTTAGATGTTTATGGCAGTTTTATTCATAATTGCCAAAACTTGGAGGCAACATACATGTCCTTTATTTTTTATTTTTTACAAAAAACTTGTACAAATATTTGAAATTGGGTTTCAACTTATTATGTTGTTAAGACTATTTTTAGAACAGTTTAGGCTCACAGCAAAATTGAGAGGAAGACACAGAGATTTCCCATATACCCTCTGCCAGAACTACCATATTATCCGGTGATGATCCAAGATGTCCTTGAGTAGGTGAATGGATAAATAAACTATGGTACATACAGACCATGGAGTATTATTCAGTGCCAAAGAAGTAAGCTATCAAGTCATAAAAAGACATTGAGGAACCTAAGTGAAAGCACATTCCTAAGTGAAAGAAGCCCCTCTAAAAAGGCTACATCTGTATAATTTCAACTATATTTATTACATTCTGGAAAAGGCAAAACTATGAAGATCAGTGGCTGTCAGAGGTTAGGGGAGAGAGATGGATAAATCAGCAGAGCATAGAGGATTTTTAAGGCAGTGAAAATAGTCTGCATGAGACCATAACGATGGATACATCTCATCATACATTTGCTAAAACCCATAGAACTACTAATGTTCTATTTAGGATTTTTGCATCTACATGAGATTGGTGTATATTTCCCTTATACTGTTCTCATTCAACTTTGGTATCAATCTTATATTCTGAGGCACAAGAACATATGTTCTTAGAGAGTCTGTTTGGTTGACATTAGCACCAGTATTTCCCATCTTATAAATCTGCTTCTCCATGAAATAATATTTAAACCGTTTGGAGATATAAGATGACCATGTCCTAAGTCCACTCTTTTATTTCTTTCACCAATAGCTTCTGCTTCCTTAAAGGAAAAGTTCCACAAGATACTTTTGTTAACTTTTCTTTCAGCCTTTGAAATCTCCTGAATGAAGAATCTTGGACCAGATTAGTATATAAATTAGAGATTGGAGGAGATGATTTATATAAAAGACTCATAAAATATGCCTTGGCCCTTTCTCCTTTTATCTCTTCTTTTATAATTTTGGCTTTTTATAACTTACTCGGAGATATATTTTAAGGTCTGTCTGTGTCAGACCTATTATGATTTATGGCTCTGCTTTCTCACCCACTTTTGGTAGAACATTAAAATACCACCGAAGGCCACATCACCAGCCTATTACTGTATTAAAGAGAAGGATA
This sequence comes from Balaenoptera musculus, assembly GCF_009873245.2. Taxonomy (NCBI): domain Eukaryota; kingdom Metazoa; phylum Chordata; class Mammalia; order Artiodactyla; family Balaenopteridae; genus Balaenoptera; species Balaenoptera musculus. Next base: position 42,420,813 of record NC_045786.1, read on the forward strand.
TATTAAGAAGGGCAAAGACCTGAGACAGTCTCCAGGAATAGCTTTCCTGAATAAATACATTCAGCATACAAATTACATTAATTTTGACATCAGAGCCATCTTCCGGTAACAAAGGCTTACTGATTAGTTTTTCCATGGAAGTATGAAGAGTCCAGTGATAACTTTTGGAGGCTGCTGTTTAAGAGTCTGCAGCAAATTTAACCCTAAGAAAAATTGTTGAAAACAATTTGGCTTCCTAGATCAGTGACTCTCACATTTTCTAAAGTATAATAATCTGGCATCTTCCTCTGGTGATCATAGCTCAAGAGGTCCAGGATGGAATGTAGAAAACTGTATCTTTCACAATAACCTCCCATTTTATTCTGATGCAAGGGGTCTGGGGACTTCTCTTTGAGAAGCACTGGCCCAGGCTTTCTTATTGGGTGGGAGGTCTTTTTGCAGAAGCTAATGAGAGGTGGCTCTAGGTTAGGGTTCTCAGCAGAACACAATAGAGCATAAAGGGTAAGGGTCACTGCCCATTGCATGTGGTCATGGATTGAATGATCTGTTGGCTGTAAAGAGGAACAATGACCCTCAGCGCCCTGTGCTACCTTTGTCACTGTGATTCCCACTGAATTGTAGTCGTCTGTTTGCTTATTTTTTTCCCATTAGATTTGAGGGCAGGGACCATGTCTTTCCTCTCTGTACTCATAACACCTAAAGCTATGTAAGTACTTGCTGAAGACTGAATATCTAAATAAAGGAATAGACAGATGAATGAACGGGTTGTAATTCTTCACAAATGAAGACATAGCCGAAGGTTTCTTGCTTAAAAGTTTAACCAAGCTTGGTAAATATAACCAATAGAGGATGATGTTAATATATGTCAGTATATGTTTTAAAATGTAATATTGTTCTTTTCTTTTAAGTTTATGTGGGAGTTGGAGTCTTGCAGCAGCTCCTAAATGTGGCTGCACCTCATAATCATCTAGGGGTTTTACCTCTTATTGACTGTTTTATTTTTAAGTAAAAAAGTATTATGTACACTTGATATAAAGAAAAAATTACGTTTATCTCATGCCCAACCCCCATTGTACCTCCTCAGGGCCAACCACATCTGCCAGTGTCTTGCGCCACTCTCCAGGTATATGCTATGCATTTACAGGCATATGTGCCATATCCTTTCTTACGTGAATGGTCACATGCAATAAACACCATATTGTATTTAATTTTTTCAGTTAACAATATATCTTGAAGATGGTTCCATATTAAGACATATAGATCTACCTAAAAATTATAATGGCTATGTGGTATTCCATTGTATGGTATCTATCTATCTATCATCTATCTATCTATCTATCTATCTATCTATCTATCTATCTATCTGTTATCTATCTATCTAGTAATCCATTGCTGTTAACAGCAATGTTGCAATGAAGATCAGTGAATGTGTCTCTTTGAATGCATAAGCAAGTATGTGTACAATGAATTTTTAGAGGTGGTATTCCTAGGTCAAAGGGATTGTACATTTTAAATTTTGCAAAACTGCTCTCCAAAGAGGCTGCACCAACTATGTTCTACCAGCAATGTGGATGAAAGTGCCCATTTCCCCACATTTTTTGGTTCAATTTTAAAAACAAACATTCTGAGGCCCCCACACATCTACTGCCTTTAAACCTTCTAAGACCATCTGAGGTACATTCATGTTTTTAAAACTCCTAAAGTGAGATGTTATTAACATTTTCATTTCACGCTATTTCACATTTCTGTGATTCTGATATAGGAGGTCCATGAACCTGCATATGGGAACCACAGTCTGTGTACCTGTACTAGACATCAGCTTCCACTGTCCTGAGGCCCCTCCCCATTTATAAACACACAGTGAAGAAATGGGGAACTAGTCTGGGTTGAAAATAACATTCCAGCACCTTTGGGTTTGCAGTTCTCCTGTTTTCTGCCTTTCTGTGTTTTCCATCTGAGTCTCCCTTTTTTTTTTTTTTTGCTGGATGAATCATTCAGGGGCTAATTTTTTCCCACAGGTTCACAAAGATGTACTTTAAACATGTACTCTTTGAGGACACTTTATTTGACGAGTGCTATTTTGAAGACGTTACATCGACTGATACCTATTTCAAAAACTGCACCATTGAATCGACCATCTTTTATAACACAGGTAAGGGCACGAACAGGGTGGGCTTGTTGTCTAGAATCAAACTGCTCAGTCATAAGCTTTAGGAGTAGTAAAGTATTCACAAATATGCATGCTGAGTCTTCATGTGGAGAAATGGGTTCCAGCCCCACGTTGGGGCTTCTTTGTGCAAAAGAAGTTGCACAGCCTTTACCAAGGCATTTAGTTTATCTGTGTCTCAGTTTGATCACATGTAAAATGGAAACAAAAGTACTGGACAAGTGTTCTGATCTCAACGAGACCGATGCTATATGCTAAGGATCTTTGGTAGGAACAAAGTATGACCCAGATTTAAAAAAAAAAAAGGAAAAAACAGCATTCCAGGAGGGCTGCATTTTATACCTGGAGTGCATTCTTGAAGACCTGGCATAATTTGAAACCAAATTCAAGACATATGTTCTCACAATAATAAATGAAAAGGGAAAACTGCATCTTTTCAAGCTTCGTGCGTGAAGTGAGATGATAAGAATATTTTAAAATTACACCATTTCAGATTTCCATGATTAAAAAATATCACAAAATTCCACCACTCTCTCACTCCTCATTATTTTTACTGCTCTCATTATAAATTAATACCAAGCGGAGTTGGGTTATAAGGAAACTAATTGAGTTTTACCAGAGACTTCACCAATATTGCCTCAAGTAGGAAATGCACTATCATCCCCATCTTACAACTAAGGAAACAGGGGCTTAAGCAACTTGTCCAAGGCCACAGCTAGCAAGTTGGAGGAACTTTGATTCATCTCTTAATTTGTTTAGCTCTGAAGTCTGTGAGTTTTCCACTGAGATACTTGCATTATGTCCAGATCAATGCTTTCTCCCTGGCATTGGCACCAAGGCACAGTTTATGCAAGAACATCTTTTTCCTGCATGATGTCAGCCTCAAAAGATTCAATATTTGGTCTCTAAATATCCCTTGGTCTTTAAATAGTCAATTATGGGATTTATCTTCCTAATTTATGTTTAGCCTGAACTTTTAAAAAAATATTAGTGAGATCTATACATTTACTCTTTGGCATATCTTTTATTTTCTTCTTTCAAGTTTCATTGATGCCTCTTTGCTTGCATACACTTTTTATTTTATTTTATTTTATTTGAGTAAAATTGCTTTACAATGTTGTGTTAGTTTCTACTGTACAATGAAGTGAATCAGCTATATGCATACCTATATCCCCTCCCTCTTGGACCTCCCTCCCTACCTTTCCCCCCATCTAGGTCATCACAGAGCACTGAGCTGAGCTCCCTGTGCCATACAGCAGGTTCCCACTAGCTATCCATTTTACACATGGTAGTGTATTTATGTCAAACCCAATCTCCCAATTCGTCCCACCCTCCCCTTCCCCCCTGTGTCCACATGTCTGTCCTCTACATCTACGTCTCTATTCCTGCCCTACAAATAAGTTCATCTGCACCAATTTTTAGATTCCACATATATGTGTTAACATACGATATTTGTTTTTCTCTTTCTGACTTACTTCACTCTGTATGACAGACTCTAGGTCCATCCACATCTCTACAAATGACCCAATTTCGTTCCTTTTTATGACTGAGTAATATTCCATTGTATATATCTGCCACATCTTCTTTATCCATTCGTCTGTCGATGGACACTTAGGTTGCTTCCATGTCCTGGCTATTGTAAACAGAGCTGCAATGAACATTGTGGTACATGACTCTTTTTGAATTATGGTTTTCTCTGGGTATATGCCCAGTAGTGGGATTGCTGGATCATATGGTAATTCTATTTTTAGTTTTTTAAGGAACCTCCATACTGTTCTCCATAGTGGTTGTATCAATTTACATTCCCACCAACCGTGCAAAAGGGTTCCCTTTTCTCCACACCCTCTCCAGCATTTATTGTTTGTAGATTTTTTGATGATGGCCATTCTGACTGGTGTGAGGTGATACCTCATTGTAGTTTTGATTTGCATTTCTCTAAAAATCCACTGTACTCTACTTAGTCATCTCTTTCCCTCCTCCACAACCAAGGAGCAAATGGTTTTTATTCTGAAGCATGTTCAGGTTTCTGCATGGGCTTTGGAGTGATTGGCTCAATCTGGACCCGATTCTCTGGTCATTTCCCTCGTATAAGCCGGGTAGCCTCAGAGGAGTAGCCCAGGTACGGTGGCCTTCAATGTCATCTTGTTGATACAAACAGAACTATTATCTGGCTTGAAAGATGCTGTACTGAAACATGTCCCTCAGTGAATGTTCATTTCCCCTTGCTTATAAGAACTTGAACAGGTCGTTACATTTTTAAAGGTTTCCCACTTCCTCCATACTTGGCCATGCGTCACCTGGACATTGAGACTGTCTGATTGCCAGGGGGCGGTGCCACCTGCCCAAGGAAGGGACATAACTTTATCCCTGCTTCTGCCCCAAATCTCCCCAGCCTCCCTCCATTTCATGTGAACCAAACGTTTCCTTCTCTCTGCAGACCTCTACCAGCATAAGTTCATCAACTGTCATTTTATCAACGTCACCTTTCTGGAGCAGAAGGAGGGCTGCCACATGGACTTAGAGCAAGACAACGACTTCTTGATTTACCTCGTCAGCTTCCTTGGCAGTCTGTCTGTCTTGCCGGGGAACATCATATCTGCCCTTCTCATGGATAGAGTCGGAAGGCTCAAGATGATTGGTGAGTTGTTAGGGATGCCGCATTCATGCTCTAAGGGGCTAAGGCAGTGGCTTAAAGTGTATGAAGGCAGTGGCTTAAAGTGTATGAAAGCAGTGGAATTTTTCTTAAAGAAATCTCACACAGGAAACCACACAGGTAAGATGAAATCTGCTGATGTAGAACCGAGGAGGCACATCTGCAAAACCCCAGGGCCCCGTGGAGGTCTGGTCCATGCCAGGGACCATCTTCATTTCCTGACTCAGCAATTCTGTGACAGTTACTTATTTTATTAGCATTTCAATAGGATATTAAATACATCCACTGTACCTACTCTGTAAAATGCTCTTAAATGAGCATTGGTTTCATTTGATGATTTAAAATAAATCCTATTACTTATTATTATTTAATAGTGATAACATTTTGGGCTTTGGAGTTGGATAGGCTCACGTTGGAATCCTATCACCTAAAGGCTGTTTGACTTGGGACACGTTCCTTTACGTCTCTGGGACTTATCTTATAGATAAGGAGACCTATAATGAGCTGGTAGGGGTTTGTGAAGATTGAGCATAATGTACCCAAAGCATCTCATAGCGCTTGGTGCATTGCAGGTTCTCATGTCTGCCTTGCTTCATTCAGCAGTTTTTTACTGAAACGCATGCCAGGCATAGTGAACAAGAAACAAAATATATACACCCAGGGCCAGGGAAAATGTACACCCACTAGAATATGAGTCAAGGCCAAGAAAGGGGAAGCAGACAGTATGCTAATAAACATGCCATGAGTTCTGCCCCAGGGATATAGCTGATCAGTAAAAATTAATTCCAAGATCCTAGCAGCAAAGCTCAAAGGAAACAAGATAAATCACATAATCATTTTGTCAATAAGTAGTAGCATGAATATTTAGAATGGTGAGCCCAAGACATGCCTGTGATTTCTGCTTTTTAATCTTGTGGTGAGGACGGTCACCTCTCAGGCATGGCAGATTGAGCTGTGTCCCCTGTTAGCGGCAATGCCCTGGTTAGACCTGAAACCTGATGACGGAAGACGGTGGCTTGTTAACTTCTGTGACACTTGTGCCCAGCACGGTGCCTGCCACTGAGTTGCCACTTAGTAATGCTGTGGGACTGACCTGAGCCAGCGAAGATGACCTCTTTCCTAGATAAGTTGGAAGCATGATGGTTAAAATAATACCTCCGTTTGCTCCAGTGAGACAAAGAGCGTGAGAGTAGATGTGTGACACTTCTGCCATTCTGTCACTGGCCTTTTTTTTTTTTTTACTTTGGAAATATTAATATGTAATGAGCTAGACAAATAGTGTGTTTGGAGCAGTCTCTCCAACCTGTCTAATCAACGTAGAGAAGAAAAGCAGGTGACCGAACCCAAACATTTTTACTTGGCACTTGAACTAAATCACTTACAGCAGCTCTGACAAGCCTGTTTTTATGGGAAAAGAAACACAACAATTTTGGAGGAGAAAAGAGCAATCTTCATACCAGAAAGTAAATTTCTGTCTCTGGTCTTTTAAGTCCCAGGGTTGAACAGTGAGTTCTGTGGTCAGGTCCTGGAGTAGCTGAGTAAGTTCTTGGGAGGTGAGGGTCGATGAAGGGTGGGGTGGGTGCATCTGTGAAGAAGAATGGATGGCCCCCGTAGACCAGGGACAGAGGGAGGGCTGGGCGCAGGGAGCAGGCAGGGCAGGGGGAGAGTGGACATCGTCTTCTTTGCCATTGAAGCCCTTCTTGTCATCATGAATGTATCCCAGATAAAAATTGATTTCTCTAATGCTAAATAGAGCCATCCCCCCCAAACTGGATATCTGGAACTAATATTTATTATTCTTTATATCTTGCTTTTTTTATTAATGCCTGTATTTTGTTTCTGAGCCAGATTGTTAAAAGCTCGGACAGTGCCCCCTTTGTATCTTTAGTAAAAGGTCTGGCACACAGTGCATCAACTGCGATATTCTCAGGGCCCAGTAAATACTAGGTGCTCAATAAATGTCACGATGGGATGTGGGTGACCTGTTTTGAAACTGCCTCTCCCATGACCCTTAGACAAATCCCCTATCGCGTCTGCTGGAGAATCGTTTATCCTGCTTTCTCTACTGCTGTGCCCTTTCCTGGGCAGAAGTTGTGCCTTGTTAACAGTAGAGAAGAAAGTTTTCCTGATGAGCCGATCACTCTTCATTTATTCATTCAATAAACATTAATTTATGCAGCACAATTCTCTGCCGGGCTGTATGGTTGGCAATGGGAATACAGCAATAATTGAGACAGACAGCATCCTTGTGCTGAAGGAAAAAATGATCTATTGGGAGAGACAGATGTAAACTAGAAATTTCATTTAACTAACACTTGGGAAGTGCTTATTATAGGTCAGGTGTTTTTCCAAGCGTTTTGTAAATATTAGCATATTTAACCTTCACCATAACCCTGTGATGGGGAAAGTGAGACAGCCCAGGGAGGTTAAGTGACTCACTCAAGGTCACACAGGGGGAGCTGGGATTTGACCTCAGGCTTCTCCATCACAAGGGGAATAAGAACTAATGATGAGAGTGGAAGAACTGGGCACCAGAGGGACCTAGAGTGGGAAGACCTAACATAGTTGAGGGGTCAGTTCCCTATCACTGAATTTATTTGATGATAATATTTTGTATTCAACAAACATTGTACGCCAAGCCCCATGGCTGGCCACTTTGAGGGATGCGTGCATGTCGATGATACAGTTCTCGGGGCACCTGTGGTCCAGTAGATGCCAGTCTCCTCCCATTCTAGTTCTCTCCTTGCTGTTGGAAAGAGGCTACCAGGCTACCCAGTCACAGCCCTAGCCCTTCTCAGAATCAATAGAAATAAAGCAGACAGCTACCATTCCCCAGGTCTTCATATGCCAGGGTTTGGCACCAGTCTCGGCAGCTCCAGGTCTGAGGGTGAGATTCCAGGTAGAGGCCCCCCAGGGAGGCACTTGTGGGTGAGGCCAGACCAGCCTTCTGGTTTCTTGGCAACCTGAAGCCCTCCCTCCTCCAGGGTTCTGATGCCTGGGTGGGACTCTTGCCCTGTTTCCTAGCTGGTTGTTTGGGACCTGCTTTCTTCCTTCCTTTCTGCTAACTAGTCCCACCGCATTTCCAGACATACTCTTGATCTGTGCCTTGCACTCACTCCAGGCTTCCCAAGCTCTTCTGGGCTGGACGTATTGGATTTCAGTAGGATTTGACATAACCTTCTTTCAATGGGATCTCTTATCATTAGCTGTATCACCCAGGGTCCTGGTGGGAAAAGGAATTTACCCCAGAGAGTTCTAGGGAAGAGACTGTATGATGGGGCAGGTTTTAGAGGTGTGGGCAGGGTTATGGGAACAAATGAGGCAGGTGAGACACCCAGATACTAGCAAAAGTGGGCAGCAGGCTCTACCTCCAGGGCTGCAGGGACAAAGGGAGAAAACAGCAGTAACCGAGCCCAGGGAGAGCTGGAACCAAGGAGCAGGAGGTGTCCAGGAGGAACTGTCGTCCTGGGGGGAAGCAGCATTTGCCAATAAAGGGCTTATAAAGCAGGATGGGAATTAGGAAGAAGTATTCCAAGCCCTTTCTCCTCACAACTGACAAGGAACCCCTAGGTATGCAGTCCATGGGGGTTAGCTTCCCGGGGCACAGAGCAGAGCTGAGAAGGGCAGCTCAGATATCTGGGGTGGAGATGGGCACACATGAAAATAAGCAGCATGGCCCTTGATCAGGTGTTCTTCTGTTGCCCGTTTGCAGCTGTGTTCTCAGTGGAACGTGAGCTCCATGAGAGTAGAGTCTTTTGATACTGATGTATCTCAGGCACCTTAGAACAATGTCTGGAGCATAATAAATTCTCTACTAATACCCACACCCTCTGCCTTGTTCTCAGTTATTCTGGACTGGACAGCACCACAGGGTGAGGTTTTTGAAATCCTTCCTGGAGGCTAATTCTGGTGATGTCACCCACATAGAAGTCTCCAATCCCATGGCTGGGGTGCAATATACGGGGTCCACATCTCTCTTTGTGTAGAGATGAATCTGGTTTTTCAGGTGTTGTCTGCCACGGGCTTCATGTTTCTTTCTGCCCTGATCTCCCTCTGCAGGTGGCTCCATGCTCATCTCGGCTGTCTGCTGCTTCTTCCTATTTTTTGGCAACAGTGAGTCGGCGATGATTGGCTGGCAGTGCCTGTTCTGTGGGACAAGCATTGCTGCCTGGAATGCTCTGGATGTGATCACGGTGGAGCTGTATCCCACCAACCAGAGGTCAGTTCCTCTCTGGGCTTCGCTCTGGGACTTTCTTGGACTTCTTTGGCCAGAAGTCTACCTGCCCCAAGATCCTCCACCACAGCCATCTTGGTCTTCTTCTTCTTTTTTTTTTCTTCCATTTTTTTAAGTAAACATTTTATTTTGGAATAATTTTAAGTTTACAGAAAGGTTCCAAAGATAGTACAGAATGTTTCTGCATACACTTCACCTAGCTTCCCCTAATGTTAACATCTTACATAACTATGGTACATTTGTCAAAACTAAGAGATTAACATTGGTACATTATTAGACTCTGACTTTATTTGGTTTTCACCAGTTCTTCCACTAATGTCCTTTTTTTTTCTGTTTCAGGATCCAACCCAATATACCACATTGCATTTAGGGTGTTTTTTTGTTTTTTTTTTAACATCTTTATTGGAGTATAATTGCTTTACAATGTTGTGTTAGTTTCTGCTGTATAACAAAGTGAATCAGCTATATGCATAGGTATATCCCCATATCCCCTCCCTCTTGCGTCCCCCTTCCATCCTCCTTATCCCACCCCTCTAGGTGGTCGCAAAGCACCGAGCTGATCTCCCTGTGCTATGCGACTGCTTCCCACTAGCTATTTTACATTTTGCAGTGTACATATGTCCATGCCACTCTCTCACTTCATCCCAGCTTACCATTCCCCCTCCCCGTGTCCTCAAGTCCCTTCTCTACATCTGTGTCTTTACCCCTGTCCTGCCCTTAGGTGCATCAGAACTATTTTTTTTTTAGATTCCATATATATGTGTTAGCATACGGTATTTGTTTTTCTCTTTCTGACTTACTTCACTCTGTATGACAGACTCTAGGTCCATCCACCTCACTACAAATAACTCAATTTCATTTCTTTTCATGGCTGAGGAATATTCCATTGTATATATGTGCCACATCTTATTTATCCATTCATCTGTCGATAGACACTTAGTTTGCTTCCATGTCCTGGCTATTGTAAGTAGAGCTGCAATGAACATTGTGGTAAATGACTCTTTTTAAATTATGGTTTTCTCTGGGTATATGCCCAGTAGTGGGATTGCTGGGTCGTATGGTAGTTCTATTTTTATTTTTTTAAGGAACCTCCATACTGTTCTCCATAGTGGCTGTATCAATTTACATTCCCAGCAACAGTGCAAGAGGGTTCCCTTTTCTCCACACCCTCTCCAGCATTTATTGTTTGTAGATTTTTTGATGATGGCCACATCCTGGTCTTGGTGTTCCATGGATCAAATGTCTTTTAGGTTGTTGAGTTTCTCCTGTCTGGGGGCTGGCATAGGCCGCGAGTGGGAAGGCTAAGGCTGGATAGGGTGGGGTGGATGGCAAGATGCAAAGGATAAGGGCAAACCTTGTCCAGGAGATAAGAACTAGGGCTAAACCATATGTATTGTGCAATCCAAAGGGAGGTGAGAACAGGCCTGCCAATGGGAAATGAAGTGAAAAGGTGCAGAACTAGACAAACAAAGGGTGGGGCAGAAATAAAGGTGGGTATGAGGCATGAAGGTCTAGGGTATTTGTGGAGAATGGGGCAGGGATGCCCAGGGTTTCCTTTTATTTTGTGCATGCCCTATGGGAAGAGGCCTGGTTTAAAGGCATAGGGTCAAGGCCATTGCTTAGCAGTTATTTCTCCTCTTGGAGGGGGAATTTTCAGGACAACAGGTAAGTGGCTCTTTGGCCAGAAAGGAATGTGAAGTGGTGTGGAAGGCAGGTAAATGCAATTCTGCATCAAATCTTAATGATATTCCCAAGATTGATGACAGAGGTATTGGGATAGAGGTAGCTATGGAAAAGCACAGAATAGTGAATTTGGAGCCTCTTCTGTGAATCAAAGAACTTCTAAGTTTTACAAAAAATAAGAGGAGGAAAAGTTATCATTATTTCAATGGTATGTGATTTTAAATACAGAAAACCTAAGAGAATTAAACAAAGAGACTACCAGAAACAATAAAATAATTTGGTAAGGTGGGCAATAATAAAACTAACTTAATAATTTATAGATTTTAAAATACATCAAAAAATTAAAATTGAAATCCATTTAATAATAGAAGAAATCATAAAATACATAGGAATCAATTTGATGAGAAAGATGAAACACCTATGTGAAGAAAACCATAAAGCTTTACTGAGAGATATAAAAGAAGACTCAACTATATGTCAAGATATTCTTACTGAATTCTAAGAAGGTTTAATCTTACAAAAATGTCAAGTATTCTTTAGTTTTTAAAGAGTCCATTCAAAACTCCATGAGACTTTTCCACACTCTGGGAACTTGAAAAGATTACTCTAAAGTTTATTTGGAAAAATACACATGTGAAAATATCTAAGAAAATTCAGAAAACAAAAGGATTGGGATTGGGGCTGGTGAAAATGGATAAAGGTATAGTGTAGTATAGTTATAGAAAAAATGTAAAAAGAATTTAAAGTACAAAAATATAGCCATATTCTTCATAAACTAGTGGTATGAAATAGAGATATTTTGCTTAATCTGAAGAGGACTAGTGCTGGGAATATTGTCTCTGTATGTAGATAGAGTCAGAAAAGGATTGATGGTTAACAGTAGTTATCACTGGGAAGTGTGATTAATAACAATTAAGATTAGGTTCTGCCATGGGTGACACAGACCCCAAATAACTGCACACTTAGGAAGATAGGCAGTAAAGACTCTTTTTATCTTCTTCTTCCTCTTTCATGACCTCAGCCATGATCCAAGATGAGACCATTTATATTCCAAGAAGCAGGATGGGAGGAAAAAGGATAAAAGAAGAGAGCAAAAGGACCACTCTTGACATCTCTTAAGGGAGTTTCTCAGGAGCTGCTGGGAGTACTTACATCCCATTGGCCTAAACTTAGTCACATGGCCAGACTCAGAAACAAGGGAATCTGGGAAATGTAGTCTTACATTTGGAGAAATGCTATTTAGGGAGAACTAACAGTCTCTGCCACAAGAGGGTCAAAGTGTTATTAATGGGGAACACTTACACTTTCTGCTTCATCCTTCTTCATTCTTTCAAGTTGGGGAAGGAGATACTCCAAAATGTTAATAATGGTGATTACTTTCAGTGGTGAAGTTATATATTCTTGCATCTTTATGTTATTCTATATTTCCAAATTTCTAAAATAAGAATGTGTTACTTTTATATTTAGGAAAAAAAATTCCCTCCCACACCTTCACCATACTTCTTTAACAAGGGAAAGAAAGAACCCAGTCCTACATGTCTAAGGAGGTCTAGTTTGCATCTCCCAGAATGATTTACTTTCTTCTTCTTTTACAGGGCAACAGCCTTTGGCATCCTCAATGGATTATGCAAATTTGGCGCCATCTTGGGAAACACCATCTTTGCTTCTTTTGTTGGGATCACCAAAGTGGTCCCCATCCTTCTGGCTGCTACTTCTCTTGTTGGGGGTGGCCTGATTGCTCTTCGACTGCCTGAGACTCGAGAACAGGTCCTGATGTGAACAACCTATGGGGAAAGGAAATGTTGGAAGAACCTCATCCAGGAACCTTAACTGCACCTACACTTCCTGTCCGTCACTGTCCAGAGGACACCTGGATAGCACAGGAGGAGAAGTTGAATTTGTGACCCCTAGTCTAGCACCCATTTCAGCTGTCTGTATGTTTGTAACTCAGGTGACTGATTTGAGGGTGTCCTGAGCTGTCCTCCCTTAGAGTCCCAGAACTGTGTGCTTGGCTAATGGTGTCCCCAGCCCAAGGCGAGGGAGGAGGGATCATGCCCTCCAAACTAAGTAAGGGGTATTCACGCAAGTGAGGTGCAAGGAGTTTTTTCATTCATTTCAAAATGAATTTGAGAAACACTCAATGTCCTGCATAAAGTTCCTCGGAGCCCAAGGACCTGACAAATTGACTTGGCGGGGAAGTTGAGTCATCATATGAATACTGAAGTACAGGATACATATATTTTTGCATTTAAAGTATTACTTATCATAGTTTCCCTTTGAAAATTGGCACAATAGCGTTGAAGATACTCTGATATAGAAAACCAAATATTTGAGCAATATCTGTAGAAATCTACTTTACCCCCTCCAAGGGTCCTAAGTTTTCCATGATGATTAGGTGGTGAATTTAAGAATAATATTTATTCCTATTTTGATCTTGTCAAAGAAACTTAATGGGACAGGTATTCTGTTAACTAACTTTGCACATAACTGTCTTTGGGTTTCATTTGCAGAAATGATATCTGCAAATATTTGCCAGCATTTAGCCGTATTTTGAGAGGACTTGGTGTTTGAGTTTCCAGGAAATTGGGGCTGATGGAATGAAGTGCAAGCACAACTTCTTACAGCCGTTTAACTTGCTGTCGAGAGGATGCACTTAGCAAACTCACGTTGTACAGTTCCTTTCATCCAGGCGCTTTTCTTCGTGTGGGAGGAGGAGTTACTTTCCTCTCTTACACAGATCACTGGTGAAACGCAAGCTCACCATCTTCCATCCTGGCATTTGACGTTGCTTCTCACCCAGAAGAAACACGGGAAGTCTTCCGTGACCTCTGGCACCCTCTTTGTAGGCAAGAATAAAACACGGTGGACCACATGGGGGATTGAGGGTGGGATGGGGAAGTGTAGCCACAGATCTTCAAAGTGTAAATTTAGCAGTAAAACACAATCCGTATTTGTTATAATGGTCAGGTCCAATGAAAAATCTACCTGATATGTCTCGGTTCAGGGTTTTTGAAGCAGTCATTGGCACGGGATTTAGGGAGTGTAGTGGATGTCACATGTGTTTACCTTCAGTGTTCCAAGACAACACTTTCCTGAGATCCAGTTTGAAACATGAATGGGGGTAGGGGTGGGGGTGGGGTGAGGAACCCAGGACAAACTGTTTGGCAAAGGTCAGTAATAGACTGAAGTCTTGACTCCATAGAAAAAGAACAATGTTTCACCCATCAGAACTGTCCTGCATGGAAGGGACAGTGAGTTATAAACCCCTGCCACCAGAGGTGAACTTGCTGAGGCCAGGTGAACACCAGTCACCAAGAACTAGTTCTTTGAAGTGATTTGCGATGCTCTCAATTCTGTAAAGTGCCACACTTTCTCTACCAGAAACCTCAAAAATTTAAAGAAAATGATGGCTGCATTGAGTGTATTTTCTGTTTTGGAGAAACACCAAGTCCCGTGATAACTTCAGGCCATCTTTTGGTTATTCTCTGGAGTAGAAGAAGGTAGACAGGAGGAAAGAGTATATTCTATAACACATTTCTACCCTGGATTTGAGATCAATTTTTACGGTTAAAAGTTTTCTCTGCTTCTCATGTTCCCCACCTCTTTACCGGCCATTTTTTTTCTGTGCAGGGAAGGAAGACATATCAACTCTGATCTGACATCCTGATTCCCCCAAATATATAAATATACCATTGTGTGTTAGTGTTTCTCTCAGTGTTTTACAGGAGTTACCTAACATCAGTGCTACATCAGTAATGAGAGAGCCAATGTAATATAGCTGTAATATACTTGCTTGTGCTACGAAATACACTGGCTAGGTTCATAAAACAGAATTGTGTAAACCGGGATTACCACATCCCTTATAACATTATTCTTCAATGGGATAATACAGTTCTGTGAGCCATTACTGCTTAAGAAATTTACAAGGCAGTGAGGGTCTGCATTTCTAGTTATGATGGATCTTGTAAATCTAAAACCTGTTTAATTTTTGAGCATTGGAATGGCTGCAACGATTTGGGTAAACTCCATTTGATTCCTAAATTCTAACTTCTGCATTATCTTTATGGCTCCTTTATACCAACAACCTAACCAACCAAGGGCAATTCCCATCCCATCAATCATTCAGGCCTTTGTAAAGGTACAGCCATGCTTGCAGTTTTTTCCCACGAAGGATTGTCTGGCACTGGGACCTGGCCACGTCTTAAATGCTGTCACTCTTGCTGAGATAAATGCTTCTTTAAAAATAGTCTCTGTGGCAGGTCATTGGGGGATAATGTACAGCATTCCTGGCCAGGCGCTTCTTTTTCATTTCATGTTCTACCCTGAGAAACTCCCAATGGCATCCGTGGAGAATTAAAGGGATGAGGCTCTCCCTCATTGACTAAATCTGTTTGCAGTTCATGATGTATTTTATGATGCCCAGTTTGGGAGTAGTTACTTTTAATGGTCTCAGCTGTATTGTGTCATCCCTTGATGCTGATTTTTTGATCTTTTGTTTTACTGGAAATAAATAGTGAAAGGGGTGTGCCTATTTGTGACGTTTATAGCACACAACCCAGAGGTCATGTAATAAATAACCCCATTCCCAGGGTTCCCTGGCACCTTGTATTAGTTCATTAAAGATAATAATAAAAATAATTGTAAGCAAACCTTAAAGAACTGAGACTAGAGATTATTTCCAGATGCTACAGTCTCTTCTGGATTCTTGGATTGATTGGATCAGCTGGGAGGAATGCTGACAATCATTTCCTTCAACTTCCTTATTTTGCATAGGGGGATCTTGGGAGGTTAAATGATGTGACCAAGGTGACATGTAGTTCTTGGAGTGGGTTACAAGTCCTACGATGATGCTGTCTGTCTAGTTCTGGACTAATCTCTCAGTCACTGATATGTTACTACAAGGTCTCCCATAGTCTGTGAGGAAAGGGAAAATGTGACCAACACTTACCTGTGACCATTCATTGAAAGCGCACATGATTGTTTTACATAGAGTAAGTTGAAGGTCCAGTATAAACACGGAAGGATTAGTATGTATGCATCCATTCAGTCAGCCATTCATTTGTTTATTCAACAAATCCTTACTGGGCCCCGATTGTGTTCCAGTCTCCACACTCAGTTCTGGGGATACAGAGGTGAAAAAAGTTCCTGCCTCCTGCTTTGTTCTGCTTACAGCGAGTGGGCAAGATGGATATTAAATTGGCAAAAACAAACCCCCCTCCAAAATAACAAATCCAAAGTGCAATGATCTTACAATCGGTAAAATACACCTTTTGTTTGTAAGACGATTCTTCTTTACCAGTCAAGTGTTGCCCTGTACACCTTCTCTTTTCCTCAAGGAATGTGCCAATCTCTTCTCTTTATAAACCAGGTAAGGGAAAAGGCACACTTGCTCATTTTCTATAGAACTTAATCAGTTTTGACTTAATCGACTTGCAAGAACGTTTTAGATGGAAGAGGAATGGGGGCAAGGAATTCAACCAGGACATTTGTTAGTGGGACAAGGCTCCCAGCAGTCCTGGGAAAGGCATTTCTACCTCCACGTTTGGCTTTTCTAGGGGGCAGCTGAGTAACACTCTCTCAATATTTGGGATTTAGTTAGGATTAGGTTGGGTGACGTATAACTGAAAATTCAAACAAGCAGGTTTAGAATACGTTTATAGTAAGTTAAGGTTTATTTCTCTCTCATATGAAGGGAATGTGGAGGAAAGAAAGCCATGGCCAGTGTGGCTGCTTTGTCATCTGATTATTGGGAATAGAATCCTGCCTTTTGGCTCCTCAGTTTTTAGTGCTGTTTCCATGGTCAAGGCTGCCTCATGGACTGAGATGGCTGTTGGAGCACCAGTCCTCACATCCACAGTTCAGCAGGAAGCAGAAGGAAGGGCAAGAGGCAAAGAGGCTGCAACTCCCAGCTTAGCCAGCCTCCCTTGAAACTGCTCTCTTGGATGCCCCTTCTGGTTGCTTCCACATGTATATCATCGACCTCCCTTTGTTGCTGCGGAGGCTGGGATTACCTGGGAGCATTGCCAGCCTTCCTCCAAATTGAGGATCTTGGCGCTAATGGAGAAAGGGAGAAAAGAGAGGTGGACCATGCTTCTTAAACCTTAGCGTGGGTCAGAATCACCTGAGAGGGGGTGTTAAAACCCACACTGCTGGGCCGCATCCCATCTGGGGTGGGATCTGAGAATCTGCATTTTTAACAAGCTCCCGGGTGGTGTGATGGTGTCAGTTCCTGGGTCATATTTTGAGCAGCACCAACAATCTGCCAATTTGGCTTGTTGGAGAAGTTCTGTTGCCTGGATAATTTCAAACTTGCCCAGTCAGAAAGAAACTCACAAAAAAGAGCAGTCCATGAAAAACAATCACCATCTTCCTCAAGTTCAGAGACAATCAACTAGGGGCAGTGCATCAGTAACTAAAGAGTGTCAATGAAGATATGGCTAGGTGTGAATCTGATCTGCTGACAGGCAACTTGAACTTGGCATGGAAATGTCTTTTGAAAAGGGTGAAAAGATTTTTTCCTTTGAAAAGAGAAAGGCGGAGTACAAAAATTCCTCCACTTAGATCTCATTCAATACGTATTTACAGAATGGCTACTTGTGTCCCATGCTGTACAAGGTCCCCACCTCTAAGTGATTGTCCCCCTGTTCAAAGTTTGGGCTTTTGTGGGTAGCTGAGTCATGCTTCGGCTCAGCCCTAAAAACAGTGTGGAAATAAATCACACGGAGCCTTTGCATTTGAGGCAAGCTTAAAGCACATTTTATTTAATTTGCAGAAGCATAGTGGGGAGATTTATATGCATGGCTCTTGTGACAGCACTGACAAAAGTTTTGATTTCCAAAAAGATTAATGATGAACTGAAACAGAGACAAGAGCTATGCATAAAGGTAAATGGAGAAATAAAAGTTGCTATATAGTTGTTGCTAATTACAGGAAGAACAGGGGATCTGCTTAGCAGGACCATACTACACCCTCCAGAAGGTTCAAGCCATGAGCTGAGGAATAAGGAGTACTTGTCATGTCACCTGACAACACATGCTTTAGCTGTCCATTCACTTCTGGTCCTGCTGGCTTCAAATGTGTTCAAATTTCAGAGACCATAAATACATATTCCTCTAGAAAGCAAAGGTCTTTCAGGAGCTGTCCCCTACCCCAAGTTAATGTGGTCTCCACATTTGGTCCTTTCCCTAGGTAGGGAGATCTGTTTAATCCCAGTGACTGTTGCCCAGGAGAGCAAACTACCCAAAACCAACTGTCTTGTTTACGTCTCACCTACAATATATAATCTCCGTAATTCAAATTTCTCTAAATCAGCACGTGTGACTTCAATAGGGTGGGAACAAAAGGCCAACAAAAATGGCTTTCCAGGAAAATTAGACCTTGAACTATCTCACAAAGGATTACTTTAAAAAAGCTCAGAAAAAAATTGGTAAGCAATTGATGAACAAAATTATAAATGACTCATTTATAAAAGTGTTTCTCCCAAAGAATCACAAAGCAAATTTTTTCAACCTCAAAAATCTTTGGAAGTGACAAAACTCTACTTATTTAAAGTGTGTTTTATAATAACGGCTTTTCTTTCCAATTTGAAGTTTGTCTGGATGAGTCAAGAAAACTCAGCAAGTGTTTGGAGTGGATTGCAAATAGCTAATTTGCTAGTATTTGTACTAATGATTTTTAATAAGGATAATTTCAGAAACCTGTATTCTACATATTTTACAGTTGAAATTTCAAATAATAGGTTGAAGATTTGCTATCAGAATATAGGTGGTACATTGCTGAGATGTATGTTAGAACCTAGGCTGTAACAAGTGAGGCAGGAGAAGAGCATTTTATTGGTAGTCCTGAATAGACATATGCGTATCTAGTAACTTAAATTGATGATTTTGAAAGGTAGCTCAAGTTTTATTATATACATAAAAAAATACAATATATAGATAGTAAAACGATTTTATTGTTTGATACACACACCATGAATTAGTCAGTTTTGATTCAGGCTATTTTTACTTTATGTGATAAAACCCAAAAGATATTTTGAAATTTAAAAGTGTGAAATATTATGTAGTTAAACACAGATTTGTCAATTCTGCTGCATTTTGAATAGGGCAAACGTTAGAACAGCTGATCTGTGCATTTCCATTTGGTCCCAACTTTTTGGTCTGTCTGACTCCTAGAGGTCTCCAGCCCTAACAGACTAAGAGAGTATACCTTTTGTTATTAGTTCTCTTTTCTTGACATGATAGGTTAAGTATATAAAGCAGGTTGAGTTGTTAGGAACAGAACTTCAAGTTTTTTGGTCCATCTTTCCATACTGACTTATGCTTATGAATCTTTTAAAAAAAATTCCAAAGTAGTAGGTTAAATTTAGAAAGTCCAAACTAAGCCTCTGGGCTCCAATAAGAAGTGCTGGGGGATTAAGAGATTTTATTCCCTCTGGTAGGAGGGGGGCTAATGAGGGGCCATTTTGGGAGGGGGAGGTCAAAAGTATCCAGATGTGAGCGAATACTCACAGTCTTCCTTGAATATCTGACCAGTAGTTTTGAACATTTTTTATAGTCACTGCTACAGACATGGCTATCTCAGTCCTTTGATTGGTTGGGGCACTTCTAGCTTTTCAGATGTGAGAAGCTGCGTAGTAATATCCACTATGGCATTTGCTCCTGAGTGGGTGTCTGGGAACAAAGTTAATAAAGACAATCTTGCCAAGTCTCTGTTGTGGGCCTGTGAAGTGCTCTAAGATTTGTAAAGAATTCTTTGTAGGTATAGAAGGAATTTATAGAAAGGCATATGTAGAAAGCAGTACTATTGCATAAAGCAATACTAATACATACATAGGAAGCAATACTATTGCATAAAGCTATACTAATACATACATAGGAAGCAGCACTATTGCATAAAGCTATACTAATACATACATGGAAAGCAGCACTATTGCATAAAGCTATACTAATACATACATGGAAAGCAGTACTATTGCATAAAGCTATACTAATACATACATGGAAAGCAGCACTATTGCATAAAGCTATACTAATACATACATAGAAAGCAGCACTATTGCATAAAGCTATACTAATACATACATAGAAAGCAGTACTATTGCATAAAGCTATACTAATACATACATAAGAAGCAGCACTATTGCATAAAGCTATACTAATACATACATGGAAAGCAGCACTATTGCATAAAGCTATACTAATACATACATGGAAAGCAGTACTATTGCATAAAGCTATACTAATACATATATAGAAAGCAGTACTATTGCATAAAGCTATACTAATACATACATGGAAAGCCGTACTATTGCATAAAGCTCTACTAATACATACATGGAAAGCAGCACTATTGCATAAAGCTCTACTAATACATACATGGAAAGCAGCACTATTGCATAAAGCTCTACTAATACATACATGGAAAGCAGCACTATTGCATAAAGCTCTACTAATACATACATGGAAAGCAGCACTATTGCATAAAGCTATACTAATACATACATGGAAAGCAGCACTATTGCATAAAGCTCTACTAATACATACATGGAAAGCAGCACTATTGCATAAAGCTCTACTAATACATACATGGAAAGCAGCACTATTGCATAAAGCTATACTAATACATACATAGAAAGCAGCACTATTGCATAAAGCTGTACTAATACATACATAGAAAGCAGCACTATTGCATAAAGCTATACTAATACATACATAGAAGGCAGCACTATTGCATAAAGCTATACTAATACATACATAGAAGGCAGCACTATTGCATAAAGCTCTACTAATACATACATGGAAAGCAGCACTATTGCATAAAGCTCTACTAATACATACATGGAAAGCAGCACTATTGCATAAAGCTCTACTAATACATACATGGAAAGCAGCACTATTGCATAAAGCTCTACTAATACATACATGGAAAGCAGCACTATTGCATAAAGCTATACTAATACATACATAGAAAGCAGCACTATTGCATAAAGCTGTACTAATACATACATAGAAAGCAGCACTATTGCATAAAGCTATACTAATACATACATAGAAGGCAGCACTATTGCATAAAGCTATACTAATACATACATAGAAGGCAGCACTATTGCATAAAGCTATACTAATACATACATGGAAAGCAGCACTATTGCATAAAGCTATACTAATACATACATGGAAAGCAGCACTATTGCATAAAGCGATAATAATACATACATGGAAAACAGTACTATTGCATAAAGCTATACTAATACATACATAGGAAGCAGTACTATTGCAATTGATAAAATGTGCTGATAGACAGCCTGTGGAGGAAGGAGCTGTTTCTTCAGAAGCCTGCCATCTTTCTTTGGAAGCACCTGCAAGTGGAGATGACGAAAAGTCAGTTTGTTTCACGGTTGTGAATTACACTGACCAGTCCTTGGTCCCATGGCCACAAGGAGGACACAGAGCCACATACCATGAGCTATGAAAAGGAATTCTGCAGATGATGGGCAAAGGGACTCATTGCCTGGTTTACAATGACTTGACAGCTGGCTGGATAAAGCTTTGCTGTATGTCCCCTGAGAGCTGTCTGGATAAGTCTGTAAATAATACCATATATAATGAATGCACCTACTGAATGATTAAACCGATGCAGTGAATGTGAAATGACCAAAGTCAGTTTTGTTTTCTCTTCATATTTTTCATGCTCTAGTTTCCCTTTCCCTTTAAGTGTTTTTCCATCTCACTGTCCCTGGAAAGTAGAATTGCTCTGATGACCTAAGCTTTTTTGTTCTTTAGTGTATTAAAGTAGTAGAAACATTTGATTTGGCTAATAAATTTTTAACCGTTAATATTTTGTGATCCAAATATTAGCAAACACATATGGAAAGCTTACTCTATGACACAAGCCGTGTTAAATACTATCTCCCTTAATACTTACAATAATCTGGTGATCTAAGTGTTGTTTTCTTCCCTTTAGAGATGGGGAACCTGAAATCTAGAAAGATAAAGAGCTATTAAGAGGTGGAGCCGAAGTCTGGCCCCTCATCACCTGGCATATACTATAGTGTAATCATCCAAAGAAGCCTGGATGTAGATTAGTAATTGGCTGCAGAGGTTTCCAGGCCACTAGGACAATATTAACCAAATTAGATATCTTTTTTAAGTTCAGAGAATTCCACAGGACTGCAATCTAATAGAATCTTCCTTTTCCCCCCATGCATTGTGATTAACATGGTGTCTGGGACATAGTAGGTGTCGATAAATGATGAATGGATGGATGAATGAACATGCTAGTTGAATGAAGAGGAGCAATTAAGTGTCACATTCAAAATGTTTCATCACTGGATTGATTCTAATGCTGACCTAACACTGCAGCCGTGTCTCTGGATCAGGGTCTTGGAGGTACTTGCTTGGCCAAGCATTAAAGCTTTAGTTATTGGATGGTGGAGAACCCTGGGGAGTGCAGGGGAAGGTTCTGGTTCTGGAGCGACGGTGTGGGTGCTTAGGGGGTTTAGGATATTGGCTTTCTGCCTAGTGGTACGGAAGCATTTCAGTATTTTAACAAGCATGGAAGTACCACTGTGAATTGGCTGAATAGAAACCTTGGGAGCCACACCTGGTCAATCCTAATGCAGCATCCTTCTTTTCTAAGGACCTACTAAGGTGACTGGTGACTGAGACATATCATTAACTGAAAAACTTTGTGAGGTTGGCTTAGATTCTACCAGGTATACTTTTTGCTGTACTCCCAGAACACTAGAGGGCAGTAGCTACCTTGAAGATGTAAAACAGGTTTGTACTCCAAGGGTGGTTAGCCTTTGGTTCTGCTCTGTCAAGTGGACTGAGACAGATTTTGCAAAACAATGAACATTTCCCTCTGTTCTTCAGGATGTACCTGAATATGGAGATGATTCCAGAATAGTTTCTCAAGGGCCCAGGGTGTTCTTCAATCATTTGTAATATGCTCAGGCCTGAAATAGGACTTGCTTAATCGTTGGGGGCAATTGTCTAGATTCAGATTGAGCAAACATTTATTAAATGTTCATGTGGAAACACCTAGCATCATTCTAGCAGACGACTGACATTTACTCCATGCTTATTTAAGCAGTCCTGCACCATTTACTGTTGCTGGGTAGTTTCATACAGGCGAAACCTCTGGGGGTGCCTGGGAATTTGTGAAGATTAAGTGTTATAAATGAGAATGCAGGAGTGGTGTTTGTATATTTATAATGTGTCTCTTTAAAAATTGAAATCTTCCAAGTATGGGAGGCCGCTCCTGACATTAACCACATTTAAACACATGTAGCCACTGTCCTAGCTGAGCTCATGGGAGCAAATCTTTTCAGCATGTCTGATCCCTATAAAGGCAGTTGGATATCCTAGGAGAAGCTCAATTTGGGAGCCCAGAGTTTCTTGACTCCACTCCGAACTTGCGTGATCTAGGAAAGGGCTGGGAGGTCTTGGGCTGGTTGCTTAACCCCAATTTCTTCATCTTTAAGATAGAAGAGGTGGACAAATAGCTGTAAGGTCCCTTCAAGTTGTAATATTCTACAATGCGAACAATGTCCACCAGGGAAGGCTCACAAAGCAAAACACAGAAATAGAATCTTCTGCATCTGAATCTTGGTAGGATGCAAGGAAGAGAATGCTTGCAAGATTAGATACGCATCATTTGGAGACACTTGACAGGATGGACTTTGCTTATTCCTTACTGGTGGCTTCCGCTGAAGGAAAAAGTGGCAGATGATCTGTAAACATAATATGGAGGGAAATCTGGGCTCAGGGCTAACTTAAAGAAAAAAGAAAAAAGAAGTAGCCACAGAGAAAATGGAATCTAGTTTTATAGTCAGATCTCAACTAAGATACACACAAAGTGGTGACAGGAAACTTCATTCAGTCACGTCTATGAAAACTATGAAAGAAAGTCATCAGGGGAAGAGAGAGGAGACAGAGAGGGAAAGAGATATTGATGGAAGCAAATCCTGGTTCTATCATTTATTAGATGGGTAAGCATGGGCAAGTGGGGGCCTTCTCTGTGCCTCCTTTTTCTCACCTGATGTCTGTAAATGTTAGTTGCCTCGCTCTCTTTGCCTTTACTGTACTTGAATCTGCAGTTCTAAGGAAAAAAATGTGTTGCATGTTTCATCTATTCAGTACAAATAACTCTCCCTGAAGCCAAATGGATAGAAAGGGTACCAGCAAGTATAGTAGGAAAATCAGGGTACATTAAGTCTGGCCTGAAGGAACTGTGCTTTTCCAGAATGTTCCCCAGAAAAGACAGATGGGTGAAGGATGCGGAAGTGTATCTGAGTATGAGGCCTGGTGTGTTTCATGAAACGGACCTTTCTTGCATTGGCATGCATTGCAGAATTCTTTTTGCCTGGAGAGGAGGAGAGATCAGATGTGTACACTGGGCCCAGGGGAAAGAAGGGCAGGAAGACAATGTCATCTCAGAGATCAGTCACTGGTCATCTCCCTGGACTTGCATGGGAGCCCCACGGGAGAGGAGGCTGCAGGACAGACTGTGCACAGCAGCCTCGGTGGTGGCGACACTGGGGAAAGGCTTTGTTGGGGGGCGCTAAACATCAAATGGGGGAACCAGAACAGGCAGAAGAACACGAGGAAAACACATATGCAAATGTGTGGCACCCCTTGTGAGTTTCTTGAAATAATCAGGAAAAATTCTTTTTTTTTTCTTTTCTATTACGGTTTATTACAGGATATTGAATATAGTTTCCTGTGCTATACAGTAGGACCTTGTTTATCCATTCTGTATATAATAGCTTGCATCTGCTAACCCCAAATTCCCAATCCATCCCTCCCCCCACTTGGCAACCACAAGTCTTTTCTCTATGTCTGTGAGTCTGTCTCTGTTTTGTAAATAAGTTCATTTGTGTCATATTTTAGATTCCACCTATAAGTGATATCATATGGTATTTGTCTTTCTCTTTCTGACTTACTTCGCTTAGTATGATAATCTCTAGGTCCATCCATGTAGCTGCAAATGGCATTATTTCATTCTTTTTTATGGCTGAGTAAATTCCATTGTATATATATATATATATATATATACACATACACACATATATTTTATTATATGTGAATATATATTTCATTTTTCCATTTGGAATATATATATATACATATATATATGTATATATATATGTATACATATATACATATATATATGTGTATATATATGTATATACATATATATATGTATACATATATACATATATATATGTGTATATATATGTATATACATATATATATATGTATATATATATATATATACCAAACCTTCTTTATCCATTCATCTGTTAATGGACATTTAGGTTGTTTCCACGTATTGACTATTGTAAGTAGTGCTGTTCATGTATCTTTTTGAATTATAGTTTTCCAAGAGAAACTCTTTATGTGTTTGGAAATCCTATATTAAAAGCCTGAAGAAAATCCTAAGAAAAATGGGTGGTTACTGTAAATGAGACCCAGTTTTCAAGAAGCTTGATGTAGGCCATGCACCCTAGAAAGAATGGTTGAGGGAGTTTCAGGATTCTTACATGGAAAAGAGATGTAAAAGGACTGGGTGAAGTTCAGCAGAATTATGTCTCTTCCAAAATTCTGGTGTTTGTTAGGGTTTCCTTGAGTCAGGATGCTATGTCTGTGATACCAACAGACTGCTTCAGTGTCACGTTTTCATGATTTGATCATTATGTGTTTACTTTTTTTGGCCTGAGTCATATTAAAGAACTTCAACTTCATAATTTTAAATTTCAGCAAGCAAACTAATAGACTACCCACAATTTACATAATCTTGCTTAAGAAAATAGCTGTTGCATTTGCATCGAGCTCTCAAATGTAATTTACACTGTATATAAGATCTTCTCTGGGGAAACCTAGCCTGAATAAAAGAGGATGAAGAGGAGAGAGAGAGAGAGAACGCATCAGATGATGGGAACGGAGGAGCACAGAAGGTGAGGAGGAGGCCAGGATGTGGAACGGGGCCAGGTCACAAGGGGACAGCAGGTGGTGCCTACAGAAGCAAGAAAGAGGTCATCATGAGAAGTCCTAGTAATACAGAGGGAGAGTGTGTTCAGAGATCCTGAGTCCTCCAACGGGGGAAACTGAAAAGGTGCCAAATTGTAGATTCATCTTTAGGTGGAGACCGTTCTGGAAAAGCATGGTTCCTTCAGGCCAGACTTAATGTACCCTACTATACTTGGTGGTATCCTCTCTGTTCATTTGGCTTCAGGGAGAGTTATTTGTACTGAATAGATGAAACATGCAACGCTTTTTTTTTCCTTAGCAGAATCATAGATTATAGGCTTGGGTCAGCTCCGTGCATTCCAATTGGTCAGAGGGAGACAGGATTCCTGTCTGAGGACACAGGCAGTTTCAGATGGATGTAAATCAAGCATGGTATATTCTTCTCTCTGTCTTGTTGGAGAAGATGCTCGAGAAGGAAATGGGAAACTGCATCCCTGGGTCAGAAATGGACAGTCAAGTCTTTACCACTTCACACCCAGTGAGTGACTGAGGAGTCCGGGATCTCGTCCACCTGCCCTCCGCCCTGACTGTTACCCTTCTGAAGGGTGGGTTGAATACCTCGAGGCATCACCTCGAATCCTCTTGGCCTGGCCTCCTATTTCCATCATGGCTGCTGCGCAGTCAATCCACACAGGCTTTAACAAGCTTTCCTCAGCCCTCACTTGCTGCTTCAGGGTGTTTTTTTTTGACTCCACAGCAGGGCACACCCGAAGAACTCCCCAGGACCCACAAATGCTCAGCTCTGACGTGGAGGGAGTTCATACCCTGTGGACCCAATGGGAAAGGAGAGCAGGGTAAATGTCTTCCCCCTTCTTACCCAGATGTCTTGGAGACACATTCCATGTTTCCTCAGGTGACCCTATGCCAGTAAGGGTCTCAAGAGCAAGGACCAGTTAGACAACACAAGTGCATCTTTGCATTGGTTTTCCTTCTTTATTTCCTTTTCACTCTTCCTGTCCTTCAGTCTTGCTCCCTGGAATCACCCTCCTAAATAAACTACTCTCACATACACCTTTATCTCAGTCTCTACGGTGGGGTAACCCGGGCTAGGGAAATAACAGACTGAGAGTGAGAAGGAGATGGGAATCACTGCCCTGGATTGTGCTTCTTGCACATAACACATCACCATAGGGAGCAGGGGCAGGAGGGGGCCCCAGCACAAATAGTGAGGACACTTCCCCCATGTTTTGCTTTGGAGAGGTGGCAAATGCATGGGGCTTGTATCTCTCCGGTTAATGATATTCCTTTTTCAGGAGCAGTTCCTCTGCTCTTTAGAGATGATTTTACCTAAAACACAGACTTCGGGATTTCAAATCCCACACATTTCTCTAGACCAAAGACTCTGTTTCTCCAGGGCTTAATTTTAAGTCATGGTTGACAGATTTGCTCACTGACTCGGTCTCCTGCCCCTGAATACAGACCTATTCATAAGTGTTCTCCTGAAGCCGATCTCCTGAGCTCTGGACATCCCACCAAGTGTGGCCTGACTAAAGCAAATGCAGGGGAATTCTTGCCTCTTGTCACTAAGATTCAATTCTTGGTCAAATAATTGGGTCCTGGATTGTAGAATGCAGGCCTTTGCTTTCAGGAAATTCAATTACAGTGTTGGAAGCACTAACTACCTGCTTTAAAAACCAACATTATTAGCCAAGAATAATTATTACTGCAAGGAAAGTGAAAACAATAAGGAAGGAGCATGTCTTAAAGTCATCTTCAATTTCAGCTTTCCTCTTAGAGCAGGGAATGTACAACTCCCCCATTCTCCTCTCTATTAAGGAGGAAGTCCTCAGCTGCAAGCAATCTGCTCCTGAATCCCATTTATATTTTTTACCTATGGTGTGAATAGTAATTAGACAGAGTGACAAAAACACAACATGTGGTGGTTCATACAACTTTGGGATTTGTTATTTTAAACTCATTTTCGGGCTATAAATGATTTTTGGAGTTTGAGCAAGTTATGGTTGATGGGCAAAGTGTGTGAAGTGTGTGCGTGTGTGTAGAGGGTGGGTAGCATAATGAGGCTTCACGGTTACCATGACTACACCAGAAAACTCCCCTGGCAACTTGAACAGTATATGGGAAAAAAGGGGGGTTTGGAAAATCATACAAATAAAATCAGAGGGGGTTACGAATTCTCAAATTGGAAAACTATATTTCCTTAAATACTGCTACCATCTGGGCATATCCTCTTTTAAGATTCTGTAATCCAGATGCATTTTTGTCAAACAAAGCAGAATTATCTTAGTAACATAAGATTAAAGGAGCAAAGACTGAATGTAATAATTCTAAGGAAACCTGGGAATTGGCTGTACAGTGATGTGTGACCTGGCTGGACTCGTTGGGGTCTCTGTGTCATGTGAATCAAATCTCCCTTTCATGAGAGCCACCTTGTTGAACTAGAGAGGATGAGCTGGACATCATGAAGATTCCCATCATCCTCCTTTAATCTGTCTCCAGGACTGCACCTGCCACATCTCTTGTGGGTCTGCCTGGGCTCCCAAGCTCATCCCGGCTGTGGGGAGAGATAATGAAAGGAAGGATGAGCAGGATGAACCACTGACTTTGGGCCTCAGTTTCTATGTCAATAAATGGTCAGGCTTGGAGTAAAACATCTTCCAGATCTTTTGCTTTTCACTTTACATCTTCATTAATTACAAATGTTATCTAAGGTCCATCGATTGGACAGAGACTTTTGACACAACAGCACAAGGGGCTCCACTGATGCACTCACCCGTGAAACTGGTGAAAATTACTTAAAAAACCCCAACCATGTAAAACCTCTGGAAATGGTCCTATGAGCAAACAATAAGCGAAAAAAAAAACAGCATTACAAGAAAATCTATGAAAATTTGATTTAAAAAGGGAGTTCGTAGTATTTGAACCAAGACCACTCCCTTTCTCATGACTCCTGCTCAGCCAAATGGAGACTCCACTCCAGATGCTGCAGCCGGGAACACAGGCTTCCTTTCCCCCTGCTTCCAGTTGGAGGGCTTTCTTCCCAGGAAGAGAAGGTCTTCTATATTCCACATCTTGCTTCCCAACTACCTGATGCTAAGGCTAAGTGCCATTCCCCACTTGTGGGACCATGTCCTAGCTTTGGCGTGCTATGCTGTGAGTACTGGGGCTTTGTTGCCCTTGCCAGGGTTTGTGAGGTGGTGGTCCCATACCAGGAGAGGCAAGCCGAGAGGACTTTAGGGCATAGCTCCCTCTCAACCTCCAACCAGGTGGTCAGCAAATAGAGCAGCTTATCACTCAGAATAAAGCTTTGCTCTGCTATTTTCCTCACCTCCAGCTGAAGAGAGGTGGCTCTAAGATTTCGCCTGGGAGAGAAGTAAGCCGTAAAACAGATAGCTCCTAATCTCTTCCCCAAAGAACTGACTTCAATTGCAATGGAGTGTGGAGAAGTTCAAACCTAAGGACACTCTCAAGAATAGTGAAGGTGGGCTTCCCTGGTGGCGCAGTGGTTGAGAATCTGCCTGCCAATGCAGGGGATACGGGTTCGAGCCCTGGTCTGGGAAGATCCCACATGCCGCGGAGCAACTGGGCCCGTGAGCCACAATTACTGAGCCTGCGCGTCTGGAGCCTGTGCTCCGCAACGAGAGGCCGCGATAGTGAGGCCCGCGCACCGCGATGAAGAGTGGCCCCTGCTTGCCGCAACTAGAGAAAGCCCTCGCACAGAAACGAAGACCCAACACAGCCATAAATAAATAAATAAAAGAAAGGCAAGTAACTTTATGTTCTTTATGTAAACATATAAGAAAATAAATCTATATTTCTATTTGTTTATATTAAAAAAAAAGAATAGTGAAGGTTGTGGTAAAAGGAAATTGGGTGGAGATTCATGGTTTTAATGAAGTTTAGGTTATAGGCAGGCTACTTTGCAGGAGAGAACTGGGGAATAAGATAGCTGGTAGGAGCCTTCCTGCGGTCAGAACAAATATCAAACATGTATATCAGAAACTGTTCCTCCAGAGGAGTCACAGTGTGATTGGATTAGTTCATAGAGCAATTTATGCCCCAGGGCATTGTTGAAAACAATAGAGCAATCAGTAGGCAATTAGTAGAGTTTAACAGCTGGGTGAGGTCAGGGAAAGATAAGTGAGCCCTGCCAACACCATTGTCATCTTAGGGTGCTGTGGGCATCCCCAAAACTGCACCTCCCTGAGAACAACACCAAAGCCTTAACACTGTGTTTGTGGGGGAGATGGACTTCACTAAAATCTAATCAGTCACTAAAATATGCAGAGTCGATGAAAATTTCATCAGTCAATCTAAGAAAGAAATGGAAAATTTTATTTGAGCCAAATTTGAGAATTATAACCCAGAAAGAGCATCTCAGAAAAATTATAACCCAGGAAGAGCATCTCCCAAAGCTCTGAGAACCGTTAGAAGTAAAGGCACAATTATATAAGGTTTTTGAGACAGAGGGCTGTACATTAAATCATGTATTGACAGTTTACACAATCCAGATCTAAGCTGCCCCTTGAGAGATCAAGACGGAATGTTATCTTTTAAGGAGTTGTCTTGTTGATGCTAGGAGAATGTTACTCTTTATGGCTGAGCAGGTATTTCTGCTGATGAGGGAGGTTTGGTGGATGCATAATGCAGATACAGAATGCACAGTGAAGGGAGAGAGGAGGTCAAAGGGCAAAGAAAAATTTTTATGTTTAAATTCTTCTTGTCTTGCCATAAAATATGAATTTATTTCACACGAACAAATAATGAAAACAAGACTTGTAGGGGGATACCAGTACCCAGAGTTGCTACAATATATAATCTGAAATGTCTAATTGCCAACAAAAAATTATGAGGGATATAAAGAAATAGGAAACTATGACCCATACACACGGAAAAAAAAAAAAAACCAAATAGAAACTGCTTGTGAGAGTGACCAGATGTCAGCCTTAACAGCAACCAATGTCAAAATAGCCATTATAAATATGATCCCAGAACTAAAGGAAACCATGAGTTAAGAAGTAAAGGAAGGCATCAAATAGAGAATATTAATAAAGAAATAGAAGTTATAACTCAGTATCAAGTGACAATTCTGGAGTTGAAAAATACATAGCTGAAATAAAAATTTTTCCTACAGGGGCTCAAGAGTTGATTTGAAGTAGCAGAAAAAAGAATTAATGAACTTGAAGATAGATCAATAGATACTCTGCAAGATGAAGAATAGAGAGAAAAAAGAATGAATAAAAATCCCCCCCCCCCAAGAAATGTGGGAGACCATCAGGCACAGCATCATATGCATAATGGGAGTACCAGGAGAGGAGGGAAAAGAGGAGAAAATATTTTCAAAGAAATAATGGCTTGAAAGTTATGTAAGATTGTTGTAACAAGCAAAGCAATATAAAGATGTGTAAACTAAATGCTGATAATCTTTCACTCACACCTGTGCTCCCCACCCACCCTGAGGTAACCAATGTAACAGTTTGGTATGTATCTTTCCATATTTTTATCTATGCTCATGCAAAAATGAGCAAATACACATATACATATTTAGCTTTTTAATATATAAGACAGAGGGATAATAATCCATCGTTTGGATGTACCACAATTTATTTAGCTATTTCTCAATTCAACCGTTTCTCTGCTATGATTCTGTTTACCTAATAGCAGACATTACTATGTAACATTTCTTTGCAAACAAGTCTAGCCCAGGTTTAGAATTTCAGGGCAATACTTGCATTGGAATAGGCTTGATAGAATTCATTGTCATTTGTAGGATGTGCACCAGCCCGATTGGGATATTAGGTGTGAGAGGTCATAGTGGGAAAAGAGAAAGGATGACAAAGATGAACTTGTTTAAATCTCATTTGGTTCAGCCCGATTTCCCATATATTAAGTGTGGTTTTATTATAAGTTTTAGACTATGTGGTAATATGGCACCAAAAAGACTGTGGATTTGGAGTGAGAGGTCTGAGTTTGAATTCTGACTTAGTCACAGATTCATTTAACCATGGCCACAATAATGCTAAGTAACAACCAATCGCAAAATCTCAGTAGCATACAAAAATAAGGATTCATTTAGCTCGTGTGTCTGTGGGACAGTGTGGGAGTTGGGTGGGTAAGGGGTAGACTGATTTGGGCTTGTTTCAGTTGGGGTAGCTCTGCTTCTTGTGTCTTCTTGGAACCAGAAGTCTTGGCTTGTGATGGCAGAGGTGGAAGAGAACATGTCCAAATGCAAAAGCGCTTTCAAAGTCTCTGTGTGCATCCTGTGGGCTAAGATGTCATCAGCCCAAACAAGTCACGTAGGCTGAACTCAGAGTCCAAGGGGCGATGAAAGTTTACATGGCCAAGGATATGCATGTATGATCCTATTGCTGGAGATGGAGTAAAGATTTGGAACCATAATTCTGTCTGTTATTGTCATTTACCAGCAAGTTACTTTGTGCTATCTGAAAGAAGGAGATAATACTCCCAACTTTGTAATTTTGTCGCAAGGGTTAATTGCAATATTGTATGTAATCCCTTGGCAGGCAGTACATAATCAATGGCTATTAACTTCCTTGCTTTACAAAAGCTCTTGTGGAATATGTGATTCTTTTATGTTCAAAATCTTACACAGCGTTGGTCAAATTGATCAAATAAAAAAAGCGTATGCAATAATTTAAAAAAATGCTTTTTCCAACACTTGAATACAAGAATGGCTTTCATGTAGCCTATTACATACCACTTGCATAAACACTTCTGCACAGTTGGATCCAGAGCATATAACCATACTTCTACATTGTTTTTCTAGTAATCTTTGTGTGTGTATGTGTTTGTGTGTCTGTGTGTGGCTGTGTGATAGTTTATCATTTGACTGAACCATAGGAGGTAAATTATTTCATGGAGAGGTTTTGAAGCCTCCAGCCTGAGCATCAGTCACCTGGGCTGCTGTCCTGTTGGTTTCAGAGCACTGGCACCTGCTGAGTGATGGTGGGGTGGATCTCAGGGCCTGGGGGGTCCCGGATCTCCCATAAATCCTCTCTTCCCTTAGAAGACAAGCAAGTGTGCTGGAAAAGTAATAAAGTCCTCGATGTTCTATTAGTGTGACTGTGCCTGGGGGAGGAAAACAAAACCATCTGCAGGTGCTGTCAATGACAATGGCACAGGGTACCCAGCTCCAGTCCCACCGAGTTGATTGTGTGGTCTTAAGTATTTTAGCCAGACATAGGACTGAATCTGCGGCTTTGTAAATTCAACGGAGGAGCCATATCGGCTCATCTGTTAAATTGAAAAGCGGTAAGTGAAGCGGAACTAGAATTGATTTAACGAGGATGTGGCTAAACCACAGCAGGGAGAAGCAGGTGGACCCCGCTACCTGAGCAGGTTTTGTCCAAGAAGGGAAGTTTTGGGCCACAAGCCACTGGTCTCTTTGGGACCCATGCATCAAGCCATGTTGCTGAGACTAGTACCATGACTAGACTCCAGAAGATTCAAGTCAAACTAGGGGTTTGGTTCAGGCAGGAAAAGGGACTTCTTTTGTTGAGGGTTGTTTGATAAACACTTTTTTTGTGAATTACCCGGGGTCCAGTGGAGGTGAGACTGGCTCCTTGTGTGTCCCAAACTCTCTACTGCATCATAACCAACTCTCCAGAAATAATTACATCTCCTCTTAGCTTTGCCCAGGAACTTCAGAGAATGATCTGAGCATCCATCATGGTTCTCATGAGCATCTTCTGATTTCCCTAGAAGTGTCTCTTCTATTTCTGTGCCTCAGTTTACACGTCCAGCAATGGATCCCTGAATTGATGGATACATGATGCAGTGGTTAAGAGCATGGACTCTGGAGCCAGATTGCCTGGGTTTGATTCCTGGTTCAACTCCTCAGAAGTTGTCACCTTGGGCAAATCATGTAATCTCTCTGCACATTAATTTTCTCACCTGTAAAATGGAGATACTAATGATGCTTTCCTCATAGGGTTATTTCAAGAATTGAACAATTATTAAAATGCTTGGAGTTCCTGGCACATAGTGTTGTATAAGTGTGGCTACTATTAAGACTTTAATGAACGTTAATTAAATGAGATAATGCATGTAACATTCTAAGCATATAGAAGACACTGAATTATGGATATTATCACTACTACTACTGTAAGTTGTTCAGGTTTTATCTCCTCTTGGTTAAGATATCTGCATGTTATCAATCTCTAACCTGTCTTTTCTCCAGCGGAGTTCGGCTCTACAGAGACACGTGTTCTGTGGTCACAGAAGTTTGGGAAAGGCTGTGTTTGTGCATGTGTGTGTGTGTGTGTGTGTGTGTGTGTGTGTGTGTGTTTCTAATACAGATTCAGACCATAGAACTACTTTGCCTGAAAAACACACTTTGGAGAAGTTTTTCCATGATCCATTGAATGATTGAGGGTGGAAATTTTCAGATGAGAATTGTTGGAGGAAGTGGAATTCTGACCCCGTTTCAAATAAGGCTAATCAAGAAACTGCCCTTCCCACCTCCAAGAGTAATGAAGGGGATTTATTAACACCTCCTCTGTGCCAAGCATTGATCTTGGTACTTCAGATACATTATTGCCAATAAAAATATGCTAATGGCTACCATTTATTGACCAATTAGAATGTGCCAGGCATTTTATATAAATGATTTCTACCGTCCATAACATTTTTGCAGAGTAGGCGTCATCAACCCCAGCTTAAAGATGGGGAAATTGAGGTTTACTGCAGCATGTATGCAGAGCCCAGTTTCAAGCTCAAGTCTGAAGGTTTCAAAGCTTCTCTCTGTGAAACACTGTTGGGAGAATTTGGCATTCTCTGCAGTACTTAAGGAGATTAGGGAAGGAAAGAGGAAAAGAAGTAATCATAATAGCAGACGTTGATGTTCATTTTGCCATTTAGAAAGTGTTTCCCAATGCAGTTTGCCATTTGATTTTAAGGCTGCATAATCTGGCCCCAGCCTCCCTTTCCAGCCTCTGTTCCCACAGTTCCCCCGCCATGGGAGGATCCATTCACGGAGCCCCGGACTTATTTTCTCAACCCGCAAAGTTCTTTTGTCTTCCCACCTTTTCTCACATGGATCCCTAGGCATGGTTGACATGATGAATCTTCCAAGTTCCAACTTGCCTTCCCTGAGCACTGTCCCAACTCCTCTGGATGCAATCGATTGCTTCTTCTTCTTTGTGCCCCAGGATTTTATACAAACCCATCTATTGCAGTTATCACCTTGAATTACAATTGCTGGTTGAAGGAATGAATGGATGAGTACGTAGCAGCTCATCTTGCAGGTAGGCATTGGTTCTTTCTTGTTTTTCTGTTTTGTGTTTTTAAATGAGATAGTAAAGCTTAGAGAGATTTGGTGACTTGTTCAAGGTCATATAAGTGGTTGCTGGTAGAGCCGTGGCTTCAGCCTTGAGTTTAGGAAGCAGGGTTAAGAGTTAAGTTTTCATAGACTTCTTCCCCAGTCTCTTCCCTGAAGGAGCATCACTTTTAAGGCATAATTGATTAGGTCAGTAAGAGAACTCTTAGGAAAAGAGTAGCTATGACCTCCTAACGATATGCATCTTAGGGTTTACAAACCACCTGATATTCTACCACTTCAGCAGTTATATCAAGAGGGTCACACTGTGATGATGTTTTTTTTTAAACTAACTGATATAAGACAGTATATTTTCTGGGGGTCTTAAAATTAAAGGAAAGCTCCAACTACAGCCCTGTCATGATCCCTGTCTTTCCCTCTCCGTTAGAATGCTTTCCTGGGACAGACTACTCTCTCTCTTAATCTGTGGGAAATTTTGCACTTTCACATCCTACAGAGGCCAATTAAAAGGATCAATTAAAGTCCAACTTGTGAAGGCAGAGATCCAACAAAGAGGGAGTAAGTGAACAAAGTATATTAATCATAATGGAAGCTGAAAGGTTAATATTGCCTAAATACTCATTTATAGGCCTCGGGACTGACAGCAAGTTCCCAACCTAGGAGGCCTTGATTAGGCAAAAGCTTCACACTCTTGTGTTTTCTTGAAATTTTTCCTCTTCAGCCTCTTCTGGGGTTCAGGTTTTCAATCAGCCGGGGCAGTGAGATAGAACATATCAGTGAGAGCAGATGGGTGGCCCTCTTTTCCCTTTGAAAATTGGAGTCTAAAGCCATATTAGCTCCAGCCATAATATCAATTATAGTATGACTTGCATGGTAAGCCTTCCTGATTATTTTTGGTAAATTTTCTTTGGAGATAAGAAAGAAACCATTAAACCCAGATTACAGTTTGTCAGTTCTAGGAAGTGCGTGTTAGGGCAGCTTCTAACACTATTCTAGACAATGAGGAAAGTACCACAACCTTGGGCCTGTAAAATGATGACACACTGCCATTCTTGGGAGCAGCTCCAAGACTGACCAGCAGATCTTTCTCATCCATCACTGTTTAACCCTGGAAGCTTGTCTTCTGATTGCTTTGTCGAGAGAGTAGAAATGTGGCTTAAGACTTTTCAAGAAGATCCAAAAAGAAGCTTTATCTTTTATATTCTTTTTTTTTTAATCTTAGAGTTTTTTTCTCTCTCTCTCAGATCAAGGTTGTCTATTACAGTCTGGCTCCTTCATGTGATAAGTTAGGCCTTGAATTTGCAGAACTCATTGAAGGCTGAGATTTTTATTTTTTTTATATCCTGAAGCCAGAATCTCAGGGCTGAACTGGAGTATGAACCTAGTTATGCCTGGGTTAAACCTGTTTTTTTCATGAATTCTTCTTCTACTGACTGTGACCTTATGTAAGATTCAGACTTTGACCTCCTGCAATTTCACTAAATCTTTTTTTTTTTTTTCGTTTTTGAGAACTGAGCATCCTGGGTATTACCTCGTAGAGCAATTCTTTTATGCCTGTAGTTTTTACTGTCATTTAAAAACCCAAGTTTACTGGAGAGTTCTGGGTGTAGCCTCAATTACATCTAACTGAATGGTGACCTTCAGAGGTCACCTTGGGAGGACATATTATTGTTTAGGATCATTTAAGTGCAAGTGGAAGAAAATCACACCAGCTGAATCAAGCAGAAATGGGATTTCTTTTAAAGATACTGGGGTGTCTCACAGAACCTGAGAATACAAATGTTATCAGTTCTCAGGAAAACCTGGGATCAGAAACACAGATGCTCTTAGCATTGACTTTCTATTTCTTTTACATACAATTCTCTCTATGTACCAATTTCTTTCTTCCTCCTTTTTATGTACAAATGTTTCCTTCATTTCTCCTGTCTATGTCATAGGAAAATAGAATATAAATCCAGCCTGAGCTTCCCATCCTATAGTAAACCACTCAAGGACTGACTTTCTTTCTCCATTCTAGTTTCAAGATTTCCATGCCATCACTCTGGTTGACTTACCTTGGGAGAGGTAAGCCTGACTGTGAGGGCTTACCTGGTAGCCGTGTGGATGGAGTGATCAGATGTGGTAGGTGGTATCAGAAGAAGGGCAAGGGTGTTGGCAAAATGAAAAATAAGCATGAAAATCAGCAACTTGTCAATGTATTTATGAGCAAACACTGAATTCATTAGTTCTGCTAAGTTAAGTCAATCCATTTTCCTAGGAAGTGAGCAGTTGTAGATTTTTAAGTCTATGAGTTATTAGCCTCTATTATTAATGAATTTAGTTACTTAGAGAAATCAATTCCTTTATAAGACAACCATTTATTTAAACATATCTATTTACATTGTCCTTTTCCTTAAGCAACTTACAATAAGAGGAAATACATATATGGCTTACTCTGCACAGGCACTGTTCTATGTTTGTGTGTGTGTGTGTGTGTGTGTGTGTGCACGTGCGTGCACATGCACACTCATTCTGGTCCTCAAAACAACCTTATGAGGAAACTGAGGCACAGGGAATTTAAAAAATTTGCCCAGGGTCAAGAGATAATTAGTGGTGGAGCTTGGAATCCAACCTACATAATCAAACTGGAGAAAAAAGATATATTCAAATTAACAGCTAATAATGCAATGCAGAATGTGGCATATTGACTATTTTTTGAACATATGTCCTAGAATTTGAAGAAATTTAAGAACAACATGAACCAGCCTCACTACTTTGTGTTTATTTTATTTTTTAAAAGCATTGCTATTGCTGACATGGTCAATCACTACTGCTCCACCAAGCTAGAGAAAATAGTTTAAATTTTACCAGACAACTTTTTATGATGGCCTGCTTGAAAACGACCATAAGAGGGTGGAGCTGGGCAAGAAAATCATCTCCAAATATTTGAAGCACAGTCATGTGGAAGAAGGGCAGCCTTCTTCAATGGATGAAAAGTAAAGGGAGCGTTTAGTATGAAAAACTTGCTGACTATTATGTCCACCTACTCTTGGAGCTGTATCTCTTTCAGAGCAATGAGCATCCCAAAACGTGGTCCCTGGGCCAACAGCATCAACGTCACCTGGGAACTTGTTAGAAATACAAATTCTAGGGCCCCATCCCAGGTGTGTTGAATCAGAAACTCTGGGGTTGCCGTCCAGCCCTCTGTTTTAACAAGCCCTACATGTGGTTCTGATGCCCCTTGAAGTTTGAGACCCACTGTCATGAAGGCCAGGCCACAGAATCAAAAACTGCCAGAATCACAATTTGTTGAAAGTTAATTAAGGCAGGGATACAAATTCAAATGCCTGAGAGGAGGGGTGAAATCTAGTTAATGTAAATGTGGGAAACTTTCTGGCGCTCACCCTGAGCTGTGTACTGTACCAAGAATGACACGTGCCTGGTTGTATTGCCTTATACAACATTAGGAGGGCATAACAATACTGTCAAGAGAGACGTCTATGCTCTATGTGGTGTTTTTAAAGCCCTTAAGTTTATAGATTACAAAACTGAGGTTCAGCGATCATGAGTTGGAATCAGAACGTGGGTCTCTGTTGACTCAATTCAGTGACAGAGAAGAGACTGGTGTGCACTACATTGGTTGTTAGGGGCCATGAAGAGTATCCAAGTAAGTGACTTCTAGGCCATTTCCACACACATTGAAGTTTTCTGAGCTATATAAGGTGACCATTGATTGGGGAAAGGCTATTTTCATAATCAGGACCTTGTCTACTTACTAGACTGTGAATTTGTTGTAGTCATAAAATAAAAGAATCATAGATATCATCTAGTCTGGTTCAACCTCTCATTTTACAGATGAGAATAAAAAAGAAACAAAACCCCCAAACCTTGAGAACCAGAATGCTCAAGAGTCCACAGCTGTATAATGCCAGATCCTACATTTTCAGAAGACACTGAAATTTTTTGCTGTCTATTGCATTATGTCAATATTTGTTTCAATTTTCTCATTTCCAAGATAGGTGTAATGATATATCTATTTCTACTTAAAAGAGAAGTTGTTGAGGATAAAATGAACATAGATTGAAAAGTATTGTTATAGATTAAAATGTTATAGAATATTCAATGCTATTATCTTCAGCATTGATTTTATCATAAGACCTGTCCTCCTGCATGTTGGATAGACTCAGTCATAACATTTTAATACTAGCAGGTCCTTAGAGGTCATTTCTTCCAAGCCTTCATTTTACAGATGAGGACACTGAGGTCCAGGGAGGCTTATATGACTTGCATAAGTTCACATACAATCATATGTTGGACTTATCTAAGGATAAACATCTTGTGAGTGGCTCCCTTGAAAGGCCTGCCAAAATCAAGCTTAGGCTGTTGTCTATTTCACATATAATTTCCCCTGTGGTATTTGACATCACAAATGAAAGCACCAGGCCAGATGCTTAATTGCTTCTAAATGGAAGCTGTGAAACGGTAAGAAATTTTTTGGCATCTTTTCTGTGGGTCATTGTGTTTTCTCCAAAGTCATCGTATTTTTGTTATTTGTGAGCCTGTTTCCAAACTGGGAATTATGAAAATGATCTTTTAAATCATTAGAATGACTTATGGAAAACTATATTATAGCAGTTCTAGATTTTTTGTGCATTATACTCTACCTTACGTTTCCATTTGGCATGCAATTAGATGACCTTAACTGGTATATTTCTAGTCAACTTTTAGCACAACATAAAGCTGTAAATGGAAAGAAAAAGGCTATTTCTGGCCAGATGCTCTTTAACAGTCTACCTTTCTTTCCTTCTTTAACAAGTAGAGTTTACTCTTCTCACATAATGAATAGCATTCATGTGCATTGCAAAAAAAATTAGAAAATATTTTAAAATGTAGGAAAAAGAAAAAATATCCATAATCTCACCAGGCAGAGAAAATCTCCTTTGTTATTGCATTGTATTTCATTCCACTTTAAAAATATTTTTATGGTGATAAACGTACATAAAATGTACATGTATATGTAGTAATAAAGTTTAATGAATATTACTAAACCAAACATCTCTTTTAATGCACACTTACCCCTTATTCAGGTCAGGAAATAACAGCATTATAGGCATCCCAGAAAATACCTACATGGCCCTTGTGATCACAACTTCTAATTTTCCCTTTAAATAATCACTATATATTTTTAGCTTGTCTGTAGAGTTTTACAATTTTACATGTATCCCTAAACTATACATTAATTGTAACATCCATTACAATGAATAAACAAATATTGAAACATTATTATTAACTAAAATCTATAGTTTACAGACTTTATAAATTATATGAAGAGTGTTAAGATCTGCCTATGGCAGAAGCTGGGCTTTGGTTTCTAGACCATTCTTTTCTGTGCCAGCTCAGGACTTATACTTACTTTCTCTTGCAGGCTGAAAGCTAGCTGCCATCAGGGAATGATTCTTGCTCCAATATGAAACATAAAAGTCCCCTGGCTGACCCTCCTTCACTTCTGGAAGGAATGTAAATTGCTAAAGCTATTCTGAAGACCAATGCAACAATATTTAGTGCAATTAAGTATTCATATGCCTTGCAACACAGAAATTTCACTTCTGAGTAGTGTGTCCACAGAAACTCTCACACAGGCAGATAATGAGATGTCTCCAAGAATGTGTGTGGAGTAAAAAACTGGAGGCAGCGGGCTTCCCTGGTGGTGCAGTGGTTGAGAGTCTGCCTGCCAATGCAGCGGACATGGGTTCGAGCCCTGGTCTGGGAAGATCCCACATGCCGCGGAGCAACTAGGCCCATGAGCCACAACTGCTGAGCCTGCGCGTCTGGAGCCTGTGCTCCCAACAAGAGAGGCCACGATAGTGAGAGGCCCGCGCACCGCGATGAAGAGTGGCCCCTGCTCACCACAACTAGAGAAAGCCCTCACACAGAAACGAAGACCCAACACAGCCAAAATTAAATAAATAAATAAGTAAATTAAAAAAAAAAAAAATTGGAGGCAGCTCAACTGTTCTTCCCTAGAAGAATGGATATGTAAAATATGACATGTGCATATGACAGAATGCCACATAGCAGCCAGAAGGCAGTGAAACAGATCTACAAATAGCAACATCTCAAATACATAATGTTAAATGAAAAAAAGTAAGAAATAGAATGAGATCCACAGCTGCTATGAGATCTGTTGATGCTTAATAAACCATCTCAAACTTACTGGCTTATAACCACTATTTATTAGCTCAGGAAGCTGTGAGTCAACATTTGGGGTTGAGATGAGCAGGGCAGTTTTGCTGGTCTCTTCTGGGCTCACTCATTCCCCTGCAGTTGGTTGGCGATTGGAAGAATTGTTACTAGGTTGTCTGCGAGGGCTTCACCTGCTCATCTAGCCACCGGTGTTGGCTCCTTATGTCTGGGAGGGCCTCATGTCAGCAACAACTTGCGGCCTGGCTTGGGCTTTCTCACATGGTAGCAGAGGACTTGCCAGCAGCAAGAGAAGGGCAAGCCCTAATGCATAAACAGTTATCAAGCCTTTGTTTGATCATGTTGGCTAATGTCTCATTAGCCAGAGTAAGTTATGTGCCAAGTCTGGAGTCAGTGACCAAGAGGGTACATGAAAGCATGGTTCCAAGGAGGTGTGTGGCTCATTGGGTGCCAGGACTGCAAAAATCTACTGTAATAAAGCAATAATTGTTATGGACTGTTAACAAACTGAATTTGTTTGTTCTCCCAAATTCATATGTTGAAGCCCTAACCTCCAGGATCTCAGAACGTAACCATATTTAAAGACAAGGTCTTAAAAGAGGTAAGTTAAAATGAGGTTTTTAGGTTAGCCCCCAATATAATCTGACTGTTGTCCTTTTATGAAGAGGAAATTTAGATACCAGATATGTACTCACACAGAAGAAAGACCATGTGAGGACACAGTGAGAGGCAGCTATTTGTAGGTCAAGGAGAGAGACCTCCAAAAAAACCAGCCCTGCTGATACCTTGATCTTGGACTTCTAGCCTCCAGAACTGGGAGAAATGTCTGTTGTTTAAGCCGCCGCATCTGTGGTATTTTGTTACGGCAGCCCAAGTAAACTATTAGATACTACTTATGTAAATTTAAAGGGTTCACTCATAAGCTATAATTTCCATAGATGAAAGGGAACACAATAAACATAGGTGTAGATTAGAAGTATGTATACTAAATACTGGAGGGAAGGTGTTTATGAGGGTAAGAGAATGGGATTAGAACAAGAAATAAAGTGAAAAACAAATTAAAAAGAGACCCACAGATGGACTGATGATAAAAGTGTGCCATGTATTTAAGTGGGTGATCAAATCTGTGTACCTGAGCTCGAAAAATAGGATAAAGTAAAATTTA
Organism: Balaenoptera musculus; assembly: GCF_009873245.2. Classification (NCBI taxonomy): domain Eukaryota; kingdom Metazoa; phylum Chordata; class Mammalia; order Artiodactyla; family Balaenopteridae; genus Balaenoptera; species Balaenoptera musculus. Next base: position 42,463,183 of record NC_045786.1, read on the forward strand.
AAGTCTTTTCTGGTTGAGGCAGAGTTAGCTTCTGTTATATGAAGATACCATCGCTTCCATTCATAGGAGAGGAGACTGAGGCAAAGAGAATTTAAATGAGCTGCCCACAGGTACACTGTGAGTAGTCGCTGGGCAGAAGGTAGAACCAATTGGTGTGATTCCCACCCTGAGCCTTGGCAACTCCCATTTGATCGTCTGTTACTTAGCTTCTGTGTCCCTTCAGTTCCTTAGGTCCTCTTCTTGGTCTGGAATTGGACTTCTCCTTTGCTCTCGGCTGCCAGTCTTGTTTCCGAGTCATTGCTTGTGTTATACTGCCTTGTTCCCTGCTGTTTGCTGGCTCTGATTTACAGTCTGGCTCTGCCCTGGTCTGGGCTTGGCCCCTCTAACACACTCTGCCTCTCCAAGGTAGGCTCCAAGGTTGCACCCACAAGGTCTGAGAAAGTCAGGAGCCTGAGAGCAAAGAATACAGCCAGCAATAGGCAGAAAGAGGCATAGGATCAAGCTTTAACTTCCCTCGGTTGTGGGCACTTTGTCCTATCTCCAGAGATTTTGATAGAACTAGGCCAGGGTACAGCCTAGGCAATCAAGACTTTGAAAAAGCTTGCCAGGTGACTACAATGTAGAGTCAAGGATGAGAACCACTAGTCTGAAGTTTTATTTTAGTGCTAACTGGATATGGATATATACACACACATAAATTTAATAATATTTAAGTATTACCCCACTTTTTTTAGCTTTATTGAGGTACAGTTTTAAAAAATTTTTATTGGAGTATAGTTGATTTACAATGTTGTGTTAGTTTCAGGTGTACAGCAAAGTGAATCAGTGATATGTATGTCCACTCTTTTTTGACTCCTACATAGGTCATTACAGAGTATTGAGTAGAGTTCCCTGTGCTATATGGTAGGTCCTTATGAAGTATAGATGACAATTAAAATTGTAAGATATTTAAAGTGTACATCGTGATGATTTGATATATGTATACATTGCAAGAGGATTCCCTCCATCAAGTTAATTAACACATTCAGCACTTCACATATTTACCGCCCCCCCCTTTTTTTGGTGGGAATATTTAAATCCTACTCTCTTAGCAAATTTCAATTATACAACACAGTGTTAACAATTATAGTTACCATATTATATGTTAACTCCTCAGACCTTATTTGTCTTATAACTGAAAGTTTGTACCTTATTTGTCTTATAACTGAAAGTTTGTACCCTTTTACCAACCTCTCCCTATTCCTGTCTACTCCCCTCCCCCCAGCCCCTGTAAACCGCTTTTCCAACTCTCTGTTTCTATGAGTTTTATATAAAAGAATAAGGTCAATTTTGGGCTAGAGCTGGCTTATAATGGCTAGTAAGAGCAGATTGTTAAGTATAGAAGATTTTTCCAAGCTTGTTGTTGACATTGGCCATAGTGGGAGAATTTACACCACAGAAATTGGCAAATGTGATAAAAGCAGGGCTTGGTTTTGGGAGAACTGGCTTATCAAAACACGAATGGATATGGGCTATAAAAATTCATGTATGTAAAAAGTCATAACACTGTAATGTATAATATAGTATAAGTGTCCATGCTGTGGAGTCAGAAGACCTGAGCTCAAATCAAACACTTTTATAGTCAAGTGATGAAGAACACATTATTTTATCTTACCTGAGCATTGATTTTCTTAGCTTTTAAGTAGGAATAATAATGCATACCTCACTGAAGTGCTATGAGGAATAAAAAACATATATGAAAGTATTGTGTACAAAATAGGTGCTTGAAAATTATTAGTTGATTTTGCCCAAGGAGCAGAGTCTAGCTAATAAACCCACCCACACTGCTTTCAAAAAATGCAAATAATAATGATATTTACAAATGTTCACTGTATGCCAGATACTATATTTTTCATACATTAGTCTCCCTCACCCACAACAACCTTTTGAGGAAGGTATTGGTGTTTTTGGTCACTATTTTAAAGATGATTAAACTCACAGAGCTAATTTTGTGATAGGGGTTGTGTCTATCAGATCTTAGAATCAGCCCTCTTAACTGTTACAGACTACTGGTAAAGGGTGATAAATGCTAAATGATGATAATGCATGCAGTAAACATGATCACATGTGGTAAGTGTGTCTGCCTTATTCAATTAGGTGTGAGGTCATCTGGAAAGCAGTGCCTTTTGTATCAATTAACGTGGAATCACAGCTTTGTCAATTCCTCAGAGGCTGCTTGAGATCTTTGCAAGAAAGTGTGCCATAAACTGTGGTCATGTTTTATGCAGTGCAGTCACTTTCTTCAATCCTGTGGGGATTAGAGTCTTACTGGAAGAGGTTCTTAACGGTCTTCAGCTAAACCAACTCACAGCCCAATTCTCATTCCAAGATCCCATTAGTAGACCTTTGATATGGTACCGATAACTGCCCATCACTCTGTGATTAGTCTCTCTCCCTCCTTCTGAGTCAGTTCCTTTAAATAATATAAAGTGGAGTTACTCATTTCATCCCAGGATCCTTGCTTAATCAGTTATGCTATTTCTGAGCCATTAGAAGGTCTCAATTTCTTCATCTATCCATGCTGCATTTCAAATAAGAGCAAAGATATTTTTTCTCCTCCAGAATTTCCCCTCCTGCCTGGTTTACTGCAGAACAGAGGCAATGGAAGAAGCTTCCTGTTTTCTTTTAATGGAAAAGAAACCTGGAAAGTGGATTTTATTTCCCGACCATTTATTTTTCTTTATTCAGCAGCTACACTTCTCCCCATTAGAAGAATAGTAGCTTCCTCTCCTCTCCTTCCCCTTCCCTTTCCCCCTTTCCTCCTTCTTTCCATTTCTGTCCCTCTCTCCCTTCTTCCCTTTCTCTTTCCCTCCTTCCTTCCTTCCTTTCTCTCTTTTCTCTTTCTTTCTTCTTCTTTCTTTCTTTTCTTCCTTCCTTTCCTCCCTCCCTCCCTCCCTCGCTCCCCCTCTCTTTCTTTCTTTCTTTCTTTCTTTCTTTCTTTCTTTCTTTCTTTCTTTCTTTCTTTCTTCTTCTCTTTCTCTCTTTCCCACCTTTATGAAATGACTTCTATAATAGATCATGTTAAGCATATTTCACCTGTAAGAAGTTGCCAAAATAGTACTATGACTCTACTGAGAATGAAAGCGCTGAAATAATTTGTTTCTACAGCAGAGTTGATCACATTTTGAGAGGAAATTTGAAGTCTTGAGAGTTTAGCCTTAAAATATTTTGCATTATCTCCTAATTACTGAGTAATATCCCCAAATCACCCTTATGTATATAATTCAGGTGATTGTTGGTGATCTTTCCTTGGCACATGTGTGTGTGTGTCAGAGAGAGAGAGAGAGAGAGAGAAAGAGAGAGAGAGAGAGAAATGTGCACAGATGCACCTTTTGGGAGGTTCTGAGGATTGATTTAAAACGATTGAGAAGTGCTTGAAGAAATAACAAGTGATTCCAAGTAGAATCATATATATATATATATATATATATATATGTGTGTGTGTGTGTGTGTGTGTGTGTGTGTGTGTATATATATATACATATTTTTTTTCAAGAAAAGTTGAATCAAAGGAGGGAGAGGAAAGAGGCTGGTACACACCATTCTAACTAGATAGGGAGGCAGAACCTGTAACTCTTCAACTGCAGAAGGATAAATGTGAGCTTTGGTGTGGAGTGAGCATGTGCCTGAGGCTATGTGGGGGTATGTGGTAGTGTTTGTCATTCTTCAAAAATGACATCATGCCCCTTTCCCCTGAGGCTTTGTTTGTTTGTTTGTTTTTTCCCATGCCTGGATTCACATGAAAGTCCTTGGCACATAGGGAATAACCCATCTTTTGACTTTTATCCCACTAGAGTAGCAAGTTTTATTGGGTGAGGTCCACTGTTCTGTCTTCAAGTTCACTGATCCTTTCTTCTGCTTCCTCTAACCTGCTCTTGAATCCTTTTAGTTTAGTTTTCAGTTCAATTATTGTATTATTCAGCTCTGTAACTTCTATTTGAAACTTTCTTATATTTTCCATCTCTTTTGAAGATGTTCACCATTCACTGTGTTCACCATTCTTCTACCAAATTCAGTGAGCATCTTTATGACCATTATTTTGAACTCTTTATCGGATAAATTACTAATTTCTGTTTCATTAAAGTTTTTTTTCTGAGGTTTTATCTTGCTTTTTCTTTTGGAACATAATCCTTCATGCCTTCATTTTGCTTGACTCTCTGTATTGATTTCTATACATCAGATAAGACAGCCACTTCTCCCACTCTTGAAAGAGTGGCCTCATGTAGGAGATGAAACATCATTCAACTCCACACTAGCTCTTGGTTGTCTCTCAAACCTTTGTGATTATCTAAGCAGCTTATTTCATTTTTAATGGCTCAGAGTAGTTGAGGGTGTGCCAAGACCTGGCAGTGTCCCAAAGGGTAGGAGCTCAGTCAACACCTAGATTCATGCTGCCTGGAAGCCAGAGCCTTAGGTAGCAGCTTTCAAAGTATGCAATATATACAGTCTTGTGGAACTACAAGCATAAGCTCCACTGCCCACCAGAGCCAAGTGATCTTGAGGTAACCCCTGGGTAGCAGTAGCAAAAGTTGGGGCTCCAGATGACTGTATAAGCAACATTCTGGTAGAGCCCAAAGATGGCATTCCCAGCCTGTGTTCTTTGAGAGCACGTCTCTAGCCCCTAGATGTCTGCCAAATCTGAAGGCTGTCCCTTAGACTGAAGCTCCAGGACAAGCATATAGTCTTCCTTCACAGAAAGACGGGGGGTGTTTCAGTCTGCTCTCTGTGCAGTGCCCTGGAGGTGATGGCCTGCCAAGAACTATCTCTCTGATTGCTGCAGTCCTGTAGGACCCAGGAACACAAGTCCCCCTGGCCACCAGAGCCATATGATCAAGGAGCATCCCCTGAGCAGCAGCCTCAAAGACCGGGGCAAAAAAAGAGTAAAAACTGGGGCACCAGATGCATGTAAAACCTCACTTTGAGAGATTCTGGTGCTCTGGAGCATGGCAGAGGGAGAGCGTAAAGATAATGCCCACCATCCAAAGTCTCTGGAAGGGATTACAGTAAGCCTTTAGATGTGTGTTTAATTAGAAGCCTGCCCCTCAGCCTGCAGCTATGATGATTAGCTAATAAGATTTTTTCATAGAAAGACCAAACTCCTAGGTCTGTTGCCTCTTGCTGTGCCCTGGGGGTGGTAGCCATTTAAGAACTCTTTCTCCATTGATTACAGTCTTGTGGAGCCCATGAGTATAAGCCCTACTGTCTACCAGAGCCAGGTGATGTAAAAGTGTCCCCTGGCATCAGCCACAAAAACCCAGTCACCAGATGTAAAACCAGGGAACCAGATGTGTGTAAAAGCTCCTTTCCTAGAGATACTTGTAGTCTGGAGAATGACAGAGGGAGTGTGAGGTAGAGGGAGAGTGTAGAAATGGCTCCCACTGGGACAGAAGAAAGGAAAAAGAAAGGAAGAAAGAAATAAAGAAAAAAAAGATGTCTAGAATTTAAAAGATGAAAAAGAAATGGCATCCACTGGCTGGAGCAAGGCGGAGGGAGGACAGGAATATAAATGGTGCTTGCTACGGGTAAAAAAAGAAAGAGCAAGAGAGAAAAAAGTCTTCGAGTTAAAAAATAGAAGATGATTCTCTCCAGCGGGAGCAAGGCAGAGAGACAGCATAGAGATGGCACCTGTCAGTTTCTGTCTGAAGAGCATGCCCCCAAATGTGTGTCCAATCAGATGCCTGCCCCCTAGGCAGAGCTCTAAGACAAGCCAGTGAGCCTCTCCCACAGAAATTTGGGTGCCCTGTATCAACCACTTCTGCAATAGGCCCTGAGGTGGGTGAGTCTGAGCATTTGAGTCCTTTAAGAGCTGTTTCTCGGATCACTGTAGCCATGTGGGTCTCATGGATGCAAGCCCTGTTGGTTTTCAAAGCTAGACGTTTTGGGGGCTCATCTCTAAGGTGCAGGTCTTAAATGTTTGTGGTGCCCTATGTGAGGTTCAAACTCTGCTGCTCAGGGAGAAGCTCCAGGTTTTGGGTTCCCTCCCAACTGTAGGTAGAAGCACTGGGGTTGGGGTTTATGACAAGATTGTGTCCCAGCCTCTTCTACCTGCTTCAATGTGGGTCTTCTCTCATTCACCTGAGGTGTAGGAGTTACTCAGTCAGTTTTTAGTTTTTTTGTTTGTTTGTTTGTTTTTTTCTCCAGAGAAAGTTGTTTCATATGAAGCTATAGACTCAGTGTGTTTATGGAAGGAGGTGAATTCAGGATCCTTTTATAGCACCATTGTGAATTGTAACCCCAGAGTAGCAAGTTTTGTTATAATAAATGTTGGACATTAAATAAACCAGAATCCTGGCTTTACCTTTTGCTATTTGTGCAAATTGAGACAAATTCTTAACCTCACAAACCCCAGTCTCTTTAATTGGGAAATGGAACTGTTCAATATCTATCTCTGGAGGTTAAATGAGATACTACCAGAAAAGCCCTTTGTATGAGTAGCAGGTACCAAATAAAGGCTCAACACATGTGAGTCATTTTATTTTAATTGTCTTTATTAATTTAATAAAGACACACCAAGTTTCTCCAAGTCTTTGCTCAAATATCTTTCTGAGAGCCTTTCCCTGCCTTTCAAGGTAGAGCTTAAACAATGCTTATTTCATGTCTCCACTGGAGAGCAAAACATGTTGCTTTGCAATTTATCTGTATACACATCTGTCACTTCCAGTGCACTGAATCCTCTTGACCAAAGGGAATGTTGAATATTGTTAATCTTGGTATATGACTGTCTAGTACTTTGCCCAGTACCTATACATTATTGTCTCTATTTATCCATCAGATATTTACTGAGTGCTTACTATGTGCCAGATATTGTGCTAGGGATTAGACATGCAATTGTATACAGTCTCTATCTGCAAGAAGCTCACTGTCTAGTGAGGGATATGGAAAAATAAATAGCTAATTAAAATATGGTGTGATAAAAGGGAAGTTTAGCTATGCTTTTTTTTTTAATACTTAGAAGAAATCAGGGAAGGCTTCTTAGAGGAGGAGGTTATATCTAAAATGATACATAGATATATGTGAGAATTTGGGGGTCTTGTTTTAGGTACCCTCAAAAGCAGAACCTGAGAAAAGGACTTGAGTGTAAGTAGTTTATTTGGGAGGTGCTCCGGGGAGGGGGGATGGGGACAGTAGGGAGAATGAGAGAGGGAAGGAAGGAAATCCAAGAAAGAGTGCATTCATTATTGAATCGACTACCACTATGGGTAAATGGCATGTAGAATACGCTTTAGAATTTCATTTTGTAGGGCCAGAGATGGGACATTTACTTACTGATTTTATCTCCTATTGGGAGAGTTAATCTCCATTAACTCCTCTGGAGTTAATGCCTCCAGAGGCCTTAACTCTCTTGATTTCTGGCTCTGTACAAAGACTGAACAAGCTTCCCTGACTTCAAAAGAATCTGAAGGCAGAAAGTGGAAAAGTGCTCGTGGGAAGTGGGAGGATGCAGTGGGAACTGTCCAGCAGAGCTTTGGCTGAAATCACATCCAGGTGATGATGTACAACGCAGAGGGCCTTGACCATCTCCCCACTGGGAGTTTAAAAAATGCTTTGCCCTAAAACTCCTGGGAAGTCTGCCAGAGTTCAAGACATTTTAAGAGCTATGAAAACGACTTCACAAATTCCTGTAAGGTTCCCATAATTGCATACTGTCAGGGCTCAATTTGTCTTCCTTCTGTAATCACCCAACAGTTGTAGTTGGGAAATAAACCACTAGTTTAAAAAATGTGTAATATATTCTATGGGTATGTTTTTTTTTTTTTTTTAATGTTGATATACTTTATTGCCATGTGAGGTTTTTTTTAAATTTTTATTTATTTATTTATTTATTTATTTATTTATTTATTTATTTATTTATGGCTGTGTTGGGTCTTCGTTTCTGTGCGAGGGCTTTCTCTAGTTGCGGCAAGTGGGGGCCACTCTTCATCGCGGTGCGCGGGCCTCTCACTATCGCGGCCTCTCTCGTTGCGGAGCACAGGCTCCAGACGCGCAGGCTCACCAATTGTGGCTCACGGGCCTAGTTGCTCCGTGGCATGTGGGATCTTCCCAGACCAGGGCTCGAACCCGTGTCCCCTGCATTGACAGGCAGACTCTCAACCACTGCGCCACCAGGGAAGCCCCTGGGTATGTGTTTAATTAAAAAATTTTTAGGATAAATTCTAGTGCTCACTGAAAAAATACTTGTTTTATATTCTTTCAAACCTGATTCTTCTCTCCTCCTTAGCATGCCTTGTCAAGTCATCAACCCCCTGAGGAAGCAGGTAATATTGCTTCCGGAAAAACTAACCACTCCTTTCCTAGCAGGAGGACAAGTAGTGTAAGGGAAGCAGAAGAGAATGCATATCAATTCCCCACAGAGGGTACAATATTTGAACAATAATATGATGGCTACTGTTTCCTTTTAGGGAAAGTGTGGTGTGGAAAGTGTGCCTCTGAAGGTCCCTGATGGTTAGATTCAGAAAAATTTGGGCATTATTTAGCTCCCTAAATAATTATTTCTGGAAGGATGGCTACCATTCCAAGTGCCATCCTTCTCTTCAAACTACAGTATCCATAAGGATTATGAATCTCTGGTACAGTGGAAAGTGCATGTGGTTTGGAGGCAGACAAACCTGGGTTCGAATGCTGGCTCTGCTGATTACAAGCTTCATGACCTCAGGGTAAACATTTAATTCTCTCTGAGTCTCTATTTCCTCATCCTCAAAGGGGGGAAATAATACTTCTTTCACAGTTTTTTTGTGAGGATTAAATGAGATGGTATCTGTTAAGCTCTGGGTACAGAGTCAATATTTGACAATGTTAGTTCCTTCCCTATTCCCCTATTCATGCAAAGGGGGCATGAAGCAGTGTTGGGTTTCCACTGCTAGCAGAGACTTACATGCTTCTGAGCAGATATCTCTCACTTATAGAACAGCCATCTTTGTCGAGTTTCCAAAGCTCTGAGAAGCAGATATGCATTAATTTCATTTACTTACTAGATTTTAGAATTATTTTACTTGTTAGGCATTTTATTTGTTATTCACTTAGACTTTTCTCAATTAAGTTTTCAATGGACTATCCTCTCCTAAAGTAATTAGACTATAGGGATGATTGGAAACAGACTTTTATAATGGTCACCCCAGAAGAAAAGGGAACAAAGGATATGGACCCATAATCAGCAGATGATGAAATACATGAGAAGATGCTCAACTTTACAAGTAATCATATAAATGAAAATAAACATTTTGAGATGTCACTTCAAATCCATCAACTTGCAAAAACCTGTAGGAATGATGGTACTAAGAGACGGTGAGGTAGTAGAGCAGTGGATATCCTCATGCACTGCTGGTGGTTGTGCAAATCAGTAAAGCTATTTTGGAGAGCAATTTGGCAGTAGGTGGCAAAATTGAAAGCACACACACATTTCTTGACCAAGCAATCGCAATTATAGGTCCATACAATAGAGAAAGTGTCACATGAGCTCATAGAGACATGTAGCATTGTTGTTAATATCTCAAAGTAAAGGGAGGGGCAATCTAAATGTCCAGCAATCCACATTTAAATATATTTTAGTGATTTCATTTGCTAGGATGCTGTTTAAGCACTGAAAAGATGAGTTATAACAACATGCACAGGCACAAAAAATCTCCAAGATGTATGGTTTTATTTAAAACATGCCACAACCATTTCACATGTGCCAAAGAGACAAGTACAAAGATGTTCATTGATGTTTATTGTAGCAGTATTGTAATAGTGAAAAGTTGGAAACAACTTAACTACACACCAGCAGGAGAAGGGATAAATAATTGTGGTAGATTCATATAATGCATTATTAAATGGTGCCAGATTAAACTGGAGCAGTCATACCAATATGGGTAAACCAAACGCAGAATGAAATACATATACTTTTTAAAAGTAAAAAGCATGCAAAGTAATACTAGTTATTGTTCAGTAGTATATACATATACAATTATAGAGACATATGTGAGAAAAATAAATACCAAACTTGAGTAATTGTCATGGGGCATGTGGAAAGGGAAGGGAATGAAATGAGTGGGGATAGGGGTGTTTTATTTATCTGAAATTTTTTTTTTTAACGACAAATGGGAAATAAGGGTCCTAATAGAAGAGAAATTTGATGCTACTAATTTAAATAGTATTTTATTTATAAAAGAAAATTAAAAAAACCCTTGTCTCATGTTTCCCCTTCCATTAACTACAAAATCTAGACAGGAAATTACTAACCTGTGTTTCTACACTTTGGACTTTCCAGAGTTCATGAAGTGAACTTAGCATCCCTGTTTCAGTTATGGGCAAGGTTCAGTGACAAGACAGGGAAATAGAACAAGCCTGTCTGGAAACCGATGCTCCAAAGAGATGCCAGCACACACACCTGTCCTGTTTGCTGTGAGCACTCACTTCCCCACAAGCCCCTTTGCTTCCCCCTTAAGCCCCAGAACTCCCCATGGCCCTTTGGCTCCACAATCCCTAGTGAAGACTAGGGAATCAACAAGTTTTATCATCATATTCAGCCTGTGAACAGAGCTGAATGGCACTCAACTCCTTGAAATTTTACTGCAGTCCTTGTCATTGTGATGAACTAGCCTTCTCACCATGTGCTTTGTTTTAAGCTACTGTGGATCCAAACTGTAATCTCCAAGGTCGGAAAAGAGAGGGGCTAGTGCTTTTGTTTTATGGGATTGTTCACAGTCCTTCATAAAACATCCAGTCGAAGAACGATGGTTTTAATGAACAGAGACTTAACTCCTACACTGTGCTGAATCCTTACCACTCTTGGAATTAACCCTGATATAGGAGGTTTTCCTTTTATCCCCAGGGATATCTCCCTACTGGCAAAGAAAGCAAAATGCCAGACAGAACTCTGGGTAGGGACTGCTTTTTGCTTCCTTGACAGTCTAAATTATGATGGTTGCTTTGGGTGTATTCTACTGTGTTTATATCCTACACTTGGCTGAAGACATATTGAGGCCAGAGGAGGGGATGACTGCTTGAGTAGGTTCAGGAGAAACCCTATAGGGATAACCAACTCCCCAGGAAGCTCCAATCCAGGAATTGCTTTTTTTCACTTTGAATTTAAGCCATGATTCTAAGCATGGGATCCTAGGTGAGCCCCTTTTGAGATTTAAAAAGCATGGTGTGGTTTGGGTTGGTGAGTTTTCTCTGCCTTTAAAGATAGAGAATGCAGGAGGCTGGATGGGCATGTTTGTTTCACATGGGTCTGGACATACCTCTCCAGGATCTTGGTTTCTATGGGGAAGACCAAGTAGGATTCCAGATTCTGGACACTTTTTCTTAAGGCTAATACAATTTTGTTTGCATACTAAAGTTGAGAAGAAAGCTATCAGGAAGAAGGAAAACACCACTGAGTGTGATTTATCAGTTTGCTTGATGAAGTGATCCTGCTGTGGAATTAGTTTAACTCTGCGAGGTCTGGCTGTTCACACACAGGAGTCCTGCTTTTAATTCAATCAAGTACTTAGACATCTAGAATAAAATGGAGATTTGGACAGGAGAAAAACCAACTCTACTAATAACTGCATAATAAGCCTAATATATTAAATATACCCTTCCATTCACCCTTCAAATAAGCATCGAAGGCAGAAGAATTTAGCCAAGGGAATTGAGGGCACGATGCTTGAACTTTCAGCTTGAGTTTCTTAACAGAACGACAATCTAAAGGAGAAGTATAACTGTGATTATAGGGAAGTTTCATTTTTTAACTGCTACAAGGTTTGCCATTCATGACTGACATTCTATGCATCATTATGGACATGCCAGTTGGCTGCACTTCTTGTCTATTGAGTGTCCATTCTGATTTGTTAGTGACAGTTTCATGCAACTTATTGAATATAGTTAATTATCACCCTAATTCCATTGTTCTGTGGATATATCATTATTTATTTGCTGGGTTCCATATTGATTGACACTGAGATTTTTCCTCCTAATTGTTTGCCATTACAAATAATGCTTCAGTAAACATCATTGTACATACGACATTTCACACATGAACAAGAATATTCATGGGGCAAATCCCTAGAATCTGAGCTTCTTGATCAAGTGGTATGTATATTTTTTATTTGAAAAGATATGACTAAATTGCTCTCCATAGAGGTTGCACAAAAGTCATGAGGTGGAAGGAGCAGACAGGGGTTATGATGTGTGTCTATGTGTAGCTGACCCTTTTGTGTTGCTTGTCACATCCTGGCCATCAACCTCTGATTTCAGCTGTGGCTCAGCTGGGCAGTTGTGCACCCACTTCCATTGGCGGTGATTCCATCCCTCCTCCAATGCACAGAGCCTCTTTCCACTTTTTGCCACAGGCATCTGGAGCTGGCTCAGCCAGTGCACAGTAGCAACAGGAAGTGGGGCTGGGAGCAGTTAACACCCCTTAGGGCAGCCCTATCCAAGGGAGAAGGGGAGGCAGTGGGTCAGTGCCCCAGTGCTCAGTTGTGCTGTGTTCTGTACACTCCTCAGAGCTCCCTGCAGAGCACAGCCCTGCTGCTTTGCACAGTAACTTTGAAAATGCACCCTATTCTGGCCTTTCCTGCTCTCTGCCTCACTGTCTCCATTCCCTCGCTTGTGTATTCAGACATCACCTTCTGAACTCCTTACTCAGTCTCTGTTTATGGGAATCCCAAATTAGACACATGTAAGGTGCTAACCAGTTGATAGATATTATTGTGTTTAAAAATTATGCTGGATGCATGACCAAAGCAACTGGCAAATCCATTCTGTCGCTCTGTATTTCAAACTCTGCTTCATAGGTCCTTTCAAGGCCCCAGGGCCTTGCTTATCATTAACTAGCATTCACAATTTCAGGTAGAGAATTCTAATTTAAGGGATTAAAAAAAAGAGACATTCTTCTCCCTCTGATAGGCTCCTGCTTTGATTGAGGATGGTTTGGGGAGGAGCTTGGAGTGGGGAGGAAGACTCTATGTGTGATAACTGAGAAGAAAGAATTAATCCTTTATTTAATAGCTCTCCTTGGTTAATCCTTTACTTCCTTTTTTTCCCCAGGGAATTCCTAATTATCTCCATATATTCTAAGCCCTAGTGTTGATCCTTGTATTTCAACATGGTGGTAGACGAAATAGGGCAGCTGGGCTTTTTAAAATCTCTGACAAAATTTGAGAATAGTCAAGCTGCAAGTTTCCCTTTGAATATCGTGCTTTTAGAAGTTGTGGAGCTAAAGGCTGTCCAATCCATGACAGAATCCTAGGATATGTAAGGTTAATATATTCAAGACACCCTCATAATTCCTTGGCAAGGAAATGGATGATAGGTTAATATATGACTTCAAATCAAAATTAATGGCAGAAGAGGAAGACAAGAGGTTTGGCATTTTCTTCAAAGAAGCTCCTGGGATAAGAATTTAGGATTTAAAACTCTGTGCCTCTAAAATGCAAATCAGAACTACAATGAGGTATCACCTCACACCAGTCAGAATGGCCATCATAAAATATGTACAAACAATAAATGCTGGAGGGGATGTGGAGAAAAGGGAACACTCTTGCACTGTTGGTGGGAATGTAAATTGATATAACCACTATGGAGAACAGTATGGAGGTTCTTTAAAAAACTAAAAATAGAACTACCATACTACCCAGCAATCCCACTACCGGGCATATACCCAGAAAAAACCATAATTCAAAAAGACACATGCACCCCAATGTTCATTGCAGCTCTATTTACAATAGCCAGGACATGGAAGCAACCTAAGTGTCCATCGATAGATGAATGGATAAAGAAGATGTGGCACATATATACAATGGAATATTACTCAGCTATAAAGAGAAATGAAATTGAGTTATTTGTAGTGAGGTCGATGGACCTAGAGTCTGTCATACAGAGTGAAGTAAGTCAGAAAGAGAAAAACAATTACTGTATGTTAACACATATATATGGAATCTAAAAAAAAAAAAAAGGTTCTGAAGAACCTAGGGGCAGGACAGGAATAAAGATGCAAACGTAGAGAATGGACTTGAGGACATGGGGATGGGGAAGTGTAAGCTGGGATGAAGTGAGAGAGTGGCAGGGACATATATACACTATCAAATGTAAAACAGATAGGTAGTGGGAAGCAGCCGCATAGCATAGGGAGATCAGCTCTGTGCTTTGTGACCACCTAGAGGGGTGGAATAGGGAGGGCGAGAGGCAGACGCAAGAGGGAGGGGACATGGGGTTATATGTATATGTATAGCTGATTCACTTTGTTATACAGCAGAAACTAACACACCATTGTAAAGCAATTATACCCCAATAAAGATGTTAAAAAAAATTAAAAAACAAAACTCTGTGCCTCTAATGTTTTTCAAAATATTGGACTTCTTTTTTCAAATTATTAGCACAAATCAATTTTACCCCCCAAAGTGTGAGAATTGAAATGAACAGAAAGAAAAAATTCAGGAAAAAGCAAGAAGTGAAAATAATTACAAACTTAGAAGAGAACAAAAACCAGGTGTAGAAGCAAGTTTCATGTTCCTCCTTCCCAAGTTTTCTTCTGTGGGAATGATACAAATGTTGGAAAGTACTGGAGAAGTTATTCAGGAAGTGGAGCTTCCCTTCCTCTCTGGAAACGTCCAAATTGGAATGACTCTGCAGATTTTGCCTGAACATGTCCAGGAATGCTGATCTTGAGTGAATACTCTCAGAGACAAGACCACTTTAGCCCTGAGGGAGCATCACAGAGTTTAGGAAGTTCTGCTCTTATATTGAGAAGACTTCAGCCCATTCCTAACCTTATTTTTGCTCTGTCAATGAGGTTTTGGTTCCATGACCATTAGTTAATGGCCCCACCCTGACTTCTGTTCCAGCTTTGGTCCTCCTGGCTGACACTGACAGTTGGTGGAGACCCTGCTTTGACATGGGGTGTGAGATGGGACAGGGGGTTTCCCTTCATACTGAGGATGCATAGCTTGTGTGCATGTGCTCAGGAATGTGTGCTGTGTTTGCTCCTGAGATTTTGGAGGGTAGGTCTATGACCTAAGGTCAGATATAACTGGATTGGCCAGTTTGCCTGTGATTTTTTTGATTATCTTCATGCCGACTTCCCTCTCTCAGTGTGGATGTTGGAAGGAGGCATGTTTCCGTTTCCTAAAGAGAACTTCTGTTTGGTCATAAAGAAGTGACCCAACCAATCAGCGTCACTGTCAATCTTCAAAAGGCCATGTTGCCAGTAGAAAGAGAAGAAAAAGGAAAAATGACCCTGAGAAAAGAAAAGACAGTGCTGTATGCTCTGCTGATTCATGCATCCTTTGCCATTCTCTTTGAGAGAGAACTAGAAAATAGGAATACACCTGCTTGAGGCTGGGCACTTCACTGGGGAAGAAAGGAGAGTGGTCTCCCTCCACATGTTCCACACCTAACACTTGTGCAGCACGCTCAAGTAATTTTCACAAGTATTATTTTGTTAGCTCATCTCAACTGTCCTGTAGAGTAAGTAGGGTTAGTCCCATTTTATAGATGAGGATACAGGATCAGAAAGGTTAGTTGCTATTCCTCAGTTTCCAGGGCACACCAGTGACCTGGGTGAAAATAAATGTAGGCTTTGTGATGCCAAGCCTAGTGAAAATTAATTCAGATCATCACCGCCTTCTTTAAATGAATGTGGCTGTAAGTGGAGGCGAGGGAGAAGCATTCTTAAGAAACTATAGCCACATCTAGAACAAGTCTGAACCTCCAACACACTGCCCACAAATAAAACTCACAAATATTCTACTGAATGCTTTGTATAGCTAGGAAAGATTGGATGATCATGCTTATATCTTCGTCAATAATGACAAGACCCTTCCATTCTCTTTTCCCTTGTGTGCTTTCACAAATCTTGTGTTCTGATTCATGCTCAATCTCTTGTCTCTGCCAAAATATTCAACTGCTATAAAAGGCAAATTTGTCTGTAGCATCGCCTCTGCCTTTGGAAGCCGGCCAGCAACTTCACTCCAGTTCTTGGTAAAGTAGGGGTCACAGATCCATCCTCCGTAACACTACAGGAAAGATTAACTGTGATGATGCATTTATCATGCTAACGCAGCACCTGAGACAGAAGAGTAGCTATTATTAGTCATAAGTCTTATTAGTCAAATTTTAAACTCGCTGTGATTGCAAGTACGTCACTAGTCCTTAACCTTCCACAACTAGTTGCTGATGCATCTGTAGCCAACTCCCAGGGTCTGACGCCAATGTATTAGAATGTGAGGATGGCCCACTTCTTCCTTTCTCAGAGTTTATTTCTGCTTCCTTTCCCCACGACTACTGGCATATTTAAGACAAAATAATATAAAAATGCCAAGCACTCCTGCCTCAAAAGCGCTGTAAGTGTAAGATAATGCCAGGCTTGTCTCAGCAGCCTTGTCTCACCCCCTATAAAGACAAAAGTCTGCTTATTCAGGCCCAGCCCTCCCCTGAGAAGCCATAAGAGTGAAGGTCCGTGCCTCTGTCTCCGGACTTATTCAGTCCTGGGAGAGAGTTTCCTCCCTGTGATGCCTGGGGTGGACAGTTCTTAATTGATTCTAATGCACATAGAACAGTCAGCCTCTTCTCACCCCTGAGATGTGGCCCAGGGGATTAATCTCCCATCTTCTGGTTAATCAGTTTCCTCTCCAGGCTGAATTAAGCCTCAATTTTCATTTTTGATAGAATCTAACTTTGCTGAGAGATGCTTTCTGGGCAACCTGGGAAGTCCTCAGCATGTGATAATGTGATGGAGGCTCTAATGAATTCCTCACTCCTCTGCTGGAATTACTTTCTGGAGCCTTTAAGATATTAGGGCCGAATTGTCATGAGGAAAGCTGCTGGCATGGTAGACCACTGGCATAATGACTCTGTGAAGCTGTCACCCAGCCCTGCTCTAAGCATATCTTGCTCCTTTTCAGACGCAACATAAGAGTTGGGAGGGAGAGTTAGTCTTGGATTTAAATCTCAACTCTGCCACTTACCAGCATTACTACTCTTGCTCTGGAGATCATATGAACAACACCAATAATAATTGCTAAGAGCTACAATTCTTTTATATCCTCATTACTCAGAAGGTGGTCCTTGGAGCACCAGCATCAGCATCTCCGGGAAGCTTGCTGAAACGTCGAATCTCAGGCCACCCTCCAGCATTATGAATTAGAATCTGCATTTTACCAAAATTCCTAGGTAATTTGTATACTCTTGAAAGTTTGGGAAGCACTTGCAGTTAACTAATTTATTCCTCATTATAATTTTGAATACTTCTGGAAGGTGTTGCTGGCTCTGCTTCACTCTCACCCCCACTGTAAGGACTTGATGACATTTGCTCCTGGCCATACAGCTAGGATGAGGAACAATCAATCCCTTGATAGGCCAGCATCTTGTTCCCTTCATCTTGACAAGTATCTTAGGTTTCCTAGGGCAGAGATGAGATGAGTTCAGGATCTTCACTTCTTATTTCCTTTTCTCAAGGGAGTTGCATAAATAGTCAAGTCTCTGGGGGACTAGAGGTTTCACAATTTATTTGCTTTGGAGAAAGAAGGGGCTCTGACTTATAAATACATTTTTTAAAAGGATGAGCATTGTTAACAACCAGTTTCTATGGTTTTGGTTTCTCAGTAATAAGGATGATAAATCATAAGGACAGGAGGATGGTAGAAGTATTTAAAGAAGAGAGAAACATGGGATCTGGACCAAATAAACAAGAATATATTTAAGTACCATGATCCTATCATTTCAGCATCCAATTTTCAACAAGATGCATCTCAGATCTTATTATGCGTTCCTCAGAGGACAAATGAGATATAGAGTATGTGACATTCACACTGCCTAGTCAACCTTATCTCAGACTTTAGACATGAGTATATGGTGAGGAAATTGCTGTGGACCAGATGGAAAACCTCTGGGGCAGCTGGGTGAAGGCCATGGGGAAATCAGATTATTGAAGTAACTTTTCTCATTTGATTAATGTCTCTGAAAGTGAGTTTAGGGAACTACTGAAAAAGTGGATTTATGACTACACTTTAGGAAGAGAAGCTTGGAATTCAGGAGGAGAAAAGTGAATGTGCACAAACCTTGGAGAAATTACTGCTCACAATGGGAAGTATATTCGTTATTTATTGCTGAATAACAAATTGCCTTAAAGCTAAGTGATTTAAATAGTAATAAACATTTATTATTCACACAGTTTCTGTATGACAGGAATTCAGGAGCCATTGGGCCAGGTGGTTCTGACTCTGGGTCTTTCGTGAGGCTATAGTCAAGATATTGGCAGGGGCTGCAGTCATTTAAAGGCTTGAACGGGGCTGTAGGATCCATTTCTAAAAAGACTCATGCACATAGGCTGGCTGTTTCTGTTCCTTGTCATGTGGACCTCTCCAAAGAGTCCTTGAGCATCCTTCCAACATAATGGCTGGCTTCCTTCAGAGCAAATGATACATGAGAGTAAGACAGAAGCCATGATGTCTTTTACGACCAAGTCTCAAAAGTCACACATTATCATTTTCACAATATCTTACTGGTTATATAAGTCAGCCCTCTTCAGTTTGGGAGGAGATGATACAAGAGTGTGATTACCAGGGGATAGGGATCATTGGAGGTCATCATTGAGGCTGGTTACTACAGAAGATAAAATATAACTATTTAGGGACCAGAGATGGGGGGAGAATCCTGGCTAGATTCCTAACTTTCTCCTTAATTATATGATCTTAGACAGACAATTTTTGTAATCTCTTAGTCTCAGTTTCTTAATCTCTAAAGTTGTTAGCATAGATGATCTCAAGTGTTCTAATGCTCTAGGCTCTTGGTATGATAGAAAAATCAGAGACTCACTATCTGAGGACCCTGGTTTGAATTCCAACTCCCTCTCATTTGCTGGAAGGTCTAAGGCAAGTCACTTCCAGCTCTGAAGAATGGATTTCTGATTTGCAAAGTGATAATGGATGTCAAGTTTCTTGTAAATCGAACTTCCTTACACTTGTAAGGTGTTTTAATTTCCTCATGAGGAAGCTGAAGTGGAGGAAGCCAGAAGACATATTGTTACCATGCAAAATAAAATTACCTGCTCCTCTGCAATGTATGATGAGCCCTCCAAACAGCCTCTTCTATCTGCCAGGCTACGTTGTGATCTTTTGAGCTGTGCCAGGTGGTTATTATCATAGAAACTAAAATCCATATTATTTCACATGTGTACTTTACAATTTATAAAGAGCTTTTACTGACATTATGTTATTTGGGCTTCATTTTTTTTTTTTTTGCCAGTATAAAATATCTCATTTATGAGAGTATATTTTGAACTAGCAGTGTTTATAAATGTGAATTCATGCTGGCTGTTATTTTTATGATTGATTATCATCCTCTCCCATGAGGTAGATAAAGTCAACCAGTTAGGTCTCATCCTCATCTTCTATCACGTGAGAAATTTGCATCTCAGAAAAGTTAAGTGGCTTATCTCATGTCACAGAGCTATTTAGGATAAACCTGTAGAGACCTCTTATGTCTATGGCCACTTTTATTTATAAGAATCATGTTCTAAACTACTGAAATAAAAGAAGACAATAAAAGGAATCATAACTATTATTATTATTAAATTCTATAAACACATAATATGTTCTTTCTTCATGTCAAGTGCTGTAGTCATAAAGATGAAGAAAATGTGGTTTGTGGCTCACTGGTTGCTGGATATGGTGGGTCAGGCTAGAAATACATACATACAGACAGACAGACACACATAAGTCATTTCAAGGTACTATGGTATGTTTCGCCACAGAAGTTTATAAAAGGTATGTGCTGATCAGATTGGTTCAAGATGGTGGAGTAGAAGGATGAGTGCTCACTCCCTCCTGTGAGAGCACCGGAGTCACAACTAACTGCTGAAAAATCATCGACAGGAAGACACTGGAACTCGGCAGGGGAGACAAAGACAAAGGAGAAGACAAAGACAAAGGAAAAGGATAAGCCACAATGAGACGCTAGGAGGAGTGCAATCACAATAAAATCAAGCCCCATAACTGCTGGGTAGGTGACTCATGGGCTAGAGGGCAGTTATACCATGGAGTCCACCCACTGGTGTGGGGGTTCTGGGCCCCACGTCGGTCTTCCAACCCGGGGGTCCGGCAATGGGAGGAGGAATTCCCAGAGAATCAGACTTTGAAGGCTAGTGGGATTTGATCACAAGACTTCGACAGGACTGGGGGAAACAGAGACTCCACTCTTGGAGGGCACACACAAAGTAGTGTGCACATCAGGACCCAAGGGGAAAGAGCAGTGAACCCATAGGAGACCAAACTGGGCCTGTCTGTTGGTGTTGAAGGGTCTCCTGCAGAGGCAGGGAGTGGCTGTGGCTCATTGCAGGGACAGGGACACTGGCAGCAGAGGTCTGGGAAGTGCTCCTTGGCATGAGCCTTTCCGGAGTCCACCATTAGCCCCAGCAAAGAGCCTGTAGCCTCCAGGGCTGGGTCACCTCAGGCCAAACAATCAACAGGGAGGGAACCCAGCCCCACCTATCAGCAGAGAAGTGGATTAAAGTTTTACTGAGCTCTGCCCACCAGAGCAACAGCCAGCTCTACCCACCACCAGTCCCTCCCATCAGGAAACTTGCACAAGCCTCTTAGACAGCCTCATCCACCAGAGGGCAGACAGCAGAAGCAAGAAGAACTACAATCCTGCAGTCTGTGGAACGAAGACCACATTCACAGAAAGTTAGACATAATGAAAAGGCAGAGGACTATGAACCAGATTAAGGAACAAGATAAAACCCCAGAAAAACAACTAAATTAAGTGGAAATAGGCAACCTTCCAGCAAAAGAATTCAGAATAATGACAGTGAAGTTGATCCAGGACCTCGGAAAAAGAATGGAGGCAAAGACAAAGAAGATGCAAGAAATGATTAACAAAGACCTAGAAGAATTAAAGTACAAACACCTAGAAGAAGTAAAGAACAAACAAACAGAGATGAACAATACAATAACTAAAATGAAAACTACACTAGAAGAAATCAATAGCAGAATAACTGAGGCAGAAAAACGGATAAATGACCTGGAAGACAGAATGGTGGAATTCACTGCCACAGAATAGAATAAAGAGAAAAGAATGAAAAGAAACGAAGACAGCCTAAGAGACCTCTGGGACAACATTAAATGCAACAACATTCACATTATAGGGGTCCCAGAAGGAGAAGAGAGAGAGAAAGGACCCGAGAAAATATTTGAAAAGATGGGAAAGGAAATTGCCACCCAAGTCCAGGAAGCACAGAGAGTCCCAGGCAGGATAAACCCAAGGAGAAACATGCTGAGACACATAGTGATCAAACTGACAAATATTAAAGATAAAGAAAAATTATTAAAAGCGACAAGGGAAAAAGGACAAATAACACACAGGGGAACTTCCATAAAGTTAACAGCTGATTTCTCAGCAGAAACTCTACAAACCAGAAGGCAGTGGCAGGACATATTTAAAGTGATGAAAGGGAAGAACCTACAACCAAGATTACTCTACCCGGCAAGGATCTCATTCAGAGTCAATGGAGAAATCCAAAGCTTTACAGACAAGCAAAAGTTAAGAGAATTCAGCACCACCAAACCAGCCCTCTACAACAAATGCTAAAGAAACTTCTCTTACTGGGAAACACAGGAGAAAAAAAGGACCTACAGAAACAAACCCAAAACAATTACAAAAATGGTAATAGGAACACACATATTGATAATTACCCTAAATGTCAATGGATTAAATGCTCCAACCAAAAGACACAGGCTCGCTGAATGGATACAAAAACAAGACCCATATATATGCTGTCTACAAGAGACCCACTTCAGACCTAGGGACACATACAGACTGAAAGTGAGGGGATGGAAAAAGATACTCCATGCAAATGGAAATCAAAAGAAAGCTGGAGAAGCAATACTCGTATTGGATAAAATAGACTTTAAAATAAAGAATATTACAGGAGATAAGGAAGCACACTACATAATGATCAAGGGATCAATCCAAGAAGAAGATAGAACAATTATAAATATATATGCACCCAACATAGGAGCACCTCAATACATAAGCCAACTGCTAACAGCTATAAAAGAGGAAATCAACAGTAACATAATAATAGCGGGGGACTTTAACACCTCATTTACACCAATGGACAGATAATCCAGACATAAAATTAATGAGGAAACAAAAGCTTTATATTACACAATAGACCAGATAGATTTAACTGATATTTTTAGGACATTGCATCTGAAAACAGCAGATTACTCTTTCTTCTCAAGTGCACATGGATCATTTTCCAGGATAGATCACATCTTGGGTCACAAATCAAGCCTCAGTAAATTTAAGAAAACTGAAATCATATCAAGCATCTTTTTCGACCACAACGTTATGAGATTAGAAATAAATTACAGGGAAAAAACCGTAAAACACACAAACACATGGAGGCTAAACAATATTTTACTAAATAACCAAGAGATCACTGAAGAAAACAAAGAGGAAATCAAAAAATACCTAGAGACAAATGACACCAAAAACACAATGATCCAAAAACTATGGGATGCAGCAAAAGCAGTTCCAAGAGAGAAGTTTATAGCGATACAATCCTATTTCAAAAAACAAGAAAAATGTCAAATAAACAATCTAACCTTACACCTAAAGGAACTAGAGAAAGGAGAACAAACAAAACCCAAAGTTAATAGAAGAAAAGAAATCATAAAGATCAGAGCAGAAATAAATGAAATAAAAACAAAGAAAACAATACCAAAGATCAATAAAACTAAAAGCTGGTTCTTTGAGAAGACAAACAAAATTGATAAACCTTTAGCCAGACTCATCAAGAAAAAGAGGGAGAGGACTCAAATCAATAAAATTAGAAATGAAAAAGGAGAAGTTACAACGGACAGTGCAGAAATACAAAGCATCCTAAGAGACTACTACAAGCAACTCTATGCCAATAAAATGGACAACCTGGAAGAAATGGACAAATTCTTAGAAATGCACAACCTTCCAAGACTGAACCAGGAAGAAATAGAAAATATGAACCGACAAATCGCAAGCACTGCAATTGAAACTGTGATTAAAAATCTTCCAATAAACAAAAGCCCAGGACCAGATGGTTTTACAGGTGAATTATATCAAATATGTAGAGAAGAACTAACACTCATCCTTCTCAAACTCTTCCAGAAAATTGTGGAGGAAGGAACACACCCAAACTCATTCTACAAGGCCACCATCACCCTGATACCAAAACAAGACAAAGATACTACAAAAAAAGAAAATTACAGACCAGTATCACTGATGAATATAGATGCAAAACTTCTCAAAAAAATACCAGCAGACAAAATTGAACAACACATTGAAAGGCTCATACACCACGATCAAGTGGGATTTATCCCAGGGATGCAAGGATTCTTCAACATACACAAATCAATCAATGTGATATACCATATTAACAAATTGAAGAAAAAAACCATATGATCATCTCAATAGATGCAGAAAAACTTTTGACAATATTCAACACCAACTTATGATAAAAACTCTCCAGAAAGTGGGCATAGAGGGAACTTACCGCAACATAATAAAGGCCATATATGACAAACCTACAGCAAACATCATTCTCAATGGTGAAAAACTGAAAGCATTTCCTCTAAGATCAGGAAGGAGACAAGGATGTCCACTCTCACCACTATTATTCAGCATAGCTTTGGAAGTCCTAGCCACAGCAATCAGAGAAGAAAAAGAAATAAAAGGAATACAAATTGGAAAAGAAGAAGTAAAAACGTCACTGTTTGCAGATGACATGATACTATACATAGAGAATCCTAAAGATGCCACCAGAAAACTACTAGAGCTAATGAATGATTTTGGTGAAGTTGCAGGATACAAAATTAAAGCACAGAAATCTCTTGTATTCCTGTACACTAACAATGAAAGATCAGAAAGAGAAATTAAGGAAACAATCCCATTCACCATTGCAACAAAAAGGATAAAATACTTACGAATAAACCTACCTAAGGAGGTAAAAGACCTGTACTCAGAATACTATAAGACACTGATGAAAGAAATCAAAGATGACACAGACAAATGGAGACATATACCATGTTCTTGGATTGGAAGAATCAATATTGTGAAAATGACTATCCTACCCAAAGAAATCTACAGATTCAATGCAATCATATAAAATTACCAGTGACATTTTTTACAGAAATAGAACAAAAGATCTTAAAATTTGTATGGAGACACAAAAGACCCCGAATAGCCAAAGCAGTCTTGAGGGAAAAAACAGAGCTGGAGGAATCAGACTCCCTGACTTCAGACTATACTACAAAGCTACAGTAATCAAGACAGTATGGTACTGGCACAAAAACAGAAATTTAGATCAATGGAACAGGATAGAAAGCCCAGAGATAGACCCACGCACATATGGTCCACTAATCTATGACAAAGGAAGCAAGGATATACAATGGAGAAAAGACAGCCTCTTCAATAAGTGGTGCTGGGAAAACTGGACAGCTACATGTAAAAGAATGAAATTAGAACACTCCCTAACACCATAGACAAAAATAAACTCAAAATGGATTAGAGACCTAAATGTAAGATGAGACACTATAAAACTCTTAGAGGAAAACATAGGAAGAACACTCTTTGACATAAATCACAGCAAGATCTTTTTTGATCCACCTCCTAGAGTAATGGAAATAAAAACAAAAATAAACAAATGGGACCTAATGAAACTTAAAGGCTTTTGCAAAGCAAAGGAAACTACAATCAAGAAGAAAAGAAAACCCTCAGAATGGGAGAAAATATTTTTAAATGAATCAACAGACAAAGGATTAATCTCCAACATATATAAACAACTCATGCAGCTCAATATTAAAAAAACAAACAACCCAATCCAAAAATGGGCAGAAGACCTAAATAGACATTTCTCCAAAGAAGACATAAAGATGGCCAAGAAGCACATGAAAAGCTGCTCAATATGAGAGAAATGCAAATCAAAACTACAATGAGGTATCACCTCACACCAGTTAGAATGGGCATCATCAGAAAATCTACAAACAACAAATGCTGGAGAGGGTGTGGAGAAAAGGGAACCCTCTTGCACTGTTGGTGGGAATGTAAATTGATATAGCCACCATGGAGAACAGTATGGAGGTTCCTTAAAAAACTAAAAATAGAATTACCATATGACCCAGCAATCCCACTCCTAGGTATATACCCAGGGAAAACCATAATTCAAAAAGACACATGCACCCCAGTGTTCATTGCAGGTCTATTTACAATAGCCAGGTCATGAAGGCAAACTAAATGCCTATCAACAGACGAATGGATAAAGAAGATGTGGTACATATATGCAATGGAATATTACTCAGCCATAAAAGGGAATGCAATTGGGTCATTTGTAGAGACATGGATGGACCTAGAGACTGTCACACAGAGTGAAGTAAGTCAGAAAGAGAAAAACAAATATTGTATATTAGCTCATATATGTGGAATCTAGAAAAATGGTACAGATGAACCATCTTGCACGGCAGAAATAGAGACACAGATGTAGAGAATGCACGTATGGACACCAAGGGGATAAGCTGGGGGGAGGTGGTGGTAGGATGAATTGGGAGACTGGGATTGACATGTATACACTAATATGTATAAAATAGATAACTAATAAGAACCTGCTGTATAAAAAATAAAATAAAGTTCAAAAAAAAAGTGTGTGCTTTGGGGGAACAATTGATGAATAAAATATAGTTTTCTGATTGAGGATATGAAGAAAGGGGAGTGGTACTTTGGGCTGGACTTTGACGGCAGTAAGGGAGCTGTTAGGTAGATGAAGGTGAAAGGCATTGCTGCAGAGAGGGAATCTTGGCAGCAGGATGCTTATTCCAGAAGTGATGGGGAGACCGAGGTTAGATTTAAATGGCTTTATATGTGCATCACAACTATTTTGGAATTTGTTCTATAAATGATAGAGAACAATTGGCATAGTGGAAGATTCTTTCTCCTGATTGTAAAAGTATATAGATGGCTTTTGAACAGGGAGATGGCATGAAGAAGGTTATGAAATATATATTTTAAAAAGGGCAAGAATGAAGGCAATAAGTTCATAGCTGATGAAACCGGTCATGCTGGAATGAAAGGGAGTTTAGTGGTGACCTGCAATGTGGTGATAAATGGATTTGTAGCCTATAAGCAGTAATGTGCCATAGCTCAGGGGTCAAACTTTTTCTATAAAGGGCTAGAGCATAAATATTTTAGGCTTTGCTGGACATATGGTCTCTGTTGCAGATACTCAACTCTGCTGTTGTAGTAGGAAAGCAGCCATTGGCAATATGAAAATGATTGCACATGGATGTGTTCCAATAAAACTTTACTTACGGGTGATAAATTTTCTTTTTATATAATTTTCACATGGTTTCATATAATTTTCACGTATCACGAAATGCTATTCTTTTGCATTTTTTCAACCATTTGAAATGTAAAATCTATTCTTTGTTCACAGGCCTTCCAGAAACTGGCAATGGGAATCATTTCACCCATGGACCATAGTCTGCTCACCCCTGTGTAGTTTATTGAAATTCCATTGCCGTATTTACTTGAGTGGTCTTAGCAAATACACCCACACCAGACGTAGTAAATGCAAACTTCACCAAGCAACTTTCTGTTTCATAGAAGTCTTCTCCAGGTCCTATTTGGAGTTAAAACACTCAAAAATAGTTAAACTTGAGCATGAGCAAGGAGAGGAGTGCATGCCTACTCAGACCATCCTTCCAACAGGCCACTGTGATTCTGTGGGCAGGTGGGGGCCTCCCTGAGTTCCTGACTCAGACTTTTTCACATGCCTCTGCACTAGCCATCCCAGGCTGGTTGGGCTTGTGACTACAGTCAGGTCAATGGGTAGAATCACTTGGCTCAGAAGAAAGACAAGCATGTGCTTGTTGGGTGGTAATGGAAGAGCTGGGTGAAAGGGAAGATGTGAATCTGATGCATTTAGTTGAACAATTTAAAGTCAAATCTTTTTCTGGAGAAATGTCTATTCAAGTTCTTTGCCCCACATTTAAATCAGATTATTTGTTTTTATACTACCGAGCTGTTGGAGTTCCTTATATGGTATATTTTGGATAGTATTTCTTTATCAGATATATGCATTGAAAATATTTTCTTCCATTCCATAGGTTGGCTTTTCACTTTGTTGATTGATTCCTTTGCTGCACAGAAGATTTTCAGTTTAATGTAGTCCCATTTGTCTAATTTTGCTTTTGTTGTTTGTGCTTTTGGTGTCATATCCAAGAAGTCATTGCCAAGCCCAATGTCATAAAGCTTTCCTCCTATGTTTTCTTCTAGGAGTTTTACAGTTTTAGGTCTTATGTTAAAATCTTCATTCCTGTTTCTTTTTGTCCTTTAATGTTAATAAGTATTCACAGAAATGTACTGAGCACTTGCTTTATCTCATTGACGATACTCATAACCTTGTTTCACACGTGAGAAGAAGCAAAGTCAAAAGAGATACCTATTTCCATTTATAATTGCACAGCTAATCAATGGCAGAAGTTGGGACTCACACCCAGATGATTTGGTACCAAATGCCATTATCTTTCTCCCTTCCCACCTGGTCTTTTATTTAGTTCATTTTGAACGGGGGTGAGGGAGGCATAAGGAGACAAGGAAGGGTGAACGGAGCAACCAGGAGACTGCCTTCTTCCAAACGAAGCACGACAGGGGTGTATTTGTTCAGTCCCTAAGGAGAGATCAGCTTTCTCAGTCTACTTTTATTCACTGACTGCCTCTGCCTTCCTCCCTGCCCTGTTTCTCTTCTCCATCTCTCTTGCTACCTACTACCAGCAGGTGTAATTATTACAGCAATTATTGTTATGTCTAGGCCAAGAGACATAAAAGCAAATATGATTTTAAACCACAACGATCCAAGTATTTGAACTTCAGTGAACGTGTGGCCAATACAGATTCCGTTTTTCATCAATCACATTTTTTTTTGGCAGAGAGGGGAAGAACAAAGTTAAGGAGGTTTCATGATTTTTCAGTGTGCTATAAGGAAACTCCTGGTATGCCTGTATTTACCACGGTGAAAAAGCCAAGTAGGAACAATAATGACAATTCTCTAGTTTCACTCCTCCTTTCTAAATCAGGCGTATTCCTTCAGGGCTATCAAAGAGTATTTACACGTAAGATCCTTCTCCAGGCTTTGTGGCAGGAAGGATGGCTTTCTGAATGAATGATCTGGGTCCCCACTACAGGCTGGCTAGACTAAGAATGATGTTGTAGAAGCTAAAGCTGTTTGTCAAATTTTCTTAGATTGTGCAGAATTTGGTGATTTCCTTCCCCTTCCTCCCTCTTTTTGTCTTCACCTGATAAATACAATCTGATTCCACACCTTTCATCTTTCTTACACAACATATAGCATGGGCCCCACTGCTTTTCCATGAGAATGCCTAGGTGGGGGCTGTCCTTTTGTGCATCTGTTGTCACTCCTCACCAGCTTTAGATGGGGATCAGCTCCTCTTTACATCTCTAAACTCAAACTAGAGCTTTTAGAAGTAGTCTAGATTTTCATGGAGATTTTGAAGTTAGAAGGAAGAGAAGTTTACATTGCACACCTGGAGCAAATTTCTCAAATCCCTTTGAGCATACACTTTTCCCCCCAGCCCTTCTGTCTTATTATTCCTCCCTTTTCTCTGACCCTCCCTTCCAAACCTCTGTTCCTTGGTCCTTTCTTCCCACTTCTGAATCATCCAGGTCTCTTAATCACTCAACCCTTTATGATGAGCAATTTGGCTCTGTCCTGCTTCTACTTTCAAAATCTTCCAGATACCAAGACCCACCCTCCTTAGAGAGCTCTGGGGGGGTTTTAATAAAAATTTGTTCTTAGTATTTAAAAGACTTGGTTTCTTATCTTTGTTTTACCATTTATAAGATGTGTGAGATTATACAAAATTCTTCATGTCTTGGAACCAGTTTCCTTTCTGTAAAATGAAACTAACATCTGTTCTGTTATCTGGAGGATCATCAAAATATAAAATAACCATAGCTAATAAGTGCGGACCACCAACCATGCCCCAGGCACCACGCTAAATGCTTTATGCATGAGGTCCATTTACCTTATGATGTTGGAACTAAATATTATCACCCCTATTTCACAGACTATTAAATTGGGTATCTGAGCTGCTAAGTAACTTGCCCAAGGTTTTCCAGCTGGTAAGGAGAAGGGCTAGGATTGGAATTTGAGATATAAACCTCTGTACACAAAACCTGGAGAACCCAGAGAAGTACCTGGCCCAGGTAAGGACTCATACCTGTTTGTTCACTGAGTGGGTGGAACTAGAGAAAATGCCTGTCTTTTAGATGATGGGAGACATCACGTGAGTTTCCAAATAACCCAGGATAATGTGAAGTCACTCATGATATTGGCCTTATTGGTATTTGACTCTGCTATACATTAAATGTCCCACGGAAGCATGCTAGTCTAGTACAGTGGCTTTGGAAAGAGATCAGAATTTAGGAACTGGGCAAGAACTTATGTTCTCTAAGTCTCCCTTTTCCTCCGTACTTTTTGTAATTCTGATGTTTAAAACCACTCATGTTATAAGTTGCTGTAAAGATTCAATGAGACCATGAACTTGAAGTGTTTAACATATGATCTGGCTTAGACTAATAATTCATCACTTGTTGTCTATTAATGACAGCCACAACAATAAATAAGTAAATAATAACAAATTGATGCAATATCCCCATGAAAGTTCAAGTGATCTTGTTGCCCCGCTCCTCTGTTTAGTGGCTGCATGATTTTTACTGTTTCCATTGAATGGTTTAACATTGGCAGGTGGGGGATTTTGATGAACATATAGAAAGGGAGCCACAGGACTTGTATTTTAGTCACTTCTATTACTTCCTTGTTTTGTGGGCTAGAGCAAGTTACTTTTCTAAGCTAATCTCACTTGTAAAAATAACAGTGAAAACAACCGCCCTTCCTCCCAACCCGCTACTGTGTGAGGTTCCATTGATACAATGTGTGTGATGGGACTTTATAAACTTTAAAGTGCTGTGTACATGTTATTTTTTTCTCCCTTGGATTTGGGAGTAGTGTTTTTCAGTTCCCTTTAAATGACCCAGCACTACACCCCTGGATACTAAATACATTCGCACATGAACATTTGGTTAATATTGGGAATGGCATTTGCAATCGATGTTTTCCCTTGAATAGCAAAGTAAGCCATTGTGAGCTAAACTGTAGCAGTGCCATTTACAATAATAAGTTTATAGGAGCAATTGCTACCTTGCCTATTTTGCTAGAACAGCATAATAGAGATTATTTAAGGTGATTAGATCAGTAAACCACCAATTTGATAGAACAATCAAAGAAGAGAGTGAAAATAAATGGATGTTTGATATCCTGAATTTATAATCAGATCAAGAAAGAACAGCCTATAAGAATAAGTACCGTTTATTTGGGGGAGTGCTGTACAACAGTCACTTTCTAGGAACTTTCCCTAATGCTTCTAACAACATTGTGATATAGGTATTACTATCCTCATTTTACAGATGAGGAAACTGAGGCTCAGAGGTTTAGGTCACTAGTCTGGTCCTCCTTGAATTCTGTTTTTCAGAGAATGGTACTGCCACCTACCCAGTTACACCAGCCAAAGTCCCACGAGTTAGCTTTGATATACCCCTTTCTCTCATTTCCCATATCCAATTTATTATTAAGGCTTATTGATTTTTAGCTCTGAAAAATCCCCTAGATTCTGTTTACTCTTTCCAGCTACAGCATTACTAGCTCTTGTATAGATTACTGCACTGGCTTCCCACCTGTACACCTGTGTCCATGCTATCCCCCAGTCTGTTCTCCCTGCTTGGAGAACAGATCATGCCCCACATCCCCCATGCCACCTAGAATGAGGACAAACCTCCTTACCATGGCCACAGGCCCCTGTCCATTTCTCTGACCTCAGCATGTGCTCTACCTCTCAGCTCACACTGCACAGACTCAATCTCCCAGACAGGATGTGGTCCCTCTCAGCACAGCACCTTGCCTGGGATGAAGGCTCCTCCTCACTTCACTGACCTATTGTTCACTTATCCTTCTGATCTCAGCTCCAGCCGCCCTTCCTAGGGGAAGTCTTTTCTGATCTTTGTAACTAGGGCAAACCCTCCTACTGGGTGCTCTCATAGTTCCAGAGACCTTTCTTGGCAGCGCTTGTAACAGTTAACCCTTTGCATTAACTTCGATGACAGGTGTGTTAGTGTCTGGCTCTGCCTCTGAAGTGTAAAGATAAAAGGCAGGGATAGTATCTGTTTGCATTACTAGAGCCTAGTGTGCTCAGTAACATATTGTTGAGCAAATGAATGACTTGGGCAAGACATTGCAGCTAGAAGTGATGGATTTTGGATTTAAACTCACTTCTTTCTGGCTCTAAGGCTCTAAAGACTTTGCCCTTAACACCATTCACTTTCAGGCAGTGTCATTTTAGCAGTGGGACTGATAAGCGTACTTTATGCTAAGATCAAACATATTTTGGTTCCATCAGATAAAGTTTGATTAAAAAAAAAGGATTATTAAGAGCAGACTTGATAAGCAGAGTTTCCTGAACAAAGTGTCTGGATTTTGTATTAAAGAGAAATGTAATGAAAATGGATCAACCTGGGCTGATGGGAGGGGTGGGAGTTGGAGAGTGAACGAGAGCAGCTCCATCTGTACTGCCCTTGACCCTTGCTCTCTTCTTCATTCTGACTGGAACTGGCCACCCTGAGTGCTGTAAGATAAGGATGAGTTATCTCCCTTGGACTGTGTGTGCATTGGGCTATGTGTGAGTGGCACAACTTCTGTGAATGAATGAAGCTGTGTAATTAAGGAATTTGTAGAAAATTGCAAGTGTGCATTATTGTTCTGTCCTAGTACTTCTCCCCAAGCTACATTTTCTTGAATTTGCTTTTATTTACCACTGACACTGACAGCAGGATGGAAGGGAGGGAGAGAGAGGACAAGTGTTAAAACTTTTAGTTCCTGGTTTCAGCTCTGCTACAAACTAACAAAACTGATTTTGATCAACCCTGTTAACCTTTCTGGGCTTTGGTTTCCTCATCTGAAAAATCAGTGATGGTCCGAATTCCTTTCAACTCTCACACTCTCTTCCCCCACCGTTGAAACATTTATGGAAGCCATTGTTCTCTTATTCTTTCTAGTGGACTTTGAGGCTTCTGTATTACAAAGGGGCGGTCTCCAACCTAAATGACCCTTCAAGCAAATTAAATTTTTAATCATTTCCACCTGCTAAGTGAAAAGGCTCAAGGAAAGAGCTAGCTGTCAATAGCTCTGTGGATGGCAAATTAATTCAGTGGAATAGAATCTGAGCAAACACGTGCTTTTACAGCCATAATTTGCCTTTTATTTTCTTTGCAACTTAGAAGAAAGTGAATAATTTCCAATGAGCCTCTCATTTGAACATATTGAAAAAACATGTCATTAGCAAAAGGAGAATTTAGTGGCTTGATTACCATATATCTCCAAGTATGTGGAGCAGTCATTTTTCTGTTGGGGATAATTAGTTGAGCAGAAAGATGCAAAATCTTGGGGGCAGCAAAATCCTTAAATGGGTCTTAAATGGGTATTGAGAAAGCAAAATGAGAAGAGGAGCGCATAGGTTGTCATTAAATAACTAGCGAAGGGGTCAGTTGCATTTCCTATGGTTATCAGATGCAAATCCCTAAAGCAATGAAGATGAAATTGTGGACTGAAATGTGTTTGTAGGGTCTCATTAACCCAAGAAAAGTGCAAAAGACAAAGGGTTAAAAGAGATGAAAATTTTAAAATTCATTATTTAATTTGCTTATCTGCCTTTGAAGCCTTCCAACTTTCACTCTCACTTTTTTTCCCTCTTGTGTAAGGCCACCCTGGCTTATCAGCTAGCTACAAGGTCAACCTTGGCAAATTGCTTAAATTCTCTAAGCCTCATTTTTTTGATTTGTACACTTTGGGGCAATAATCCTTGATTTTTCTGGCTTGAGTCCTCGCTGTTCAGACCTCCTAAGATAATGGATTACTTATGTGCTTTATAAAGCTCATCACCCAACATACACTGTGGGCAAGTTCAGGTGACTGAGGGCAGTTGCTTCCTGGGGTTAGGCTGGTACTAATGGGATGGAGTGGAGAGCAGTGGCAGAGGAGAGGGTTGTAGAATTTTCCTAGACTCTTTTTTTCCTTCAGAAAATAACATTGCTCTTATAATTGAAGACACCTACCTGCATGTGTATACAGAAATTCTAAGGTTGTCAGAGCTTTGCATTGATTCTAGAGCAGAACTTCAGCATTGCTGGAGCAGTGCCATCATTTTACCTTATAGATTGTAGTCAACAGGCTGCTCACGGCCTCCTTAATGTGCAAGAATCTTGTCCAGGGTGGGGAGTCAGGAGGCTAGGATCACATTGTCCCTCCTTCAGTCTGGGAAGTGCCAGGAGAGCATTACTAAAAGTTTAATTAGAACATATATCACAGTAATAAGGAATCCATCTCTTGAAGGCTTCCTAGGAGAGTTCCTGAAGATTTATAAAAGACACTGCATTGATTAAATGGCTCTGATACTTCCTTCTTAGTGGAAACAACTCAGGTCACCAGGCCACTTAGAAACTTATGTTCCCCCTTTCCTTGATGAATTAGGAGATTGGAATTGACATATATACACTAATATGTATGAAATGGATAACTAATAAGAACCTGCTGAATAAAAAAATAAATAAAATTCAAAAAATCATAAATAAATAAATTAATTAATTAATTAAAAAAAAAAAGAAACTTATGTTTCCCCTTTCCTAATAACCACCTCCCCACCGTAGAATTTACTTAGGCAATAGCTCATGCTATTTAACTCAATATTTTGATTAGCAGAATGAGCATTCACAGAATACCAATATAAATTGCAATATCATAACTAACTTCATTTAAAAATTATTTGACTCTAATTCAACTTTTCTTTAAAAACAGATTTTATTTTTTGGTAACTTAGTTCATCACTAGGAACATGAATGTTTTACAATGCTGAAAAAAATTTGAATTTCTTTTCATTTAAAACCTATAGCTTTTTATTTAGCCCAACTTTTCCAAACATATTGTTATCCCACTATGGAATAATTAGTATTTAGAGAAAAATATGAAGAAACAAAGGCACCTATAATCCCAACTCCAAGGGTTAACAACTCTTTTTTTTTTTTTAAAGGTCAAGTTGTTTTTTTTTGTTTGTTTGTTTGTTTTAAAATTTATTTATTTATGGCTGTGTTGGGTCTTCGTTTCTGTGCGAGGGCTTTCTCTAGTTGTGGCAAGCGGGGGCCACCTTTCATCGCGGTGTGCAGGCCTCTCACTATCGCGGCCTCTCTTGTTGCGGAGCACAGGCTCCAGACGCGCAGGCTCAGTAGTTGTGGCTCACGGGTCTAGTTGCTCCGCGGCATGTAGGATCTTCCCAGACCAGGGTTCGAACCCGTGTCCCCTGCATTGGCAGGCAGATTCTCAACCACTGCGCCACCAGGGAAGCTCGGGTTAACAACTCTTAATATCTTATTGTAGTACTACATCTTCATGCTGTGTCTATATTTCTTATAGTTTCATCATATGTCATAAAGGTTGTATATTGTAACTTTAATGCATTTTTATTGTTATAAATAAAACACATGTTTTATGTGTACAAATATAACATATAGAAAACTATAAAAAGGAAAATTAAAGTCATTTAGAATCTTACCTTTTAGAGATAATCGCCATTAAAATTCAGGTGTCTATTCTCAGAATATTCTTTCCCATGTCTTTTCTCTTTTTCCTTCTTATTGAATATTTCAAAAATGCAGAAAAGACAGAGAATACTATAACAAACATTGATGTACCTATCATCAAAAATTTTTAAATATGGATATTTTTCTCCATATACTTCAGAATCTTTTAATTTTTCTGTTGTCCAATGCCCCTCCTCCTCCCCATTTTTGTCAAAACAAAACATTATAGATACAGTTGAAGTTCCCTATGTTCAGTTTTATCTTGTCAAGGTTATTGAAATGTATAGCTCTAGTCTATTCAATTTCCCTGCTGAATAATCTACCACATGGACACACCACAATGTGTAAGTACTACAATCTTGCCATGTGCATTCTTGTGTAGATCTCTTGAGAAGAATCTCTCTTATGTATGTGGAATTGCTAACATGTAGGGTAGGCTTGTCTCCAACTTTACCACGAATTGACTAATTGTCTAAAGTGGTTATAACAATTTGTATTCCCACAAGTGACATTGGATAGCTTGTTTTGTTTTTAGCTACACTTGGTATTGTTAAGCTTTAAAATTTTTGCCAAGCTTAAGAGTGTAAAATGGTATATTTAATTTAATGTTACATATACCTTGTTATTGATGATAAATGTAACCTTTATTTCTAAGTCACAACTGGCATTTTGTTTTCAATTCAAATCATATGAGTTGAATATCAACTCATACATCAACATATCAAATGCAAGGTTTCCCGAGGTTGCTACTCAGGGCTGTGGATGGATCTGGCTGCCCAGATGCACCTTCTCCAGCTCTACACCACCAGCATTAATAGTCCTGCCTT
Source organism: Balaenoptera musculus (assembly GCF_009873245.2). Lineage (NCBI taxonomy): Eukaryota > Metazoa > Chordata > Mammalia > Artiodactyla > Balaenopteridae > Balaenoptera > Balaenoptera musculus. The sequence goes on from NC_045786.1 coordinate 42,498,741, forward strand.
CCAGTTCTAGTGTTCTTCCTCAGGGACTGGGAAGGTCCTGGCTATAGAAATCAACTGCAGTAATAAGGAGGATTCTATCAAAGCAACTTTATGGTCTTCTTACCTAGTAATCATGTAGATATTAAAATACTATATTTATAAAAATTATACAAGTTATACATGAAAACATACAATACCAAAGCATATTAAAAGTACAAGCCCCCCTTGGAAGGGGGCTGGCGGGATGAATTGGGAGATTGCGATTGACGTTTATACACTACTATGTATAAAACAGATAATGAATGAGAACCTACTGTATAGCACAGGGAACTCTACTCAATGCTCGGTGGTGACCTAAATGGGAAGGAAATCCAAAAAAGAGGGGTTATATGTATATGTATTGCTGATTCACTTTGCTGTACAGCAGAAACTAACACAACATTGTAAAGCAACTATACTCCAATAAAAATTTATTAAAAAAAGTACAAGCCCCCCTTAATTCTCCTTCTTCCCCAGTAAAGAACGGCTTGTAGATAACCTCTACTCGTTCCTTCATATTTGTGTATATGTACAAATGCAATGAATATTCTTGAACATGTCTCCTTGGGCCCATGAGTAGAAGTTGAATGTGCTTTTTTAACTTAATGTTATTTGTCAACATCTGCACAGTATTCTGTAATATGAAAGTGTCATAACTAACCTAACTCTTCTAATGATGGCATTTAGG